>NC_140777.1:106210884-108610884 GCF_044657685.1 Stegodyphus dumicola
AAATATTGACATAGAAATGTATATATTCTAACCATTATATGAATAAAACCACAAATTAATTAAAACTCAGCAAAAGAAAAATGAGTCAATGAGTAAAAAAATATTATCTCAGTCCCAATTTTGTAAAACAACATTTTAAAACAAGGAAAAGAGATATGTGTACAATAAAAGAAGAATAAAACTTTGCTTCATAACTTTTGTGGATTAATTTCGGAAATTTTCACTACTTACTAAAACATTAATACGACATAATCTACCAATTCCATTTGAGACAGACTACTAGCTATATCTTTGGTACATTTTAGTCCTGTTTCCTAAACCATTTATTTTTTTATTTCCAAACATTAATACATTTATAGACTCAAACAACTGTCAGTTTAAAAAAAAGCTACAGATTGCAGCAAAATCTAAAACAAAAATGAGTTACAGCCATTTTATGCTATTTGAACATTAAAAACACTAAATGTGACGCTATTTGAACACTAATTTACTCCTGTATGACGTGACTACAAGCCAATTACCCTTTCGAAGACTTCCCTGAAAGCACCTCTTCGCTTAGGCAGACAGCCTTATTTTCCTTTACCATAATCAGATAATCCAATCTAAGCCAAGTAAAACTGATTTAGTAGTTAGAAAAAACTCTGCAATTATTAAATTAATCATCCATTGAAGTTTCTGAATCCTTTTCGAGACAAATGCCAAGAATATCTTAGGTAAATTTTAGCTGTGTTTCTAAAACTCAAAATTTTACTTTTCGATTTGGAAGCACTTTAATCTTAGTTAATAACTTCAAATTTAAGCAGTTTAAAAATAGCATAGATGTGTTAAGCAGTTTCTTCAAAATCAGCATGATTTGTCACAAAAAACTTTAATACACAACTATTGGCGGCTTGTCGACATTTATTTGCAGTATAATTCTGCTCAAACTGCGGAAAACAGAAAGAGAAAAATCGTTATAAACAGCAAAGAAATCTATTACTTTATCAAGACATCTATTACCTTATTTAAGAAAAGCCTGTTTTGCAAGCCTAAGCAAACTTGAATAAAAAATTACGAACCTCTGAATAAATAACTTTTTTTTTACATTCGCAATATTAAAAAAACAAGCAAATAAATTAATGATTAACTATGTTGTTTAACAAAAACAATTTTGCTGTTGAAAAAAAAAGAACAGAAAATATAACTATTGGTTTTACATAGAACATAAAATAATTTAGTAAAATAGCGAAATAAGCATTTCGGTGGTCGCCGCATTGCAGATTTAGTGGTCATGATCAGATTTACAGAGATACAGTTTTAGAGAATTTATTATAATTATCAATATCGATATGATTTACATCCCAAAAGGGGATCCCCATGAGAGGGTTCATTGCATTTTTATTAAAACTGTACTTCAGTTACAGATTCAGATTTCAAATTAATTAAGGCAAGAGCTGATTTATCAACTTGTACCTAAATGTAGAGTACAGACAATCAAATGGGAGATTTTAACATAAGTAAATGTACTACAGACAAAAAAATTAAGAATTCATCATTGTTTTTCATGCTCTGTTCACGAAACTAGTCCTGACTTATCCCATTCGGAACATTTTCAGAAAAAATATTCGTTTCTTGTTCATGGTTTTGCATACTCAGATACTAATTTTGTTGAAAATTTGGGATTTTCTTATTACATTTTATATTTTACTGTTAAAGTCTGGCTTGGGAAAATTGTTTTCCTTGGAAATGGCATACTTGTCTTATATCTCTGCGACTGTTCTAATAAATTACATTACTAACAAGTGTGAATAAAATCCCTAGTTATACATGAATTATCTTGAATGTTTCCTTAATCTGAAATGCAAAATGTAACCCATGTGCAAAAATAGAGTAAAAATAGAGTGTGCAAAAATGGAGAGGAAAACTCATGTGCAAAATAAAATAATAATAAATAAAAACCCATGTGCAAAAATAGAGAGGAACTGTGACACTGAGTGTTCTAAGCATTCCATACTGCATTTTACTTAAGAGTACAGTCAGTTAAAAGAGAAATGTATTTCGTACTTTATGAAAATTTTATTTGCTTATTATACGTCATGCTCATGATAAATAAAAATGTTATACATGTGCGCAGGACTGTGTGGTTCCAATGTTTAATTAAAATAATGCTTTTCAAAAAAGTGTGGTCTTTCTTATGACATATTAAAAATGCGTTAAAATTTTTAAAGTTGGTGACTATAGTAGATCGTTATATAGACTTTCTCTCATTATTACCTATTTTGTATAATTATTTGTGTGTAATTTTATTTACTATCTATGAGAAGTTAAATGTCAAAATAGCTGTAAAAGTTCATCATTAAGCAATGTCAGTTTGAAATTTCTATCTTAAAATTATTTGTGTTAGGTCTTTTATGTTAATTACTATGTTAGATCATTATTTGGAACTCTACTCAATATTTCGTGTTAAATTTTAGCTCAGATTCTTAGTATAATGCACATAATTTGCTATTATTATTGTTATGAATTCTTGAATAAAGAGTAAATTATCCTATTAAACTATTAATTTTGATCTAAATATCTTTTGAAACACATATCTTTAATTATTGTTTTTAATAATAAACTGATTTTTATTTGTTAGATACATTAATAAACTTGCATTATGTATGGTTTATTAACTTTAATTTAATTATATATATATATATATATATATATAGGTATATCGATGAAAGAATATTACCTCAAACAATCTTCATTTTTCAAAAATACATAATGTAGTTAATCAAAACAAAGGATGTATTTAAGTATTTACTAGCAAAAGTATCAATTTAATTTTTGGATTGCTGCATGCAACATATTACTTTTACTGCAGAAATTTTGCCTTTGCATTTAAAGCTTACATTTAATATAAACCTCTCACGACTAATTACAAATTTCAATTGTACACAATCTCTGATAAAGCCGCTACATTCCTGGAGCTCTTCTATCGGAAAATCTCAACAAATTAGCTTCGAAGTGTTTCTCCCGACTTTTCGTTCTTGTGAAATTCAAATCAAACCATACGTCACTGAAAAAATGAAAATTAATCAGCTAATTAAAGGGCATTTGTTAATTAGCATTTGTTTGAAAAAGACAGCTAATTAAAGGGCATTTGTTAATGAGCTGAAAACTCATTAAGCAAGCTCATCAGAAACTCCCAGAATTCATTATTTTTTACCAAAGAATTTTACATATTAATGACGATGAGGAATGCGTTTAAGAAACATCAAGAAGACAGAATATTTTATTATTATTGCTATCAGTTCTGTATGATCTTCTACAGGTGCTAAGTTTTAAAAAAGGGCATAGGGCATAGTAAACCCTTTGTGTTTTAATTGGCGTCTCTCTAAAGTACAAATATATTATGGAATACACAATTATAACAAGTTTCATAATCAATAATATTCTGTTTGCTTCATTTTTAAATGTTTCTTGCGAAACATTGTTAGAATTGAAATGATTGCGTTACTAATATCAGAGGAAGACAATTAGTTGAGAGTCAAGAAATTTATTCTCATCAGACTAAATATTCGAGTACTTCTTTTGAGGAATCTCCTCTTTTAGAATGTTTAATGAATATTTATGCTGTGTTTGCATGATTATTTTTTTCTACAGCAAATACAATAACGAACTTCTAGTTTTTCTTAATTTAGACATTTAGGACTTATAACTTTTAATCTTAACGTTAAATAGATATATTTCGAAATAAAAAAATAAGTTATGTTATAGCAGTATATATAATCACTTCATTTTACTTAGATTATACTGCCATAACATAGTGTATCTAAGTCTTTTTACGAAAAGTAAGTGAATGCAATTTTAAAAACAACACAGGAGAATCACAAAAACTGTACTAAACGCAAAAACGAAAACGGATATTTTATATAAAAAAGCTAAATATGTTTGCATATAGAAACTTAATAAAATGATTGCAAAGCTTATGAAGTTTGCATTTAAGGAGTTGTTTCGAAAGACATAAAGTTTACGGTCGCAGAATGGTTAAAGCCATTGAGCTCACAGTTTCAATCCTGACTTCATTAGCTGATTACAAAAGGTTTTGCTACGCTACTTGAATATGAAATGGTCTGTCTCTCAGAATGTTCTCTGTGAAAATTTTCAAGGGAAGAAATATTAAGAATTTTGGGGGTAATTATTTTTCAATTTAGTTTATTTTATTTAAGTTTATTTCAATGCATATAAGCTAGGTTTTATTATTTGCATTTATATTTTTGAGGCTATATATAGTCCTGAAATTTAAGTCCTCCATTTCACTTGATAAGCTACTTAACAATTTCTATTTTTATATCCTTGAGCAGGAAACTTAAGATATGTGTTTAACTAAATTTCAGAAAATTTTGAAGTTACTCTAGAATGATCATTGATATAACACAGATTATTTGATTATTTATATTTAGGATCAGTAAATGTGAAATAGTTTAGTATTTTGAGAGTGATAATCGAATAAATTTCTACAAAAGAAAAGTTATTTGGGATTACTTCGAATGAACATTTTATGAAAGCGCACGTTTTGTTTTGCACGATCAAGTAAAATGTGCTTTACTATAACACAGAATATTACTTTCTGCACATAATAACACAACATAGCTCACATTTCAGTGGGTGACCTTCTATTACATATACAGGGTGATAAATTTGACATATTTATAATTGATTATATTTTTCCGTAGGTTGGAGGAATTGACACACACTACTCGTCATTTAAAAGTTTGGACCCTTCTTCATTCATATACAAGATGTCAGAAAAGATGGATGACTGGAACCCACCTGAATCATGGAAGAGAATAACTTGCATCATGATGATTCGTGCAGGCCATCAAAATAAGAATATTATGACTGCTGCCCAATGCTCCCTGAACACAGTAAAAACAATCAGGTATGAACTAGAGACTTGCAATGGTGACTACGA
Organism: Stegodyphus dumicola; assembly: GCF_044657685.1. NCBI lineage: Eukaryota > Metazoa > Arthropoda > Arachnida > Araneae > Eresidae > Stegodyphus > Stegodyphus dumicola. The sequence goes on from NC_140777.1 coordinate 106,215,827, forward strand.
GTAAGCAAGAAGAAAGATCCCTAGCAGACGATCTGATTGCGCTCGTACAGCAGAATTCCTCGCAAATCTGAAGGAACAGGTTTTGAAGAACCCTGGCATTAGAATTCGGTTTTGTCACGTGCAATGAATGTTGCAGCCTCTACTATGAAGCTTGCACTCAATGAAGACCTTCGCTACTACTCATACAAGCGGATTTCCTTTTTCCTTACGAAACTGTCAAATTTATCCCGAACACCCTGTAGAAACTTGGAGAAGTAGGTTATTCAAATGCGGATCGACGTCAGATAGCAAGGCAGGGTGGAAACGCATTCGTGACGCGATAGGCAAAGATCTTGGGGAACCGATAAAACGTTCATGCAAGAAAAATGTCATTCAGATACGGCCTGAAATCGTAGTTTCATAATTGCGGAGTTATCACACATTCATCTAACATATGTTTTTTGTAACAGCCAGCCGCTATGCACCTATACCTAACGAGGCATTTTCCGAGATACCAGACACCCTGAATCAGGGACAAATGGCACGGAGCCTTGAAATCTAATTAATGGGACGGACCCTTGAAATCGAAGGTATTACGCTTCGTCATGCAGAAGGTTCTTCAAATTGCAGTAGACCAGCAATCACTTCTCGCTTTAATTGTCTTCAAATAATTATCTGGAGGACGCGGAAATCAAACTAATCAAACATTTAAGCTACTGCAGCATAGTGCTTATACACAGAGAGTTGCTTTTTCATACTAGTATTTACTGAGGAGTGTGACGGACTCCCTTTACACGGTTTCCATCTTAATTCCAGACGAGGTAGAGTTCAGCGGGAACAAAACTCGCATGTATAGGCGATGAAGAACGCTATTGTTACATGAACTCGATTAGGAGTAATCTAGACAGACTCGACTTCTGCGGAAAACTTCACAGTGACTGGAACCAATCGTTTATTCGGTGGTAGATTCGATCTCGGCAAGGACCGTATGGTACTTTCTTGTCTGCCCCCTGGTTGTGGGGATGCTACAAGGTTAGATTTCGAAGGTGGTCCTTGCAATTTGGTTCCTTCTGATCAACACGGGAGGATGGTTGATGTCTAACATGCGTTATAAGCTTTTTCGGTGGAATTCGTTGCATTGCACTATTGTTCTAAGCGTTACAAACTCAGACTTTCTGAACCTGAAAATGTCCTCCCAGGTTAACGGGGGGGATTATGCATCCTTGGATCACCTCTAGGGATTGGGGCAATTAACCGTGTGAAACAACCTCGAGCAAGCCAGGTCTGGGTGCCCCTTCTCCCTAGTGTGCTGGCTTGCACATTCGCTGAACATATGCATCCTAATGGTTTTCTAAGGTCACATGAAAGCTCTCGTGTAAGACAGGTCAGTGAAAAGAATCTTGCCTTTCGCATCTCCATTTTTGTCTCTGTCATCCGAGGGACGTCTGGAATACTTAAAAACGTTCGTGATTCCATGAGCCGCCGACGTCAGACTTCTGTTGCAACTTTCCCTGGGGTCGTTTATTGTACTGGCTGAGATCTGCATTCTCACAGTTTCGGCCCTGTGGGTATAAAATAACGAATCTGGAGATCCTGTAACTTATCGGAGTGGAATAACGCATCCAACCCCCGTTAATTCTGGCCCCTACAGAGAAGTGAGTTTCAAAAGCCAGTCTCGCAGGCCGTAAATTTTTTGATCAATCTAGCTCCAGTTTTACAGGCTTCAAACCTTATTTGCTGTAAGTGAGGAATTATCCCACTGGTCCAGAGGTTAGAAAGAGAGAGAAGTACTGTGTACTGTTGCTTTAACGACCTCTGAGTCTTGCTGACTCTGTGTCTCCTGCCAAAAATGAACAGCTCCAAAAGTTCAGCCGTGTAGTTCGCTCGTATAGACTCGAGGAACATCTATACACAACTTACTTGTTTTGCAACTGTTGCCCGAAACTTGGAACACCTTTTGTGACTTCTCATAATATTGCAATTGTTATGTTTTGATGAATAAAATAATTCTTTTCATTCAATGCATTGCGTTTTCTTTACTTGTGCTCTCGGCGCACTTGCGCATAACGATGACGTAGATGAACCTAATTCCGATTCTTTTTTGGGAAGCTACCCCTTTGTACACAACGTAGCAAACCACCCCGCACATTATTGTAAGCAATAAGTGACAGCATTTTGTAATATCAAGAATCTGAAATCACGAGTAAAATATTTTTCTGCAGCGTTGTTTGCTGACAATCAGACAAGTATTATTTTTGATAATACTTTATTCATGGCACAAGATTTGGTACGTTGAAATTTAGTTAATTTTTTTTATAATTTCTGATGCATTTTAAAAAATTAGCTTTATTAAAGAAACACATTTTAAAAGTCTGTTAAAGCTTTTTAAATTAAAATGCTTAGATTTACTAGCTGATAGAGTTCATCCAATATACTGCATGATTTACGACTTCTGGTGCAATGTAGTACAGACTGTAGTGAACAATATCTGTGCACATATTACTGGAAAGTACAAACTTTTAAACTTATTCGTTTATGTCTTAAAAATAAAAAATTGAATTTTGAATATGATCCTAATTGTCAAAAATTTGACTTTTTTTTTCATCAAAATCCGTTTGATGGAGTAGCTGTGCATAGGAAAGCATGTGAGCTGTGATCATACAATAGTATCTCAACGTACTGTAAAGAACTTAGTGTATATGCTTGAATATTTTTGTTGATGGAATTCGTTTGAGGCTAATGAAATGGATTTAGGAATCCACCTCACCATATGATTTTCATCACTAAAATGCCGCTATTTTCCATTTTCTTGGGTGCTCAGTCACCAGTAGCAAAAATTAAATAACACCTAGTAATGAAGCATGAAAAATGACATATATATATATATATATATATATATATATATAATGAAAGAACAGATTTTGGAAGCACTGTATTGGGAATTAGTTCCACGCACATTTTCTAAAGAATTTGCGAAATGAAGTAAAAACCATATTTGGATACTCGATGATATCTAACATTAAGAACGATTAACTTGCAGATACTTTTCCCATTAGAGTTCTAGGCAGCAAGTACACAATCCTGTCCGGCAAAATGTCATGATATAATATAAATGATTTGGAGCTTGGCTGTCGCGTAATAGATAAGTAGCGAAGAAACTTGGCAAGGCAAACATGTTCGGATTCAAAATAACTTTATTATTGAGGAAAGCAAGCCGGGATTCGCAAAATTTGGTTCGCACACGGACGAGCGTCTTATGCGCTCTATCTTTTTATTAGATCAGCACATATTCCTTGAACAAAGAAGGTAGCCGTAAAGCTTCTGGCCAGGAGCTTAAGCTAAAGTGACGCATCATTTCATAGAAAGAAAGAAGGGAGTCAGATTTTAGTTATAGTTTACAATTCGGTGATTGGTTAAGAGGCATTTGAATTAACGGTTACGTAAGATCGCATGATTAATTTTAATGACTCAGTTTATACTTACAGCGCTATTTTTAGGAGACATAGATTAAGTTCCCAAATAAAATAAAAAATATAAGAGGATATAGCGAATTAAATTTAGAAGTTTTACTTTCATATTTTTTATCTTACACACATGTATATATATATCAGAACAAGAGTAAAACTGCTCTTGAGTCCAGTACCAAAGGTAGCGACATTATAGAAAGATCTATACGCAGACTTTCTATCCGTTGGACAAAGAATTACCTGCTGCGAGGATTTGCCATAGTTAATGCATAATGAATTATCACATTCCCTCACGCGTGTTCTAGAAATGCAACACGATCGGTTAACAACTGAAAGATCTTCAGTACGAATTCCAGCGACAGCATAGCTGATTTTCTCACATTTCCTGCTTACCCAACCATAACTAGTGCTACACTGGCACTCGACTAAAACTTAATTGAGCAATATTTCGGCCTAACCTTGATCAAATGGGTTGGTCCATTCACCCTAAAGTGAGGGAGAACATAAGGAATTATGGTATTTCATCGCGGGAGCTTTTGTAGCATAACATGTTGCACGTCTGGTTAAGAATAGAACGATCCGGATTTAAGAAACCTGTGACGGTATAGCTTGCTTTCTCTCCCTTCTCGCTTTGCATAAGTATCTAATGGACCTACAAGGGTACCAGACTAAAACGTGGTAGATCATAATTCGTCCTCATGTGTCTTTTATCGGCAGCCTTGTTCTCCTCTCAACAATCGTCATTTAATTCGAGAGTAAAATTAAGAAGTTTCCTCTTTTGAGGTATAACTGGAAGTACGTCCTGCTAGCAGTCACAAGGTCTGTAGGTGGAGTTCTAGCGAAGGTATAACTGATCTTTCATTTTCTTGCCCCGAATAAAACCTGATTGTTTGTACATGCAATGGAAGTTAAAGGAAAAGACCAAATATAGCCAACGGAAAAGCAGTTGTTCTTAGCAACATCTTATATCACAACACACCCTATTCCAATGCAGAAACCAACTCAGTGAGGTTGTGAAATTCTATTATGCTTCCTACACACATTATAAATATTTAACAAACTATATTTTCTTCTTCTACAATCTTTATGTTTCAGAAAATCTGAAAAAATAATGCAACTAAAATATGATTTAACAATTAGATTATGTAAACAACTATATGCTAAATATTGTAAATTTATCAAATTTAATTCTAGATGATAAGGTAACAAGCATCAGCCTCCAATAATTGTTATTCAGCAAGTTATTTTAATTCAAACTATCACATTTGTTTTATCAAAAAGATTATTTTTTTCCTTACTGTTTCGGAATTGGGAACTGTCTACTGAGAAAGGATAGGTTATACATAATTATACTTAGTATGCCGTTAATTAAACAATACTTTCCACGAAACTTCAAAAGCTTTATTTTATTCAAATGCATGGAATAAGTTTTGCAACAACAGTTGATTTTCTCTTTATGGTGAGTAAGAGTGTGATAAGATATGTCAGCAGATCTCATGTGATGAGAAAATGCAGCATATTGAAATATTTAAAAGTTTTGCCGAATTAATGACAATGATGCAGCTAAAGCGAAAGTCGTATTAGATACTTGTTCTGCCAACTTGTTGTAGCACTAGAAGGACTGCTTCCGCACCTCCTTATTAGGCACGATGACGAAATCTCAAAGGAGAGATGCTTGAAGCGTTCACATTTTGCCCGAGGATCCCGAGAATCGTAATTCCGCACGGCGGACTTTAAAATTTATCTCTCCACTATCAACTCGCTGAACTGTCACCCTGGGGTCATGAATCCCTGAGTGTGAAGAGAATAGCAGAGTTTTCCACTGCATTGGAAAAGACGACACAAAAAGAGAGCTTGAATTTCGATAATGGACTTTGAAGTCAAATGCTGTTAAGAAGATTCACAGTTAAGATTTTGAAGCTAATCAATTTCTAAACTTGTACTCGTACGAAAACTTTAACCGCACTTCAGACAGTCCATTCATCTGGAAATTATTTAGAATAATATCATTTCTGCGAAATGAGCATTACAGTGTTTAAATACCTTAATGAAAGACGAAGATTCTATAAGGTTATGTCAGGTATTTCACCAACCTGGCTATAATGATGTGAAAAATACATCTGCTTTATTTTCAATACAGTTACACACTATTTCAGTATGGTGTATAAATGTTCTAATATATCATTATATAGACTATAAAATAAAAAAATTTCCACGGTTAGACAAATTACGTTTTATTAATCAGGAATAATCCAGTTTGGAGGAATTCCTACGTGGAAGACTTTCTAGAGGAAATTAACTCATCACGTTGCACCTGATGAAAACAGTGAAACTTTTCTCTTCATTACTATTTAGAACCAAACCTATGACGAACTATAAGTGTTAAACTGTCCTTATGTATTTGAACAGCAAGCGCCGATGACTGGGTGATCAGTTTCTTGGTTCTTAGTTTACTTTGTCTTATCACCAGAATCCTAAGCCCTCAGCTTAGGATTCTGGTGATAAGACAAAGTAAACTAAGAACCTCTCATTATATCCTCTCAGATATCCTAAGCCCTCAGCACATTTGATTTTTATCTCTTATTTCTGAAAGAAAATGTGCGAGAAACATGTACAGCTTTTTTCAACAAAACTGGCTCGCATTCACGCTACACGACTGTCAAGTGTTTCATAACAAAGTTATCTTGATTAGAAGAAATAATCCCATGTGTTGTATTTATAAAAATATGGTTTTCATGTAGTGAGTAAATAATATGTAAATAAAGGTTCATTTTGCTAAAATACGCTAATTTCCATCATATATAAAGAATTTTGAATAAAGTTTGCAAATTATTATGGCAGTTCAAATATGCAGAGAGTTTAATTCAAAACTTTTCTACTCTATCTTCTAGTCACATTCATTTGACTGTGAAACAACCAATTTCTTCATTCGACATTTACAGAGGGCATATTTTTTATTGTTTAGTGTAAAATAGGATAGTTTCTCTTTAGCTGTGCCCTCTATTGAAAACTTTCCTGTCAGTAAGTTGCTCCTTCTTCTAAGAAGAGATATTTTTCAAAAGTATAAAAATTCACAATAGTGAATTTAAATCACTTTCTATGACAAAACACAGCAATTAATATCACAATGTGTATCATTGTCAGTTGCCCTCGAAAGATGAAATAAGTTTTATAGAAATTGTTGAAGCATAGAAACGTTACACATGAGAATTTTAACCCAAAATTTACATACGCTTGCTAAACTCAAAAGTATCTTTCACGTCTTTAGATTTCTTGTCTCAATATAAAATTTTCGTCACGAAATTGTACTAAACAATATTTTCGTATGATTGCAAAATATTTTAATTAACCAAACCTCAGAATTTTAGATACTTTAAGTTATTTATTTGGGGAGCAGGATGTTAAACTATGAAAATATATTTTTTAATTAATTTAAATAAAATTTAAATACATTTATTTTATTAAATTTTGTTTTATGTACGGCTTGCATATAAACAGAAAAAAAAAGAAGCTTCTTTAGAATTTTAGTAAAACTTGTCCTGCGGCCAAATTGTCGTAGTCTACAAGCCTATTTTATTTGATTCCTTTCTTAAACTGGAGTCATGATTCTACAACAAAATGTTCCAGGTATATTCAGATATGCAATCTTTACTGTAACATCTGAAACCGCAGTGACTCATTAGTATCAAGAGGATAGTGGAAAGTGAAATACAAAGTAGATGAATAAAGAAGATAAATATGTAAAATGAGATCTCCAGATGCTGAGTTGTGAAATAAAACAAATTAAATATACCATGCTGCAACGTTTCGTAGGGAAAGCATCCCAGACTCAGTATTCTTTTCTCTAATTATTTCGTACCATTATCCTTCCTTTTTTTCATACATCCATCGCTTGTTTCAATGTCTCTCGTAATAATATAGAAAAACTTCATAGCTGGAAATAAAAGCTTTATTCTCTCACCAGACTTACAGTGCTCTACTAATTGCTTTGCACAGAATCATGACTGGCTCTTTCTGTTTTCTCGGCGGTAAGCTTACAACCTTATATTACGTGAGCTTATCAACTAAAGACCTTTCTCACCCTAATTAGTTGTGATCGATTAGATCTATGATCTCGACAAGATAGATGCTTTACAGCATAGTAGTCATTCAATGATTTCTGTACGGAACATACAGTACTAAACGAATTGAAAAGCATATAGTAATAAAACATCAGGCTAGGGTGAGCGTAAGACATGTTAAATTTTCACGGCTTTCCACCAACTAAGAGTCAGGTATGTCAACCTCATACGACGCATTCTGCATACGGACTTCATCATGTTTGTAGGAGTATCAAGATGTAATGCAATAAAATAAATTACCTCAATCATACTAAAAAAGTTACTAGTATAAGAGCATCTAACTGCACTTTTTTCTAAATAAAATTTACATAGATCCACCTGTACTTGATCAGGCGAGCATGTTCTTTTGCGAAATTTTTGAGAAATCAAATGCTTCATAGCTATTCTAGGTTCAACGGAAGCAGCAACTATTAAATATACTCGATTTATGTTAGTTGATAAAAGCCTAAAATTGGGATATATTGCGGTGTACATGCCTGGTGTGATTACAGGGTTGTAAACTAACGATATGCAGACGGAAACGCAGTGGAAATAGTTACAGTTAAAGAAGTACACTCTGAAACGATTTGCTATAGCCCAACATCAGTTAGCGTTGTCGTAGTTCTGTAAATACAAGTTTTCTTTGAGCTCAAAAGAGTAGAAATTATGTTTAAAGCTTAGAATCATTGACCGTTATTCAATATAACGGCTTTCGTGAAGCCCAATAAAATACATTTTTTACATTTTGAAGATACCGCTTGAGTATTTTACAGGTATTATAGCGTGTAATATAGTATCTCACATGTATTATAGTGTGTAAAATACATTACAATGCTTGAGTATGTATTTCACTGGTATTATAGTGGGTAATGAATTACTAGTCAAGAATGAGCTAATATTAATTTTAAACGGCATTTTATGAAGACTTTTTTCTCACCTTCCCATGCACATTTTATAACCTTTAAATTCCCTTTTTCGAGAAAACTTCATACCTGATAAGATTCTATCTATATTCAAGTTACTTTGTTGGCTTTATCTATATTCAAGTTACTTTGTTTCAAGTTACTTGAACTGTGAACGGACAATTCGCTAAATTCAAACTGAATCGGTAACAACACGTGAAATGGGTGAAGGTGAAAGTACCCTTTTATTCAATTCAAGAAATACATTTACAGTCGGCACTACCGGTGCTTACAAAACGCAGCCAATACGTATGTCTGTAACTCAGAATAGTAAAAATAGAAAATTAAAACAAAGTCAAATGATCAGGTAACAGGTGAATGCACGGCCCAGACACCTGGACAGCTTTATATGACAAATCGTGTGTCGTCCGGTACCCGCACCTATCTAGAACAACACAACCCTCGCGGCTTCCTGCGAGGGCTGCATCGAGAATATATTAATGGAGAATATGAGGTTTTGACGTGGCCAGACAAGGGCGTATGCATGTATGCATATGCCTTGTAGTCAAATGATCAGTTGACAGTTGAGAGCAGAATCTGGACGCCCGTGCGGCTTACTTAGACTATTCGGGTCTAGTCCAGGTTCTACAACTATCCGGGGCAACACCTCATGGGCCCTATAAGAGCATACATTGATCCTGTATACATGCTTACATAGTTCATAATATATGCTTATAGTTGCATAGTTCATAATATATGCTTATAGTTACATAGTTCATAATATATGCTTACATAGTTACGGTCAAATGATCAGTCAAATCTGCACAGAGATATTTAAGGCGTAGCTTGCTCATAGCCCTACTACAGACGTAGACAATCCAACAATTAAAATGCACGGCCGTAAAATAGCAAGCTTAAACATCTGTGAAACAACGTAGCCGAAAGAAAGAACATGCTCTGTCTGAAGTAACTCCGACGTCAGCTTAAATATTATACTTCTACCCTACTTTGCATTAAACTGAAATAACATCCTGGAAAGAAAGTGTGGGTTGAAAAAAAGTGAAATGGGAAATTTTGTACCTTAAAATCTTTTTTCTCATATTGTAATAAACTTAACTGGGAAACATCCAGTTTGTATCTTGATAACTAAACAAAAATGTTAATTTGGGACAAAAAAACAAAGTAACACAACAAATATAGGAAGAGGAAAAACTATTTCAAAAAGGAAAACTGCCCACAAATTTATATCTTTTAACTTACCATCGAAGACTCTCAGCCCAGTTAAAATGTGAATCAATTTACATCCTTCACTATCAGTAAATCACATTAACAAAAAGTGTTTTAACTTTTAGAAAAGAACAGGAAAAATATTTAAATTCTGAAGATGATAAGCTTTCCAGGATATTTCTTGCTTAAAAATAAAAAGATTCACGTCTGCAAGCTCGGATTTATTTTTTATAACTTGATACAGTTTCTGTTTCAAATATTACTAAAATAATTACGTTGAATGCATGCTCATGCTCACTTTCATAACTGTTCTAAAAAGTACAAGCTTTAAATCATATTATTTGTAAAAAAGGCTAGAATATTTTTGCAATTCAAAAACCTATTTTGTTATCAGTTTAAGAAAGCGCCTTATTTTCGTCAGAGATGCATTTATTCAAGGGGAATAAAAGATATTTGCAAATGCCACAAGCGCATATTTATTTAATTTTTTTTTAATTTTTGTGACAAGGTATGTCATTTTGGTACATTCGTGGCACTGAAAAATATTTTTGAGATTTAGTTCACTTTTAAATAAGAAATTAAATGAAACTCCATCGACCGAGCATTTACTGTGCAAATACTCTGAAGCATTTTGCATAACTATTGATAATTTTTAGAAGAATATTTAGGTTTATACAGTAGTATGGAAATTTAATGCTACTTTATGTGATGTCAAATATTTTCCTTTAAAACCTGTCTCAAATTATACGAAAAGTACTTAGACAATAGTAAATAATAGCTATTTTAAATGTTTCAGAGATTATAAATTAAAACAGTACATTCGAAAAATTTTTTACAATTCTTAACATTCTGCAAAGCGCTTTAAGATCTATCGCATGAATATTCACACTTTGTACTTTCTAAAACACGTTCACAGCCCTCTATTTTAAAAACTACTTCCCTATTGTTTATGTTTTATTTTAAACATGATAAATCTTTATTTAATTTCATCCGTTTTTACATTTACAAGGTTTATGTTTAATAATATTTCTTGTTTTCATAATATGAAACGTAGGAAAATGAATTACTTAAAAAGGACAGAAAAGTAATTATCAGACCTATATAAAATATATTAATCAATAAAGAAGTATATTCGATCCATCCACTGTGTTTTACTGTTCCTTCCGTGATAATGTGTAAGGTTGCTTTTGATCATGAAACTGAAGTTAAGTCTTGCTAGGCAAGATAAGGTGTAACTGTACGTCTCAAATATTTACAAAGTAATAAAGAAGATTTTTAGATAATCTTTTATTTGAATCTAATTCGAACAGAAAAGCACAACGGATGCTACAGATAAAAACCACCACTCGTGTCTATTAAAATTAGCAATAACACACAATAAAATTCAAGCGTTGATAATGCATCCTAATACTACACATTCACTAGAATAAGAAATAAGCTGGCTTTAAAAATTCTTTAACCGACGAATAAGTTTATAACAATCGGTTAAAGAGATTGCAAAACCCGGAATATCACTTTTAAACAGAGCTGGAGTAAACTAGCAGCAGTCGCGAGTAACAAAAGTTAAGATTCAAAAACCCCTCAGATTAAGTACTCTCAAAATTAGTTCCCATTCTAGTGAGGAAAAGTTATAAGTTAAGATCAAAATCAAAATAACTAGTTAATTAACATAAGAAACTTACAACTACTTTATTTTTTAAATGGTTTCCTGTCTTCAGATACGCCCACAGTAGCCATAAGCCACCTGAAGACTAATAGTTTGCCTTCGGCTAGAACTCTGGTAGAGTTCAACGGCGGCCGGTAAATCGCTGAGCACTGGTATTTCGACCCGGATTAGCTGTACGGAAAGTTTCGTGGTTTTTTTCTCTGAATTCAACGGGATATTTGAGCCAGTTTACCTAAAAACCTCTGCCACAAATGCATTATGTTTCCTTGGTAGGTAGCCCTCGCTTGCTTTGCAATGCAAATACTAATAATCGAAACCTGGCAAATGGACTGTAAAGATGCTTTTGTGGCTTTTTCTTTGTGTAACGTGAATAGAAACTATTCATCTTTAAAATGTTATGCATAAAGGCATAGCTCTCATTAGGTTCATAATCCCTTTATTACTTTGCCTTAAGTAAAATCAGCCAACCATTTTGATATATGTATCATATATGTATATGGCAATTTACGTAGAAAATAGCAATTCCTTCACAATCCGTTTTAAACCTTTTTATCCGTTTTAAACCTGTTACTATTCCCGACATTTTCAAATGGTAAACGAAAACTACCTTCATTATAGTCACCATCACTGTTGCAGAAGCCAGACCAATGAAATCTACAATTTGAAAACTTCGAATTGCAGTCTAAAATCTCGAAGTTACGAAAAGAAAAAAGAAAGTTAAATATTTTTAAGCAAATTTTAAATCGTAAAATTAAAAAAGAAATCAAAATTTGATTTTGGTCTACAGCTATCAATTTAACATTATGAAACTATACTTTCTTTCTTTCCAGCGACAGCGATGCTGTCGATCGACTGGATCAGTTAGAATATCGGCCAGATAGCCCCGCTGACGGAATTAACTTGTTCCACATAACACAATTTGTTGCATATTGTGCTCAAGACGAGTGCTGGGGGTGGTGCAAACAAATGCTGGGCTAGTCAATGCTGCGGTGGTGGAAGATGGTTGCATTGCGGATGAGGAGAACAATTTCAGTTACACATTTACAGAGTTATAGATAGATGGTTACAATAGGCATCCACAACGTGAACAATAAAGGAGTACTGAACAATATATGAGGAATTAACAGAGTGACTGATAAAACAGTAAAAAAATACATAAAATAAGCAAAAATACTAAAAATACTAAAACGTAAAATCATGCATAAATAAACTAAGGCAAAACAATAAAATAATACATAAAATAAGGCAAACTACATAATTCAAAGTTCACAGCTCAAGGAAATAAATATAAACAGAACAGAAAAAGCTAACGTAAAGTAAAATAATTTAACTACAAGTACAGAAAATACGGGGGTTGCGCTGATGACGAGGACGGCAGCTGAGAATTACTACATCTTGTCTGAGATTTTACGTGCAATATTAACGATATCGCATATGCGTTTCATTGCATATGATTTTTCAGCGATAGTAGCTTCGCCCATGCATGAATGTGGTCCGCTACTGGCTGTCTAAGACCACGGTCGTCAACCGGTACTCCGTGAAAAATTTCTGATGGTCCGCAGAAAAATTAGGACATAATTTATGCATTTTTACGGACATTTGTCACTCATTAATTTCTTTCTATAATTTTTTCTATGGTTTTCAGATTCAAATAAAATAGATAATAGACGCATAATGAATGAGAAAAAGCAAGCGAGTATTTTGCATTTCTTTAGTAAAACTAAAGATAGTATAACTAGTGAACATAGTATTACTTCAATTAACAGAGAAGTGATCAATGAATCATAGCATCCACATTCCTCGTCACGGTCAGACAGCATTAGAAAGAACGTTCAAAATGGAGGCACAAAGCGATAAGCAATAAGCGACGGAGGACATGGGCACTGTTTTTTTTGCCATTAAGTTAATCAGTACAGCACCACGTTCACCCTTATCTAGAGCTGGCCAGTGGTGTGGCCACGAGAGAGCCTCGCACAAGACCCCAGATTCAGAGCCTAGAGCATCCGGTAGGCAGTCGAACAGACCAATATGCCCCCGGGAATTCACTCTCATCCAATCGCCCGGGCCCAGCATTTATTGAAACAATAACTGGAGGTACAAAGAAAAAAAACCAAATTAACAAGAAAATGTGATTCAGACTAATTGAAATTTGGATTTGTTCCGGAAACTGGTAGTTAGCTGAACGGCCTATTGGTATTATTTGTTCTCAGAGTTTACCTAATGATGCCATGAAACCTTCAAAACTTGATGTTTACCATGAAACCTTCAAAACTCGAAAGACACTTGAAATCAAAACACCCATATTTAGCTAAGAAACTACTTGAATATTTTTAAAAAGTGTATGAAAATATGCAAAAATATGTAGGTATCTTAAAACTATGGTTGTTTTAGATAAGTCCCTATCAAAGGCTTTCTATCTCATAGCACTTCAAATACAGAAAAATAAAAGGTCATATACGATCGGAGAAGAATTATTCAAGCCTTCTGTATTGCAAGCCTGTGAAGAGGGTTTGGGAAAAAAGGCTGTACAGAAACTGAAGATAATTCTTAACTGAAAGTAATAAGTCCGCTAACACTGCCCAAACTTGAAGAAATGACTAAAATATAGACATCGCTCAGGAATTGTTGAAAAGATGAAAAATGTTAGTCACCCAGACTTCCTGTCTACACAGTGCATTACACATAGTGGGCATCTTGTGGTGAAAAAAAAATGTCGCCAGAACTACACCAAGTATTGTTGTTGTCTATATTACATGGAACAAGGTTTCCAGAGCCTACTCCGAAGGGAGGTTGGACTTTTAATTTCCAAAATTTTGAGGAAGAGCGCCTCAGGGTTGTCTGGGGCTCTCCCCCCAATCCAATCGATAGGCCTTTCAGTTCGTCGCATATTTGGAGTGCCGCGATGCTGCAGCGACACTATACATTTACAAATATGCATGTCTTCTCCGGGATTCGAGCCCGGGCCCTTCGGTACCGTCGCTTCTGAAAACTCTGTCTTTCAGGTGGAGCTCATAGCAATCAGAGCAGCTCTTCTCCACGTGAAGAATAATCTCAGTGCCCAATATCATCTACACAGACTCAGCCTCAAGCCTCGCTGCGATAGCTGGAACTCGTTCTCGCAGTCCTATCGTCAGCAGCATTTAGAGACATTCTAACACAGATGCCTGCTTCGCAAAGACCCTCACTCATCTGGGTGCCCGCTCATACGGGAATAAAAGGAAATGAGAGAGCAGATGTCGCAAAGGAAGCAGCGGATTCATCCACTTTGCGAGACGTCCCGACCCTTAGGCCAGTCTCGGACCTAAAGAGTCGGACATTCCATCAGCTCCTAAAAATATGGCAAGAACGTTGGGATCAAGCCTCCACAGGGAGACGTGTTTACAATTTCATTCCCAAGGTCAAGACAACTATCCAAACTAATAGCAATTACATGACGTATTTCCTCACTAGTCATGGGCCCTTTCCTTCATACCTCTTCCGCTTTGGCTTGAGAGAGAATGGTAATTGTGAATGTGGGGAGGAGGGTCATCCAGATCATTTTGTGTTCTCCTGCCCATACACAGCACTTAACAGCCTCAAGCAACCAGGAGCCAGATTCTGGCCAAATTGGTTTCAGAATCTACAAAGTAACAGAGTTGCCCAGCGGAAACTGAAAGCAATAATTGACTACTGTACTAGCAATTACTCTTCTGACACTGGAAGATAGTAGTCATAAAAGTCTATATAAGCTAGTTCAATAGTCAGCAACAGAGTATGTGATATGTATGTTCAATATGTAATTTTGTATTTATGCTGTGTCAGGTTCTCATACATAAAGTTCGTACTGTATCTGAATGCTGTAATGTATCTGTACATGTTTATATCTTTTATTTATGGTACCTAATTTATACTAAGGATCATGCGTACCTCAATGGCATGCTTCTTGTATACTTTAACTATCATGATAACGTATATGTATGGGTGTATATATCAATATGAGTGAGAGCATGTATACTTTTATTGGTTTCGGAATATCTATGTATGTAAGTGTGTACTATATATCTGTATATGAGTTTGTATTTATTTGTATATGCATATATTTTGATTGTACTCTTCTTCAAGTGCCTTGTATGCACATGTATATATTTCTTTGTACATTGTTGTACTCTTCTTCAAGTGCATTGTATGCATATGTATATCTCTTTTTTGCATTTTATAAATGTCGTCTGCTCAGCCGGGGCTGCCCAGGGCTGCGGCCTGGTAGCTAGTGGTTGACTCCCGCCGAATTGGTAACCAATTCTGCATGGATATATCTGTACCTGGGTCGGTAGCCAACTCAACGGTTTACCTCCCTAACCACTCTTCTTCAAGTGCCTTGTATGCACATGTATATTTCTTTTTTGCATTTTATAAATGTCGTCTGCTCAGCCGGGACTACCCAGGGCTGCAGCCTGACAGCTAGTGGTTGACACCCGCTGAGTTGGTAACTAATTCTGCATGGATGGGTCAGAAGCCAACTCAGCGGTTTACTCCCCTAACTACTATATCGTCTGCGCGACACGAAGTACTACAAGACGTTATTAATATCACAAATGAAATTAGACACAAGATGCTTAATTTTCGACTATTTGAAACATTTTGTGAAGAAATGGGTTTCCAGTATAATCACCTTCTTCTTCACACTGCAATGAGATGGCTTTCGAAGGGCCAAATACTGACATGACTATACGTCCTGCGCGAAGAAATCAAATTATTTTCAGCGGCAAAATAATCCGAAATTTCATGAACTCTTATCTGTCTATATGAGTGGGTAGCCAAGCTTGCATATCTGGCAGATGGTTTTCCTCTGTTAACCGAACTAAACGTATGCAAGAACAACTTTAGCATGTGTTTACAGCACAAGTAAAATAGATGCTTTTCAAAAAATTATCACTGTGGCAAACACTGTTGAAGGAAATCTACAAATGCTTATAAATTTAAATGAAAATATGGGAGAGAATGATCTCAACCAGCAAGTGGTATCCATTATTCAACAGCACTTCCAGTCACTGACAGGATGTTTTCGTTTTTATTACCTAAAGCTAAAAGATCCTAGGCATGGAAATATATGGATATTAGAGATTCATTTTCAGCAAACACTGAAGATAGCAAATTAAGTATGAATGAAAACGAAAGCCAGATAGATCTGTCTTGAGACAGTTTAAAAACTAAACTCTAGTCATCTTTATAAAGACTTCATTATTGCCTCTTTATAAAAAAATGAATACCCATCACTGAGTGGCAAAGCTATGAACATTTTAATTCAAATTTCAGAAATATATTTGTGCAAAAAGGCGTTTTCTCTTGTAACAGCTGTTAACACTCTGTACAAGTGTCAGCTTGAAATAAACTTGGATCTTCGTCTTGCAGTGATATCACTAGGACCAAAAATCCACAACCTGATTTCAAACAAACAGGAACAAATTACACACTAAAAATGTGCAATATTTAAATAAACTTAATTTTTTCATTTCTTTAAATAGTAACTCTATAACTCTGTTACATATAATGGGTGCGTTTCACATTAATAAAATAAAGGTTTTTCCGATTATTATTATATAGATGTACCTATCATTTTTTTCTAAACTCATATTAGTGGTACCACAAGTAAGAAATTATACATTTAGTGGTTTATGAAGTTCTAAAGTTCGGCGACCGCTGGTCTAAGATGATGTTCGGCGGTCTCTCTGTAAGCGAACACATAGTGGTCTGGATCACCTGCCATCCCGCATGAGCAATTCTCGTTTTCGCGTCGTCTGAAGCAAAGCAGGTAAGTCATGAAGGGACCATGCCCTGTTAGAAACTGGGTGAATTGAGGCGAGCCACATTTTAGAAGACGGCAGATTTTTGGAAAAAATCTGTAAACTCTTCTGCCAGTGGTTTCTGTCTCCCCAAAATGTAACTATTTCAGTTTAATGTGTGAAAAAATTCTTAGAGTTGTAAGTGTTGTAAGAACGCCGATAGATGGCGTAGTGTAAGATAACCGCCGTTAGAGGGCGAAAAACTGAGAAGCGCGAGACTAGACTGAAGAACGCCAATGAATGTAACGGCGATGATTGATGATTCCCATCATGCTGCTTGATTTACATGTGTAAAGAGTTAGTTCTTATAATAAACTAAAAGTAGCAAAATGTGTGACCTTTTTTATGTGTCATACAAAGGAAAACACATCACCAGCTAACATAAGGAAAGCAGTTGAAATAAGCTGCTAGTTTAAGAATCCTCCCTCTGCACTGTAGCATTACTCACATCCGTTTCACAAATATATTCTATATTCCACATCCATAAATTCCGCAATAAACTTCTATATAAATCCGCACTGTCATTTTGGCAGATATTTTCAGTCACTTCAATAACGATTTTCAACATCTGCAACATACTACATACATTTTAATTCATTTTTAAGCAACCACTGTCCTAGGAACAGTCCCCTAATATCTAATGTGCATCCTTAGAAGTAATTTCGCTAAATAGAAGAACATACCGTTTAGTTCCGCCTGTCATAAGTCAACTAGATTCTTAAGTAGGTCAATAAAACAACTCTGTCTTGAATTTTAAATATCTCTCATCCATGCTACCAATTTAAAATAAAACACACTAATATTAAAATGTGACTAACTAAAACTGCCGTCAAGAATTTAAATATGCGCATCCAACTTATTCATCATGACCTGTAAGTACATCAAAGGTAAACAAACACCCGCAAATAAACATTTAGCAACCACAACACGCGAACAAATCAATCATGTAACAATACGATCTTTGCTCGCATTAACTATAATCAAATTAAAAAGCTCAAAAACGTGTAATAAACATATGAGACGAATTATTTTCTCTTAGCAACAGGAATAATTGCCGCAAAATATTTAAGCCTAAATTTTATATTACAAAAATATCTCAAGTCCACATTCAATTCGGTATTTGAATCGGCCAGATAAAAGATGAACGAATACATACACCAGTATTAATTATTTACCAGAAAAATAATTATTTAATATTATCTATACATAAAATATAAAGTAGCAACCTCATCTACATGCGACTTAATAAATATGACTACACCAAAGCCTCTTAAATTAATATTAAATTTAAGTTGGAAAATTTATTCCATACCGTCGTATTGTTATAAGGTACTTTCTCCAGACATGCCTTCGTGGTGTAATGGTTTGCACCTTTGGAGCGTATTCGAGAGGTACAGGTTCGACACCGGGAGAGCATTGCTCATTTTTCATGTCTCCTGTTTGAAAAATAACTTAATTTTTTCTACAGCTACCCATGAACTCAAGAATCATCCATGAACATTTTACAAGACACGGATTTTTCAATATATACAACACAACTAACGGAAAATGATTTTGACGTAAGAAACTAAAGCTAGTACTAGAATAATTAGTATATCAAATGAATACATTACTAAAATATAACTAACACATTATTATTTTAGACCTTAAAATGTGTACACAATTTACTCAGTAATTTTATGTTGTGGATGATGTAATCAATGACGTCACCTTACTCAAAAATTAATTGGTTTTATTAATATCTATAAATTTAATCTAATGTTTTAAACATTATTTATGGCTGTTAAATATTAAAATACAATTTAATTTTGCATTTGTTTTAAAAATGATTCTATTATGAATAATTATTTAAATAATTTTAATTCTATGCGTAATGTAATCAGCTCCCTGATTGGTTACTGAATTTTTGTGCATTACCGCGCCATTTTAAAATTTTATTATTCATTTCTTCGAATTCGTCAGATTTCAAATGGAATGGATATCTCTGTTTCGAAGATGAATGTTGTTATTGGTAATTACCAAGAATTATAGGTATTGGAATAAAAAAATTGCCTTTTGAGACCTTATTTTGGCCAACCTGTCTTTCCTAATCAAAGATTTATTTATAAATTGTTAATAGCGTCAGAGGAAATTTATTTTAATTTTTTTGAGGAAACCTAGTTAATTGCTTCTTCAATGAAGTGCGAGATATGTGGATAACAGATGGAGATGGTTAAAAGAGCCGATTCAATTATGATTTCGATTCTTTTTTGTGGTACTAATCAATAAACAAGAGGTTAAATTACTAAAAAAAATGTAAGTACATATTTTTCTTTTATTTTATAATTGTATACTTCAATTTTTGTTAAAGAATTTAATACACTATATTCAAAAATTGCTGAGATAATTATTGTCACATATGTTTTAATGTTAATTATATTTTATATAACGTATTTTAAAGTATTTGAATTTAATAATATTCTAATTCTTTTAAGTGTTGGTAGGATGGGTTTTAATTCGATATTCAATTTCAGTAATATTTTAATCTAATTAAACGTTGGCACAATGTTTTTATAGCGGTGTTTTTATTCTCTTTTATGCTATATGAAAGTAATAATAGCCCTACTTTAGTATTTTATACTCATAGTAAATGTATTTATTTACACTTGCCTGCCACTTTAAAAAACGACATTTTCAACAAAAAAATTATCCATTACTTTTAACGATATTTATTTTTTTTTAAGTTTCGAATACTTTACTATGCGTAAAAACAGCGTTTTTCAAGATGGCTGACGATTGTAAAAATCGCGCCAACAATTGCGCCAACTTAAATCGCCAAAATCCGGGCTACCGTCTACCAAAGTAGCACCAAAATTATATTCAATAAAAATGGCAGAACACGGTGATATGATCGCACACATCACTCATATAATGGACTTGGTCGAAAGACTGAAAGCCATCGGTGAGAACTTTCCAGATCAGCATGTAGCCGCACTTATGTTAGTTTCGATTCCCGAATCGTACAATAATCTTATAACCGCCATTGAAGCTAGAGAGGAAACTCTTATGACTACAGATCTTGTAAAAACGAAACTCACTGACGAATACAACAGAAGATTAGAACAACAAGCAGATCGAAGTTCTAATTCTTCAACCGCGTTTAAATCTGCAATAAATGCAAGAAATTATGATAATAATAGACAAAAGAAATTTTGCACCTTTTGTAAAGAGTGGTCATACTCGTGAGGGTTGTTATAAATTGAAAAACAAAAATAACAATTCTCGTCCTGACAACTCAAAATCTGAAAATCTCGTGACCAAACATGTCGGTAAATCGAACCGGCATTGTATGAGCGCAGACACTTCCGTTAAAGAAAGCTATAAATGCAGGTATCAATTGTAGTCAGTCAAAAACTCTGCTTATGAAAAGGGTTTAATAATTACTCCACGATATTGCTCAGAACAAAATATAAATAAAAAGATTTTGTACGTCGATTCCGGCGCGAGAAGTCATCTAATAGGAGATAAAAGTTTGTTTACAGAACTGAGATATGAGGATATTCAAGTAAAAATTATTTTAGCGGATGGAAAAATTTTATATTCGCAGGGCAGACGATTTTTTTACCTTGATTTAGAAGATGAATGTGGATTACAGAAAATTCGGTTGACTGATGATTGTTACATTCCTGCTTTAAAGAGCAACTTAATTTCCCTTAAGCAAACTGTTGGTAAGGGACATTCCGTTACTTTCGAAAAAGAAAAGTGTTACGTAAAGAAGGGTAGCCAAATAATTATGCGTGCGTATTCTGATGATAATAGTTTATATAAAATTGTTTTAATAAAAAATTCAGAAAGCGCTAATTTTGCAGTTGAATGTAAAAATAAAAACTGCATACAAATATGGTATTCTAGGTTAGGTCATCGAAGTCATGATGCAATCAGACAGTTAGTAAGAGAAAATTTTGCAGAAGGAATAAAATTAGATAATTGCACTCATAATGAAATCTGTTCAGAATGCATAAAGAATAAAATGCAGCAAATTCCTTACCCGAAAGCTGCTAGCGTTCGAGCAAGAAAACCACTAGAACTTATACATAGTGACATTTGCGGGACTATGCCTACTCCAAGTATTGAGGGAAAACTTTATTTCGTAACCTTTATTGATGACTTTACTAGATACACTGTCATCTATTTACTCGCGAAAAAGAATGAAGTTCTTAGTAAATTAAAGGACTTTGTCGGTATAACAAGAAATAAATTTGGGAGAACCATACAGACTCTTCGAACCGATAACGGTGGTGAATATACCAGCATGGAAATGGAGGAATTTCTATCGGATAACGGCATCAAACATCAACTAACTGTTCCCTTTTCGCCTCCTCAGAACGGTGTGAGCGAAAGAAAAATCATAAGTCTTACTGAGATGACCAAGTGTCTGCTGTCCCAAGGCCAACTTTCAGACAATTTTTGGGCTGAAGCTGTCAACACAGCAAATTACATCCAGAATCGCCTTCCAACCAATGCTTTTGCTAAAACTCCCTATGAATTATGGAGCGGAAGGAAACCTAATTTAGCTCATATGAAACAATTTGGTTGCACAGCTTATGCATATGTACATAAGGAAAACCGTAAAAAAATTAGACCAGAAAGCAATTGAAGAAATTCTTGTCGCTTCTCGGTTACGATCAACGATCAAAGGGGTACAGAATCCACACAGATGCAAACCGTATAATTATCAGTAGAAGTGTAAAATTTGTCGAAGAATTATCAGCGAATGAAAATATGGAAATTTCACTTCATCCAAAGGTTGAAGATGTTGAAAATGATGAAGAAACTGAAGAAAAACACAAAATTGTATCCATAGAAGAAACGAGACGATCAGAAAGAAAAACGAAGGGAATGCCACCAGAACGTCTAGGATTCTTAACAAACACAATCAAAACCATACCTGAGAATTTTAAAGACTTAGATAAATTGAATTCCGAAGAAAAGGAAAAGTGGTTACTCGCAGTTGACGAAGAAATCAATTCCTTATCCCGAAATAAAACTTGGGAACTGGTTGAGTTTCCTGTAGGAAAAAAACCTATTGGCTGTCGATGGGTTTTCAATCTGAAAGGAAACGAAGATGGAACAGTCATTCGTTACAAGGCGCGACTAGTTGCTAAAGGTTATAGTCAAAAATTCGGAGCTGATTATGATCATACCTTTGCACCAGTAGTTCGACATACAACTATCAGAACTTTTCTTGCTGTCGCAGCATATGGTAAAGTGCATGTGAGGCATGTAGACGTTACTACAGCATTTTTACACGGAAATTTAGAAGAAGAAATATACATGGAACAGCCAGAAGGCACTGTTCAATCCGGACAAGAAGAGAAGGTTTGCAAACTGAAAAAAAGCTATTTATGTATTAAAGCAAGCTGCTAGAGCAAGGAATAAAAAAGTTGAAGAAGTATTAAAGAATAGTAACTTTTCGCAAAGTACTGCAGACCCATGCTTATTTCTAAAGAAAGATGGAAATGACACGATAATGATTATTGTCTATGTCGACGATATCCTTATGGCATGCAAAAGCGAAGAAAAAATCAAAAGGCTAATCAAATCTCTCAATGAATTCTTCGAAGCAAAAGATGTAGGAGAAATCAGAAACTACTTAGGAATCAACATTAAAAGAGATGAAAACAAGTTTCTATTGGATCAAAAATCAAAAATAGAAAAATTGAAGAAGATATTTTGTCCAGATATCCACAAACCATCTTACACACCAATGGATACTTCTTATCCAAAGGAAGAGGACATCTCTCCACCAGTGGACAATACGAAGTACAGGCAAGCCATTGGAGCCTTATTATACATAGCCACTGTAACCAGACCAGACATTACTCTTGCAGTGAATCTGTTAAGCAGGAAAAATGAATCTCCAAATGAGAAGGACTGGAAAGCAGTTTTAAGGGTGATTGAGTACCTCAACTCTAGGAAGGACATTTGTCTGAAAAGTGACTCTGATAGCAGACCTACACTTTACTGTTATACGGATGCTGACTATGCATTTGATTTAACCACTCGACGATCAACAGGTGGAAATTTATTTTTCTTAGGAGATAGTCCAATATTTTTGTCCACAAAGAGACTAAATTGTGTTTCCCTATCAGCTGCCGAATCCGAGCTTATTTCTGCACCACTGCTGCTCAGGAGTTCAAATGGATATTAGATTTCTTTAAAGATTTCGGAATAACTCAAAAACTGCCAATTAAGATATTTGAGGACAATAAGTCCACAATAGTTCTTATAAAACAGGGGAAAATGAATATCAGGTTAAAGTATATTAATGTTAAATATTTCTTTTTAAGGGAAATGGATGAAAATAAAATAATTGAGATAACTTACTGCAATACAAATTCTATGATTTCAGATATTTTTATTAAGCCATTGCCCAAACCAAAATTTCTGAAATTAAGAAGTGAGCTAAATCTGATTTCCAACATTTCCCAAATGCAATGTTAAAGGGGGGATTGTTGTAATTAATCAAGCATTTGAGAATAAATAAATAAAATGTTTTCTAACTCACTTCTGGCAACCCTAAAAATGCCAA
Organism: Stegodyphus dumicola; assembly: GCF_044657685.1. NCBI lineage: Eukaryota > Metazoa > Arthropoda > Arachnida > Araneae > Eresidae > Stegodyphus > Stegodyphus dumicola. The sequence goes on from NC_140777.1 coordinate 106,239,558, forward strand.
TACACACGGGCGTCAAACATGTGAACTATGTTAATCACGTGATATTAATATATCCCATGATCCTCTTGTTCTTTAGATATTATTAAGCTTCTGCATGTGCTTGTATTAACATTAATGCATTTATCGCTTATATTATTTTAGTTGCAGTAGAATAAATATGTTATTTGTGTTTAAATCTGCAGGCACAGCTTTAATATAGCCCACCTGGAATTTTAAACAAAAAAAATATCACCAAGAGCGGCGATAAATGATATGATCTGGTAACCCATACTATTCGCCAAACGCAATGTAAACAAGAGGATGGAATTACGGTTACAGCTAATTTAGTAGTCAGTTACATTTATTCAATTTCAATACAAATTACTGACATATCCGTTTACTCAAAATTTAATGCACGTGCCCTGTATTCTTACTTTTCCGGTATCCGGTATAGATTTCTCTTAAAATTTGTCTCACGCTGCGTTGCAGGAGGAAATACAGCATTTTAAATTAGAATTCTACTAAAATTAATATCTACATACACAATTCGTAACACTGTTATTGGCGTTTGTTTAACGCTCAGATACCGTGAATACTATTTTGTATATATATTTTTGGCTACTTGAGGTGATATTTTTGCGTTTAGTCCTTGCTTGCTCTAAAACTGCTGTTAGTGATGTTGTAATTAAATATCAGGAGATTATAAAGGAAAATTTAAGGTGGGAGTTTTCAAACAAGCGTAAAATTTTGTAAACAGATATTTTATGTATGAATTAACAATAGAGTATGAATTTTTTAGAGGATTTTTGATGGATTGTCGATTATTGAAAAGGATAACGTTTTCTGTGAAAAATGTAAGATACCATGCTGGTTAGTTAGTCAGAAAAAGTCATCGAATGGTAGTATTTGCAAGAAATGTACGGCTGAGAAATCAATTAGGCTTGGATCTTGATTCGCCTGTAGTAACTTCAATTTTTCTAGAAACTTTTTTTTTTTTTTTCCAACGCGAATCAATGGAGTTCCTTATGCGCGAATTTCTTCAATTCTCCGATTTCTTTTAAGTGAAATCAGATTTCTTAGTATATGAGCAATGCAGAGTTTATTCAATTTCTGATTTTTAAGTAAAAAGAGATCGCTATATACATGGGCAGAGCCAATGTAGTGCGCAATGCCGAGGTTGTGCGCGATGCCTAGTTTGTGCAATTCTAGGATGTTTTTTAAGTGAAAATAGATCGATGTGTACATGGGCACAGCCAATGTAGTGCACAATGCCGAGGTTGTGCGCGGTGCCTAGTTTTTGCAATTCTACGATGTTTTTTTAAGTGAAAATATATCGATGTGTACATGGGCACAGCCAATGTTGTGCGCAGTGCCGAGGTTGTGTGCGGTGCCTAGTTTGTGCAATTCTAGGATGTTTTTTTAAGTGAAAATAGATCGATGTGTACATGGGCAAAGCCTATGTAGTGCGCAATGCCGAGGTTGTGCGCGGTGTCTAGTTTGTGCAATTCTAGGATGTTTTTTAAGTGAAAATCGATCGATGTGTACATGGGCAAAGCCAATGTAGTGCACGATGCCGAGGTTGTGCGCGGTGCTTAGTTTGTGCAATTCTAGGATGTTTTTTTAAGTGAAAAATCGATCGATGTGTACATGGGCAAAGCCAATGTAGTGCGCAATGCCGAGGTTGTGAGAGGTGTTTAGTTTGTGCAATTCTAGGGTGTTTTTTTAAGTGAAAATAGATCGATGTGTACATGGGCAAAGCCAATGTAGTGCGCTATGCCGAGGTTGTGCGCGGTGCCTAGTTTGTGCAATTATAGGATGTTTTTTCAAGTGAAAATAGATCGATGTGTACATGGGCAAAGCCAATGTAGTGCGCAATGCCGAGGTTGTGCGCGGCGCCTAGTTTGTGCAATTATAGGATGTTTTTTTAAGTGAAAATAGATCGATGTGTAAATGGGCAGAGCCAATGTAGTGTACAATGCCGAGGTTGTGCAATTCTCTGATATTTTTAAGGTGGAAATAGATGGATGTGTACATGGACACCGAGCTTTGATGTTTTTCGGGCGTATACGGATCGTTGTGTACAAAGGAAAACGAAATAATGTGTGATGACGAGCTGTAATGTAACGTATTTTATATGCAATGTTTAACATATCATTTTTGTATTTTAAATTTGTATAGTTGTTTTAATTGTGAATTATATTTAAGACATCATTTTTCATTTAAATTGTATTTTAATGTTTTAGTTTTGATATGTTTATAATGCTTTCCGAGTTACGATACATATCGATAGCCCGACGATCTACTCAACAGTAGCAAAACTGTAAACTTTGACCCTATAAGTAACTTTTACCTCATTATTATAATACGTAGTGTTTGCAATCGTAATCGCACTTGATAATATGAGTTCTTTGATAATACAGTGTCTCACAAAAGTGATGGGACACTTGTGCTTTACAAAAAGAAACTGTAATAAAATAAATTAAAAAAAAACATGTAAAAATTTTTTGTGGGTGTGTTTCATACTTAAATTTAGTAACAATTATTGCATCACATACATTTTCTCAAAATATTAATTTAATAAAAATACAATTGTTTAGAACGGAGCAAAAAATGGTTTACATAAGTGATGGGACACCATTAGATACTACTACGTACTATGGAACAAAAATCGTCTGAAGTAAGCAATAAAAATATTTTTTGGGGTTTTTATTTTTACTCAAAGCAATTGGCAATAATTTATCGCAATCGTCTGCAGTATTTCTCTCCAGTTTGTTTTGGAATTTTTGTGTTTTTTATCTCTGTGCAGCCATGAATGCTAAACGAAAAGAAACTTTTGCCTGAAATTCGAAAATTAGTTATTAAGTTGCATATTGAACGTGGAAATTCTATTAGAGAAACTGCTGAAACAGCTAACCTGAGTCATTCAACAGTTTTTTAATATCATTAAACGATATAAAAAGAATCATATGATTCAGGATAAAAGAAGACCTGGCCGACCATCAAAGCTATCCAATGGACTAAAGCGAATTATCGTTCGAAATATTAAAAAAAAAAAAAAAATCAAGAATGAGTGCTCCCAAAGTTGCTGCTGATTTACAAGCATTATATGGAGTAATTGTTAATCCTGAGACTATTGGAAGAGTAATTCGATTTGCTGGATATCACGGTAGAGCAGCTAGGAAACAATTCTTCGTGAGTGAAAAGAATAGAAACCTCAGACTGGCTTTCGCAAAATCCAACATAAATAAGAATTCTGATTACTGGAATGAAGTTATATTTGCTGATGAGAGTAAATTTAATATATTTGATTCTGACGGTAAAATCTTGGTGTGGAGAAAACCCAGGAAAGAATTTCGCAAACACACCATTTCTTCATAACAACAATTAAAATCAGTGCTTCAAGAAGAATGGGGTAAAATCACTCCAGAAATTGCAAAAAAATTAGTCGAATCCATCCCAAGATTAAATCATGTTTTAAAAGTAAAAGGAAATCCAATAAAATATTAAAACCTTTTATAAAGTAAAATTTTTGGATAAATATTTGATGGAAAAGTAAGTGTCCCATTACTTATGTGAGCCATTTTTTGCTCCGTTCTAAACAATTGTATTTTTATTAAATTGATATTTTAATATTTTGAGAAAATGTATGTTATGTAGTAATTGTTACTAAATTGAAGTATGAAACACACCCACAAAAAATTTTTACATGTTTTTTTAAATTTATTTTGCTACAGTTTCCTTTTGTAAAGCACAAGTGTCCCATCACTTTTGTGAGACACTGTATGTGTGTGTGTATGTGAAGCATTGCTTAGTGTTCCTAATTTGTAGTATTTATTTTCTTATAATATTTTCTTTCATTGCGAGAAATTAAATTTTTTATTTATTTATGTGTAGAATTCTAGTATGCCTGCCTACAAAGAATATAATATGATTTAGAAATTTAAGAACCTGTTTTTCATTAATGTGAAGTTTAAAATTTGTAGAAAATAATGAAAATTGTCTACTTACTGGTATATAAGGGATTATGTTGTTACGTAGCAAAACGTTAATTTGTAAATATGATAAAATTGATATGTTCCAGAGTATTAATTAAAAAACTTTTTTTTTATTTGTATAATTGCTAAAGCTTAAAAATCTTTGAAAATATGGAAGCTGTATGAAATACAAGTATGAGAGACTGCGACGTTCTTTATCGTTGTAATAACTGGTAGAATTCGCTTACTGTATCATGATAATTTTAAATATAAACAATTTATTATACTTATTTTCAGTTACGCCTAAGCTCAGAAATGTAAATTTAAAGAATTTAATATTAATTTACAATAATAAACAATTCATTATTTTTTTTAAAGAGAAAATACAAATTACGCGTAGTATGAAGAATACATTGTGACGTCACACCAAATTGTTTATTAAAGGTGAAATAGCTAAAGGTTTCCGGTATTTTTTTTTTAAATTACATCCTTTTAACTTTAATCATTTTTATTAATCATTTCTTAATATTTCTTTCTCTTAAAACCGTGTATAATAGTCGTAACTTATTTCTATTATCCACGATTTCTGGTGAAATCAAGATGGCCACCATTTTTTTAAACACGGAGTTTCGTCGAAAATCTCGATGGCAACCATTTTTCAAAACAACATATTTCATGTGCTTTGGCGCCAAACCAAATTCGCCAAACTTTGAAGGTGGGCTATACTAAAGCTGTTCCAATCTGCATCGTATTATTTATGGATAAATCCCTCATATCATCATCAACAATAGTTTCGGAGACTCAACTGCTGCTATTGAGTGCACAAAAGGTAAGCTGATTTTGCTATCTTTATTCTTCATTAGATTATCGTTTTCTCTTCTGGTTTGTAAGTCTCTATTTTGAGTGTTAAATAAAAATATTTTTTCTGTGTTCCATCAATGGAGTTTACTTCATATTACGAAAGAAGTATCACAGTATATTCAAAATTCTTGATAATAAAAATAACGCTGAAATGAAATTTCTTTTAGTTGTAAAATCTTTTTAGAATGAGTTTAGCTCAAGTCAATAACGCTGAAAGTATAATGCAACTTGTTTTGTCGGATTGCCTTCGTGTAAATAAATTTCTAAAGGATATTATGTTTCGCAAGGAGGAAAACAACGAGAAGCGTTTTGCAAGGCGTTTACTCTGCTATTAATCTGTCTTCGAAAGAATATTAGAAATTTTATCTACTTATTTTCAAGTATTTATAATATTTAATACTGTGATGAAAAATATTAGAAATGATTCCATAAAACTCAAAATTCTCAAAACCCAAAATGTTGGTTCATTAGTCGATACTTATTACTTTTCTTATTACAATGCAATTAAGCCAACGTTTTTTACAGGCCTCAAAACATGTTTTCTGAAACACTTCAGGATTCGCAACAAATTTTCTTTTATTGAGTCAACAGACTCGATAAGATAACCGTAACCTTTCTCACTTGTTTTCTCACTTGAAAAAGTTTGGCGGTGCTTTGTCTGATGAACACGAAGCTTGTGAAACTCCATTTGTTGAATCTTTAGTAAACATTCATGAATAAAAAGAGAATTGTATGACAATGCATTATTACGGATCAAATTACCCATGAATTACCTTGCAACAATTCAGGTCGTCATCCATGAATTACTTCTCACGTAAAACATTCAAATGATACAGTTTGATAACTCTTTCACAGTGAAGTTGCCCGTAATGCCCATGCATTCAGACATAGGCAGGTCACCCGACACACTTAAATCCATTTCCTACCTCAAGTGCTTTCCACCATCACGTTAAGTATGGATCAGTGGTTTCGCGAGTTGCTAAATGATATGCCAATCGTTCTTTTGAAGCGACTTTCCTCTCCATTGCTAAGCGTCAACGTTTAGTTATTGACGGTCGCACTTGCAATTCTATCCTAAGGGGGAACTGCACACGGTAAGTGAAACCGCACAAAGGTCCCCAAGAGAGAAGTAATCACTTCACTTAAGTAGGTTATTGTTAACTCTGTAACATTTTATTTGACAGGTGAGTAGAAAATCCATTCCATCAGAGATTCGTAGATAGTCACACCCACCTTTCAGCTGTTGTATTATCTCCACACTGAAATTTATGCTTTCAGATTTCGTGTGAAATTATTTAAAACCAGTATAATACTAGAATGAGGAAATCTCACGCATATCATTATATAGAATAATCTGTTTCCAAATAAAAGTATGCTTGAATAATTTTTATATCAGCAATTTGCTTTTTTTATGCTTCTCTTATAATGTATAAGCCAATAGTTGCCTCATTTTTTTTAACATTTGATAATACAGTTGCTTATGCATATTTCAGAGCGTAAATTTAAATTTTCATTTCATGCATTTTTATTAAACGATGTCAGGTTGTAGGGTTTATATTTATTTTAACTAACATTTATTTTAAGTTTAAACTATCTTTCCTGTCAAGCCTTACTTGCCCCTGGAACTGCCAATGCCAGAGTATGTAAATTTTAGTAGAACGCGCAAGGATTCAAATTATCAGCGGAAGTATTCTGAGTTAAATAGAATGGAAACGAGTTCGAGGTGTGCTGTTCTTACTTCACGAGCGCGGAGGTAGTAAGCCAGAAATTGAAGAACCCCCCGTTTCGGCCTGTGTGCTTGCCTCGGAGAATTCTTAATCGTTCAACGTGATATTCAAAGTTTGCTGAATTAGCAGCGGTATTGTAAAACGCGGTGAGGTTAGTTACTTTTAGAGAGCCTCGTAGTTAGATTCTTGTTATTATTTCTTTTCAGGTTCTTATTTTTATTTTACCGCCGGGTCGGCGTAGTTTGTGAGCGTCAAGAGCACGCAATTGTAATTTCTTAAGTTGAATAAAAATGGACTTAAACCCTTAGCAAGACTCTGTCTAAATTCCAGTTTCAACAGTCACCTCTTGGTTGCGTGCAGGTTGGAGGCGCGCAACTCTACATTGGCGCCCGAACACTTGTCGAACTGAAATGGCCGAAAATCGGATGGAAGCCGCGGGATAACAACAAGAAATGGCAAGCGAATTGGAAAGATTTGGATACCTGGTCCAGACTTTGAGAGCGTCAATCAAGCCAAACGTCAATTTCGACGGAAAAAATCCGGTGGCGATATTTCTAGAAGGCCTAGAAAATCACTTTCAGCTCTACCCTGTGCCTGAAAGACAAAAAGTTGCCATCGCCACATCTGCACTAAGAGGACAGGCCGCGCTATGGTGGAAGAATATAAGCAAATTTTTATTAGGGGAATTTGGAAGCCAGACATATACATTTGAAAATTTCAAAAAATCGTTGGTAAAGGCCTTCCCCATAGTGAAAGATTGAGCAAGGCTGGAAGCCGAACTATATAGTTTCTATCAACGGTATATAGGAGAGTTGACGGACTTTATTCTGCGAAAAATTAAGCTGACGGATATGCTGTATGGGAAGAAACCCGACGCGGAGATTATTGAAATAATCTTACCAAGATTGTTGCCTGCTGTTCAAGACTACTTCGAAATTAGATACCCAAGCACATTGCAGCAGCTCTTCGAATTGGCGGTGAAGTTTCAAAATCGCAGAATAGCGGAAAAGCTAGAGGGGCATCGTATTCTCAAAGTACCCGAAGGCAATCTTCAAATGAGCAAACCAGAAATGCAAACCGCTCTTATGGGGGAAAGAGCTATCAAGCTAACTCATCGAACCTCGAAGGTCAAGGCCCAAAAAGGAAATTCGAAAACAAACATCCGCGTACCCAGAAGGCAGAAGTTGAAAGGAAAGCTTTAAACGAGTAGAGGGGCCTGTGAAAGCGAGGGTCCAGACCCCGGAAGTTTTAAAAAACCCTCAAAAAGACATTTAAATACGGTCATCGTAAAAAACTCACATCTACCAATTATACAAGTCCTGGTTGGCGATGTACCAGTAGAAGCCCTCATCGATACAGGAGCAGAAGGTAATTTTATGAGCGAAACATTCTTCAAAAAGAATTTTTATAGGTTACGATTATTTAAAAACAAAAATACGGAAATTATAGCGGCGCAAGGAAAAACCTGTCACTGCATCGGGAAATTATCATTAAACATACAGGTAAAAGAGGAAAGCCTCAAAGTATTAATTTTTGTAGTGAAGAATCTGCAAAATCCTCTTATTTTAGGTATGGAGTTTTTAAGGGCCGCGAGGGCCAAACTGAATTTTCAAGACAGTTCTGTTGTGCTGGAGATGGACCAGAGGGTGGTGGAACCTGTGGAACAACCGCAAGTTGACCTTAGCCATTTGAATGATCATGAAAGTCAAGCCATCCAGCAAGTGGTGAGTAATTTTTCTAACTTGTTTTCAGAAAAGCCTGGTAGCTGTCAAATAGTTACGCATCAGATACAGTTAACTGCCGAAAACCCTCGTAGGACTAAACCGTATCGTTATGATAAGCAAAAAGACCTAATCATCGAAGAACATATTCAGGAGATGTTAAAGAATAAAATAATAACGCCCATAAATAGTGAGTACGCGAGTCCAGTCGTACTATGTAGAAGGAGTTTCCTCCTTCGGATAAAAGGGCTTGGAGGTTTGCTATCGATTACAGAAAACTGAATAGTATTACTAAATTCCCAGTTTACCCTTTGCCGGTTATAGAGGAAATTATTAGAAAGATCAAATCTACTAGATATATGACTAATTTGGACTTAACGTCTTTCTACTATCAAATAGCTATGAAACCCGAAGACATACATAAAACCGCGTTTATAACAAAATCGGGCGCTTATGCATTTTTACGCATGCCCTTTGGGTTGTGAGGGGCCCCATCAACATTCCAGAGAGCTATGGACATTGTTCTAAAGCCTGTCCTAGGAAAATCGACTTTAATCTATCTAGATGATATAATTATAACGAGTAGTACGTTGGAACAACATATTAAAGATCTAGAAGAAGTTTTTAAATTATTAAATGAGGCCGGTCTTACAATTAACGCCTCAAAATATAAGTTCGCAACTAAAGAACTTAAATATCTCGGTTATAAAATTTCGCAAAAGGGTACAGAAACACAAGATTCAAAAATAAAAGCAATCAAGAATTTCCCACTGCCCAACACCGCCAAGAAACTTTCTTCTTTCCTTGGGTTATGTTCTTACTATCGGTCTTTCATAAAAGATTTCTCTAATACTGTTGAACCACTCTTAGTAATTAAAAGAAAGAAAAGTAAATTTACGTGGACAGCGGAAGCAAATACAGCATTTGAAAGATTAAAAGAAGCGCTCATCAATGCCCCTCTTTTGAAATTCCCGGAGGGGGACGAAAACCTGGAAATTGCAGCAGATGCGTCGGACTATGCGGTGGGTGCGGTTCTTATGCAAAGTAGCCATCCTCTGTCATTTTTTAGTAAAACGTTGAATCAGACACAAAGGAATTATACAGCTACAGGAAGAGAAACATTAGCCGTATTAATGGCTGTACACAAATTTCGAGTTTATTTCGGCAAAGCGCCAGTAACAGTCTTTTCGGATCATGCGGCTGTTGGTAGACTTTACTCGGGGAAAACTTAACGCCCAGATTAATAAGATAAACTAAACTACTCCAAGAATAAACTCCAAGAATATAATCTAATAATAAAATATAAACCGGGTAAGGAAAACAATGTAGCTGACGCACTTTCTCGTATAAAACTGGACGATGAAGGAAATGAACTTAAATGCGCTGTGTTGACTTCAAAAATTTTAGATTCTAGAGATACGATTATCACTGAACTGAAAGCTGATCCTGAATTTGGAAATATCTATGCATATTTGAAAGACCCCGAAAGCTTTGAGCACACAGATATCGATGCGATAGGAAATAGAGCAGAAAACTATGAAATAATAGATAATTTATTATTTTATACGAAAACAACAAACGAAAATCTCGAGTACAAACCAGTCATCCCAGCCTCGCTTCGATTAAGCATTTTGAAGGAATTATACGACCCGAAAACAGCGTGTCATTTAGGGGTCAGAAAGACTTTAAAAAGGGTACGCGAGGCGGTATATTTCCCGCAATTATACAAAATAGTAACTGCGTATGTCAGGTCCTGCAATCAATGTCAGTTAATAAATGATATTTTATTACAGCCCGGCCGGGTACTTAAATAGCATTCGCGCTACATTTCCGAATGAAATTTTAGGCATAGATCTTCTGGTCCCTTCCCCCAGAGCGAGTTAAATAAAAATCGTTTTCTTTTAGTAATTGTAGATCACTTTTCCAAATGGACAGAAATTGTTCCACTTAAACGCACGTCAGCCAAAACAGTCGCAGATGCATTCTTACACAGATACATTTTAAAATACGGTGCACCGATAAAAGTCATTAGCGATAACGGAAAACAATTCATTAGTCAAATATTTGAAAACATATGCACTGGACTTGGCATACGTCATATCAAAATGGTTCCGTATAGACCACAGGCAATCATAGCAGAAAGAGTGAATAAAAACGTAAAAATAATTCGAAGTTACGTTAGCACACATCACAAGCGCTGGGATGGCTACATAAATGAATTAGCTTATGCTTTAAGAACGGCAAATCACGATACTACGGGGAAAACCACAGCAGAATTATTTTTAGGCCGAAAGTTAATTACGCCTTTAGATAAATTATTCTTTGTGAAACAAGGAGAGCAAGAGTTGAAACAGAAAGATGTGCAAAAACTTATTGATCAGGCGCTTAAATGATCGGATACGGCAAGAAATAAACAAAAAATATATTACGATAGAAAACGCCGTGAAGCAGATTTTAAAGTTGGTGATAAAGTATTGAAGCGGAAATTTTCTTTATCAAGTGCCCCAGACAATTTTGCTGCAAAGTTAGCTCCAAAATTTGAAGGCCCCTATGTAATTCAGGAAATCAAAGGAGTCGCATTGTACCTTAAGAACGAGAGAGGGGAAATCTGTAAAGCAAGTCCCGACCAGGTGAAAAAATACTATAATCAAAATGATTTTAAATCCTTAAAAGTTTCTTGCAGACTCAAGCCTAAAAGAAGTAGAAGGTCCAGAAATAACTTCAACCGTTCCACCACCCAAGAAGCAGAGAACTGAAGAGAGACCTAGCCCTTCTACAACCCAGGCGACGGTACCGAAAAGAAAAAACGAAAATTTTCAGACTCCAGCATTTAAGAAAAACAAGAATGCAAAGCCACCGCGTAAAGAAACCTTGGTGAAGAGGAAAACACCACCTACAACGTATCGCAGTAGAAATTATACATCAAGGAGAACGCTCCCAGGGCCAGAGAGTCAGGTACAAACAAGGCCGCCGTTCTCGAGAACGAAAAGACAGCAGGAGGAACGAAAAGACCACCACCAACAGAAGAAATTCAAGAATGAGTCCAGACCGGAGGACGCCAAGACCAGCCGTCCAGGAGAAAACCGGAAAAGTCAGTAACCCGACGACTACCACTCCAAGAGGCCAGCATGCAGAGGGTGAAAAAGAAAAAGTAACGTGGACAACACTCGGAGGACACTAAGGAGAAGACTGACGTCGATGAAACCTATAACGTGGGAGCAGTTCTGCCAGAAAAGGATCAACAGTCAACTCTTGGTTGCGTGCAGGTTAAAGGCGCGCAACTCTACAAGGTAACCAAAATTATTTTAGCTTAAAAAAATTCTCACATTTCTTTTCTTAAATGGAATCTTGAGTTTACAGCTGAATTCCCCCCTCCTTAAGCAAATAACCCTTATGCTGTTTATCCTAACCAAACATCTTGCAAACTATTTATTAATTCCTGTAAAATATGTACTTCTGAGAAAAATCCATATTCAAATTTATCAATAATTGGTGCAAGATGCAATGTTAACAAAAAAGTATTTTGGTAAAAAACTACTTATTTTATTTTAATTTATTTGTGCTTATTAAATTTTCATTTCATTTATTTGAAACGTCCTAAATTTTATTGATGAATACGCTAAAAATAACAAATAATTTAAAACTATGTATCCGCAAATTTTAATAGTATAGTAACAATATTTTCTTGGTGCTCGATTGTGATAGTGATATTTTTTTTTTAATTTTTTGCGGATAAGAACAAACATCTTCGAAATATAAAGCTCAATTAAATTTTCTAAGATGCAATTGAAGAAAAATGCCTGAAACATTTATTTTCTTTATATGCATTAAAAAACCAGAAGAAAAATTAATAAGAATGCAGATATTCATTAGATCAAACATCATTGGCATATAATAACCTTAAATGACTGTGCAAATAAAATAATTAAATATAAACACCTTAAAGATTCATTTGTTAAATTAAACATTAAGTTGCTCTTATTTCATTCAGAAGTATTTGCGTATCTATTGTTCTAAAAACCTTTCTTCGATGAAATACTTTTAGCTCAATTTATTCACCATTTTATTTTATTGATTGTTTTATATTAAGCATAGGTACGGGGACGTATGTAGAAAGAAGAAATGTTCATGCAAAAATTTGTTTTAATAAAGAAATATATCATTTGGAAATTTATTTTTAATATTGTTACTCGCTTAAATATTTCGATCACTCCATATTTTTTTAACTAAACCAGCTAAAGTTATTAAAGAAGCTTTCTTTAACTTCCCTGAAAAGAACTTATAAACAAAAATTAGTTTCATGTGCGTAAATTAATTCAGTAAAGATGTTAGTCATCCAAGGAAATTAAATGATCAATAGAGGTTATTCAGTTTTACTAAAATCTTTTTTTCTTTTGTTTTATTTTTCTCATGTTTTTTTTTTCATTTGCTTCTAAAAACATTTTCATTAGAACCAGTTTTTAATTAAAAGGAGTAGGTATGCAATAATTATGTGAAACTGATATTACTCCTAACAACACAGACTCTTCCCGAAAGTCACATTTCTTTTCAAAAGTCATTTTCATTGCGGTCCAGTAATAACATTATGTTTCATCAAATGATTTTCTGATAACATTTTGTGGATTTGCGGATTCATATTGATTGAAATTATATCATTGAAAAATACAGTAAGCGCCTTTTTCTTCAGAAATGCGCATTTTTCACATCATAAATAAAATTTCGCTACAAAAGCATATTAAAATGCTAAATGAAGGAAAGTCTCAGCCCACGAATGAGATAGTGGCGGGGTCCAATTTAAATAGTTAAAACAGCTTTGAGTCTGGACCAAATGCTTATTTGATTGGTTACATTACAAATCACTTGCTAATTTATTACATTTTTTCTGATTAATATTAATTATCCTTATCAGTCTGATGAAATTTATTTGTGTCATAATAACTATCTTGAACAAATTCCAAAGGATATTTTTTTATTTCAGAATGAAAGACCTTAGAGTGTACACCTTAGAACTGTGTTTAGTAAATGCTAACTGAATAAAAGCAGTCGGAAATGCCTCACAGTAGGAAAACAATTAATACATCTACTTCTGCAACGAAGTGCATTGAAGAAAACGATCAGTGATACAGATGAGTATCACTATTTTATTCTTACGAATAACATCCAGGCATGGTACTCACACCCTATAATGACCATTTTAGTTAACTGGATGTAAACTGAACGCATAACCTTTAAAGCAAGTATTATTACGGATGAGTTTTTTTTTCTTTGATGTTATATACGACGAAACTCATATGTAGTCAAACCTTTCCCTTATATAAACATACTTCCTTATGAATGTCATATCTCTAACATCTCACATCGCTTAAAATTTCAGAGGCTTAAAACTCAAGAATCAACATCAACCATTGCCTGAATACCCGAACGGCGATGCTTGACATCACAACCAACAACTTCTCAAAAAGTTCTTCACTCCATAAAAATGTAAGCTATTTACTCAAAGGCATATCAGTATTCTCAAACAGTTCAAGTTTAAGGAAATAAAATTTCACTTACCTTTGCAAATGTACAACTCATTCCTAAATTGAAACATTCTCAGTAGCAAGAAAATAATAACAGAATTTTAGAAGCTAGTCGAAATCACAACAAAACAGAATTAGGCGTCCGAAAATTGTTCTGTGTTTAAATAAAAGTGCATTTCAGGGAAACATGTGTAAGTGGAAGAGATCGAGAGCGAGAGTAGAAGAGATCCAGAGGTCTTAATAAAGCGTGATATTGTAAATAGAATCTTATTCCTGGATATGGGAACCGTTGAATGAAATTGTCCTATTCTTGCAGATTCATTAGGTAGTAACAATGAAGGAACATAAAAAATTGGCAGTGCCTTGCTCGAGATTCAAACACCGGATATATAAACTACGAAATCCTATGAAATATAAATGAAGTTATCATGGATTAAGTTCATATTAATTCTCTAATATATATTCGAGGCAGATTGCTTTATGTAATATCTTACGATCTTAGAACTTTTGTCTGGGAAGCAAAGATCTTTAAAATCATATTAAGCTAAGACAATGGTATGTCCTCTCAAGGTATCCCGGTTTCTTATTACCATGCTCTGACACAACATGACTCATTGGCACTGACTACAATGATAATTTAAGGAATTGGTAGAAATTAGATGCTTTAGGCGTAACTCATCCCAGTGAAAGCAAGTTCGTAGAATAGGAAATGGCTGTATTTAATCACTTTCATACGACCTTGAGAAAAAAATTATGATAGTATATATGAACTCAGTTTGCCGCTCAGTCAGCTATAATTAGGACAATTTACCTTCAATAGAGACACTACTGAAAAGATCTTACTCTCAACCACAAAATAACTTAGATTTGAAAAATATAACACTGCAGTCCAACACTGGGCCAATTGACAAAATTTAACTTGAGATTTTTACGTCTCGAAAGCGCGACTTAGGATCTGTATTAGATTTATATATATAATTGTTCTAACATAGGTATTTTGGCATAAAATAGGACTTTTTATGAAATAAAATACTCATTTTTCTTTTCATATTTCGATTCTACGAATCAAATTATGCTCAAATATTGCATTTTGTAAAATGTGAAGAGAAACTTAGCGAGAAAATTTAAAATTTATCTTCTCGCTCGTTTTTTAGTTTAAGCCAAAAATCTTACATAAATTCACTTGGCGAAATTCTTAATTTATAGTAACTTATTTTCCTTTCTCGTTTTCATTGTGCACGAGCGGAGCGGGAAAAAGCTGCATCATACATTCTTATAAATTTAACAAAGTGCGTAAAGCACGTTTGGTGTTATGATCGTTTATAACAAATATACCAAATTTGAAAACGCGCCAATATATAAATTTACGCATATCTTCTGAAATTTTCAATAAAAAATTCGAATTCTTTGCAGGTGCTCCTAAAATATATTTATTTTAAGGTGATGGTATACATTTTATAGATTATAATTCAAAAATGCTTTAAAAATATAAAAATTACTAAAAAATAGAAATGAAATAAAAAATGTCTGCGAATTTTATTTGGATTGAACCTAAATAATTTATAAAACTTGGCACTTTTGCATAATTTGATTCCTAGAATCGAAATATCGAAAACATGGATATGTTATTTCAGAAAAGTCCGATTTTGCGTCAAAATACCTATGTTAAAACAATACTATGTATAAATCTAATGTATATCCTAAGTTGCGCTTTCGAGACATAAAAAACGCAAGACTAATTTTGTTAATCGCCTCAGTAGAACAGGTGATATAAAACTGCCCTTTCTTCTTCTTGTTTATGTGCAAGGTATACATAGACAAAGTGTTCAATCCAATAGGGAAGTAGGTGCTTTTTAACCCTTCTTCTAAAGTTATACTTAAAAAAGTTCTAGAAGGAAGTCGGAGTTCAGAACTCCCAGACGATATTAAAGAGAAAGTTTTAAAAAGTGTGAATGGTTTACCTTTCTTGTATTCGGTGAAACTTTATAGACTGACACATTAGATTATGCTCTGTGGTACAACTTGCACACATTCAGTGATGTCTCTTAGAATTCATACGCAGCTGTAGCTTATTTCAAAAGCGAAAATATGGAGCAAAAAAAGTGAAACTTCAAGATAAGTCCAGAATATCTTGGTTGAAAAATCTCCAAACTTGAGTTATACTAATAATAATATAATATACAGTTCATTGGAGTTGGGTTAACTTTATTTAAGAAATAAAATCTTGGGATTGCGATTTAGAAAAAATACTATTAGACTAATTCTACAAATTTAAGGATTAATTAATAACATTAAGAATAATGAGACTCGTTGTAAATTTGTGAACAACAGGGTTAAAGAAATACGATCACTGAAAAAAAACTGGAAGATTGTCACCATGTTCCAGGAACCAAAATATGGCTTTTATACTCAGATACCTACTGTTCTGTCTGCAAATTAATAGCACCTAAATTGCAGGAGGGACCACGTTATCTTGCGTTGGCTGAGGATACGTGGCCTACCTAAATTCCAATTGAAATTGAAAACGAAATGACAGCCGAAAAGAAAAGGGTTATAACTTCAGTATTAAACTGCAATAGAAGTAGGAGGAATTCATGGAAAACGGATTATGTTACGAATTATACGAAAATTGCAAGAATGGTAGCATAGCTACTTAAATTAAATAGGAAAGCACAAAACAGTAAAAAGATAAAAGAAACTCGAGAATTGAAGTTGTATGAACTGTTTGCAAAAGAGAAGACTTTTATGGAGTTATGAAACAAGAAGTATTTGACGTGAAATCCGTTAAGGAATTGAAGTCGATAAGTGTCTTTATGGAAGGAGAAAATATCATAGTCAAAACAAAGCTAATTGAAAGGAAAGATAACGAAAATTTTATTTATTCCGTGCTGCTTCCAAACTGTCATAAACGTATCTAATACATTATTAAAGACAAGCATTTAACGATGCAATAACACTGCCTGAACGTGTTTTTATGCATAAATTAAGAGAAACAATATGGATACTCAAAGTAAGAAGACAATTCCAAATGTTATATCCCGTTGCATTAAATGTAGAAAACATGAAGCTAAAAGTGGTAATGACATAAAATCTCACTATCTCTACCTGAAAATATAGTTCGAAATGTTTCTAGTTTTGACATCTATAGAATGGATTTAACCTGTTCTCTTTTTTAAAAAAATCAAGAAAACCTCCCTGGTTTAATTTTTTTACTTCAGAGTTACTTTTGTTACTGCAGAGTATCTTTCTCTTAGAACTAGCAACCTTCTAGAGTCATTAGGTTATATAGATGCGGGAATGGGGAAAATATGTGATGTCCTCGCGGGGATTAGAACTCCGGACCTACCGAATGCGCCTCTATTTACACCAGAAGACATGTGAAAAGGAGGGAGAAATGGAAATTGAGAAAGGGTAGATCCAGTCGCCAAATCCTGGTGGTGACAAATTATCGTCCACCGCCTTTTTAGTTCGACGCTACTGTAGAGTTATTTTGGATTTTTCGAAGCAAGGAAACTGAAGAATGTGTGATGCCTTCGTCGGAATGCGAACCATGTACCTCCTGAATGCTCTTTGAGAATGCTTTCAGTTACCCCGCGAAGGCATTTGGAAAGGAGGGAAAAAATACCTCATTACTTGTCTTTCAACTCAAAGATGTTTACGTTTATTGCGCAAGTTTATTGCAAGAATAGGATGTCGCACATTTACATATTTACAGTGATAATGGAAGTAATTTCACAAGATAGATTTTTTTTAGTCTTTTCAAATTCATGAACTGGGGTGTCATTGAAATTGGAACTTCAAGTAAATAGAATCGAATATAATTTTAACCTTTCAGCAGCTCCCTGGTGGGAAGGTTTTCGAGAGAGGATGATTCAAATGGTTAAAAATCTTCTACGTTGATTTTGGGGAGTGATCTCTAACATACGGGGAACTCATGAGCATTTTATGTGATTGTAAAGCTGTAGTGAATTCTAGACCACTCATGTATTTTCCCATTGATTTAAAGGGTCCTATCACGTTGACTGTAACAATATTTCTGGAAGAAACTAGAGAAGTTGAATTACACTTACTTAGATCAAATCAATTATATAAATTTTAACTATAGGTTAAGATGTCAGCAAAATTTTAGAGATATTTTAAGGAAGAGATTTAGAAGTGATTATCTTGGTCAACTGATTCAAAGTCAGCAATAGCCTAAAATTTGTTTCAATGTAAATGTTGGAGACTGAAACTGAATTAAAAAATGAGCCTATTCTGATAGATGCTAAGGTGATTAAAGTGTTCTCAAGTAAATATGTTCGAGTTAAAATAGCGTATATAGAGATGCTACGATTTATTCAGAAAATTTACCTCTTGGAGATGCTTTCGTCAACTGAAGACGATCCGAACGTAAACGGGGAACTTTCCTTGCCTGATCAGTCTCTTCCTGCCATACCAAAGAACCAAAAAAAAAATGTCTTGACAAGTATTGGATGGGCTATTAACATACCTCCTAGACTTTTGAACTGTAAACGTTATTGCATAATTTGGTTAATAATTGTAAATAAAAAGGTGGGAGGATTGTGACGTAAATTATATGCTGTTTATACTTATAATAAAATTATGTAACTAAACAAACGCTGTTATTTAGTGAAAAAAGGGAGCTTATAAGGAGAAAATGGATTAGCAATTTAACCATTTTCAACCCTGGTACTTACCTATTGGATATTAATTTTATACCAGCTGCGTTTATAATAACTTTGCACGTAATTAACAATTCTTTATCACTTGAAATCAGTACCGTCTATTTTACAATTGTTATTGAAACTGATGATTTTTCAACAGGTACTAAACAGGTAGCTTAATAAGGCACAAAAAATATCGGATAACGTTTTTTAAGCTATGGTGTTTCATTGTGAGTGAAATGTTTTCATTGATTTTTAACCTACTTCCTGATAAGTATCAAATTCAAATTTTATACAGACATACTTTGTTAATGACAATGGAATGTGCGAAGGGCATTATTTAAAATTCTGTTTAATATTTTTAATTGAATGTTTATGTGATTTTTTGCACATATCTTGGTTTAATGAACAAATTAACATATCAAAATTTTACCGTTTGCACTATGGAGTATAGCGGAAAAATTTCTTATCAAAGAAACTTCAAAATTGTAACATTATTTCTGAATTTCTGAAAATTGCTCGATTTTTTTAAGCTATTTCAAGTTAATGATTTTCAAATTTCAACATCTAAAAATTTACCAGATATAAAGTTTTGAATATTTCGCAAATTATAAAACAATAATTTCGCCCTCTTTAAAATAATAATGCTTAAAAAGTATTGAGGAATTTTCTAAATTTTAGGAAAATGTATTGAAGCCGAAGCGTACGGGAGCATAGCGTTTTGCGTTTGCCATTTTGGAGCACTTAATGACGAACTGGTGATATTTGTTTTCTAATTTTAACTTCAAATAAAATGCATATTAAGTAACATTGTTATAACAGACATTAAATGAACTTTCAAAGTACGAGTAATTTCTTAATCCTCGTAATGACATCCAGTTACTTTTCTTTATTTCATAATTTTCTTATAATTTATTACTTCTCTTTTAATAATGATCAAAATTTTCATCATTGATAATGTGTAACTGAGACAAGAAATAGAAAATAAAACACAATCTAAGAAAAAATTTCTGTATACAGTAAGTTTTTTATTTCAGATGGGTATGATAATTAATGCATTTGAAGGAGAAAAATTATTGCATAAATAATAAAAAGAAGCTTGTAATGTTTAAATAACGAAATCTATTGAGTTAATTGCATTGTCAAATGTATGCAGGCCCAAATTATTTAGCATTGTCAATTGTATAAGCCATTTTTTTAATTTATCATGAGCAACCCACGCTTCTATCAGTCTCGATAGAAATTTGTGGACGAATTCTGTAAATAGAACCATTTAATCTATTATTCCATTAAACTGTACGACAAATTATTTTCAACTTTTAGTCCATTAAATATCATAACCATTTTAGATAATAATAATATTTTAGATAATAATAGTTTTAGATAATAATTTTAGATAATAATAATAAGCCTCTTGCATTAAAAAAAACCTCCTTTTTAACCATACTTTATGTAGTTTAATTTTATTTTTAAAAATTCAGATAAAATATAAAATTCTAGGCTTCAAGATTATTACTAACCATTCAACTGATATTTTTAATTTCCGATTGTTACAACGTACAATTTAAATATTAAAAGCTTCTAAAGAAGATGCTTTTATTTTTAAATTTTGCAAAAACAATTGTAATTTAATTTTCTGCATAGCCTAAATATCAGACTTGGCACACATAGAATTGAAGACAATCCCAAAAGTCTATCTTTTTTACAGAAATATTAAATTATTAGAGAAAACAATAGACCTTAATTTTACGTCTGACTTCATTTCTATCTAGATACTTGCAATCTTTATTTGCATATAAATAAATTCTAATAGTAATTTTCTAATTCTATTAGTTAAGCTTTTAAAACTCTTTACACTATTAGTCTCTCCCGTTTGTAATCCAAATAACATTTTGAATAAAATTCAAGTCAGAAAATTTTAGCCATGGATACTTTTACTTAAGGTCTCTCTATATGTCACTAGATAGTAATTCTGTGTGTTACCTTTGAATCTGGCTAATGAAACGTTTACGTTTACATTTGAATCTGTACACGGAAAATTTGAATATGTCATTTACGTTTGAATCTGGCTAATGAAATATTTTAAATACATATTAAATTTTATATAAAATAGGTAAAATTTTGTTTATTTATATATTTTCATACTTTCCAGGATTACAGTTTAGCTGTTCGCTAATCATGATAGAATTGCGTTCAACTGGTTCGTGTATTTGGAGTGATTGATGACAAAACTTGATGAAAAAAACAAAACACAATTTTTTCGTCAATATTACAGAGGAGAGTTCGAAAGACACGTTAAAGTCCGTCGAAAAACTACAATAAACACACTGAAACAATCAGCAACACAGCCTTCAGGCTATCAGGGTGAAGATAGCTTCATAGCAAAGCGGTAAAGTACAGTTCCCGACTCGTTCGATCGCTATCGGAACTCAACACATCCAAGGTATTCTTCGCGTAAAACTCAAGATTCACTCCACAATACACTGCTACTTCGCGTACAAGCAGGGTTTATATGCCTTTTGACCTGCCTTCGAGAACATTCTGAGGCAAACCGGTAAGAATTCGTTCTAGTATGATCTCGCTCCATATATGGCACATTTCCAGTTTTGTCACCATTACCAAATGGGCGAATTCGCGCCAAAATTCGCGCTACCCTGCTTTTCCTGCCACTTTATGGCAGCCCTAACACCGCTTTGCGGATAAGCTATTGTACTGCAGCTGAGCTTTTCGTAACAGTATTAACACTTTCTACATTCGCATTTTACTTCTTTGTGTCTTGAATATTTCTCAGCTTTCCTTTACGATGAGAAACTACAAGCATTTGCTTAAAATACTTGCACTTGCTGTTTCTAGCGGTAAACTCCCTAATCCCTTGCTTGAAAATATTACTTTATGTATTTAATTTTAAAACTGTGTCGTGAAGTGATTTCTTTTATCTATACACATGAGCTAAAATGATTTGTTTTACATTTACTTATTTATTTATTTACTTATTTATTTGTATACGACTAAAAATTTTAGTAGATTTATTTGTCTTCAATTTTCAAGTAAAAGACTCAAATAATCTCAGACAATGTTAACTAAAATTGCAACAACACTTTCGAGAAATATTGCATAACACATTATTACATAACATAATGTTAATATTGCATAACATATTGCTTATTTCTTACAAGATTTTGTAAGAAATAAATGTGTAAAATGTGCAGATATTTAAAAATTTGAATGAGTATCTTTCAGTTCAAATTGTGCAGGTGACCATTATCGGATGAGGATCGAGACTTAAACTTAGCCAGGGTTCACTTGAGCCCTGGAAAATCCTTACTGCAGCTGGAGAGCGCCATATTTCAAGTAAGATGAACTCTGGTATTCTGTTGCATAACTGAATGTCTGTATAATCAGAAACTTTTGTTTCAAATATATCATTTCTTTTAAATAATCTTTATTGAATTGATATCTCACGTTTCCTCAGAAATCCGAAATACACGGAAAATTTGAGCTGGTGGGGAAGCGAGTATACATCTAGGAATGTTATCTTCTCAAGAAAAGCAATATTTTTGGTTTCTATCCATTCGATCAAGAGAGGTCAAATTGAATTAGAAACCAAAATAAAAAAGCAATTTTATTTGACCGCGTAGGGTATAAATTTCCCTCTGAGCTTCGGTGAACCTTGCATTATTTTGAATTAGTAGCCTTTCATTAGCCGATTTTATTTCATTTTATTTATAGAGTGTTTTAACTTAGTTTAAACTATTATAATTCTACTTATCTGTAATTGTTTGTATGTATTATTTTACATATGGTTTAAATTTATTTATTAATTTTTATTGCTTGCATTAATATTTTAGTTATGTATTTATTTTAGCCGTTTCTAATAGCCTATTATAGGACTCCGACATTTCTAATTTTAAACATTAAGTTCTAATGAGAAGCACTGAAGTTTATGAGAATGCCAGTAAATAGCGTGCTTATTGTTCAGAGATAATACGAAATAGCTAACAGTAAATTCCGAAAATATCAGCCTATAATAATATGTCTCAATTCAATAACCCGAAGACTTGGGTAGAACAATTATTGAGACCTTCATTTTATCAATGAGATAAAGGAAGGTAATAGAAGAGGACTAGATAAAAAAATAATACTGATTTTGCTACGTAAGTATTTCGTGCAAATCTGCTTCTGTAGCTATGTGTGACTACTTACACACTATCATACGATATTTCCTTTAGGGTATAAATTTTGAAAGTAACAGCTTTGCTGTATATGGAGCTTTATGGTTTGTAGTTAAATTACGTCATTTTTTTCATAAATGTACACATTTATAAATTCATTGGATTTGTTTTTCAAAACCTAGCAAAATCTCTTATTGAAATAGAAAAGAATGAATGTAGGAGCATCCCAGCTCCTCTTCAGAAAGTGATAAAAGCAATAATAGGATTTCACATTTAGAATATTGACAGGCATATACCTCAAAGTCAGACTTTTTAAATATTTGTTAATATTAATTTAAGTAAAAAACATACTTTAAAAATATTGACATAGTACAAAATGTGTATTATACATGTTATAAAATGTTTGACATTTTATAAAATATAGTATGTTATACGTATTATAAAAACAGCGCATATTTTTATTGCATTTTCTGAGTCATTGTCATTTTAACTTGGGGTGCCAAATTTTCTTGTAAATTCCAAAAGTATATCCTTTCTTACACATCTCTTTTATTAGCTAAGTTATATCAAGTTGTGAAAATGAAGAAGATACTTCTGGCATCTTTTAATCATTAGTATGTCCCTTCTGATGAGAAATTTAAAATTTACAATTAATTGAAGAAAATCTGATTTAGTTCTGACTTTAAACTAGAAAGCATGTCATCCTAAAGCATGTAACTCATAAATGTTCAAGGGTTTGGCAAAATTTTAAAATTTATAGTTCTAATACATTAAAGAATTCCATTTCACTCATAATGTTTACATTTTCTACATATTTTCAATGACTATTTTTAAATCAAATGTCTACACAAAAGCATGTAGCACCTATATATAGCAGGAAGCACCTATACCAAAATTTAAACAAAGCAAAACATTTTGATAAACAACTAAATAATAAATAATAAATAATCAAAGTAATCTAATAAATAGTTGAAACTTCCACGGTATGTTATCAGCGGAGCATTGTTTCTGAACTATATCTGGATGATTATAAATTCTTGAAATAAATGAAAAAAGTTCAAAATGACGTTCCAAATAAAAAAATTAATTTAATTAAAACTATTAATTAAAGGTCTGTTAAAAGTGCGATAAATTGAAATTTAAAAATAAGTTCTTTAATTTCATTAATTATCAAGATAGAATCTGTTCAGACGTGACTGTAAAACAACAAAAAAAGATATAAGAATAAGCAGCACAAAAGTACAGACAGAGATATATATATGCGCGTGTGTATGCGAATACATATTTAACAAATAAATTACATAAATTCATTCTTAACTCATGAAAAAGATGAGTTAAGAATAAATTCACTGTAATAAGAAGATATATATCTTTAAAAAGTCTACTTTTACAACAAGAGACATTAGCTGAGACACACGTAATGAATGAACGTCATTCTCAGACGTGTACAGGAGACAAAGACAAATAATACTTCTATAGCATATTTATCTTTGTCATAATATCGCACACTATTATTTCATCTAGAAAGAAATTTAATATACCATTTGCCAGTTCCAGTGCCTTGAACTAGTCCTACTTCATTTTGTCTTTTTTAAAATAGTGTGAAGAAATACTTTTCCAAGGCAGACAAAATGCAAGCATTAGTAATCAATACTTACCTCCCTGTTTTCGTTTTGCACTGTAGTATATCAATTTTGTTTATTTTTTCGCATCATAGAGAATAATGATATTTTTTCATTTTAGAAGAATAAAAAATAGGCAAAACTTAGGATAACAAAGCACCTAAATAAAAGTATCACCGAAAGTAAAAAATAAATATGTATTCTGTGATATAAAAAATTCACAAATATGATATGAATGGAGGTACTATTATTCATATAATTTTCTCCACCTTTCTTAATAGAATAGAGGCTATCTTAAAATTATGACTACTTCATTTTCCTTTTATATACACAGAACTAAAAGACTATTTTTTTTAACTTTTTTTGCTTAGCTTACATTATTTGGATTATAACAACGCACGCTAAAGCACAAAATATTATTTTTAATTTTAAAAAAATCTGCAATTAATTATTACAATTACTAAATGAACTTTGAGGTAAATGGCTATTTTGCTAAATTGGCGATATATCGCCAAGCTGACAATAAGTGAAAAATAAGTGACTAAGTTTTTAGGATTACATTTAATTAATAATAGGTCTAAAATGTCACCAAATTTGATAAGAAATAGCCAAAGTAGCCAAACTTGGCGATATTAACTAACCCTATATAACTATGGTACTTTAAATGAATAAACAAAAAAAAAACCTACCAGATACTATCACCAGGTTAAAAAAAACCTACCAGCCACCATAACCAGATAAAAATAAAAAAAATTAAAAAAAACCGACAGATCAGTCGGCATTTATAGAACATATTCAGTATTAAGTTACATACAGTACTAAAAGTATTAATATATTTTGATACCGTGGCAATTGTACTATGTACGACAGAGATAAAATATACTTTGAGAAACATATTATGTTGATTGTCAGCACGTTGAATCAGCACAGATGGAGCTTTGTTCGTTAGCTTTGTGATGCTACTTTTTCCAAAATTGCACTATGACGAGTTACATTGAAAGACAGTGACAGGTAACTTGTAACTCTGAAAATAGTCTTTCTAAGTTCAGGAAGTCTATTAATCACACATAAGAATACTTTCATAAGTTTTATTGTTTAAACATAAATCGAAAATTGCGCCAAGTCTATTCCGTTTGACAAGCAGTGTTTCTTTAAACCAATATCATTTTCTCTAAGGCACTGCAGGAATTTATTATTCAATCTTGTTAAACGATACACAGTGTCTTTTTCATTAGGTATGCAGTGTTAGTTCGGTATGTTAGCACAGAAAATATGCATTTGCGTTAATGAGATTGCTATTAACATATGATACCATTAGACTGTTATTAAAAAACGCATCACTGTGTGATGATACTACAACCAAATCAAAAGCTAAATGACAGAAAACATAAAGGACAACATACACCACCAGTAAAAATATCTGAAAACCTAATCCACTAGAGCCAATATTAATCAAGTTTTGCTAAAGTGATTAATATAATAAATTTGAAAAGCATGCCCTTTAATTCAACTAGGTAGCTGCATTATTTTACAAAATGAGTTCATAATCTCAAGAAAGCCCATTTTAACATATTAGATTGAATGCACTAGCTAAATAAAAACAAGAATTTTTAAACAATCTCATTAGTTAAAATTACAATGTTGAAAAAGAACACACTGTAACTATAATACATAAACTGTGTGATACAGTTAGTGTTCAAGCACTACAAGAGAGCATGATGATACAGTTAGTGTTGAAGCACTACAAGAGAGCATGATGATACAGTTAATGTTAAAGCACTACAAGAGAGCATGATGATACAGTTAGTGTTGAAGCACTACAAGAGAGCATGATGATACAGTTAGTGTTGAAGCATTGCAAGATAGCAAGATGACTTGAAGTTTATCTAATCTTATTTTATTGTGCAACAAACGCTTAATCCCAGTAATACCAATTCTGCGGAGATGGTTGTTTTATGTAACTTAATTTTTCTTGGAATAGAACGTAAAATCGTATAAGCAAATAAAAATATCATTCAGGCTAAAACTGAGTAATAGAAGATATAATGTTTTGGATCGCTAAATTGCCACATTCACAAAGCTTGGTTTGAATTAGTACAACTATATACAAATATGTTGTGAATTGTGCATGTCCTTTTAAAAACCGATTGACTGATGAATTAAAAGAATGTAGATTCGTAGAAATTTCTGGTGGAAAATCTTCCTAGTTTGATGACCTATAGATTCCAAGTTCCAGTATTCCTGCCAACGCGTTAGGAGCAAGTTCCAAGTTTGTTTTTTCAATGGTGAAGGTGACAGAGGCAATAGACCTGCATGCCGTTTCTGCACCATAGCTGTTTCCTTGCTTTGGCATCAGCAATCTCATTACCAAGAATTCCTTCATGCGCAGGAACCGAGACTAGACTTAAACGAGAATGTGTTGGAAAGCTTAAGAGAAGCATTTGAATTTCATGAACTAAAAAGGGTTTTCGAAAAGAAGTCACCTGTGGCCTTAAGACTGGAGTCCGAGTCTGTAAATATTGAAATTCTACAATCCACATTAGAAAAATTAGTTTGTGTAAAGCGTAAAGCCTTTCTCAATATCACAAGCTTTGCTTGAAAAACCGTGTTATCATTTATCAACCTAGAACTTCAGGTGAGTAGAACATCTTCATATCAAAAAAGTAAAAGTACTATTTTTAAAATAGATACGGGTACTATCTATTTTTGAAACATCAGTGTAAATTGCCAAACCCATTTCAAGAGACTCAGAATTTCTTAGATAAATTTTCTCCGGTACATCGAAAGAAGAAGGCTGACAAGTATTTATTGTTTGATGTAATTCAAAGTCATTAGGATTAAAGTAATGTCTCTACAGATATTGTTGGCATATTGTTAGCCTTAGAATTAGAACAGATATTGTTAGCCTTAGAATGTTAGCTATATCAGCCTCACCCTCAGTTACTAGTGACAATGTTGGAATTTCTGTGACAAGGACGCTTTTAAGTTGTTCTACACACTTTGCTTTTCTAATGCATGAGGACATTGCACTGAATTTAGAAGTTTCTTGGCTCTTTTTGTTAAAATTATTGTCCCAAGTTGATGCTGCATATAATGTTATTCTCTGTGTTACTCTTTGATACCACACTTTTAGAAATGTTGAAGAGATCCCTAGACACGTCCGGAACGCTATGCATTGAAATTATGAATCTTTGCTACTTTACCTTTGATGTGTTTAATATGCGGGATTCAAGACAGTCTATTATTAATGATTAGCCTAGAAATTGAAGTTTTTCTACAAAAGGTATTGATCATCTTGCTTTAATGGGCTGTGTCGAACTACTATTGCTGTTTTGGTTTCTGTTGGTGAAATTTTGATTTTATGAAGACGAGACCAGTTTTGAAATATAGCTAAGATATGCTGAGCCCTGCTCTCAACATTATGTCTACCCTGATTGTAATGAGAAAGTCATCCGGGTAGGCTCTGAACCTTATATCTGGAACGTCAAGAAAATGACTGGACAGAGAGGTTTCTATGAGACGCTAAAAAAAAAGGAACCTAGATCAGATCCTCGAGGAAAGCACTTTCTGACTTGTCGAATAGCCACTCTGTCATTATATGAGATCTGTACTTTTCTATCAGTTAAATAAACTTGTCGAGACATTAGGTTTTTTTGGAAGCAGGAGGCGGGAAAAATTAGCAAGGCTTTCGCCGGGAATCGAACCACGGACCTTTGGCCAGCGTGTAGACCGCCACACTACGAAGGCGGGATAAATACCTTATACACTCCCCCTTTTAAAGGTCGATTGGTGTTTTTAGAAGACTCAATCCCCAAATCCTGGGTGTAGAGAATCATTATCACCAACCTTTTAATTCGGGCGCCACTGTAGGATCTTATTTTGGAAGCAGGAGATGTAAAAAACTCCACTTTTTTTAAGCATGAGATGTAAAAAATGAGCAACGCCTTCGCCGGGAATCAAGCCATGGGCCTCTGGAATACGCGCCCAACGTGCAGGCCACCACACCACGAAGCCATGCTAGAAAGGCGGGACAAATACCTTATAACAGTTAATGAGTTCAGACAGAAAAATTGGACAATCTATGGTGATTAGCGTATCGCCACCTTAGTCTGTCAAAAGCTTCTTGAATGTCTAATATTATTAATTTATGTAGATCATGGCTTCGATCAAAAGTTATGGTATCTGTCAATTCTTTTAAAGAATATTCTGCTGATTTATTTCTAGTAAAACTATATTGCTTTCCTTGGAGTAGGTTATTTTCTAACAGAAAATGATTTTGTTGGAGTAGAATGTTTTTTCAAGACATTTACCAATAGCTGGTAACAAGCATAGTGGCCGATAAGAAGAATGTAGAGACGGATATTGTCCTTCTTCAAGAACAGTGCTACCTCTGCAATCTTAGTTCCTATGGAAAATGCCTAAGTAGCCAACAGACATTGATAAATGCTTTGATCAAAGCTGGGAAGTTCTGATTTGTTCCTTACATGTAACTTCAACCGTCTATATCTTCCAGTTATTTCGAGATATGGTAGGTAATGAAAATTCATCGGATGCTGAGCGAAAACTATATAGGTCCAGAG
The DNA here is from genome assembly GCF_044657685.1 of Stegodyphus dumicola. Taxonomy (NCBI): domain Eukaryota; kingdom Metazoa; phylum Arthropoda; class Arachnida; order Araneae; family Eresidae; genus Stegodyphus; species Stegodyphus dumicola. The sequence continues at coordinate 106,268,377 of NC_140777.1, forward strand.
AAAGCATTAGTTCCCAGTTTTTAGTTTAGCATTGCGTTCTGTTTAACGTTTTCAATACTTTGAAGTGGAAACTTTTAATTGTGTTCTATTATACTGAAAGCTGTACGAGTACTTTTTAGAAAAGTTTCACAACTGTAAAATATTTTTTGGGGAAGGGACGGGTGGAATAAACTTTAATCTGTCACTGAATCTGTGTGCATTCACTCCATTAGGAATCCGTATGCGGAAAACAGTATGATGAAATTTTATTAGCTTTATTCATTTTTTCCTCCCCCAAAATTAAACATTTTACATGTTATAATATAATAATAATAATCGAATAATCGAATAAATCGAAACAGATAATCTATAATAATAGAAAGTCACAAAATTGTCAGCTTTACCCGAGATTCAAGCCTACAGATTCAATCTCAGATAATGAGGCGTCCCCTTCAATGTAAACAGAGGCGGAGGCTATATTTTTTCATTATTACTCTAAAACTTTATTGCACAGTGACATTCCATAAATCTGCATTTTAATTGGAAATAAATTTCACAGAATGAGGTAATATGCATGGCTAGAAATAATTGGAGACCTAGTAGAAATTTTCTCGCTTTTCGAACAAATGCTGAATTAGCTTTCTATATAAAAATTATATTTTATAAAAGGAACTTCTTCTCTTTCATGAGTAACTGCTTCCAATCACCGTTATTTAGCATACTGCAAAAGTAAATTTCGAAAACCCTTCCTAGGAACTGATAAACATATAGTACATCTAAATAGTTAATGGAATTTAAAACCAATTTCAAGTGCATTTCTAAAATAAATCACTAAGTGTTAAACTAAATGCTAGTGCTAAGTAGTAAACAAAATTATCTTCATATTATCATTTAAAAATGGAAAATAAATTCACATTATATGTAGTGGTTTAAAAGTTGTTTCTCATTTATTTCGCTAATTCGTATTTCCAGTTTTTTAAATTCGTTCCAATCAAATTTTTATTATTACTTTATGTAGTATTATTCTTATATGTAGGATTTAAATGATGTTCTTTATTATTATTTTATGTAAGATACTAAAAAAAATTATATCTGAAACTTAAGATCCTAATAGTAATTGTAAGAAAATTTTTAATTAAAGAACGTTTTGCGGATATTTTGAAACACTGCAAATTTAAATTATCAATTACACCATCTTTTAAAATAAATAAACATCTGCCTCCTTAGAAAAACTCGCTTTAACAAATGGCATATATAAGCTTGCTTTCTATAGCAGTAAAAAAAGCTGTTTTTGTTGTTACATAAAATAATGTAAGCCATGGAATTCAAGCTTTCATTTTGAAAAGAAAAAAAAGTATCAAAATTTATTCTTGACGAAAATTTGAGCTAATTCAGCCTGCCAGAAAACCATACAAATATGCTGGATATTTTAGGTGCATAACCAAAAATGTTGTGAATCAGTATGAGGTTGCGCATTCAAGCATGCTTTCTTATTTCAAAATTTTCGTGTAGGCCCATACATCAGATATCAAACACAACACATACATCAGACATCGAGGATCCAATCTCAAACGTTAAAGCACCGCTGCCTGAGAGAAACCATGGGTGTACAGACACAGAAATAGACTTTAAAACTTGTCAGACTTATGAAATCCGAAGACGATAAAATGTTAATAAATCACTTTCTTCCGCTCTACTTTGTTGCATTCGCATAGATTATTTCTACCTAAATCTGACTATCTTTTTCATATCATTCCTCTTTATATTATAATATACCCTGAATCAAGAAAAATGATTCTATGTTAAGCGTTGTTCGATCTTGATGCACGTTTCCATGAACAGCGATGATATACAGATGAAAAGAAAGAATCAATCGACTTATAAAATAAATACAGGTCCAGAACTCTTAAAGGAATCTAACAGACATCTTTAGCGACAACACATGAAGACATTCAATTCGGTTTGTCATGGTCCTATACAAAAGTTGAATATTGTCCTAAGGAATCTTTCTGATCCCAAATATTCTGAATAGTCCGGCATTAACAAATGCCATATTTGCACTGTGCTGAAATATGACCTTTACATAGCATTGGCAACACAATAGGTGGCACGTTCTGTGAACGGTTATTAAATATGGCAGGATATTTTAGGCAATATGTAGTGTATACTTATGTATTTTTGTTTGGAATTTAGTTGGTGGGAATGTCTTTACGTTTTTAAAGCAATATAAGAATTTTAAATAAGTAAAGGATTATAAATTTTTAAAGCTTACGTTAATATCAAGCATATAAAAGAAGTTAAAATACATTTATTTCTCTTTGCAACTTTGGTAAGAAAAAATGATATCAAAGCTGATATTTAGTGGAAGAAAAATTTTAAATAACCCAATATCACCTGTTTTATAAATGACTTTCATTCCACTGCCTTTTATAATGCTTGCAATTCAAAAGATTTTTAGAAATTTAAAGTTTCCGAATTTACATTTGCAGATTTTTGCTATCATTATTTTTACCAGTATGTTTGCATGCTCATATATATTCATACATACTTTGCTAACAAGTCTTCCTTTAGAAAAAACGTTATGCTTAGTTTATCTTCAGTTTCTTTTGTTTCTTCATGATAGTTCAGACTACATCTGTATCAACGTATATACGTATCTACGTATCTACATCTGCGTATGTCTCTGTTTGCATTTACCGCGAAAGAAAGAAAAAAGAAATTTTTTCATCAGTTCTAACTGGAAAATATAGTAAATTGAAAATGTGAAGATATACGCTAATAGAATTATCAAATTTTAGTTTTTTATTTCAATTATTGATATAATTAATTTATTACCAAACCAAATATAACATATTGTCTTCAGTTTCGTTCTTTAGAAATTTAGATTATTAAACATCGTACTTGTATTGTGTTTTCTTGTCCATGTCATAAGCTATTGTGCCATTAAATGTTTCCTGAAACATTTAGCAACTATTTTTAGGCTAATTTTAAGAATTAGTTATTTTACACGAAAACATTCATCAACATTTATCGTTGCGTTTCTAAATGCATTGTATTAGGAACTCATTATCACCATTTGAGTTTCAGATTAAATCCTACTTTAATTTCATGCTTTGTTAGAACAATTCACTATAAAGAAAAGACAGAAATATTCTTGATTTCAATCTCGAGAAAGAAATTAAACATTTCACAGTTCGATGCTTTTCTTTCAAATCAAATAGGACTTCTTTACACGCTTGGTAAATTTCCATGAATATAAAGGGCAAAACTTCATGACGCAAATTTGATTATCTAAAGGTAGGGTAACAATTATTTTTTTTGAAACGTGTAATGTCATTATTGAAATAGATTTTGTATGAAGCTTTGTTTTCTTTTGCTTTCTGGTTTAAAAATACTTGGGGAAAAGACTGCATAAATAACAATTATAAACCCGAATATAATTAAAATGAATGTAGTTTTTTTTTCAGTAACGATTTCTTGAAATTACATCAATAAGAAATTAAAAAAGACAGTTATGGATCATTTACTTAAATAAATGAAATCTATACTTTTAAATTCTGTGTGCGTCTGTCTGCTTGTTTGTTTGTGGCATTATCTCCTGCGGAACAGCGGGGAGAGAGGTACCCACGGATTCCAAATCTTCGTGGGAAGCCATTTCGACTATTCTCATCTTCATATGACTTTAATCACGCGAAATATTAGTTAAAAACTCTAAAAGCACTACGTTTCGCGCACATTTTTCCGAGTAGTAGCCGTCTCATGCGTTGGAGATAAAAATGCTTTATTTCAAAAAGGGTTGCTACTGCTCGCTTTCAAATCGTGCAGTTTGTTAATCGAAACTTTGTAAATTTTACAAAATATGAAATAATAACAGGATTTCCAAGCATTAAACATATTATTATACAAGCTCATATTCTGACGTTGGAGGATTGCATGTCACACCACTGTATGCCGCAAGTTTTTTGTTAATGTCAGCATTTTAAATTCTTGCTTTTAAGGATAATGTTAATTTTATTAACAGTTAAATTTCAAGTTAAAGTTCCTTTCCTGTCAAATTCTTAACTTCAACTTAATACTTCCGGCCAGAACGTAGTTTTAGAATCACGTCTGAATAAATAATGAGGAAGAGCGGTATATAACCGCAAAGTTCTTTGGCCTTAGCAAGAGAGAATCAGAGTTTCTGATTTACGCGCGTCTGCCTTTTGACCACTCTCTCTCTCAAAGCTATTATTACGCTCGGCCGTACTACAGCGTAATGATTTTAAAGTACTACAGGATTTATTGCAGGATCCTGGAAGTGAGGAGAGAAGCCCGCCAGCTCAAGAGCTCAGCTGGGGTCCCCCAACAGAAAAAAGGAAGCAGAGGCAGCAAACTTCGACCAGAGGAAACCATTCCAGTAATGTTACAAGCACACGGAAAAGGAGGAAGTTAGCACCGACAGATCAATGAGTCAGAGCCGAGGATTCTGCGAAAACTCCAGTACCACCGACCAGAAGAGGGAGGCCTGCTGACAAGGTTCCAGTAAAGGAGAGAATTAAACGACGAGTGGAAACTAGACGTAAACCACAGTTTTCAGCAGCAACAACTACAGGAGAGGCCCAACGAAGACCAAGATGGAGAAAGAAAAGCCAGAAAACACCCGTTCAGACAATCGTACCTGACCAAGAAGTTAGAAAGTCCAAGAGAAGATTCAAAGACCCTGAAGGACGAATATCCCCACCGTAGCTAAAAAGGAAATTGGCATTCCAGAATCCGCAATCCTCCAGCAAGAGTCCTAGATTTCTAGACAAGGGGCAGAAAAGGAAAAGCTCGGAAGCGAACGGCGCGGAACATCAAAGTTCGAAAAGAAGGTTGGAGGTCATCAGGGTCCCGACGTGTGGGCTATTCTGTCACATCAGAATGCAGGAATACAGAAAAAGATAAGTCAAAATGTCTTTACTTATTTTTCTTTGAAGTTCAAATTATATCATCTTGTTCTAAGTTGCTAAAGATATTTAGAAAAGTTAAATCGCAAATAGCGAAAGATTGATTATAAATGTTCGAATCATAGATTTTTATGTTAGCAATTTGGCGAGAAGTTACTAGCGGTTAAATACTTTTGTTAATAACTCGCAAGTTGCGAGAAATAAATTGTGAATAAGTTTAGTCGGAAGACTCTTAGAATACTAAAATCTAATAACGTAAAGTTGAGATTTCGTGGAAAGATGGTTAATTGTAACTAAGCAACTATGACTGTTGATGTAAAGTGAATTTAAAAGTGATGTGTAAATATTTAAATTTTCATGTTCATGTAGAACTGTTAAATTATTGCGTTGAAATATCGTAAGTTAAAGTTGTACAAAAGATAAATTTTGGCCTCGGTGTATTTGAATTGTGAAAGAATTGAATGTTTAGTATATATGTACATTTAATGTTAGGCTCTCCAGTTAACACTTTTAAAAGTAAAATATAAGCTTTCGCTTTCTACATTAGGATAGAGTTTTCGTGTAGGGAGTCTTGTAAGGTCTTGAGAGTCTATTTTAACAAATTAGATGTTGTGTAGCGGTAGTTTTGTTCACGGTAACACAACATAAAAGACTCGAAGTACATTTCAGTACATTTGCTAGAGAGCATGGGGGAAATAAAACTATAGTATGAATGAAAGTGCATGAGGGCCAAAATTAAGGAAATAAAAGCGTAATTTCAGGATTTATAGAAAGGCTTTGTAAAATTCCTTACTAATGACATTTCCTTCCAGATATGGAAGGATCAAGACCCGACTTAGTAGTAGCTGAATAAAGTATCCATTCCAGAAGATGTATTCCAGAACAGAGAAATTGTTGTTGTAAAATTTTACTTTTCCTAGCTTTAGTCTAGCTTTTAGAATTGTTGTAAAGTTGGCCCTAAAATCAGAACTTTAAAGTGATTTAGTTAATTTAAAAGTGGGAAGTGTGTAGTTAACGTAAAAAGATTTTTAGATTTTAAAGTCTTAAACAAGGTCGTTTTGAGACCTTATTTTTCGAGTATTTAAAGTCTGGTCGGAAGCTATGTAAGGATTATGTTGACTTTATTAACAGTTAAATTTTAAGTTAAAGTTCCTTTCCTGTCAAATTCTTAACTTCAACTTACTACGTCACGTCTGAATACATAATACATAATGAGGGAGAGAAGTATTTAACCACGAAGTTCTTTGGTCTTAGCGAGAGAGAATCAGAGTTTCTGCTTTACGCGCGTCTGCCTTTTGCCCACTCTTTTTCTCTCAAAGCTGTTATTACTCTCGGCGGTACTCAGGCCCTTGATAAGCTTCGTAGTTAAATAGAGTTAAGTGGCCAACTAGTCCAGAATCTTGATAGCTTCGGCTATATTTCTTTAGTTAATCTTAGTTTTAGTTCCCCAGCTACTTCCAAAGGCACAACATCTCATCAACAGATATATGCGTCTGTGGAGCCCCAGGCAACCCAGACCACTATCTTTTCACCTGCCAGCTGACAAAAGACCATCACCTCCCATGTCCAACCATGAACAGAGATGCGTACCACCGCTTTATCATCACTCACAAGCCAGCCATAACCAAAATCTGCAAAGCTATCACTCAAATCGGGGCAATGGGCCAAGATATCTGCTCACTGCAATAGACCAGATTAAACACGATCATCTTTTCGTCCCCCCTACCGACTATCCAACCTTTTCAAAAGCTTTTCACTCAGGGGCCACCCCCACAAGTTGTTAAACAAAAGCTCCCCACCACCAAGCCTTCAACTTTATGTGCACACGTCAATCTTCTTTAGAACTTACCTTACCGGTGTGCTAGCAGAGTACCAACTGTGTCAACTCAAAGTGCCTTCGTATGCCTACATCACCTTCCAACCTATTGCAATGAATGGTTGCACGTAATAATTGCACCGCACGTATACATCATGCACCAACTCCGACTATGCCTAAGCACTAGTGCACACATCAGTGAAGATCAGTACCTACACCGTACTTGTTCACAGTCATAGTAACTGTGCAAACATTGTGACTGTGTACTGAAATTACTGTGCCTAACATAGTGTCTGCGCTGTAGTGACTGTACCAACCTATAGCAATTGCATTAAAACTTAGTGACTGTGCCAAACTCCAAATTTAGTGCTATTAGTACCACAGTGTACACTAAACTTTAATGTAGCCTGAACTCTTGTAAATTTGAACTATAGTGCAGACTGTACTTTCAGCGAACTCTAACACTAACTCCTGGCACCATAACTCTACATCCGGTACTAATAGCTTCATCTCTGTGTTTAAGTGCTCACAGCACATTTGCAACCCCAAGGATACCAGCAATACACATATGACTTTATAAGTATTTATTACTCTTGTTTTTACTCTTGTATCTTACATATGTGTCTCTCTTCATATTTATCTTAATATCAATGCATCCTTATGTTCGTATCTGTTAGAATTCGTTTGTTTTTGCCTGTATATGTATCTATTCTTGTATTTGATTTGTATATTTTTATGTATCTGTGTTATTCCAACAGCCATGCACACCCACAAAGTTATTGTCACGCAACCATTGTCAAACAATAATCCTCAGGCCCTGTTTGGCCATGTATTGATCTTTAGATCTGTATTATAAACTCCCGAGGCAGCCTCACGGGGCCCCAGGGAGTTGTTATTCCTAGATAGGGGAGGGCGTGGGACACATGCCTGTTTACCTATGTTAAACACCAGGCGTCCCCGTCCTCCGTCACCTGTCACCTTAGTTTAGTTTAATTTTTAGTCTCTAAAGTTCAAGCCTAAGTGTCGGCTTTGATTGTACACTCCAAGACGGAGTTTTGTTAAATGTTATTGGAATAATAAAGGGTTAGTTACCCTTCATATTTTTTCTTGTAACGCGAACTTAAGCGATTATTCGCTAACTAATTCTTAAGATTTGTCACTTTCTACAGTAACTAATTAAAGGATTTCATTCATATTGAAATGGTTTCATTTATTTGCTTTTCAGGGCTACATAGGACTTTTAATTTGGCTTTGCCTGCAGTTCGCTCATTTGGTGGGCTTCTCCGCTAGCATTAAATATTGTTACGAAACTTTTAAGAGAAAGCGTTTTGGGTAAAAATGTGCAAAAGATTACAGAAGGCTTCAATTAAATTTCCATCAACACAAGCCCACAGAAACACTCCAGGATGTTGAAAGATGCCACGGATGTCGAAAGGCTGCCTCATCTCGCCTTTGCGGAGTGCCCGACATAAACTAGGGAAATCTTGTCTCTGCAATACTTCATCGACGGCATCCGAGATTCTGAAATACAGAAAGCTCCGTGAATGGCGGATGCCAAAGACTTGAAAAGCGCTCTGTTGTACGCGGTAAAATTCGAGGCAGCCCAGCAAGCAATTCGTAGAGATCGCCACCCAGTCAGAGCTGTGCAAATCCAAGACCCAGTGGATCAATTGATGACCCGTTTTGATGATTTATCCAGACAAGTCAATGCATTTATACGGAGTAGGATTGAGAACAAACTGGCTCAAAAGGGAAATGGGATACTGAATGCCAAATACGAAGGAATTGTAGAACACTCCTGGACACGGAAAATAAAACAGGTGATTTGACAAGCCAGTGCCTTGAGATAGAATAGACGTGAAAAGAAACCAACACCAACGTGCTGGAACTGCGTTGCAGAAGGCCACGTAAGAGGAAATTACGGAACACCAAGCCACGGAATATAAGATTAATCCCCAGCAATGACGCAGAAAACAAATTAATGGCCTTATCGTAGAAAGGAATTTGAAGGACAATGAATAGCCCCATTTAAAGCGCTTAAGATTTCTGCAGCGAGTGGCGGCAGTAATGGACTTTTCATAATGGGACATATCAATGGAGTTCCTTGCAATATGAGCATCCACACAGAAGACAATGTTACCATCAATCGAAAAGATTCAGTTCAACAATTGAAATGTAATCATATCTGGACGCGTTACTCTCCAGACTGTGTCCGGTGATAAAATTGACATTGATTGAAAATTAAAGGTTAACATCACATTTGGAAGTGCCACCTATCATCACAAGGCATGAGGCAGAGATCACAGGACCTTTCGTACTCGAAATGGACTTTCTAAGAAAATAGAATTTTTCTTTGAACTTTAAAAATGACGAACTGCATTCTGCCTCTGAGGACATAGCACTATTCGGAATTAATGGTGACAGTGAAATCTATACTCAGAATCATAGCTAAAGACTATATGATATGATATGAGGGACGCAGCCCGACCCTCCTGGCAGACTTTACGTCGCCCTATGGACTTTTTGCGAGCTGCACCAGAGCAAGCTAGAAACAACACCTTTAACAAACGTAAGACGTAAAGAACATAACTAAAAAACAAAATTAAAATTAAAATCCCTACTGCATAGTTATCATGATTAATCTTCTCCATCATTTTTCTGGCTAATTTTTTCAGTCTTTTAAAATCATTTAAAATATCATAAATATTAAAAACATCAACTTTCTTAAACTCATTCCTGATTTTCAGTAAAATATTTACATGTTTCCACATAATGCTCTGCAGTGCCCGGTTCTTTACAGATATCACAGAGGTCAGACTCTTGTAATTTAAACATTTTAAAATAGAAAGGAAAAATGGCATGACTTGTAATGATTTGGTTAACGTCAATGTCTGAATAACGTAAACCTTTTTTAAGTTTAACAAATTTCATTTAACCTTTATTTCGATCAGACTTTTTCCCACTCCGCCTCCATTTATACTAAATATAATTTTTCATAATAGTCACAGCTTTCCCTGTTGATCCCTGTACATCAATATCACGAGCATTAACATCGGTAATTGCCCACTTGGCCAGTGCATTTGCCCTCTAATTTCCAAAATGTCCAACGTGTGCCTTTCCCCCATTAAACACAATATTTTGATCTTCTCTCAAGTCTTCATATAATTCTCTAATATCTACAATTAAAGGATTGTCTTGATCAGGTTGTGAGAGAGCTTGAAGAATGTCAGAATAAATATGTATATCATATTTCCCTTTATGAGTCTTTTTAATCCATTTCAATGAATAAAAATTAGCCATAGTTTCGGCTTGATAAACTAAGTTCTAAATCTTGAGTTTAAATTGTTATTCTCAGTTCTCTGTTCCATAATAATATATAACATATGCGAAAACAATGGCGTCTCCCAGACTTAATCCGCCTGTACAAATGTCAAATTCTCTTATTTTTTGAGCATTAAAATCAGACGAAATAAAATCTTTTCAGCAGGGTGATTCAAATTTTAATCAAATTTTTCAAAAGCACACCGTGTTACAATAGAATCTCCATATCATTTAAAATCAATATTTCCTGTTCTTAAACGAAATTTATCATAATAAAAAACAAATAGTTTGCAGAGAGGGGACACACCGGCTAGGATACAAACAACTTCGGTAGAAGTCGTTCTGATACACCTCGTAAGCATTAGTAACCAAGCTCTCTGCATTGTGTCCAGTTTCATACGAAGCCTAACCAGCTCCTCCGCTCGGCAACTCCATGCACCTATGCTATTGTTACGTGCCTTTTTGGGAATGGTACATAACACGATAATAAAATTATTTTAATAGTCTAACCCAATCATATATAATCAGTAAACTAAACTAACATCAGACCCATAGTTAAAAACTCATAAGTTCATAAATTCATATATTCCCTAATATATTTTATTTCCTAAAACTGGACATTCTTTAGAAATAGCTTCGTGCCCATCATCTATATTCATTTTATTCCTTGAGTTAAAATTTTTACAATTAATACATTTCTTAAATTTACTTTTACAGTCTTTGGCTAAATGAGGACCTGAACAGGTGTGACAAACAGTTTCATTTTGGCAGAAGCATTTAATATGTCCAAAATAAAGGCAATTTGCACATCTCTTCGGTTGATCAAACAATCTGGCAGGATAAGATTTCCACCCTACCATAACTCTCTCCTTTTACAAAATCTGGGCTTGACAGATTTTATCCACATGAAAGAGTTGATGAGAAGTAAGCTCCTTTCCATTTTTACCTGTATAAAAAAGAAATATAACACATCCTCCATTACAGGAGCAGTCTTGTTTCAAACTTTCTAAAAATGTTTAATTTTCAACCTCCTGCGAAACACTATAAGCAATAATCTTCGGTTTTATGAACTTACTTCTCCGAATTTCTACTAGTCTGTTAAGCTCTTTCTAATTTCTTCGATCCCTCCACATCTGTTAATCTAACAAAAAACTGTCCGTTTTTTTTTTTTTTTTAAAAAACAATCTACCATTTTAATGCCAAGATCCTCTGGCCGAACAGAGCTTGAGATTTCATCAAACACATCAAAATCAGGAGTTTTTGCCTTAATAATCAACTTTGCCTCTCTATTTATATCATCAGTATTTTTTAAATAATTTCGCTTTTTGACCTAAGTACATTTTCCCTTGTTCTCTTAACATCCATGGAATCCGCAATATATCTCACTTCCTCTTTGATCTCTTCAATACCAACTTGCTAAGTCATAGTGATATTCGTTTCTATAAGTCTAAGATTTTGTTCCATGGCGATCTTGTCCAAACCCTCAACAATTCTGTCTGGTATCTCTTTGCTGATTCTGGTCTTTCTCATTCTTTCAATTACTTGATACATATTCTTAGTTACGGCCAATATACTTTTCAAGGATCTAATGGATTCTTCCACTTCTGGATCCTGCAGCTCTCTATCATTATAATTTTCAACTTCATTCATCATTTTCTTTTCTTTTCTGCTTTTATCTTACTTTACTGTAATATCTTTGGCTGTTTGAAAATCCTTCTGAATTTCATTATTTTTCACAATATCATTATCATACATCTCATCTATATCTTCAACTATTACTTCCCGAATCGTTACGTCATTTTGAACCAAATTCAAAATTCACCCTCCATTTTATTCAATAGTAAAGTAAAATCAACAGTCACTGTATATGGGCCTTAAATATTCAAGATAATTCTTTAAGAACATTCATTATATCGAATCAATTCTCCTCTCACCGCGAAAAGTAAATGTAAGCACTCATTATTTAAGTATGCAGATAAAAAAATTTCATAGTCTAAATTAAAACAATATTCACATATTAACAAAGACTCTATAACATAATTTCTTTTTCACAAATATAGAATTCTGCGCAAAATATTAATAATAGTCAGTAGGCCAATAGATAAGACCAAGGTGCAAAACACTCTTAAATAGTAAATACGTTAAGCCTGACTCGCACGAAATCTCAAAAAATATAAAAAACAGTTCAAAAATACCGTATTGAGTCAATTATAAGTATAAAAGCTCATAAGTAACATAAAGCAGATGTTCAAGTAATCATACACGGTGTTAAAATTCAAAACACGCAGAATTTTTAAATAAGCTTCACGCAAATCAGGTAAATTCTCAAACGCCTCAAAAGTCCTAAACAGTACATGAAACAAGTTCAGTATAGGTGTGAAAATACATAAGCAATATTAAATAAGTGTTTAGTTTAATTTACGTTGCATTAAAATTCAAAGAACACCCATTTTATAGACAGGATGTATGCAAATTGAGTAGATTCTTAAAAACATTAAGAATCGAAGAAAATACTTCAAATAAGTTCAAAATATATGCGAAAAGTCTTAAGCAATATTAGTAAAATATTTAATTAACATCATACAGCGTGAAAGTTCACTAAACACCGTTTCTCAAACAACAAAAAATAACAGACATAAAAAAACTCGTAGGTTAGGCTTAGCCAGCTCCGGAACTTCAGATAATCCAGATCGCTTGAAAAAGACTTGCATGCTCTATCCACTGACTTATTTCAAAGTGGGAACACAAATATAATGTAAAACAAGCACATAAACTTAAAAAAGGCATCTTATTTACCAAAATATAGAACAAATTTAAGAGCACATTAAATCGCACACAACATGGCGTTGACATGCGCAGATGTTAAAATGACGATATCACAATACCAGCAAGAACAGAATTTTTACTTCCTGAACCCATAGCGGAAAAAAGAAATTTCCGCTATGGCATCATAAAATATCCCAAGAACTGTAACAGCCCGAAAGTCGTACTAGTAGATTCAGCATTCATCGACTTATCGAGGACCGTTATCCCGGTGAGAGATGCCAATGTAACTGAGAAGGCGAGAGTTATTATGAAAGGTGAAGTGGTTGTATCACATACTCCAGCGACCAGAGTTAAACGAAACAATAAAACTTCATACGTGTCTTCAAAAGGTTATATCAGAGTTATTGCAGAATTAAGTGACAAAGAGAGGAATGCTGCCGAACGTGTCATTCAAGAATTTCAAGATGTTTTCTCCCTCTCGTCTTCTGGCGTGGGTCGAACCAGTTTGACACAACATTAAATCGATATCGGTGATTATCTCCCAAACAAGACACATCCAAGACGTCTACCGATTGTTAAATAGGAAGAGGTAGAAAACCTTCTAAAGGCCACGCAAGAAAGCAATGTCATCGAACCTTCAGCAAATCCACGGGCATCTCCCATCGTAATCGTCAGAAACAAAGACGGTTCAACTAGATTCTGCATTGACTATCGCCGCTTGACCGAAGTTACGAAGAAAAACAAATACCATCTTCCTAGAATTGATGACATTTTGGACACTGTTTTCTATAAGTATGTGGATTTCGATGCTTGATGTAAAGAGTGGATATTGGCAAGTAGAGATACATCTTGATGATCGAGAAAAGACGGCATTTATCACAGGACAAGGACTTTTGCCGTTTAAAATGATGCCGTTTGGACTGTGTAATGCGCCGGCTAAGTTCGAAGCCTCATGCTGACTGTGTTGAGAGGTCTTTCCTACGAAGCCAGTCTGATACACTTGGATGACATCCTCATTGTCGGGAAGAGTTTTGAAGAACATCTAGAGAATCTTAGAAAGCTGCTTCAGAAACATAAAAAAGCCAATCTAAAGTTAAGTCCCGCCAAATGCAAATTATTCAGAGAGGAAGTTACTCACCTTGGACATGTCATCCTTGCTAGAGGTGTGTGTAGGATCCTGAAAAAATGTCAGGAGTTAGAGACTGCTGACGCCCCGAAAATGTACATCAGTTAAGAAGCTTCCTGGGGGTTTGCAATTAATATTGGAGATTCGTGAAGGACTTTTCTTTCATCGCAAGATCTCTTCACAAGCTTACAGAGAGCAAGCTACCATGTAAATGTAATTGACTGCTATGTTAACTGTAACCGTAACCTTACTCTTTTGGTTTCCAGAATTCTCGAGAAGCAAAGAAATTACTAGAACTCTCTCGCGACCTAATGAAAGCTTTAAAAAGCCGGAGAGAGATATCTCAGCTTAATTGTTTAGTTAACTGCTGTTGTTAATGTTTAGAGTTCAGCGAGATATTGGATTAGCTTTTGCTTTGCATTGTGTTATATTTTAACGTTTGTAGTAGTTTAAATCATATTTGCCGATTATATTGCGTGACATTTTGAACACCTGTACAATTATCTCTGAGAAAAATTACAGCATTCTATTATATTTCTATTGATAAGAGTAAAATTTATTAACCGACATTCGGACTTCTGCATTGAATCTGTTTCGAACCCGTAGACACGGAACGATGTATTTTCCTACAGTAAAAAAGAGTGTTATCACGTTTTTACACTGCAAAAGAAATTCAAAATATGCGAATTAAAATATTTAAAATATAACAGTAATTTTAAATGGAATGTTCTATTTTCTTCACATTTACAATTTTATTTTAGAATTTACAAGCTTCTTTAACGCACAATCCTAGCATTTTTTTCTATATATGGATAAATTCCATACAAGTTACATATCATAAAACTCACTAATAGGGTCCCCCCCCCCCGATTTTCAAACGAATTGAATAATAGAAAGCCTGAAAGTATCTACAATATGAATTGCTTGGGTATGAGAAAGGAAGAATTAAAAAGTAGAAAAAAAATCCAACTTTAAAGTAGGGTAGACATTTTGGGACTTGGCGTTAAGATGAAACAAAATTATATAATAAACAAATTATGTTAAATAAAGATGTGCGGCTCCAACCTTTTATCTAACAGCTAAGTGTGTAGGAACCTCGTAAATAGGTAAGCGAATATTAATAATTTAGTTCAGAAACAGATACGTAAAACTCAAGAAGGAGTAATTAACCCTTATTTCTGAAAATAAGAATTTCACAGACGGTGCCTTTCTTAGGAAGTACAGCAAAGCCTCCACTTAAGCTTGAACTCAAAGTAATAAGAAATGAAACTTAACTAAAGCTTAACTAAAAGATATAGCCGAAACTATCAAGATTTCTAAGTAGTTGGCCCCTAAATATCTATTAAACTGGCGAAGTTATCAAGAGCCTGAGATACGGCCGAGCGTAATAATATTTTAGAAAGAGAGTAGCCCAAGAGGCAAACTAGTCAAAATCTCTGTCTCTCTAACGAAGTCAGTTTCGACTTGAATACCGCTCTTACTCATTTGCATTACGCCAACACATTCTGGTAGGAAATTGTAAGCTGAAATTAGGAGGGATAGGAAAATAGATTTAACTAAAGGTAATTGTTAAAAACTTAGGATAAATCTTACAAAGATTAAACGAAGGTGGATCAGTTACTCTAGTGCTTTATTTTGCAGCATTACTCGGGATTATATGTGATAAACAAAATGTTACTCTTAAAATACTGGAATAGTATTCTCAGAAGAATGCCGCTAAACGTTTCCTACTAATCTAAGTTCATATACATCTTCATTAAAGTACTTTTCCTCTATGTTCTACTTGATGCAAGTTATGTTGTACATATTCGTTACAGTATATACTAAGAATTTTTTATGCCTTTATTTTGGTTTGCAGGAAGCAGATTCTTATTCCTCTTAATGCTGATTTATTTTATTGTATAAACAAAACGTTTTAAGAATAAAGTGCTTCAGAGCAAAACGCGCAGGGTAATTTATATGTATGTTTTTCTAATGAGTAATTTATATATATAATTATTTGTTTCTCTAAACAAGGCAAATACGAGAAAAGGCTTTATATTTATGTTCGTTAATAATTATTTTTGGGATCCTGCTGAAATTACGCTTGAATTAGTCAAAGAATATTTTTCAGGCACATTCAAATCAGTCTTAAAGAAGGACACATAAATGCACTGTTAATTACCATAGAATTCAGAGATTAAGTTAAAGACTTTTTTCCTCTCATATCTAAACTTTTGTGAAAGTTTAGAAATTGTAACATACACATTTTATCTAGATCTCGATTAAGGAAGAAAAATCAGATAATGTGATACTGAATAACAGAATAATATCTGTTACATTCAATGGAGGAAAAAAATACGGAAATATTAAATTAGTATGTTTTTAAAATGAAGATTACAAATAACGATGATTAAGATAGGAGATTACGTTGTCATAATACCTGACAATAATACTGCAATAAATAAATAAATAATAAAATAATAAACAGAAAACTCTAAAGAGTTTTTATTGTTTTTCAGAGGCCTTAATTGATTAAGCTGTTGAGATAAAAAAAAAGAATCTGAAAGGTTTCAGATTTTATATTACGCCCATAGGAACTTTTTTCATTTACATATGTATAAATCTTTCGAGAGCATTTGTGCTAATGTCCCTTTGGACTAAAAAATATTTAGAAACAACATATCTTTAGAATTTATGATAGACACTCTTGCCCGGTGGAGATAAAAATGTTGTTCATTCATTCATTGTTATCATTGCTCGCTTTGAAATCTTTGAGTTTGTTTATCAAAAATTCGTTAAAGTTTTACGAAACATAAAACAGATAACAAAACAAATTCTAAGTTCCAATTTCGGGCTTTCAGGTGTTCATATTTGTTGGAACCCTACTTGTTCAAAATTTGATGGCTTTAGGTACCGTTATTTTTTTTACAGTGAGAGAAACATACATGCATTCATGCAGATTCCTCATTATTTAATTTCTTTCAATATAATACAGGACGATAAAATTTGGTGGCAACAGTTTGAAAATTGAAACGGACATTTATAGTGAAACGAAGCAATCTGCTTTTTCGAGACAAAGCCCTGAATTAACGCCCCTTTGGACTAAAAAGAACTATTCGTAAAGCAAAAAGTAAGAAAACAAGTATCAAGAACTTATAAAGAATTTATCGTGTCTTTTCGTTACTTGCTCTCTATTAATTAAACAACACAAGTCTTCGTTTTTCATTTAGTGTATTGCACTTTAATATAACTCTTTCTTTTGCGAACTCTAAGGATTCCTTTCAGTTTTCACCAGGGCAGTAATGAAACTAACTACTAAAATTGAAATTTTCATCAAGGTAATTGTGTTTGACATTTTAATGAAAGGGAGCATTACTGTAGAGGAATCTGAAAATGTTTTTCTTTAATTATTTGACCTTTTTTACGATAATAGTTAACGTTTTCGAATTGAATACAATAGATTTCGATATTATTTCTTGTTACACAGCTTTTAAAAATTATACGTTTGTGTTTCCTACTATCTTACGGTAATACACAGCGAATTTTTTCAATGTCGCCTAACGCATTTTATTCATTACCAAACTCAATTCAGTGAATAATTTTAGACGTTTCTACATTTAATTGCACTTTCTTAGTAGACAACATTGTTAAAAATTGGAAGGAAAATTTAACAGGGTGCATGCTTCCAAATACTTCTTATATGGATTTCAAATGTAAATATAGTGAAATGAGTATATGTTATTTCTCCATTGCCTTCTAAAATAGATATCGATATCACGATTCGATAATATGAATTACATTTTATTCAGAAATGATTTTAAGTCCACTTCGGCCAATATGACGAGCGTTTTTATTAAAAAAATTAATGTACTGTCTTATAATTTAAAATTGAATTATAGGTTTATATGGCATTTTCTCTCTATCTCCAGAATAATACCTTCGTGGTGTAACGATAGTACACTCGGCGTGTATTCGAGAGGTCCGGGTTCAAGTCTTGGCGAGGACACTGCTCAATTTTCACGTCTCCCGCTTCCAAATAGCCTAATGACTCTACAGTGCGTCCGAACTAAAAGGTGGTGGATGATAATTCGTCACCACCAGGATTTAGAGATTGGGTTAGCTAATCCCCAGTTATTACTATTTGAAGGTTGAGGATATAAGGTACCAGAATTAGGCGCAGCCCAACCCACCTAACCAAATAAGTTGATCTTATGGTCATAACAGGCCACGCTGAAGTATATAAGGTACAGAAAGAGGCGCAGCCCCCCCATCCACATAATCGAAGTATATAAGGTATTTTCTCCCTCCTTCCAGCGTGCCTTCGTGGTGCAACAGTAGTACAATCTGCGCGTATTGGAGAGGTCCAGGTACGAGTCTTGGCGAGAACACTGCTCAATTTAAAGTTTTCTGATTTAAAATAACCTAATAACTCTACAGATGTTTCAGTTTTGATATGGCTTTTCAATGTTAAATATAGTCAGTATAACGTTGATTACTGCAGAGTTTTTACCACAGAATTAAAATTATCAACTTCAGTATTTCCAAATGCACTTAATTCACTATTTGAAAACTTCGGAAGAAACACACTGTTGGTGTTCGTAAACCTAAAGAAATTAATTGATCATGAATTATACTATGATATATTAATTTAGAGCTTTTAATTTCATACTGCCTTTCCTGCTGGTGAGTAAAATGAAATTTTAGAAGTCTGTTTCCAAAGGTAAGATAGATTTTCCTTCTTTTATTACGACAGATGTGCTTATAAACATTTCTAAAAAGATTGCTTTCACACTGTATAATTGATCTGAAACCCCAAATTAGAAAATCATACATAGAAAAGCACATGTTTTCTAAAATCTCAGAAATATTCAGAAATTTTCCCTAGCATATTAATAGTTTCAGTAGATACTTCAACATTAGATTTGCGTGAAATATGAATTGATGAAACCAACCGTAGATTAAGAACAAGGGGTTGGACAAAAGTATGGAAACACCTTTAAAAAACATATTTCTTTGCTTAATATGGTGTAGGAAACCCATTGGCATCCAAAACAGCTTGCAGTCTTCTCGGAATGGATAAATACAGTTCCTGTATGTTTGCCAAGGGAATATTATACCATTCTTCCTGCAAAACGGTGACAAGTTCAGATAACGATGTTGGCGGTGGATAACGAGAACGCACGTTCCGTTCCAATGTAGACCACAAAGGTTCGATAATATTCAGGTCTGTGACTGTGGTGGCCAGGGGAGATGGGACAATTCATCCTCGTACTCAGAAAACCAGTCCTGGACAATGTGAGTTGTGTGAACAGGGGCTTTGTCGTCTTGGAAGACACATTCACCATCGGGGAACAAAGTTTGTACAATGGGATGAACTTGATCGGCCAAAATGTTCACATAAGTCTTGGCAGTCATGTGCCCTGACACAGTTATCATGGGGCTAGCAGAGAACCACGATATGGCTGCCCAAACCATAACAGAACCCCCGCCATGTTTCACTCTTGGCAACAAGCAGTCTATATTATAGGCTTGAGATGGCGTTCTCCAGACGTAAACTCGGCCAGAAGTGGGAAACAATGTGAAAGAAGACTCGTCAGACCATATTACTCGCTTCCACTGCTCTATAGTCCAGGCTTTATGACTTAAACACCAGCTTTTCCTGTTACGCGCATTAGCATCACTGATGAGTGGCTTCTCAATTGCAGCACGGCCAGCAATTCCCTGTTTATGAAGCTCCCTTCTAATTGTTTTGGTACTCACAGGGTTCGGTAACACAACATTCATTTTAGCAGTAATTTTTGCAGCTATGGTCTTCTTATTTTTCGTCACAATTGCCCTTAATGATCGTCTGTCACGATCACTCAGGACACACTTTTGTCCGCGCTGTGATTTAGCAGATGATGTTTTTCCGCTTTTCAAATATGCGGAATAAATCTTCGATACAGTACCTCTTGAAACACTAAACACCTCGGCTACCTTGCTTACGGAAGCACCTACCATACGTGCTTCAACAATTTGCCCACGTTCGAAGTTTGTTAACTCTGACATAATGCAATGACAACTTCACATAACAGTACTCCGACAACAACTGAACTGTTTAGCATATTTACGAAGTTTTATAGGTGGCGTCAGTAGTCAAAAACGCCAGCGCCACCTACATATTTCATTAAAATCAATCTTTCTTTTCAAACATGCATTTCACAAGGTGTTTCCATATTTTTGTCCATCCACTGCACATGTATTGTGCTTTCTCATATTTTTTGCCTATAATCTAAAGACTAACAATTAATAGACAACAAGGATTTATAATTTTACATATTACAAATAATGTTGTATATTTACAATATGTTTAACGAATTTTATCAATTTTGTTAATTCTTTTTAATTAATTTCTCGATTTTAGAGTATGCAAACCTCTCTGGGTTTAGTAAAGGTCTGCAAGATCATCTGAATTAATTAGTTTCCAGAATGCAGGAAGAAGAATTAACATTTACATACCTATGTATAGAAAAGGTTTAGTAGAAGAGTTAACCTATAGCTATCTGATAGCGTAATATGAAAAAAAAATACAAACAAAAAAAATTGAGAACTTTCAGGTTTTATATTAAACCTAAACAGACTTTTTTTTAATTACCTTTATTTATTAAATATACTGTTATTCGCACTTAAACCACATAAAATTCAGATCAACAGCAATATCACAAAATATTTAAAAACAGCATATCTTTCGAATTTAATTTTGAATTTTTAAAATTTATAATAGATAGTCCCGCGCGCTGGAGGTAAGAATGTTTTTTTTTTTTTAATTTTTTTATTTTATTTTATTTTTTCCTGTACAATGTTGCAATTGCTTGCTTTGAAATCATAGAGTTTGCTAAACAAAAATTCGTTAACATTTTACAAAATATGAAGTAGATAATAAAACAAATTTGACTTCCAGGTGCCGATGTTCGGATAGAGGATTACGTTATTCAAAATTTGATGTCTCTAGGTACCGCTGTTTTTTTACAGTGCGAGAAATATACATACATTCATGCATTCATGCAGCTTCTTCATTATTTAATTTCTTTAAATATAATGCAAGACGATAATATTTGGTGGCAACAATTTAAAAAGTGATACGCCATTTATACTGAACCGACGCAAAATGCCGTTTCGAGACTAATATCCCTTCTGAGCTAACGCTTCCTTTTGTTAATAATGTAATGCGATAACTAAAACATTTCTAACGTCCAAAATTTACAATTCCAAAATTTCATAACACTTTAAGAAACGAAATTCCCTCAGTCTTATTTACTCGTATTAATAATTTAAAGTGTAAGAAAAACAGTCAACAACGATAGATATAATTTTAAAAAAAAACTTTTTCGTAATCCCAGTTCCTAAAAATAGCTTATTTTTATCACTTTTGATCGTTTTAAATAGATACTGCTTTCTTTCCTTTTAACCCTAGCTTTTTGGTATTATGTCACAGTATTTTGAAACAAACTTGCAAAATGTGTTCTCAAAATATTTATTAAGATTTACTCAGTTAATAAATTCTTTGGAAAGATATATTTTCAGAAAAGAAGACAAAGTAGGTCTCAACATAAATGCAACATGGTTCCAGTGGAGCTGGAAAAACTCCCATATTCAGAATGCCATAAAACGATTATAAACTCCGAGGTACTAATGGTGGTCATCCATTTTAAGCACAATGGAAGAACAATAACTTAATGTATGTCATCGAGCGCTTTTATTTCTCCTTAGAAATGGCGAGATGTTTTTTAGTAGAAGTTGGTAAAGATTGGTATTGCTTCTGAGATTATGACGCTTTGTACCTTGTAATAAATTTTACATTTTTCTTTTTTTTTTACTTTATACGTGCTCCGTCCTTAGGCATTACACGGAAAGGGATGGATGTCCCGTGGATGTCTTTTTAAAAGAAACTGGCTCGTATCCAAGTTACACATGGGGTAAAACACAAAATCGCTCATGCAGCCAGCCCGTTCGCCGGGACTCGAACCCTGGACCGCAATTTTTATCCCCATTAGTTGGAAACATTTTATGGATTAACAACTTTATTTTCAAAATTTGATAAGTTCAGTATTTGATATTTTCGTTTGGTTTTGGTTTGAAAAATCAAAGGAAAGAAAGTTTTCAGCTTTTACTTTTCCTCTATGCTGATCATCAATTGATATAAATTTTTAAAAGATGTTTTGACATTAATTTCACTTCGTAGAAAATGTTTATGTTTTTTCTGTGGATTAATTCCTTTCTTTATGTTGAACCGCAAAAACTCATTAGTTCGAATTTACTATGCGTAACTGTAGTTTTTAACTTTATATTCATTCATGCAAATTTCTTTTCAGTAACGTCAGTCCAAATAATGAATACTTCCCGACACTCACCTCTGCAGGTATAAATAAGAGACACCACAGAAACATCAGAATATCAATACAGTTTATTAGCACTTAAATTATAATATTAGTGTATAAAACTATACTTCCCTAATCTTATCAAGTATCTATTCCAAGTATCTAATTTAACTATCCAACTAAAATGTTTGTCTTATGAAATCAAAATATTTCTTTCAGTGTTTAATATAATAGGAAAATTATCCCATTTTATTCACTGACACCTGGTGCGCACTTCACGAGCATCATATACACTTCTTTATTCGGCGTCTACACAATTTATCATTTCTATGGTAATTTACACAATTTATATATCAGTTACTAAATTGCTTACACAATTTCTTTCCATTTGCTGTCTGTGCAACTTGTAACATGAAATAAAACAATAATTGAGTGACGTACAGATAGTTCATTTCTTTCTTGTTGTTCTTGCAATCGGTCACATTTATTTCGAAGTTGACATCTCATTTTGTATGTACGAGCATCTGGTTTCTTTTGTCTTAAATTTTGTAAATCATCATGATAAACCTTATATTAAGATACTAATATTAACCTTATATTAAGATACATAATTTTAAACAAACAAACAAATACAAAAAAAAAAAACTTCGAAATTTAAAATACCGTTAACGGTTAAGGAAGACACTACCTACAGTTTGTCGCAAAGTATCAAAACTGTAGTCGTTTAGCTCTACTCATTTTGCGCCGATTCATGTTGCTTGTTCACAATGGCCTTTTAGTGTTGCAGATATCATGTGAAAGTACTGATCGTGCAGTCTGCATGTTTATAGTGTATATAGCCTTATATAGAGACAGTTTCAAATATTATTACTATATCAAATATTCATACTATAGTGTGCAAATTAACTGGGCCAAAGAGATTTTAACACAATATTTTAAGTTGGTTGTAACCTGTCGCCAGCAGGTTCCTCAAAGCCAGTTTTATATGCATTAATGTAGTCTGGATGCCTGCTTTCGATTATTTAGAACAAGTTTAGACAATAAATTAGGGTTATTCATCCTTTTATGCTTGTTTCTGTGAGAAGAGGAAGTTACCTTTGCATATCTTTTAAATATGTTTCATGTTCATTCATTTTAGGGCACTAAAACTGTATATAACGGCTAGAAAGAGAGCAAAGATTATGCCAAAACAATCATACATCCATGACTGTAAGGAATACTGCTTCCACGGTTGCTCTTGAAAAATCGAGCGTTTCTCAAAGTTTGGTAGACACAATGGAGCTGGATAATTTTCTCTAGAAAAGAAAGGCAAATATGGAAGGAAAAGGAAACCAACTCCAAACTCTGATTGATTCCTACTCGGAAACAGTATTATTAATCCAACAAAAACCAGCAGAGACCTTAAAAGAAATCCATTGTGCAGGGACATTCATACTGCCTCCATGCCGCAATTCGAAATTTGTCAGAAGGTTCATGTTGGAAAACAAAATTATTCTGCTAGATTGATCCGGAAATTCCCCAAACTTAAATACTATCGAAAAATTGCAGCAAATTCTTAAAGAAAATATTAACAAAATGGATTGACCGACAACAGAGTACATGATTAACAATATTATAAAAAGTGTGATTCAAGGATAAATAAGTAAAACGCATATACACAAATTTAGCGGATCAAATGCATAAAGGCCTTCTATTGGCCAATATAATAATAATTGGTCATTATCTGCTAAAGGAAGACATATTTCCTACAATTTTATTATTATCATGTATAAGAACGTATGTTACATAAATTGATAAAAAAATCGCTTTATCCCCATTTATTTTCATATTATAGTATATACAGGGTGTGCATAGCTAGTGTTTTCCCATTCAGAGCTGAGCACAGCTACGACCGGTAATCAGAAAAGTGTAAAACTTTGTGTATGATGCAATAAAAAATGGAAAAGAAATTTAGCAGAAAATCCAAATTAGTGACAAACATCGTTGCTAGAACGTGTATTACAGTTAAACTTCATAATCCATGTGAAATGTGTTTTCAACAACACGCAGTAGTTTTTATAAAACCTGCAAACATTGACAGAGTATTTGCTTTCAGTGTAATAACTCCTTATTTCAATCTTATGTTTCCAAGATCGCGCTTTTTTAATTAAATTCCTTTATTAAAAGGCCTATTGCATACCAGCTGCTTTAAGTTTTACCTTCACAGTAATTCGCAACGAAATGGTGATAATTAGAACCAATTTGCTTTTTTGTTAAATCATATTTTCAATGTCTTTGCAGCCAAAATTATTAAAAGCACATCTTGCATTGGTGAATTGAATTTTCAACAGTCTTTATACATTCATAAGACTCTTACACTGCTAAATAATGCCCTCCAATTCTAATCCGTCTTTACTTTCAGCTTTTAAAGAAATTATTTCATATTTTTTTTTCCATTTTTTGACAATAAATAGCGACACTATCTTTTTCCTTTCCTTAGCTGGAACTTTCTCTAATTGTTTTTCCTATTAATATCCCAAAGAACATGCTTCGCCTTCTTCACTTTTACTGGTGATACTGGAGAAGACAGTTCTATTTAATTCTCGAAACTGGTTATGCAAATTTGTGCAACATAAGTTGATTCTTGTTGCTTTAGTATCTTCACCAGAACTTTAAATATGAATAACTTATATATATAATAATGAATATGTAAAAGATAAATTATAATTTAAATTAGCATCGTAAATTAATTTCCCTTTATATTCTAAAATATTAATCTCTCTTTACACTGCGTCATTTCGAGACTACTGCGTCTGAATTAAGATTTCATCTTAAACATAACGCACTTGCCCTCTGCCCTTCCCGTAGCTGGATTGCTGCCTACTGCTCTCTGCTTACTGCAAAGCTGTCAAAAATGTAAACATTTTGAAATAGGCACAAATAATGTGCAAGTTGTTTGTGGGCCGGAACATGCTGACTGAAATAAAATAAAGATTTTATCTGCCTCTGCTGCCAGTTTCCTATTGATTGTGGACCGGCATTTCAGCATTCTAGGCCAACAAAATTTTTGCTCTTTAATTCAACTTTCTACGTACGTTCTACACAATTAATATTGCAAAATCCTTTTTATTACACACACACACACATATATATATATATATATATATATATATATATGTTTAATATGTAATATTTTAGAGAATATCACGATGAGACGGTTTAGTGGAGAAAATTCCAGTTAATTTGCAGTGTTGGCTAAAGTGAACAAGCTCTCACACGATCGAAGATAGCTTGAATTTGTTGCGTAACTGATACAAAAGCACAATTAACTGAAAGGTTAAAACATCATTTTATTTTAATAATGTAAACAATTTTTGGAGGCACATTTTGTAGGTATCCTGGAGCACAATGGTTGCAGTCTGTACCCCGACAATTTTGAAAACGAAATTACATATTTCAACAATGCAGTTTGTAAGGTATATTTTAATTTTATAACAGTTGTTTTAATTTCAGTGTGCTTTCCTATCAATTCCTGTTTCTAATTACTACTCCCTACTGGAATGAGCTTTTAGAATCGCTTTGAATGCAAATGAGTTAGAAATAGCATTTAAGGAAGGTTCAACTTACTTCGTGAGAGAGAGCTAGGATACCTGAATAGCGCGTGTGGGCCTTCGGGCTGAATCTCTCTTAACGCTGTTACCCTCGGCCGTATATTACGTGCCTTTTGATATTCGTCGGCTAGTTTAAATTAAGGGCCAACTATGTTAGATAATTGTGCTAGTTAAGTCTTTTAGTTCTAATTTAGTTCTTATTTCCTATTCTAAATTTAAACCCGAGTGGAGGCTTTGTTTTAAAGGGGCCAACTGTTCGTCTTATTTTGAGTGAAATAAAGGGTAGTTAACCCTTCTTGAGTCTATGACTTTAGTTATTTGAACGCAGAGATAAGTCGGTTATCAGTTCACTAGGTTCCTCAACGTTCATTTATTAGAATAAGAGTGAGGAACCCTACAAGTTCTTGCTGAACAACGGAAGGTTTTATCTGGCAAATGCATGTGGGAAAATGACGCTTAGTAAGTAGCTGGCAGTATTTGTAATCTGGGAACGTTTTGTTTTAACCTTCAACAGCGAAAGTGTAAAGTAATGTAGACATTTACATTTGCAGGGAAGGCTGATGCCATTGACGCACCGTAGATACGTTCAGATGGGATTAAGTATTCATTTAAATTTGGATTAAAATTAGTACTTTAGAGGATTATTGTCAAATTGTTACAATTAAGTTTAATTTGTTTAACTTTCAGTCATATTTTTATACCTTACATATATAGGAAAGATAAAAATATGTAAATCAGCTTTATAACTTAATTTAGCAATAGCCTCTTAATCCCTCATTTTTAATTTAGGTATTTCCTCTCTGTATTCCAAAAAGCGTAATAACCTTTCTGGGCTGCATCATTTCTAGATCGGTCTAGGTCACACGGTTTGGGTAATGCTAACTACGTAGCTGATTCGGAACCTGAACTCAAATTCCAAGAACTGAAACCTTGCTTTTAATGAACAACCTAAACCAAAACCTTCTGCTGTTGAGCCTCCATATTGGATAATTGTGCGCATTTTCTTCTCCTCTGTTGCCGTTTGGATGCTATTTCGCTCTACTCTCTTCCTATCGCAACATTATCTAAAATATAAATGTTTTTAGAGTAAAATAAAGGCACGATTGTAAGTACCAAGTGAATTATGGCCATAAATATCAATTTATTTTTTTCTATGGCAGTCACTAGCCATTTTTAGGTTTTCAACACTACTAAGATCAGAAGTGGTGGCATTTTATTATGGAGGCACGGAACAGGCGGCCAGCTTCACCTCCTATGAGAGGACAGAAAATTTACAACCATACCTTTTCCAGGATTCACGCCTTGGGCCTTCGGTATGACAGTCGGCTCCCCTAAACACTACATCGTCTGGAAGGTATGTAAAGTGAAATAAAAATGAATATTAAATTTTACTGTGCTGCCAAGTTTCCTCTTCAGTATGGATCAACTTCCATGCATTAAAACCCTTGGAATTCCTTATGGAAATACAATCAATACTTCTATGCCATATATATATAAGTAGCAAGACAACATGAATTAGAGAGACCTTAGTGGTCAAGAATTTTGCGCATTGAGCTGCAAAATTTTCTCTCACCCTTTTTGATTCTGTTTCTCTCCATGTATAAATTTGCACTTAATTTACATATGCTTTTTGAATTTGAATGATATTGCAAATTAGTTCGTAGCAATAATTAATCTTTTTTGTATAAAATTGAGTTTTCATAATTTAAAATTTAAATTACTTTTATATGAATAAGAGAATATTTGTTAAGTATAAATTTTATTTCTTCCAGCAATAACAATTTGTATAAAATTGAGTTTTCATAATTTAAAATTTAAATTACTTTTATATGAATAAGAGAATATTTGTTAAGTATAAATTTTATTTCTTCCAGCAATAACGCAAGAGAATTATTTAATTTTAATTTTATTTAACTTTAATATTAGTTTCTTCTGAAGTAATTTTGTTTGTAATTAGCAGCTTTTAGCGCTAATTACCTAGTTTGATATTTCTTATTTGAAATAGTAACTACGTCTTTCATGTTCTAATACTTCTTCACTTTCTTTAGTTTACTACTAAAATTTCTTAAAAAAAAAAAAAAAAAAAAAACGTTTTTACGCACTTAATTCTAACTTTTGTCAAAAACTTTATTAAAAATTTTAACTTACAGCATCTGCTTCATAATTCATTTATTCATAGTTCATTTTCATCTTTTTCGTAGTTTATTTTAAATATTCAAATAGATTTTAGTGAATTAAATTAGCAATACCATTTAGATTCTTAGGTTTTCAAACTTTTCCTGTCCAAAAATTGAGTTAAGAATTTTTACTTTAAAAATTCACTACATTGTAGGTTAGCTCCCTCTTTACTTTCACAATGGCTCGTCTTAATCTCATAAATTTCCATAAATGTCATTCTAGCAAATGAACTTGCTTGTAAAGTTAATACTATGCCCTTTAATAACACAGCCGCAAAACAACTCCCCTTTTGAAAAACATATAATTGCATATATCTTATCTCATCTAACACTTGCAACCTTAAATATGTAGGATAAACCAAAAATAGTCTTAATATTAGAATTAACAACCACAGAGCACATATTAAAAAATTTGTTACTGCTAATTTTATTACGCACTTTTTATCAACAGAATTAGAACATTTTCAAATACATGATTTTAACAAGATTAGTATTCAATTTTTGGAAATTGTTCCTGAATACAAAGAAAGATTATTTCAAGAATCACTCTACATGCTTAAATTAAAAACACGTTACCCATATGGACTAAATTAAATCACCCAAAACATTAAATTAAATTCTGAAATTCCAACTTACAGCCATTTTAAATTATTCAGTAATAAAATAGGAGTAACTATAGCAGGTAATAAACAGCAAAATATTTTTTTTTCTACAATAGATAGTGCAAAGTTAAACGATAATATTGATAATTTCTTTCGAACTGAAAATTTCACCAAAAATATCATTACTTGGTTGCATACTTGTAGACACGAATTCTTAACTTTTTAATTTCGTTAAACTGCAATTTACGGGACACAATATAACCGAAGAACTTATTAGAGATTTTTGCAAATTTAAATTCTCTACCATTAACAAGTACAATAAATATGACTTTTAAATCAACTTCCTGCATCCAAACTATGACAATATTCAGTTCATCAATATTTTCAGAAAATGCCAACAACAATTTCCTGCTGCTTAAGCACAAGTCACACCTGCTTTCAAGTATCAAAATCCTCATAGCAAATTCCTAATTAACCACTATGACCTAGCGCAAAAATCACACTTTTAGAAGTTTCGATAAAAATCTCGACGAGCTCATAGTAAAGCTAGTTACAAATTAAATATTGCAAATTATGCCTTTATGGCTTGGAAAGTTCAAGTTCTAGAAGAAATGAAGCATAGAATTCGAAGGTTTGAATTTAACAGCAATTTACCATAGAATTCTTTCAATCCTCTAATGCAAGACTTGAAAAGAAAAAATCGAAATCACCGAAATTGAAGAATCCAGTAATAATTTCAGCATTATTTGAAAATTTTTTATGTCTCACTAATTGAATAATGCCATTACTTACGTACCAAAATACAAGAATACATACCAAAATACAAGAATATATCATAGCAAAAAAGCTTAATGCAATTCATAAGAAACTACAAATTACACAATCAGCTAACTACAATAGATTCGCAAATATTTATGCTCTTCCTAAACTCCATAAATCACCGCTCAAATTTAGATTTGTGGGAAATGGTACAAAAAATTATAAAAAGAATGTAGATTACATTTTTGCAATTAAACTTTAAAAAATATGTATTTTAATTCATCAAATAGTTAACAAGCAGCAAAACTATTGTTGGGTTTTTTATAATAACGATCTAGTTCTTAATAAATTTAAAAGTTTAAAAATCAAAAGCATTAATTGCTATGACTTCGAAAACCTTCTCTTCCATTTGACGAAATTTTTACTAGTTTAATGCAACTACCACAAATTTTTCCTGACATGCTAAGCATCCTCTGAATTTGACAGATGAAAAACTTATCTGCATTGTACATTGTTTAATATCTACATTAATTTCAATAATAAGATCGTTCAGCATGTGAAAGGATTCCAATGGGAGCAAACAGTTCTACACAAATATGCAATCTATTTCTTTTGCCAATGAATATAAATTCCAACTAGATTTGAATAATAATGAATTAAAGTTATTTGCAAAATACTTTATATACATTGATGCTATTATAACTTTCAACAATGATTCTGCAATTGAATAATTAAAAATTTACCCAGATAGTTTAATACTTAAAGAATTAATACGATTCAAGATAATATTAAATACCTTGACCTGCTAATAATTAAACACAGCAAAATTAAATTATATGATAAAAGGGGGATTTCCAAATTGAGACTATCAAGCTAATTAATTGGAACTCTTATATTTCTAAAAAAGTAATAGGTAACACTTTTTATAGCCAAATAATTAGAATAAAAATATATGTACTGAACTAGAAGATTTAAAAGGAGAATTAATAAAGTTAATTAAAGTTCAAATAAATAACCAGGTCCCAACGCAATTTATTAATTTCTGTATTAGAAAGGTAGGCATTAACATTTCCATTTCATTTTTTTACTCTTTATGATATGATAACATTACCTTAAATCTTAACTGGATGGTAATGGGGGATATAGATTCTAGTAAATATGTATATTTCTCTTAACCAATACTCTAATAACCAATACTTCCTTACTTATTTACACAGTTAGCAGAAACAAACTATTCAACCTCACTTTGTTTAGCAAATACTACTCCACTCTACCACGTATAAAAATATGTTGTTACAAGGCAAGTTGAATTAAAACTTACTATTTACATTTCTTTTTTGTATTATTTTGGATTAGTTTTGTATTATTTTTTATAGACTGTCTTAATTAGTTTATTTTGGTTTACATGCATAATTCGTGTCGGGGAATTACAAGTATAGGCAAGAGTTTATAAATTACTTTAGATTCATACTTATAATTACTTTAGCAATGTACTTTTAATTAAAAATTTTGTTTCCTAGTCGATTTGCTTACTAAATTTCTCGAAATTATTTTATACTTAAATTTCTTTTTTAAGCAATTCACCACTTTTGGTTTTACTTTTGGTTTTGAATAATTTTTTATATGGATGACAGAACACGAATTGAGTAATTGAAGAGATAGGTTTGGAGGTAACTTTCCCTTGAAAATGTTTGTCTCCTGCCTGCTCAGCAATTATTCACTTTATGCAAATTAATTTAGTATTAAAAATTTCTTTAAAATTTTTTGTATTATTAAATATTTTTCATATTTTCAGATAATTGCACTTTATATATGCTTCTTGGATTTGAATGATATTGCAAATTAGTTCGCAGCAATAATTAATATTTTGTTTGTATACAATTGAATTTGCATAGTTTAAAATTTAAATTAGATTTATATGAATGAGAGAATATTTGTTAAATTTAAATTTATATATATTTATATACAGAGAAAGACAGATTTAGTTTTTCTCATATCTGAAAGTTCTTCAAAAATAGATCTGATGAAATATTAATTCTTAAACATTTTAGACATGACATAACGCGAAAGAATACTTCTTTCTATCACAAAAAGAACACTATGAAGGTTTTCACTGCATCTCTAAATTTTATTATTATTTAAATCCCCTGTATCAAAAAGAATTTTGGGCTAGACTTCAAATACACAGAATTTTATGACGAAACCTCAGAAAATCAGGACATAACGTAGTCCGAAACATTACGTACAGAATGGAAAACATCATAAAGTATACCTATCGCAGAGTAAAAATAAAATTCAAATAACCCCCAGAGAAGATTCTCTCAGAAGGAAATGCCATTTTTCTCGGGTAATGAATCATAACATAGCATCTCAATGATGATGTAATGCTTCGGTCTTCATCTCACCATGTATGAGAGGAAACTTTCACCCAGACAAGGAAAACAAATTTCGCATAAAATGCGTTATATGTATAGCTCCCTCTTCAGTAGATCTTTCGTATATCTCTCGTTATGTCGCATAATTTTTCTTTACTTTGTCTTCTGTTCTTATTCCTCATAATATATTATGGCTTTATTGGCTAAATAAGTTTGTGTGATTGATATGGCTGGTGGTAAAAAGGATGGATCACACACTTTTTGTTCATCCTTTTTATATTACATTGGGAATGATGTTGGGATTGTATACTTCTTACACATATAGTACATTAAAATATAAGAATAATAAGGGAAAAAGGCTTGAAGGATTTCCATTTCAAATTAATTTTAATAATTTAATGATTATCAAATCTGAAATAACATCATATAAACTTATGTACTTTGTTGACCATATTAGGCTCTAAAAACCAAAAATATTTTATGCGTTATAATGAAACTATTACTTGGAAACTTTACCTATATTAGAATATCCGAGTAGTGTGAAAATAAATATAGAACACAGTTAAAAGAGAAGAGAAACAGCATGACACAATTTTAAATGTCTATATTTTTCTTGTTAGCTTTTATGATGTTAGGTAAACTGTTTGGTAAATCATTTATCAGCAAATCTAGCCTTTCACAAAAGCATGTTTTTATGGCTTTCAGATTAGAAACGTTTGTTTATTTGGAAAGTCCACGTTTGTTTATTTGGGAAAAAAATCCTTTA
The DNA here is from genome assembly GCF_044657685.1 of Stegodyphus dumicola. Lineage (NCBI taxonomy): Eukaryota > Metazoa > Arthropoda > Arachnida > Araneae > Eresidae > Stegodyphus > Stegodyphus dumicola. The sequence continues at coordinate 106,300,918 of NC_140777.1, forward strand.
AGGAATTTTTTATTTTGTGTCTCCTAAACTACTTTTTTTCTACTGATTTGGGAGCCAATGAATTACATTTTAAGCCATTTATTATCTGATAGGATATGAGGCCTGAAGGCTGGTAAAATATGAAATCGCTTAATCATATGAGTTCTGCAGAGTAAGACAAAATTTTCAAAACTTTCTTCGTACGTTTCTTCGTATACCATATAAAGATTGCATTGACTCATACGATGATAGGACTAGTAAAATACACTTTCATAGATAACATCTTTGTTATTCTAGGGTTCCGAGTAAGAAGGGACAGAATTTGGGGTTAGAATGCCCCTTCGGACCCGAATGAATTCAGGGAATTAGGAGACAGATGTTTTCTCTTTTTGTAGTCATTTAGAGCCGTGATTTTGTGCCTCGAAGGATTTGGTAAATCATCGCATTTGCTTTAGTTGAAATGCAGTTAATGTAGAATTCTTTTTAGTAGTAAATACACTATACGGTATTTCTCCCGCCTTCTTGGCATGCCTCCGTGGTGTGGTTGTCTGCACGCTCGGCGCGTAATTGAGAGGTCCTCGGCTCTATTTCCGGCGAAGGCGTTGCATATTGTTCAATGTGGAGGCTTGCCTGCACACTTCCAAAAAAGTACCTAATGTCTCTACAGTGGCGCAAGAACTAAAAGGTGTTGCTAATTTTTTGCTTCCAAAAAATACCTGATGTCTCTACAACGGTTGCTGCCAAACGACACAGCATAATGCTGGTTTAAAATGCAAAGTCGTTGCAGTAAGGATGTTTGTTACTGGTGAAAGAAGGATCGGGTGGTCATTATATATCTATGGATCAGAGTAATGATGGTGAAGATGAAACATAATTCGATGATGTGCTTAAAGATATAACGGAACGAGCATGACGACGTTTCATATTTTTCGATAACAGAAATTTTTAAGTTCATAAGGTATGTCATTTCATTTGAATAAATAGCATTTAGGTACATGTAAAAATCTAATTTATGTATTATGCTGATTTTTTTAAAATTTTTAATGTACATCTGGCATATAACCCGCACCCGTGAATTTCGATCTTATTCTTTTAAAGCGCGCGTTATACGCCGTAATATACGGTATGTATATATATGTATAGATATGTGTTGTATGACCTTAAATTCACTTAGTGCGAAATCGAGTTATTCTACTACTTGCGCAATTGCTGCATAGTAAGTTAATAATAAGGCGGTATAAGCTGGATGTCTATCAGTTGAAGGATTTGTACATAGTGTAATTACAAAGCTGTATATAATGTAAAAAGCTAATTGTCTTCAGACTTATGCTGTTACTATGCTGTTACTAAAAAAATGGGCCTATTTCATAGTCTTTAGTCTGTCAAATAGCTCTTTGACAGTGAAAATTTCTTTTTTTCCTTTTCTTAATTTCTTAATCGTTACGACACGATAATTAACCAGAAATAAATTAATTTCATTCACTAGTATTTTCAAAAAATTTTAGCAGACGGTTTCACTTAAATAAGAGCTCCACAACATACGTCCCTCAAGAATTCCTAGTCCCTCCCACTACCATAAATTACTTCACACAAGTCTTACCGACTGATATAATTCAAAGCCCCCGCTGACGATAAAGAGTTTCGGAAATGCAACCCTTCTGGGTCGGACGCGAAGAGAACACTTTGCCCACTTCCCACTAGAAAGAACGTAAGTTAAATAATGCTTTTTCTGGCCTTTTATATCTTCATGTACATCCCCTTTCTTATTATATTTTTTTTTAATTTAAATTTTTATTTTTTATTTTTTGATTTGTTTTTGCAAAGATTGCATTATATTTCTTATATTTTGTAATTTTCTAATGTTTATTTCAATAACTTTGAATTCTATTTCATAATGCCAATTTCCAGTGTTTCATTTTAAAAATAGTTTTGAATTAAAATGCATAAACACGAGGGTGTCGGGGAGCAATTACTCGAGCAATATCAATTTTACTGCAGAAATTGCTTTTCACTCAAAATTGAATTAACTAAAATGCTTAATCGGAATGCGTTCTTTGTTTCTCTGCATTGGTTCTTGATCACTTCTATTCACGGAAATATTTGGCCTAGCTTAAATTGCCGGTTTGGCATCGCGTTATTACTCGAGTAAGGGATGAAACACCTTCGTATTTATTTCTTAATTATTGTTCATTGAACGGGAGTTGGTTTGTTCCCCTTTAAAAGTCAACTAATTTCCGATCAATGGCAATGATTACTTGCATTTAATTTAATTACTTGCTTTTAATTTATTTTTTTACAATTGAAATTTTGTTATTCATGATTTAATTCAAGTCCCCGTTAAACATTTTTAACAATTTAAATTCAAGTTACTTTAAAACAATTTTCGAAATTGAACTTACTAACTATGGATTCACTATTTTAAGATAATTCTACTTAAATTAACCTTAGGAGATAATATAATCAATATTTCTTTAGTAAATAAATTATTATGTATATATATATTATGGTAATAACTAATTAATTATGTTAATATACGGTATATATATATAGAGAGAGAGAGAGAGACAAAAAATAATAAATTTAGAACCCATTTAAAGAGAGCTTGCAGACTGCATAATGGTTAGATGAAGGGAAGAAATACAAGAAGAGAAATTCCAGTACTGTACACATTACGAAATGGTAAAAGCGTTTCATTTCTTTATTAAAGAGGAAGAATATCTTTGCAGTGCCTACCAAAGGCTATTAAGATACATTATTTCATTTTCATTTTTGCTATTACGTAAGTATGTGTGTCATTTACCTTTATAAGATTACAAGAAAGCAATGAATTCTGAAAGGACGAACTTCAGATATATAAATAATAAATTTATTTATGTTTCAAAGAGAGGAAAATAAATTAATCAAATTAAAAAAATAGACTTCTTATATATATAAAGTAAGAAATTTAGTACAAATTTTAACAAAGACCAAAAATTGAAATTTAAACAAATAAATTTCAGAATTTTCTATAAATGTAGAATTAGAATTCTGGAAAAGTTAAAAGAAAAATTTAAAGACACCATTACAAAATAAATAAATAATGAAAACAGCACATGCAAGAAGAGGAACCCATTCAGTTCCGACATAACGTCGTCAGGAGGAGGATACGTCAAAGTTAGTTACAGTTCCTCTTCCATGAACAATAAAAAATACTATCGCCAAATTAAAGTTAATAATTTTCTTTCATATTTTATGTCGCATATATTTCGCTCCTTCAAAGAGAAATTTGTAATGGGTAGTTTGGGAATATCTGTAATGAACTACTGCATAGTTTGAATTATGTGTAACGAAGAATAAAATCTAACAGACGTAGCCGAATACATCGCACAATATATTTCCGGAGAATTAATTCTTGTGATACATATTCATCGCATATCATCCTTATGGTGCGATATACAGCATCTCCCTGTTACGTAGGGCTTACATTTTCAGAAAATAGACAGTGGAGTGGGATATCTGAACAAGAGCAGAATGCAAAGCAAAAAAGGGAAGAATATAAACGCACATTCAGGAAAATAGTTAAAAGATTCTTTAATCCGATTGGTGAAAAGATGTCCACAATACTATGCTTACATACGATGACATGAGACGGATTAATTTGGAATGAAGCAAACGAGAAAAATTAATATAAACAATTTCTACTTTAGAAAAGGGGAGATATACAAATTAAAATGAAGAACTACAGAGCTCTAGCTAAGTTGTAATTTTGAATTACATTGTTTTTATCTTTTATACTCCCACTTCAAAGAGAAAAAGGAATACAATTTTTGAAAAATAAAAACATTTTAAATAAAAGCATTTTGTATGCAATATTTTTAACGATAATTTTAGAGTTCTATTGATATTTTCAGTCCAATTTAAAGGTTCGCAAGTACGTTTTTTTCTTGAAATGTCATAAAAAATCCTCAAATTGTCAAGAAATAATTTTTAAAGTTCACAGTTGTTGAAATCCTTGTTCATTATGCAATTTTTATTCCTTCTTTTGAAAGTCTTTTGTAAAAACTTTGTATTCAGTATAAAACCAAAACTTTTTTCCTTTTCCATAGTTATGAAACATTACTCATTATAAGAAAAATCCACATTTTCTTATTGCAAAGCAATGTAAAATTAACTTTAGAAATTGATAAGACTAGAAAACTAACAAAAGACAGTACACTAACAAAATAAAGTTCCATAAAAATGGGGACTTCCTCACAAGCAAATCAGCGCAACTACTTAATGATGGCTGTGAGATGCTTAAAAGCACATAAAATCCTCCGTTCCTTATACACGGTAACTGGCTTTTAGCATTGCATAAATATATCCAAGTTGTTAGTTAACAAAAATTCGGATGCATGCTAAGATTAATAACTTGTATATGAATGTTACGTCTTACAAAATTATTGAATAAAAATTTTGGAATATCCTGAAATAATAATATATAAAAAAAACTGAAAATAAAAACCAGATTGAGAGAGAATCAAATTTAGGAGTAATTTGTCACTACTAGGTTTAGAATCTTTATAATCATACTTGTTCAGGGAAGACTTTTTAAAACTCTTCATGCAATATTTCAAACATAAAACGTTTATGCACCATCTATTATTTTGAATAATTACAAAAATTTCAAAATCTTATAACATAACTAATATTCATAACAAACGTATAAAATGTAACTTTGTAAACGTTCTTCTATGAACACAATCGCGGGCTTAGCTCTAAAAGCATTTCTTGACAGAGCATAGAAATTGTTACAAAGAAAATATATATCAAAACAAAACATGCACCAAAACGAGAAACTTAACATTTGAGTCACGGAGACATAATAATGGAGAACCTATCCACATCGCAGCTGGACGTCAACTGCTGAAAGTTGTTCTTGTCGACACTAGATGGCGTTTGATAAATTAATTCGGTTGCATCCAAATAACTCTACAAATTACTAATGTATTAATTTACAAATGGTTAAGGAATACTCCGGCAGCAGCTTACAACGCCTTTGTTCCTTATTAAGGTTGGTTTGTTTTATTTAATTATGGCAAAGCACACTAGGGCTATCTGTCTAAGGGTAGTGATGCCTTTGTGGATGACTTTCTAAGGGCAACTAGTTCGTATACAGGTTACACATGGGGAAAACCACGAAAACGCCCATGCAGCCAGCCCGTTAGCGGGATTTGAACCTCGGACCGAACTACCATTGTTCGGCGACTTTACCGCTCAGCCGCTGGTGAGCCCTTGTTAAGGTAATTGTCCGTTTTTCGTTACATTAAACGTTACATAATATTAAAAATAACTTAAAACCACACTCCATTATATACCCCAAAAAATAATAATTTTTTTCTTAAGGTGGGAGCTGTCAAAGTTTATCTTGCCATATTTCATCTTTGTATACAATTACTGATTGATTATAACATTTAACTGCCATTATAAATATGTATGTCACAATTACAATTTAAATTATGAATAGAAAGCCTTATAATTTTCATTTTAATTTTATTATCCTGTTCCCTTTTCCTGTTCTTAAACTAGAAATCATTTATAATAACTTTCTGGACTGCGTTTTCTCGAAATTAATCCGTTTTATCCTTGCTTATGTAATCCCACAACAATGCTGACAGGTCTTATCCAATCATATTATATAAAAATTTTATTATATATCACATTTTGCTGATGCATAGCCTTCTTTTTCGCTTTCCTTCCTTGTGACTAACGCGCATAGCTGCTGGCTTCTGTGTATCGTCCATTGCCTTAAAATGATGCGAGTTCATCATTCCATCTACGCATTAAAGATACTTCGAATAACTGCAGATAGATAAACATCTAAATCTTTAACAGATAGATGCCTTTGCAATAATCATGTTACAGATATATGCAAAATGTAAAACATGAAAGACACTTAATTGGCAATAGACCTTTAAATTCTGATATAAATATAAATACAACTCTCTTTCACAACTGCACTTACACAGCATTTTCCCCCAGAGAATCGTACTGCTGTGAGCTTTTATTCAGTCATCATTTAGAACTAAATAAAGAGTTTCCGAGAACAAATACTTCATCTGATTTGTGCGAAGCCTTTTCCATCGCTTGTAATGTCCTGCAAATCACGTCTCTCCACTAAACTCTATTTTCTCCATTGTTTAAAAAATGTAACAGCGTTGTTTAAATTGTGAGGTGCAAGTTGCCTCCATTCTAATGTGTCATGCAACGAGATTTGTCACGCAATCATATATGTTGATGAGAATCAAAAATTAACAAAGATTATCAACATATCAATTCAACAAACGATTCAACAGAACAATTCAAAAAGATTATCAACAGATATTCTCGGTTTATCATGAAACAGATATTCTCGGTTTATTATTCTCGGTTTATCATATGTGATTCTTAAGTTACATCCAGTTAAATGACACCAGTATGTTCAGCACTCCGACCATGATGCTAAGCGAATGACTTCACTCAAGTCTCTCATCATACCAATTTATTATATATACATTGTTAATAAAGCTTAACTTGACATTTTTGTTCACTTTAAAATTTTTGCATGTTAAATGACATTTTTATCCGCTTTTTATCCACCTCCTTTAATTTTTACCATACACCCTTTTCTTCAGATAGTGTAATCAGGATTTCTATCCCTAATGTACAAATCCCTATCTAAATTTCTATCCCTACAAACTTTATATATCAGTTTTCTTAATATGAATTGTTGGTTTATATATATATATATATATATTCATTCTACTAAAATTCTACTATTCTTATCTCAGGAGATAATATACTCAATAATCCATTAGTAAATAAATTATACACTGAAGTGCTACTGAATTAGGGATAGATATAACTATGCAAATTTTATAGCGCTCCGTTGCATCTGTGCTCACGTGAGGAAGTAGTGATAAATGCACATACAGCTAGTACTATAGTTGTTATTAATCAGTCATTTAAATTACCAGTATGGGTAAACCTTTTGATTTAGACAGCTTCAATTTCGAACAGATAGTAGGCACTCGATGCTTGAGTTATTCAATTTCCCAAATCCTCAGCGGGCTCGGAATTTCAAGGTCGACAGTGTCAAGTGTATACCGAGAAACAACTGATGGTGGGAAAAAGAACTAGACATCGGTCAAATTGCAAAGGACAATTAACCTAGAAGCGTGGTGGGAGATGTCTCACTAGTATTGTGCATAGTCAACGAAGCCAAACATTAGCTCAAATTACTACCCAACTGCATCAGGGCGACAGTTGTACAATCAGTAAAAGGATCGTGCAACGCTCGCTTGACCATATGGGCTTCGGAAGTCGTAGACCCCCGAGAGTACCTCTGCTGAATGCATGCCATTGAGTTGCACTTCATGTCTGGGCAAGAGAATACAAAGAATAGACTGTAGTAGACTTGAAATGAGTAGCAAGGAGTGTTGAGTTTCTATTCTGACTAATTAATACCGATGGGAGCCTGAGAATATGGGGTCAGACTCATGAAGCCATGAACCCGGTAGGGCAGATTGGAATTCTGCAAGGCCATGGTGGCCATGGTCTGTGATGTTTTCTCTTGGCAGTTTGGGATCTTTGGTACTTGTACCTACCTCCCTCAATATGATTCGGTACGTAGAGTTGCTGGGCGATCATCTCCATCCATTTATGTTCTCCTGTTATTCACAGGGAAATGGAGTATTCCAGCAAGATAACTGCACCACTCAAAGGTCCCGTTTGGCTACTGCCTGGTTGGATGAGCGTTCTTCTAACTTCTCTCTCATAAATTGGCTACTTAAAAGTCCTGACTTAAATTCTGCTGAGAAATGGGAGCATCCACTATTAAGAGGTGAGCATATTTCAGACGTTTTGGAGAAAGGTTTGTAGCCTCATCATATAACACTGTAGATTCATTAGGTTGCTTTTTGGAGGCCGGAGAGGTAAAAAATTAACAACGCCTTCGCCGGGAATCGAACCATGGACCTCTGGAATACCGATCAGAGTGCTACCGTTACACCACGAAGGCACGCTAGGGAAGTGGGAGAAATACCTTATTACACTAGCGACTCTTCCTAAATCATAGATAACTCTATCCGATGTTTGGCAAGTCATTCCCGTATAATGCTTTCGGAAATTTATTGAATCTGTGCTTCGTCGTTTGGCACATATTATAAAGGCCAGAGGAGGCCCAAATCGTTATTTACTAGCTGTCATGCCGCGCGCTCGTTCAAACACGAGGTGGGTTCTTCTGTGTAAACTTACCATAGTGGTAAAATAACACTTGTCCGCTTTGACATTTTCTTCACTAATTTATTACACAAACTGCACTATTGATACACCATACAACGAATACACTGTAAAATAAACTATATACAATATATATATACAAGGCGCGCAAAAGAAATTAAAACATATTTCTTTTCTCTACGTTCTCACACGGCATGCTCGCCGGTCCAACTCCCAGTGCCCTCTCCGTCCAGTCTTTCTTCCCCCCACCAGCCTGCCTCGATCGGTTTTTCCGTGGTAAGTCACTTCCGTTCTTCGTCTTTCATCAGGGGAAGGAACTTCACACCTCCCCTCTGGTTTGTAAATATTTACGACTGAGTCGAAAAATTTGAAACCCATATTATTTTGGCACTTACCAGGTAGTCTCTCTTTTCCGGGACACAGCACAAGTAATCACAGTAAAATCAGAGAGAAAAAAAAAAGGGTCATGCTACAGTTATAAACACTAACACAAAAAAGAACACTTAAAACACATAAACTTAAAAACTGCACATGTCCAAATTTCTATAGCAATACAAACAAAACATTGCAATATCAACTCACTGACACTTCTGTAATGAATAATTCTTTTACTAATATACCCTAATAACACAATCTTTTCTAGAGTAACCACAATAATACGAAAAAAATAATAAATGAAAATTACAATATCCATATACTTTTTGCCATACCAGCATTGAACATTATCCTTTCTAGTGTTACAATAATAAACAAACACACACAAAAAAGAAAATATGATACCAACATTAGTTTCTTTTTTTTTTCAATTTAGTTCAGATTATTGGTCACTTATACATTCGTGAGGGATCCTCGACAATGCGTCTGCATCGGAGTTTTTAGCTCCTGGTTTATGCATTACAGTGACTTGGAAGCGGGATAGAGCTAATGCCCATCTCTGTAATCTAGCATTCCGGGGTATCCCTTCGGTTAAGTATTTTAATGGGTTATGGTCTGTATGCAACAAAATTTTATTTCCGTATGTCCAAGTTTCGAACTTGTCGAGAGCCCAAATAATTGCATACGCCTCTCTTTCTATAGTGCTCCATTTAGACTGAGCGCTAGTTAATTTCTGGCTAGCAAATGTTATCGGTCTAGCTTTCCCATACTCATCTCGTTGAAGTAAACACGCTCCAATACCTATTAGTGAGGCGTCTGTGTTAATTTCAAAAGGTTTCCGTATATCCGGTGTATATAAAGACGATGCCGTGCACAATGCATCCTTTAATTCTTTGAATGCCTTCTCGGCTTCAGACCCCCAAGGTATATCATTAGGTATAGATTTTCTCGTGAGATCAGTTAACGGCCTAGCTATTTTTGCATAATTCGGAACATACTCTCGATAGTAATTATATAACCCCAAAACTGATCTTAATGCCTTTTTGGTTCTAGGTGGCTTAAAATTTTTAATGACCTGCAATTTCTCTGGATCTGGGCCATGTCTGCCTGAGCCTACTATGTGACCTAAATACTTTACCTCCGACTTGACAAAAGAGCATTTCTCTAAATTAGCCGTAAAGTTCAATGTCTGTAAAGTACTGAGTACGGTTCTTAAATGTTTAAGATGTTCTTCCCATGTTGACGAATAGACAATTATATCATCGATGAAACTTTCAGCATAATCACTATGTGGTCTAAGAGCTTGGTTCATAACTCTTTGAAAAGTTGCGGCAGCACCTGACAAACCGTACGGCATCACTTTCCACTGATACTGACCCTTCGGAGAAACAAAACTCATCAGATGTCTACTTTCCTTCTCCATAGGGATTTCCCAGTACCCCTTAAGAATATCTAGCGTAGACAAATAACGTGCTGCCCCTGCCTTATATCGAAGCTCTTCTGCGTTTTGCATAGGAAATGGGACAATCTGACTTTCCGCATTAAGCCCTCGATAATCACAACATAAACGTACGCTTTCGTCCCGTTTCGCTACACACACAATAGGGTAAGCAATCTCTGCTGTGGAAGGTTCAATTAAACCTCTTTCTAACAAATCAGCAATTTGCTTTTCCACCTGTGGCTTCAACGCCTCAGGTACCCTATAAACATGAGGTTGCTTTCTTTCAACTCCCATTTTTAACCTGATACTGTGGGATCCTACCTTCGCACATTTAATCTCCCCGTCAAACACTACATGGAAAGATTTGATTAATCTGCTCAACTGACCCCTTTGTGACCTATCTAAATGTTTCCATTCCTCTGAAACACAGATCCTATCTAAACGTTTGTCTACTTTAGGGTTTCTTTGAATAGGCGCGTGCTGCACCTCCCCAAATTCTGTGTCAGCCTCATAGATTATCCCTACTGCATTTATATGCTGTATATCTTTCCGTAACTTATATTGATGCAAATGTCTAACAGATTCATCTGGCAATTTTACCAAATATGAATGTGGAGACTTTTTCGCAACTATTTCTCCAGGTCCTGTTCATTTCGAGCAAAGTTTATTTGTTGATGTTGGTATCAGTACTACTACCTCATCTCCTATCTCGAATTCATTTTCCTTAGACTTCAAATTATGATGATGAACATATTTCTGCTGTTTAGCTTCCGAATTTTCTTTAGCGAATTTCTCTGCCTCCTGTAACCTATTTCGAAGAGAAATTAAATATTCAGTAACTGATTCCCCAACTTCTTGTGGTAATACCGTCTCATCTACCCAACTTGATTTAAGTATCGCCAGTGGCCCCACTGGCACCCGACCATACATCAGCAAAAATGGTGAGACTCCGGTAGTTGAATTCGGTATCTCCCTATAAGCCCATAACAGATATGGTAACTGCTTATCCCAGTTTCTTCCTTGAGTATTTATCGCGTGATGCAACATTGACTTCATTGTTCCTATCCACCTTTCCACTAGCCCGTTTGACTGCGGATGCCCTGGCGTAGAAAATTTTGGCGAGGCCCCTAACCTAGTTAAAAATTCTTGTGTTAGCTTAGCCTTAAAGTTCGTTCCGTTATCCATGGCTATCATTCTCGGAACTCCTGATCGCATGAAAATATCAATGAAAGCGTCACATGTAGCTTTGGCTGTTATCGCCTTTAGTGGAATTGCCTCCGGCCATCTGCTATGTTGATCAACAACACATAACACATACTGGTGCCCTCTTGAAGATTTCGGCTCAATCGGCCCTAAAACGTCCGCATTAACCACTTGAAATGGAAGTTCTGGCCTCCCTACTGCTGTAATTGGAGCCCTATCCTTCACTTTAACTTTCCTTCGTAGCTGGCATTCCTTGCAAGCTTCACACCACTTCCGCACCTCCTTTGACAATCCTTCCCACCAAAACGACATTTTAATCCTTACCGCCGTCTTCTTTGCTGCGAAGTGCCCCCCTTGTAAGCTTTCGTGAGCCAACTTCACAATTTCTTTCCTTCGGCTTTGAGGAACAACTAACTGACTACATCGCTGCCCATTGACACAAATCAATTGACACAATCCCGTATGGTACAAAATTCCTGACTCCAGCCAATATCCATTCTTGTTATTACGTGCATCCATGAACGCGCTTTTCAGCGAAATACATTCCGCTTGCTCCTGTCTAAAACGTTGAGTTTCCGATAAGGGTGGGTTATCAGCTGACACTTGCTCACTGCCTCCCACTTCTACTTCCCCCTCATCTTTACTCCTTACCAACGGTGTAGTACGAGCTATTTCCGTTTCACCTTCGACCTCGTGACTGGCTTTCTCTGTCGATTCCTTTCCGTCCAAGTTACTCGATACCTGACCAACTCCCAATACTAGTTTTCTTCCTTATTTTCTTCCCAATAAATATCTCCTTGTTCCCTGAGAAGTCTAAAATCTCGAGGTGTCACCAGCGTCTCCTCGTTCAAATTATGCACTACTGCTGCATGAACGTTTACATAAGGCTGTACCTCCTCTTCTCCTGACCAGATACTGATAGGTACTGTAACTAATTGGGCTTCTACCTGGGGTCCCACGGCGGGTTGTAACCATATCTTCCCTCCAGACTCCAAATATTTCTGTGGAACTACCGATTTCCGGATTACAGTAACTTCTGCTCCGCTATCAATCACCCCTTTGAATTTAGCGTTGCCTATCTGCAGTTCTATCCTAGGTAATTCTCCACTTGCCCTAGTTAACGGAATTTCTTCTGCATAGTTAGCTAACTTCAACCCTACGCATATTTTATTTAATCCCTTTGCTTCCACCTCATCCGTATCCTCTTTTTCGCTTCCTCTCTTGGGTTTCGCTATCAGGTTTATCGCTGGACAAAAACGCTTTATGTTTCCTTCACCCTGACACTGAAAACATTTTAGAACTTTCTTATTTGCCTGCATCATTCCTTGAGGTTCTAAAGTTTTTACCCCTTTGTACTTCTCCTTATCAACCCTGTAATCAGAACTGAAATTCCCCTTACTCTTATTTGGTCGTCCTAATTTTTCCCCTTGTCTTATCGGTTCCTGTTTTGGTCCCACTTTATTTACTTCCTGAGCACTCGTATTGTAATTTCTAGGCATTGCTGCAACGTAATTATCCAAATCATTTGCAAGCTCTGACGGAGATAACCAGTTTTCTACCTCTTTTAACAGTATATGCGCCTTAACATTTGCGGGTAATTTATCTTTTACTTGATCGACAATCAATAGTTCTCTTAATTTATCAAAAGTCTTAACTTTTCTGGATTCTAAGTAGAAATCAAGTGCTGCCTCAACCCTCGCTATGTGCTGAGTATACGTTTCCTCATATCTTTTTACACATTTTTCTAAATTCTTTTTATGTTGCAATGGGGTAAGCTGGAATTCTTTTAATACTGTATCTTTAATCTTAATATAATTATCCAAATCCCTTTCACCCAGAGTTGAAATCAAACTTTTAACTTTAGTTTTTAAACTCTGCAAAATAATTTTCCCCTTATGTTCTTCAGGAATTTTATAGAGATTAAACATCATTTCCGCATGATGGAAAAAGAACGGCCATTCCTCAGCTTTAGATGGCGGGTCAATCATAACTCCTTTCATTATTTTTAAATGTTTCAGGAAATCATTTCCCTTGCTCTCAGCATCTGAAACCCCTTCATCCTCTGAGCCCGATTTATTTCCTCCTTTATCTATTTTCCTACTCTGAATTTCTAATTCTTTAATTTTTATCTCGCGTTCTCTCTCTAATTGTCTTTCCCGAAATTCTATCTCTTTTAATCCGTCTTTAGCCGCATCTGCCTCTAACTTACACCTTTCTAGCTGCAGCTCCATTTCCTTTAACCTAATTTGAGCCTGCATGTTCTTAATAATTTCATCAGATTCTTCTGACACCCTATTTCTCCTTTTAGGACCCATATTAACTTCTGGTATTTCTTTTTACAGCTTTACCCATACAACACATAAATAACACTTAATTTTACAGGCAAACATACATATTTCACTACTACTGAATACTACCATTATTCATTTAGCAAACATTATCATTAGTGAACACAATCATGAATACCTTTCTCATATTACTATTAACATATATTTCACCATATATTGTTAACACATAAATACCAAAAATTATATTAGCTTTTGAATCAGTACAAAAAAAATAGTTCTGAATACTTTGGAATACGTAATACTTTACATATTCTGGAAATGAAACAAACACTTACTTATTGTTCTCAAATCATTAAACTAATTAATTTTTAATCAACCTATTAACTTTAATGACTAAAACATTTTGCCAAAACACGGCAACAACAAAAATAGATAATCATTCCTACCTTAATTAGTAACATGAGCACACAATTAAATGTTTCGAAATTACTGCTGACATATTTTTGAACTATTTTAACATTCATTTAGCATACAGTATCTCCTTAATAACAGAATTAATCATAATTCCTTATTTGCATATAAAATATACTTTCTAAGTGTCTACTGGCTTTACCGCCTGGCATTCTCATCATGTTATTAACCGACATTAACACAATTTTAATTTTCTCCGTTACTATAGTAATTATAGGGAGGGAGCTCTCTTCATTTATATATTGTGCTTCCCATGAAATTAAGAGGGACTTACCTTTGATCCCGATAGTAGAAAATGACGAGTTGTACTCAATTCTGTACAATTTCCTCATCGCGCTGCATAACACTTCACTTAATAATATCACCACGGTAATACTGATGATCACTTTTACCATCCACTGTTTCAACACTGAACGAACATTTCAATTAATAATATCACCACGGTAATACGGATGATCACTTTTACCAGCCCTGTTTCAACACTGCACGAACATTTCAATTAATAATATCACCACGGTAATACTGATGATCACTTTTCATACGACGAGGTTTCATACACTCTTTCGTTTATTTGCACGTGTAGGCTTACGCGTGCCACTTTCCGTCTTTCATGACCATCTTTTGTCATCTTCCTTGCTTTCGTGACTTATTTCCATCCTTTAAACCACGTTCACTCAAATCACTTTTTACGATCTTACTTCCTTCGTATTTTTGGTGATTTCTTTTTTCCCACTATCCTGTCGACTGCGCCATTTGTCATGCCTCGCGCTCGTTCAAACACGAGGTGGGTTCTTCTGTGTAAACTTACCATAGTGGGAAAATAACACTTGTCCGCTTTGACATTTTCTTCACTAATTTATTACACAAACTGCATTATTGATACATCATACAACGAATACACTGTAAAATAAACTATATACAATATATATATACAAGGCGCGCAAAAGAAATTAAAACATATTTCTTTTCTCTACGTTCTCACACGGCATGCTCGCCGGTCCAACTCCCAGTGCCCTCTCCGTCCAGTCTTTCTTCCCCCCACCAGCCTGCCTCGATCGGTTTTTCCGGGGTAAGTCACTTCCGTTCTTCGTCTTTCATCAGGGGAAGGAACTTCACACTAGCAATCCCTAACTCAGTGGCACTTCGGTGTGTGTGTGTGTGTATATATATATATATGTAATAATAGCAAGGAAAAGACGAAGCAGCGAAGTGGATATTATAGATCGTAGATCCATATTGAAGAGGAAGGATTCTGATTGAGTAGTATGCTAATATATTGACTTCATAAAATCTAAAATCTTGCAAGTCGGGTCAGTTTTAGTTCCATTTTTATTTGCAATTGACATTTATGGTCACAGTTCACTTAGCACGCTTGTCGTGCCTATTCAAGAAAATTTACAATTTAAATTTTGTTGAGATAGGAACACAGCAGAATTGCACAGCGTCTGAGAGGCACAGCGGCAAAAGCTAAAGTGCTTAGTTATCCAATAGGAAAGCACACGAAAAGAAAGGTTTTGGTTTGATTTTAAAGTTTCAGTTCCCAATTATTACGTCATCAGCGCTGCAAAATGGAATGATCTAGAAATGACCCAATGCAGAGAAGTTATTACGATTTTTAGAGCAGAGCGCGAGAATTAAAGTTTTACGTTAATTTAAATTATAATTTTGAGCCACATACTTTTTATTTTACATATATATATGCAGTTAATTTAAAAAGCTTACCCATTGTAATGCAAGATTCAGAAGAGTTTATCTCATATGAGATATACATCATATATATAAAAAACATAAAGCATATAAAATAAAATTGGAATCAAAACAAGGAAATTCTCTGATAATATTAATCATTGCAACCGTGGATAAAAAGTCTAACATCGCAGCAAACATAATTAAAATCAATGTAAGAATACATCAGTAGAATAAACCCGAAAAAATTAAAATTGGCATATTACTTTGTTCTTCAGATACAAACATACATATATATATATAACATAAGTTTTTTAAATAAACTGAATAAATATGTATCCTTATACTTAGATATCCTTATCTAATGTTTATCTTTTTCTTATATAAAAATATATTCGTAATTTTTCGTCTTTTCATTTCTGTTTAAATAGATAGATTGCTATATATATGGGTATAAATGTGAAGAAAAGAGTTTTATATTTTTACACAAATTTGTTAATGCAATTTTAATACTCCTGTTTAAGGACTGTAAGCAAATTCAATAATGAATGCTAATTTACCCAAGATGAAAAAATTAATTAACGAGCGACACAGTGTTACGGGAGATGTAATTTCGAAACGTAGATAATGTTTTATAACTCCTAAATTTAGCTGATGGAAAGTCTTTAAAGCCAATAAATAATGCTTTATTAGGTCTTAATGTCAATACTTAATGGGAATATTACTAGTTAGACTAGGAAAAAATGTAAATCGCTATTAAACTTCCGTGAAATTCCAACATATATTTCAAACCTTTTGTAATTTTCTTTTTTCTTTTCTACTTTAGGTGACAGCACTAGAAAAATGAAAATAAAAAAGTTACTAAACGTTTAAGTGCTCATTAATAAATAGGTTTTAGTTATTTTATTGTTCTTATGATTTAGGAGCTGCAATTTTAATACATTTTAATAATATAAAGTTAATATTAAAACTGCTACATTCTCTTTATTAATGCTAGACTTCAGTAAACTAAAAATTTTAAATCTTTTAATAAAGTTTATCAATTAGTCCTTACATTTCATATTATAATCAAATTTTTACAGATCTGAAACCCAATATACGATAACTGAGTTTGATATCATTACATTAGTAATTTGTAAAATCAGGTACTATTAGTAACCTAAATGCGACTTTTAAGTGGCAATACGAAAGAAAGTGACTGAGAACCAAAAGAGAGGTATAACGGTTCCTGCAAGAACCAAAAGAGAAGTATAACGGCAGCTAGTCACGTTCGCAGAAAAGGAAGTAACAAATTTAATGAAAGAATAAATGAAATAATTGAATTTTCAAAGTAATATGTTGCGCTGTCCTGAAGTTTGGCTACTAGAAATCAGGAACTTCAATGACTCTAAAAACTGTCTCTTTAAAAATCATTCTGCGTTGTTGTGTAATTAATATGCATTACCTGATGTATTATTTGATGTCACGTTTATAACAAGGTATCTATCTGTTTAGTTATGTCTCTGTCTTCTTTGTCTGTATCTGTAGAAAGACAAGGAAAAAGGAAGAGACAACAAATATGTTTGTTCTTCTTGTACCAATATTATTCCAGTATGAAAAATTGTCCTTGCTCTGGTCTGCAACATAGAAATTTATTATTTAGTAGACTTGGTGAAATGTTGTAGAGCTAACACGGACCATAGAAAAATGTAGAGTCTGTATGATTTTTGAGATATTAAATATTAAGTTGTAGGTATTTATATTTATTTTAACTAATAATTTACAGTTTTATTTTAAATTTTCCTATCAGCCATCATTTTCCTAATTATCAGTGCCAGAATAGGTAAATGTAGCGCGGGAGGAAATGCAAATAATCTACTTTGAAGAAAGTATTTAAAAGCCAAGTTTCGGTAGTTGAAAGAGAGTTAGACTCTAGCCGCCGTCTCTGCCGTAGGTTACGTTTGCTTATCGCTGGTAGAAGTGGCTTAATTGCATTTATCTGCTGCCACTAGCTTCGAAGGGGGTTTAAGTTATGTTATGAAGAAGTAAGGGGCCACCTAATATTTACCCTAAGTAAGCAGGTATTAGCCCCACACACTAACTAGAAAACTAACAACCTGGAATCATTCCTCGAGTCGTGATGGAAATTGTGACTCCAGTGAGCACTACAAGTATTGTCACCGGCGGCGGCATCAACGGGACTCCTAACCTTTCAGCGTTAAATTGGCTCAAGTAAGGGACTAAATTACATGATACACATTGCGATATAGATAGTTGTGCAAAAGAAATCTATCGGGCAAGACTAAGATCTTCAGTGATTCATTATCTAGTCTGCAGGCTATCTCAGACATTACGAATAGAAATCCGATTGTACAAGTTATTCAAGAGAAATTGCTAAGATTTAATTCATCTGAAAGACCACTTCTTACCTGGGTGCCAGCTCATGTTGGCATACTGGGCAACGAAGAAGCAGATACTTTAGCTAAATGGGCTGCTAATGATATCAACGGAATTGAAAATCCAACGAAATTGCCTTTTTCACACTTGAAGAGCGAGACTTTAAATACACTGCTTGTGAAATGGCAGGAAAGATGGACTAATGACTCCACAGG
Source organism: Stegodyphus dumicola (assembly GCF_044657685.1). NCBI lineage: Eukaryota > Metazoa > Arthropoda > Arachnida > Araneae > Eresidae > Stegodyphus > Stegodyphus dumicola. The sequence goes on from NC_140777.1 coordinate 106,319,190, forward strand.
AAGACGAGTCTTCTCTTTCTTTCCAAAAGTTTCACTCAGTCAAAGAAGCACATCGAATTTTTATACTCAGTTTTTCACTGGTCATGGACCTTTTAATACATATCTCTTTCGATTTGGACTACGTACGACTGAGCTTTGTTCTTGCGGGGAGTTGGAAGACCCTGAACACTTTATCTTTCACTGTCCATTTACTAAAAACCTTCACTTGAATAAACCTTTAGATCAACACAGGCCAAAATGGGCTGAAATGATATTAAAAAACTCTAGTGAGAGTAAAAAAATTAAGGAAATTACGCTTTTCTGTCAGGAATTAAATTTTTCTGTAAATAATTCTCTCAGATCATCTCTATTGGGAGTGAGTAATTGACTTTCAGCGACTGTTAGATTTTTACTGTATAATGGTAATTGTTTAACTTTGTGTGTTTGATGCTTATTATTGTTCAGTTTTGTTGTTTCCACTATTTATGTTACTGATTTAAAATTAGAAGTTGTTTTACGTAGAACAGACGTATCTGACATTGAATGCATCTATGCTCTTATAAATTGTAACGGTTACTTGTATGTAGCCTATTAGTTTTGTAATTGTTAATTAAATTTAAAAGAAAATTTTTGTGACAATTTTATTTTTTTGCATATTTTAATGCGTTCTTTTGTAATTGAATTGATTCACTTTGGTGAATTTGATAGGCATTAATTGTGCATTCTATTATAAAAATTTGCATTCATGATAGTTATTTTATATTAATTTTCTTTAATCTTGAATGCATTTTGTTTTTGATTTTGAAATTCTGTAAAATTTTGTGTCGACATTTTTCTAGTATTGCATTTGTCTTAGCGATGCCAGCAAACCTAATCTAGAATAATTATTTTGTATACCTTTTTGCACTTTTCTGAATTGAATAGTTGACCTGTTTTTTTGAATTTTATTGGTTTTACTTGAGTTCTCTATTGTAAAATGTGCATTTAAGGCAGTATTTTATAATAACTTTCTTTGACTTATTTTTGAATGTTTGACTTATTTTTGAATGTTTGACTTATTTTTGAATGTATGTGGTTTTTGGAATCGGAATTTTTTATATATTTATGTTGGTATTATTCTTGTACTGTATTTATATCGCGTTGCCAGCAAACCTGATGTAGAGTTTTTATATTACTTGGAGTGGTTTTGTTTTTAAACCAAATTTATGTTTTGCATTGTAATAATATCTCAGGTTCAGTGTATTTTATGATAATATTGTTCAGGTATGAAAGTTATTGGTTCTTAATTCTGAATTCATATGAAAAAATTTTATTTGGCAGTTTATTATTGTCTGAGTTTATCTTTATGCATTTTTTTTTCTAAATTGAATGGTTCTTCTTGAATTTGTGAATCTAATTGATATTAATTGTGTATAATGCAGAAATGGATGTATTATATTTTGTTTGTACTATAGTTTTTATTTAATGTAGTTGGACTCAGTTTTGAAAGTATTTCGTATTTTCAGTACAAATTATGAAAGTATACTCTGTTTATTGTTTGAATGCTATAGGTACTACTTGTAACATGCTTTCTTTAGGGTCTTTTATGACTATGTTACTTATGTTCTTGTGTTCTTGAAGGCCTTGTATGCCACTGTAAACTTATTCTGCTTAGTCATAATAAATAGCTTCTGGAGGCAGGGGCTTTAATCCGTGTAAGGCAGACATCATGTCAGCTAGGTAATGGAGCCCCTGTTCTCTGGTTAACAGTTGTGCAGGTTCATATTTCAAGATATTATCTGTTGTAGTGGGTACAGGCAACATATTTCAGGACATTATATATTGCATTAGAAACAGGCATTTTGTTTCCACGTTACAAATCATTTTTATAAACATGATTTGTTTACTATCAGAATTAATTAAGAACTATAAAATTGTTTACAAAGCTTACATATAAGTACTGTTGAAAAGTTGTGCTGAAACTTTAACAGCTCAATTTTGACGATTCATTATTTGTTTTAACGTACGCTTTTATGTTAATTGATTTTCAGAAATTATATTATTGTCTAGCAGTGCATGTCATCTGCATGTAAAAATTGATTATGACATTATCGATTGTGGTGTCTAGAAGCAACTTATTTCTAGTGTATAGATCGTGCCTACAATCATGACTTGTTTACAATTTTTTTTTTTTTTTTTTTTTACAAACAGCTGTCAAAATCTGAGAAGATTATAAAATAATAAAAAAGACATAAATAAATTTGAAAACAAAAGAAAAAAAAGAGCTTCATCTGCATACTTCAGCGTACTACGTACTTTTAGATATATCTGCATACATATGCTGATACATTGCCAACTTATATTTGTCAGTGCATTGTATGCAAGTACATATGTTTTTACAATAATTAATTTACATGAATTACATTCTATGATACATTACATTATTGATACTTTACCAACTCAATGCTGGCTATTTATTATATGTATTCACTTATCAGGTAATTGGTGATCTTATGTTACATAGAAATGTAGGGGTCATCTATTACCATTTACCTGAAGTAAACAGATAGGAGCCCCTTACCCTACTTGTGCTTCATATGGTTTTGCGATGCTTAGCTATTTTGTGCTTCATATGGTTTTGCGATGCTTATTTCTTCCTATAAAGGTACGCCCGCGTACATTATATCTGCATTTAATTGCTTTATTTTGCTATGGCTGGAGCATTTCTTTGAAGGTTAAATTACACTACATAGCTCTTGACTTCTAGCTGCCAAAATGGGTTTAAGTTACGAGATCTTGCTGAGCCCTGTATGCTAGTTCTATCACTTGTTAATATTTCAATTTTCAGTTTCAATTATCTGACTTTCAGTTACCGCCCAAGCAGAGGCGAAGTTTCTTAGCGTCGAGCTGACGAATTGTAAATTTTCAAAAGATTTAATAAAGGGTATTTTAACCCTTCTCTTGTGTAGTTTCCTGCTACTCCAGTTTCAAGTATAAGTTCACGCACCTGGACTCTACAGAATCACCAATAAAAATAAATATGCATTCTAATAATGAGAACAATAGTTTACTAAAAGTATTTCGTAAGCATCTATGTTCACAAGCACAACTTCTTCAGCTGCAAATTAAATCAAGGAATTAATTCATTTTCTTGAAATTGCAGTTCATCTGTAACTTCATTCTGGACTTTTTCGGGGACAGAGTGGAAGGTTCTATTTGTTCTACCTAATGTTTCTTTCGAAGTCGTTATGCAGTGGGAATAGAAATAAAATCCTTTATCCATAACAGCATTACGGATTTTGTCCACTTTATTTGTATTTCAAGGAAGCCTTGCACTGATATAAATGCCGATAAAAAACATAAGTATACAATAAGACTGAAATTTTCTCTTATTACTCATAATTCAATAATGTTTTAAGTAGTCTATTTGCTCAGTTTCTTCAAATTTCCTTGGGAGTGGACTCTGATTTCAGAACGAAATCCCCAGAGGATTGACTGAGTTTCGAAATGTTAGTTCACTCATGTCCTAATCCAAACCGCTGCTCGCCTAAAAGCAAAATTTTGAGTCTATACTTCAATGATTGTCTCGTTAGTTGAATAACTAAAATAACTTTTTCACACTTATATATTAATGGTTTCGTTGTTATATATAAGTATCTGTGTTTGATCTTCAAATACAGTTAAAATGAATGTCATTAATTCATAACAGGCCATTAGTGAATATTTGGTTACGTCATTCTCTCTCTATAAATACAAAACTATATGGAAAACTTAATTTACAAGAATTCACAGTTCAAACTACGGAAAAAGAAATGTTAGTTTGTAGAGACATTAGGATTTTCTTTAGAAGCAGGCAAGATGAAAAAAGAGCAATGGCCTTCTCCGGGGATCGAACCATTGACCTCTGGAATACCGGCTCAGCGTGCAGAACCACTACACCACGAAGGCACGCTAGGAAAGTGAGAGAAAACACCTTATATATAATCTTCTTTTAAAGGGCGACTGGAGTTTTTAGGGGACCCAATCGCCAAATCCAGGGTGTGGAGAGTCATCATCCAAAACTCCTTTAGTTCGGGCGCCACTGTAGAGACATTAGGATTTTTTTAGAAGCAGGCAAGATTAAAAATGAGCGATGGCCTTCGCCGGGAATCGAATCATGGACCTCTGGAATACCGGCCCAGCGTGCAGAACCACTACACCACGAAGGTACGCTAGGAAAGTGAAGGGTGAAAATACCTTATAAGTTTATAATACATAATTCGTTTTTCATATATGCAGCTGTGCTAATTGTACATTGGATCAAAAATAAAGGCGTGAATTTTTTTGTTAATTATCATATTTTTATTACTACAATTAACAAAACAAAACTTTGTTAGATGATTATACAGCCGAACCAAGTAAAAAACATTATATATAGGTGCCATTGTTATTAAATAACACTCATCTTCTAGTTTTAACTGTTTCTTTGCAAACACAATAAAAGATGCTGGTTTAGAAATTTACTTCCTTCTTCGTCATTATTTATTTCCAATTCAGCTATCAAAAACCTCCTCAAATTATTTCATGAGTATAAATTGTAGATTAAGGCCCGGCTGCGCAGTGGCTAGCGCACCACAAGTCCGAGCTGGGTAAGGTCGACTCAGCCTTTCATCGCTTGATTTCCATCACCTGGGTCGATAAAATGAATACCAAGTTCGCTTGAAGACTGAACACTGGGGGTCCTGCGACACGCTGATCACTTGTTCAGGGCATATGTTTACGCACCTCGGGCCCCACGGTCAAGAAAGCAGATTTCGGGCACTGCAGGCCTTCGCCCTTTAGGGCTGTTACACCACTGAGTTTAGTTTATTTTTTAGTTTTATAAATTGTATTAAAGTGAAATCCAACTAAATCGTGACAGAATTGCAGCTAAGCGAAACTGTCATCTTTCTCTACTTCAAATTTCTAGGTATTTTCCGTGGAGAATATTTCCTCACATTTCGATTCGAGAAGTTATTTCGGAATTTATCCTGCGGATAAATTTGAAGACACTGAAGAAACTTGGGAATTAAATTAAGAAGCAACTCACAACTCCTTTTTCAACATTAACCATCAAACGGATTTCAGGGGATTTAAAGTAAATTGAGTTTTTTTAACATCTAGGTAAGCGTACAACATAAAAATATTATTTTAGTTTTCTGTGATGTGATAAATTGTTTTAAATTAAGCTTCAGATTTTTAAAATACGTTTTAAGCTGTCTTAGTTGTTTTTATCTTTACTTGGTATTAAGCATGATATGGTAAAGACAAATTTAAAATTAAATTTAGTTCTTATAGAGTTTAAATACTTCAGAAAGTTCAAATATTTATTCTAAATGTAGTAAAGGTTATTTTTTATTCTTCGAATTACTGAAATATTATTTTTCTATTCGCTTCATGAAACATTATATTTATTGAAATATCATAGTCATGAAATAATAATGAATTCTGTCTTTTCATATTTTAACTTCATGGAATAATGTCTTTTTCCTTGCATTTCGAAATACTTTACGCCATTTTACGAAAGCTTTACGCCATTTTACTTTTATGAAAGACTACATTTTTGCACATCTTCCTTTAATGTAAAAAATTCTGAAAGACCTTTCGTTTTTACGAAACGTGCCCAAAAGAGAAAGTATGGTTGGTTTTGTACAATAATTCCAACAATATCAGACTTCAATTATTAAAAGGTATACATAGGTTTTGAGCATCATTTGAGAGTAATGGCGAAATTGTATAATGAAAGTGTTTAAGCATTCAAGAACATTGCTACATTTCAGCTTTACCGTATCAACTATAACAGAGATTAACTTCGATATCCGGCATTACGACTGGAAAATGTTGAAACTGTATAGTTAGACATTTAGCCAGATGTCAAAAAAGATAAAATGATAATAATATAAACTTCATCTTTACCTCCCTGCGTATTTTTCGCCATCCTATTCCAAAGATTATATAGCGCAGCGTAATCATAAAATTTCATCTTAACATTCTAAATATGCACTCAGTCTGTTCGTTTCCAGAACATACGACAATGCTGTGCATACTTTTATTTTATTTTTTATTAGAAATACACCAGAACAATATCTGGTATACCATTCTTTAAATATCTATTAGTTATTTTTATGTGCTGTGGCCTACATGTTATCATTGTTTTATGTAATTATTTGTGACTCGCAAAGCTGAAAATTTTTCCCGTTAAGAAAATAATAATCACTTCATCACTAATAATAATAACTTCATCTTCACTAATAATAATCATTTCATCTTCACTAATAATAATCACTTCATCACTTTACGCATTTTGGTTTAGCAGCATTTTACAGAATTTAATATTTTTGCATGGTACAGAAAATCTGTAACTGTATTTTTTTAATGAATTTATCTTGATAGTTCTAGTTTTCTTTCTTTAAAATTAACTCAGTTATTTTCATGTAAAGTCTGCAGCTGTTATTATAATTTTCTAATAGCTATTTTTAATTTTAAATCGCTTTCCTTTACTCTCTTCTTTCTCATCTACGATTCCCTGCCAGAATGAGTTTTTAGGATCGCGTTTTATGTAAATGAGGTAGAACCAACTAATATTTAAAGGGAAGTCTTGGTCACTTCCGCAAAAGAGCTTATTAGAGCGTATCCTGCCTTCTGGCCACGTCGTTGCTTTAAGCCACCTCTTACTACGTTCGGCCGTATTGGCCTGTTAATATTCGCCCGCAAGGTTTAAATATGGGTCAACTCTGTTAGTTATTTCTGTACAGCTTCGGCTAGTTTTAGTTAGTTAGCACTGGGTTAGTACCTTATTTTCTGTCTTAGTTAAAGCCCAAGTAGAGACTTCCTGTAAGCCCGAGAAGGGCCAACTGTAAATACTCAATTTGAATTTCGAATGAGAAACGCAATTTGAATTTCATCAATCTGCCCAGTAGAACAGGAGATATAGAACTGTTCCCCCTTTTTTACGAAATGTACATAAAAATCATAGTGAGCACATTCTCCTAATTTAAACATAGTATTGCCTACCATTTAATTCATTACTTTTGTCTTGATTGTCAAAGCAAATAAACGTTCTCCACAATTTATTCCGTATAATATCCTCTGTACAATGAAACTGCCTTTAAAAATTAAGTAAATAAAACTATTTAAACTTTAAAGTGTATCCAATTTAGTTGCAGGCTATTGTAAGTATTTAAACAAGCGTATATATATTCCAGAAGAATTTAATACTCGTATTTGCCCTTCAAGCAGCAATCTATTTTCAGTCATCATGTCAGTTTCATCGTTTCAGTGTTTAGTGGAATTAATAAAAAAGAAATAAAAATATAAGTGTAACTGAAACGAAATGAATTTAAAAAAAGGAATATTTCAAAACCCTTTAGAAGTTTCAAACACGTTTATGGGAAAGAGCACTGTCACTAAAATTATTAACTAAAACTAGGAGATTTGAATGAATGCAAAAGTATCCAAAGGAAATTAAATTTACAAATGAATTGTTCTGATAAATATACTCCAAGGAGGTTTTAACGTGTATATAAAAGTACTGCAGCTTCTTTTGCTTCGGAGAAACTCAGTCGGATTATGCCCCTCGATTATATAACTAAATGCTAAGCAAGATTCAAATAATCCTGTTGCTAGGATTTAAATCTGTGTTTATTTTGTTGCATCCTTTCACAGACTTGCTATAGTAAACTTTAAATTTATTGAAAATTTAGGACTAGATGATTTGGCGAGTGAGTTGGGCAAAGAAATAAGAAAATGAACCAAATCTTTGCAAATATGCTCGCATTTATTTTTGTTTTTAAGATATTTTAAACTGTTTTAGGCTGAATAGTAACTATAAGATTTTAACTCCTTAATAACTTTACGATCCTGTTCTAGATCGTAAAAGCTGCAAAGAAGTAATCAAAAATTTTAGTTCTATAGTGTAGTTTTTTCTTTTTTATTTCTATAATCATTTTACTTATTATTTATATTTCTATAATAATTCTTTTTTAATTCTATAATATTCCTCGGTCTTCTGTAACTTGTCAAAATTATAAATGTCAAGGTTTAGGTTATCGTGTATTTTAGCCATCGAAATGGTACATTTAAAGCTAAGAAAAATAAATTTGTTATTGATAACTGATGCGGGAGAAAAATGCTTGTAGATTTGTACGTTTCTACTGCACAGCTAACTGAATTCGATCTGAAGACCGTAAAAAGTTACCTTTTTTACATTGATGGTAATTGAAATTTTGCATTCTCTGCCCTAAATTTTGATTGGAACCGTTAAATTTTGAGTAACTCTTTCAGTCTGTTTAATAATACAAAGTAACTAGACTGGAGTTACTTATCTAATTAACACTGAACGACTTTTCAAAGTTGTCACCTTCCAAACTATTCAGCTGAACAAAAGAAAATGGTTACAAAATATAAAGAAGTATTTTAATAGATTGAACAAAAAAACTTTTACCCTTAGATTAGAATAACTTTCTTATCCTCAAATAAAAATGCAGTTAGTAAAAACATGTCATGAGAAAACTTAAATGTATGAAATCATTAAATAGTTTTCCATCCTTGAACACTGTTTGAAAGTCATAAAAATGGAGCTGTTTTAAGAAAGAATATTTGTCTCCAAATGGAATTACACAAGTAAATAAACTAAATAATTAGTTTATGATCCATCAATTAGCTAACTCAGGATTAATTAAATTTCCTCCTTGCACTGATATTCTCAATCCTAAAGAAATATGCGTAAAAGTTTGACAAATGTAAATGTGTATGGTTTAGATCTTCGAAGTTTGTAATTGATAATAAATTCCATACATAAAGAACTATCGATATATCCGTTCTTTGTGTTCGAAAATCCAAACTTATGTCCATATTAAAATCTTTCAAAAGTCTGAAATATCTTCAGAGAAATATCAAATTAAAAACCAATAACAATTTAGCATATTTCTGGCATGCTTAATACCAATCTTTTGTTACAGATAATCTTTCTAAAATGTGGTTTAACATTTATCAGTAATTAAGATGGAAACATTAATGGTCTATTGAGAATTCCTACCTACGGCGAAGTTACTCTGTGTAGCATTAATTTAATTTTAAAATACAATTTGTTGTTTCTATTTTTAACTTCTAATGACGCAAAGACCATATACTTCATAAAAATATACAGAAAAAAGAAAAGAAATATATAAAAGGCAATGAATTAAACTAAAACACAATTGGCCTTGAAGAAATGGAAATACTGTTGCGTATAAGAATTAAACTAAGCAATCAGGCCTTGCACAGGCCACATATAAATGACAATAGAATGGCATGCTTGATTTTCTCCAAATAATTCTTCATAACAAGAAAGAAATGAGATTAATAGAAAAATAAATAAGAAATAAATTCATAAGTAACACATAAAATAATTTTATGCATAATAAAATGTAATCACGTAATAAAATGAAAATTAAAATTAATATAACTTGCGTGACCCCTGTCCACATATGAATAAGAGAATTGTTGGGAAACATAAAAACAGGATATTTAATTAAGGAAAAGCGAAAGCTGAAAAAGCTTAACGACTTACCACTATCTTTTATTTATTTATTTTTTTAACGAACTGAAGGTTTTCTGAAGCTACAAGCTAAAGTTTCAACAGAATTCGAAATGAATTCTTTCCTGCGGAAAAGAGCATTATGTCATTTGTGAAGCAGAACATCATTGTTTTAGAAGTTAATAGTAATAAAGATGTCAAATTTAGGTTTATGTTTGAAGTTGATAATGACATTCGTGCTAGACAAACAAATTCAAGCAGCTTTGTTCGAAATTCGTTTTGTATCGAAATGAATCGTACTCCTTATATTCGATCATTTTGAACGTTTTGTATTTACTTTCGTTCTACTATCGAGTAGCTAGACGATTAAGTACTTCAAAAACATTGCTGTAAAGTGGCAAAACGAAGTGTTATCAGTAAAATATTTCTTTGAATAGAACAAAAGATGTGTACAAGAGAATACTTCAAATTTATATACTAAGAGGAAATCTAAAGGCACATTAAACTTTCAATTCTCTACTCGAACTTGTAGAAATTGGAATAAAAACAAAGACACTTGATGGTATTCGTGTAACACAAGAAGTAGAAACGATTAACAGCAATATTTAGTTTTATACATTGCTCGTCAAAATTAAAGGATATTCACAGAAATCTGTGAATCTTAACTCTTACGTTTTGAAAAATAATTAAACCAAGTTCATAAAAATATTTTATTTAATATACATTTATTTCAAAATATTTAAAATCAGATTTGTAGAAAATGATCCCTTGTTTTGGAATATATTTCTTTAGTATGGTATATGATCACTTCTAATAGAAATGTAAGCCCCACATCTTCATTTCTTAAAATTTACCAACCTGTTGACTGGAAGCACATTCTTCAGCTCCTGAAGTGTCCCTAGAGATGTAAACACGCTACAATTCAGCTGCCTAAGTCGTCTTACACATGCTCGGTATGTAATAAGCTAGTTCCTTTGAATGATACCTTCCGTTCCACGCATTCACCACAAATGCTCAAGGAGTATTGTCATTTAATAGCTAGAAATTTGGGCCAAAGTAATCCTTCAACATCCTACATGGGGTTCTAGTATGCAGTCCACATACATGTGACTAGTTACAGAACATCCATAAAAGATATGCAGCTCAATGCAACAAGTTTTGAAGATTCCGAGCCAAACCATGAAATCGCTTTTCTAGAAACTACGTCTTTCGTGAACTAAAAGAGCCAAGTTTCATATTTTGCGCTACCTTCATACCAAAACACGTTTCAGACTCTATATGGACTCTTCACTTTACAGCGCACATTCGTCTTCCTATTAGTTCCAATGAATATCACTTTATACAGGCCCCTTTGCAATATAAATTGAATGGACAGTAATCATTGGTTTGGTTTTCGGGAGTAACGTCCAATTCCGTGAAGTCTGCGTGCAGCCGTAAATAGGCTGATCAGAGTTACTAGGGCGATCTCAAAATCTAAAACAACTCTATTGAGCATTTTTGTGATTTCGACGAGCCTACAATAACTCAACACGTTCTTTGAATGCAACTATTGTTCTTGTGCGCCCTTGAACAGGCTGTTTATTAACTATTTCACTGCTTAAATTGGCGCATTTCCGTTGTTCTTGCCTTTGAAGGATATTCAGATCGTGTATGGTCTCCATTTGTGTTTGCCTTCTTCGTGTTCAACAATTAACTGCCTCTTTTCCCATTTAACTGATTTATACCTTTGAGTCTTAATTAGTAAATAATAAAAAAATAATATTAAATTTAAACAATACCATACACCAAAATTCTGAAACATGCGTCCATTGTACAACATATGATCAATTGCCTAATCTGCGAAAACCTATACGCAGACGTTAAATTTCGTGTTCCGTTTCACATAACTAAGCAGTTACATCATTGGAAGCTAGCTGAAAATTTTAATCAGCGAGAATATTTTTTCAGTTTATTCTTTAAAGTTTACAATCAGTTTACGTTGTTAATAAACAGGTTGGCCAGAAAAGGCTTCATAGATTTAAAAAAAATTGTTGCGAAAATGTCCAAAATAAGAAAGAAAAACAAGTTGCAATCTCGACACGTCATATTATAAGGTATTACTTGAAAGAAAATTTCCTTAACTTTTAGAAAAGCTTAAAATAATTTTAAAAATTAAAAAAAAATAAAACTTAAGATTAAATGGCATTACAATCTAGTCATCTTACGTAGATTTCAGTCACTATCTGAAACACATTTAAGTTAAGTAGTTACAGAATCCCTACTAGATTAACAATTTATCCTTCAGAAGTATAACGCAGAAAACATTGTGCTACAATGAAGCGATACAAAATAAAGCGGGGGGGGGAGATTGATTGTGATATTATTTTATCACAAATTAACAAAGCAAACTTGTATACTTATTTAACGAAGAAAGGATTTCAAGTTACAGCTGTGCTTTTATTTCTCTGAATTACACGCATACAAAGCTTGCAACAGATAATGACAAATTCCTTGAAACCAAAAAAGCATTTCTTCCACAAATTTCTACAAATGACAATGTCTTTAATTTTGCCATGAAACCAGATGAGCGAATTGAACAGAACAAACAACCGGAAGATATTTCCATGGAAGTATTTAATAAGCCTTGGAGATACGATACTTTTGTAGTGAGTAAAACCAGGTTCTATAAGTCAAATCTTGGTTTTTCGAAGCATATTTAATCGATAACCCTTTGCCCCAACTTACCCTCAAAAGCTGACAGCAAAGCAATTTAGAAATCTTCAGTAATCATGCTTTTAGTTCTATGAAATTTGTCACTGGCACATATGCACATTTTATCTTTGACATGCTCCCAGAAGTGCTTAATGAAATAATGCCTGAAAAATATATTACAATGTAAATCATCTAGTTCAATTCGTCTGATAGTGAAGAATTCTTTTATTAGATAAACTCGTAAAACTTTACACCGAATGAATTTTTTTATCTTGCTGCCAAATGACTTTTGGATGGATCTTCCCTAGGAAAGATAAGAAAAATGCCGCTGCAGACGAGGAAGGCCAGCGATCGCGCTGGTAGTTAGAAAGATGTTTACACTTTTTCTTATTTAATTTTTTTCCATCTCTTTAGTTATTCTTCAGAACTTTCCCTGGTCGTGGTTAAGTCGATAGGAGTTAAATTTGTGACTTATGCAACAAGGCAACTTTTATTATTTGAACAGACATAAAGATCTAACCTTTCGGTGTGTACTACATGTTTGGCCGCCATTTTGCGAATCTGCTGCTCTTCTTGTGTGCCGACAACGTCTATTCGTGAACACTCGTTTCAGAGATAATCATTCCCTGCCTTCGAGCCAAGATAATCGGGTCTTTATCGAACATGCTGAAATCAGCAGCTTCTCTATTACATGCACATTTAGTAGCAGAAATGATGCTTGAATACCTCCGGCAGCAGCTAAATAATATTCCCACTTGATCACATGCCATCTCTGCAGTTGCGATGAGCGCAGTTCTCTCAGTGTAGGTTTGATAATATAGTTTTGACGAATTTTATAATTATGTATAAATCACATTAATTAGATTAATTATAAATAATGTGAATTAGATATATTATTAAAATGCGTCAAAATATGAGATATTAAGAAATGCATGCTTTGTTATTTTATTTTATAATAATATACTGCCTTATTTTCAGAGATAAATTAAAATATCTTTTGACACGTGTAATGGCACCATTTCTCAAAATTGATAATTTTTCAGGTACTGTGGCTCATGAATGTTTTATGCCACAAGTAAAATCAACACTTCAGATTACTAGGAATTTTTGAGGCCGTATATGCAGTAATATTATTAGATAAAATAACATAATGTAACGTGATGAGAAAAATACTAGAATACAGCAGTTTTTAGTGATGGAGATTCGAAAATCCTAAAGCTAAAATAACGTGTTAGTTAAAACTAAAATAACTTGTTAGTTAAAACTTCTGTTTTGTTCTGCATAATCAGTTTATATAACTTTCTATGCATTATGTTGTGCAATGCACTAACTGCTATGTACAGATGTTCTATTTAAAATGACTTATGTGAAGGAATAACGTCTTTGCGATATTGAAATTAAATTTTTTGTTGCTTTAAGTTCAAATTTGAAAGTCCTCAATATTTCCTTTTTAGTTAAATTTCTGGTTGGCTTATCACTAAAAATTATGAAACACATCATGATGTTTTGACAGGTAAAAACGAAAATTTTCTGAAAAGTAACTCATTATATAATACGTAATTAGTTTTCTGAAGAAAAGGAATAAGGGAAAAACTTAATTCACTTGAGGATGTGCAGTTTTCGAAAGTTCAATAAACTGTGAGCTCTTTTTTATGTAAATGTAAAGACTTTGATTGAAATTTCCGTTGTATTTGACACGTTATACAAACACAATAATAAAACTATTAAATAAATACAGTTAACTGAGACTAAGAATTTAGTTAAACTATTATGCTACGAAAATTAATTATTCCAAAATTTATGAATGTAATTTCGAATATTACTTAATTATCCTAAACGAAATAAAAAAACTGTTTTTCTCCTGGTATTAATTTGTTAATTATATTTATGTAACAGCATTTCTATTATTACAAAAAAGCAATCTAGAAAAATACTATTTTTAAAACCTTAGTGTGACTGTAAACATTTTGAATTGCAAATTTATATTGCGATTACTTAATAAATAAAATTACATAAGTGGTGTGGCAAAATTATTCTAAATTTTGAGGATTTTGCATCGTTGAGTTTTGCAGTGACAAAAATATATCCGCTGAATATGAGAAACGAATAAGCATTCCAGCATATTTTTCGGATTTTATTTCTTTAAATATATATATTTTCATCAAATACATTTAAGTGAAGTTTTGAATTTAGAGGTGTTTTGGCCATCTTGATCACTAGATTTATTGCCTGAAAATTCAATCACTGTTCAAATGTTACACCCTCAGTACCAACTATACTCCTTCTTCGGCTGAAATGTTGCTGCGTTTCGCAGTGTTTTGTCCATTAGCGACTCTTATTATAATTTACTTTATATCACATGGCTTATAAAATAAAAATTCCATAAACAACATGTGAATTAGTCCATGTGCTGCAAGAAATAAAAATTTAAGCGAAAACATTAGAGTAATTCAAATAAAATATTTATTGAAATAATCCAAAAAAATTATGCCCATTTCACTTTTCAGAGAATGTTTCCAAACTATGAGTAATCACAATATAGCTTATGATTAGTTCTTAATGACTCTCATGATTTGCTTTATGACAATTAGCTTATGGTTAGCTCTTAATGACACTCATTATTTGCTTTATGACAATAAGCTCGATTAGCTTTATGACTGATTAGTTTATGATTAGCTTTTAGCAAGTAACTTTATAGAGAAATGAATTCCTTCGTATTGTACAGTATTTTCTAAGATATCGCTATATATATTTCTAAGATATCTAAGTATATCTAAGATATCGATATTTTCTAAGATATTGTACAGTATTTTCTAAGATATCGATATAAGATTTTCTAAGATATATTTCTAAGATATCTTCGTATTGTACAGTATTTTCTAAGATAAGTCAATTTTTCTACAAATTTTAGAATTTTTCTACTATTTTTTAAACTCAGTTTAACAGTTAGAATGTATTTACTAATATCTTTAAACCAACTTTCCAATATAAATTATATAAAAAATTATGTGAAAATTAAAACTCCAAAATTCAAATCAAAGGCTCAATTTTTTTATTTTTAAGTTTTGTTAAACTGAAGGAATAATGTTGAAAAACGTTTTTGACTTTTAAATAATATAACTCTTAGTTGGTTTTCAGTACCAATAACCAGTTTCGATTTAGAATATTTTTTCAATTAAATGAAAATATAAGCACCTATATAATATGATTTATGCCGTCTCCTTCCACATTAAGGGAAATTTTGATCTCAAATATTGGCGCTGATTAAACTAGAGGAAACTAATAAAAATTATTAATAATGCTTTTTTACTTAACTTGTTTTAAGTTTCATTACTGGTATATAACTAAAAATATTTTTGTTATGTAGTATATAAGGCTAATCTTGCGATATTTTTTTAAAGTTGCCAGTATGAATCTAAGGTCCTAAAAATGTTTGTGATTAATCATAAATTGTTCTGCAAATTTCCCTATATTTTGCAATGAAATTATTTTTATAATTATGATTAATAAATTATATTGAAATTATTAAATTGTATTACTTTATTATTTTATCTTTCAGTGCCCATTTTGCATAAAAATTATTTATTATTATTCACTTGAACTTTCAAATAATTTAAATTTCACTTTTCATGGAACTTACTTACAACGATCTCATAATTGTTGACTTCTGACACTCTTGTGAGGAACGGGATAGTTTTTTGTTGCTCCTGTAATATTTGTCCTTTGTCACATAGCTCCTTTTTACATCTTCATGTTCATATGTAGAAGTTAACTATTCCAATTCTGAGAATTGGGAAAAAGATGTAGGCATAATCACTTTTGAAATTACATAAGGACACATTGACAAAAACTAATTTATACAACTTTTTCAATATCCTTATCTAGTAAATAAATTAATACACACTTCTGTTCAAAAGATAAGCAAAACGTCAAAACACGGAATATAACAAAAACTATTTAATGGACATGCGTGAAGTTGACTCAAGAGGTTGCTGTGGGCATTAGTAGACTACAAAGCAAACTATTAAGCAAAGACATACAAACCACATGAATTTCAACCATTACATCGCGAAACACCAAATATTTAGGAAGAAAGTATAATGGGAACTTCACGCTAATAATGAGCATGATACCCTATAGCTGAAATGCATGCTTGAAAACAGCGAGGACGCCAGCAATAGTGTCACTGATCTCTTGTTGGGGCAGTAGAGCCTATTCCGTTATTGATGTATGTTGGAGCTCGTGGAAAGTGCCTGGCGTCACACTACGACTTGTTATCTGTCGTCCCAACATGTTCCATAGATGCTCTGTGGGAGTCAGGTCCGGTGATTAGTAGATACATTTTTAAAAGCCTTTATGGGTAGAAAAATATTTATTGTAAAAAATAAATGAAAATTGAGCTTCCTCTTCTTTTTAATATACTCGTGCTTTTGCTCCTTAAATTTAAATAAATAGTGAGGAAATGGTTTTATCCTATATTTAGCCATAACGGTTCGAAAGTAGGTAATTATGAAAAAAAATGGTTATGAAGATATACGTATATTGCCAACTGAAAAAAAGTATAACACGTTTATTTAATAAAAATAGTACATTTTCGGTTGTTAATTGTATCTTGTCTTAGAGTGATATGTGACAGCTAATAATTCATATTGATGACAATGATACATTTTACTTATTCCCTTCGTATTTTATAAAGTGCTGAGTAATAATCGTATTTTTATCGTCAAATGGGTTGAGATTTCATTGTTATATTAAGATACGAATAAAGTATTTAAGTTCCTGTCTTCTGCTTCATTAATAGTGAGGTGAACAAAACTAGCAGCTTCGTGTGGCACTATTAACCAGCTGCTACTGCGTGTTATCAGGCTAAGTAATAAATGGTAATTTTTTACATTTCATTTTATGTTAACCCACATAGAAAAAGCAGAAATTTAAATAAGGTAAGTAATAACCATATATTTTCCCTCCTGCAAGCATTTTCCTCGTATACCAGACAGGCATATAAAATGCATAAGTTTAAATCCTAAATACTTTATATGCAGTCATATCAATGGCAGGATAAAATTAAAAGCCAACAATACCTGTTTTTATTTTCGTATTATAAATATATTCCCATCGTTCTGAATTGTTCGCCTTTCGAAACAGAACAGAAAAATTTTACACGTAGTCTGCTTCTTCAATCTATTATAATTACTTGTAAAATTTGATCTAGTTATAGTTCTTAAATTTTTATGCACATAATATGTTTATTTAGTTTTCCCGTGGCTTTTAAAATCATTAGAAAGAATTGCTTCGACATTTGAAACGGTTTAAAAGCTACACAAATTAAATATTTCAGTGATTGGTGGTAACATTTCAATGACCGTCAACGGCGTTTAGACAACCATTAAACACACGAATCAATCAAATATTATCAAAGTAAAATTTTATAAAATAATGAACTTATTTTCTGCAAGTGATAATTTTAAAAAAGTATTGAATACTAACTTTATAAACGCCCATATGCAGAAAGGTTATTTTCAGTGCACGAGCTCGTACTGCACTTAATGTGCAAACATATGTGTAAACAATGCAATAATATGTGCAAACAATGCATATGTGCAAACAGTTGCCGGTTTTGCAAAAATCAGATGTTAACGGATTGTATGGCCTTACAGCTGTCGATATGTATTTTGAAACATTTTAAACATACATACAGGTTTTTTTTACCATACCGTGAAAAGTGTTTTGAATACCTTATAAATCCACAACACAACCAATGCAAAACTTTACGATACTAAATCCTTTCTTTTTAGGAACTTCACAAATTATCAGCATGTATGCTTTTGCTGATGCGGGAAACAAATGCTGCTTGCTCAGAGGATTTGCTTGGACATACTGGAAGCTTGACAGATGCTACAGGCCATAGTTGATTGAAAACTGTAATTATTACATCTTACAACAGGAACTGTTTTCCAGTGTTCTTCCCCAAAGACCATTTGTTAGAGTCTCTGAAATGAGCCCCAAAGAACATTTACGAGGATATCTCGGTCAAAATTTGTTACAAAATGTATATATTTCAAAGGACAAAAAGATGATTTTACAAACTAGCTGCTTACTCCATTCTCCTCATTTAATTCCGCGTCATAAGCGCTTGAGAGGGTTTACAAGGATACTGACTTTTGGTCTCCATTCCTCGTTAAACTAAAATATTTGAAACTGTATCGTTGATTCTTTGGTCCACCTTATCATATTATAATGCCGAGATAGCGAAATAGATTACAGCTCAGATGTCTACAGTATCAATAAAGATGGATACATTGAGCAAGAAAATTTGCTTCCATTTAAATGTAATAAAATTTGGCATCTATTGCCAAACTTCGACATTATGGAGTTTCAAAATGTGTCACAGAAATATGACTAAAACTTTGCTTAGTTTTATTACTAAAAGTCTTGGTGCCCAGCTTTAATAATTAGCTGCGTGTCTCCCTTATGCAAATGAGTTAATTCTGAAGTTCAAATAATCGTAAATTATTTTCAAAATTATTAAGCTAAACGAAGGTAATACAAAAGTAAACTTTAAATGAATTTAAATATTCGATTACCATCTAAAACAAAGACGTTAGTATAAAACGAAAGACATCGGAGAAACAACCTGAAAGGTATTTTTTCCGTGCTAAGAATGTTAAACTTGTAAATCTTGTTTCTCTGCTTATATGTTACTTGAGTTAAAAAACAAACATTAAGGCGTTACCGCGGTTTTCAATTAAGCCACAGTTTCATCACTTCAGTGAAAATATTTGCAACATTTTTTTAAACTATATTTTGCCACGTCAAAAGCATTACGTTGATATCGATCTCAAAGTTCTTCAGCATAGAAATGAAAAGAATGCAAGTTGTTTTAATCGATTATAGGTTTTTAGAATGTAACTGCAAATCGTGTTTGCACTTTTACGAAGTTTACTCGTTTTGATTCTTGGCGCAACTTTCAAATTATTTTCCTTTTTATACTTTTACACACTTTCCAGTTTCTTTAGAATGAAAACAATCATTTTAATGCTAAGAATAATGTTTTCTCTCATTCTTTTAATTCCCTTTAATATTTCCTCTCATCACTAGTACAACTTGAATTTTGATTTCGAATAGAAAATACGCATTTATTTATACACACATCCATTGAACACTCTCCCGCATCGAATGCACTCTAAAGGCACGGTGAACATTGGAGTTCTACTACATACAATGCGTATGAATAGCAAACGTTAGCATTACAAATCCAAAGTCATAAGATTATTCATAAAAAAACAGTCTCAAAACTAAACAAGTCATGTTACTTCGTCATTTTCAAGCCCATTTTTCAAAGTCCCTGAGCTAGCATAATCAGACCCTAATTATGCTTCCCGACCGCGTTTACTAGACGAAAAAAGAATGGTAATCAGCACCTCCAAAAATTTTATGAAATTCTTTTCTATCATAGAAATCATGACGCAGGCTTGTAGAATACTTTTTGAATACTTTTTTGAAGCAGGAAATGAGAGAAATGATCGATGCCCTCGCCGGGACTCGAACCATGGGCCTCTCGAATGCGCTTCGAGTGTGCTTACCACTAAACCACGAAATTATGCTAAGAGGGCGAGAGAAATATCTTATATACTCCCCTTTTACAGGGCAACTGGGGATTAGGGGACTCAATCGCCAAATCCTGGTTGTGGATAATCATCATCCACCACTTTGTTTTTAGTTTGGGTGCCAGTGTAGAGACATTAGGATATTTTTGAAGCAGAAGAGGAGAAAAAAAAAGCATTACCCTCGCCGGGACTCGAATCACCATCCTCTCGAATAAGCGCCAAGCGTCCTGACCACTACACAACGAAGGCATGTTAAGAAGGCGTTAGAAGTGCCTTATAGTCTCACAGTCTAAAAAAAAGGCTTCTGACTATTAACTAAACTACCCCGAAATTGTTCGAAAAATGTGTAACTAGCCTTTGACTTATTTTTAACATGCCTGTAGTTCGTTAACTGCGCCACTAATGTGTCACTATGTCTTTTAGATATGCGCTTTGAAGATGTTGCCCATTTCTACTAGAAAATGGGACACGTGATCTGTTTAGAGCAAAATGGATTTTAAAAAGTCATTGGACCTTTTTTATGCGATTGCTTGCATGTATGCATATTAAAATTATCTAACTGAACATAAAATATCGTAAGTTATGTCGCTTTATTTATGATGCAGTTCTTGTGATTAGACTAAAATTTCATCTAATTACCAAAACTGCATCGCGGTTGAATGCAAGAGTTAGGAATTAATGTGCTTAGATCTGGTGATTCACCACGATGGAATGAGCGTGGAAAGTAGTAGAAGAATAATGGAAGTCAATATCCCTGGAAATTTTATGAAAAGAACATCTATCATAATAATAATGATGCAGACTCATAGTCCAGAAAAAGGGCTATCAGATAGAACATTAAATTCTCTTTACATATTAAACATTAAATATACGGCACATAAATCGTTCTAAAATTCTTCTGTATACACATACATATATATATAACTAAATAATGTCTGTTGTATTTATCTTTCCTCTTTTGTCGGCATTAGTAACATATTCAGATTTCAATAAAATATATATCAGGATTTATTATCTTTTTATTTCCTAGTGAAACATTAAAAGACCAATATGATTTTCAATGCCTTAATTAAGTACATTCCAACTGATTATCTTTGATGGGTTGAATGTAAAAAACGAGAGCGAGACTTACTCAATGATTTTATAACACAGTTAAAATTAATCTGTTTGTTAAATACCGCCTTCTGCCACATTCAGTGCGAAATCCAAATGCATATGTCTAATACTGATTCTAGTTTTTGTAGTTATATTTTATATTATATATTTTTGTAGTTCATACTCGGAGGGAAGAAAGCACTACGTCTGATAACAAACGCTCGTCTTGTACTTTGTACTATTTATGATCGTACTGATTTCAAAAGCATACAAACATTTATTTATTAATGAGATGTTGAATCTATTAAATGATTAATTTCAAACAAAACTAGCTAAGTTTTACTGTTGAAAATAATCTCAGCTGTTGATAAATTATCTTCCAATATCTTTACTCTTATAATATTTCATGCAAGTGTAATTGTTCAAAGACACATACTGTTACGTTTTCTTACGTTCGGGTTCGTGGATTTGGAGTGAATAACGAGAAAGGAACTTGATGAAGTATCAAAACAAAATTTGTTAGCTAGTATTACTCAGGACAGCTCCAAAAACACGTTTACAGTCGTTAAAACGGGCCGACACGAGAAAACAATCAGCAGCACAGCTTTCACGCTATCAGGCTGTAACGGTGAAGATAACTTCACGGATAAAAGCGCCAGATTACAGCTCCCGACTCGATTCAGTCGTTCTCGGAACTCTACGTACTCTCGAGAGACTCTCCACGCTACAGCTCGCGAAGCATTAGACGATACACTCGATACCCATAACGATACACACTCTCGATGCACCAACTCGCGATACAGCCGACAACCAACCCGAGACTAGACTGATGATCAACTCGATGGACTATGCACTGATTTGACTGACTCACTGACTATTAACTGACTCACTCTTCGCGTACCAGCAGGGTTTATATAGCTTTTGGCTTGCGTTAGAGAACATTCTGCGCCAAAGCGGTAAGAATTCGTCCCAGATGTTTTTCCATTCGTCTATGGCATATCGCCAATTTTCTCGTCAAATGGACAATTTCTTGCCAAATATGGCACCCCTGCTTTCCCTTGCCACATTCTGGCAACCCTAAACCTGCTTTGCGGGAAAGCTATCTTACCGCAGCTGGACATTTCATAACAATATTTATCCCAACTGTGTACTACTAGCTGCACTGATAATTTTAAATATAGCATAAGATT
This sequence comes from Stegodyphus dumicola, assembly GCF_044657685.1. Lineage (NCBI taxonomy): Eukaryota > Metazoa > Arthropoda > Arachnida > Araneae > Eresidae > Stegodyphus > Stegodyphus dumicola. Next base: position 106,341,266 of record NC_140777.1, read on the forward strand.
TCATTGACGTGCTTGGAAGTACTTGTATTGTGCCGTTATAGCAGTTGTTACGTGTGGGGTTGTTTAACGCCATACTTCATTTTCAAAATTTCCTGATCCATTTCAGTTGTAATAAAATTTCATGTAAATACAGTGTAAACACTACAGCAGTTTGTTACAGTGTAATGTTTACTATACGCGAAGGAAAAAATACAGTTTTCCTTTGAATATGACTGAACTGAACGTTATTGAACACTACTGAATGCCGTTATAGGCAATGAGATTTCAAGAAATATAAAACATTTTTTTTTGTAAATTTGCTCTCATATTAAATGTTTATTAATGCTGGGGTAGAAATTGAAATTTTAAGCAATCAAAAGCATGCGGAGAATACATTTACTAAACCTTCATCAGACTTTTTATAAATATTTTTGATACATTTTATCTGCAACATACCATTTAATCTTTTGTTGAATGTTTTCTTGATAATATTCTAGTGTCATTAGGCTATTTTGAAGCAGAAGACATGAAAAATGAGCAATGCCCTCGCCGCGACTCAAATCTGGACCTCTCGCCGATTGTGCTAACAATTACACCACGAAAGCATGCAGAAACAAAGGAAAAAAATGCTCTATAAAATTACATTGCAACAATCACTCTAAAGAGGAAATAAACAAATAAATGCGAGAACATAATGCAGAAGTTTAAGAAACCAAAAACAATTATTCACACGGCTTGCAGTTATAGAATAATCAGTAACTAATTATATGGTCAAATATTTGTATAAGAGATTTCCTTTATTTTACAGAAACTAAATTAACGATTATTGTATTCCATGAGAGACTGAATTATATCATAATCATCTAACATGATTGAACATTTAAGATGATTTACGAATTTTAATGTTTGCATTTATATGTTAAGGATCGAAAGCCCAATAAACTTAGCTAATTCCGAGATAAAATAGAATAAATCATACATGGGAGCTTTCCAGTAATCGAGTCATCATGCTGGTTGCAAAATCCGTGCCATTCCAGTCCGTTACATTCCTTTAAACTTTATAGTACTCATTAATCTAAAGTTGGCATGTTCAATTACGTTGAGAATTTTATAGAAACATCTCATACTTGTTAGACGTAAAGTAAAATTTTTTTTCAGGAAAATGTGGATAACTGGAAAACAAATTAAAATAAATACAGGAAAGCAGAAATAAATTAAAAATGAATCCTTTTCAAAGTCCTAATTTTTTTTCCTGAGTAAGAGGTGCGAATAATATGCTAAAAATTATGATAGCTCCAAAATGCAGGTAAGTACTGACACGTCAACTTATCACTTGAAATATGTTTAAAGACATGTTAAATGGACATTCCTAAAGATATATGTTTTTGTAAATTTTCTACCAATTTCTTTATCGACATTTCAACCCAACCTTTCTTTAACCGAGACTCACCGGATTAAGGCTGTTATGCTTTTTTGAAACGCATTGACTTAAGAACAATAATATGTCTGAAAATAAGTTGTTTTTCACATGTGTAGTTATAAAATTACTGTAATAAAAATGTAGGTTGCGACAGTTTGCTTATTGTTCTCTCACTTCGAACTTAGTTAAGAGCTCGTTCCTTCCAGAGCGTTTTGCAGGTTTCGAAAATCGAGTAGAGAATTAAGCAGGTAACTCGAAATGGTAGTTGATCGATCAATCGGTCGGAAGCTTGCATCAGTTGTTTTATGTCGGATTTCTGTTTTCGTCTACCTAAAGAAGGACAGCAAAATCTGGTCATAAGCATGGAAGCTCATAAGAATGGAACCAATGGAAGCAGTATTATTCATTTCAGAGTATGTAACAACGAAGAAAGTTCCTGTCCAAATCGGTAAACTAAAAGATTTTATGCCTAGCTTGATGAAAGGTAGTAACTGTGTTCCTCTTAGGAATATCTTTGAACTGAGAATTTCAATTTCGTCAAGTAAACTGTTATCTTTATATTTTTGTTTGTAATGCGAAAGAAGAGACTCATTAAAGTTTTAATGTTAAATACGATTTATTCTTGGTCTGCATGCATGTAACCTTTCCATCTCGATAACTCGGAAAAGCAAGTTTGCTGCACGTTTTTTCCTTATTACGTGCTCTGACCTTAAGCACTACACGGAAAAAGGGGGATGCCCCGTGGAGGTCTTTTCAAGCGAAACTGGCTCGTATCCGCGTTACACATGCGGAAAAGCACGGAAACGCCCATGCAACCATGCCGCTTGCCGGGACTCGAACCCCGAACCGAACTGCCAGTGTTCAGCGGCTTTTTACCGCTCGACAGTTTGGTAGGCGTTTACTTCACTTTATAGTTATATTCCATAGAGATAGCAGTCCAAACATAAAGGCATAAAGCCAAAATACATAGAAAAATTGCCATACGGTAATATAAAATAAGTGAATGTGATTAATTAATTATCTGTGAATGAATTTTAAAAGGAATAATCTAAATAAAAAGCAAATGAATAAACTAGAAATAGAAAGCATGCGAAGTACACTCATGTCCATAAATTAAGGATAATGCAAAATCAGGCAAAGGAAGAGTTAGAAGCAAAACAAATTTGTCTTATTTGTAAAGCTTGTTTATTAAACAAAAGGTAAAGAGCAGAAAACGATGCTATATGTTTGATATTATTAAAAAAAGTAGTGATTTTTTCTCCCTGGAGCAAATTACAAATAACACCTATTTACAAAAAACAATATTACATGGTTAGTATGATTGTTAATAAATTGTATGTCTCCCAGACGATGCAATACAGTCCGTACAAAACCTAGGCATGCTGAGTATCAAATTATCGATCTGATCTTCGGGGATATTACACCACTCAAAACGCAATGCTTTCCGAAGTTCCGGTGGACATGTAGGAGGTTAGGTTAGGTTATGTTATTCAATTATGGCAAAGCACACGAGGGCTAGCTGTTCAGTTCTGGAACCCAGAATAATTCCACCCCAAACGAGCACTCCTGCACCACCGTAACGGTGTCGTTCAATGATGTTTTCTTGGTGGTAACTGGTACCTGGAGCTCTCCATATGAACGTCCGGCGAGAATCAGACTGCAAGCTAAACCTGGACTCGTCGGAAAACATCACACAAGCCCACTGTTGCGGTGTCCACAATACATGCACTCTACTCCAGGCTAACCGCAGGCGACAGTGAGTTGCAGTATGTAGAACGCATCTGACAGTTCTACGAGCATTAAGACCAATCTGCCTTAAGCGTCTGTACACGGTCTGCCTTGAAATTGTCGTACCAGTGGCTGAAGAGAGCTGACGAGACAGGTCTGAGGCTGTGCATCGTCTGTTTCTTTCGGCAGTAACTGCTAAATGCCGGTCCTCATTCGGCGTAGTAACTCTGGGGCGACCTGTGCTGTAACGTCTACTCATATTACCATCATCTTGGAATCGTTGCCAAAGCCTGGAGATGACACTCTGGGCAATTCCAAGTTCGTCTGATACTTCCAGTTGGGTACGCACACATTCCAGACGGCCGATAATTCTACCACGTAAAAAATCATCCAAATGCGTCCTTTGTGTCATAACTATTCGGTTATTGCACTGAAATGCTTATAAAGTGCCTGCGAACAATTTTACTTCTTTGCATGTATTCCTTATTTATCATTCTCTTACACTTTCGTCATTGTGACGTACCATCGGTGTCATCTGGTTACTTCCTGAAATTTGCATATGATTCTTGAAGCTGTGTGTAGTTATTTTACAGGTGCTATATTTATTTTCGAGTTCGACTTCCGCGTGACTCCGAATTATCCTTAATTTATGGACATGAGTGTATTCTTATATTTTAATAAAGGAGGTGTAGCGAGACATATATGCTGCATGATTACTGAATGTCTCGAACAATTTATCTCTGTTCTTATATTTTTGTTGTTTTTAAGATTAATGTTTTAGTCCAAGATTCTGTTTTAAAGTACAATAATTATTTAAGTACTATCAATTGTATATTGTACTGGACTTTAGTAATTGTATAATATACTGGATTTTGTGAGATTAATCTGTATTTGTGTGATGTTTCAGTTTATCAAAAAAATAATTGAACAAAATATTAGTATATAATCAGGATCGTATCTGTTACATGTTGATGAAATATTGTGGATAGTAATTGTATAATGTAACAGTGATAATAATATGTACTAGATATTGTAAGATTCCATTATTAATAATTTACTGCATTTAAAGTATAGATATACTGATGATAAAGTACTAGAATACTGTACGGTATTTGCATGTGTGGTAATGTATCAGTATTTAAATGTGGTTATAGTATTTACCCAGGAATGTAAAAATACTCGTTAAGAAATAGATTGATAAAACGTTTTACTTGTATCTGCTATGTAACGAGTTTCTAGAATTGGTATTGATCTATCAAATATTAGTAAGTGTATAGGTGTATGGAATGTATAGGTGTATGGAAGCATGTACTAGCTTCGTAAGATGTAATCATTTTTGCATAATGTTTTAATAACTAAATTATATTTTAGTACTAATTCAAGAATCTATTAGCATTTATTCAAGGTATTATGTATTTGTATTATGTAATTCTATCACATATTTTTATTTATACTTTGTATTACGTATTAGTAAGTATGCATGTATTATGCATGATGGTTAGGAACTTCGGCTTCCTAAGAAACATTGTGCTATTAATGTATTCAAGGGCCTTAACCTGCTGAGTTGGTAATAAATTTTGAATGGATTATGTAAAACTCTGGGTCGAACGTCAACTCAGCGGATTTCTCGATTTCAGTTTGAATGACTATATGAACTTCCGAATGGTTTTGTTTATGTATTTATATGCTGTTAACAGGGTGTTTTATCAAAGTTTTGATAATTTTTAGTTGTTTCAGTGCATTTTAGACTGGAGTTTCATTGGACTGTATACTTATCAGGATTTGTAACTTTAAAATAACTCAGCTTTGCTGTCAATCTTACAGCAACAGGTTTCCCAGACACCCCTTTCATATAGTAGCGTAAGATTACTGCCGTAGTTTGTCTCCAATGTAAATTTTATTTCCTAAAACTTAATTATTCTGCTTTTAGAGTCAATTAATATTGAATTACATTATCAGATTGCAGTTGATTATTTAAATATATTGAGTGGCTTGCGGAACTGCCGATTATGAGGTTTGTGGCATTCCACACTTAAAATTTACCATTTAGTTTTCTCTTATTATAGTAGTGGATTGCTTGTGCAAGAATGTGCAGTTTTACTACGGAAAAAAGATGTTACGATAACTTTCTTAAGTTAAATATTTGGCCAAGAGAGAATAATTTTGAGTCTGTATGTCAGAGTGAGAGTCTTGTTGTCAATTGTGATTATTTATACTTCGAATGTATCGCAAAAGTTTATTAGGCTAAATATTTCTTTTGTCCTTATCCTGTCTTCCGAAAGACTACCACTTGTACAGCGTTTGTTCAAAACTGTTCTGTTTAAAACAGCGTAAAATGAGAGACCACTTCCGTAACTACTCTTTTTTAATTAAACAAATGGGTACCGATTCAGTGGACGAATGTTCTGTTGTTTGGAGGTCGACTGGGAATACAGAAATAGCTGAATCGGATCCATAAGCTCAGTCCAAAAAGAGTGCAGTATATTAAACAGAAACACAAACACAAATCAAATGGGAAGGAAACGTTTTTAGATATTGAATTAAATAAGGCATTGCAGTCACGCAGACGTAAACAGGAAACGCGAGAAAACTAATGAATACTCGAAGAGGAACTGAGAGAGTTCTAAAAATAAAGTATTAGTCCTTGAAACATTCTTTGAGTTCTGCGAAAAGCCAGAATAACCAGTAGGACTAAATATCCGCATTCTGGAGCTGCTGATGAAAGTAAGTTATAGCCTGGCAATTCGAGAAAATTGTTATCGGAGGCATATAAGATTCAGTTTTCAGTTCAAAATAAAGCGGTATGCCTATTATCCGACATATCACAACAAAATTCTCCTTGAAGTTATTATTGCTATTAAGGTAAATTATAAAGTTCACACTTGTCCTAAAACTTATTCAACTCAGGAAAATTGTCACTGTGCTATTACAACTTGTGTTAGTTTTACTCTAATCTGTATGTATATAAAGAAGAATATCTGTGTGTTTGTGCGTTCGTTTGTTCGCGATTAACTCAGTATAGCTATAGCCAGCAAATTTTTACAGTTCTTTTCTGAGTCTTGGGAAGGTCGACGTCCACAGTTTTCCGAAAAAATAGTTAAATGCAGAGATATTAATAAAAAAAACTCTGAAAACGCTACTTTTCGCCCTCATTTTTCCGAGTGGCAACAGTCTCGCACGCTGGAGATAAAAATCTGCTTTATTTCGAGAAGCGTTTCCACTGCTCCCTTTCAAATCCTAGAGTTTGTTAATAAAAAAATTTTACATTATTACAGATAATACATTATTACAATAATACATTATTACAAATTCAAAAAATTCACGAGAAGCCATTTCGACTATTTCCATCTTCGTACAACTTTAATACTAATTAAAATGTCTAAAAGCGCATTTTTCCGAGTGGCATCAGTATCGATCGTTGGAGATAAAAGTGCTTTATTTCGAAACTGTTGCTACTTTCTCGCATTCAAATCGTACAGTTTGTTAATCAAAAATTTGTAAGTTTTACGAAAGTATTAGCCAAATTCAACTGTAGCACATTTCACAAACGTAACAGGAACTCGAAAATTTTGAACGCTGAGTAATGTTACCATTGATGCGTTTGTCGAATATAATATAATTCACGCTTATTCGGTAATCAAAAGTTATTGATTATATAGCTATCAACGTTGAGAAGAATGAGATACATTTATAATCAACATATGAAGTTTTTATATTATAATTATTTATTCCGAGATATAACGTCCCAAGAGTGTGGAAATGGAGATGGTTAAATACACTCAATGGGTCCATAAATTAAGGATAATTCGGAGTCACGCGGAACTCGAACTCTAAAATCAATATATCACCTGTAAAATCACTACACACATCTTCAAGAATCATATGCAAATTTCAGGAAGTAACAGTTGGCACCGATGGTACGTCACAATCACGAGAGTGTAAGAGAGTGATATATAAGGAATACAGGCAAAGAAATAAAATTGTTCGCAGGCGTTTTATAAGCATTTCAGTGCAATAACCTAATAGTTATGACACAAAGGACGGATTTGGATGATTTTTTACGAGGTAGAATTATCGGCCGTCTGGAATGTGGGCGTACCCAACTGGAAGCATCAGGCGAACTTGGAATTGCCCAGAGTGTCATCTCCAGGCTTTGGCAACGATTCTAAGATGATGGTAATGTGAGTAGACGTTAAAGCACAGGTCTCCCCAGACTTACAACGCAGAATGAGGACCGGTATTTGGCAGTTACTGCCGAAAGAAACAGGTGGAACACAGCCTGAGACCTGTCTTGTCAGCTCCCTTCAACTACTCGTACGACAATTTCAAGGCAGACCGTGGGTTAGTCTGGAATAGGGAGCATGCATTGTAGACACCGCAACAGTGGGCTTGTGTGATGTTTTCCGACGAGTCCAGTTTTCGCTTCCTGTCTGATTCTCGCCGGACTTTCATATGGAGAGCTCCAGGTACCCATTACCACCAAGAAAACATCACTGAACGTCACCGTTAAGGTGGTGCAGGAGTGCTCGTTTGGGGTGGAAATATTCTGAGTTTCAGAACTGACGTGCATGTTCAAATTGGAAACATGACAAGCCAAATTTATAGGGACGTCATTCTGGAACAACGTGTACGTTTGTTTCGGGGCGCCATGGGCGCACAATTTGTGTTTATGGATGACAACTCCCGTCCTCACCGGGCAAACATCGTAAGCGAATGCCTTCAATCGGAGGATATCACCAGTATGGACTGACCAGCGTTCTCACAGGACTTGAATCCAGTAGAGCACGTGTGGGACATGCTTGGCCGACGAGTTGCAGCCTGTCAACCTCCTCCTACATGTCTACCGGAACTTCGGAGATCATTGCTTTTTGAGTGGTGTAATATTCCCCAAGATCAGATCGATAATTTGATACTCAGCATGCCTAGGCGTTGTGCGGACTGTATTGCATCGTCTGGGAGACATACAATGTATTAACAATCATACCAACCATGTAATATTGGTTTTTTATAAATAGGAGTTTTTTGTAATTTGCTCCAGTGAGAAAAAATCGTTAATTTTTTTAATAATATCAAACATATAGCATCTTTTTTTGCTATTTACCTTTTGTTTAATAAATAAGCTTTACAAATAAGTCAAATTTGTTTTGCTTCAACTCTTCCTTTGCCTGATTTTGCATTATCCATATGGATATGAGTGTATAACACTGCGCAGGATTTAAAATGACGATTTAAATATTATGGGAGTGCGATAAAAATATTTAGGGGATTCAAATTTAAGATTACCCTCAGGTTTTCAAATATGTGAGCAAGGGTGTGATAAGAATTAAGGCTATGCATCATTAATGCTAATAACGTTTCCATCCGGTGAGTCTATATTTAAAGAAGCAAAGTTATACCAAACGATAAAAAAACTCAAGGAAACCAGACGAATAAAATTTCATTTTGAAACTACTTATTAAATGTTCTTGACAAGTTTTTGTGATAAAACGTTATCTTGAGGGCTAAGGACATTTTGCCATTCATAACAATTTAGAGCGGTGGAAAGCAAATGTATTCTGGGCCATATTTTTCTTTCCCTTAAACCTAGAATCTCAATTCTCGAATGTAACTCAATGTGCATGCTTTCTCACTTCATTCCCAGTTTTTCCCTATCTACAGAATATTTATTTTTATTTGTTTATATTTTATTTGTTTTATATTTATTTTAAGACTGTTTTTAAAATATAATGACGATAGAATCGTTTCATTTTACTAAAGGATAGACCTGCACATTGAAATCTCTTCTGATGCTATTTATTTCCTTTATATTTGATCTAGGTGACAGGAGTAATGCAATTAAAGTTATAATTATAAAGGGGAATTCCACGAGGATACGACGTGTTGCGCTATCAGCTAACAGTCTTAAAGTTCTAGGCCGTTATTCAGGCAGAGTAGTACTGCTGATATGAAATTCTTCCAAAGTTCCTGCTTAGTTTAGAAGATTCATTTCATTGATTATTTAGTTGAGAAAGTAATTTAAATTCGGGAAAGAGAACTTCCGTTGAAGAATTTGTTGCGTTGCCAGTAACATCATCTTGAATTATAGTTATGTTCTCCAGTTCTACTTATTTAGTATTATCTACAAATGAATGCATTAATAAATTTCAGTTTATTCGATTTCAGGATTTCCGTTGCTGTCAGTACCAACAGCAACGGAATTCATCATGTATGTTTAAAAAATGGATAGTTTAAGCAGTAGAACCTCAGTTTTAAGATGATTGTCAGAATAATTTATAATATCTATAATGCTTTTCTCTTCTTCTTCCTTTTTTCCCTGTCGCTTTAGCATCCGGTTTACATAAAGCTCATAAAATAAGAATATGCATTCTAAATAAAAGTGTTATTATATTTCGATATTTTGCAAATTGTATCATTCACTCGCAAATATGTACTTAAACATTGTATTTGCAATTATAATGCAATACATTACTGCAGCATTTATTAGAAATATTTTTTATGTAATTCAGTAAATCATTACCTTCTCAACATCAATCTTCCCTTTATCCGTCTTCAAATAAGGTTATCATCTTTCATTTAAAGACCGTGGTTTTGAAATGAAAATTAAATTGTGTCATATTTAATAAGTTAGATCTAAAAACGAAAATAAGAACACAATTTAATCACCTTTGGGCAGTTTTAAGACGAAGCAGAATTATAGAAATTGAAGTTTTGATTAAGAGCATGCATTGAGTTCAAACAAAATATCTAAAACGAGAGTTTTATATCAATAACTTAATCGTTGAAGGAAAACAATAAATATCGTAAATATACCTTTTAATAATTTTAATTACTTAGCAATCGTAAAGTGGTTTAAAGAAACAAATCAATTTTCAGCAACTAACACAAAATAAATTTTATCTTTTATTAACATCAAACTAATCTAAAAAAATCTCATTCATTAACCTACTGCATACTACAACTTATGTAGGCTCATTTACAGAAATGTATAGGATGATATATGCTTGGATAATTCTATGATAATCGATTAAAGAATTTAACAGGTTACCATCCGCTTTTTAAAAAGGATTTATCCTAAGTCAGTAAATTGTCCCTTTATTTAAAAGAAATACGTTATTCAGTAAACATAACTAAAATTATATCTTTGTGTATCTCCTTAGTTACATAAAACACGCTTAATTTGATTTTTAATTAATATATTAATAAGGCAAATTTACAGTTATCAGTTGAAAGTCTGTTCATTTAGATAGCATAACTTCTGCTTAATTTGACATCTGTTGCTAGATTTTTAGAGAGAGCTTAAGCATCAGGTTGATTTTCGGAATGAATGAGCTAATACAATGCATTCATTCAGTTGTCAAAATTAACAATTTTCCATTACAGTGCATGTTACGATATAGAAAACCACTGCTAGTTATTAGTATAAGTGATTTGTTGAGCACCTGTCACTGATGTTATAAAGTACAAGACTTCGAATTTTTTAACTTACTAATATTATAAAAATTGTAAAATACCGAGATTCCTTTAATTAATAAAGTATTAAATTCATCTGGTAAAAGCCGCAATGCTCTACGGATACCTTTTTAAACTATATTCATAAAGCAGAAATGGACTAAGCCGCTTGCTTATGGAATCAGATAAGAACGATTCGGTAACTGAAATGAATAGGTTCTTCTTTATTACTCATCACTCACTAACAATAATCCTGACAGAAAAGATCCAAAATTACTGCTGACTTAGAAGCGGTTAGTGAGGAAGAATCGAATGAGCTGCAGAAAAGCGGCCGTTTAGCGAGATTGCACTGAAGAGCGAAAAGAATCAAACGAGGAGTGGGATCGGAATTTTTTTTAATCAAACGTTTACACTAATTCTCAGAATCGAATTTCAACTATAACTCTGAAATTTTCAAAGGCCTCCTTCTACAAAGAAGTAACAAAATTCTACAATTTTTTTTAAGTGGGGAACGACGAAAAATTGATCTAGCTTTTAACAAGGGAGGATAAACATTATTTTTAGAATGAAATCGAACTTTACTGGAAGGCTCCCAACAAGAACTCCGTTCTTTTTTCGCCAATAAGGGGTAAGCTCTTTCAGTAAATCAAATCAGTTCGTGAACGAATAGCAGATCTCATTTACTGGCACGCTTCCAACAAGACCTCTCCGTGAACTTCAAAAGAGCGTTTCCTAGAAGTAAATTCACTCAGTAAAAATGATGTTTTTCATAGTAAAGAATCTGCAAGCACATATTATCTTAGTAATAGATTTTCTTTCAGAGGCACAAGCAACGCTAGATTTTAATGAAGCGTCCCTTAAGCTGACAAAGAAACCAGTTCGAGAAGAAAAGGCTGAACCGCCGATGTTAAACCTTGACCACCTGCCTAATGAAGAGCAACGAAGAATCCGACAAGTGGTAAGTGAATTTGCTTCGTTATTTAGTGATATTCCTGGATTTACTCAGGTTACTAACCATAGTATTGACACCGGAGATTCAATGCCAGTTCGCCACAAAGCATACCGATATGATAAGAATAAGGAAAAAATCATAGAATAGCATATCACCGATATGCTACGTAAAAAGATCATAACGCCCATCTCAAGTAGTTATGCTAGCCCGGTGGTTTTATGTAAGAAAAATAATGACTATCCTTTGACACATCCAAAAAGGTGGAGATTCACAATTGACTGCCGTAAATTAAACTCCATAACTAAATATCCGGTATATCCGTAACCTATTATTGAAGAAATTCTAAGGAACATAACATCCACCAAATATATGACGACTTTAGACTTAACGACTGGTTATTTTCAAATAGGCGTTAGGCCTTAGGACGTGCCTAAGACTGCTTTTATAACCAAGTCTGGCACTTATGCATTTCTGCGTATGCCGTTTGGCCTTTCAGGGGCACCGGCAACATTTCAGCGATGTATGGACATTGTGCTAAGGCCTGTTCTTGGAAAGTCCACATTTATCTATTTAGACGATATCATTATTACTAGTGATAATCTCGACCAACATGTACAGGATTTAAGACAGGTGTTTTCTTTATTAAATGAGGCCGGTCTAAAAGTTAATGTCGAAAAGTGCAAATTTGCAGCCAGTGAATTAAAATATTTAAGTTACAAAATATCTCAGAAAGGAATCGAGACAGACGAATCAAAAATAATCGCTGTACAAAAGTATCCGACTCCAAACACGGCGAAGAAGCTCTCTTCTTTTCTAGGACATTGTTCATATTATAGGTCCTTTATAAAAGATTTTGCAGCTATTGCTGAAACATTGTTAAAATTAAAAAGGAAAAAGGCAAGATTCTTGTGGACGGCCGAAGCCAATAGTGCTTTCGAAAACTTAAAACAAGCATTAACGCAAGCCCCTGTGTTGAAATTTCCTGAAAAGGATGAGAATTTAGAAATTTCAGCGGATGCTTCGGATTATGCGGTAGGAGCGGTACTTTCGCAAAATCAGCAGCACGTGGCATTTTTTAGCCGAACTTTAAATCAAACACAAAGAAACTATTCCGCGACCGAGAGAGAGGCACTTGCAGTTCTGTTAGCAGTCGAAAACTTCCGAGTCTATTTTGGAAAGGCGCCAATAACAGTGTACTCTGATCATGCGGCGGTAACTAGATTGTACTCAGGAAAAAACTTATCCCCAAGGTTAATAAGATGGGCACTCAAGCTACAAGAATATAATCTGGTAATCAAGTATACCCCCGGAAAGGAAAATATCGTAGCAGATGCCCTATCCAGAATTAAAATAGATGAAGAAGGTAATACTGTAAAGGTGGCAATGCTCACAGCATGTACAATAAATTCCCGAGAAACTAACCGAACTGGGTAAGGATCCTGAGTTTGGAAGCATTTATGAGTATTTAAAGGATCCTGAAAATTTTAGCCACCAAGATATTGTGGCGATAAGAAATAGGGCTGCCCATTACGAACTAATAGATGGTCTATTATTTTATACAAAAACTACGAATTCCACCAACGAATTTCGACCTGTTATCCCAGCTAGTCTTAGATTAAATATCCTGCAGGAGCTCCATGATAGCCCTTTAGCTTCTCATGCTGGTATTCGAAAAACTATCCAACGCGTATGCGAGGCAGTCTATTTTCCTGAACTGCAAAAGTTAACAAGGGCGTATGTCCAGTCCTGCCCAACATGTCAAGCAGTTAATTATATTAATTTCCGCCCGACCGGGTTTCTAAATAGTATTAAATCCGAATTTCCAAATGAAATAATTGGCATCGATTTATTGGGCCCTTTCCCAAAACGTCAGTTAAATAAAAGTCGCTATCTCCTTGTTATGGTTGATCATTTTAGTAAGTGGACCGAAATTGTTCCCTTAAAACGAGCCTCCGCGAAATTAGTTACTGAGCCTATTTTAAATAAATATATTTTAAAATACGGGGCGCCCCTAAAAGTTATATCGGATAATGGTCCTCAATTTGTAAGTAATGTATTTGAAGACATGTGCCAAAACCTGGGCATACGTCATTTAAAAATGGTCCCGTATCGGCCGCAATCAAATATAGCGGAACGGGTCAATAGAAATATAGTGAAAATTATCCGTAGTTATGTTAAAAATTTTCATAAAAGCTGGGATAACTATGTCAATGAATTTGCTTTCGCCCTTAGGACCGCAAAACATGATACAACGGGCAAAACTCCTGCTGAGTTATTTTTAGGCTGAAAGATTATAACGCCGTTAGATAAATTATTTTATGTGCAACAAAGAGCCCCAGAATTTAAAATGGGTGACATAGAAAAACTAATTAAAGAAGCAAAAAAGAATACTGAAGTAGCACAGAGAAAACAAAAGCTGTATTATGACTTGAAACGACGGGGAGTAACTTATAAAGTAGGGGATGAAGTATTAAAAATTAAGCATTCACTTTCTTCAGCACCAGAAGATAAAACTGCCAAATTTTTTCCACGATTTGAAGGACCATATGTCATAGAAAAAATAACTCACGCTGTAGTAGTGTTAAAAGCCAGGAATGGTGAAACCTGCTCCGCAAACATTGATCAAATCAAACCCTACTATGATCTTAATAAAATGCAAATATTTACAGATCTTTTGCAGGATCCGGCACGGCAGACACGGCAGGCACAAGCTCCAGAGGTGGAACAACGACAAGTACAAGGGCAAGCCATTAAGAGGCAGGAGCAAGTGAAAAGAAAGTTTCCCCGCGGTAAAATTGAAGGTAACAAGAAAAAGAAGCCGTTCCACCGTCCAGAAAAGAGAGCTCACGAACACCCCCAGAATGAAGAAGGGAGAAGGACGACGTATGCAAAGAGAGCCAGGAGAAATGACGGCAACTATAACCCGGCTCTAAAACGGAAGATCTACTCATCCGACAGGACTCTCCGCAGCAAATTTCGCCGAACTGCGGAAGGGCCACCAGCGGCGGAGGAAAAGTTACAAGGAAAATTTCAACGGCCAGCAACGAGGTCCAAGCAGGAACGCGAAAGAAGTCTCCCGGTTCCGCCAAGACCATCTGCCATCAAACGGCCAAGATCACAGGCAGAGCCGAAAAAGAAGGTATTCAAGGGTGACCGAACTGGAGAATAAAGCTTCTAGAGGAAGGCACTGAAGGGCGAGCCCGCACAAGAAGGAGGATAAATCAAACGAGAATCTGCACTGCCTTCCAGGACTGGGCTCAGAAAAGAATGTCCGAATATCACAAAGATAAGTAAAATTTTATGTTACTTTGCAAACTTAAGTTAATCTTTCATTCTTACTGCAAGTGGCAGATTTCAAGAAGTTTTACCTCATGCGAGGTCTACCTTTATCGCCAAAAGGACGAGAAATGAGTTGTTACCGATTTTTGTATTATGTTTTTCAATTACTCGCGTGTAAAACTAAAGCTGATGTAAAATAGCGATGTGTAAAGACTTAAACATTGTAAAAGTTATTGTATAAATTTTATTTAAAACATTCTGGCAAGAAAGAAGTTTTAGTCTGAAAGACTTTTTGAAATGTAGTATTTCAATGTAGAAAGAATTGGCACTTGCTTTGAAAAGAACAGAAGTTAACAATGTACTACTAATGTATGTTTTCAAATGCGTAAAGTTAACGGCATGTTAATATGTTCTTATATACAATGTGAACTGTTATTTAAAATGTTAAGAAATACCGTGATATGGTAAAAGTGAAAGTAATGTTAAAAATTTTTTTTTATTCGTGTGACTGTAAAAAGACCAAATTGTGGTGAATATGTGTTAAAGTTTGAATGAATGTAGTTAGGCTCTCTGACGCTACACTTCAGAGTTAGCCACTTTCAGAATAGTACCTCAGGGTTTAGAGTTGAAGTTAGGGTGTGTTACGAGGTCTTGGTATGTTGAATTTTTAACACGTTAGTGTTTTGATTGTAGGAGGAAGTGTTGAACACGTATACATAAACACATTCGTGTTTGGTGTTCTTTTACAACATATGTCAGAGAGCACGGGGAGAGATAATTAAAATAGTCATGAATGAAATAAGAATGTTAAGAGAAATATAAGTATGCATGTTACTTGCCATTTCATTGTGTAACATTTCATTAAACTAGTTTTCCTTCCAGATCTCTGGAAGGAACCAGATTTGAATAAAAGCTCCTGTTTAGATGCAGTACAGATGAAAAAATTGCGTGTCCTTGGAGCTGCTATTTTAAAAACAAATTTCTTTTTTTTTTTAAATTTCTAGTTTCTAGCGAGAAATGTTTGTAAAAGATTGGCCTCGCGTTAGATTCTAGAGCTAAAAGTTTTCAACAAGGTCGTTTTAGACCTCAGTTTCAAACTAATTAACTCTGGCGGGAAGTATGTAAAGATCTTAAGTTTTACTAACGTTTATTTTATTTTAAATCTTTATTATCACTTCTTATTTTCTACTTCCGACCAGAATTAAAAGCGTTAACTTATTTATGCAAAATTTGTCTGGCGAACGCCAAGCACTTAAGTTGTGGCTTTTTGCCAAGCGAGAGAGAGGAAGGAGTTAGTCGAAGCAGACCGCTTACCTTAGAAGTTTACTCAGTTGCTGGTTGCCTTTCAGGCCAGAGGTTTAATCCTCGTGATAATTTTTTAAACGTATTGTAGTGTTAACAGTTCTCTGTACTACATACGGCTTCCTGTTAATATAAGGCCAATCTTCCACGTTTATTATTTCAAAGTTAAGTTAGAGTTTAGTTATATTTTTATATTCTTACGTTTAGACCACAAGTAGTGGGTCTTTGTATTCCGAAGTACGGAAATTATTGTAAAGAGAGAAAAATAAAGGGTTTTGTATACCCTTCTTGTGTATCCTGTCTACTTCCCACAGTTATTGAACATAGCTTTAGTAAGCTCACTGTTCCGAGTCAGGTCCTTGCATGTTCCCAAAGAAAGTAAGACGGAACATTGAACCTGATAACGTAACTAATAAACACGTTGAACGCTTCACTCTGCATCTTTGATACTGTAATAGTAATCATATAACTAAAAAATATCTGATCATTTTTCTTCATCAAGAAAATCAATCTGTAATTGGACAAAGGAAGAAATGTTAATTATAACACAACTGATGTTTAACATTATATTTTATTCAAAACGAAACAGCAATCTGATACATTAAAGTTAAAAACAAGATGGAGAATAAGATTGAAGAGAATCCTTATGTGAAACCATGATATTATTAAAAAGAATAGTGCTCTTAACTAAAATCATTATCTAAAAAGTCACTTTGAGTAACACAAATTAAGATGTATAATTTTAACTTTAACAACAAGGTACGTTCAGGTATAAAAATAAATTCCCTTTCAGTACATTTCAAGTACTTTTGAAAGATCTTTATCTTTTCTTCTGCATTTACATCAAATAAAAGCAAACTCTTATTCGTTTCAGCCGTATGAGATAAAGTAACTAAGAAATTAGAGATTTCCGAGGTTTAAATAGACTTGAAGCAACGCATTCACTCATATCTTTTACTTTTTCTAATTCCTCATAAGAAATGCATTCATTTAAAAGTTAAATTGTGGGTGGACCTAATTAAAGCAATTTTAGGTAAACTCGAAAGTGTAAGGTAACCTTAGAAAGAAATGTCACGACACAAGTAATTTCCAAGAATACATTACTAGCTAAATGCAGTTTTTAAACTCCCTCAGCAAAACGAAGAAACAATGTGTAATTAGCTTTTCCATATTTAAAATGAGAAGTACGTTTCGTAAAGCACACTTGCATCCTACTCCATTATGATTGATGCATGTTTGCTTTGAAATAAAAAGTGAAGATAATTAACAATGTTTAATTTATGCGCAAAAGAGTTAAGTTTCAGTATTTTTTGTATCTTTAAATAAAAACAAGGTTCGTTCTCAAATAGCGAAAAGAAAATAGATGAACATAAACATACTGCATACATTTCCAATGTACAAAGGAAATTTTTACTATTATTTTACATAGGATATTCGAAAATCAGTGGTTACAGGAGTTATTCCTTTAAATTCAAGAAAGGGTTTTTGATTGCAGACATTCTTAGAATAAGGTAGAGAATTTTATAAAAACGTTTTCAACACTGAAAACTACGCCTCAAAACGCAACGTTTATAAACTACGCAACGTTTCAAACTACGCAACTTTTAAACTACGTTTCTTGACTACTCAAAGTTTCAAACTACGCAACGTTTATAAACTACTACTAGCGTTTATAAACTACTACTAGCGTTTATAAACTACCACTACTACTAAAATTACGTTTATAAACTACCACTACTACTAAAATTACGTTTATAAACTACTACTAGCGTTACAAACTACACAACATTTATGAACTACGCAAACTTTCAACGCTCAAAACGTAACGTTTGAAAACCACGCCTTCCTGTCAGTAGGAATAGTTTATAAAAATAAAATCTAACTTTTATTTATTATTTTGTCGCATAGGAATAAATATCCCACTCAGTGAAGTATTCATAATATTAAATTTTAATCAAATGAAAACAAAATGTTCTGCAAAGCATTCGTACAATTCTAATCAGGTGAGAACAAAATGTTCTGCAATCTTTATGTGCAAAATTCTGAAAGTTATGACTAATAAATGTTTCCAAGGGGCCAGCTACAAATTAAAAATGTATACTGTTTTATTCAAAAAGGAATACATCAAAACATTTAATAGCGTTAATGCAGGTTTAATTCTTTAGTTTTTTCCTGAATTTTTCTCTAAGTTCATTCTGATAGTTCCACCTGAGACCCCCCCCCCCTTCATAAATTAAAATAGATGTCTGAATTGTTCTTACTAAAACTATAGCTAATTTTTTTCATTTAAATCCACATATTCTAGTCGTATACCTATAAATTTGAAATTGTGAATTGTTTGAAATTGTAAATACTAATTTAACTCATTCTTATAGTAAAATCCTTATTAATTATTTTAAGTATACAACTTTGCATTGCATCATAGATTTTATCTAGAATCAGAAATTTAAAACAAAACGAACTGTGAGCTGTCGTGCTGGTTTTCGAATTTTGGATATCGGATTTCGGATTTTGGACTTTGGATTGATAAATACCAGCATTATCAGCAGAATAAGGCATTTTACGAGATCAAAGGAGAAAGGCTTATCCGTCTTGCCTTACAGCAATTTGAAAGAGCGACCAAAGATCCCATATCTGCATGCGGTGCGTTTATCATATCGGGTAGAATAGTTCGTTCTTTATAATTCAATTCGGCGTTATCATGTTTTAGGCATTACGATTATTATGCATTTTTATTCCAAAAAGGCGAGTTTTCTGCTTCGAAATTTGCCTTATGCAGTAATATACGCAGATTACATAATACTAGAAAACTGATAATACTGAAAATGCACTGATAACTCTATGCGATGAATTCTAATAAAAGTATTTTACTTCTGCTTTATTGACCCCTTGGATTGAACAATGGTTAGCGAAGATGACTGCTAGTCTGAAATGCGGTATGAGGATTTGAATCCCATGCAAGGCTTAGTTACTTAAGTATCCTTTCGACGGAATGTCAGAACATTCCTAGTGGTGTACCTTATGCAAAACTCTCAGTAACAGACAGGTAAATGACTGATTGGTTCTGCTTTTCATCATGCTTGAGAAATAAGCATTTGGCTATTTAAAAAGAAACAAAAGGAAAGAAAGAAAACTTAGCTTTTACTCTCTGCATAATGCTTTTTTTATTGCTAAGTGAATTACCTTTCATTTGCTTAATTATTTTACTAAATTGTTTCTACTTCATTATTTTCATTTAATTTTTATGGTTATTATCTTAATTTAAAAACTTTTTATTTCTTTATATTTTATTTAATTTTACATCATTTATTGCTTTACCCATTACTTACTCATTAATTTTATTCCTGTTCTTGGCGGCATTTTATAGAGTTTTACCATTTCTAATTTTAGAAACTAAACTCTGGAACTAATATGAGGACAAGTTTAGAGATTTTTGCATACCAGCGGTAAAGAGCAGATCTTCAGGAAACTAAGCAAATGAAATTATTTATAAAAATTTATAAAAGTGTGATAAAAAGTCAATAGAATATCAGATCGATACATAAATTACATACATGTCTTCATTAGAGACCTTGATCAATCTGTTAGACAAAATTACATGAAAAGTAGCAAATGAAATAAATATAAGCAAATGCAGAAACACACAGATACAATTTAGCGGGAATATTCTCATCGCTCAGAATGATTTTATAAATTTTAGTTAAAAAAAACATATGAATGCCATATAACGGAAATAAATATTTCTCAGCCTTTTCAATCAAAAAGCACAATCATAAATCACAAAAATGGTAACTTTTTCCGTCTTCAAAAGATATGCGCCCTGAAAAAGAGTTAAAAAAATTATGAGCTTTCTGAACAAATGTAAATTTCCAACTTCTAATTTAAGTTTTCCCAAATTTTATTAGATATATGTAATACTAGTTCTATAATGAATGTCCATCATTTTCCCCTTAAGATTGAAAATAAACGTTTTCGTAAATTTTAACTACGTATAAATACCAGCTGTATCCGTAACACGATAAACAAAACTTAAGCTACTGAGTTGCTGATTTTATCAATATCAAGATTAATTATATATGTATTCGACTTTTATCTGGCACTAAACAAAATAATGATTGATTAATATTATTTACTGATTATATTTGGAAATACATATAAACAAGCAAAATTGAATTATGATCTCAAGTTAAATAAATATAAGCATTTCATTGTTTTACATATTACACGATATTTAGCAATATATTAATACGCAAATACTCTAGATAACTTTTGAATACGTGAATATCAAACTTCTATTCATTAAGATTTTTTTTTACTTTGGCGTTTAGCGGTATGCCCTTCATAAAGCATCAGGATATGTTCCTGGATATAACATCTGGGAAGTGAAATCCGTCCTTAGCGTTTCGACACTATTTTAACAGCGCTTACCTAGGTACCTATGATGCAAATGTGGACAGGGAAGGGAAAAAACATCGATTCGGAACTTTTTTACATAAAGCGTCAAACCGAACAGGCAACGAATGTTTGCCGTATAACCCTTTCTCTAGAGTTTGTGATGTGCTTGATCTACAGATCTATGATCCACAATATCCATGTGCACAAGATACCTGTCGCCTGTCTGTCCTTTAGTGGTTAAATGGGAAGCTACTTTTTAAACTATTTATTGTGAGCTTCCATTTTAATATTACTGCAGTTTATTGTTCAGAAGATGGAGTCATTAGAATTTTTTAAGTCAGAGAAACTGAAGAAATTCGCAGTGCCCTCGCCGGGATTCGAACTCTGGACCTCTTAAGTGCACGCCGAGCGTCATTATAATTACATCACGAAGACATTCGTAAAGAAGGGAGAAAATACCTCACATACTTCCTCACATACTTCCTTCACATTTTAGAGGGCGGCTTTGGATTAGGGGACACAATCACCAAATCCTTTGGGTGACGAATTATCGTACACCATCTTTTAGTTCGGCGCCGCTTGTAGAGCGATTTAGAATTTTTTTAAATATGAGGAAAGCGAAGAAAGCTACAACGCTTTCCCCGAGATTCGAATTTTGGACGTCCCGAATACGTGTTGAACGTGCTTCCAGTTACACTACGAAGGCATGCGGAAAAGAAGGACACAATACCTAACAAGGAATTCGCTATGTTACTTTTATTAACTTCTGTAACTTCGGCTACACGGAATTACGAAACATCCTCCATCACGGGAATAATGACGTTTAAACGTTGACAGCTTAGATGCGATAGTTGACACTAATCTCATTGAAAACCCTCAAAATAGTAACACAAATTATTTTTTAACTCTTTGTATGTGTAACAAATGTTTTAGGTGCATAAGTTTAATTGTTTCGTTTATTTGATTTCTGGAATTTTATCAATTATTCTTTATTACTCTAATTTAGAAATTAAAATTGATGAATATCGTGAAAGGATAAAATGAAACAATGTAGTTTATTAACTCTTGATCCGTATGAATTCTTATGCAACCTTTCGAACAATTAAGGAACCAGGCCACAATTATTTGCAAATTAAAGAAGGTATTAAGAAGCGGGAAGTGTACCTAATCCAAAATAACGAACTTTATCATCACTACCAAGCAGAAAAGAAGCGAATCAGACTAATAAAAGAAAACAGTTAAGCTGGTTCAAATGTTCTAACTAGTTTATAACCGGAGAAAAATGTGATGCTCGAATCGCATGGCTTTCAATTTGATCAGAATCAGCGGCGAGAAGATGCGATTTATTTATGATGCTTGTTAAGATTCTTTACAAGATAAAAAACCAGTGTAACAAAATGAAAAGTTCTGTCTGACGTGTAGTAATAAATTTTTGGTAGCAAGTATCGTTTATCTATTATTAAGATAAGAGTTTTGCTCTTCTATGCATTCCCTTTCGAAACCACGTATCTTTTCTCTTTTTCTGCTGCGAAATTCATTAACTATTTTAATGTTACGAAATTTGCATAGATATAAATAATTTTAGAGAGATTATACATAAATTGTATCATTTCTTGTATAATGTGAAACGAAAGGATTTAAGGATGCGGAGTTTCACCTAAAAAATAAAGTTACAGATATAAGTCGCCAAATTTGGCAAGAAATGGTCAAAACATACCAATTATGGCGACCATTTGGAATATTTTGTTCTGATTGCTTGCATAACTGTAAATGGTTTGTTTTCTATGTAACTGTAGCTATAATCCGTCCTGTGTAACTCTAACTGTATACGCCTTCCAGGAATTTCGAGAAATCGAAGGTACTGGTAATTTCTCGGCGGAGGGAGTAAATCATTTTATGATCAGACAGAGCATCAGCTTTATCTTAATTCAGAGTTTAGAGATTACTCAGAGTATTCAGAATATTGAGAAATCACTGTGCAAATTTACGCATTTGAGACTTTTTTATATTGTCTTTTATTTCAAGCTTTTGATAATTTGAAGCTGTAACTACTGATTGTACTCTGTCATAATGAGAAGAGCTGTGCGAGTACTTTTGTGAAAAGCTTCAGAACTGTAAAGTGCTATGTATTAATTGTTTATTAATTTCAATTTATAAGTTATTTGTTTCTTAATTCAGTTTGGTCAGTAATTAAAGTTATTAATTTGCTTTTTAGTTTTGGTTTAAGTTTGGTTTAAGTTTTGTAAGCTGTAAACTTTAAATTTAAGTTTGGAAGCTTTAAAAGCTTTTTTATCCTTAAAGTGAAGTTGTTTAACTTATAATTTGGTTAAGAACTTATTTTTTTTTCTCTTCGGTTTTTGTAATGTTAATTTTTATCCTTAAGATAATTTAACTTTTAGCTTTAATTTAAAAGTTTTAGTTTTTTGCACACTTTGGTTTTTTAATTTTAAAAGTTGGTTAACGTTTACACCTCTTTCTGCTAACGTTTTCATGAATACGTGTTTTCTGACTCTGGTGGGAAGGTCGTTTAGTTGAAGAAACGCGTTCTCAGAACTTACTTATCTTGAGCTGACTGCGTCCTCGAATTCCTTTGCCAAACATTTAACCACACAGCTGCCCTCGAAATCGATTGCTTCTTTTAATATATATAGGCTAAATACAAGGTTGTTATTGCGATTTTGATTTAACCACATGTTAAATTTGCACATTCTGCACCCCTTATCGCAGAGATCTCTAGCAGGGAAATGTTCTACGAGGGATTATGTCTGTGGGTGGAATTCAGAGCTGTTGGGCTCCCACACATGTTAAATTGGGACCCCGGGTGAGGCTAACATTTTTACAAAATCTTTTAGTGGAGGGGTACTTGGACTCTCGCATTGGCCTTGAGGGACTTCTCCATCTTCACTCATCGCCAAGTTTAAGGTCCTTGCCAATGAAGAAAAAGGAATTGCTGAGCAGTTTGGCAGAGGCAGAGCGAAAGCTTCGGAGCGTGAGACAGAGACGTACGATAGAACCAGCAAGACGAGAAAATTCTTGAGATATTGTCCTAACTGCAAAGGGATATGGAATTGCTGTCCAAGGCGGAGAGCTTCTGAGTGTAGACGGAGACCTGCGACGTTGAAAACAACCCTCTGCGAAGGATGGAGCGCTGACTCAAATTGCTGTCTTTTCCAGAAACAAGAATGGGCAGTCGAAACGAGAAGTATGAGAACCTGCCGGAAAAAAGCAGCAGGACGGCTTCCGACACAGTTTGCCTCCATTTTTCATCGCTCACCTTTCTTTGTTTTTTCCACATATCCTTCTTGTCTTAAATTTGAATGCTGCTGACTATCTGACAGTTGTACTAAGAATCTCGATATTCTAATTTTAAAAGGTGGTCCCCTTTCTCGAATTTGTGAAATTTAAATACTTTTAAAGTTATGTTTTTCCATATTGTTTCTTCGGATAATGTTCTTGACCAGCCACCACCAAATTTCCTAATAACGTAATTGTATTTCAATCATGTTTCTAACAATAAAACTTGTTAGATGATATACGTTTACTTACTTGTTTGTTTTAATTTTAACTAATTTTAACACTGGACCGTAAGTCTAGAATGGGTTTTTTCACCCCCCGTTTTCACAACTCAACGTTGTAAGTACTTGGAAATTTTTTAATTTGAGTTATTTTGTTTGACGTTAATATTTGTTTACACCACACAACTTGTTCAGTGCATATTTGTTACCACTTGATACACTATTATTCTTGAATTGTATTTACACTTTGATGTTGCCATATTGCACTACCATAAATAATGCATGAAGAATGTTTAATGGTTATTGTTCCATGTATTTTCGAAAGAACAAAAGTGTTCATTTGGGGAAAATAAATTTTAGCAAGCTATCATTGGTTCTGGGTGCATTCATTCCATTACGATCTCGTACACACGTAATAATATAGAATGTAATAAAACCGTAATTTAGTTAGTATTCAGTACACACTATGTAAATTTGAAAAATTTAACCTAATAAAGCAAAACTACCATAATGAGTTGTATGGACTAACACGGGCTAATTTCCGTCTCCTATTATCGCTATTGAGTATGCAGCCAATTTTTATGCGGCTTTGAAGAAAGAGTGCAGCCTCATTCCAAAAAGAAATTGCACTTGAGAAAATAACTTAATTTTGCGAAAGCAAAGCTCATAATCCTTCAGCTATTTGAAGTAAACCTAGAAGAAACCACTGAGTCGTAAATAATTCCCTTTAAGCTTTAATTACATTCAATCAGGCTGAAAATTGCAGGTGTTTTATATTTGCATAAGCAAGCTGGGGAATAGATTTTATTTTATTTTACATTATTAAGCCATGTTTATTTCATAGCTACGATCGAAATTTTGCTGTGTTAAATTGGTAAAACATAGCTTTCTGAAACAATTAAATTTTTAAAAACAATTAAATTTTGCAATGTTTCAGAGTTTCAACATTACGGTCACCATAAATGAATTGGGTTTAAGCACTGGGATATTTTTAAAAGTTTTATTGAGTTCACTTTTAGTGCTTGTCGCAACTGTCAAAAGTTTTCCATTGGTTTCTAAATTACTTCTCGTTAAGTTATCAAGTTAAAATCTGTACATACGTTTCTTTTGTGTATTTTAACACAGTAGTATTTTCTTAAATGTGATTTAGATTTTTTTTTTATTTTATGTTCAAACGAGTTTTCACGCATATCTTCATTTAACATACAAACTAAAAACCTCAGAATTTTACTGTTTTTATTATCTGCCAAAGCAAAAAGACATCTCTTAAATGCAATTTAAATAAAATTTTTAATGTAATTTCTAACTTCATGACGAATTTTAGAATATGGCTCGTTTTATTCGACTGCTTGACTTTCATTATTTTAAAATTTAAAAATCCAAAAATGCATTTGTTTTAAACTTTTGAAATTTTCATAAATTATGAAAAACTCTTCGCTATCTTTTAAAACAAGACTGATGAATCGGTAGGAAATTTATACGTTTTTAAAAAATGTATGCTATAGTGTGAAGCAGAACCGAAATTAATTGGTCCATCCTTTGCCAGTGTTTATAAGCATAATTCCAAGGCTACGATCTCATTATGGCATGAATGGTTTATCATCCATCTTTAAACTATTCCATGATAAGTAATCGAGCTCAAATTTGGTATGCACACCAATTGTGAATGAAGATATAAGGTGGAGAAGCGATCTTTTAAAACCTGAATTTTTTTAAATTAAAGATTGAAATGTTTTTTCACACATATGTGTTTTAAGAAGGAAGGTTGGAAGCCTAATATGCCATTCGAACTAAAAGAATGAAAATAAAAAATAAAAAAAGGTTTTTATAAAATATACTTTTATTTAAAACTCATGAAATAATTAATTAACCAAAAGAAGAAAAACAAATTTCATGCATTTTAAGAACAAAAAGAGATTTTGGAAAGAGAAATAATTCTTTTTGCAAAATTCACCTATAATTTTATATCAAGTAATAAAAGCATAGTTGCGTAAATAACGAAACGAAATAATCTCCTTGTCATTGTCAACGATGTTAAGTCATCATTCTTATAAATTTATCAAAGGTACCCCCACGCTAATATTATTCGGGATATAAAACTCTACATACCTTTTATAAACAAATTTATGTAATCTTCTATTAAACTGCATGATAGATATTGTTCTGCTTTTAGTTCATTAATTATTTTATAAGTTTTGAATAAAAGCTAATTTTAAAAGCTTTCTTTTCCTGCCGGTGACTGAAATAAGTGTCATTAATTTTTCTTACATTAGTTTTAAACATAACATTATTTCCTTGATAAGTGTTTCCCTGGAAGCACTATTCATCCCAGACAAATATCCTCCGAGTACTTCGCGGTAAATCACTAATCTGATCATAGTTGGTGACAAAATGATAGGACTTAAACATTGAAATTTTTCGGATAAAATAGGCGTTAGGTCTGATTAAATGTGGTTAATGGTTTATATAGGCCATTAGTCATCTACGGGCGTTGAAAGTTTCTACCAACTGTGAGGTAACATGATATGGAGAACAATAATGATAATATATAAGTTATGTCATTATTACTTAGTGAGTTCTTCATCGAAAGTTGTCATCATTATTCATCATGAGCCAAAGAATGGGGGCTACATTAAAATACGTAAACACTTGTAGCGTAAATCATTGTTAGTGTCTGCAATTCATTTTATTTCTTAGAATCAGATTTCAAAATTTTCTACCTTTTTAGCAACACATCTCGAAGTAGCAAGAAATAGTGATAATATATGAACAAATGTGTATCACATTTGAATCAGGAAGAAATAACAAATTTTAACAGGCATTATCGTTCAAATCAAAATCCGGAGTTGATAAATAAAGATGATAATAGCAATGATGATTGTAGACATATAGTTTACGAAAACTATGATTTTAAGAAATTTTTTAATGGAATATTCCATCAATTAACACACTTTTTAGAGATTGATATAAAATCAAAAAATTACAGTATCAAAATGAAATTAACACCCAAAAACTTGAAGAATCAATTTTGTTTTTCTTATAATGTAAAATTTCTAATAAAATATATTTTGACTCAAACTTTCACCGATAACATGGGCCTGTTACCATCATAGTACAAGTGCAGTATCAAAATAACTAACATTATTCCTTTGGGAGCAGACGACAATACTGTTAATAGTACATTCTAACATGTACTCATAGTCGATTAGATTTTCTCAAAAGATTTAAGTTGAAAACGTTTTGCGACAGCACTCTTTGTCGACGAAAATTTGAGCTAAAATTTACCTTATATTAAAATAGATTTTACATTTGTGATAGTTTTTTAAATGCGGACCTAATTCTGGTATACCAATTTGTTAATTTACAAGGTATTTATACCGCCTTCTTAGCATGCCTTCGTGGTGCAATGGTCAGCACACTCGGCGCGTATTCGAGAGGTCCAGGTTCGTGTCTCGGTAAGGGCATTGCTCGTGTTCACATTCCCTGCTTCAAAAAAATTCCTAATGCCTCTACAAATTTCATATGATTTTGTTTAAATGTGTCCATATTCATCGAACACTTTGTACACTGTTGTGGAAATAATAAATAAAGCGTAACGATCAGCCTAACTTAATAAAACTTAATGCATCCAATAACTATGTATAAATGCTCGAGAAGTTAAAACGATTAACTACGGGACGTTTCGTAAGATTCTGTGCAGCACACGAAACGGGTTGACTAAGAGAATTTTCATTTTATTGTGTTTTACCTCACATATTTAGCATAAACCATATACGTTCTTAGACATCAGAATACTGTCAAGTATATTACTGCATTGCGAAATAATAATAGTATATTGCATTACGAAAAGCATAGGAATTAATTATTATATGTAATATTCAGGATTGTCTAAAACATATAATATTCCTAACAACAAATACGTAAATTATAATGTCAGTATATGAAACCATGTATCTAAATTCTGTTTCATGATTCCACTGATCGAAGCAAATTAAATGCACAATCTAAAGCTTCCCAATCGAAACAAATTCAAGTGTATTTTCTCTTAAAAGACAAAATATTTAAATACGTGAACTTAGAAAGAAGTCTTTTAAACGGAACCTTTTCTGAATATAATTTATATTACTTGAGGACTTAAACCTAATAGGATAACGTATCTTCGATTCATTACTCTATTCGATTCGTTATTCTATTTCTTGAAAATTCTAAAAGAAATAGTTGGAACTTAGCCCAGAGCAAACTCATATCTCACCAAATCGACTAGGAATTCTTAAAGCGTTTAACTAAAATAGAAACAGTATGTGACTTCTATCAACTCTGTCTCCTCTTTTCAACTGTTCTGCTTTAAATGGTGTTTGTTCACATTATTCCAGTCAGAATAAATTTTATTTTCGGAACACCGCCTCCGGTGTAAAATCCACATAAAAAAATAAATGTTTTTTGTGTCAATAGAAATGGAAACAAATGTGAAACTTATATATAAACTGGCGGCACAGGAAAGATTTGAATTTTTAGTTAATTTGATATAAATAATCCTATAGACGTGAATTTAAACGACATAAAAAAGTTAAAAAGAAAAATTCTAGGTTTTATCAAATCAGAAATATTCTAAGAAAGTGCACAAAAGTTACACATAAGTGCCCGATTTTGTATAATAAATTTTCGATTTGATTTTAAAAAGATGAGATAATCAACTGAGTGAAATATTGTAGCGAATCAGTACACTGGAGAAAATATTTAACGGAAAAAGGTGGAAGAAACAAGGAATTTGGATAATTAGAAACATGGAACTTGCAAAAGATATTCATTGCTTACTATTTAAAAAACACAAATATATTTTTATTAATTGGAAGTTTTAGTTCTGTTACCTTCCTTCTGCTATTTATACTTTCAAACACTACTAGTTCATGTTTTTCTTAAATAGTGCTGTGATGTATGTTGTTTGTTAGGTTATTATTTCATTTTAGATATGAATATGGGAAGTTATTAGATTTAGGTATGTTTTTGTAGAAATATTTTTGATCTAATTTATTAACTACATTATACAGTTTTTCGTTTGCATATCTAGAAGATATAGAAGTTAATGGTTATATATTTTACTGTGAAATGCGACTAAATTTATACTTGAGTTCAGGTAAAATATTGATTATGCTACCTTAAGCACCGCTTCCTAATTTATCATGACAGGGGCAGTTTTCAATGCCTCTGAGATTTAACAGAAATAAATGTGATAATACTGTTATCAGAAACGCTCTTTTTTTTTTTACCCACATATATATCTTTACATTTATTTGTGTCTAATTGAGTTTTATTTACTTAAAACCTACTATTAATGCTATATATTTATAATAACCACTTTCATAATTACTCTCAAGAAAAAAATGATGAAATCTTAAATAATCGTAACTTCGAATTTAAGTTATCTAAAGAATATAGTTTAAAATACTGAAAATTATTAAGGCTATTATTAATTATGCATATTTAGTCTGAAGAGAAAAAAATTATTATCTTCTGGTCTTCAGGAAATGGTAAATATTTAATCTTTATAAAAATACAAGGAATGTAAAATTTTAAAAACGAAGAAAAAAATATTAATTATTATAGCTTATTTTCTGCATAAATCAATATGTAACACAGGGACATAATAATGACATTTTCACAACTGTTGCAAAAATGTGAAATTTTGCGAACATTTATGCGTCGTTAAGACGTCGTGATACGATGCTTTCACAACCAAAATATCACCTGCGAAATACTCAATAACAACGTCTATGCGACAAAAACCTCATCTGCAAAGACGTAATAAAGAGGTCTTTGCAATGGCTGCAAAGCAGTGGAGTTTTGCGGACATCTGGGCGTCTTAATACGACATATTGCAACGTTTTTACAATACGACTCGCGACCAGTTTGCAACGTCGTTACGATGTTGCAGTACTAGTTAGTTTCTGTTAATAGGAATACTATATGAGGCGAATGGAGAAAACTTGTATGTTGACCGAAAAGTTCGGAATACAAAGAGAGCGTTTTGAGTCCTAACAGAGAAGATGAATTTGAGCATTAATACGATTTATGAATATTATTTACAGTGAATATTTTCTGTTTCATTCTTCATGTAGCTGCTATACCGTGATTAACCGGACCAATACATATTTTAAGTCTTCAGTAACGTATTATTTTTTTTTTAATTTCCCTGTACAAAATAAGATATTTTCAACTTTGAGCGGCACCTTTGTTAAGAAGAAAAAATAACTTGTTCAGGAGCCAACTAATTCTTTAGAACATTCAAGAATTTGATTACATAACATAAACAATAAAGGTACCATTGGAACGTGAAGGTACATGAAATCTTACGATACTACTAAGAAGTACTATTCAAAAGCACTACAATTATTACACCGATAACTTATTGAATTCACTTTGTAGAGAAATTAGGTATTTTTGGAAGCAGGAAAGATGAAAAATATGCAACGGCTTCGCCGGAAATCGAACCACAAATCTCTCAATTACCCGCTGAGCGTGCAGACCACCACACCACAAAGGGCATACGATAAAGGCGGGAGAAATACCTTATATACTTCCCCTTTTAAAGGGCGACTGGAGTTTTTAGGGGATCCAATCGCTAAACCCTGCGTTAGGAGAATCATCATCCAACACCATTTTTTAGTTCAGGCGCCACTGTAGAGACATTAGGTACTTTTTTGGAAGCAGGCAAGATGAGAAATATGCAACGCTTTCTCCGGGAATAGAGCCACGGACCTCTCAATTACGCGCTGAGCGTGCAGACCACCACACCATGTGAAAAAGGCTGGAGAAATACCTTATAACTTTACACATTACCTTAACTAAACCGAGTATGTGGTCGTTTGCGTTGTGATTAGTAAGCCGGGTTCGTGAAGGTTGAATGCCCATACATATATTAAATTAATATTCTCCAAGCTTAAGTTAACCATACTGAATCATATGGGTAACAAACATACCGAATTATATGTAAAACGACCATTTAAGAAAACATATAATATAATAAATTATAATAAAATAAACAATCGACAGACTAAATTAAGCTCCTGCCATTACTATTATATTAAAAAGTTTAAAGGTTGATTACTCTATTTTCTTACATGGAAAACATTCAATTAAGCAATACTTTAAAGGAAACAGATTGGGCACCCAAATTTTACAATTATAATATTATGTACTTAGTTGACTATTAGAACTGCTGCGGTAAATCCTCCGATATTTTTGAACACATTAAATCAGCATCAACAGGGAACTAATTAGATTATTCTCTCAAGAGGAGATCTTGATCCTTAGCCACCCAGGCGAAAGAGGCTTTTCTCTTAACATAGTAAGATTAATTCAAGAAAACTCCTGTAATTATATTTTTTTCTTCTCTGAACTATTTCTAATTGTAATTGTATAGGACTTAAGTAAATTTCAAGCGTTCTTTATGGCTTAATTCTATATTTTAGAGATAAAGTGAAAATGCCTAACACGAAACCAAACTAAATAAAAACTATTTCCAAATAAAAACTATTCCTAGATTTCTTTCATTAATTTCTTTGATAATTAGCTTTAAGCAAACAATATCAAAATGATCCTTTGATATTATTTTATTCAGAATAAATGTCTTATTGCTTTAGCATCGTTTGATTTAATTTCAGTACCGTCTACGTTCATGTATTGTACGCACTCGTGCAGTTATGGTAAATTCATCTGCAGAAAGATGTAGAAGAAAACTTACTAATCTATCTATCTGCACGTTTGCACTTTTGTGAAAGAAATATAAGCATATGAAGTAATTATACGAACGGGATATTGGGGGCAAGGTGAGTGAACATTGTTGTGGATTGGATAAAATCCTTGGCTATTTTCAGATACGGAAAGTACACTCATGTCCATAAATTAAGGATAATGCAAAATCAGGCAAAGGAAGAGTTAGAAGCAAAACAAATTTGTCTTATTTGTAAAGCTTATTTATTAAACAAGAGGTAAAGAGCAAAAAAAGATGCTATATGTTTGATATTATTAAAAAAATTAGCGATTTTTCTCCCTGGAGCATATTACAAAAAAAAAAAACTTTTTACAAAAAACCAATATTACATGGTTGGTATGATTGTTAATACATTGTATGTCTCTCAGACGATGCAATACAGTCCGTACAACACCTAGGCACGCTGAGTATCAAATTATCTATCTGATCTTGGGGGATATTACACCACTCAAAACGCAATGCTCTCCGAAGTTCCAGTAGACATGTAGGAGGAGGTTGACGGGCTGCAACTCGTTGGCCAAGCATGTCCCACACGTGCTCTACTGGATTCAAGTCCGGTGAGAATGCTAGCCAGTCCATACGGGTGATATCCTCCGATTGAAGGCATTCGCTTACCATGTTTGCACGGTGAGGACGGGCGTTGTCATCCATAAACACAAATTGTGCGTCCATGGCGCCCCGAAAGAAACGTACATGTTGTTCTAGAATGACGTCCCGATAGATTTGGCTTGTCATGGTTCCAATTTGAACATGCAGGTCAGTTCTGGAGCCCAGAATAATTACACCCCAAACGAGCACTCCTGCATCATCGTAACGGTGTCATTCAATGATGTTTTCTTGGTGGTAACGGGTACCTGGAGCTCTCCATATGAAAGTCCGGCGAGAATCAGACTGCAAGCTAAACCTGGACTCGTCGGAAAACATCACACAAGCCCACTGTTGCGGTGTCCACAATGCATGCTCTCTACTCCAGGCTCACCGCAGGCGACAGTGAGTTGCAGTAAGTAGAACGGATCTGACAGGTTTACGAGCATATAGACCAATATGGCATAAGCGTCTGTACACGGTCTGCCTTAAAATTGTGGTACTAGTGGCTGAAGAGAGCTGACGAGACAGGTCTGAGACTGTGGTTCGCCTGTTTCTTTTGCCAGTAACTGCCAAATACCGGTCCTCGTTCGGCGTTGTAACTCTGGGGCGACCTGTGCTGTAACGTCTACTCACACTACCATCATCTTGGAATCGTTGCCAAAGCCTGAAGATGACACTCTGGGCAATTCCAAGTTCGTCTGATACTTCCAGTTGGGTGCGCCCACATTCCAGATGGTCGATAATTCTACCACGTAAAAAATCATCCAAATGCGTCCTTTGTGTCATAACTATTCGGTTATTGCACTGAAATGCTTATGAAACGACTGCGAACAATTTTACTTCTTTGCCTGTATTCCTTATATATCACTCTCTTACACTCTCATCATTGTGACTTACCATCGGTGTCATCTGGTTACTTCCTGAAATTTGCATATGATTCTTGAAGATGTGTGTAGTGATTTTACAGGTGATATATTTATTTTAGAGTTCGATTTCCGCGTGACTCCGAATTATCCTTAATTTATGGACATGAGTGTATATTCCAGGTAGTCACTCAAAAAATTTTAAATCATAGGCATCCTAAATACAGTGTATGAAACTGATAATGACTTTACTGTGAGGAAAAAATATTCCAAATAAAAAAAAGGATAATAGAACTGACATTTCGAAGCTGAATGATCAGAAAACAAAAGCTGATTTGAATATGCAATTAGTGCAAGATGTACATATACACCCTGCACAAAAAACTGGGACAGTTCTATATCTCCCTTTCTCTACTGGACGGATTGTTAAAATTTAACTTTCGTTTTCCATGTCTCGAAAGCGCGACGTAGGATATATATTGGATTTATATATTGTATTGTTCTAACATATAGGTTTTGACACAAAATCGGACTTTTTCCGAAATAACATAAAAACTCTTTCCATACTTCGAATTCTACGACTCAAATTAGCCCTAGATATTAAATTTTGTAATTTTTGGTGGAAAAGTATAGAGAAATTTAAAAATTTATCTTGGCTCATTATTTCATTTTGCGCCAAGAATAATTCATTTGGCGAACTTTTTAATTTATAGCAACCTATTTTCCTTTGCTTCTTTTCATTGTAGACGAGCAGGGGAAAATGTCATCGTTCATACTTTCAAATAATTTTAACAAAGTGCGTGAACGACATTTGGCGTTATTATCGATCATAACAAATAGGCCAGCGCCAATAAGTAAATTCGCGTATATCTCAAAAAGTATTGAATAAAAACCTCTAAGTTTTTGCAGTTATGCTCAGAAATACATTTACTTTAAGATGATGGCAAAACTTTTATAGGTTATAATTCAAGATTGCTTTTGAAAAGTTAATAAAATTTATTTAAAAATACAAATTTTAACAATAAATCATAAAAAATGGGTGAATTTTATTTGAAATGAAACTAAATTTCGAATTTTGAAAGGAAGAATAAATTTAATAAAAAAAGAGATATTAATAAATATATACCAAATTAAGTTAACATGAAGGAGCTAAAATTTTGAGAGCTAAGTTTTTAAAAACTACTCGTACGATTTTTACAAAATTTGGCACTTTAGCATAATTTGAGTCGTAGAATCGAAATATGGAAGACATTGGTATGTTATTTCAGGAAAAGTCCAATTTTGTGCCAAAATACCTATGTTAGAAAAATGCTATATATAAATCTAATATATTTTCTACGTTGCACTTTCGAGACATGGGAAACGCAAGTTAATTTCGACAATTGATCCAGTAGAACGTTAGATAAAGAACTGTCCCCTTTTTTGTGCAAGGTGTACATGTGCTTTTGTGATGATAATACAAAATATATTATGTATAATTCGTTTTAGAATGTCTAAATACAATGGTTAAAATTTGTTGATGTGCACCGTTGCTTCATTTTGAAAGGAATTACTCAAAGTTACTTGGCTTCTTTCAAAATGTGAAGTAGGATTTTGGAATACATATTCTGATTTTTTTACACGCTGAAGGAACATCTGACATTACTGAGCAAAACAACTTTAGGCGTCTCTCTCTATATATGTATGTATACATATATGCACGATAAAAATATGTAAAGCAAACTTCTAATTTTAAAAAATATGTAAAGCAAACTTCTAATTGTAATTGGCAATGATGTCTTGAGTTCTGTATTTTAATTTAGAAATATCCCCTTTTTGTCCTAAACACAGTGACTGCTTGTAATGCATAAATCTAAGTTGCATCATTTTAAATTAATCAATATCAATTTCCCTTACTTAACGCTGCTGTATAGGTAGATTTTAACCAAACAATAAATAAGGTTTCGTTTAAATTCAAAACTTTGCGAAATAAACCCTTTTAACACTCTGTCGGTTTTTTTTTTTTTTTTCTTAATGCATTATACTTTCCTGCATGCTTACTTCTAATTAACACACCAGTGGTTCACTTTTCTACTTAAGAATGTCTAAATACAATGGTTAAAATTTGTTTGATGTGTAAACTTACAAAATTGTGAGATTAGATGCTGAGTGTACCCAGTAATATATATGTGAATTAGATTATGCATCTCAAGAATTATTTTGTCCAGAAATAAATTGTGTGAATCTAAAGCTACGTCTGTCTGCAAGTTTCATCATTGAATTATACATTTACCCATTTTACACATCAGTAGCATTTAAAGCCATTGGGGGTAATTAAAAATTATTTGGTGTATTCTCTTCGCATCCTAATTGCATATATATATGTACAAATGTACTATATACTATATTATATGTGCATGTAGGTTCTATTGTATATATCGCAACAGATACTTTGCCCTACACGCATTTTCCCGACAGCTCAACTACGCGACAGGTTACTTTTTACATTCAATACTATGTGGCATATTATTATATTTTATAAAAGTAACACTAAAAATATATATGTAAAATAGAAAAAATACGATGGCTTTACTCTACTCGAACAGGCAACCTCTAATTAACTTTCCGCAATTTCAGGATCTTCCCCCTAGACCAGTACTTTCGAGAACATTCAGGCATCTTATTTAACTACTAGTATAAATATAGAGTTCGCGACATTTTTCATCAGACTGCTTTCTACTATAGCTGGTACAAGACTCTGCGTTGCTCTGTTCATTACTCTTCCCTTTGTTAGAATAGCTTTGACGTTAAAATCCTAATTTTAACTTTATTTTAATTTAAACCATTATTGGATATCTAATTTGGAGAATTTCGTCTTTATTGAAAATCTGGTATGAGAGCCAGATTTTTAATACAATGCAAAATGTGTTAGAGTTTTCCCTCTCCTCATCTCTTGGGCTAGGGGCACGTATACAACAAATTTCGAACGGGAAGAAGGAAAGGCAGGATAGAAAAGGAGCCAGACTGTGAAAGGTCAAGATCGGGAACATAATTTGTTAGAGTTTAGGTCAAAATCAGGTATTAAATGTCCTAATCGGAAAAAAAAATTAATGAAGAATTTTGAAAACTTAGAAATAAATTAATTTTGGACAGACTGAGATTTAGACTGAGAGATAGAAATTATACTATGTCTAACAATTAATTTAAATTTACTTTGGTGGCCATAATTCACTTGACATTCCAATCATGCCTATTTCTAGAAAACTTCTGATACTATTTTGATATAAGTGATTATTGCAGCATATAGAGGATTGCAGCAAAGCGTGTGGTCACGAGCAAAGCACAAGCGAAAAGGGAAGAGTGTCGCAGTTTTTCAATTTATTTTTTTAAGGCATTTCTTACTTTCCATGTCTAAAGCTTCAAATAAAAACCTAATGATTCGACAACATGTATAATTTTATTAAACAGAATTTAATAAAATGTACACAATAAAAACAAATGTTAAGAAAACTAATCATAAGCAACTAACTTTAAAAATTTGTGCAAATTTATTCAAGTTACGCTGATTCTTATTGCCAATTACTAGTTTCCTTAATATCTGATCCACATGTAATGTTTGCACCCAAACTTTAGGATTTTCAGTGCGAAATTCCAGAGGAAATCCAGCGCAAATGCTGTTAATTTGTTAAATTCGTTAAATTCGTTTTATCAAAAATTAATATTCCTATCCAGGAACTAGATTTAAGACTTTTCCTAAAAGCACTAAATGTAATGAAAGCTAGTTGCCTCTTTAATTTTAATTTATGGCTCGTTTAGCTAATGTTTATTAATTTTTGATAAATTATATACATATATGAATAATAATTTTAATGAGATTATAAGAAAATAAGGCATGTCAATTAAATAGCATGCCATTTAAACATATAGTAATTAAATTCTAATAATGCAAGCCCTTTATCTGTTCCGAATAATAGTTTTTCGATCAAAAATCCTATTTAAATCAAAAACTATTGTCAAAAAATGTAAAACCATTCTGCGTTTTATAATTTGTATGTTTTTCAAAACTTTTATTCTTTTCCTTATTCAGCTCAAATAACTGACAAAATATAAACTCGTTTTAACATGGATATACTTTTCATGAAGTTCCCCTTCAGTAATTTCAGATTTAAAAATTAATCTCATTTTTAAAATAACTGTGGTTTTCAATATAAAAAGTTTACCATTAGTGTATACAATTTTTAATCTACCTGACTTCCACCTTATGATAATGTTATTCGTTGTTTTAAATTATATAGCCTCATATTTCACTACAAACATTTCTTATATAAAACGAATCTCCCTTGATTCATCGAACTAATATTTCAAAGCATTTCCCAGCTTTTTCTATTGACACTTTAGAAATTCCTATCGAAAGATTAAAGAATTCTCGGGAGCTTAAAAAATGATCTTTTCAATAAGCTCCACATTCTTTTCCGAAAGAAAAATACTTTTCAAAATGTAAGATTGTTTATCTTAATCTTTTGATTCCTACAGAAAGTTTCTTATATAAAACGAATTTTCAGTCATGAAAACGCCAGTGCATAAAACAGCGCATG
Organism: Stegodyphus dumicola; assembly: GCF_044657685.1. Taxonomy (NCBI): domain Eukaryota; kingdom Metazoa; phylum Arthropoda; class Arachnida; order Araneae; family Eresidae; genus Stegodyphus; species Stegodyphus dumicola. Next base: position 106,379,081 of record NC_140777.1, read on the forward strand.
AGTGTTGAACTAATATTACGTGACAACTACAAAAATAATTGTTATATCATTTAAATACCACAGTTTAAAATTTTTCAGAGATCAAGAAAAAAATAATTATTTATTAGATGTTTTGTAAAGGAACGTTTAAGTTTTGTAAAGGAACTGCACGTTATTCTCCTCGCAGTCTTTCTTCAAAATAATTTTATATTAAAAAAATATTTTATTTCGATACAAAATGCAATTCATAACAATTATCTTAATCACACGTCTTACTTGTTAAAAGCTTATAAGATTGTCAATGGCAGCAGTTGTCAAAAGATGGCAGTTTTGTTTTTCATCTATATATGTTACCGTGAAAGACCGAAATTGGAGAATGTCAACATTCACCAAATACGTCGGTGAAAGATCGAATATTTCATATTTCCTCACTTTCTTATACATTCGAACCCTCACCGGTGCATGTCGACAATCACAGATATGCTCTGGTTTAGGTCGAAAAGAGACACGCTACGTATATTTACACGCTGCCATTTGAAAAGGAAGTGTTCCACAAATAAATGCAGTTGTAAAAGCAAGGGCCTCTTGTGCAATTCAAAGTGTCATAATAGTTTAAGTTGTTGCAATAAGATATGAATCGCATAATTTGATAAGTTTATAACTTCTATTATTTTCCATTCTCATATTGAATGTACTGTGTGTTTTAAGTTTTTATATTCTCAAGTTCTTATTCTGAGTTTCAAGTGCGTTTTTTCGCGAATGAATTACGGAGAAGGAAATATAATATTCTTATATGTTCAACATTCACCATTAGTACATGGTGAATGTCGACATTCACCGGTGTCAGTCAGAAATAAGAGTATTTGGAAAATATTTCGGACATACACCAAGCGGCTATGTGAATGTTGGCATTCACCGGTGAAAGTCGACATTCTCCAGATTTCGGTCTTTCACCGTAACATATATATAAAGAAGAAAGTCTGTGTGTTTGGTTGTCCTCTAATAACTCAGTCACTACTATCACCAAACATTCTACAACGTTTTTCTGTGGCCTGGAAAAGGTGGACGTCACCTTTTTTCAAAAAAATAGCTAAAATCAGAGATATTAATTAAAACTTTGGGAAAACGATAATTTTCGCCCTCAGTTTCCGAGTAATAACAGTCTCGCAAACTGGAGATGAAAAATCTACTTTATTTCGTAAGTTATTGCCACTGGTCTCAAATCGTAGAGTTTGTTAATAAAAAATTTCTAAGTTTTGCTATGAAATTAACATAGCATTGCCATACATTAAATACATTATTTTCCAATTCCAAAAATTCGAGAGAAGCCATATCGACTATTCCCATTACCATACGACTTTAATCAACCGAAATACTAATTAAAAACTCTGAAATCGCTAATTTTCGCCTTCATTTTTCCGAGTGGCAACAGTCTCGGCCGTTGGAGATAAAAATGCTTTATTTCAAAAAATATTGCTGCTGCTCTCGTTCAAATCTCAGAGTTTGTTAATCAAAAATTTGTAAGTTTTACGAAATCTATACATATGAAAAAGTCTGCTTGTGTGTTTGTTTGTTCGCGTTATTGATTTCTGATCAATTATGATCAATTTGTGGCTACATTGAATCCACTAAAATTGAATATAGGTAAAATATTGGACGGAACTTGAGTTTTTACAACCATGTGATTAGAATGACGAAAATCATTAAAACTGCATGCCATTGTTGATGATATAATGAGAGAATTAGCTTATTTTTCTATGGAAATGTTTTATGTGGGTTCCATATCGCATCAGACTGAAAAATGTATGACTATGAATTGTAATTTTTGCATCGTCATTTGAGAAGGGTTACAACGGTGTCCTTATCTCTGCTGTTAGATGCATTTCTCTCAATCTGACTTGTAGGCAGATAGCCCTCGTGTGCTTTGTTATAATTAAATACACCAACACCTCAATCTGACTTAACTGGCATCGGGTACGCTAGTATAAAATAAATATAAGAATTTGTAAATTTCTTCAATATTTTTTTCTTAAATTAAGTACTGATAAAAGATAAGTAAAGACTAACTTCTTATTCATCCTTTTTTGTTTGATATTACCCCCACAATTTTCCAGTTCTAAAAGAAAAATTTAACGCCAATCATTAATATTTAAATTAGTCGCAATTCGTTTCTTTCCATTATTTTTTACACAATTTCGTTAATTATGCATAATTTCAGTTTTCGAAGTACTTTGTGTTTTCTCTATGAAATATCTTTACTTGACACGAATATTTGAGGAATTTATGGCATTTCTTGTCGATACATCTTGATATATATTTATCCCACGTAACGCAATTTAAAATGTCTTATCAAGGAATATTTCATGTTCCAAATAGAAAATAAATCAAATAATGCAGAGCAGTTTTAATCCGCAAACGAAAACCTCAGGTTTGCTTTGTCAAAATTACTCAAAATTAACTTCTATTTGTAAATTAGATTTCCTTGATTCTTTTCATATCCACAAACAAATCTCTCCATTTGTCAAATGGCCTAAATTCTATCCTCTGTTTCCCACAAATTTATAACTATATCAGTTCCTAGTCTCATTCCATTTTTTCTCAGACAGCATCACATTTTTTTTCTTCTCGCTATAATACCATTGTTTTATCTCATGATGAGTTCTCGAAAATTCGCTGATCTCTCATTCCGTTTCTGGTACCTGTTTTTAATTTAGCTGCAACCGAAGAATGTTTTTTCCAATGACATATTGTGAACAGTTACAGTTTTGTAACAGAGTCTATTAATCTATACAAAGGCCAGATGTGGTGGTCTTTTTAATATGGGGGCATCTAATAGGTGGGCTACAATTGCCTCCTATGAAGGGACGGACAGTTACATCCATGCCTTCTCCGAACTCGGGCCCTTTGCTATCACAGTCAGGCTCCCCTAACCCCTATACCGTCTGGGCGACAGAAGAACGTAATAGGTTAAATCACTAAAACTGCTGCTGAGTAAATAACGCTGACGTCAAATAAGGTTGTTTTATCTGAATTATGTTCTATCATAACTGTTTATGAACAGAATACTCCTTGATTAATAAAATTTTCTAAATTTCATGGGGGACACAAAAAACGTATACAATCCAAACTAGATATTCGCATAAACTTATGGGATTATGTTTATTCATTAGAAAGCAATAGAAAGAAGATCGAAGTAAAACACAAATATATTTACTGAAAATTTACTCAAAAAGAAAACGAATATAGTTATAATATAAACCACTGTTATTTACATACTGCTGTACGTAATGCTCTTCAAAGCATTTAATTTTCCGAAGTGAAATTTTAGAATTCTCGGGCTTTAACATTTAATCGAAGTTTCGCTACGAATTGCATAATTATTTTAAAAGAGTATATAATTAAAAATATGGACCCATTTATTTGGAAATCTCTGTAGAATGTATATATAATTACTGAATTCATTACTGTTTGAATATACAAACTGAACGTATAACTAAGCTAATATTTATTTTGATAAATATTAAACGGGAAGCAAATGCATTAACTTCAATTTCTAGAAGCTTCTCAGTATGATGTAAATAGAAATTTAACGGTACGGTCTGTACATGTAGTGAAAATTTAATCACTGAAGGAAAATTTCAACTTTAGAAATAGATTCAATGTAGAGGAATTGAAATGCGAATATTGTAATTGACTTATTCTACTTTGCAATGGCTTTTAAATGTCAAAGCATAAATTATGAGAAAGAATGCCTTTCAGGATACACAATTTCCTGCTTAAAATCGTATCTGAATTAAAAATAAGTTAAAATCCTAATGCGACCACGGAATCATGAATATGAAAATAACTTGTTAAAGCTTTTCAGGAAATGTGATTCCCTGCCTCTATACGTAACTGCTTTTGTTTTTATTGAAATATTTATATGAAGTATAATAAGCTAAACAATTCCAAGCTTAATATATTAGGAATAAAAACTTTGAAATGCTTGTAGAATATGTATTTTGGAAAAAGCAGCTTCGAGTTTTTTCATGTATGAGACATCGGCCATGCTTTTCAAGTAAGTGACAGAAATAACTGTTTTTAAGTTTTATGATATTAATGTTAAAAGTAAATTTGTCACTAAGAGTTATTAATCAGATAGCAATAATAATATTAAGACATATGCATATATATTACCAATTTTAGGCTTAAAAACGTATACACGATGGGGCGTAATACTTTAGAATGTATCGACATATTTGAGTTGGCAACAGTGCCAAACTTTTCAGTGGTAATTTGTGGCGAATCAGTGAAGTTAGGTAGAATTAATTACAGTTTTATTTCAAAAAAATTGGGCAAAGGCAAGTACAAGTATATCTGCACTCCAACGCTATTTCACTTAACATGTTTAGAACGCGTCATAAGAGCCTTTTTGACTCTCATCGAACAGTGCATTTAAGCAGAAAGAGCATATTTAGAAGATATTCATTTCAAGTCTCATTGATGTCTTTATTGCCCATGCTGTAGTAGTAAATGGTATGTATACACTAATAGTAAATACGTTTGCGTATACTGTAATTTCATAATCACGTAAGTTATTACAAGCACGGATTGTTTTTTTTTGTGTTGTTGTTGTTGCTATTTAAATTTCGTAGATGTAATATGCACTACCCTATATAATATATTACTCACTCGTGCTTATAAGTAAATACTATTCTTTCTTGCGATGATACACGAAAATAAATATAAAATTTTTCAAAATTTTATAGCTAATTTTGTATTATTAAGAATCACAATTATAATATCCGTTTATCACATCAAATTATGTAGTGTTATTCATACTTCCTTGAATTTTTTTTTAATTCGTAAGAAATTCATTACGGAAAAGACGTGTCATTAGCAAATTTTGTACAGTTATTCATAATTCATTGAAACTTTTTTTAAATTCGTAAGACACTAAATACGGAAATGCTACAAATTTTATTTCCTTTGAATAAACTTAATTTGTCATAAAACCCTTAATTTGTCCACCTTTGCTACTGCGACAGATATCTTTGTATAACTGGGGAAACTGATTTAGATATAATGGAGACCTGGTCAAGGCTGAGCAAAAAGTGGTGAGCATTACCTATTTCAATATCAGAATTGCCCTTCTCACCCTGGCAGAGACTATTTTCTGAAGTATCTCAACCCATTTACAACAGAAGTGTATACAATGCACTCTACTAACGAGATGACGCTTGCATATGTAGTTTCTTATGGTTTTCTAAGGAGTTTTGTTCAGAATATGCCTTGTGTTTTTCTCAAGAGTTTTGTTCAGAGATATTTCCTTTGTGCTTTCATTTCTTGCTTTTTAAACTCTTTTCAACTGAAGGCCCGGCTTTAGACGACCATCATACACTTGAGTAAAACAGATTATCGCTTTGACATCTGTTCAACTACAAATGTGAAGAAATCGAGCCCTTTAACTGCGTAAGAAATTACTAAATTTATCTCTTTTTTTAGTACTACAAAATTTGGTTTTGGCGTCAAAGTTTCATTCTTATGAATTTTTTTAAATACTTCACAGAATCATAAATAATCTTATACATACTTTCCGTACTGCTAGACTGCATTTCCTTTATATAAGTAGATAGGTTATTTTGTTATGATAAAAACACTAGGATGGAATATTTCCACATCGATATCGAGAAGAAACACTAAATAGTCACTTCTCTTAGCTACTCGACCTTTTAGAATGCTTTAAACTGTAATAATATAATTTTCAGAGACGCTATAACGCGCTTATCACGGTTTATAACTTTACTTTTGAACTTATATAATTTTCATTTATGTTAAAATTAAAGGAATTAAAGCAACAAAGATGCTTTAATTACTTTCACTATGCACCATCACTTTGACGAATTATTCACAGCTCACAGTAGATGTTACTAACAAAAGTAGTAATACCCTAATTTGTACACAGACAACTGGTAATATAGAGCGAAAGATTTATCATTTTATCACTGAAAAAACGTACTTTCGAACCATTCGATGAGATAGAAATGCAGTTGTGCAAGAGAAGATACAAGAAAAAAAACGGAAAGGAAACAGTAGATAAAAAATGTATTCTTCTTCATTTTAAATGCATTTTTTAATTTCGCAGGCAATCTGAAAGCGAAGGAACAGCGATTAAATTTAAGCACGCAATTAAAACTGAGTTCTGTACATTCTAGTTGTCTAAATGTTTTATCTTACAGCATATCTTAAAATTTTTATTTTTACAACCATATACTTAAAAACTTACAAGCAGATTATTAAATATTTAAAACTGCAGCTAATAATGTTAATAATCTAATTTATCCTCAAAGATTTTTGTTTATGGCAGTTTCTTGGCTTCCAATATTAATTCTGAGGAAAATGTGCCCTTTTTCTTAATTGTTTAACTGAGGCACGGAACTCACTTACGCCACAATTATCTCAGTCCTGGGTATTATTATTGAAAGTTAATGTACTGTAACACGAAACGAACTTAATATTCTATCTTGTTTTGCCATAAAGTAAAATATCCAGGTCAATACTAAATGTTTATTCAGAGAAATCAGAACCACTGAATGACAGAAGAAAACGACCTAGTAATTATGAAATAATAATTCTATAGCTTTGTGAATGGCCGTTAATATAGTCATGCACTTAACTTTAAGCATTGGTGAAAAGGGAATATCTCTTTGTACATTTTTGCAGGTAAGTGATATTCTGGAATATTAAAGCATTATCATCATCTCAGATTGCATATGCGCAGCATCTGATCGATCAGGGATTATTTCCAAATAGTGTATGACACAATAAATGTTGTTCAGAAATAACAGGCATTTACTTTAATTGATTCCTTAACTATCATTATTAAAATCTTCTCTTTCTTACCCTTTTAAAAATTTCATATAACCATAATTTAAAATATATGCGAGAAAGTGATACACAGATACCGTATGAACACTTTTATTAACTAGGTACTATGTTTTATGAGATTCTTCCTTGGAAAAAATACTAGGTGTCACTTTAACCTTTTATTATGAAAGTAACAAGAAATTTAATATTTAAATCAAAGCATTTATCTAAATGTTTTACGCCCAAATTTAACTTCAGTGTTATGATTTCTAATTTATTTATTGTACTGACAAAAAAAATTTGATTGAAGTGAAATTTCTTTCTTTAGCAATCTTATTTTCTCCAAGATTCGTATTATATTCTGTACAGGTTCCAGTTTAGGAAATTTTATTAACATAATTTCTTATAATTTTTAATCTAGTGAACGAAGTTACTTCCGCTTGGAAAGATAGATATTTCAGTTGAATATTTATTAAATTTCTACTCGTGATTTTCAAATCTCTCTGCGTTGCCAGTCACCTAGACTTGATTTTAACATTAAAAGAAAATATTCAATTTAAATTAATGTAAGAGTTGGCAATAAAAAGTAAAATATGAGCCTTGACAGGGATCCTTATTTATACATTTGTTAGAGGAACGTATTTTCTTGAAAATATTCCTTTTTAATTAAAGTGGAATTTCATTCCGAGCATTATATTTGAATGGTAAGAAATTCCTGTTTTATCTATCCAAATCCATAAAATTTCATTCATATATTCCAAGTCTTTAGTAAAACCAGCAGAGCAGAAAATAGAGCTTCACTCTTTTAGGCATGAATAATTCAATGAATAATGAAAGAATAATCTCATCCAGTAAATTAGAGTTTGAACCTTAACCCAAATGTTTCTTGAATTAATTCTTCACAGGGTAAGGAATCTATACTAAAGACAGCTAAAATCGTTCGCTTTTTCAGCTTCGTAATATGGCTTAGGTCTCAGTGCTCATGCATTAGAAATATATTAAATTACAAGTCTGATTTGAAATTTTTCCAAAGCATCGCAAGTATTTTCCAAAGCAAAACTCATATGCCATTCTCTCGTATGGGAGCTTTTGTTTATTCATTAAAATTAATGGTTTCGTGTGAAGCGCTATTCCAATAGAGCGGCGTCAGTTAAAAACGCGCCACTTTTTGGCCACCAGTTGTTGACAAGTTTAAAATTATGAAATAATAATAGATATAAGAAAGAAAGAAAGAATAAACAAACTTATTTTTGTGAAAAGTAAATTTTTTAGTTTAATTTCGTAATTCATAAAGTAAATTTTTATTTCAAATTTCTTAATCTAGAAAATTCTACACATAAATAAAACAAGTAATATAAAAAAATTAAAGTCATTTCCTACTTAGGTCAACAAAGAAAAATTTAAATTTAGTTACTTTTAATTAAGATTATTAACGTTTTTTTGTTTCTAATTTATGAAGCTGCTGGTGGTCTATAATTTCTCATTCTATCTATGCCTTGCAATGCTTCATGATTGCAAGGAATCTCTCCAGTGAGTTTCGAGCAGTCCAGTTCTTTAATTAATATTCCATCTAATGATTTCACACGACTCAAGGGGACATATTCTTGACCTGCTGCGAAGAGTTTTCGTCCTAATCCTAAATATATTACTGCATAATCTACAGTGCTATTTATTTATTTTAATAAGCAAGGAACATTTTAAAGTGTTATATTTTAAACATATATTATTATCACATTAACATAGAAATATGGGGAGAATTTTCGTTACATAATGGGACATTACATTCGCTTCATCCAACTCTATAAAACTACAATTCTTTAATTCCATACACTTTAATAATCTTTAGAATCTGTGTTACTGCTGCCAGCTATTTTTGTTAAATATTACAATCATGTACTATTATTTATAAGTTGTTATAAAATGAATTTTTACAGCACATCAGAATTCCTAACAAATGGTCATTATATCTAAGTCTTATAATATATTTAAAAAAATCAGTGCAACTGCAGTCATAGATTTTTTAAAACTAAAATGTTATTAAATCATATCCTAGTTTAAGCTTAATTCCTTTTATGAAGAATTTGAATGTTATTTTTTATATGTGTCTATGTTACCTAAACATCAAATATTAACCATTTTATACTATGAAATTTACTTTCATGTTAAATGTAATATAATTTTCATGCATTCAAAATTTAAGAAGTTGTATTTCATTTGAGCATTAATCTATTTGTCCCGAACTGTATTATTTAAAAGTAATACATCTTTATAAATTTATAAAATTTTCTCCTGAACACTGATAAAAACTCTTCAGTTCAAGGCCTTGAAACATCAATTCTTTTACCCCCAATAAAACTTACAAGGCTTCAGCTAAGTATCTTCCATTATATCTTTTTAATTCAAGACCTGGTTTTACGCTAAAAGCAAAAGCTACAGTGAGACGAATAAGCATCAAATAGATTTAACACAAAATAAATTAAGAATCTCAGTGATCTTTATTTTTGCAGTCTCTTCGATGTTTTTACACTAGTCGTTTCTTTCAGCAAAGATTATCTCACGAACAGCTACTTATATTCTTTTCTGTTTTACATCACACTCCGAGAATAAAAGAATGTTTTCCCCCTCCCAGTTTGAGGGTGCGCATCAAAGAGGAACGGTAGTTTGACTTCTTTTCTATAATTTTGGAAATAGAATCAAATGGGATTGGCTCATCCATTTCACCAAATGATTTTGCTTACTCTTGAAACTGATTTTATTTGCTATTCCTAGCCTGTAATGCCATTTTTTCATTAGGATGTTCGAAGGAAAGATTGCAGGAATTTTTATCTTCGACTTAATGGTTTTACCATGTTCATTGTGCGTGATACAAGTGTACATTCATAAACATAGACGTTTTGAGCATTAAAGAGTACTAAAATTTGTTTTCATACATCATTTAACTTTATTATATACTTTACGAAACGTAAAATCAATGAAACACAGCAATTTGAGAAGTGAAACACACAAAATTAAGTACTAATATTTTAATAATTGCCATTTTATTGTTTTAATACTGCTTTTCCTAAAAGGTATTTTTCTCAAAAGGCATATTTATATTCTTATATAAGAAATCCCGAGAAAATTTATTAAATCGCAAGACATAAAAATCGAAAAATCGAGCAAAAAAAAAAACATTATTCCTCACAAGAATGTCAAAAGTCAACAACACAAAATTATGAGATCGATGTAACTAGGATCTATGTTATTCAGCGTTTTAAAACGTCATCTGACATTTTTGTGAAGTTTGAAATAATTTTTTATTGATTCTGTAAAATTTTCTTTTGTTACATAACCCTTTTTTACATCTTCTAATTCAATTACCTTCTGTATTCTAAAGTTCTATAGTTCGAACTTTTGTTTCTATACTCATCATTTCAAATTTTCAATGTTTGCAAGATCTGCACGCTTTCATAGTGCTATGCCTCTAGTTATCAGACATACCAGTGCAAACAAATAGGGAAAAAACATAGAACTCAGCGAGCTTGATTTATTAGACTGGCCGACCAGTCCTAGATTTATCAACCTGGTCTGGACAAAATGTCAGCATTGTTCAACATTGTGCATTCCAGTAATTGCGAGATTCCAGTAATTGCGAGAACAATAACGAACACGGAAGAGAGAGCAAGGTGAACATCTGTTCGAACGAATTGTTGGATTAGACGAATGGAACGTAGTGATCCTTAATCTACTGTCAGTGAGTAAGGATGTCGCATACTGAGTTCAGGATGATCAGCAGTGTCCAAAAAGACAAAGCAAAAATGCGCTAGCACAATACCAGGGCTATGAGTCTGATTCCCAGCAAAAGGTGCTCAATTCATTCTCAGCCATCGCATTCACAGGCTATCATTATGTATATATCCAGGTTGTAATTGCAGCTATAATGTATGATCATCTTTCTCAGGGAAGTATTTCGCTGCTGCCTCGAACGCAGTGGTGATTGGAAGCTGGTTATCGACACGTAGCCAGTGCTTTAACATACCTTCAGGACAGAAATTCACGAGGTTCGGCTCCTGGAATAAAGGTGTGTTGGAGCGCAATGATAGACGGACTCTTCTAATTTTTCTTCTTGGTATATTTCGTCCACCACAAGTCTTGACCTCGGCTCTTAGCGAGGGGGGCGATCAGCATGTATAATAGTTAGTGACGCTGACTGCGTCACCGATCGGCTTCGTTTCGAATCCCTAAGAAGGCATGGATGTTTGTAATCGTATAGTGTCTATGTGGCAGAGGGCACTCAAAATTATCAGTTAACTTAAAATCCTCTGTAAAGGTTGGTAGTACGCAAAGGGAGGAGACCATCGAACACCCTCTCGCGGAAGTTTATCAGTTATCAAGGCTCGCCTGTACCTAATATACGAGGTATGACAGAAAAAAACGAGATAAAGTGTATAGCTTGAAAACAGAGTGCAACAACTATAGCAACAACTATTTTGGTGACGTCTTGCCACACACCTCCTCTATCGATGCGGCGAGTTTCGACTTAACCTACCACGCCAGTGGGGAGTACTGCGTCATTGTGTGAACACGTGCAACTGCATTCTGCCGGGAAAATGTCTAATGTAAAAATCATACAGAGAATCAACATCAAATTTCTTGTGAAACTTAAGAAATCAGCCTCGGAGGAAACATTTCAAATATTAAGCGAGGCTTATGGAGATGACACTTTGTCTCATGTACATGTGTTTGAATGGCATAAGCAGTTTTTGAGGGAGAAGGGACGGTGAAGATGATGAACGTGCTGGGCCGCCCCCTTGAGCGCCCAGCACGTTCATCATGATTGAATGGGTTCCCAGCGGTCAGAGTGTTAATCAACACTACTACATTGAAGCACTAAAAGGTCTTCGTGAAAAAAATTAGGAAAAAAAAGGGCCACAGTTGTGGAGTAATAGATGGCTGTTGCACCAGGACAATGCCACCGCTCACATGACCCTACCTCTCAAACACTAACCAGCAAAAACATTAGTGTGATGGGGCATCCTCCTTATTTACCTCACTTGGCTCTATGCAACTTTTTATTTCCTAAAGTTAAATCTTACTTAAATGAAAACCATTTTACCTCAGCTGCAGAGGTTCGTGCAAAAACGAAAATCTACTGCGTAGCCTTCCAAAATCCTCGTTCCAGAACTGTTACCAGCAATGACAGTACCGAATACCGAAGTGCGTGGAATGCTGAAGGGAAGTACTTTGAAGTTGCTAATATCACGGAGAACTGATTCTGTAAGTACAATGATTTTTTTTAACCAGTTTCGGTTTTCTTGTGTCATATATTGTATACCTACGAGAATGCACAAACGCCGAAATTTCCACAACCTAGAAAAAGTTAAAGGCAGCGCAAACAAAATCTACCTAGATCAAACCTCAGCAACAGAGTTCCACCTAGATCAATAAAATAATGTATCCCAAGCGGAATAATCAGCGCTCCTTCTAGCAATAAAATACAGCATCACAAACTCCCTAAAAACAGCATATGTATTTACAGACAGTCTTTCAGCAATGCATGCCATTGCAAACCTGCACCACCGATCAAAATTAATCCAAGAGATTATAGAAAGAACTTCAACATCACATTGCAGGGACAAAAGTCTAGGGCTAGGCTGACATCCTATCCAAAGAAGCAGCTAGGGGGCAAAACGCGCAAACCTCATCAGTACCATGGCCTGACTCGCACCTCAAAAATCGTAAGTAACAAATCGAAAGCTGAATGGCAGAACTGGTGGGACAACGCCGAACAAGAAAGAAGGACTTATCAAGTGTTCCCATAAAGTAGGCACAACCAGTTTAATAACAAGAGGAATAACGTGGTTCATCTTTTCAGGGCATGGATCTTTTTCCACGCACTTTTTTTCAAGGAACGTAACTACGTCAAACCAGTGTGTGTGTGTGGAGAAAGAGGGCAGTCCCAAACATTATTTGTTTAAATGCTCCCTGATAGCTGAACATCATTTAAAATTCCCAAATTCAGAAAGTGAAATGACTCCTTTTATAAGATATGCTACCAAGAATAACCATCTCAGAAAAAAAATCATAAATATAATGAGCTTCTTGTCCACAAGAGGCACTGAAATATGCAACACAGCATAAATAGCATAACAAAGATATTACTTAAAACGTATGTAAGCAGACCTGGAGCTGTCCTCCATAGGATGCAAGTGCAAAAGGCACCAACTGTGAAAACATCAATGTAAATTTAATGGAAAAAAGGCACTATCTGCGGTTTGTACCAATGCAAAGCATTGCAAGTAATGCCTGGCAAGGTCTCCTGTGATCCCTGTGGGGTGCAATTATCTGGATAACTAGTGTGCCTGGACAACACTCACATTGCCAATGGTTAAACAATGGGTGTCGTAATCTCAAAGAAAACAAGTGCGTCTTATACGCCGGCAAATACGGTATTTCTTCGTAGACAGTTAATCAAGTCCGTCGACAAACTTTTTTTGCTGTTTTGTTCTTGTTGAAATAAGATGTGAAGAATTTTAGATGGCAGACATTCAGAAATTAGTGGATGAAGCTAATAGAATTTCAAATCTGGAGTGAGCGAAACAAAAGTGTTATTATGACAAGGAAAAGAAAGAAATTCATTTTAAGGTGGAAGGTAAGGTCTTGGAAATTAAACATTCTATTTCGTGTGCACTAGAAAGAATAGGAAGACCCCTGCTTAATTAAGAGAATTAGGCAAGCAGTAATATTTTTAAAAGATTAAAAGGTTCAATGGGTAAACGCGAATGTAGAACAGATAAATCACTATTAAGAGCTTGCTAGTATGCCACTGTTACGGTAGCTGGTATGCCACTATTTTCGGGAAGCACCTTGTTTGAATAATGAAAGGGCATTTGAGAATACGCTGGATTTAACGTCGATATCCAGAAGAGAGTTCCTCACAGAAAAAAGAAGGATGCCGGAAATAGTGGAAAAGAAAAGAAGAAATCGGGTTTCAATGCGAGTCTGTTAAGCAAAGCTACAGAAAACCTGGGGCCATGAAGAAAGAAAATAACAGGAAATTTATTCAAAAGTAAAAGCAAAGTTCAAAGATCTGTCACTTGCAGTGTCCAACAGAGTGCTAACCAACGACTGTTGGAAGATATACGAACGCAAAGGAGCGGGACGGAAGGCCAGCAATGAATGAGGCTTACAATAGTGGGAAAGCGATAGATGAGTCAAGCCAGAATTTATGCTGCAAGCGTCTTCCAGAAAAGGAGCCATTTCAGCAGTCTTGCAGATATGTTATCGGCAAAGCCTTCTGCTCTGCTGGAATTTCCGTAGCCTAAGCGAAAATCTGTAGGGATAATCACGAATAACAAGCAACCACCGAAAGCCAAGGAAATCATCAAAGGTATAGAAAAATCCGAATTCGTCACACCAGTGCTTTGACAGAAGATTTCCAAAAAAGCAAGAGGACAATACCTGTACAAAAAGTGAAAAATTACTTAAACTACGTAAAGCAAACGTAACGAAGATACGTAAAGCAGATACGTAAAGCAAACGTAACGAAGATACGTTACGAAGATACATAAAGCAAACGTAACGAACGTAACGTAACGAAGATACCTTACCTTTTTACTACTACTTACTTCCTTACATTTGCTTTACGTCTTAATGCAAAAGTTGTTACATTATGTTGAGTTTTGCCTCAAGCAAGGCCATTTCAGTTTTATTCAGCAAAGAAGATTTTGAGTTTAACTGTGCATTTATCTTCAAGGATTCTTATTTTGTGTATAGAAATATGATTCTGTGAATTTTGTGCATGAGATTGCATTGAGTAACATTTTGATACGATTTCAAAATAAATATTAGCAACTTCTGTTCAGATGAAATAAAGTTCAAACTGAGAAAGCTTTATAATTATAGCATACGAATGATATTTGAAATTATAAGGTATTTCTCCCGCCTTCTTAGCGTGCTTTCGCAGTGTGCTGGTCAGCATACTCGGCGCGTATTCGAAAGGTCGGTGGTTCGAGTTCCGGCGAGGACATTGTAGATTTATCATATCTCCTGCTTCAAAAGGACCTAATGTCTCTACAAAGTTATTTTTTCCATGAAGTGTGTTATGTTAACAGTTTTGTAAAAGTTGTTGTGCTGTGCTGTTTTACATTGTAAATTTAATAGTAGCAAATGATAATGATTTGAATGAAAGTAAAAAGTAGCATAGTGTAATTGAGGCTAAAAAAAAATAAGCTCTTTAGCCAAAGCTTAAAAAATTAATGAAAATTAATGACTTTCAAAGATTTAAACTTAATCAAGGCAAAGCAACAAGTCATACTTCGCAAACTATCACTGCATTCTCTGAAAAAATTAAGACTGATACATGTAATATATACATACCTTTTTCAATATATTTCTGCAAAGTTCCTGATGTTTCACCTGTGCACTACTGAGGTTATGGTATCTTGAAAAGAGCTCTTTCTAAGCGCAAACCTACCCCTATTAATGGACTCTGGAAAGTAATGAAAACAGATTGGAAATCAATACCCCTGTAAATTTGACGTAAAGATCTCCTGACATGGAAATCATGGTGCAGATTGACAATCCAGAAAAAAGGCTTTAAAACATTAAATAAACGTTCTAAAAATGGTTCAAAATTGTTCTAAAAATGTGTAAATACCCTCTAATCTCATCTCTCACATGCTTGTAGGTTGTCGACTATACCATTAAAATATCCATCTGTTTTAGATATGCGCTTTGAATATGTTGTGCACTTCTAGAAAAAGGTACAAGTAATCAATTTGGCTCTATTGAGTGAGAAAAGTTGGGCCTTTTTCTGCGATACTAGTACGTGTGTATATTTAAGTGACGTAATTGAACAAAAGATGTCGTAAAATGATGCAGCTTTATCTATGATGCAGTTTGCTCGATTAATGGTATTCTGTTAATCTCAGATTAGTTATATATACCTGAAATAATCTCCTAGTTAGAACTGTATTATATTCGTAACTGCGTATGAAGATTATTCATCATTGACACGAAGTTCTATTATACAGTTTGCTTATCGCTAGCTTATATTTACACTGAAATACCCATAGTTTCATTCATATTTCAGAGTTGTCTGAAACCAATAGCCCCATCTCATACTTTAGAGCTCTTTTTTACCGTTTGTTCCTTGTTTTAAATACAGGAATTTATGCCCAATCAAAATGTATAAATGATTTAATCCGTTAAATAAAAACTTGTATTTCCAAACCGGAAGATTTTTTTATAATAGCAATTTTGATATGTATAGTTATACTATCGAGTTGCTGCCGTATTGTATAATTAAAGTATCGAGTTGATATCGTATAGTATAGTTAAACAATTGAGTTGCTGTCCTTAATCCACTCAAAACGTAGTGGTTTTAATTCAAAGATTTAATCAAACTTTAAATTGGACCTTAATATTTATCATATGTTTTTTCTTCGTTCATAATAATATAAGAAGAAAGACTATATTCACTTTTTATGTAGATATACACTATATAAAAAGACATAAATTATGTAACTTTTTATATAAATATGCAGCTTTGGTTTTACAGTTTTTGTTAAAAACTTTGAAAACAATAGGTTCTCACAAAATTTAAAAGTTTTAAGGGTTAAAGTTAAACTAAGTTACATTAAGAAAAGTAATTTCCATAATACAGCAACATAAACAGGCACTACAGGTTTCAAGAAGTTAAAGAGATAAAATGTTTCGGAAACAGTGGAACAAGGCTTCAAAAACCCCTTTGATTTGAATGTTTTTTAGGCTTTGAATTAAATAAAGGGCAAAAGTATATATTTCAAATTGAAATCACTAGAAATATTCATTGTAAAAGAGTAAGGAGTATTTGCACATTACTAATAGAAAGAGAAGGTATGATATATGCATTAGTAATATAAATCGTTGATAATGATTTTTCAGAGATCGTTTTTCTGCCCGTTATTTTAAGTTTAACTGATGGTGCACCAAGTTTCTCATTTGTTTTCTGGGCGATTACTGCAAAGCTGTGGCTTAATGTATAGAAACGATTACATAAATTTCTGCTTATTATTTTTCTTGCTTATTAGTTATTTGAAATTTGATTTACTTTATCTATAAAACTTAAATTCTTGTATGTTCTGAAATACTAAATTTGAGTCTATAGTTTGCATAGAGTTATAAAAAATAATCCAAGTATTAACTCCATTTAATTGTATAACTTAGTGTTCACGATTATAATTATAATTATTATTGATACATAAACATGGCAACTATTACATAATTTTTAGATTTTACTTCAGCGACAGATTAAAAAAGCAATAGTTTATTTTCATTTGATTTCATTGTGTTTGATATTGGGAAAATCAACAGAAACAAATTACAGAAATGTGTATCAGTTTTCATTTAATGATTATTTACCAAAATCAGCTTAGCATTATTTTGAAGATTATTTCAAATTATTTTTTTCTTAAAATTAGTTCTTACTAAAATCTTAGAATAGTCTCTATTTTTCTAACTTTCTTTTCAATTGCCGTAGAAATTTAATTGCGTAATTCGAATAAAAATATATTATACACTTATCTATCATTTAGAAAATATCATTCTATCTAATATATCTCTGTAATCTAGAATTGTTGTGTGGAACTATATATTCATGATGCGTTTAAAACTTCAAAACAAATTGCTTATAAATTACAATCAAATTCGAGTATTATAGTGAAATTATATGATTGTAATAGCAGTATTTAAACGTTCCTTTTCATATATGTTATACGAGCTAATCACAAACTCAGTTAACAGACCATTAAATCCATTCAAAACCTTTTAACGAAACATTTTCAAGACAAAACCCGAAGAGAAACAAAGTATGTTTTATCAAATGTACGTGCTATTTTATTAAACCTATCCAATATTAAAAACACAATTATACTACTGTACTCTCAAAAACTTATGTTTCCTTTTCTCCGCCTCTCGTTGGGAAGCAAAGCCACATTAAGAAAGCTTAATGCACTTTCAATATAAAAAATACAGAGAAGGCTATATCCAAAAGATTATTTTAAAAAGTTTTTGTTTCTTGATTTAAATAAAATATGCAATTCATGAATAAGTTAAATATTTAAGTTACTTTAATAATTTTCAAGTACCTTTAATATTTTATAATGATGAAAGTGAGATGCCAAGAAGACAGCTAAAGAGGTGAACTAAAATTTGAACTTAAATCATGAAAATAATTGTTTCCAAAATTAATGAGAAAAAGTTTTGTAATTATCTAAGAGACAAATGCTGACTATATGCGTAAATGCATTCGTAGTTAAGTTAAGTATGTTAATTTTCTATGATATGTGAACTTATTGGGGAAGGCGAAATTTTCGATAATTGAATACACAAAGGAAAGCTCTATGTAACGAAAGGATTCTTTCGTAAGGAAAACAGTACGGTAATGGACATAATATAAAATTGTTTGATAGAAACATAACTTCCAAGTCTTTTAATTTGAATAAAAGATTCTATCCGTTAAATATATCTGTTTCGGTATGAGAATACTAACATTATTTATTTGTAATGAATATTTTCTCATTTTGTATTTCGTAAAAGTTGTTTCTTTTACGCTGTGTGCTCGAGGTGTAATGAAAAGAAGGAGCATCTTACATCCAATATAAAACTAAAATAGATATAATTTTATACTTCGGAGAGACTCTTTCAGCAAAAACATTGCTGAAACATTCCGCTTATTGTTTATTATGCGGGCTTCTTCATACGATGTGATGCATTTTAAATAATTGAAATGCAACAGAAAATTGCTGTTTACATTTCAATGTAATGTTTTTCCCTCAGAATATTTTTCTTTATTTATTAATTATAAAGCAAATACACTATTTTTCCTTTCTTTTGTTCTATTCTTAGGTTTTCAATTCCATTTTTGGTGCTATTCATTATTTATGATGTTTACAGGAAGTCTTTCTCTTTTCCTTTATTACTTCTTGAGATTTTGATCGCTCTTGTATAACTATTGTTATCAACGTGTTGCTTAATTTGCATGCATATGTTTGCACGCTTCCTTACATAGTTGTTCGTAATTTATTATGTAAGGATGCATCTTTTTTTATTTATCTTACATTATTGTGCATTTTATAAATTTTTATTAGCTTCTCCTTCCTTTTTTGATTTTGTTGCTATTTATCAGATTTTTTTTTTAACTTTTCTTTATTTTGCTTCAGTACTTTAGCTTAGATTTAATTTATGCATTGCCTATGTCGGTATATGAACAATTAGCTTATACTGTTTTAATGCATTTACAAAAATTATTAGGATTTATGGAAGCATGAAACATGAAGCTGATAATGATCCTTTTAGACACTATTCACGAAAATTCCAGCTTCTAAATGCCATGTACACCACTAGACCACAGCAAGAAAGTACGAAACTTTCTTAGACTAGAAAAGTAAATTTTGAAACTTTCTAAACAACTGAAGTGGAACTCGCTGTATCACTCGTTAAGATCTACCAAATCTTAACGGTTTTTCGTATTTTCATGAAACAATGTTTCATTAATACATTAGCGTTCTGAAGAATTTCGCCACAAGATTCTTTACCCATTCTTCTCCACTCTTTGCCCTCTACTTTGCTTTTCGAATGCTTAGAAAATATTGGAACAGTCACAGCTACAGCATTGGTTCATATAAGAAATACATCATTAGGTTTAAATATCTAGTGTTTTAAGCATGAACGAGTCTTCATATCTGTTGCTTCTTTTAGATGTCGTTTCTGGGAATTGCCAGGTAATCTTGTATTTTTGGTATCTAATCCGCAATGCAAAGAAATGATTAGCACCACATCTGTCTACGATCTTTTTGGAGCTATACATCCCTTATTTCTTCTACTCTTTTAAGTGCTACTGCTTGGAATTCAAATGAAGTATCAAGTGTTTTTCCCGAAACTGCCCTCTTCTACATGAGTATTCAGATTTACTATCCCCTAAATCGATTAATATACAATACTGTACAGGATGCCCTATAAAGTTTTCGTTTTCCAAAACCTCAGAAAGCAAATTGGGTATTAAGAATTATTTTGAGTCTTATCAAAAAGAATGTTTTTTTTTTTTTTTTTTTTTTTTTTTTTTTTTTTTTGAAACGGACATAAGAATATTATTGAGATATATTTCTCTCAATATCGCACCCTAAAACTAGAATGAAAAATTTCGAAATTATCATTTGAGAGTATATTACAATACTACTAGCAATGTAGCATTTCATAAAGCGTTTCTGACTATGGGTGTTATTTCAAAAGATTTAAACATACATAATTTTACGATGTTAAAGTTAGAACGTTACATATCGGAGAAATTTTTAAATAAAATGTGTTATTTAAAAATTTTCATTTCTGTGATAAGTTTCTGCTCAAATAGCACTCATGAGACAGCCTTTTGATTTTATAGAATTTTCTAAAAAGAAGTTTCTTAGGCCTGTATATCAACTGCTGTTTTATTTTGACTGGTAAAGAGCCACCTAGGATCCTTTTCCTTAGTTACGCTGCTTTCGGTTCGGATGATGACGCTCCAGAAAACATTTACTTTGTTTTTCGGTTCACTTCTCAGGAAATGATTGATTATCCGATCATTATTAAGTGATATATGATACAAATACTACTCAGAAATGCTTTCTTGCAATATTTCAGGTGAGCAGACGAAATATACTGTAATGAGTACAAGAAACACACTGAATCTATTAAGTTTAATTTTCTCAGTGTCCATAAATGAATTTAGTTGATTACATCGCGCAATATTTTTGGCTGAAGATTTCAGCAGTTATATTGCATGATAAAGCAATTCGTCCTTGAAAAGAAATTAGAGACTTGGATTTGCCTCATTTTTTTCCATTCTTAAATATAAAGAAAATTGCATTATGTTTCAAGAATTTTATATATACTAGAGAAAAGCAAAAATCTGAAGTAAAATACTTTCGCAGCTCTAATTAATAAAAATATCTTTATCACATGTAAGTAAAATTAAATGTAAACATCTTTCATATTCATGATGGTACAATATTAGGGAAAGTTCTGAAATGTAAAAGTTTACGATATAAAACGATTCATCAAATTTTGACATTTTAATTTCGCCAGTGAAGTTGTGCTACGCTACTACACGGCCTTCTTTTAGACAGTCCACATGGCCTGGCATATGGCCAGTTCAAGCGACATTCAGCCACACGACATAAGATTTTTTTGAATTGTTAACGATACATTTATTATTATTAAACTAAGATATAGAAAAAGATATTTGTAATTCTTACTAATGTTTTGATGGTCTTAAAACGACACAAGGTTTGTTATTCATTTAAATCATTATTTTAATTAAATAAAACTATTTCTAACAACGTATATTCTGTATTAGATGTTATATCATGTCCTGTTATGAACGAGATTTCTTTGACTTTCCTTTTATTACAAGTAATAATATGCACGTCTCTAAGTAAATAAAACTACTAACGTATGAATTTTATTACTAAATATTAGTATGAAATTATCTTAAGAAAATATCCTGTAGTGATATTTTCGGACAATAACAAATTCCAATTTGGTGTGTATACTCTTCAAAAGCGAATGATTCTAAATTGAGTTTCCTAACCTCTATTCGCTGCTGTTGATCGCAGCCTGAAAGCATCGGATGCCAATTTCACTTCGTTGTAATTCTTCTCGTCCTTGGATTATGTCAATCGTCCAGCGGTCATTTGATTTCAGACAATGAGACGGAAGTCTCCACTCTGGATGGAAGTCAAGTGAAAGGGGCCATACTCTATCGTTCTCTTTTCGAATATCAAGAAACACAATGTTTTTACGAACGTGAAATAGCTCAGTCGGTTTTCTGTTATTACGAGACTAAAATATCTTGTTTCGAAACTTTATTAGCTGAAACGTAAATCATTGATGGTAAAAGGTTACCTTTATCGAACAGCCAGTGAAATATTATATAAAAGAAAATAAGATTTCTATCCGTCCTATAGCTATAGCAACCAGATCTCTCATAATGGAAATAACATTAAACTCTTACTGACATTTATTTTTATGATTTTGTAACATCTTTTGAGCGTCACACTGGATTTTCAGCATGAGTGTTTGTTTTGCTCTTCCAGGGCAATGTAAGTAAGTGAAAAACTAAATAAATGTAAAATTAATTTGTAACTGACTACAGGAAGATATGTCCTCGTATAGCATACTCTAAGGAGAAAACCCTGTATTTATATCATAAATAAGGAAACCCACGAAGCTTATTCAACCAAACTGCTGAATTTGATATAACTAAGGATGCATTTTGTGGTTGTAGCCACTATGCGCAGGTGGATTTTACTTCTTTTATCCTGTAATGATGTTAGAATTTTGGCACATGTTTTAAAACTAAAATACAGAAATTTTTGCCTCTGCAATAGAAACTAAAATGTACTATGCACAAAGTATACAAAAGTAATTTATCTGTAATAGGTGTACCCGTTAAACTGGTTTCCTTGCAGTTTTGATCTTACCTCCACAGAACATTTACAACAAATAGAACTGGTTGTAGGGATTTTAAGCGATTGCCTGAAGTCTAAATGAGTGCGCATCGATTTGCTATAAAACGTTCTTATTATTTCTTCCGTTTTCTTATACAAATAACCTTTGCATGGTTACCTTCAAAAATTAATATTACGACATAATTCGCCTAAAACAGTCCATCCTTTCCATAAGCAGATAATCTGTGCTTTGATTTGATTAATTAGTTTTCAACACTGAATATTTTAATGATCTAATTAATAGTTTGTGGAATTATAAATTTTTAAATAGAGACGCTAACTTTCGCAGCTCTAATTTGCTATTAGTACCATTTAAGTGGCTCAAAATTTTCTATGAAAATAAATCTAATAGGTGAAGGTGTATGACTGAACCTTAGCAGCACAAAAGACTTACTTGCATGTTTTATCATAGCTTCCTGCCGTGTAAAATGCTATTCTTACAACCTAAATAAATATTTTGTGCATAATGTCATGGACTGTAATACTAATAAATTATTTTACTTAATAACTGAAATATTTAAGGATTACAAATATGCATTAATTGCAGATATTGAGTGATAATAAGATGCGCTTGATTGAACTATCGAGACTTGATTCAACTTATGATTTATTTACTTAGAGACGTGCATATTATTACTTGTAATAAAAGGAAAGTCTAATTATTTCCAGATTTCTTAATTGCATACTTTGTCGACAATCTTTCTTCACATTTTTCATTTGAAAGAAGCCTTCCTACTTATCCTACTCATGTCAAAATATTTATCAAAAGCTGTTGAAAAGATTTTCTTATTTGCACAATAATCATATTCGGAAATTATGCTTGGTTTACCTCTTCGTTTTAAAAACGAAAGTGGATTTTCTACACTTATCACTGAATCTTCGCCGTATATCATTTGTCTCTACTTTTTAACCAACGTTATGGATAAAATGTGAACCTTTTATTCTTACTGCCTGTCAAATATGTTGATTATGCACAATGAATGAAGAGGAATCTGTATTTCATCGAACTGAATCAAATTATGCTTCTTAACAAATATATCAGTTTCCTTACAAAATATTTCCACTTGAGAACTTCCTTAAAACTTTTTCCACTTCACAAAGTATTCAACTCGATATTATTAACAAATGAAATGCTGTATGTTTACACTTCAGTTAATCGACTATAAATCAGCCGTAAATTGGGTTGCTTATATTTGGTTACGAAACTTCATCTTGAAATTATTTTCCTAGATAAATCTAAATAAATATACAAAACTATTCAAAACTAGTTACGTGCGAATTGTAAACGGAATTTAATGTATTTTTCAATTTTTACAGTTCAAAGAGCATTTTCAGTGAAATGTAGCAAATTAATTAAATGCGAATTAAATTGCATTTTAGCCAATTAATTAAATGACATAGCTGTTTCACAGAATCGCGGATGATTACCAGATTAAACAGGAAGCTGAATTGAAATTATTATTTTAGTTCTAGACATTGCAAATTACACCCTTTCGATATTAATCCTCCTCCGGACGTTGCATATTATTCCTTGATATTTTTAGCTAATATCTGCTATTTTATTTGATAAACCTGTAATGTCAGGTCGTATTACTAAATTATTCTATACTTAAGTATAACATACTTGATATAACTTTTTATCTTTTGAAAAAATATATTGGTATATAAATATCGCAACACATTTTGCATTTGCCAGAATTAATAAATACGCAAGATTTATCATAAGAACCATAAAAAACTGCATAATACATTGCGTTTCTTGTTAGTTCCATCCTGCACCTCAGGAAACTGCCTGAGGAAGCCTGAGAAAACTGCCCTCGATTCCTAAAATCGAAATAGACGTCTGAAGTTTGTAAATTTGCATACTCTCAAGTTGTAAATTAACCTATAGAAACTGTAAAGTATGTACTTACAACTTAAGTTTATATAAGTATTCGTAAATTTATCTATAGAAAAAAAGCATATATGTTTTGTTGCTCAGGTAAGCTGTTGTAAATATTGCAGAAAGAGTATTGTAGGATCAATTACGTTTGTCACGACTGGAAACGAAATCTAAAGGCGATGGTGGTGTTCAAAATAGGAAAGCCAAGATGTGGAAAAAGATATCAGTATCTTACAAGCTTGCTGCTTTCGAAACGATTTTACGCAAATTACCATTTCCCCATGTGTTGGGCTAAACTTGGGTAGGCAAAGCGACGACGAGAAACAGCTCATAATTAAAGAATAAATAAATATTATTTGGAGAAAAATAATGGTAGTGATAGTATTCTACATGATAAATAAACAAATTATTATGAAACAAAGAACAGACCATAGCTATAATTGACAAATTCAATAGTTATAACTGACAATACGAAAATTCCTTCGTGTGAAAAAAGAACACAATGCATGGACAGAAGATGTTTGAAAAAGAGAAATTTAATCTCGAAGCGTCCTAGAAAGGCAGTATTTGTACCGTCGAGTTTTGAGGAAGTACTATGCTAATTGTGCCAGAGACACTATGATGTATCCGCTAGATCAAAACGTTTGGTTGTGCAATTCTCACGAAAGTAAAATTGGTTTTAATTCTTGATGAATGCTGCAGAATATATAGACTTCATTACTACACTTGTGGGTAAAATTAAGATAAATTGCAAATTACGCCTGTTTTTACAAAAAAGTATTGAACTAATTATGCCGCCGAAGAATTACGCAAATGTTTGCAGCAGAATACGTAAGAGTACACCTGCGTGTTTGTAGTCAAATTGTGATTGTGAAGCGCCTATAAACACGCAAGGGTTTTTCAGTGATTTTTGCTCTCGCACTCTCACAACATTCCCCGTATTTCTAGAAAGGGTAGTGTAATGAGGATCGTTATTTGACAGTTTCAGCGCGGGGACATAGGACTGCTAAAACTACACTGGAATTCGAGTTTCACTACCTGGGTTTGCTCGAAGGCTTCATGATATACAGTTGGATGCCAGAAGACTCTCTGTTGGATCGCCCGCTCACTGCAGCACAGGAAAGATCGCATTTTACTACAGGAGTTTAACAAAACTGGCTTAGATGGCGCATACAACAAGAGATTTCAGTAGAGCATCGGGCTTTTTGCAGACAAATCGAGATTACCTCTGCATATATTTGACAAAGGCTCTTATGAGATACAGACAGGAGATTTCAGACCCCTATGTTCTACTTTTCAGGAACGTAGTTGATCCTAGGTTCCCGTGAATCGATGACAACACTCGTCTTCCACGACCTTTCTTCAGCTGGTCGACGATTGCCTGGAAAGTAATGATATTCGCCTTATGATAATTACTCCATACGGCATGTCTGGGACATGAAGGGCAAGTTCGTCTCGTTGAAAGGGCGATTTTGTCTCGTCATTCTCCTCCGAAAACCATCCCGGAGTTGAAACCTACTTTGCTGAAGGAGTGGGATTATCTGTCACAGGTGTTCCTCAACTGCCTTCCTGTCTAGTATACCGTCATGTTGCAATACGTCTCTTTCTTTGTTATAAATGTAGATTTCTACTAAATTTAATTAAAATCTTCCATTATTTTCAAAAATTCGACATAATGTGCAAACTCTCTTAATTTTGCACAAGAATATATTTGCAGCGTTTTATCAAATGCAAGTTAGGTTGTAAGGTATATTTTAATTTTATAACAGTTATTTTAATTTAATAATGCTTTCCTATCCGTCCTCGTTTCAACTTGCAATTCGCATCCAAATCAGCTTTTAGAATCGCTTTGAATGAAAATGAGTAAGTAGTATTTAAGGAAGGTTCAACTTACTTCATGTGACAGAGAGAGAGCTAGGAATCCTGCGTAGTGCTTGTTTGCCTTCGGGCTAAATCTCTTTAAAACTCGGCTATATATTTCGTGTCTTTTGATATTTGCCGGCTAGTTTAGATTAAGCGCCCAACTACTTTAGATTTGTGTTAGCTTCGGCTAAATCAGTTAGAAATAGTTAGTTCTTATTTAATATTCTGATTTCAAGCCCGAGTGGAGGCTTTGTAAGCCCGAAGAAAGGTTCCGACTGTTCATCTTATTTTGAGTGAAATAATGGGCTATTAACCCTTCTTGAGTTTAAGATTTCTGTTATTTGAACTAAATAACAAGTCGCTTAACAGTTCACTTGGTTCCTCGATATTGACTTTAGTGGAATAAGAATGAGAAACTCTACAAGGTAAAACCCAGGTTCTCATTCTTCACCATGATGGAGCGCTTTTGTTTGATCCAAAATAATAAGCGTTTAAACGCGCTCATCTTTTCTAAGCTATATAACAACTTGAGCCACAGAGTTTACAGTTCATTTTCGTTTTATTTTCACGTTTTGTATATACAGCTATACCACGGGAAACAACAATAATCTTATACCACTGTTGTAATGAAGACTGGAAGTTTGAATTACTAAGACAAGTGGCAAATGAGAAGCTCCGATGTAGAAGGTCTTTATAGATAATTCTAATCACTTTATTATGATCAGTTAAATGGAATGTTCGTATTAAACTCTATCAATATTAGAGCTCCTATTTGACAATTTAAGTTACTAAACTTGGATTATAGATTTTACGATTAATCCAAAAATTTGCTTTTTTAACTGATTTAAAAATAATGACCTACTGTTAGAATTTGTAACAGATACTGTGTACGTGGCAATTCTTCCTAGCTTTTAATGAAGTATTTAACTGCCATGCATACACTCGGTAACAGAACTCTTACATAAATATGCATGAATCATTTTGACTTAAGATTGTAGTTAAATGTGGCTGTGGTTTGTAAAGTATATAAAATTAAGAAAGAATATATACAAATTTGTTTTTAAAATATATGATGCAATAAGAAGTATACTAAATTTTAGCTCGAATTGAAAATTTAATTCAAGTTAAACCTCATTTTAAGTAATTCAAAGGAAAGAATAATTTATGTAACACCAACAAAGAAATTTATTCCCTATGATTTGTTGTGTCAATTACCATGACGCGGTTCGAAAATATATACATTTCGTATTTACATGAATGAAAAATTTTTATAATCACAGAAATTTCATATGGAGACGCAAAGATCTCTGGAAATTCGATACGTCTTCTCAATAAAATTATACCCCACTTTTTCCGTCATTCGAGATCTGTAGAAGTGCATGTTACTCATAAATGTTTCAACAAACCTGGCTCCCAAAATAAAATAAAACTGCCTTTCAATATATAAAGCCATTTTAAGATTCAGTAGTTCATTCAAGAATAAAATTTATAAAAATGTTTTCCCATTTAGGAGTGATGATTTTAACGCCTTTAATGCAAGATAGAATGGCCCGCTATTCTCGTCAAAAATTGCTACGCAAGGTAATCTTCAAGAAAGCCTGATAAAAATTTTGCTTATTTTTATCATTCCGTAGGATTAAATTCAATTTCGAAAAGATTATATTTTCTGAGACGCTTTTCTGATAGAATTGCTCTTAAATAAATTTTGATAATTTTATTTTATTTTATATTTATATCCTTATTTATTTTTAATTTGTCGTATTTTTCTCTTATTTACAAATTTTTAAGGTGTTAACTCACTAATGCATATACTATTTAGCATTTAAAACGCCGGTGAGACAGCTGGTTTTCCGAAATAGCTTACAGCTGTTTACTGACTTAGATTTGATTCGATTTGTTTGATTACAGCAAAGCAAATAATGACGGTCTGCTTAAGGAAAATGATGCTTTCGTGGAGGACTTTCTAACAGAAACTACCTCGTATTTACATTACGTATGGACAAAACTGCCAAACCACCTATGCTACGAGCCCATTCACCCACATTGTAACCTGTTTGAACTACTAGTATTCAGCGACTTCACCGTTCTGCTGCCGGTATCTCCCTAAAGCACATTAAGATTCTTTGAAGCATATAAAGTGTGTGCAATGCAAAGAGACTTTTTTATCTTTGATTCTAACAGGAATCAGGTTAACAGATTACAGTTTATAATGCACAAATTAATATGCACAAAATGAAAATTGTGCGTAATAGTTAATGAAATAATTAATAACTGCAATGATTTGTGTGTTATACTGGCTACTAAGTTAACTTTTACAAACGTAAATTTTGTACTAACCTATTGCAACTTAAATGCCATTGCTAAATACAACTAATAGATGAATGACAACAATGCTGTAAACACGAAAGAGGGAAGTGAAACTGCTATAGATAAGTTGCTATGTGCAAGTTATTAGACGAGTTGCTGATTTAACAGAGGATATATAATATTGTTATGTAATAAAACAAGTAGATGTTTTAATTCACTAAATGAGCGGCTGTGAAATGCATATAGACCAAGCGAAACAAGCGAAGAGATATGTCAATTCGGATTACATACCTGTAAATTGCAATTGTGTAATAGTGCAGTTAGCTTCAAGTCACCTAGAAACTCCTAGGATAAATTGGTTTCCTTCTAGACTGAAGCACGAATGAGATAACTTTCTATTTTTCCGAATGATGCATCTGTCCTAACAACCTGTATATTTTCAGTGATTACAAGGTAATTTTGGTTCAACTAAATTCAATTATACTAGTCCATATAAAATACGTAGAAACTTTTATCTCCAATTTCCCGTCAGCCAGAGTGTATTTAGGGAAACAAGTCATAAATATTTGTCGCATAGTTTATAAGGTATTTCTCCCACTTCCCTAGCGTGCCTTCGTGGTGTAACGGTAGCACGCTGGGCCGGTATTCCATTATACCGTATAAGTCCGTGGTTCGATTCCCGGCGAAAGCGGTTGCATATTTTTCATCTTTTTTGCCTCTAAAAAATCCTAATGACTTTACAAGTTTAAATGTGTTAAAAAAGAAAAATGCTAGGTAAGGTAATATCTGAAGATTTCTCAAAGTTATAAAATGGTATTTTTTGTGGTACAATAACACTTTAACATGATTTTGGAAACTTCAGTATAATATCACTGTCTGATCATTACCACAGTACATTCATTTTATCGATACCTCCATATGGCAACGCCTCTAATATCTGTACCTTTCCTGAACATTTTTGCAATGATATTGAGGAACAACTTTCACTCGAGTTCAATTGATATTTTACATGACAACTCGATAAATCATATCTGAGAACATTTCTTATTGTTTTTGTGACTTACACCTCAGTTTTCTGGCAGTGACCTCCGACAACCCCATCGTAGTAAAAAGTGCAAGATCACACCTGTGGTTGTCAAGAGCAGCATGCAGGTGACAGTACGACTTTGCACAGTTCTGCCCACAATTTTGATGGAGAGCAATCCCATGGGGACGAGTCAACCCTCTTACCCTGCCCTCCACCTCTCGAGAGTACTTTTAGCTGGCCAAATACGTATTTAGAGTTCCTCCATGCCGCAAAGGCACTATACATTTGCAAATATCTATGCCTTCTCCGGGATTCAAATTTGGGCTCTACGGTGCGGCAGTCAGCTTCGCTAATCACTAGCCCGGTTAGGTGGCCAGAGGAAGATTCCAATGCAATGCTGAGATTCGGATATACATTTAGCTCGGCATGTAGAAACGTCTTGCCCCAGATTTCTGAAATACCTTTATTTTCTGAATGAGCGGTTATTAGTTATCTAAACAGTCATGATACGCTGACTGTACTGTGTTACTGTAAATGTTTTTTTCCGTACAGTTAACTTCTACCTATCTTCTACCTATACAGCTAGAACACAATTTATAAGCTTAAAACACAGCACTAATCCTAAGTACTCTTATGAATTTTGTATTTAAGTAAATAATTTTAGTGAAATTATGTCTGAATTGTAGTTTTTCCTATATAATTTGACATGAATTGCTTGAAAAAGAATATGCTTTGCCGTAAAAGTAAGACTACAAAAGCAAGTCTATTTAACATTGAGTAAATGGCTATCTCGTTAAATTGGCGACATATCGCCAAGCTGGTAATAAGTTTTGTAACTAATTGTTGTCGCCAAATTAAGCGAGAAATCGCCAAATGTTGACAAACTTGGCCACCATTTGGCGGCATTTGGGGCTGGTCCCAGTACAACCGTAATAGCTATTGTATTTGAACAACTTTTATTGGTTTCATATGCTATTGTAACCGTACCCAATCCTTATATGCCTTTCAATAATTTCGAGAATGGAAGTTACTATATATTTGTATATGGCCGGCCTGAAACTATATAAGCCCAGTAAGATCATCAGTTTCTTATTAATAATTGTTCTTTCGTTGAGTGTCAGTGT
The DNA here is from genome assembly GCF_044657685.1 of Stegodyphus dumicola. Lineage (NCBI taxonomy): Eukaryota > Metazoa > Arthropoda > Arachnida > Araneae > Eresidae > Stegodyphus > Stegodyphus dumicola. The sequence continues at coordinate 106,409,615 of NC_140777.1, forward strand.
GGAGTATCGACAGATCTCAGCAGGAGTTTCACCTTTTTAGGTGCGGTTTGCGCAGCCCTGTGTTTAACGATCTTAATAGTTTGATGTGTAACAACTGAATGTCTCTGTGATACTGAGAAGAGCAGTACGAGTATTTTTGCGGAAAGTTCCAGAATTTTTAAGTGTTTCTTTTGGTAAAAAATAAATTTTGGTACTTTTCCGTTTCGCCGGCGCAAATCTCGCCAAGCAGACTTTATTGGCGACAACATACATTATACACACAAAAAATATTAAATAAATGTTAGTCCTAAGAATTCTTTTTTTGAAGGCATAAACTTTTTAATATCGCTTAAAGTTTTATAAAAAGCCAAATAAATAAAGACAAATTTATAAAAAGACATTAATTTAAGAATTTACTATGCTTTCTTGGTTCAACATCCTGTTTCGCCGATTCATATCACGTGACCCCAAGCGATCTCATCTCACGTATACTACTCTACAAAAATGTAATGCTCTCAGTAATTATCCACATTAATTTCAAGTTAAATTTTAATTTGGAACACAAGTTTAAATGCAAGAAATACTTCAATTCGTACGAATAGCTTACTCAGAAATTATGTAAAACTGCAGTGCTTTACTTCGCTAATGCATTCTCATTAGAATTGATGAATTTAACCCTTGACTTTACCTTTTCTATATTTTCGGCTTCGGGTAAGCGCTGTGATTGCATCCTAATTGATTTAATTGCCGAAAATGGCCTTAGACATAAAACTGAACTATTTGAATGAGGTGCAAAAGGTTACCAGCGAGAATATTCCGTTTGGCATCGGTTGTACCATTATTGGTGACTTTATTGCTTGCGCCGGCAAAACGGAAAAGTACCTAAATTTTATAAAGCTATCATCAGTTCTGTGTGCATTCAATACATTACGAAACTGTCTGCGCGCAACATTATAATAAGACCCAGTAAAAAAGTGATATTGTTCCTCTGGGATATTTTTAAGCCTTTCAATAATCATCTGAATCATACCTAAACAAGAATCATCTAAATAACGCCTTTAAGACATGATGAAAATTTCATGATATTAGTTTAATTTGTTTATTTCAATATTTTCCTAAAAATGCATGATATCACATTATTTCGTTTCGGAGCTTATGCATTAAATCATTCTCATATGCTCTCCCAAAGGTTTACATCCCGTAGAAAGTACTACGTACATGATATTTGAGTGTTTTTTCCTATATGTAACATGCATTTAAGTCAGTTGACCTTAGAAAATACTCAGAAGCATCCCTTCTCCTAGGCAAATAGCCCTCACAAATTTGGCTACAATCAAAAACACCGAATCACATGCCTCATGATACTAAATTTGTATTTGTATGTATTAAAAATTAAAGCGATAAAAGTTGCTAAAATTGTTTCTGCTGTTTCGTCTGAATTTCTTGCTATTAAATTAGAAGCGATTTGTCTTTCTTAGTATATGAAAGTTTAATATGTGAAAAGTTTAACATATAAAACCTTGTAATGCTAGCTCACTGTTTCTATTCACAGATTGGCAAACACAAATAATTTACAACTTATACATTTTAGTAGATATTTTATCTCTGTGTAATTATTTAACGCTTTGAATTTTAAATAAAGAATACTGTTTCAATATTTCATTTCGCATGAACATTATGCTTTATTGGCTTGTAGTTAAATTTTATGTTACAATAAAATTGCATAACTTTTATAAAATTTACTTTAATTTAAATCACTTTTTTACTAAATTTTATTTAAAATTTATAATTTTAATTAATATCTAAAGTAAAACGTAAATACTAAAATAGTTAAGAATTTTTCAATCATATTAGCATTTTGATTTTGATCAGCTAAACCTAGAGAAATAATATTAAATTGTACTTCCTTACAAATTATAAAATATAATATGCCTACTAATTTGAGTGTAAAACCTTCAATGAACATTTAAACGTAGATTTAAAAACAAACTCACGCAAAAGCTACTATTTGCCTTTCGTATCTGCATTTGCCTTCTTAACGTATACCTCAAACATTCATTTAGTCATGCAATTTCCCGTTTATGATTGTAATACTGACGTGCTGCTTGTCAAGACAGTATTGACATCAAGGTCTAAATGTACATAACAACAGTGAACTGTGATTTACATAAAGGGGTGTATCCTCTAACACGGTGAGTGCGCGAATGATATGTGTGGTAGATCATTATTAAGGTGAAATCACATCGTTGTATTTGTACTAAGCATTTCAGGCTCAAATGGTTATAGTTTTTATTTTATGTGATTACATAATATTAGTTCTTTAAGTATTATCCTTGATTTAAGTAATTATTTGTTATTCTGAAATAACAAAATTTCGATAAGCCTACACAGCCGAGGATTTAATTTTTTAATTGAGACAAATTTCTTTCAATAGGTTGGCTTGAATAAATATTTTTGAAAATTTTTTAATTCTCATGATTGTTTAAAATTAATTCAATGACTACAAAAAACCTTACTGCTTGAATAAAATAACTCAATTTTGTGAATAAATGTATTTTTCATATCCTAAGGTAATAATATTACTACAATTGCTCTCGCTCTGTTAGTAATTTAATTACCTGCAAAATTTAGCTATGTGAAGATTTATCACGAATTATGCAGATGTATTATTAGGCAGAATGACGCAGGTATGTCTTTGAATTATGTGATTCATAGACACAATATATAATACACACATAACCATGATACTTTTTATGAAGAGTATAATAGCCTATTTTTATGTGAATATAGCAAACACAAAGACGATTATCTGTCTAAAGTAAGGGACGCATTCTATGTTTCTAAGAGAAAATGTCTGGTTTTTGTGTTACAGGAACGAAAACCACGAAACTTTCGATTATTTCAGCCATTGTACACAATCAGAACCCCGTTCGACTTACTACTGTACAAAAGCATTAATTACTCATCTATTTTTAAGCTGAAATATGCAAAAGCATATTAAAGAAAAATGCTTTAAAAATGTACGCAATAAGTCATGAAATCCGGGAGACACTCATAAATTGTTACTGAAAGGTGAGTTCATTTTGAACGATGGATATTTAATGAAATCATGTTGCAGGTAGAAACTCATTCATGAATATAACAGTCTTTTTTGCGCATGATCATCGGGCAAAAGAGTCAAAATAATTTCGCTCGAGAATGCGGGAAACTCAAAACTATTGATAAACTCAAACAAACTCAAAGATATTGAAATTCTGTCGCGAACTCTATTAGAACTAGAGAAAGCCTGCGAACTATTATGGATATATTATTATGAAGATAAATATTTGCATCTATAAATGCCAAAATAATTTCAGAAATACATAAACACTAACAAAGATTTATACAGAAACTTACATCTTTGCACTTTTTTAAAGACTTTACAAGGTAAGGCAGTCATAAAGTTGGAAAATGAAACATATATATAGGAACTAACTATCGTAATGTGCTACGTCGAGTGTTATTTCAGCATTAAAATGATGCTTAGTTTCTTAATCATATGTTGTATGTTTTCGACAATAACTTGAATTTCAGAAAACGTTCATGCCAAAACTTAGTTTTATGTTTATTCTTGGGTTTTCTACTTTTAGTTCCGTTCAGTTAGTTATGATATCGTATCCACATCTTATCAGTAGTTGCACCAATTTTTTGGCAAATATATGTCTTTTTCTGAAGATACTAAGTTTTGGTGAATGTTTATAAGCATCTGAAAATACCAATACCTTTGAAGATACTAATTTTTTGCCAAATGAATATAAGTGTCTGAAGATACCATATTGTCTTGTATATACTATCTATGTGAACAAAGAGCATCATGCAATTGTAAATTTATTTTATTTAACGTATTTTTGCTTATATTAAAATCTGTTCTAGATGCTTACTGTTTTATCTGCTTCCTCCGGAATGTATAAATGACAGCCTGCCTTTTTCGTCAGATAAGGAGTTAAGACTGTCATCGATCGAAATCTTAAAGCACCTGATGATGCGAGAGTGAAACAGCTGAGCTTGTGAACTTTTCTTTCGGATATTGCACAGCAAGTAATTAGCTCCAAAAATTTATCGAGCAAAGTGCTAGGATAGACCTAGCTTGTTAATTGTATACAATTCGATTTTACGTATTGTCTATTAGCCTTGAACAGCTAAAGTAAATTTGGGGTTAAGTTTGTTCTGTACTCTAAGTTAAAATCTACTTTAAATTTTACTTTATTTTTTGATACTTTTGCATTCTTTTTAGAATTCTAAGACTATAGTAAAGCAGGGTAAAAATTGAACTTAATTTAGTTTAAGTATATCGAAGAATTTTGTAAGATGGTCCGAAAAATAAATCACACAGAAGATTTTTATGATGGCAATACATTTTATGATTGACTACACTGCAATTATTCTTTTGCAATTTTTGTTTATATGTATTATTCAATATTTTAACTACGTATGATTCTTTGCGATCAATATAAATCCATTATTTTAGTGTGCTTAGTACGATAAAATAGTTTCAGTTCTCATCAATTATTTAACGTTGAGCTGGGGATTATGCGTACTGTGTCATTCGACTCTGAATGCAGGTTTGATTCTCAGTCATGTCAAAGATGAAGATCTTTTATTATAATTTTTAGTAAATGGCACTGTAAAACTTTCATTGAATTCCTGATTTGATGCATTAATCGTTTCAAATATGGAAATGCAGGTCTGAGCGAGGACTTCGGCGATAAGTGACTTCGGCGAGCGACTTTCGTGGTTTTTCTCACGTGTAACGTGTATGCGAGCTGGTTTCGCTTAGAAAGTTCTTCACGAAGGCATCCCTCCTTTAAAGCAGATAGCCCGGCTTTCCGTAACTTAATAATCTAATTCAATCCGTTTCATCAGTATTTAGTCAGAGCCTTTATCAGTCTTTACAGGCTAAGCAATTCCAGTGCGTGAGATGAAAGGAAAGACTGGTTTCATCAAGAGGGAAAATGTCTTTAGCTGATATCTACAGACGTCACAGGATAAATTCCGGAGTCTTTAAATAATTCGACTGAGAAATCATAGGATGCTCCGTCTATGATACGATATGATGTTCTATTAAGTAATTTAAATTTATACAACCATATAGTCGAAAACCAGTCGCTCTTCACTTTAATCTGCAATGATATCGTTTTTGTCTTTTCCGTTAGCACAAACTCAGTTGATGCTATTTGCTGGTGTACACGTCCAAGTGTTTTTTCTTTGAATACCCAACTTCTTTGAAGTAGATTCACCTTTAAGTTTTTGCTTCCCCCTAATTTCCTTCTACATTTGTTTTCAGTTCTGACACAAGAAAATTAAGATTTTTAGATTGTTACACTTCCATAAATTTTGCATTCTTGTCAATTTTTTAAACTATCAGTTGCATTAAATGCGTTTCACCTGAAAACAGCTTCTAAGGATAAATATTTGAATTAAAAGATTTTTGTTAAATGAGAAAGAAATAAACCACTGCAACATTGCTTATTCTGTACCACCGAGTAACCCAATTCTTATATAGGGTGCAAAAAATCTTAATCATATTATTTAGAGTTTTTAAGCATAAAAATTTCTATATTAAAGATGTTTCTTATGTAATCTACAACACGAGAGAAAATTACTACTGAAAACATTCTATCTAAGAGGATTAATGTAAACATTTATATTTATATATATGTTTTTTTAAAGCTGGGACATGACCCAAAGTGTCAACGTCTTTTTTGCATAAAAACATAGTGAAAATAAATATCGAACGAGCTTTTCTCAGTTTTAGACAATTCAATTTAAATGAAGGTAAGTTAGCAGACGATAACACGGCGAAGGTAAAAATTATTCTTACAAATATTTTTTTTTTAAAAAAAAAGAGGAAAAAAGAAAGAAATTTTTTTAAAATGTTAAAAATTTGAATCATCACCTATAATTTAAAAAAAAAAAAATAGCTATTCATATAGTATTAATAAATATTTATTACGCATCATTGAGGGAAAAAATTTCATATAATCAATTCTCCGTAAAAATTTATTTGAAATTTAAGGTTAAAAATAGCTGTGGCAATTCACTGTAACAAAATCCATAAACCACATTTGGCGTTATTATCGCTCAAAAAACATGCAAAATTTCAAACCGCGCATATATGTAAATTCGTGTATATCTTAGAAAATTTTGAATAAAAAAGTCTAATTTTTTGCAGGTATGCTTAGAAATACACCTATTTGAAGATGATGGTTAAATTTTATAGGTTATAATTCAAAATTGTTTTCGAAAAATTTATAAAAATTATTTAAAAATACAAATTTTAAAAGTAAATCATAAATAATGGGTGAATTTTATTTGGAATGAACTTGAATTTCGAAATCTGAAAGGAAGAATAAAAAAAGTTTAATAAAAAGCGATATATTAATAAATATATACCAAATTCAATCAACATTGAGGAACTAAAATTTTGAGAGCTAATTTTTTAAAAACTACTTTTGCGATTTTTACAAAACTTGGTATTCTGGCATAATTTGAATCATAGAATCGAAATATGGAAAAAAAATTGGTATGTTATTTCAGAAAAAGTCCGATTTTGTGTCAAAATACCTATGTTAGAATACTGCTATATATAAAACTAATATATATCCTAAGTCGCGCTTTCGAGACATGAAAAACGCAATTTGAATTTTGTGAATCGGCCCAGTAGAACGGGAGATATAGAACGGTCCCTTTTTTTCTTTTGCAATGTACAGTTGAAACAATTTACCTAATAATATTTGATTCACTAACTGCTGATATTTGTAGTTCAGAGAAAACATAATTGGGGAAAGCCTTGTTATTTGTTTTAAGTTCTTTTTTCTCACTTTAATGTGAATCATGAAAGTGAAAGTAAAAGCATCATGCGATATCCCTACTAGTAAATAATTTTATAGTGTACTGTGGCTTATCTTAGTTGTCTGATAATAACATCAGAACAAGCTGACGAAATTCATCGTGGCAAGGAGTGCAAGATTGCACGTATTATTGCCAATAGCCGTGAGCACCATACAGTTGACAGTCCCACTTTTCTCAGTTCTGTCCCGAACTTTGAAGGAGATCACCCCGGGCGAACGAGTCCGTGGGTCTCTCTCTTTCCCTACCACAGCCTCTCGATAGGACTTGCAATTGGTAGCGTATTTAGAGTTCCCCCAAGCCGCACAGTTACTATACGTTTACAAACATCTATGACATCCTCGGAATTCGAACTCGGGACCTTCAGTACAGCAGTCAGCGTCGCTAACCACTATTCCGATTGGGCGGCATAAATTTATTGTTAATTAGGCTACTGAATGTTAATACGTTACCGATAGGTAAAATGCTTTAATTCTCTTCTGATCTTAAAAATGTTGTTACACATCAAAAGTTAAAAGTAATTACTTATTCAAAGAGTTTTCATTAAATTTGAAAAGAAGTTTTAATTTTTAGAAATGATTATTCATAAAGATATATAATTTTCAGAACATTCATTAAACTTCAAAGAAATTCATTGGTTCCTTTTGTAGCCTTTAATAATATGTAACACAAAATACAAATTTCTGAAAGAATTTCTGCAATGTCCATATATTTAAAAATTTGTCTGCATATCGTAAAAAGACGTGATATATTTTAATCTCCCATTTCTTCCTTTGACAAAAAGGACTAAATATTTTCCTTGTACGTGATATTAATTAAAAGTAGCTTAAGATATATTTCACTGGCTTCTTTTTATTTTTGCTAATTGGGATAAGTCAAATACTTAATGACATCTTAAGGCACTGGGGAATTATAAGATGATGTATCTTGAAGTGGAAAAATATTTACAATGAAATTTTAAAAAAATTCTCAAACGTGATGCAAGTAAATATATTTTTTTTAATATTTTTAATACGGTATCAAAATGTTTTTATGTGATATCAAGAGAGTCTTTCCTCCTGATTAAAGCTACAAGCATGATAAGTATTTAAGAAAATAAAGATCTTTTTTATATTTGATCACCTTAAACATATCTTCGAGAGCGAAGTTATATTTCAAAGAGTAAAGAAAAAATTTTGAAATTATTAATACATGAAACAAGTTTAAGAAATTTAACAAAAATTCAAATTTTTAAAATAAGCTTTTATTTAAATTTCATAAAATTATTAACGGACTAAAATCAGAGAGAGAGAGAAAAAATCTGATAGGATTCAGATTTTAACATTGCACCAGAGGATTTATTAAGGTTTTTCTGCTCTCGTCGGGAATCACGTGTAGACAGTCTGCTCTTGCACTTGCTCCTGGTAACATCATTTTGTCTTTTTAACTTTATTAAGCATAGTTTTATAAGTACATATGCCATAATTTAAACGTAAAATTATAAAATATTTAAAAACAACATATTTTTAGAATTAGAGATTGTGAGACTATTTTTCGTAGATTTGCTACATTATTTCTTTGAAAATTACGTGTCTGAATGGTTAGGCGCCCAAAAGAATTATCATAACAAAGAAAAAAGTATATAACGAATTTTGTGAGTTAGGCTAGTATCATTTCATAAAAATATTTAATATTTCTAATTAGACATTTCATTGTTTAAATACTTTTTTAAAGCAATCGAATTAAAGTTATTGAGTAAGTTGATGAAAAATGAATAAGTTGAAAAAATATTTTTAAGGCTTGCGTTTGTTACTTTTCGATCACTTGCTGTACTACTCAGTAACCGAAAGACTAAATCTGAAAATTAAGTATCTTACGCTTTACTAAAATTCAATGCGCTAGTGTGAAGAGATAATAAATATCCTATTGGAGGCAGCGGAAACCCACTGTTTTCCGATAGCTGAATTTGTGGATTAAAAATGAAAAATATCTTGCATTTTGCCGAATGACAGCAGATTGGTGCGCCGCAGATAATTTTTTTTTTATTTCGAAGAATGTTGTGACAGCTTTCTTTCAAATCACTGAGTTTAGTAAGCAAAAATTTATTAAATTTGTACTCAAATATGAAATAAATAAAAAATAATTCGAAATTCAAAGTTCTGGCTTCCAGGTACCCGTACTCCGGTGAAGGACTACATGTTTCAAAATGTGATGGCTGTTGGTTCCGTCGTTTTTTTACAAAGCGAGGAACATACAAACGTACATACATATTTCTTTATTATTTAATTTTTTTAAGTTTATGTCGTGATAACATTTGGTGGCAACGATTTGAAACGTTGTTCGGATACAAAAGTGATAGGGACCAAAAGTGGGTTTCGAGACTAATAGCACCGCTGTTGTTAAAAATAATTTGCCACATTTTTATGGGAACAATAGTACAAAAATTGTCTATAATTTTATATCAAATTAAAATATATAAAGATGATATATACATATATAATTTTTATCATAATAAAATGGGGGAGCTTTCTTGATAAATATATGAAGTTAATGGCATATACAATATAATTCGATTAATAGGTTTCTTTGTTTAGGCGTCCACGCTTTTATTATTCGTGATATAAAATTGTACATGAATTTTGTAAAGTGAAATTTTTAATCTCCTGTTTCCATTAAAATATATGACAAAGCATTTTCTACTTTTAGTTAATTAATTATTGCCCAAGTTTTAAGTGAAAGCTTATTTTATTAAGAAAATTATTTTTTTATTTTAAGATTTTTAATCTCATTGATAAGTTATTAATCAAGTTATTTAATTGAAAACTTTTTTCAATAATAAATAAACACTTTTTTACTTCCAAGCATTCTGCTACGTCAAATGATCGAAACAAATCCAGCTGTTTTCCCCAAAATTCACATTACATCAGATTGGAAAAAACATGAAGATGCGCATTCAGTGGTTTTTGAACCTGTTCCTAGTTAGCAGTGTTTAGCAATGAATCCGCCACTGGTAAGAAATAAAACTTTAATTTCAGTTGTTACAGAAAAATATTAATTATAACCGAATATTTTCTTTGTAACTAACTCAGTATCGGTTTCAAAAGAAAATGTTAAGGAAGAAAATAATTATTTTATGTTTTACTACAGTTATTTTTTAAACAAAATTTATTTACTATCGGTATTTATCGGTAGTGGTCTTTCTTTCTTATTTTCCTTTTTTTTTTTTTTTTTTTCTTTTTTAGCCCAAAAGGGCCTATTAGCCTCGAAATAGGATTTTGCGTCGAATTGCTATAAACGGCGTATTATTTCTCAAATTGTCGCCGTGCAAATCTTATCGCTCTATATTAGTTTTAAAGAAATCAAATAATGAAGAATCTGCATGTAATCTGCATGTTTTAAAGAAATCAAATAGTGAAGAATCTGTATGATGTATGTTCTCGGCATTGTGAATAAACGATTTACTAGAGACATAAAATTTTGAATAGTGTAGTCCTCTACTTAAATATGTGCATCTAGAAGCTTGAATTTTAAATTTGTTTTATTATTATTCATTTCCTATTTTGAAAAACATTAATGGATTTTTGATTAACAAACACAACGATTTGAAAGCGAGTAGTTGCACGCCAAAGCGCCAGGCTATCTATTGGATATTCTAAAGAAACGTTGATTTTCAATATTTTGTGATACTGCTATTGAATTGAATTTTATGTGGTGTAGGGGCGAAGAAATTGATATTTAATAAATATGGTTAACGTATAAAACGTTGATAATAAAAAAGACAAAAAATTTTGATACCGACCTTACTAAAAATACTGAATATTGATACAATAACTTGAGAAAAGACTGGAAAAAAAATATATGCCAACACTGAAAACTGCATCGTAAAATCTAAACGTATGCTGTTGTGCAGCGTTTAAAAAATTTTGTGATTTTGTTGCTAAATTGTATGTGGCATAAGTGCAAAGAACAGGATACTTAAAAGGCTAAAAAGACAAACAATAAGAAAGTAGCAGTGAGTGCAAGAGGAGACTGGTAAACTGAGAGATTAGTTACCTTGTGCGCAGCCGAAATGATTTGCTTAAATTTTTGCTTGATGCAAAATTCAAAGTTTTGAGCCATTTTATTTGTTTTAGTGAAACTTAATATTTAAAGAACAAATCAACTAAAGAGAAACCATCATGTAATGAGATAAATTATAATTAAACAACTAAATTATACTTTATCTTATTACATGCTAAAATTAAGAAACATTCTGAGCGTACTGGTTCTTTTAATTTGTGTTGCAATGCTTGAAGCGATTTCACGAATAAGTGTAAATAAATTAAACCAAATGTACAGTTCTATGGTAAATAAAATACAAACACAGCAAGAAAAAATCCTAAACTATACACTTTCTTCAGCAGTAAATGTTATAAAGAAAACTGCAGCAGGAAAACCGTTTTCATTTCACACAACGTTCACACAATTTCACACAGGGTTTCATATAAGGAAGCAAGAAAATTATTATATTCTCCATTTCATTTTTTGACATTCTTATTTAGTCTTTTGATGGCACTTCACTAGACTTTTTTGTCTTAGGTTTGCTGAAACAAACTTTTAGACACTATTTCTCTTTCCAAGCTCAGTCCTTCGATTTCGAAAAGATTATAATATAGAACTTGTAACACGCTGAACTTTAATGAAATTTTTGCAACTGCAGTTAAGAAATACAATTCAGATTATTAAGTGGTATGGATTTCATAATGCCAGCAGCATGGCTTTTCGTAAGCTAGTTGAATCTATACATTTCATTACCGTAAATGAAAATTAACATTAATTCCAACAATAAAGTTTGTGCCTCCCCCAAACGGAATAGTAGTTAGCAATGATAACTAATGATGTTTAGATAATCTCCCAGTGACTAGTCTGTGGGACTGTAATAAGTGAAATTGTATTCATTACATAGAACAGTCGTATTCAAAACCCATTTTTCAAGGAATCATAGCACAATCTAATTTTACGTGAATAGATTCATCATACTGGTACCATATGCGAAGAAATTTCATGAGAATGTATTCGGGATAGTCAAATACTGTACATATATATCTATATTTTTGTATCCACTCAGTATCCCACAAAAAAGTTAGTTTCTTCTACAAAAATTATTGTCCTACGAAAGGGAACATATATGTAGTAAGCAACGAAATGTGTTTGGTGAATCACCTGTGTAATGGATTCTGAATTATATGCTAATACGAAAATTGGAAAATATCTAATAACTCGAAAACATAACATTTAGGACCATAAAGCATATCATATAAAAAAGCTGCATTTTCGTCCTTCCTAGTTAAATCTTGTGGCTTCTTCCTGATCGAATATGTGCAGCACTTTGTGAGGAGCCACTGCGCGCATCCTAGAATAGGAAGAAATTGAGCGTATAAACTCACGAATTGTCTTAAAACATCTTGCATGGTAGAAAACGCTTTATTGCATACAGACCCTACATAGCTTATTAATTTCACTTTCTAGGAGTTTCATCCAAATAGATGCCCACACTGCACTAGAAAATGTTATATATTTTATTATTCATGTACACAGCACACATCAGTTTTCGTCAGCCTTATGTTCAGTTTTCGTCAGCCTTATGTAATTTCCTTTCTAGTGCACAGTTTTTGAACAAATTTGAACATGTGATTTCTATGGCATAAAAACTTGAAAACGACATGCAGGTTATCATTATTAATAAGAAAATAATAAATAAATAAAAAAAAATTGAAATGAATTAAAATTTCCTCCTTCCTTTTGCTAATTTGAAAACTGTATTTGTATTGCTTTTAAATTATTAGACAAATGCATAAATAAACATACGATACCTAAAATAAATATTTCATAATCGTAATTTAAGAATATGTGTCCGTTTTACAATTAAAATTTAGAGAATGGTTCTGAAGTACCCTACTTAATGTACCTTCATGTACTTTTTCATTAATGCTCATTCTAAGCAGAATATGCGAGGAATTTAAAATGCTTTCAATGCATTAATAGTTCGTTTAATGTGCCGTTCTGGATTGCGAGAAAATTACGCACTTCCCACTTCTATAACTTTAACTAGTAAAAACGTAAGAGCACGACATTTCTTGTGATGCAAATTTGTTTTCTATTCGCATTAAAAGTGAATAGCAGTAACTTAAAAAGTACTCGAAAAGTGAAAGAACATAAATAGGAGAACGAAATGCATTTGCCATTTTTCTTAAAAATCTATGTTCTATAAACTAAATTGAAGTTAAAATTCTCATAAGCATCAAAAGAAACAAGCAAAAAAACAAACACCTTTTTATTTATACACCATGATTATCCGGAATAAATTGAAAGTAAGATTGTCTTTTCCTTCTTTTACCAGCCACGATAAATGAGAAGACAAAGAGCTAATTACAAATCATGTAATCATAGGCTGTTAGTTTTGGACTTACATTTAATGTTACTGTTTAAAAATAATTGTTTCGAATAGTTCAATACTTTCTGAAATGCTATAATAACTTCGGAAAACTCCATGCAAAAAATTAGAAGAGAAACCCGCAAAGCATATTTGCCTTACAGAGTACGAATCGCTAAATTTGACATCGATGAATGTTGCTTAGTTGATGAACGTAAACATGAATTTTGTTGTTAAATTTATTATATAAAGGAAAACATATAAAAATTATAAAGAAAAGTTCTTTGTACCAATGATAGTCCTTAATAATAACAAAATGATTCAGTTAGAAACCCATATCAGTGACACATTTAATCTTTTAATTTTTTCAATGTATTATACACCATAACAATGATCGACTGTGAATCTAATTCTATAAGGAACACATAAAATATTGTTCTTATTAAATGAATTTGCAATTTTATATTTTTATTATTATTTTGGAAAGTTTTATATTTTTAAACCTAAATCTGTCATATATTTTCCTGTGTTCAGAAGGAGTTTTGTCGTTATCTTGGTGATTCCATTTATTTTTCTTTTACATTTGTGTTAATTATCATTACTTTACAACTGAAATAAAGAGTCACACTTTTCTTTTAGCTGTGAAGGCTTACTTAAAAGATTGGCATAAATCATCTAATACGTAACAGTGTATAAAACCTGTGAAATAGAAAAATAAGTAAGTGTAATTCAAATTGTCGAACAACCTTGTATACTTAAAGAATTTAGAGCTTTTTGATAAGCAAAATCAAACATAGAAACTGAAAACTAAATTCTTAATCTTTAAAACTAATTAACATATTTATTTACATTTCCTTTCATGATTAAAAATTTGCTTCTACCGTTAACATGAGTATCTAGTTAATATTCTTACCCCTTATATCTCATTCGAGTTTAAACAAACGCAAGAGGAATACTTATTAGGTGCTTTCTTCTTAATCCTTTAAACTGCTTTTAAGGTTTTGCAAATTTGCATCTTTTAGGAATCTTCATTAAATATTTAACAACTGAATTCTCAAAGGCGATAGCTGTATTGTTTAAATGGATGATAAAAAATATATGTGAACATTGCAGAATAACAACAAACAGGGAAAATGTAAAAGAAAGGAAAATGAAATATCAGCACCAAGAAGAAATCAATTTAAATGAATAAAATTTAAGCAAAACAATTGTCTAGGTAACGTATTTATTTGATTAATGTTTCAAAGTCAAACGTTAAGGTATGCTCGAGAAGATCCCTTTAAAATGTAAAAGGATTGTACATTAATAACAGCTGTAGTTGCAAAGATGCTGAATGAAAGCATGCAAATGCACATGTATTTTGTGATACAGGGATCGCTACACAGTCGGGTATAGTGGTTAGCAACGCTGACTGCATACCGATGGCCCCAGGTTCCAATCCCTAAGAAACCATGGCTGATTGTAAGCGTATAGTTACTGAGGACCAAGAGAGCGCTCAAATATACGGGAACTGAAAGTCCTCTAGAGAGGTTTATGAGCTGTAGAATCTTGGTCCGCCCCCTGGGGTTTTCTCCCTCGAAATTGAAGCAGAAGCTTGACAGTTCATTAGGTTCAACATGACCTCAATGACCTGTAACACTACAGAAGTGCTGGCCTAGCTACCTCTTGTATAGATAACGTGTATTATTTTTACAGATGGAGTTCCATGCGTCTTACACTTGGTCAGTTGAATTTATAATGGTTCGTACTGTTTGTGGATGAGGCTGGATTAATCTTCCAGCCATGTATCATGCATGCTCGATGGACTAAAATTGGGTGATCTCATAGGCCAAGGCAGCATGTCGACACTCTGTAGAGCCCGTTGGGAGGTAGTAGCGGTATGGAAATGAGCATTATCCCGTTGGAAAATGCCGCTGTACAACTACCTTAGAATCGTAATATAACCAGACTGACATACAAATTTGCTGTTTAATTGTGTGAGATATAGACGAGAGTTCTTCTGCTATCATAGGAAGGTTCTCCCAAGGTCATACTCTCCTCATCTCTTTCTAACCAACATACGGTCATTACTGGCACCAAGACAGAAACACCTGTCATCTGAGAACACATTTACCCCCTTCAAAGAGCTCTAGCTTCATCTCCAAAGTCGTATGGCGATTGCATTGGTGGTATGGCTTCTATAAGGCATTTTAGCTCGGACCTGACCTTCAAGTAAGCAATTTTTACAGTTTGCTGTGCCACCCTCGTGCCAACAAAAGCTCGAATTTTTTCTGCAGATTTTGTGCGGTGCGCCACAGACATACGGCGAATACTGCTATTTTCCATTTGAGTGCTGACACCTGTGCGACCAGATGAAACAGTACCTTCTTTTTCCCATTTGCTGTCAACACCCATGGACATTCTAAGTCTTTTTGCAATATAGTGAAAATAAAATCCACCTTCTCTTTCCACCTATTACAAGACCTCATTCAAACTTAGTAAGCTGATGATTCTGCCTTTTTCGTTTCCTTAAAGGCATTCTTGACACAAATAGCGCTCACAGAGCTCACTTGAGAAGATAAATAACGCATACGGAATTTACATTGTATCGTACATTCAGAGTGGTGCTACTAGTGCCGCTCATAATCGTAGAGCGCAAAATTTGAATAAACATCGTCTTTCAGATGTGCAAATATACCTCTTAAATTTCGTTATCTAGCACAACTTCCTTCTTTGTGTTGATATTTTATTTGCAATCAGCATATATGGGAAATGTGTCACTTATTTTCTTCCAGTTGAAGTATCATGTGCATTTTGGAACCATAGAAACTTCTTCAATTTATAATTTTGAATTTATATATATGGATATTAGTTCAAAAGGTATCTTTGTAAAATTTGTACTTAACTTTTATGGGGGGGAAACATTTATTGAATCTAAACTTAAAATTTGATGTCTTGCTAAATATTCATAAGGAGCTATAGCTGAATTTCGTTTGGGTATCATGCAATTTAAAAAAGAAAGTTTTGGCAAATAGGAGAATATACAGAATGGTTGTTGCATCAGACGTTCAGATCAGAGTAAAAACAGTTAGGTCTTAGCATCTGTGTCTTACCGCATAGTAGTTTAACCAAAAAATATCCGATACTCATTGTTTGATTATGCAGCCCATTCTTGATTCGTAAAAGTGGGTTAGCCTGTAGATTTAGAAATCTTCGATTTCGGATATCACTCAATCCTGGTACTTGAATAATCTGATCATTAGTCATTGTAAAGAAAGCACAGTGATAGAAATGCAATGTTGATAAAAAGACGGGGCAACAGTACCAGTTTAAGTAAAGTTGCTGAAAATAATTCCTTCTTCAGATTGCAAGAAACGATGGTAACTCCGCCTGAGTAATTGACTATTTACTTCACGTTTGTAAAGGCAATCTGAAAATATCTGATATCAGTTGCGTTAATCTTAGTAATATGTGGTATTAGATACTTTATTTTACACTAAATTCCAAAATTAAATTATTGCATTGCATTAATGTTATGATTTATTTTAGAATTTTGATGCGTAAAGCATGATTTCAGAATAAATGTCTGGAAAACAATTAAAATCAACCTGCGATTTAAATCTTCTGGTAGCGAATTATGGATCCACTCATTTCTGATCCATTTAATGAATGCAGATTTTAATTTTTTTTTCCAAAGGAAGGATTTTGTACTGTTGCTATTATTGAGCCGTTTACAAAAGTAACTCTCTATAAGTTGAAAGATTATCTGACTCTCTATTTGGAAATTTTCGTCTACTTAATGGTAAATAATTCACACGGATTTCTTATTAACTCTCTTATTTCACTAAACTAACTAATGCCACTTAAGAGAAAATATTTCTTTTAAAAATAAGGATTCATTGATATGCAAATGGAAGTTGTGACTGATAAATGTGACTTAACTACCTATTCTACATATTCATACTTTCGACATAATTAACAAACCCCTATTAATTGCAAGCTACCGTTTTTAAATTAAACGTTAAGTTCGTGAAACAATTTTCACGATTTTAAATAGTAATAGATGAAGAGTTTAATTGAATATTTTATGTAAGAACTAAGAGTTGCAATAGATTAATCTCTTTCATTTAGAATATGAATGTCAGAAAATTAGGAACCTCTCTTTCATTTAGAGTAATTCTTAAATAGATCTTATCATTTAATCTTTTGTTTCGTAACTGGCAATGCTGGTTTCTTTGGAGAATTAACTTTTAAAAGAATATTTTCCACTTCAGGATTTCTCTGGAAATTCATTTATCATTTGAAATGGTACTATTAGTGATAAACGTACACTCTGCAGATTTTTAGCTGCTTTTTTCTCTGAATAACGTTGACGTTGCAGTCCAAGAAAAAATACTTTTATGTAGCTTTTTAAATATTTACTCAATAATCATCCTATGAAATGTAACAAAATGTATTGCAATACATATGTACAACGGTAGTTAATATTTACCTATTTGCCACGATGAATTTCGCGGGCTTGTTCTGATATCATACAAGCGAGATTAGTCAGAACTACAACGACAAAAACTATTTAAGCGCGTAAATATACTTTATTATATGGAAATTAAAAAAGAAAAAAGCAAAGTACATTGTGTGCATGAATTTATAATACACGAATTAAGGAGACCAAAAAAGCGATGTGAAAAATAGTAACAAGTTATAAAAACATAAAAAATTATAAAGGCACAGTATAATATAAAATAAGTAAATAATAAAAATGCACAACACCGGTTTTCAACATTTCACTACATTTAATGTTTTTCTCAAGTCTTTCAGGCCACACCTTTAATACAGGTGAAAATAAATTGTCACGAAGTGCTCTATTGGCCAGATATGCTGAAATTTGAGAATATATAGCTCGTTTTACTAGGCATTTGACTTTTCATCTAACCCTTCTGGAAGCATTTATACGAAATTTTTTTTTCGGGGGGGGAGGAGGTAAACGGAAGGGAAAGAAATATGCTTATTGAATTGCCGTCTTAGGGAACTAGATAGTAAATTTAATGTTACAAAAAATATAAACTCAAATTTCGTTGCCAAAAGTATATCTAAAATGAAAATTATTATCACTCATATTACGCAGATAAATTTGAGATCTTCCTCTAGTATATCATAAACTTCAGATAGATTTTCTTGGTAAGTTTCCAAAAAAGAAGGCATTCTTCTAAATGCTCATGAATTACCTGCGCCCGCTTATGTGTACCCAATTACTTAAGTATGATTTTACTACTTCTAAAAATGACCATATTTTAATTATCGTCTTAATACCGTATTTACTTGTGTATTACCCCTGTTTTTTATCTAATTTATCGTAAAAAGATCGAGAGGGTAACAGTGTGCTAACATTTAGTATTCGAAGGACTCAGTTACAGTAAGAACATAACAAATGAAAAGTATTAATAGATAAACTACTGTAACTACAGTGATATTATTTATTTGAAAGAAAAGTACTGTTCTATAAGAATATCTTATAATATCAATTTTAAAATATCTTTATTTTTACTTCCCTGAACCTTTGAATCTCGACTGCTGTTATTGTTGTCAAAAGCTATTCCCAGGCCTCAAATCATTTAGTGCTACTAAAACTGTGTCGTCTTTTAAAGCATTCAAGTCATCTCCATCATCACCGTTGTCAGCGATTTCATCGACTCAGTATGTCTTCCCTTGTGCAATGATCTTCAGAAGCATCAAAAGCATTAGATATAAAGACACAATAACACGCCGAATAAATACTAATTCAGAAGTCAAACAACAAAAATCAGCGTTATAACGTTGATTTTTGTTGTTTGACTTCTGAATTAGTATTAGATATACCTGTTTGTATAAGCTCTTCACTACAATTGTTTCATCAATAAGTACCCATACACCCCCAAAAATCCACGAGGGAATCAATCAGTAAGACGTAGACGAGTTTTAAAATTTAGGTGAGGTTGCTTTCTGAACATTCTGAGGAAAGGGGAAATTACGTGAGCGTTTAAAAACATTTCAGAGCCTTGCGCTAAAGAGCTAAAGAGGAAATATGCCAGCAGATACGATAAATAACTTCGTTTTGCAAAACAGATAGCCTTCGTAAACATTTCTGTGCACAAAATCGTCAGTTATCATGTAGAGATATTAGGTATTTTTTAGAAGCAGGAGAAATGAAAAATTTGCAACGCCTTCGCCGGGAATCGAACCGCGGACCTCTTGAATACGCACCCAGCGTGCAGACTACTACACCACGAATGCACTCGAAGAAGACGGGATAATTATAATCAAACCGGATACATTTGACTCTTATGCAAGGAAAGCAATTCTTAGTCCCCCATCAGTCTACGACGTTTCGAGTGTCAGCTGGGAATGACGAAAAAAATATTTCATTTGCCCTTTCTTACCAGATTTAAATTGCATACAGCCAATAACTGAATACAGATGAATATTATTAAACAAATGCCAGACAATTGATAGGTCAGTAGGCGATGAGCTCTCCAATTCGTTTTACTAATACAATCCAAATCATTCAATGCAGAACACTCTTTCAGAAGAGCAACAGTCATGTCTTGTCCGGAGTTATACAGAACACATTCAGGCGAATTAGTCAATTTAAAACGAAACAAATAAGCATTCAGCCAATCGTGTTTGGTCAAATGTCTGATCGGCCATAGCGGTAGAAGGAGGTGAGTGCGGGACACTGCTAGTATCACAAAACACACTCTAGGGCTTATCACAAACACCAGCAGCGTGGTAAGCCACATGACGAAATGATTGTTTGAAAAATCTTTTTATTTCTAATTTAGCATATTGGAACGGGAAGTCTCTATAAAATTTTTGGAGAACATATGTTCTCTTCTTTGCCAAAAGATCCGCTTTCTCGTTTCTATAGAAACCACAGTGTGATGGTCCCCACTGGAAAGCAACTTCTCCCTGAATCCCTGTCATTTCAGAAGCTCCATGCAACTCTGTGTACGGGAGCACTCAATCTGCATGGTTGCTTACCTGGAGAGCAGAGAAAAAATCAAAAAAAAATTTACAGCCTTCTTTTTTTTTTATTTTGGTAATTCTAAAAAAAAGGGGAAAACGGAAAGCGTATCCCTTGCTTTTAAGTTAACGGTCAATAGAATTGCATTTTTATTAAAACGTTTTAAACCTTAGGGCGAAATATGTTTACTTGCAGCGATCTGGAAAATGAGCACTTGACATTTAGAGTGTAATATTTTATCACTACGATGTAGATCTTCTTTTTTAGGTTTATGCTGCAGCTTCTCTTCTTGGAAACAACCGATATAATATTGTTCAACAATCCCTAAACGTAACACTATACATTCCTGTCGCAAAACAGTAGTTATTTACTTTATGAGTCGGAAAGAGGAAATCCTTTTTCGCCACCTTTTTTTAGTCTAACCCGACTGGTTCAGTGTATTATAATATCAAGGAGTTATACAAGATGTGAAACATCTGAAGTTCATAGTCTTTGACAATGATTCGAAAAGCAAGAATAATCAGTATCCGGAAAGACTACAAGATATTTCAAATCAAATTGTACTTACTCTATCTCCATTTTTAATTCCGAGTACAAGATTGTCTGGAATACTTTCCTTTGATAGGGCTATCCAAGCATAAACTCTCCCAGAAAAGGCAAAAATGTAAAGGTAGACTCATTCTTGAATTAAACACATTTTGCGTGTTGCACAACTGAAATTTATGCTCTTGACAGCATAGAAAGTAACGTTTAGTGTGGACGCTGATTATCAATGTTTTGTTGCAGTTGTCGTACTATGAATATAATCTACGAGGTTTCCAACTAGCATGTTTGACAGAAATGTGTGAGTTTTGCCTGATACGTTGTTTCAAGTTTTTTTTTACTGTGGTATTTTTAATTATTTAATATACTTTCCACATAACTTCTGCTATTCGCTTACAGATGACGTTGTAAGAAAATCACATTTAGATGACGCAGATTGAGAAGCATCGATTAGACTGAGTGCAAATGAATGCAATGGTTGTGTGTTATTTTTAAATCGTGATTCTTCAACTTAAGTCTCACACTGTGTTGCTATTCAAAATTTGAAATTATTCAGAACTCCTAAATGGAAATGCTTATGCTGGCTTGATATTTGGAAGGCTTCATTCTCTAAGCAATTCTGTTTCATTACCCAATCACAGTACTTGAATGATATATAAAAGTTATAGTACCATTTTATGAACGAACGTACGACCGGTAGTGTGATTGGTAGTATGACTATTTGAGAATAAATATTTAAAATAAAAATTAAATTAAAGACGCATATTTCAAGGAGAAAATCTGGAACATATATTGAAGTCTATTGCCATTCCAAGCACATTTTCCCTACCTAAATTAAAGCAACAAATTTATTCGGTTTTTAAGCAAACAATACCTTATACCAGCTTCATTAAAATTTTAAATAAAACTCGTTACTAGACTTAATTCATATATGCTTCCCTTCGGATGGGAAAAGCAGAGGAGTTAAACTAATCAGGTCAACTGAAATAAAATCAAAAAATTGCCTTAATGTGCTACATAAACGTTGATTAATGAAAAGCATCTTTGTAGGAATTGAACGCATTTCCCTCGTCAAAATCACAGCTTGCTAGGCATCTAGCGAATGAAATCACTTATACTTCAGCGTAGGTATGATCTCCCACGAAGATGGCTACATGGGTGTTTTCTAGGTTTGCTCACTGCATAAAACAAATTACTTATCTTCTCTCAAAACAACTTTTAGGAAAGCATCTCTCCCCTATTAACAAAACAAGCTTCGTATGTTTTGCTTTATTGAACTTAAATAAAATTAAATTTAAAAAATAACTTAACAGAATCTTTTATACATGAATTATGGTGCAAGACGTAATTAGTGGTATTTCCTTAACAAATGTAATTGTATCAGGCACATTTAGAATTTTCTGATAGTGGACATAGTATCTTTTGACAATCGTTATTTGAGACATTAAAAATTCGAAAATAAATGACTTTTTTTATTTCCTTCCCAAAATAACGAATTACATTGAGAAAGCAAAAGCATTCATTCGTGGAATAGGTACGATAATTTGTCGGTTCCTTAGCGAAATACGCAAGTAATTACAGAAGTTTAGTCACAAATTAGTAAAATATCGTTAGCCGTTACACTGACTAAACGTGACACTACGCATTTAATAAATTACTCAAATAGTAATAGAGTAGAGTAAATTGTAAATAAAACGAAAAAAAAAGTGAATTTATAATTTTATCAGAATGCATAACTTTTGCAGTCGTTTTAGAAAAAAATTAAGCCCACATGCATTTCTGAAATGTAATTAATTCAAATTTCCTAATCCGTTCTTCAACATATTTCGCTAATACGCCTAAATATTCAATGTGGAAGCATTATGCGTGATTTGCAACATGAGGTATTTAAAAATAAAACAAAGCACTTATAAATACGGTATTCCTTAAGTTTACTGACAGAACAGTCAGCATTTTAGAACAAAAGATCAAACATGGTACGGTAATTACTGAGAATGTTTAGATTTGCATGTCTGGGACATTTAATGCCAGTTCTAGTTTCTCGAGTATCACCATTTCACTTAAATTGAAACGACTAGAGATTGCTCGGGGGAGAAACTGATTTATTTACGAATGAATTCTACGATTGTCTCCTATAACTCACTTATCTAGTTATCGAGAGATTTTAAAGTCCTTATACGTGTTAATGTTGCAACCACAATCTTTGCTATGAAATTAACAGCCTAGCATAGGTCTTTAAGATAGATAGAAACCCTTCTAACCATCACATTCATCGCATTTCAATATTGTTTTTCTATTAACTATTTTACACAAACAGATCTTTAAAATTAGCTGGACTGAAATTTTGAAAACTTCCCATTAATTAAAGTGGCGTATTTAAATAGTATTAATCGATTTACAAAAGTGTAAATGTTACTGTTTCTGATAAAATATATCTATAAACCAAAATATCCTAAATTGAAAATTTATCTTCTTTTCTGTCTAACGTCCTTAAATGTTCACAGATAACTTAACCATTCAAGTCACATTAATGTTACCATCTGTTAATGTCTAGCACACCATCATGTTCACCTCTGATAGAGGTCAGACTGACTGGTAGGGACTAAGAAGCTAAAAAGTATTTATGCTGATTATAGTGCATTTAACAGCTTCAGGGAATGCATGGCGAAGAATGCCCTCGCCGGGCGACCAACCCGATAGAGATGGTCCCATAGACTCTATATTCGGTTTTAACCAAGTACATTAGTAAAATCTTCTGCATACATTTTCAACCACTCAAGTATATTCCTAGCTGTGCGACAAGTTTCAGTGTCGTACTGGAAGATTTGAATTGAATTTGAATGATTTGAATGAACGTACCTACTTGATTGAACGCACGAAATGTCTGCATTACAGAATGCATAAAACACCTGCATGATTGAATGCACGTGTCTTGCAAGGATCAGTGTATACGTAATGCAATCTATAATGCCATCCCCAATGATTAGTGGAACAAAAGAATATAAAGAAACATTCCTCAGATCATAACATTGCATCCGCCAGCTTACTCGTTCACAAGTAGTTAGAGTTGTTTGTTCCGATGTTTTGTTTTTTGCCATGTGTGCCAAAGTCCATCCATTCAATAAAGCAAAATGTGGTTCATCGGAGAAGGCGATGCCGATCAATCGAGGTCCACTGCTGTACTGCCGTGCAAATTCCAGCCTCTTCTGCAGATGAACAGTCACTGACATTGGTGATGTCAGCATTTGTTGGCTACATAGCTCCATAAGCAGTAAGTTTCGTTGAAATTTGTTTTTGACGTAATTATGGTAACCTCTATTTTATTTCGGTATTAAATTGCTTCATTGTAGCATGTCTATCGGACATGTTCGGTTCATCACTTCTTGGACATGTGCGGTTCATCACTTCTTGTATCTTTAGCTCGTAGTTCTCTAAAAATTCCAAACCGCTTGTTTTCTGACATCTACTGTTATATTTAAGGATGTTTGTGTTATTATAACCTCTCCAGCTAGCTCTGTGCTTTCTAATTCTCTAATTAGGTGCCACTAGCTTTCGTGTACGAGTTCTTATGATGGAAGTGAACTTTCCATGTTCATGCAGATAAGAACGCATTAAAATTCAACTTACATTTTAATGAGTCTCTCTACTTGAGGATTAACAAAAATGTGAGTGACTACTGTCACTCACATTTTTCATTTCACATTTTATCATGAAAATAACTAAATTAGTGCTTAACTAATTTAGTTATTTTCATGATAAAATTTCATGGTTAGTTTAGTTTATTTTCATAATTCAAAATTTAGTTTCATGATAAAAATTTCAATTATGGTTTTCTGTAGGAGGAACCTGAATTCTAATTATTTGAACGTGCTAACTTTCAGCCGTAGCTTACTGTTCTGAACAAAACTTCTTCGAAATTAGCTACCCTCAACAGGATTAATCAGCCTATAAGGTACTTTCAGCATGGTATGGCCGTTAACTCCGCCTATAAGGTATTTTTTCCCTTCTTCCAATATGCTTTCGTGGTGTAACGCTAGTGCACTCGGCGCGTATTCGAGAGGTTCATGTTCGAGTCTCGGCAAAGGCATTGAACATTTTTCATTTCTGCTTCCAAATAACCTAATAGCTGACTCTACAATGGCTCCTGAACTAAAAAGGTGCTGGATAATAATTCGTCAGCACCAGAATTTGGCGACTAGGTCTCCTAAATAATTATTATTGTCTTAATTATTGTCTTAATTAAGTCTCCTAATCTCCAGTCGCCCTTTAAAAGGAGGAGAATTGAAGATATTTTCTCTCTCCTTACAACATGCAGCACCTGTTTGCTCCTTCATAGCGCCGTCGTCTAGGTCGCTCCGCCACACCTAAGCTAAGACTCTTACGTTCTTCAGACAGCAGACAACAAAAGATTTCCACGATTCCGGCTAACCTACGTATACTCCTACTCTCGTCTCAAAAATCTATAGAATCATCTGAAGAGAACGAGCAGTAAGTGATAGTAAAGATGAAAACTATATAAACCAACTTGTTAGTTAAAATAAAGCAAATTGTCGCAATTTTATATAAAGCCATTTGGCCATTCATTACATATTTGATATACATTGACCATAACAGCACACGGACAGTTTAAAAACTGCACAGTTTCTCAAAGGCTTTACTTTTGGTATGAAGCCAATAATCTAATCATTCCTTTTCATAAGTCTAACAAACCGCTTCGTTCATTCATGAAAACAACAGAAGTATACTCACCAAATTTGCTGCCGGCAATGAATAATGCTATCTGTTACTTAGATCATTGTTAGTCATTACGTTGTCTTAGTGGTTGTATTAATGTGACTCATGCGAGCTATGACGTAATGAGCTATTCAATATTGGTTCATTTGTTTTTCAGCGAAATTATTTGCACTCATATTCCTTTGAAGGATTTAATTTATCATGTAATTTATTGAATTGAAATTGAAAATTAAAAATAGTTTGATTATATGGATACTCATTAGTAATGTATATAGATATACATACATTGAGCTCAAATAATGATTTAAACTTCAAACTTAAATGAATTGCTGTATTCTACAGTAAGAACGTCATCAATTTTATCCTAAGTGATGAGGTGCTAGAGTTTTAGATGGTAATGGAATATAGACTCTTATTTAAATTTTAACTGACATAATGTTATAAGTTTGTCTCACAAATTAAAAATCAGCTCGAAGAAAATTGTGCATTTTTTTTAAATAGAGCTTTCCAAGTGAGAAACAACACAAGCAAATCTTGATCTGTTTCTTCAAACTCAAAATTAGCGAATTACCTATAATACATTTCTTCTTGCTAAAAGTGCAAAAGCCACCCTTCTCTTTTGATACCTTGGTGGTGACTAAAAAGTGCATTCAGAAGAAACATCATAAACAACTGACTTTTCTCTATAATAATGTGCGCATTCTCACTACACGCACCATGCAGGATTTTTTATATTAAATGCCATGCCTTTCTTCCTATCGTTTCATTAAGTCACTTATTATGAATGAATAGGTGATTAAAATCTATATCATTGACAAAATAAAAACTTCGAAATTTATAAATATATATTTCTCTTCACCAAGAATACAAACAGTTCAACAAAATTTATGTATTACGTGTATACTAATTTTATGATTGAAAACAGTGCAAAGTTAATGCAACTAAATGTTGAAAAATTCACCCAAATTTCAAATCAAACCCATAACAGCTATTATATTGCACAGCAACATCAAACACAGTTCTCTCTGTAATTCTTAAATGGCATCAGGTAAGTCTATAGCATCTGCATACTTGTCATCATTATAAATTTATCTACATCATATTACAGAAATGGAACCACTTATACATTAGCCACGTAATAGGTGAATGAGACAAACTTCTATTCATATCTTCCTTAACTACCGAGGACAATAAGCTTCTTCGTGTCTCCTTTCCTCCCTCATTCTTTCTTTCCCCATCAGTTCTCCCCACAAATGGCCGAATGGTTATGATCGCTGAATACTGGCAGTTTGTTCTGTGATCAATCTCGAGATACATGAATACTTCGTTGCTTTCTTTCCATGCGTAACTTGAATACTAGCTAGTTTGTCTTAGATAATCACCCTTAATCTGTTTTAGAGGAGATGGGAGTATTTTTCCATAATCAGTTAACCAACCAGCCTCGTGTGGCCCTAACATGAGTCAACTTTAGATAAGGGTGGACGTGGCGCTAAACCAGTTAACCATAATGGTAAAGGGGTGGTGCCCACGTCCTCCGTCACTAAACTAAACTAAACCAACCAGCCATCTTATCAGTTTTATCTCTTGCATCTTTAAAGCTACACACTTACATCAGGATAATGTAAGTATATTCCTTCGTTAAATTTCGGTTGTAATTATGATAAAAGAAGGTCAAATAATCAGAGGAAATAAATTCAAGTTCTTGGCTCTTTAAGAAGTGTTGCAAGATGTCAGAATCTTTAAACTTTTTTAATGTACTTAAAGTGTTCATACGCCCATTAGCAGTGTATTTTACCGGTTTTCTTAATCTACCAAACCCACCAGCGGCCGAGCGGTAAAGTCGCTGAACGCTGTTCGGTCCGAGGTTCGAATCCGGCGAACGGGCTGGCTGCATGGGCGTTTTCGTGTCTTTCCCCATGTGTAACGTGTATACGAGCCAGTTTCCCTTAGAAAGTCCTCCACGAAGGCATCCCTCCCCTTAGGCAGATAGCCCTCTAGGCTTTGCCATAATCACACACACACACACCTAATCTACCAAATGCTGTATCCAATAAAAATTTGCATACAGGTAAGGAATTAAACATTTTACCATATTTCATGCTATATACCATACTATATATGTATTTTATTCCATATGTATAAAATTTTTCAGAAGTGTAATGTTTATTTATTAACATTGACTTTAGGATTGAAGGAAGAACATCACTAACATTAAACTCCAGCAATACACATATTAAACATCGCTTATATATTTTTAAATTACTTTAAAATTAATTAAATATAATATTCATAGCTAGAAAAGAGTTAAAAACAAAGTTTTAAATACTGCGTCATATTATTTGTGTTTAAAAGTATTCTGTAAAAACAGATTTACTTTTACAAAATATTTTGAACCTCTGTAGTATAATTTATAGAGAGCCGCTTCATAAATTCCTGTTCCATATTGGTAAAATAGTAATCCCATTAACCACAAGCAGTAAAATGATGAAAATCATACCTGTATTGTCTGTAATAACTGTATAAATATTAACCTGAAAATTAACATCTTAG
The DNA here is from genome assembly GCF_044657685.1 of Stegodyphus dumicola. Lineage (NCBI taxonomy): Eukaryota > Metazoa > Arthropoda > Arachnida > Araneae > Eresidae > Stegodyphus > Stegodyphus dumicola. Next base: position 106,437,679 of record NC_140777.1, read on the forward strand.
CCTAAATTCGTACGGGTGTTTACAAGAATATTCACATTTTAATTCTGAAAAGTATGAATTAAATAAATTGCAGTTATGCGTAAAATTTCATTTGAAACATATTTTTAATGTTTTTATGCATTTAGAAATCCCAGCATATTAGACCCTAGGTATTAAAACTGTTCTGTTTTTTTATTTTATAATTCAAATAAACTAGTTTTCATTCCTTATGCAAATATGACGCCGGAGATAACCAGAGTAGACAAGTTATTACAGCAGCATAAAATCGTATATAAATGTTTGGAAGTATGTATCTCAGTGTTCAATAAAAGTAAATTTCACTTGAATTTAATGAAATCTGAAATAAAATGTGTGAGTTTCACAAAAGCAGCATAGTAATTTCCCTATTTTATATTGAAGGCTAAGAAAAACCTGATACTCTAAAAACATATCATATTTGTTACAATATATTGGAATAAAATTGTTAACATTTTAGTGGTTCTTCGTATTTCAGATTCCTCTTGCCATGCGTGATAATCAAGGTAGAAATGCAACCGATTTCGTAATCAACTTTATACAGATCCGTCAGATGCAAATTGGTTGGTTTAGGTGATGAGAAGGCAACTTCTGATTGCATGTTCCAGAACTTCAGCTAATAATATTCTACCAGATTCCAGAAACTGATTACTGCAGCGTAGCATCTTATGCATGATGTCAAATGTCGTGATCCCGAATGTCGCCGAGTAATTGTCCGCGAAAGGAAGGAAATGTATTGATCGAAATGGCATTATCAAGCCCACTATAAATGGTAAAATCGTGGGCAATATTTATGATTTTATTACAACTGCATATGAATTTATCAACCACTGTGTGAACACAGGATCATCTCCTTTAATCTCCGCATCTTCTCACAGTAAGCACATAATCACAGCAAGCTATAACTTCTCATAAAATTTAAATTCGTCAAAATAATCTGTTCGGGTGACTGACAAAGATCATTTATTATTTAAAGCATGAAGTAAAGCTAATTTAAGATAAACAAAGGTTTAATAAAGAAATATTCACATCAGAAGTTGATTGTAAACAGAATATACACTCTATTTTGATTTATCTAGTTTACATCTTGGTGTGAGTTCTTCCAACTAAGCGTATACCGATTATAGGTTATGTTCGAAAATTTGAAATTGACCACATGATACTGAAATTTCGAAAATATGACAGCAACTCTAATTGTTATTTCTATAAATCTTATAAATCTTTATCAGTACTTTATCAAAAATGTCTAAAACTTAAACTAGTCATTTTAGTTGATTTAATGCATAAAAGTTACATTTCTTTGTTAATGTTTAGGAGATCTTCATCTTTATCAATAAAATATTCTGACTTTCAGTTCTACATTTTATTCGCTTTTGTTATTTAACTTAGCACTTATAAAATTACCTAATAAACACACTACCAATTCGTTATCTAAGTTACTCTGTTCGAGAAGAAAACTGTACATATAACAAGTAAAATAATCGTATATAGATACTAAATTGGTTTTACAAAATTATTTAATTCTTTAGTCTAAGAAAAGGTTTTCTGAATCACTCGAATGCCACAGCATTTCTTTCTATCGTTTTGTATTTTTAAATTAAGCAGATTTCATTAATATAAATTATTTTAATAGGTAAATTTAAGAAAGCTTCTTTTTAAGCAGCAAAAAGCACATAAAAAAGCCACAGCATTTACAAAAGTAAATGTATATTGAATATCAAAACGGATTCCAAGAATGAAAAAACGTATTTACTGAACATTAATTTTAGTTGAGATATCAAGGATCTTCAAATTTTTGTCACAATATACAGTAAGCATTAAAACACATAAAATATTATTCTACTGCTCAGAGGCATAAAATTTTGGTACGTTTCTGGATCAGCAATGATAATGAAGCTCTACTTTGGTGTCTGTTTACTACATGTCAGATTTGACCTTTTTATTCAGAATGACAGAATTAAATAAATCGATACTTTTTTCTTTAAAGTTCTATTTTTACATACAGTTAATACGCAGAGGGATTTAGGAAGACAGAAATTAAGCATGACAGACCCGAAAAGTATGTACGTTATACATTTGCAGTGTATGTCGTATTACAGTGCAAGATTCATTAATAAATTCATCACTGCATAAATGAAATATCCTATTTTTTTAGACTTTTCGGGTGCTATATTGTAGAAATGTTTGCGTGTGTGCAATGCAAAATTCCAGTTTTAGCGTGAAATTAAACACGAAAGGGGAACATTTTCGAGATATCCACAATATGCAAGGTTCTTAGGAGTCTGATGACTCATGTATACTTTATTCCAATAGTCATAACCTGAGCTTGTAACAGACGCCACAAGTGATTTCTAGTGACTGAACATACTTATAGTGCCCCAAATAAAAATAGATTACTCTGAAAACTGATAACAAAAATTAATGAAGTGAGAGAAAATGTGCTCCCGCTAAAGAATTTTTTTTTAGTTTGCTGAACTAAAATGCTGAACTTGCTAAACCAAATAATGTTTTGAAGTAATTAAGCTTTCTTTTCAAACCTTATAATTAAATGGTTTTGCCTACCTCTAGTAGCTTCTCAGTTAGTTTCCGTAGTTCTTTAAGTTGACTGCACATGATAAAATTCCTTTAAGTACACGTTACCCATCAGGCATTACAGAGTGCCTTAAAATGTTATGGAATATTTTATGGGACCAGTGTTAAATTTTTTTGCACTAAAATACAATAAAACTCAAAAAGATTTTCCTTACGTGTTTTACAAAACTGCTCAGCATATAACTCGTTTCTGTACCATATATCTCTTTTCTGCTACAGCAGGCATTTCTGCGTTATTTTTATTTCTAGTTGGCGGCACTAGCCGTTAGAGACGTTGGCCACTACTAAGGCCGGAAGCGGTGATCACTTTATTATGGAGGCACCTAATAAGTGAACCAGCGTTTCCATCTATAAATGAACAGAAAGGCTATGCTGAATGAAAATGGGGATAATTATTTCATTTCAGCGAAATAGTTGTCCACCTTAATAACACACAGCACATTCATTATCAAGGCCATTTACGAGAATTATGAATAACCCTGTATATGTCTTAAATGAAATAAATACGTAAGAATACTATTTCTTATTTTCAACATATAATTTATTTTCTGCTCCCCTGATGTTTAGACAGGTAATAGTAGCTCAAATTTAAGACAACTGTGAATTTTTTTCTATGATGTTATTCTACTAAAACAATTAGAATATTATTTTCATAAAATTCTTAAAATGCCAACGACTGCACCCAGTAGACTCAGTTTGCGGATGCAGCAATTTTTGCATATAACAATTATTATTTACTACTATTTGTTATTAATCACTTTTTCAACAACAATGTCATATATTTTTTATTTCTTAAATACCCCTCCCCGGATTTAAGAACTGTTACCTTTTAATGAGAAAATATTTGTCGTAGAATAAAATAACATATTTCTTAGCCAAATTTTTTAACCATGATACGAAATATCTGAGTAAAATCATAAAATTCTTTGCAACCGAAATAAAAAGCGAAATAAAATTCCTTTGCCACCTCCAATTTTGCTATCAATGCATTTTTCGAAAACCTGAAATGGTAGCATGTCAGCGGAAACATTTTTGATAGTTTTACAAAAGTCCTGCAAATGAATTGTTCCGAGTAACTATGTTTGGCATGAAATGTTTCTAGAATTTCGAAAAAAAAAAAAAAAAAGAATCGACTGCCCTAAATTTTTAGTATATTTCATCATATCGTCATAATAATTCTTACATAATCCTGCAGGCTCTTTGCTTAATTTAGATTTGTAAATACATATATTCCTATATATAAAATTTCCCAATCAGAAATTTTGGTTTTTTGTTTCATTACAATGATTGAGCTTAACCCTCTTTTCAACTATTTTTCAGGTCATTTTCATGGCGTTATTATTTCTAAAATTCAAAATGTATGTGTCTGAGTTTTTTAATTCGTCGTCAAATATTTGCACGTAATTTATCTCTTCAGAGTGTAGAATGTACTGTAGGGTTTCCCTCACTTTGCACAACAAATTATTTTAGCACCTTTCCTCATCCCTCACATCTTCAAATGCAAATTTAACGTTAAGTGAAGTGAGTATTTAAACAAGTGAATCTTGTAGCTTATTCAGAGAGCGCGTTTACAAGTCTGTCCTTACTGTGACGCGGACTTGCTGTTACGCCTTTTTGGTCAGTTAAAAGTAGGTTGTTGCGTCAACCTAGTTAGCCTTAACTTAAATTGTTAATCCAGCACTACGCTTTATCTTTAAATTGATTATGTAATGATTCTCAAGTTCCACTGCAAGTTATCGGTGTTATTGAAACCACGATATACATGACTTTTCTGCGCGTTTGACGAATAATATAGGGTTATTTTTACCCTTTATTCCTGTGCGAGAAGTCGCCAAGTTCTTTAGTAAGATCTTAGCAAAGTTGTGAGACCGAAGTGAGATGTCGAGACGAGATCCTTGATCAATGTGTCCACTCATATGCCGCAGCTATTGTTCCTGGATTTCTTCTGATGGACAGCAATGCGCTACTGCACCGAGCTTAGTGTGCTGAATAATATCTTGAGGTCACGGTATGGAGCGAATGGAATGTCCAGCCCAGTCCCCAAATCTGAATTCGATACAGCATGTTTGGGACTACCTTGGGAGACAGGTTGCGGCTCTAAGTCCCCCTCGAAGGTCGTTAGATGATCTTGAACAAGGATTACTTCGTGTAGGGTCGTTGCTTCCCATTTCACTGACCAACAACTTAAATGACAGCATGTAACGTCGCTGCCGCCAATGTATTGCAGCTGAGGGTGGCCAGATTCCCTATTAGAACCCATTTTTGTAATGTTACCACCCCATTTTTCGTCAAAAATCTGTGATATATGGTTTCTACAAGACTGGATTTCTCTGCCAAAAGTGCAATTTTTTTGTGGTAATTCATCCTTGTGTTTAACTTTAGAAACATTGTATGTCGCATTCATTAAAGAATTATTTAATGAACATGTCCTCTAAATTTCTGATTTCTATGTTGCTTCATTCTTAAATTAGGCACAAAAAAGTTGCTGTTTCTTAACTTTTGAAGGGAAGTGTACTTAAAGGAAAGGATGTTTTCGTCGATGATTTTTTGAGGAACTCTGGCTCGTATTCATATTTCCAGATAGAGAAAACTACTAAAATATTCCTGCAGAAGCCAGCCCGTTCCCATTTAAGTAAATTATCGTACAGCTCGTATTATAAAAATTTTATCAAAGATTTTGCCGATATATCAGAACCTTTATTAAAATTTAAAAGAAAGAAAGCCATTTTTACGCGATCAGTCGAAGCAAACACAATGTTCAAAATAGCTTTAATTCAAACGTAAATATTAATATTCTCTGACGCAAAAGGAAAATTAGAAATCTTTGCAGATGAATCGGACTTCTCAATAGGAGCCGAGCTTATGCAAGATAGACAGCCAGTTATATATTTTAGTAAAACACCTAATCCAACACAAAGAAACTATACCGCTACAGAGAAAGAAACATTAGCAATTCTTTTGACGGTTCAAAATTTTCGAGTTTGTTTTCGGAAGTCACCCATAAATGTTTATACCGATCATACAGCCGTAGTTCGTGTGTATTCCGAGAAGAATTAATGGCCAAGACTCATAAGATGTGCTCTTAAACTTCAAGAATACAACTTAGTAACTCAACATACTCACGAGGGAAACATAATGTCACAGATATTCTATCTATAATTAAATTAGATTGTAAGGATCTTAAGTTTTTTACTAACGTTTATTTTATTACTAACGTTTATTTTATTTTAAATCTTTACTATCACTTCTTATTTTCTACTTCCGGCCAGAATTAAAAGCGTTAACTTATTTATGCAAAATTTGTCTGGCGAACGCCAAGTACTTAAGTTGTGGCTTTTTGCCAAGCGAGAGAGAGGAAGGAGTTAGTCGAAGCAGGCCGCTTGCCTTAGAAGTTTTACTCGGTTGCTGTTTGCCTTCCAGGCCAGAGGTTTAATCCTCGTGATAATTTTAAACGTATTGTAGTGTTAACAGTTCTCTGTACTACATACGGCTTCCTGTTAATATCCGGCCAATCTTACACGTAGGCCCTTGTTGATTATTCCAAATTTAAGTTAGAGTTTAGTTATATTTTTATATTCTTACGTTCAGACCACAAGTAGTTGGTATCTGTATTCCGAAGTACGGAACTTATTGTAAAGAGTGAAAAATAAAGGGTTTTGTATACCCTTCCTGTGTATCTTGTCTACTTCCCACAGTTATTGAACATAGCTTTAGTAAGCTCCCTGTTCCGAGTCAGGTCTGTGCATGTTCCCAAAGAAAGTAAGACGGAACATTGAACCTGATAGTGGAGCCCAACGAAGAAGAATAACCATGGCCGAGTTTCAAAAAGAACCTGTGCTGCCTGCAGAAGCGGCTCAGAATCCAGAAATGCCAGCTGCCGCTCTGGAAGGATTTGGTTACATCGTCCAGACCATGTGCGCTTCGATGAAACCAGAAACAACATTTAATGGAAACTCACCGGTAACCAGTTTTTTGGAAAAATTGGATGACCACTTCATGCTCTACCCCGTGCACGAGTTTCAAAAAGTTACCTTAGCTACCAGCGCTTTGAGGGGCCATGTGCGCTTCGTCCAGACCATGTGCGCTTCGATGAAACCAGAAACAACATTTAATGGAAACTCACCGGTAACCAGTTTTTTGGAAAAATTGGATGACCACTTCATGCTCTACCCCGTGCACGAGTTTCAAAAAGTTACCTTAGCTACCAGCGCTTTGAGGGGCCAAGCGCTTAACTGGTTCAAATGTATAGGCATAAATCTCTTGGGTCAAGCAGGAAGTCCCACCTATACTTACGAGAATTTCAAGACTGCCCTAGTAAAAGCCTTCCCTGTCGTAAGGGATCGTGCGAAATTAGAAACGGAACTTTTCAGCATATATCATCAAAGAATCGAAAATCTCTCAAGCTTTATTTTAAGAAAAATTCACGTCTTCAAACTCTTGTATGGAAACCGTCCGGATCCTGAGATAATTCAAGTTATTTTGTCGAGGTTACTTCCCCAAGTGCAAGACTTTATTGAATTAAGGAATCCGACTACACTGGAAAAATTATTTGAGCTAGCAATCCAGTTTGAAAGTAGAAGAACGGCGGACATTGAAAGAAGACGCCAATATCAACAACGAAACCAATTTGGTGCGCCAAGACCACAGCAAAGTCAAGCACACGGCTACGGAAGCAAAGCGAATCAGTGGGCAAGGAAACCCGAGCATTCAAAAACAGCCGGCGAACGTCGACAGTTCAATAGCAATCCAGGAAAAATGTCTCAAGGCCAGTGGAAAAAGAAGGAAAGCATGGAAATGAAAAATCATTTAAACTAAAACGGATTTCTGCTGACGGGAGAGTGCGGAAATCCGAAGGCCAAGAAAACCCCTCTTCCTACAAGTTAAATACAGTAATGGTGAAAAATTTCACTCTTCCGAAGATTGAAGTGTTGGTGAATAATATCCCAGCCACCGCAATCCTGCATACAGGCGCGCAGTGTTCCTGTGTGGCAGAAGATTTTTTAGGAAGTATTTTCGTAAATATCGCATATATAATTCGGATAATACGACAGTGTTAGCTGCGCAAGGAGAAAGATGTAAGTGCATAGGTAAATTACCACTATACATCCGTATCAAGGACGAACAAGTAAAGGTTATGTTTTTCATAGTAAAGAATCTGCAAGCACATATTATCTTAGGAATAGATTTTCTTTCAGAGGCACAAGCAACGCTGGATATTAATGAAGCGTCCCTTAAGCTCACGATGAAACCAGTTCGAGAAGAAAAGGCTGAACCGCCGATGTTAAACCTTGACCACCTGCCTAATGAAGAGCAACGAAGAATTCGACAAGTGGTAAGTGAATTTGCTTCGTTATTTAGTGATATTCCAGGATTTACTCAGGTTACTAACCCTAGTATTGACACCGGAGATTCAATGCCAGTTCGCCACAAAGCATACCGGTATGATAAGAATAAGGAAAAAATTATAGAATGGAATATCACCGATATGCTACGTAAAAAGATCATAACGCCCATCTCAAGTAGTTATGCTAGCCCGGTGGTTTTATGTAAGAAAAATAATGACTATCCATTGACACATACAAAAAGGTGGAGATTCGCGATTGACTACCGTAAATTAAACTCCATAACTAAATATCCGGTATATCCATTACCTATTACTGAAGAAATTCTAAGGAACATAACATCAACCAAATATATGACGACTTTAGACTTAACGACTGGTTATTTTCAAATAGGGGTTAGGCCTGAGGTCGTACCTAAGACTGCTTTTATAACGAAGTCTAGCACTTATGCATTTCTGCGTATGCCGTTTGGCCTTTCAGGGGCACCGGCAACATTTCAGCGATGTATGGACATTGTGTTAAGGCCTGTTCTTGGAAAGTCCACATTTATCTATTTAGACGATATCATTATTACTAGTGATAATCTCGACCAACATGTACAGGATTTAAGACAGGTGTTTTCTTTATTAAATGAGGCCGGTCTAAAAGTTAATGTCGAAAAGTGCAAATTTGCAGCCCCTGAATTAAAATATTTAGGTTACAAAATATCTCAGAAACGAATCGAGACAGACGAATCAAAACTAATTGCTGTACAAAAGTATCCGACTCCAAACACGGCGAAGAAGCTCTCTTCTTTTCTAGGACATTGTTCATATTATAGGTCCTTTATAAAAGATTTTGCAGCTATTGCTGAAACATTGTTAAAATTAAAAAGGAAAAAGGCAAGATTCTTGTGGACGGCCGAAGCCAATAGTGCTTTCGAAAACTTAAACAAGCATTAACGCAAGCCACTGTGTTGAAATTTCCTGAAAAGGATGAGAATTTAGAAATTTCAGCGGATGCTTCGGATTATGCGGTAGGAGCGGTACTTTCGCAAAATCAGCAGCACGTGGCATTTTTTAGCCGAACTTTAAATCAAACACAAAGAAATTATTCCGCGACCGAGAGAGAGGCACTTGCAGTTCTGTTAGCAGTGAAAAAGTTCCGAGTCTATTTTGGAAAGGCGCCAATAACAGTGTACTCTGATCATGCGGCGGTAACTAGATTGTACTCAGGGAAAAACTTATCCCCAAGGTTAATAAGATGGGCACTCAAGCTGCAAAAATTTAATCTGGTAATCAAGCATACCCCGGAAAAGAAAATATCGTAGCAGATGCCCCTATCAAGAATTAAAATAGATGAACAAGGTAATACCATAAAGGTGGCAATACTCACAGCATGTACAATAAATTCCCGAGAAACTGTAATAACCGAACTGGGTAAGGATCCTGAGTTTGGAAGCATTTATGAGTATTTAAAGGATCCTGAAAATTTTAGCCACCAAGATATTGTGGCGATAAGAAATAGGAGGGCCCATTACGAACTAATAGATAGTCTATTATTTTATACAAAAACTACAAATTCCAACAACGAATTTCGACCTGTTATCCCAGCTAGTCTTAGATTAAATATCCTGCAGGAGTTACATGACAGCCCTTTAGCTTCTCATGCTGGTATTCGAAAAACTATCCAACGCGTACGCAAGGCAGTCTATTTTCCTGAACTGCAAAAGTTAACAAGGGCGTATGTCCAGTCCTGCCCAACATGTCAAGCAGTTAATTATATTAATTTCCGCCCGGCCGGGTTTCTAAATAGTATTAAATCCGAATTTCCAAATGAAATAATTGGCATCGATTTATTGGGCCCTTTCCCAAAAAGTCAGTTAAATAAAAGTCGCTATCTCCTTGTTATGGTTGATCATTTTAGTAAGTGGACCGAAATTTTTCCCTTAAAACAAGCCTCCGCGAAATTAGTTACTGATTCTATTTTAAATAAATATATTTTAAAATACGGGGCGCCCCTAAAACTTATATCGGATAATGGTCCGCAATTTGTAAGTAATGTATTTGAAGACATGTGCCAAAAACTGGGCATACGTCATTTAAAAATGGTCCCGTATCGGCCGCAATCAAATATAGCGGAACGGGTCAATAGAAATATAGTGAAAATTATCCGTAGTTATGTTAAAAATTTTTTATAAAAGCTGGGATCCGGCACGGCAGAGACGGCAGGCACAAGCTCCAGAGGTGGAACAACGACAAGTACAAGGACAAGCCATTAGGAGACAGGAGCAATTGAAAAGAAAGTTTCCCCGTTGGAAAATTGAAGGTAAGAAAAAAAAAGAAGCCGTTCCACCGTCCAGAAAAGAGACCTCACGAACACCCCCAGAATGAAGAAGGGAGAAGTCCGACGAATGCAAAGAAAGCCAGGAGAAATAACGGCAACTATAACCCGGCTCCCAAACGGAAGATCGACTCATCGGACAGGACTCTCCGCAGCAAATGTCGCCGAACTGCGGAAGGGCCACTAGCGGTGGAGGAAAAGATACAAGGAAAATTTGAACGGCCAGCAACGAGGTCCAAGCAGGAACGCGAAAGAAGTGTCCCGGTTCCGCCAAGACCAGCTGCCATCAAACGGCCAAGACCACAGGCAGAGGCGAAAAAGAAGGTATTCAAGGGTGACCGAACTGGAGGAAAAAGAAAGCTTCTAGAGGAAGAAACTGAGCCCGCACAAGAAGGAGGATAAATCAAACGAGAATCTTCGCTACCTTCCAAGACTGGGCTCAGAAAAGAATGTCCGAATATCACAAAGATAAGTAAAATTTTATGTTACTTTGCAAACTTAAGTTAATCTTTCATTCTTACTGCAAGTGGCAGATTTCAAGAAGTTTTACCTCATGTGAGGTCTACCTTTATCGCCAAAAAGGCGAGAAATGAGTTGTTACCTATTTTGGTAGTATGTTTTTCAATTACTCGCGCGTAAAACTAAAATTGATGTATAATAGGAATGTGTAAATACTTAAATATTGTAAAAGTTATTGTATAAATTTTATTTAAAAACATTCTGTCAAGAAAGAAGTTTTAGTCTGAAAGACTTTTTGAAATGAAGTATTGATATGGTAAAAGTGAAAGTAATGCCAAAAAAATTTTTTTATTCGTGTCACTGAAAAAAAAGACCAAATTATGGTGAATATGTGTTAAAGGTTGAATGAATGTAGTTAGGCTCTCTGACGCTACACTTCAGAGTTAGCCACTTTCAGAATAGTACCTCAAGGTTTAGAGTTGAAGATAGGGTGTGTTACGAGGTCTTGTCATGTTGAATTTTAACACGTTAGTGTTTTGATTGTAGGAGGCAGTGTTGAACACGTATACATAAAAACATTCGTGTTTGGTGTTCTTTTACAACACATGTCAGAGAGCACGGGGAGAGATAATTAAAATTGTCATGAATGAAATAAGAATGTTAAGAGAAATATAAATATGCATGTTACTTGCCATTTCATTGTGTAACATTTCATTAAACAAGTTTTCCTTCCAGATTTCTGGAAGGAACCAGATTTGAATAAAAGCTCCTGTTTAGATGCAGTACAGATGAAAAATTGGGTGTCCATGGAGCTGCTATTGTAAAAACAATTTTTTTTTTAATTTCTAGTTTCTAGTGAGAAATGTTTGTAAGAGATTGGCCTCGCGTTAGATTCTAGAGCTAAAAGTTTTCAACACGGTCGATTTAGACCTCAGTTTCAAACTAATTAACTCTGGCGGGAAGTATGTAAGGATCTTAAGTTTTACTAACGTTTATTTTATTTTAAATCTTTACTATCACTTCTTATTTTCTACTTCCGGGGAGAATTAAAAGCGTTAACTTATTTATGCAAAATTTGTCTGGCGAACGCCAAGTACTTAAGTTGTGGCTTTTTGCCAAGCGAGAGAGAGGAAGGAGTTAGTCGAAGCAGGCCGCTTGCCTTAGAAGTTTTACTCGGTTGCTGTTTGCCTTCCAGGCCAGAGGTTTAATCCTCGTGATAATTTTAAACGTATTGTAGTGTTAACAGTTCTCTGTACTACATACGGCTTCCTGTTAATATCCGGCCAATCTTACACGTAGGCCCTTGTTGATTATTCCAAATTTTAGTTAGAGTTTAGTTATATTTTTATATTCTTACGTTCAGACCACAAGTAGTTGGTCTCTGTATTCCGAAGTACGGAACTTATTGTAAAGAGTGAAAAATAAAGGGTTTTGTATACCCTTCCTGTGTATCTTGTCTACTTCCCACAGTTGTTGAACATAGCTTTAGTAAGCTGTTCCGAGTCAGGTCTGTGCATGTTCCCAAAGAAAGTAAGACGGAACATTGAACCTGATAAGATAACCAAGACAATGATCTCAAATATGTAATGTCAGCTTCAAAAATTAGAATTCTTGCGAAAGTTATTTAAACGTTTCAAAAATATTCGAAATTTAGAAATATTTATGCTTATTTAAAAGATCCTGATCATTTTGAACACCAGAATATGACAGTTATTAGAAACAGGATTGCAAATTACGAGATTAGATCAAACATTTGCTTTCCGTAGAAGTAATGAAAATTAATAACGAATTAAGTCCAATTATCCTATTGAGTTTAAGGTTACGTATTTTGCAAAATTGCACCAATTCCTTGCCATCTTGGGCTCACAGAAACTATTCAGAGAGTTCTAGAAGCTGTTTATTTTACAAAGATAAAAAACTTCCTAACTCGGTACGTTAAGCCCTGCAACGTTCTCAGTTAGTTACAGATAGCAACTTTCTCTAATAAATTAATAGCAATTGATCTGCTAGAACTCTACCCATGGAGTGAAAAATAAAAATAGGTATTTGCTCGTAATTATGGATCATTCTTCAAAGTGGTTAGAAGCTGTTCTTCTAAAAATAGCTTCCGCTAAAATTGTTGCAGATTTTAGTTAATAAATTTATTTTAAAATATGGAGATCCATTAAAGTAATTTTGGATAATGAAAAGCGTTTGTTGGTCAACTCTTCGAGAATTTATATTCAGGACTTCGAATAAAACGTTTTACGATAATTCCCTATAATTCATGTTTTACTACGATTCCCACAATCTAATATTGAGCCGCCTAACCGGGATAATGGTTACTGAAGGATCCGAGTCCCGAAACAAGCATATGTGTTTCTAAGTGCGTAGCGTCTGTGCGGCATGGGAGCGCTCTACATATGCGACGAAAAGAAAGTCTTCTCGAAAGGTTGCTGGTACGGGAAGAAGGGTGGGAATTCCTCAGATCCGTTCCCCCTGGGTGCTCTCTTTCTCACAATTGGTCGTGGAATTTAGCTAAAGTCGGGCTATCATCTATTTATGGTGTTTAAAACTCTAGCCAACAATAGGTACAGTGTTGCACTCCTTGCCACGATGTATTTCGTGGACTTGTTCTGACTGTTGTCAGACAAGTGGTACTGGTAGCAACAATAATCTAACACTGCAGAAAGAGTACACAGGAACACAGTTAAAAAGCTATTATTGAATATGTTAAGTCACGCAATTTTTGCCAGTTAGTTAACGATATAATTTACATCCCGGCTGTGTACTTAAATAGCATAAAATCTACTTTACCTAATGAGTTAATAGGAATTTAACTAAATGACGTAGCAAGAAGAATACAAATGAATATTTATTCGTAATCGCGGATAGTTATTTGAAGTGAGTAGAAATATTTTCTCGCAAAAGGGACTTCCGATAAAATAGTTTCAGATTTTTTCTTAAATAAATTTATTATAATACAGATCCCATGAAAGAAATTTCAATTAATCGAAAGCAGTTTGTTAGTCAAATCTTTGAGAATTTATGTTCAGGGCTTGGCATACTGTATTTTAAGATGATTCTTTATCGACCGAAATCAAATATCGCAGAACGTTGATTAAAATTGGTATCGTTAAAAGCATTGGCATTTATGTAAAATATTATCATGAACGCTAGGACAATGAACTTGCATTTACTTTGAGTACGGCTAAACACGATACTATCGAGAACATTCCAGCTAAATTATTTCTTGGCAGAAAGGTAATTGCTCCCTTAAATAAAATGTTTTTTGTTCAAAAGATATCTGCGGAATTTAAGATGGCTGAGAGATCCAGAAACCAGTGAACGAAATAGTGAGCATTTTGAATATGGCCTGGGCAAAGCAAAACCTTTATTGAGACAAGAAAAGGAGAGAAGTTTATTTTAAAGGGGGAAATAAAGTTCTGAACATTAAACATTCTCTTTCATGCGTACCAGAAGGTAAAGTAAGGAAATTTTGTAACAAATTGGAAAGCCTATTTTTGATTCAGCAACTAAGGGAAACAGCAGTCACAAAGATGGTGAAACTACGTTGGCTTTTGCCAACGTACACGGAGTATAGCGCTATTACGAGCTCACTGATAGACCTTTACTTAAGAGATGTTTTGCAAGAAACGCTTAGTAGGAGCAACGAAGGGCCAGTGAAGGACTGTGTTCCGTCCAATTGACGCGGCAGTGCGCGTGAAGACATAACAGCGTTCACATTGCAAAATTCGATGTTTGAAGAGCTGAAAGGTGTTATCAGATTTTTTTACTGTTTAAGGGATTAAACCTGCCGTTATTCATCGGCGGATGTTGGCCGTATACGAGAAAGATTATGTGTCCGACAAATCAATTAGAAAGTGGAGGGCCAGTTTTCGTGAAGGCCCAGAGCTTGAGACTAGTGTTTGAGTGATAATCTAAGATCGAGCCAGGCAAACACAGTAATCACGTTCGAACTCATCGACAAGGTGAACAATCTGGTGAGAAGTGTCATCTCAAAGGGAAGCGCTTCGTCTTGGACTACGAACTGAAGAATACAGTGGAGGACTGGCTCCTGTCATAGAGACAGGAATTCTGGAAAGAGAGAATCCTTCGGCTCATGAAACAGTGGGATAGTTGTGCTTGGGTGTCTGGTTATTACTTGTGCATAAGGACTTCAATGTGTGCATAAGGACTTCACAGTGTCGTTTCGTACCTTTTCATTTGAAAAACCCTAATTATAATCTTTACATATATGCACAAAAAAAAACAATACATGAAGTATAAGAGAATTTTATAAAAATTAATAACCTATTCTCTAAAGTATTTCATTATATTAAAGTTTTCAAGAAATTCATTAGCTGTTAATTCAGTATGAAATATAATAAATTTTACATAAAGCATTAGTATAAACATTTTAGAAGTTAACTTAGCCTGTATTCAGTAAAATGTCGTATATTCTCTCAATAATTGTCCCACCAGCGGCCGAGCGGTAAAATCGTTGAACGCTGGTAGTTCGGTCCGAGGTTCGAATCCCGCAAACGGGCTGGCTGTATGGGAGTTTTCGTGGTTTTCCCCATGTGTAACGTGTATACGAGCCAGTTTCCCTTAGAAAGTCCTCCACGAAGGCATCCCTCCCCTTAGGCAGATAGCCCTAGTGTGTTTTGCCGTATTCATAATACACCAATCTCCCAATAACTGAGATATTTATACAGCAATAGGAATACAATATAATATTTGTAAAAGGGAGAATAAATCACAACAAGTATGAACAGACAAATGTTAATAAATCTAACGGTCTAGTACATTAAAAGTCATGCACTATTTTCACATGACTTAATTTATAAGCTATTCTGTTAATTAATGTTTGATGCTTTTATTTTGGACAACATTAACAAATAAAAATGTATGTCTGTAATTAAACCATAATTAGGCCCACCATAAACAATTTGTTAAATCATTAACAAAATAATGAACAGATTACTAATCTTTAAGCTAAATAAAAATAAAATGATTTATTCAGAACAAAATCAAGAAAAAATAAAAAAAAAATATAACTAACATATTTAAAAAAAACAGAAAAATTTAGAATAAATATAATATTACATTAAATAAATAAACGTTATAAGGCTTTTTTGGAATTTGATAATTTAAATTAATTAAATCTTAATAACGTCCAAACAACAAATGAAATAGAATAAAATTTTGTCGGCCAACAAGATTTTCGAGACAAAATAAAAACAGTCTGCAGGAAATTTGCTGCTAGGTAAGTAACAAAAAGTATAATGGAATTAATTAAAATGTGGTGAAAATCGTTGTTGTATATTTTCATATTATCTCATAAAAAAATTTAAATGGAAATCAATACGATATTAGAAAACGCGTTTCAAAAAGTAATTCAAAAACAGGAAAGAAGTAATAATAGCATGTTAATGAAAAATACTGAATGACTTTTAGTAGCATTAAAAAAAAACTTGTAAGTAAAGTAATTGAACAGGCAACATTGTTATTTCAAAAACCGTTTGAAAGAACTATAATTCATATCATATGCTTTAAGAGTTTGTTTATTTATGAATGATAAATGTAAATTATTCTCAATAAATATTAGATGATATTTCAAATAGCATGCCTATTATAAAAAAAATTCTAATAATTCCTTTCAAGCACGTGTGGATTATTTAAATAAAGAATGTCATTAGGTAAAAAAAAAAACTTAGGGAATGCTTGTCATGCAATAATGGAAACAATATTTCAATTGAAAACATAATCTTTAAGAATGGCGAATATTAAATTCCATTAAAAACCTCGAATTCATTTATTACGAATTACACTTGAGAGTAATAAGCTAATTCTTACTAAATTATTAATTAAATATTTTATGAAAATATGATATAGATACAGAAGTCGATGTGTTGTGATCATTTTTTACAATGAATGAATGTTAGGGTTATGTGCCAATTATAAAATTTATTAAAATTTACTTTTGTGCGCAGTTAATTTAGCAATGGATTTCAAGAGGCAAAACAAGTGTTCTGTTATTCGTAGGATAAGCAAAACAGTTAAGCTGATTGAAGTAAAAACAACAGACGTTATAAACCAAAGTCAGTAGACAAAGAAGGTTAGACTCTTCCCAACGGTAATGTCACTTACTGACGAAGTGGGAAAAGGAAGACACAAAGAAAGAAGTTTCTTTTGAGTAGAAGTTGACATCATACAAGGGCAAATCTTGTAGTGTAATAAAAAAGGGCTTATCAGCGGACAAGTAATACAGTCGCTGGAGGTTCGTTCTGGATTCGATTCCAGGCAAACGAGCTGGCTTCATGGACGTTTTCGTGGTTTTCCCTCATGTGTACCGTGGATATAAGCCACATGGGAAGACATACCTCCCTTAAGTGGCTAGCCCATGCATGATTCACCATAGTCAAATAAGCAAACCTAAAGCTAAATTATTATGACTTTAAATTGGAAAAATGCGGGACATTATTTAAAAGTTTTTTTTTTTTTTTTTAAAGATAAAGAAGAAGAAATTCCACTATCCAGCGCATCTCCGAAAAAAGAAAGTTTTTGTTTCGAAGGAAGTGAGGCCATTTCATTTCTAATTTTGTTTTCAAAAGATCTGCGAACAACAGAAAATTTAATTAACGTTTTCGAAATGCACGCTAAGATAAACTTTATAGAAACACCTGATTCTAAAATGCTAAGCCGATGTGATAAAATTTAATTTACAAACATGTCTCTAAAATCTTTTTCAAATTAGAGAATTTCTTTTATAATTCGTTTCTAAAGCATTCAACTCAACGTGAAAATATATTCACAAATAAACTTTGCATTATATGGGGAAGCAATATTTCAATTTCTTCCAGTCTTGTATTAATAATGAAAATCAAAATCCCATCTGGTACTATAAATTGTGTAGAAATATTTGCTAGATAGAAACAATTGAATAAGAATCTGAAAAAAACCAACATATTTTCTTCGTAAATTGGTTCTGATTCAGCATGTACATTCGAAAATAGGATTACGTGCACCAATGCTGGAGTAAGAACCAATACCATAATTTTATTGAAGGCGAATAAGCTCGAGATAAAAAGATTCTACCGCATTCTACTAATCCTTGTTTGCTAAAAATTTTGACATTTCTAAATCTATGTATAATGAATTCAGATTTTTTCATGAAAAACACCATTCAAATTCTATTGAGAAAAATATCTAATCCTTTATGTCTCTTTGATTTGCAATAAATCCTCCTCGAAATATTTGTTTATTAAACATGCATGATGCTTAGCAATAACAAAAGTTATTTGTATTACTTGCTGTTCCAGAGTTTAATTTTATATGGTTTTCAATTATTTAAAAATTCACGCTTTAGGTAATACTATTTCCTTAAACCATAATATTACCTTTCAAATATATAAAATATTTACTTATTAATATCGCTTCAATCTTAACCGTGTTTTTATCAGCGAACTAAAAAAACACGCTGAAGCGGATAATTTTTTTATTAATTTTAACAGTATTTTAAGTCAGAAGGGACAATACGATGTATTTGTCATAACATAGAACGCGTACTAACGTTAATACGCGTTTTCAACAATGTTTAATTAGGTATCTTTGTCTCAACTTGGAGCTTACCGAGTCCCCTCTCCATTCAAACTCTCTTAGAATGTGCTTTAAGACGTAATAAAAGTTGTGTGTGTCTTCATCAAGCAAGTAAATTTAAAGCCCACTTTTTATAATTTATCAGACACTTAAGTCTATTTAAAGTTTTGCGCCTATATTTTTAATCTAAAATTTATATCTTAAAGTTTCATATAAGATATAAAGGAAACTTTAATCTAGCGTTTTTAGTTTGTTGCTTTCAAATTTTAATATGATTTTATTAGCAAAAATATTTCAAATTTATTTATTTTCCCTCCTGTTTGAATAAAGTTCGCCTGAAGATTTTGTGAGTTATTTTTCACAAGTAAGAAAGAAATACGTGTAGCATGCTAATCTACCCTTCCTTGAAAGCCCTACTTTGTCAACATTTTGGCGTCATTAGGCGATTTTCCGCCAATTTAACAACGTTTTAAAAACTTCTGGAAAGTTTGATTCTGAAAGCCTTGAACCGAGTTTCATAAATGTTCTATTATATATATATATTGTTGCGTGCGTACGGGTTCGTTACGAAATGAATGCACAAGTCCGATGAAAAATGAACAAAAATTTTTTATTATCACAACAAAAATGCTTAAATCTTCTCAAATTATCATGCAGTATTACAATATCTCACAGTAGTTATCTTTTAACTACTCAAATGTCCAATAGAACGTAATTCAAAACAGCTAAAGAAAGCTAATCCGCGAATTCACTACAATCAACAAGAGCAGTTTTCTAAACAACAACAAACTAAGCAACTACTACGAACTGAGATGTTTTCCTCCTTTTATAAGATTTTAAAATCACGCGCTAGAATTTTCCAGTACTTTCTCGAAATCAAAAAGAGATATTTATTTATTTAATGCACGCTCTCTTGTATTTTCAATTTTCCGGCTTAGCTTTCTTTTAATATTCGTCACGCGCTACACTGCGCGAGAAATAAAACCATTTAATTTATAATTGAACTAACATTAGCTTTTTAAATACCAAATTCGTAACACTGCCCCCCTTCCCAAGGACTGCACGTCCCGGGCAGTACAATCCCTGGACAGGAAGCTAAACTTAAAACTGTGGCATAAATGCATTAATAAGCATTACATTACAATAATAAACAACATGAACAATAAATGCAATAAATAAAACAAATCAAATGCTATCAAATACAAATCAAATACTAAATACAAATCAAATCAAATACACATTTAAAAACAAAAAGGACCATGGTCTTATACTATTTACAATTATTTACATTAAGTACTATGGCCATAGTAATGAGCTAACCTGTCGTAATGAACGACTTTAGGTTTAGAGTTCGAAGACTTATGGATCCGAACCACGACGTCATTCAGTCTGTTCAGCACTGTATATGGACCATTCGAAGGTGACTGTAATTTAAGACTGAGTCCTTTTCGTTGAATCGGGTTCCACAACCACACCTTGTCTCCTTTGTTGGATCTATGTCTAGCAGCTCTCGTGTTGTATCTGGACTTCACTTTCTCCGTCGCCAAGTTGACTCGCTTTCGTACGGAACGGTGCATCACTTCAAAACGGGCCTGGACACCTTGGATGTATTCCTCAGGCGATGAAGGCGCATCCGTATGTCGATCAAACAGGAGGTCAGACGAAGGTGATGGAGAACAGGTGGTAGTCTGGTGTTTCTCTCCGACCCTAGTATGATTTCGGCAGCTTTCTGAGCTGGGTCTTTCAGACAAGGCGTAGGCGTTTCCAGGTGAGGATCCCTTCTGACGATGGATAGTCGTGTCCTCAGATGTTGACTGCAGTTTGCTGAAGTCTAAGGAAAAATTGTATTTCCTTAAAAAGTCCAATCCGAGTATGCATGGGTCTGTAGTATCCGCCACATATGCCGTGTGATGGTAGGCGGCACTTCCAAACGTGATGTTCACGTTTAACTTCCCAGCTATCTCGATCTTGTCACCAGACGCAGTCTGAAGGGTAACACAGGATGGCGTCCAAATAAGTTTATGTTTAAACTCTTCAACTAAATCTTTCCGAATGATGGTAACATTAGCTCCTGTGTCAATCATCATATTGCAAGGAACTCCATCGATGTGCCCATTGATGGACAGTCCGTTACTGTTGCCACTCACTATAAAAATCTTGAGAGCTTTAAAACAAGGTTTTCCATTATCTGGCAACCTCCGTTCCTCGATATGGTCATTCATTTGTTTCCTGCGTCGTTGCTGAGATATGGTCTCAATGTTCGTACCCTGGGGTGTTCTGCAATTCTTTCGTACGTGGCCTTCAACTCCACAGTTCCAGCACTTTGGTTTCTTGCCAATTCTTTTCCTTCCCATGGCATTTAATTGTTTAAATCGTATGCCTTATTTTCCGTGCTCTGGGGGGTTCTGCAGTTCCTTCGTAGGTGGCCTTCAACACCGCAGTTCCAGCACATCAGGGTCGGTTTCGTTTCACCACTATTCCGTCTCAAGGCATTCACTGGTCTTGTCAACTCATCCGTTTCATTATCCGTGCCCTGGGGTGTTCTGCAATGCCGTCGTAGGTGACCTTCAAAACCACATCTCCAACATCTTACAGCCACTTTGTTCTCACTGCTACTACGTATCAAAGCATCGACTTGTCTGGATAAATCATCTAAACGAGCCATCAATTGGTCCCCTGGGTCGTGGACTCGCACAGCTCTGACTGGGTAGCGATCCCTATGAGTTGCTTGCTGGGCTGCCTCGAATTTCATGGAGTGCGACAGAGCGCTTTTTAAATCTTTAACATCCGCCATTCGCAGTGCTTTCTGTATTTCAGGGTCTCGGACGCCATCGATGAAATATTGCAGGGACAGGATTTCCCTTGTTTCTGTCGGGCACTCCGAAAAGGCGTGATGTGACAGCCTTTCAACATCCGTGGCGAGCTCCTGAAGTGTTTCGGTGAGCTTCTGTTGACGGGATTTTAATTGGAGCCTGCTGTAGTCTTTTAAACATTTCTCGCCGAAGCGCAGCTCCAAGACGCCGGACAGAGCTTCGAAATCTAGCCTTTGATTTTCGGGAAGCGTCTGCAGGATATCCGCTGCGTCTGCTCTCAGAGAAGCGGCGAGATGACAGGCCTTAGCTTGGGAGTCCCATCCATTTGCATCCGCAACGATAGAAAACTGGATCTTATACACTTGCCAGGATGTCTTCCCATCATATGTGAATAGCTTCAGAGATAGACGAGCAGGCATCGGTAAGAATTTAAAATCATCACTCTTGCTCCCTGCCGTCGCTACGAATTTTTTTAAAGTTTCCATTTCTTTGGCAACTGCAGAAACTCTCTCTTCAATTTGTTGTTGGACGGCCGAAACTCTTCCTTCGACTCGTTGCTCCACAGCCGACACTCTATCTTCTATTTCATCTTTGACAGAAGAAACCTTTTCTTCAATTTGCCCGACTTTATTTTCGACAGCTCTTATTCTGTCTTCCATAGCCTCAAATTTACTTTCTATTACGCAGGTTATTTCTCTTTTTATTTCGTCTTGACCTGCTTCAATCTTTTCTTGTACAGCTTTTATATCTTCTTTAAAAGTTACTTGACCAGCTTCCAACTTTTCGTGAACGGCTTCCATTTCCTTTTTAACGGATTCTTCCATCTTTTCCTGACCAGATTTCATATCATGTTTCATTTCTTCTTGTCCCGCTTTCATTTCCTGCTGGCCCGTTTTCATTTCCTCTTTAAATGCAGCAAAGGCTGATATCAACTGTCTTAACTGCTCTTCCACCGCTCTTGTGATTGGCATTCAAACCCCACTCCTGACACCGAAAATTGTTGCGTGCGTACGGGTTCGTTACGAAATGAATGCACAAGTTCGATGAAAAATGAACAAAAATTTTTTATTATCACAACAAAAATGCTTAAATCTTCTCAAATTATCATGCAGTATTACAATATCTCACAGTAGTTATCTTTTAACTACTCATATGTCCAATAGAACGTAATTCAAAACAGCTAAAGAAAGCTAATCCGCGAATTCACTACAATCAACAAGAGCAGTTTCCTAAACAACAACAAACTAAGCAACTACTACGAACTGAGATGTTTTCCTCCTTTTATAAGATTTTAAAATCACGCGCTAGAATTTTCCAGTACTTTCTCGAAATCAAAAAGAGATATTTATTTATTTAATGCACGCGCTCTTGTACGAGTATTTTCAATTTTCCGGCTTAGCTTTCTTTTAATATTCGTCACACGCTGCACTGCGCGAGAAATAAAACCATTTAATTTATAATTGAACTAACATTAGCTTTTTAAATACCAAATTCGTAACACTATATATATCTTACTCTTTTGTCAATAATTACAAATTAAAAGCCAGACGTTTGTTTGAGACAGAAAAATGTCATAAAAAATTTCAGGTTCTAACGGTGCTCCAATGGACACATCAGTATTTATACTTAAAAATCATATTTATTCGTCACTATGAAATTGGTTTTGTTTTAAAAACTCTTCCGCAGGTCTAAAAACGGCAAATTCCCTAAGTGCAATCGTAAGTAAATTAGCTTCAGCAAACTATACTAATATTGTCTACAGTAAAGAGACTAGAGTTGCAAGTTGTCAGATTTCGACAGTCACTAAAATTGCACTATTTTACTTCCTTACACGAAGTAAAAGAAGTATTGTAATGATGAAAACTTCCGGGTACCATATTTCAATGAAAATATTCATTTTGATTGGTATCGAATGCAATGTAACGATGTTTTTGGGTGACATCTGTACGCAAGGACAGAATAAAGATTTCATTTTCCCAAACGAATTATAAAACTGATTTAAAATGGATTTAGAAAACATTTTTTTCGTGACGTCTGTACGTACGTACGTATGTATGTATGTGTCTCGCATAACTCAAAAGCGAAGAGCCTCAAAACGTTGAAATTTTCTGTGCAGGACTGCCATAACATGTAGATGTGCACCTCTCGTTTTGGTTGCAATAGACCTCACCAAAAATATAAATGAATATATATATTTATATCCATTTTGTTACTCGGCTCAGTGAGCTCAGTTTCTTTATTCTTATATGTTTGTAAATTGCGCATTTTTTGCTTTAAAAATGATTGAATTATATTGTTATTATCTTCCTGTTAAGGTTTTTATGCCTTTAGGTAACCTGCATGTTATAGTTGTATAATTATTAACAATTTAAAAGTTGTTTAAGTGCGGCTAAGCCTAATTTTTTACCATAGCAGCCATATTTGTTTACATTTGAAACTTAGCAGAATAATGGATTTGTTGCCACTCTAGAGAAACTAAGCTTTGCAACAACAAAGTAAAGTCTCCTTTTAATATTGCGAATTAAATTATGCTTAACCCATTCTGGAATTACCATTTAAGTTATTAAATTATCCTATATATTGACTCAGCATAGCGTCCACAAGAAATTAAATCAGTTTCTACTCGTTCAGTGTCTTTTTGCCGAGTGAGACCAAAAGGAAACTTTCAGTTTTGTGCACCGAAAAATCTGTCTTGCCGGCTGGCCAAATTGCTTATTTTTGCGTAGAAAGTATAATTTTAATTGTATTTTTTTTTTAATTTCTTTAAACTGTATTTGGTGTTTTATGTTTTTCTATATCTTTAAAAACTTTTAAAGAAGATATTTGTTTTTTTTTTTTTTTACTATTTGTGCCTTGCCACGAAGTGAGAACTGAATTAATTGATTGAGAAATACATCTCTAATGAAATTCGAGGAAATATATGTTTCATATTGGCAGAAAATAATGTCGCCAGTCAGTTTCAGACATAGGAGAAAGTTTACAAGTAGCACATGCGCATTAGGTAAGCAGCGCTGAATCGTCTGTGAAAATTTTTTTTATTTTTTATTCGTTTAATTTCTTGTATATATCATTTTAGATTTATTACAGTATTTGAACAGATCATGTGGCAACGATTAGATAATTCTTCAGATGATATAATTATGATATAATTTTTCTGCATTCTGAATTATAGAATAAATGAGATGTAACGCTGTTAAGTGAACCTAGCGCAAGAGTATCGCTATGGCAAATAAATATAGTGAATTCTAAAAAGCGAATTTATTCTACTACGGTTTATGCGCTATCGGCGAGGTAGATTTAATTCAATTCAGTAAGTTTAAATGAAATGCAGGAAAAATGCGTATAATTTACTGTTCCGTAAAGGAAGTGATGTGGTATACATATAAGATATTTTTTGGTTAAAAAAAGTATTATATCAACACTTAAATCTAGAACTCATTGAAAAATTTTATAAAAATTAAATAAACATTTCTACAACAAAGTTTCAATCCGTGAACATATGATCATTTCAACCTTTTCGTAATGGGCAACTACTTGGAGAATAATGTACTTTAACACGCTTTGTTTCCCACTTCTTCAAAGATCACAAATTTCTCACAATGTGTTTCGTAGAAACTATTTTCTTAACTTTTGTCTTCTATTTTTGTTTCTTGCCCTGGTTTTTATTAACTGGGTTTTAAGTGATTGTAACTTAACTGATTATCTTAACTGTTGTTTTTTTTTTCATTGTTAGTGTTCATAATTCCAAGTGATTTTGCATTATAAAACTATTAAAATTTCTCAGATAACATAGGAGAGAAATTAGAAACCTACTTGCTACAGACTTCTGGCATTTATTGCAGTTTAGCTCAAAATAAAGTTAGATTCTAAAAAAAGGCTAAAGAACAAAGAAAGTAGTTGAATAGCAAACTAAGAAAAAGCCATTAAAGAAAGATCTTTTTGTTGTCAGTGTAAACTACAAACTCTCAAATAGTGAGAAACCCCGTTCTCGAAAAGAATCCTTGAACCTCAAATCGGTAGACTCAAACGCTAATAAAAATATCAGAGAAACGTACAATTAGACCGCCTGAAATCGCGTGACTAAAAAGGGGTAGAGAAAAGTTAAAACTAAAAGCAATGAAATTAATAGAAACATTTCCTTATTTATATTTATTAAATATAATGATAATATATCTATAAATAATAAATATTTATTAAATGTATAAAACTTAAATTTTAAAAATATTTGGAACTTGATTGAACTCTTGAAAGTCTTATATAATTTCTGGAACAATTGATGTCCAATTCAGCTTATTATTTAGAATCCCCCACTTAAATAATAATAACAATAATAATAAACTTTGGATTACATTATACTGACACGCGATGAGAAAGGAGTATGGAGAAATAAGGGTTGAGGACATACGGATATAAATAATCACACTGAGGATGAAGAAGAGAATAAAGAATAAGAAAATTCCTGTTGGAGTATATATATATATATATATATATGTATTTGGAAATCGCACCAAAGCATACTTGAATTCAATACCTAAAATATAAATCATAGGTGTCCGAAGAATAGTTTATAGTAATTTATTTTTATGTATGCTATAACAGCAACTCCAATGATTCTGAACAACATAAAAAGATTGCTAATATAATAAGTAAACATTTTAAAAGCTTTTTAATAACTTAATCAAAGAAAAGAAGTTGCTAATTTTTTGCATGGAAAAAATGTTAAAAACCTTTTTTTTCTAATCTGTTATAATTACAAACACGAGTCAAATGAAAAGTGACTAGTCAACACAAGTTTTGATTTTCTTGATTGAGCTCCTTAAAATAATTATAAACTTTTTCTTTTATGAAATATACTCCAAATAAAATGATAGCCAACAACTGAAATATATCCCATGATATTGTTCTTACTCTGAGTCTAGTAGTGCATGAAAAAAAAATCAAGATAAAGCAAATATAGAAACTGAAAAGCTATAAATTTGGTTTAATGAGATAACACTGAGATTTACATTAGCTATTTAACACGATCTTAAAAAATGTAAAATATTTCCTTTTGAAAAACTGTGTTGATATGTGGAAAGGTGATGGTTTCAAACTGACGAAGGCGGATGGGCATTTTAAGCTTTTTCTAAGGTTAACAAATTCGTCAAAGGAATATATTTTAATCATATAGTTACAGCTTAATGAATATTCCTTGCCTATTTTAATATTTTTAAGGTTAAGAGAATTACATGTGTCTGTGGCCAGCAGCTTCTTTCATGAATTGTTCCTTTCTTATGTTTTAAAGGAATATAAAAAAGTTTATATTTGTCCATTAAATTACATTTATATGCCATCCTTACCTTCGGTACCATATAAATTTCAAGATCATTTTCAAAGCGATACGTAAACTGGATTCCTTCTTACGCCCAACAATTCATAAAAGAGTTTCACTTCTTTCAATTTTTCAAATACAAAATGGTCATTTTCAAAATTCTATTCACTTCTAATCAATTATACATTAGAATTTCAAAAACATTAGTCTACAGTGAGTTCATGCATACATGTTATTTCTAGTTATTTTGGAACTGATTTTACACTAATTCTGAATGTGTGAATGTTTGTATTCTTTGAACGACCCACATCATTTCATAAGATTCTTTTAAGTTGACATTATCTTAAAAATCATCAATACTCAATTCCTGTTATCTGTGACTGATATTCTTTGGCATTACACGTTTTGTAATCATTCAAATAGCTGCTTACGACGCCTCTTGATGCAATCGAAACTGTTCTGATTGTGCAAACTCCTCGAGCATTTGTATGTCTGGGGCATCTTGAACGTCTGTGACATTATTATGTACTTTCTCTGACCTACTACTGTCATCTTTGTACCACTCCCATATTGGTCCAACCGTGATGGCCGTTGATATGTTTGTTTAAGTAGCTCAATTTTAGTGTGCCTATGATATGATCTCTTCCTAAATCAGGCAAATGTTCATACTAGTTTCGAGTACGTCTCAAAGTCATCTTTGTGCACAACTTGAAGCATCAAAACAGAAAATCCAATTAAAATTTCCCGTGAATGAGAACATCGGTTCTTTAATGCTGCAACTTTCGCTTTTCTCATGCACTTTGAAATCTATGATTTCACTGGCACTGAAATTCTAATTATTTATACAGTTCTTCCGAAATATTTGCATTTCAGATTTTGCAGCTGTAGTTTAAATTTTTATTAATGCATATGCTTTTTCTCAATAGAATGAATTTAAAACATTGCAGAAGGTTGAACTAAAGATTTTAAAATATGAATTATTGAACAATAAATAATATTTTGATTACGGATTATGAGGAAAATAATTAGAAATGTGCTTCAATAATAATAGTATAAAAATATAAAAAGTATTATAAAAATCTTAATTGTTTTTGCAAATAAATGCATTCACACTTAAAATTGTGAAATATTACCCATTCCGAATTTCTCGATTACATTGTAGAATTGTATCATTGTTTATATCAAAAGATGTTCCAAATTATTTTAATTTCAGAAATACTATTGCATAATAAACACAGTTAAACAATTAGAACAATTAAAAATCTTCCAACATTTTACAAAAATGCTCGCTTAAGTTATTATTCTAGAGTACAACAAACTCAATAGTTAATAAAGCTGTATTTATTTCTCAAAACGTAGAAACTGTTTATTAAACACATACAAATGATTCCCACTCCAATGCTTTCAAACAATTAACAAATACCTAGAAATATTTAACCTGGGTTATAATTTTCAGTGAAGAACATTAGAAGATAAATATTTAAAAGCAATTCGTGTAAGTCTTGACTGTAATTTACTTTTCACGATGTAAATTCAAATTTGGCTAACAAATGCAGATTTGGCAAACAATTTTAGATAAAATTTCCCGATCTAATTTAATTCTTTTGAAAATTAGTTTATTCGCTATTTGCTGAGAATTGCATTATATCGTACAATATTCATTTCTTCTATTTAATGTGTATTCCTTCTATTTAAAGTTATGTTTGTTCTATTTACATTATTACGCATTTGTAAGCAAATTTTGACTGCCGCTTTTAATTGCTTAACTATTTCAACAGGAAACAAACACACAATATAAAATTTAAAATTGGGCAAAAATGGTAGCCTAAATTTGGCTTAGATTTTGAATAAAACTCTATCAGCTTTATCTAAATTGACAAAATTTTATTCAAAATTTGCGCCAAACTAAGCTTGATGTTTACCTAATTTTACAAAATAATGAACTATTTATTTTCACTATTTAATAAGGCTATCTCTGTCCTATTGCTTTCCCTAACTAACTTCGTTAGTTAAAAATTTGCTCTAAGAAACATTATGGACTGATATTTATGCAGCACATTAAACAAGTTTTCTCTTTTAAAAAACTATGTTTCATGGTATGTCTTCGACAATAGTTAATAGAAGCATAAATATATACTTCTATTAACTATTGTCTAATTACCCACAATTTAAATAAAATTACCTTAAAATTAAATAATTCCATACAAATATAAAAAAAAGAAATCTAACAATACGAAATCTTCAGCTAACACTCCTTGAAGCGTCTCTCATCAAAGTTCACGATACTAGAAAGACATTACATTCAAACAATTAAACAACGTTAGTTCAATATAAATTGTAATTTTTATGTAAACTTAAGTTTTGGTTAAAAATAATAATTCATATGATTTTCCTCTTGCATGAATTATTACAATCTGAAATGTAACTAAAACTTTGATGCTCTCTACCATAAACAACTGAAAAATCATATAATAATAAATATACTCCAGTATTAACTCACTTTTAAATTAAAACATAAATCATATGTGCCATGAGCATATTAAATAATTATGTGCCTTGAACGAAATCATAAATGTTTAAAATTTGCCTAATATGTTATATTTTATTGTATTTCCTTCCTTTAACAAACGTTATTTTTAAATTCTTCGCTAATTAAACTGAAAAAAATAGAATCTGAAATTCGTTATAGTTATTATTATTTTAAGTTATTATTTTAAATAATCATTTTAATTAGCTCTTTATTTCGTTATTTAAAATAATTACACGACTTCTTACATACGAATAATTCGTTTCTTTGAAGCCAAATATAGAAATATTACATAATATTAATTATAATAGTTTAGTAATGTTTTTGTTAAATAGCTTTTAGTTATCCTAATTACCTTCAAAATATTTTAACAGTCACACAAACTCAGAAACATGGCTTCCATGCATTCATAAACTCAGGAAATCTTGTTAATAATCTGTATCTTATACCTCCTTCCTTCAACGGATGTTATTTTTAAATCCTTCGTTAATTAGTTTATAAAAATTCCTTCACAATCAGACAAATTTTCAATTGATGATGAGAAACAAAATTTAACAATACGCTCAAAACTCAGAAAAATACACGCACTTTAGGAATGAATAATAGCAGCTAATAAAATATTTAAAATTGACCCTGAATATATTTCAACTTCGTCAACAAAAATCGGAAAGGTGATTTTTAACTAAGATTTTGATACTGTATATATGTACTTCCATACAACTTTGCACCATAAATTTCATGTGTAGATTCGAAATTTAAAAGTTAAAAGTATTATTTATATTTATAATCATAAAATAGTTTTAATAATTTTTAATATTTTTATTACTGTAATATAATTGTTCGTAACTTTTCCTATTACCTTTGTCCCATTTAATGATTTGATCACAGCCCGTGTAAGATAAGACTGCTTAACGAGTCATTAATACAAGACCGCTTTACGAATGAAGAAAAGTCGCCTTATATTTACGAAAGCGTTTACAAGAAAACAAAAAAGGACTTGCATGACGTACAGTATCTAAGATGAAAATAATTAAATCCCCTTAAATACCGTCCGTGAAGTAAAATCAAATGCATACGTTTAAATAAGTAAGTCACAAAATTAAATAATAAGTTATCATAATATATTCTTTCATAATTAGGCTTTCATTCATTACATGGCAAGTATGGTTTTTAGACATGTGTATTGAAGGAGAAAATATTATCTCATATTCTAGCCTTTTTTGTTTTAGAGATGATGGTATGTTTCAATTTCCAAACATTTTGATTCATTCTTTAATTTTTCTAAAATATCATCGTTCATTAAAAGTTCAAAAGATAATTATTTTAGAAGATAATTGTTGTGTCCTTAACATATTTAAAGAAAAGCTTACATTTCGGAAGCCTAATTATCTTATTAACGCCGCCGAATAAAAAAATTAATTTGCTTCAAAAGTTATATAGACGCTAAAGATTTTATTATTCAATACACATACTCAATTTACCATTTAGTACATGATGATATATTTTAATATTCTAATCATTTTAATAACAGATAAAGAAATGAAAAGAAACATAAGTATCATCACGTGGATATTTATGTGTTTACAAAAAAATTATTACAAATTTACTTTTCTGATTCCACTCTCTAAATATTGCATCTTTCGCGTGTTGCTCTGAAGTGCATGCATAAATTTCGCATTTTAACAAATGCAGAAACAAGGTGAATGATTATGGTGTCTAAAAAGGTTTAGAATGTTTTCACATTTCAAAGAGTTCATTGATGAAGTATGATTAACAAATCAAAGTGGACGTTTATTCAAGAGTCACAGGAATAGTGATATGAAATTGGAGAGAGAATTTACAATTTTCTTTATTACATAAAAGAATAATTATTCTCAATATTTGATAGCTATCTTTTGCTGTCCTACAGAACCTATTTACATTCTGCTAGAAAATAACTTTAAAGTAGTTAAATTGGATCTTAATTGTATAAAAAAATATTTTATTTAAGGTGTTATTCAAATCAACACATTTAGGATACCAATAACTAGAATGAAAGTGGGAATTAAATATTTAAACCTTTTGCAGTACATAACTTATAATTTAGAGTTATTTTTTCTCCACATGAAATTTCATTTTATCTGATAAATCTAGCCTATAATTTACTAAATTTCTAAGCTGTTTGTGAGCTTAAAATATTCAAAGACATTGATTTAAATAATTTTTCTAGTATACAAGTAATGTATTCATAATGCCCTTTGTCAAGTACAAGAGTTAAACAAACTTTAGGTACAAAGAAAAATTAAAAAATCACCTTATCATTTAGGAAATAAATAAAAAACACTAAGGAAACTCTTACTGTATTAATATGCGCTCCGAAACTGTCCTTTTATTTTGAGATTGTTCAAATCTATTCGCTGTTTACATAATTTTAGGCTCCGCGTGCGAACAAAGCTTTCAGGATAGCTCAGGACAGTTGATGCCACAACCTCACTCTTCTCTGAATCCTGGAAGTTTCACACTAAGGGTAAATCTCTGCTTCGTTTTGCCAGATCTCGCGCCAAAGCGAATGACCTGCCATCTGGCTGAGATATCAAGAATCTGGGTTTATATTCTTTTGTTTTTTGTTCTGAAAGTGATGACACTGCCCAAGTCATTTATACATGCGTCTCGTAATATTGATTCCTCCAGCATAAAAATTCCATTCCATAGGCTAAAATAATCTTATTGATTACGCTTTCCCTTATTTTTAGTCACTGTGGTTATAGTACTCATCTATTTTCTTAACCGCTGTTTAAAACAGGTTGTAGATGCTTGTTAAATTGTCGAATATGTTCAGAATAAAATTAAATTCACATTACTTGATTCAAATTTTAAAAACGAACAGAAAGTGTAACAGATTGTTCAACTTTAACAACTAATGCAAAAACAGATTGTACCAAAGAATTGATTACAATTTAGGAAAATAATGCACTTATTACTAAAAAAATTTGTAATGAAATGAACGAATTCAGTTATCTGGTTTTGGTCACAATCTATTATTTTTACTCAGTGCCATTAAATAGAGTAGCAGGTTCATTTTTAATTTTTCTATAGGATTATAGTTGAAGGCATTTCTTTCAATACGAAAAAAAGAAGAAGAAAAAGAATGCATTACTTAATGAATGAAGAAATAGCTTCTATTTTAATTTAAGTTGACATATATGCAATTAATTATTTTTAACAAAACATTGATTTTTAAAATACCATCATGTTGTTCTTATATTACTTTCAATAAATGTTAAACATAAAATAATAAAGAAAAATTGATTCAAATAGCATAAATAATAGGTAAAGATCAAACTTTATTAATAAATTAATCCAAATAGCATAATCACATGTGCTCGAGTTTACGAAGTTGTTACATCACCCTCAAAATATTTATTAGAAGACTGAAGAAGGGGGAAAGGTTTTTAATAATTTTTAAGTTTTAATAATTTTTACAATTATTAGGTTTATCAATGCAGGATACGTGAAAAACGTGTAGTGCCTTCGCCGGGATTCGAATTCCGAACCACCCATTTACGCGTTGGACCATTCATTCAAGCAAAACGGTGGGGAGAAAAAAAACCTTATAAAGACCAAAAGACATATTTCTTTTTTAGGTATATGAATGCTTTAGGCTGGAGATATTTAATGGAAGTCTTTTAAGCTGAAAACAGTTTTTATCTAACCATTCCAGCGCATAACAAGTTAACTTCATTTCACAGTTATATTCTGCAATAATGAAAACATAGATGCAGTTTCTTCCTTTATTAAATCTTACACTGTTATTATTCAAAATTTTCTTTCGAAATTTTACATGAATTTCGTATCTGTTTACGTCCGTGCTCTAAATTAATTTTTTATACAATTTAATGTGTAATTTATACAATTTAATACGATATTTAACTGATTCGTCTTTTATGATATTTCTATGAAATTTGTATTTTTTAAACTTCTGAACGGGTATGTGCTTTTACTTTTTTCCTCCTGAGCAGCTGTATTTTAAAAATTCTCTTTTAAACTAATCAAGTATACCCAATGATAATCTCATAACTAATATCATCTAGTGCAGCGATTCTCAACCTTTTCAATAACGCGTACCATCTAAACAGAAATTGAAAAACTTTAGAACCATCACTACATTTTGCAATGACTATTTTTCAATTTTTCAATAGAAATATTTTTTAAAAAATCTGAAAGCTTTCAAATTTTATATTACGCCCAAACGATCGTTTTTTAAACGTTTTGTGTGTCACCTTTATTTATTAACAGCAATATCACAAACTATTTAAAAGAGCATATCTTTAGAATTTCCGATGTACAGTCTCGCGCGCTGCAGTTAATTTTTTTTTCCTTACAGTAGTGCATTGCTCAAATGTAGTGCATTTCAATCAAGTAGTGCATTTCAATCAAAATCGTTGCGTTTTTTAATCAAAACTTCGTTAAAGTGTTACAAAATATGAAATCGATAATAAAATAAATTCCAAATTAGGGCGCTTCTACCGCTGTTTGATCACAATGCGAGAAACATACATACATTTATGCAGATTCTTCATTATTTAATTTCTTTAAAGATAACACAGGGCGATTATACTGGGGGCAGCGGTTTAAATGTGAAGCGGGCATTTAAGTTTTCAACGCAAAATGCCAAAACGAAGTTAATAGCCCTTCTGGCCTAACGCCATTTGAGCTTAAAAGAAAGAAAGAATATTTTCGACAATACGATTAAATTCAAAAGCAAATATAAAATTATAAAAATAAAAGTAAAAATCTGAAAGCTATCAGATTTTGCATTACGCCCAAAGGGCTTTTTTTAGCGTTTGTTGTGTTACCTTTATTTATTGAATATCATGTTCGTCCACTTAATATACATAAAGTTTAATTCAACAGCAATATCACAAAATATTTAAAAACAGCAAACCAGCATACCTTTAGAATTTCCGATACACGGTCTCGCGCTCTGGAGATTATTTTGCTTTGTACAGTGTTGCCATTGCAAACATGTTAAAGTTTTGCAAAATTTCAAATAGATAATAAAACAAATTCGAAATTCAAAACTCGGGCTTCCAAGTGGTTATGTTAATTTGGAAGACTACGTTATTCAAAATTTGCTGACTCAAGTTACCATTGTTTTTTCACAGTGCGTTCATTCATTCATTCATGCAGATTTTTCATTATTTAGTTTCTTTAAATACATAATATGTATTCCGATAATATTTGGCTATAATATTTGGTGGCAACAGTTTGAAAAGTGAATCGACGCAAAATGTTGTTATGAAATTAATAGCCCTTCTGAGCTAAAACATATTTTGCCATTTGCACAACCTATTGGCCATTTGAATTAAATATATACTCATAAAAATATGAGATAAAAAATTGGATACTATTTTAATTATCAAAATTTAACTTATGATACATTAATTCTACAATTTAGTGAGAAAATTTGAC
The DNA here is from genome assembly GCF_044657685.1 of Stegodyphus dumicola. Classification (NCBI taxonomy): domain Eukaryota; kingdom Metazoa; phylum Arthropoda; class Arachnida; order Araneae; family Eresidae; genus Stegodyphus; species Stegodyphus dumicola. The sequence continues at coordinate 106,472,092 of NC_140777.1, forward strand.
CTGTTTAAGAGAAATCAATTTCTTTATGTCTGGTCTTATTTCACTTAGTTTTAAGCGTAAATGAGAATCTAGATTTAATTTTGATCTGTATTTATTTATTAAATATAGCATGGAAGAAAATCCTTGTTAACACATACAGGGTGTGCAAAAAGGCAATAAAAATTTAATAGCTTCATTTAAAATGCTTCTAATTTTTTTTTTTTTTTTTTTTTTTTTTTTTTGGTTAAGCCAAAGGTTAACAAATGTCTCATCCCTTGAAATCTTCAGATAGAGTTCGATTACAGGAAATTTCTATCAATTGTGGTTTTTCTTCGCGAGATAAAATTTCAGGTATATTAGAACAAAGCGGATGTCTCATTCAATTTTTTTCATAATGCTCGGGAAAATACATGTTGAAATTATCTATTAGTGAAAAACAATGACTTTTAATGTCGGATGCTAATTCATCTTCTATTTTAAAATTATTTTCGGTTACAAAATTTCTAAAAGTGGCATAAAGCTTAAAACATTATTATCCAATTCTTGGATTATTAGCCTAAGTTTGTTTATCATTTTATCCTTAACGGTAAGCAAATTAACATTTTGTATTTGTAATCCCAAATTAAATTCATTTAACTGTCCAAAAATATTAGCTAAATATGCTAAATGCGCCAACCATAATTCACTAAATAAACGTTTTGCAATTCAAATTTTGAATCACAGAGTAAAATTAGAATTTCTGCTCGAAGTTTAAAAAGACGATTTAAAACATTGCCTCTAGATAACTACCTTACTTCGGAATGTAAAAAAACGTTTCATGTTCAGTGCCCATCTCTTGTCATAAAATCGTAAATATTCTTGAATTTAAAGCTCTGCATTTAATAAAATTAGCAATGTTCACAGCTTCATTTAAAACGATTTCCAGGCTTTCAGGGATTGGTTTAGCTGCTAAAGCTTCACGATGTATAAAGAGCATTGAGTAAATTTAGTTTCAGGTGCGACTTTCATTATTTGAGAAATCACTCCGGAATGTTTACCTGTTAAAGCCAGAGCTCTATTGTATCACTGCATACGGCAATGTACAAGACTGCACAGAAAAAAAAGTGGGACATTTCTATATCTTCCGTTCTACTGGGCCGATTGACGAAATTGAACTTGCATTTTTCATGTCTCGAAAAGGAGACTTGGAATATGTATTACATTTATATATAGCATTGTCTAATATAGGTATTTTGACGCAAAATTGGACTTTTCTGAAATAACATACCAATTGTGATATATTGGCGCGTTTTTAAATTTGGAATATTTGTTGAAAGCGATAAAACGTCAAATGTAGTTTAGACACTTTGCTAAAATTATTTGAAAGCTAGAAAGATGTGACTTTTTTTCCGCTCATGCCCAATATAAAAAATCTGATGTATACACCCCATGACTTCCTTGTACGGAATATTAAATTATACGCACTTTTTCTTGCATTTCATTTAAACTTATTGGTTTGAATTAAATCTACTTCGCCGACAGCGCATAAACCACACTAGAATAAATGCATTCTTTAAAATTCACTCAGTATTTGTTTACCATAGCGACATTCTGGCGCTAGATTCACTTAACAGTATTATATTTCGTTCATATTATAACTCATAATGCACAAAATTTATATCATTTAAAGAATAGAATTATCTTATAGTTGCCACATGTTCTATTCAAATACTATAATAAAGCTAGAATGATCTATAAAAGAAATTAAGCAAGCAAAATAAAAAAGAAACAGTTTTTCACTGACGATTGAGTATTTCTCATTCAATTAATTCAATTCTCACTTCGCGAGAAGGCAAAAATACATAAGAACGCAAAATATCTATATTGAAAATTACGAAGTAAATTTTAATATAGATATTCCAGAAAGGATTAATCATTATTTAATTGGCAATAATAAATGAAGGCATTATCTTTGTTGTAGCGAAGCTAAGTTACTCTAGATTGGCAACAAATCCACTAATCTGCTGTTTGAAATGTAAACAATCAATGGCCGCCGTCAAAAGAAAAGGCTTAGCGGCACTTAAACAACTTTAAAATTGTTGATAATTCTAAAAATATTGCACACAGATTTACTAAAGGCATAAAAACCTTAACCGGAAGATAAAAACAACATAATTCAATCATTTTTAAAGCAAAAAAATGTACAATTTACAAACATATAAGAGTAAAGAAACTGAGATCACTGAGCCGGGTAACAGAGTGAATATATATATAAATATATTTATATACGTTTGGTGCGGCCGATTGCAACCAAAATACGAGGTGCACATCTACACGTTATAGCAGTCCTACATACAAAATTTCAACGTTCTGAGGCTACTCGTTTTTGAGTTATGCGAGATACGTACGTACGTACGCACGCACGTACGTACATACGTTCGTACAGACGCAACGAAAAATTCTCTTCAGAATTCATTTTAAAGCAGTTTTATAATTTTTTTGAGGAAACAAGTCTTTTATTCTGTCCTTACGTACAGATATCACGCAAAAACATCGTTAAATTGCATTCGATAGCGGTCAAAATGGATATTTTCGTTGAAATATGCTGCCTGAAACTTTTCGCGATTGCAATACGTCCTTTTTACTTCGTACAAGAAAGTAAAAATAGGAACGAGGTGTCTTTTTTCCTCTCCGGCATAATGGAAGGGAAAGGAATATTGATTGCCATATATTAAGAAGTTCGCCAAGTGAAATATTCTTGGCACAAAATGAAAAAATAGCCCCAATATAAATTTTTGAATTCTCCCTAAATCTCGCACCAAATTTTGCAAAATTTAATATCTAAGCATAATATGAATCGTACAATCATAATATGGAAAAAAATTGGCATGTTATTTCAGAAAAAGTCAGATTTTGTTTCAAAATACCTATGTTAGAACAATGTTATATATAAATCTATTATATATCCTAAATCGCGGTTTTTTTTTTTTTTTTTAATTTTTTCAATCAGCCTAGTAGAACGGGAGATATAGAACTGTCTTTTTTTTTTTTTTTTTTTTTTTTTTTCGAAGTGTACTTATTCGAAGGAATATCATTCTCAGACATAAAATTGTCAATTACTTTGAAAATTTCTCTTGCAGTTGCTCTATCATGAAGAAATTCACAAAATAAATACTCTTCAGCAATTTATCTATCTTCTTCGAAACGTATGTAAACTAATAACTGAACAAAGTTTCTTATATCAGTACTTTCATCCAACTGCAATGCGAAATACTCACTGTGTTTTATTTTTTAATTGTTTCTTTTATTTAATCTGCTATTTCATGAGTTCGTGGACTTACTGTATCACGTGATAACGCAATATTATCAAGTTCATTGGCTGTTTTTTAGTTGAATAATGTTAAAACGATATTTTTAGCTGCTGGTAACATAATGTAATCACCAATAGTGTGAGCCTGCCCAGTCTTAGCAATTCTTAGGCTTACCAGGTAACTAGTTTCCTAAGCTTTTTCACTTGAAGTAACAGAACCTTTTATTTCTTGTCTACTAATTTTGAACTCCAGTAATTTCCTCTCAAAATATTCTTCAGATTTATCCTTTAAATTGCCATGCTTAGATTAAAGATGTCGTTTAAGAAACGAAGATTTCTCAAATTGACTGGATAATATTTCGCCGCAAACAACACATTGAGGTTGAGGGTCTATTTAATCTCCATTCGAAACATACCCAAATGATAAATAATTTTCATTATATTTTCTAGAAACAATATTTCTTTTCTTTTCAATATTCTTAGGGCCAGTAGATGACCTGGATCCATCACCTGTGAATCATCACTTTTCCGATTCGTCAATCTTAGCCATCTTCAATTTTAAAAAATCTAGGTTTGTTTTATTATTTTTCACAAGTATTTAAATGCACAATATATTAAGAGTTCTTCAAAAACAGACGATGATATTCTCTAGTCGCATAGAAAAGTAAGGAATACTAAGCAACAAGAAGAGAAAATACCTGCTATTAGAGACAGCAAACCGAAGTAAAAAAAAAATGATTCTGATTGAAAATGAAGTAATATGAGCCCGAAACGGCGACGATATAAAGTGCTGACATGCTAATAAATCGATAAACTCTAAGAGCGTTAATGAAATACTATTATCTTTTTTATAGGAACTTAATTAAATTTCCTATTAAATACAGTATTCATTTCTAACACATTAAAAAATTGCCATAAAAACAGCATTTATGGCTAATTTTGTTATGTCTACGGGAGAACATTTGTAAAGCGTACAACATGGAAGAACCACAAAAAAATCCATGCAGACAGATCGTTCGCCTCTTGCTAAAGTGTATAAGCGGCTATTGACCTTGAACAAAGCTGGGATTCAAAAATTTACGAGTGTTAGAAGAAAACTCAATCAGGATGTTGGGGTTTTAATTTTTGAATTTAATAGTTAAAAATGCTTCTTTGCGTAGCACTTATTTTTCTTTTGCATACTACCGGTTAAGAACCCCTGATCTAGCGTTTAGAGATTAAAAATCTTTGATACGTAATGATGAAAATAATATAATGTAAGCATTTTACGTTACGTATAAGTTAGACAAACGAACAAACTTATGTCTGGCGTATATTTTACTCAAATGTCTATCGATTTAGAGGGCAAATAGCTACAGGACCCTCTTCATCAGGAGAAAAGAAATCAGCAACGATGGAAAAGCCAGTGGGTGTACTTACACCCAAACGGAACAATGCGAGCGAGAAGGTAGCGCCATTGGTCTCCAAAAATAGTAAGGAAAACTGAAAAATTGAGTTAATTGAATGCATTAGGAAGGACTGAATTGGAATTAAAGTCATTAACTAAACACAATAAATCTTTATATGAAATGTTTCAAGAAAATCTAATTCACCAAAAAACGAAGCTCTCTGAATAATATTTGCAGACCCAAAATCGAAATTGTAACTGAATTTTTAACTATGATTCCAACTAAGATTCTTATTTTTTTCATCCAAAAATTTAACATTATTTTAGGTTGGCTGACGTATGTCAAACCACACTGAAAAGATATGCTATAAATTTTTTAATAAATTAGCCTGACTAAAATTTAGCCAAACATAAAGTAGTTGTTTTCCCTAACTTTATGTTTTACTTCGGCATGTTTATCTTCTCTCTGTGTACAAGTTGTTTAATTTCGATCGTTATATGTAATTAAAAATTTAATTTAACATTTATTCTAATATTGTGTCAGAATAGTAAGATTCTATTTGTAGGATCAATCATAAATAAAACGTATACCGAAACCCTAAAAAAGTATATGCACTTTTATAAGGTTCATTGATGTTTTCATTTAGAACTTAAATTTTCTTTTCGTTATAAAAATTAATTTATGCGACAAATTTTAACCCTGTCAATAATGTAGGAAGGATTTTTCTTAAAGCATACAGCAAAGAGAAATATCAGCATTCAGCATCGAAATTAAACAGCAAGCGAATGTAATCACACAGTGTCAATGTTAAGTGTCTAGGACTCTTTCTTGATGAGAGCTTAAATTTCTGCAGCAGCTGCTATCTTGACTTGTAATGTGTTTCGTTTTCCCTGAGTGCAAATTTACTACAGAGCTTAGTTGTTCGGTGCTCTATTTTACTTTGATTTACTATCATAATAATGCTTATCACCGTACTAAAATTTTTCTGACTAATGCTTGATATTAGAAGTCACATAAATGTTGCTTTCATCGACAAGTAAGTTGTCTCATTATTTTGAGCCCTGAAGCTAAGAAATTGGTATCAAAATAGATGTCATTATATTCTTTAATTCAGAGAAGGAACCGTTTTCTCTGACTTGCTGTTCCCAGAAAAGAAAACGCTAAACTCTATTCAGGGTTAATAATATATTTAAAATATTTTAGCGGAATTTCTTCTGAATAACACTGGTGAGGAGATATTTTATTTGATACACATTTCTTAAGAAGAAACGAATTCTTAAAATATATTTCAGTTACAAATTGGCACTTAAAAAGAAGCATATTTTACATACGGCTATGCTTGGTTTCAGAAATCAGTTCTTTATGCACAAGAGTTTTGTTCAGGGTTAATAAGGATTAATAAGATGTTTTGATAATTTTTGAAACCTCATAAATTTTAGTACCATGTAAAATTTATTTCATTTAGTGATATTTTAAAGATTGTTTAATAATATAATTCTTATTTATTTCCCTTAAACGTCTTTTTCTTCCCATGTTATTATCGAAGAAAATGATTCCAAACCAACCATAATTTTAATGCTTTTTCTTTTTTAAGTTTTTCAGCCTTACTCTACATGCTTTCATGAGAGTTAACTTTTCTCAAGTTCTTTTACACTTATCAAATTTCATTACTGTCATAGTGCTGTTCATAACTGCCCAATGCTCACTGTGATAGACTTAGTGATCAAGAGCGTTACACACAAATTAACGACGCAGCTAGAGTAGAATTTTAATAATAGTACATGTTAGTGGGAGAAAGGATGTGCTCTTCACTTTTGCATAGACTAACCTTTTCAAACATCACACAAACATTTTTATGCTGAATGAATTTTTTTAAACTCTACTGTGCGAGATTGATAATATCGAATTCTACATTACCTGCTTCTTATTATAACAGGAGTATGTTCTTGCAAAGGTATTTAGAATTAATTTCTTCCCATAAGAGAAATGTTTAAATAAACGATAGTTTAAGACTAACCATAATGTTTTCTCGCGACTTTCTATTCTGAATCTTATGCAAACACTTTAAACAATTTAATGTGCATATGCTTGGCATTCCTTGCACCATTTCCGTCGATGCATATAAGTGTTAACTTTCAGCGATGATTAATAAATAACCGCTGAAAGCAAGAGAATGGAATACAAATCTTTTATTTTGATAGTAAGAAGCTCGTTTGCTTACACACTTATTCTACTGCGACTGATTCCTAACTACGCTAATTAAGTAATAATAAGTCTAGATGAGACGATTACTGAACACTTCAGCCTATAAGTGACAAAAGTTGAAAAACTTGCACGTGATTGTATGCACACTACTGAAACATCAAACCTAATGAAGCTATAATCTGAACAAAATTTATTCGTTTGCTTGAGAACACGAGGACTTTGCAGCATTTCCACTTCCTAACATGGATACATGTTTAGACATTGGAATCTTAGTTATCCTGCACATTTGTTAATGTTTTCCAAAGTTATTTTGTTCATTCCTTCATCAGTGCAAGGCTTAGAGTGCACGGTTTATGTATATAGTATACATCGTTTAAATGTACTAACAGTCCCAGTCCCTTATGCAGCTAAGAACAGACCCCAGAAAGTTACTCAATGTTTTGCATTTCCCTTTTCAACATGCACACGGAACCTTTGGTTACAACTAGAACATATCAACGCATTTGTCAAAAACAAAGGAATTTACTATGGAAATTTTCTTGTTATTCTAGACAATTTCTTACGCACATTTATTACCTAGTTATTTTATACATATTATTATAATTTTTATTAAAACAGTTGGGGTAGTATATTTGAATTCTCGAATTCAGTGAGTCTCACAAACGTTTCCACATTTGAATTTTCGAATCTTATTGAATCGTTTTTTTATCATTCGAATCCTTTGAATCTTAATCTAACAAAATATTCAAATATGAACTCGAAGTTTTAAAGACGAATTTAATTAATGTTTGGTAACAATAGACATTAAAAAAGAATACAACTGATGTAATTTTAGTGAACTTGAATCACTAAATTACATTAATTATCTCTCAGTGCCACATTCTTAAATTCCGGCAAGCAGTTAGTGTTCCATTTTTAATTCTTCTTTATGTAATTCCTCCTCTTCTGCAGCTGCTTGTTTTGATCTTAAAAGATTCAGGGCAAATAAACATTTTACTTATTACGGAAATATTTTCGTCATATTATATTGAAGAAAGGAACTTCAAAATTCAGAAGCTCTAATTCCATACCTTATTTACTAAATTTCTTTGATGTGTCCTTAAAACATTACATGTTTGAAATTTAATTTAAAACGTCTGATAAGTGCTTTTTCTCCTTATAATGATTTTTATGGGAAGGATTCGAAATTTGGAAAACTCAAGAAATTCGAGAACATTATAGTTACACTCCAGAACCATGATTTCTGTTGTTTACTAAATTCACAAATTTTCATTAGTAGTTAAATTTCTTCTTCTTGTACATGCATTAGTTAAATAAATAAGACAAATCATGTCATGTTTCGTTGTCAACTGAATGTTGTACCACTGTTAGATGAGTAGACCACTTCCCTTCACTTCAAAAATCTATCCTTCGAAATTTATTTAAACAAAATTTTAAATTTCTAAAGTTTAGATGCTACTTTTTCTTATAATACACTAAAAACTAATCTATATTACGAATATAGATATTATAGAATATAAAATTCTGCTTTGTTTAGTAGCAATTAAAACTGGTTTATAACTATTACTAATTTTAAATAAATTATACCTCAGCGGGTACTAACCTTAAGTATTCCTTGCATGCTTTCTGCACTTATCATAGCTTTCAGATTTTATATTACGCACATAGGGACATTTTTTTATTCTGTGCGTTGCCTTTATTTATTAAATATCATATCCTTCGCACTTAAACCGCATAAAATTTAATTCAACGGCAATATGACAAAATATTTAAAATTATCATATCTTTAAAATTTTCGGTAGACACTCTCGCGCGCTGTAGATGATTTTTTTTTTTTTTCATACGGTATTGCCATTGCTCGCTTTGAAATCGTTGAGTTTGTTCATAATAAATTCGTTAAAATTTTACAAAATATGATATAGGTAATAAAAAAATTCGAAAATCAAAATTCGGGCTTCCATGTGCCGATGTTTGGGTGGAGGATTACGTTATTCAAAATTTGATGACTGTAGGTACCGTCGTTTTCTCACAATGCGAGAAACATACATACATTCATGCAGATTTTTCGTGATATAGTTTCTTTAAATATAATAGAAGGCGATAGATAATATTTGGTAGCACAATCTAAAACGTGATACGCCGTTTATGCTGAATGCTGTATCGAGACAAATAGACCTTCTGTGCTAACGCTAATAATCAATAAAAATTATTTCGCTTACTGCAACAAACTATACATTACAATTTATTTTACACTTTTACTACGAAATATTTTACGTTAAGTTTCCAGCACATTCTTATATTAATTTGTTCTCTGTTTATACTCCTTCAGTTTTAATTCCATGTTTAAATCGGAGAGTGAAAGAGAGGAGTAAGCATAGATTGAACTTTTATTTAAAATCATAATAGTATGATATTGCATTAATATCATAATATTATAGTTTTGCTGTATTTGGTACTCCTTTATCATTGCTATAAGGCTATGTACCTTTCAAATAGAAATTAAGCGATAAATGGAAGCCCGTGAAAGCGGAATCTTTTCTCCAGTTATGGTTCCTGTAATTCATTGTTCAATACTTTTGAGTTCTTTTATTAATATATGATATTACTTGCTTATTAATCAAAACTTGCTTATTATATGCATTTATCATTTAATTGTGCTTTATATATAGTATTATGGTCATGCTGGTTGGAAAGATAAGATGTCATGTAGTATTCTACATTAGATACTATTTCCTACCTACTTTAACATAATAGGAAAAATCTTTGTTATTCAAAACTAGATCAAAATCTAGCTTACGTTGACGCTGGTTTTATTAAAGCGGTTTATGCTTTTCGAAGAAGATTGAGAAAGAAATTTGGGAAAACGTTACTCTTTCTGTTGAAGAAAAATTAATCGGCAAAGTATTTCTGCTCTGTTATTCTTCATTGAAATACACACAGTTTTTCTATAAAATCAAGGTTGATCTTAAGATTCACTTTTGCCTATTTTGAATTCCATTTTGCCTCTTTTCTATTTAAATGTCATTGATGTCTTGTAGAAATACAAGAGATATACTTGCACGGAAGATTTTAAGCGAAACATTTAAGGTAATTGTTCTGTTGCCTGATCTTCAAGATAAAAGGATAGTTTGAAGTACTCATTTATATTTGCCGAATTATTATTAGTTTATGATCATATTAAATTTGCGTGCGTGCTCATTGTTAAGCAAATGCTTTACATTATTTCTCATTTTGTAATTCATTAAGTAAAAATACATTATTTCGTTTATTACTTTGTAAAGTTTTCATGAACAGCTCATAAACACTGTGCATAATAACGAAAGGATACAACGACTGATTTCATTTACTCACAGAACAGTAAGTAAATATATTTCCCTTCGAATTATATTTCATTGTTATTAGGCTCTATCGTAGAATAGGCTGCAGTAATCGATACGTTGTTTACTTGTCTTAGGCTTGGACATACCTTCTTATGAAGTTATATTGGTTACGCCTCCTCTTAAACACGAGTATGCTATAGCTTCATATTTAAAGAAAACTTAAATTATACTTTAACTGAGTTAAAATGTTACGTTTATAATGTTCTACGCTAGAGCTTTTTAATTATAAATCTACTTTTGTGTGTTGTGGGGTAATGTTAGCATTTAACGCAACGAATTGTCTTTCACAAATGTATGAGTTTGATTCCTATCCTCACAAATGTATGAGTTTGATATTCTATTCTGGCTTAGTACATGTGGAGAAGAATCCGACGCGTGCCAGTTGATGCATATATTTTTCAGTGATATCACAGCAATATATTCTGCAAAAGGAGAGAACTGAAGGTAAGTTTCCTTTATTATTATTGACTCAAGTAAAATATCGGGTGCTTGTCAAATATGGCAGTTTGGATGTTCGGTAGTTACTTTATTCTGGTAGCTTTATTTTAGTTTTGTGTCATTTTTCTGATAATTTTTTTTTTTTACAACTCGAATCAATTTATTTGGTTATGCGCGAGTTTCTGCAATTCTCTGATTTTTCTTTAACTGAAAGCAGATTTATGAGTATATGAGCAATGCAGAGTTTATTCAATGTGTGATTTTTTTAACTGAAAATAGATCGATGTGTAAATGGGCAAAGTTAATGTAGTGCGCAATGCCAAGGTTGTGCGCGATGCCGAGTTTGTGCAATTCTCTGATTTTTTAAGTGAAAATAGATAGATGTGCACATGAAACTCGAGTTTTTGTAATTCTTTGATGTTTTTCGAGCGAATACGAATCGTTGTGTACAAGGGAAAACAAGGTTGTGTGTGATGCCGAGCAGTAAGGTAACTTTTTTATGTGCAATGTTTAACATATCGTTTGTGTATTTTAATTTTGTGTTGTTGTGTTAATTATAAATCATATTTTAGACATCGTTTTTGTAATGTAAATCTATACTATTAAAATCTGTGTGCCTCTGTCTGTTTGTGTGTTTGTAACATCATCTTCTCAAGAACGGCTGGGTGTAGAGCTTAGCGGAAGGTACCGTTGGATTCAGAATTCCCGTGGCTCGCCATATTGACCATCGGCATCTTCGTGCGACTTTAATTAGCCGAGATATTAATTAAAAACTGCTTTTTCCCCTACGTTTTTGGCGTTTCTTTCGCTTTCTTTGTTGGGTTTTTCCCTATGAAAGGGATATTTCTCCGCGGCAAGGGGCGAAATTAAGGTACTGGAGCATTTTTAGTCATGTCGCTAATTAAGCGTCTAATTGGCCGATCGACTTGCAACAAACGGCATACGTCGTTTGAAGATCCGAGAATTAAAAATTTCGAAATTTCAAGAAAATTGGATGATTGGTTCCCAAATTACGAATTTTCCTTAATTAAACAAAATGAGTCGGAAAAATGCACCAAAAATACGTATCTCCCGATCTAACCGACCGATTTTTTTCAAATTTTGAATTTTGCACTTCCCGGATGCTCAAATGAACGTTAGCGTTGATTGTAAACTGTTTTGCTAATTAGGAGCCTAATTAGCAGGTTCATTAAAAAGCGCTACTACGTTTATCTCCCCTTCCTAACTCGTGGTTGACGGCCTTCGACTCGGAAAGCGACGGGTGTCGGGGGTGGGAGATGGTATCCGCTCCACTGTTGGAATCGTCAAGGCCATTCGCTGGGAATGAAATTAGCGTAGTGGCGCTTTTTTATTCATTATGCTAATTAATGATCTAATTTTCCAATCAATCTAGAACAAAGAGCATCTTTCATCTGACCATCTATCAGTTGTAAATTTCTAAATTTGGAGCCGATCGCATGATTGGTTCCCGAGATACAAAATTTTACTGAATTTTTTTTAATTACAGAAATTGAGCCGGAAAAATGCACAAAAATACGTAACTTTTCTTCAGGGTTTTTAAATTGAATTTCTATTGGTCCGTGGGTGTTTGCGGGATTTTACGCGTATGCATAATTGAATAAAGCGGTCGAACTTCGCGCAAATCCGCTGAACACTGGTAGTTCGGTTCAACTTTCGAATCTCGGCTAACGGGCTAGCTGTATCGGTGTTTTCGTGATATTCCGCATGTGTATAGTGTAGGCAGTATTTTCTGGATGCATATGCAAGTAAAGCGGGCGCAGTCCACGCAGAACCGCTGAGCACTGGTAGTTTGGTCCTACTTTCGAATCCCGGAAAACGGGCTGGGTCCATGGGTGTTGGCGGGATTTTACGCATGTGTACCGTGTATGCAGTATCTTCTGGATGAATTGGTGAATAAAGCGGATGAATCCCGCGAAAAAACGTTGAATGCTGGTAATTCGGTCCAACTTATGAATCCCGGCTAGCGGGTTGGCTGATTGCGTGTTTTCGTGATTTTAGGCATGTGTATCGTGTACGGAGTATCTGCTGGATGAATACGTGAATAAAGCGGGCGTAACCCGGTCAAAACCGTTGAACGATGGTAGTTCGGTCCAACTTTGAATCCCAGCCAACACGCTGAATCTATGTGTGTTTCAGTGATTTTCCGCATGTGTAACGTGTATGCATTATCTTCTGGATGCGCACGGGAATAAAGCAGGGGGAACAAGCTCAAAACCCCTGAACACTGGTAGTTCGGTCCAACTTTCGAATACCGGCGAAATTACAATGGACATTGAACAATGAACATTGAACAATGAAAAGCGGGCTTCAGCCCGCTCAGCTGGCGGGCTTGCCCGCTAGTCTATACTATTAAAATCTGTGTGCCTCTGTCTGTTTGTGTGTTTGTAACATCATCTTCTCAAGAACGGCTGGGTGTAGAGCTTAGCGGAAGGTACCGTTGGATTCAGAATGCCCGTGGCTCGCCATATTGACCATCGGCATCTTCGTGCGACTTTAATTAGCCGAGATATTAATTAAAAACTGCTTTTTCCCCTACGTTTCCCTACGTTTTGCACTTTCTTTCACCCGTTTTCCCTGTTTTAGGGATTTGGCCGAGTGCCAAATTCGTTTTTCTCGAATAACTTGGGAACGGCGCCGAGTTGGAATTCGAAACGCATATCTCCGGATTCGAAAAAAATCAACAAATCCATCGATACCGGTCCCATCTTCGTACGACAATAATCCGCGGAGTTATTAATTAAAAACTGCGAAAACGTTATTTCATTTTTCGGAGTGGCAACCGTCTCGGAATTAGCTGAGAGAAAATTGCTTTTTCGAAAGCGCCGGGGGGATGACAATTGCTTCCGCTCGAGATTTGTGCTGGCGAAAGGTCACGTGTCAATTTCTTTTTTCTTAAATATCTATGGAACGGCGCTGAGTTGGAATTCGAGGCAGGTGTCTGCGGATTCCAAAAAATTCTACGAATCCAATGATACCATTCTCATCTTCGTAGGACGTTAATCAGCTGAGATATTAATTAAAAACTGTGAAAACGCTAACTTTCGGGCTCATTTTTCCGATTGCAACAGTTTCTTGAATCGCCGCAGATACAAATCAAGGTTATATTCTAAAGTTGAATAAAGCACGCGATTGCATGTTACCTAACTGTATTTTAAAAATATTTCGTTAATGTAGGCATTTTAAATAAACAGCTGCTTTTCACAATTTTTTTTTAATTTCAGGTTAGGATGATTGTCACGTTAATTCTTTTATTGATATTGAATAAAAGTTATTATATTACATTAAATTTAAATGATGACGTTCTTGAAGTTGTACAACTTTAATCAGCTGGGATATTAATTAAAAAATCTGAAAAAGCTATTTTTTAAAAATATGTTGTTATTTTTTTAATAATAAATTTGATTTTTTGGAATAATATATTTTTTTATGTTATTAGATACGTGCACTTAATTTAGATATTATCTTTTAATGCAAATGATATTTTAAATAAGTTCGCACCAATAAAAATTAAATTCACACTTTTTTTTTTTTTTTTTTTTTTTAGATTAAAGATTTTTCTTTGCTCCTTTGAGATGGTATACGGTAACTTTCGAATCCCGGTGAGCAGGCAGGCTACACTCATGTTTTTTGTGATTTTACGCATATCTGTTGTGTATGCAGTGTCTTCTGGATGCATAAATGAATAAAGCTGAACTCTGGTAGTTCGGTCCTAATTTCGAATCCCGGCGAACGGGCTGGGTCCATGGGTGTTTGCGTGATTTTACGCATGTGCCTCGTGTACGCAGCATCTTCTGGATGCATAAGTGAATAAAGCGGCCGAAATTCGCTCAAAACCTCTGATTACTGGTAGTTCGGTCCAACTTTCGAATCCAAGCGACCGTGTTGGCTCAATGTGTGTTTTCGGGATTTTTCGCATGTGTAACGTGTATGCGGTATCTTCTGCATGCATACTTGAATAAAGCGGGAGCAGCCCGCGCAAAACTACAGAACACTGGTAGTTCGGTCCAACTTTCGAATTCCGGGGTACTGTACATAAAATTTGGTCGCATACGTGAATACAGCGCGCGGATACCGGGTAAAACCGCTGAACACTGGTAGTTCGGTCAAACATTCGAATCTCTGCGAGCGGGCTGGCTGCATGGCTGTTTTCCTGATTTTCCGCATGTGTATAGTGTATAAAGTGATTTCTGGATGCATATGTGATAAAAGTGGGCGCAGCCTGCTCAAAACCTCTTAACGCTGGTAGTTCGATCCAACTTTCGGTGTCGGCGAACGAGCTGGCTCCCCGGGTGTTTTCTTGCTTTAACTCATGTGTATCGTTTATGCAGTATCCTCTCCATGCTTATGTGTATAAAGCGGGCGCAGCCCGTTCCACAAAATCGCTAAACACTGGTATTTCGGTCCTACTTTCGAATTCCGGGGTACTGTATATAAAATTTGGATGCATACGTGAATACAGCGCGCGGATACCGGGTAAAACCGCTGAACATTGGTAGTTCGCTCAAACTTTCGAATCTCGGCGAGCGGGCTGGCTGCATGGGTGTTTTCGTGATTGTTCGCATGTGTATCGTTTATAAAGTATCTCATGGATGCATACGTGAATAAAGCGGGCACAGAATACTGGTAATGCGGTAATTTCGAATCCCGACGAACTGGCTGGCTCCATGGGTGTTTTCGTGATTTTACGCATGTGTATAGTGTATGGAGTATCTTCTGGGTGTATATGTGAATAAAGCGGGCAGAGCCCGCGCAAAGCCACATAACACTGGTAATTCGGTCCAACTTTCGAATACCGGCGAACAGGCAGGCTCCATGTTTGTTTTCGTGATTTTACGCATATGTATCGTTTATGCACCATCTTCAGCATGCATACGTGAATAAAGCGGGCACAGCACGCGCAAAATCGCTGAAAAATTGTATTTCGGTCCAACTTTCGAATCGGCAGCGGGCTGGCTGGAGGGGTGTTTTCGTGATTTTACGCATGTGTACGGTGTACGCAGTATCTTTTGCATGCACACGTGAACACTGTTTTGGGCGGGCTCCCGCCCAAAAGCGCTGAACACTGGTATTTCGGTCCAAATTTCGAATACCCGCGAAAGGGCTGGAAGCATGGGTGTTTTCGTGATTTTCCGCATATGTATAGTGTATGCAGTAACTTCTGGATGCATAGGTGAAAAAAGCGGGGGAAGCCCGCGGAATGCCGCTAAAAAATGGTAGTTCGGTTCAACTTTTCAATACCGGCCAAATTTAACATAGGATATCTTTTAAAAACGAACAATGATAAGCGGGCTTCAGCCCGCTCAGCTGGCGGGCTTGCCCGCTAGTTGTATTCTTAATTGCTTGGCTTTGATATGTTGATAATGCTTTCCGACTTACGATAAATACCGATAGTCCGACGATCTACTCAACAGTAGCAAAGCTGTAAACTTTGAACTTTCACCTTATTATTTTAATACTTAATGTTTGGTATCGTAACTGCACTTGATAATATGAGTTCATTGATAATATGTGTGTGTATGGGAAGCATTGCTTAATGTACGGAATTTGTAGTATTTATTTTCTTGTATTATACTTTTTCTTTTATTATTTTCTTTCATTGTGAGAAATTAGATTTTTTTATTTATTAATGCGTAGAATTCTGGTATGCCTACAGAGAATATAGCATGATTTAGGAATTTTAGAAACTGATATGAAAGCTGTGTATGATGTTCACATGCAATAAAAAATATTTTTTATTAATGTAAAGTTTAAAATTTTTAGAAAATAATGAAAATTGTCTACTTACTGTTATGTAAGGAATTATGTCATTACGTAGCAATAAGGTAATTTGTAAAAACGGTAAATTTGAAATGTTCCACAACATGAATTTAAATTTGAAAAATCTTTTTTTATTCGTATAAATTCTGAAGCATCAAAATCTTTGAAAATACTCAAGTTGTATGAAATACAAATATTAGAGACTGTGACGTTGTTTATCGTGTCTTAATAATGGGTAGAATTCGCTTACTGTATCATTGTAATTTTAAATATAAACAATTTATTATACTTATTTTCAGTAACACCTAAGCTTAAATGTTAGAAATGTAAATTTAAAGTAAAGAATTTGATGTTAATTTACAATAATAAACAATTCATTATTGTTATTTTTAAGAGAAAATAGAAAGTAGGCATAGCATAAATGCGATAATACATAGTGACGTCACAAGCTTAGTCCCACCCATTTATGAACGTCACTCAGCTCAGCCTTCTCATCTTTGTTGATGCAACCTATTCTGCGCTTTTACTTAATAATTATTTATACTACTTTATCCTATCCAATCATTAGTAACTCTAATTTAATCTGAAATATCATACCATTAAAAAATAGCTCATTTGAATTTCTTCTCTAGCCTTGTCTAAGGTTCTAAATAGTTCTCAACTTATTTTGCCCCAAGCACCCCTTTCATCATTGCTAGACAATCATTTCCCTCTCCTTTCCCAAACTCAAAATTACGTGTACATTTATTTAAGTTTAAATATTTTTTAATCTATTTTATAAATTAAACAAGGAAAGGTATATAAAATGTTGATAAATACTAAAAGTTGAATAAATGCAGTTTTCCATAGTCAGAAACTAAAACTAAATATTTAGCAAGTAAACAAAAGGCTGTCCACTCTTCCCATCCGAAACTATGAAATTTCCTGCAGGAGACATTCCTTCCTGGTTTAAAACCTCTCATCTTGTGTTGGCAATGCTTTCTGGTGACAGAACAAACTCTAAAGATATTCTGAATCCATACGTTCATTTATTCTCGCTCTATGTCTTATCTTTCTTCCTATTCTATTTCTTTTGTTCGTGTGTTCATTTCCTCCAGTCCTAGTTAATAAGATGTGAAAGTAGGTTTACCGAAGTCATTCGAGCCTCATGAATAAAATGAAGCCAATCAGAAGTGTCGAATATTGTCCCAATGCTTAAGACTAGTATCAAAGAAAATACGGTATTCTAATCAAAACTAGAAAATCATTGCAAACTGATGGTGAATGATGGAACAGCATTTTATTAAAAAGACAATAATATAATTTCATTTATTATTAAAACTTTTTACAGAACTGTTCACAACATAACTATCAGTTTATACTGTAAGCTATATTTATAATCAAGTAAAACTAATTAACAAAATTCATTTTTATCTCCTTCCAACTTATATACATAGGTATGGGAGATAATGTTTTCGGTCCAAAATTTCGATATTGAATTTTCAATGAATAGAAAGAATTAAGGCCCACCCAAAACATTTTTAATATCTGTAGAATGATGTTTGTCTGTATGTATCAGTCTATAAATTACAGTTACAGTTAGTCTATAAATCGTTCATCTTGTACCAGTATTTCTCCCACAAGTGTCCCAAGACCAGTGCAATTTCATTCTTTTATTTACACGTTTTTAATTGTTTTGATCGCATTATTGATTTGACACTTGCGTATTGTTCTAATTGTTTTTTTTTAAATATTTTTTCTCATTTTATATGAATGCTCCGAAGAATTTTTAAATTTATTTACATCGTGTAGGGGAATACTTGACATACATGTGAGTTAGATAAATTTGGGAAATTGATTATTTACGTAATTTTTTTAACATTTACATATGTATAGCAAGAACGAAACACAATGTTTGAATAGTTCGGAAGAGGGTCAAATAAGATAATTTCCCCTAAAGAGTCAGCATTATTTCGTTATCTTTTCAGCTATTCATTTTTCGGAAATTTAACTGTAATTTTTATTTGCATCTTAATTTAACTTGCTTTTCCACAATTATTACCTAATGTTTGTAGGGCATTTTTTTTCCATCTATCACTCTTTCTTTTACAAATTCTTTTACAAATTCTTTTTCCAAATTCTTTTCATTTTTTTTACATTTGAATTTTATAAAATAAGTTTTTATTTTACTTTTTGGTTTTTATTAAATCAATTTTTAATTTTTACATTCTTCATTTTCCTATTACGACTTTGTAGATTAGAATTTATGTAGTTTTCAAATTGTAATTCTTGGTATTCTTTGTTGGCATTCTTAATTTTAACTTTATTGGAATTTTAGATAGTAGTATTCCCATTTCATTCATTTGATTATATATATGTATGTATTGGTGTTATATCTATATATATAGATAGATAGATATAGATAGATATATGTGTGTGTGTGTATGTATGTATTGATTGATTTTGACGTCACCCGATTTGCTATCAACGCAGCACAGAGAGGACCACACGAACACTAGGCGTGGTCGAAAGCAGACGTGCTCTTACGTAAGCAAAGCCGACAGGCTTGGAAACCGCAAAGCAGAGAATCCCGCTGAGCCTTCGAGGAGTGTAAGAGGAACTGTAGTCTTGGAGTTATGTAACAGTGTCCCGCCAGCGTCAGTGAACACCTGAAGTGTGTTCCTGAGATGTGAACTACAAGACTGTGTGAACTGTTCATTAGCCTGTGAACCCTGTTTACACTTTGCTATCTTCCATGGATTCGCTGACGACTATGTTTAATTTTATATTTACCAGCTTGTAACTATTAAACTACTGTGATATCATTATAGTAGTTTAGTAATAAAGTAGGTGTAGTTTATACTTTTATCTCTGGATTTAGTAATCCATTATAGCCTTTTTTTTTAAACACGGCCAAGAAAAACTGCTGCGTAGATCACAACTAGCTTGATTGTTAAAACATTATTTTTATTTGAACAGGACCAATTATTCAGAAACATACTTTTGCTGAAAGTGGTACAAACCTAGGGATGTTAGCACGTTCTACAATTTCTATATACGCAGTTTACATTTTAGATAATAGAAAAATAAACTTAGCTAAGAGACGTGACTTTCCTAGGCAGAGCAAACAGGCGAAAAAGTAATGCGTATTAAATTCAGTTGCATATATAAACTAAGGCTTTGTTTCAACTCTGAGCAGTGATTCGGGAAACGACTTCGCAGTGCCGAAATTGCACACAAAGAATGCCGTAAAATGTTCCAGAGTAACGTTCAATGGTGGCATAAGTCCTTCAAGATCGATGAGCTTAGTTAAAAATTTTTAATTTAATGATCTATTGTCAGCTGATTCCAATTCCTTTTAATAATTTTGTTACTCATTTAGTTTCATATTTTGAATTTTACACAGGCATACACACAAACATATATATTGTTGTGTGCGTACGGGTTCGTAATAAATTCAATGCACAAGTCCGATGAAAAGTGAATAAAATTTATTTTGATCCCAAGAATAAATGTTTAAATTTCCTTAGAGATATTCGTCCAATATCGCAGTATCTTACAGTAGTTATCTTTCAAACTACTAAAACGTTCAACAAAACTTAATTCAGAACAGATATATTGATAAATTGATAAAACTTATTTTATCAAACGAAACATTTTAGAGCTCTGGAATTTTCCACTTAAGTACTCACACAGTTGCGCACAGTATCAAAGAGTGCAATCAGTAGTTACACTTCAAACTACAAAGAATGTTTAACACAACAAAATGCAAATCGCATCTAAAGAGAAAGCTAACCCGGAGATATCTCAGTATTCTGCTGAATTAGCAACTTGCAACAACAACTGAGAGCAGGTGCTAATAGTTTTCCCCGGCCCCGAGACATTTTTAGTACTTTCTGCTTTTCGAAATTACTGAAAGGTAATATGAGAGTAAAATTACGGTTACAGCTAATATAGTGATCAATTACATGTATTCAATTACAATACCTATTACGGTAATATAGTGACCGTACCAAAATGTCGCCAAATGTCCAAGTTTGGCGACTTTTGGCGATTTTTCACCATATTTAGCAAAAACAATTAGTCTCCGAAACTGTTGCCAGCTTGGCGATATCTCGCCAAATTACCGAGATACCCGTTTACTCAATGTTAAATGGACTTGCTCTTGTATTCTTACTTTCCTGGCATAGCTTGTCTCTCTAGAGTTTTCATGTTATATTACATAGAAAATACAACAATTTCACATATAATTACAGTAAAATTATGTATCTCTGTATAAAATTCATGGCAATGTATATACATACGCGAGTGTGCATTCGTGTAAGATAGAAATAAGCAAAATTCTAGTTTTAATTGCCAATAGTCCCTTAATGTTCTAATTCCCCTTTCCATCACTTTTGTAAAGCTCAATGACCCAAATTATGCGGAACTGAAAATTATTCACTTATACTTCTCTTGCTAAGAAGCCTGCTACATCTGCTGTTTTCAAATATTAAATGTTTTAGAAATATAACGGTAGTATGAAGAAATGTTTGGCTAACCAGCAAAAATAAGTATTCTAATCCAGCCATGGCAGCACGTCTATGCTTCTATCCTCTATTACATTATATTGCTGCATATACTGCTGTTCGGTTATGCATCTACTACATGACACCAAATTTTCTATGCAGAATTATTAGATATATATATTCATTTGTATAAAGTCAATACAAATTATTTCATACTTAATTTATCTTATTAGACTGAGTTTTCTTTTATACGTCAGTTACATGTAATCTTAGATTAGTTCATTTAATATATTCGTCTGTTCAGCACTTCGGAAGACAACTAGATGACCAAAGAAACTGGCAATACGCATTCAATTTTTTATAAATATCTAAAAAATATGCAACAAAATTTTTGATGCAGTGTTGCTTTTGTTGTTGATAAATGAATAAGGAGGTGATGCATAAAGATTAACTTTCACAAATCTTTACATCTAAACTTAGTAGAAAAACACACTGAAGCGCTATAGTCACGCTGTCTTTTTCCTTTATTCACATATGTCGAGTAAAGCGAAGTTGCGGAGAACATTTCAGAATCACAGGAAGCGTATTTCAAAATGTGTTGTTCCTAATATAAAGACTGGTTTAAAACTAATATAATTGCATTTTTTATTATAACTTGATTAATTAAAGTTTTGGCCCATAAATTTAAATGGCGGAAAGATTTTTCGCTCTATCTAAATGCATTTGTTATGAACGCTGTATAAGTATTATATGACTGGAATTTGTTTTTAAATAAGGCAGTTTAGAGAGGTTTATTGCAAGTATATTACTGTTTTCAGGAACGAAACATCAAGCAAACAAATTAAGTAGGGGACTTAAGTAGCTATTACAAATTAAATTTTAAAATCGATTCTATAAGTTATATATAATTATTTTTTCTTATATATATATATGAAATGTAATTTCTCATACATTATTTGTTTTGTGCAGCCGGGGCAACAGGAATGAGACAAATTTTGGAATATACAGTGGTAGGTTTATTTTAGCATCCATCTCACAAGCGTTCTCCTCGTACCTTGAGCAGAAGCCCTACTTATACATATGTGTACGTCACGAGGCTCCTCCAATCAGCGATATTAATTGAAAATCACGAGGTGACGCTATCTTCTCATCAGGAGTGTTCTTAAGTACTTTATGTAATATGACAGATTTACGAGTTTGGCGATTTGGCGGGCGCCAACAGGTTAATATATTTTATACTAAAGAAAGGATTTCGCCAAAATTTAGGAACAGGGATGCAATTTAGGTAGAGAATCGCCAACACATTATTAAGCAATATTAATAGGATTTAATTTAATCAATTGATTTAAAAATACCATTACAGATTATTCTCCCCATCTGAAAAGGCTTGCAGTCGCGGCCGTCGACCCAAGACAGTCCAGATAGTGAGAGCAGAAAATTTAGTTATTAGGAAATTAAGTGAGTAGGAAAACTGATTGGATTTACCTCAAGGGACACAAAATGTTTACATAAAATATGACATAAAATATTTGAATATAATTAATACAGTATATAAAATAAAATAAATGATTAATGAAATTATAATATAGTAACTAAGTGCAGAACAAATAAAGCACTAATAACATATTGCTGGTTAGCTACGCGGCAATAGGAAATATAGGAAATAACTGAATTTGTAAGTTTATATCTTAGGGCATGCCATTCACAGTTTGTGTATGAGTCCGTACAATCATTAGAGTTGTCATTCAGGCTCATCTTCAGTCTTTTACTGGTCTTTGGAGATCTCCGGATCATTTAATTAGCGCTAGAATTATGGATTAGCATTGGCACTGAAAACATTTGAGTTTTTATGTCACGATACTAGAGCTCTTATACTCTTGTTGAAAATACACATTTTTCTAGGTTTCTAACATATTTTGTCACTCTATTTTTCTCTTATTAATGATAACAAAACAAAATTTAACTTCCAACATCCATACCAGTTTTTGTACACGATGCTGCAGAAACATAAAATGAAATTCAAAAGTTTCAACAACTGAAATTTAACTTTTTCAACTGTTGCTACAATTTATAACACAAACATAGGAAAACATGAGCTCAAGGAAATGTGAGGGTATAGTACTCTACTTGTAGTATAGCCTCAATTGAGTGTTTCCCACACGGAAAGTGCATTGAACCTGAAACTCAAGTTTGAAGGAGCCCAGTAAAAGAAAAGGGCAGACAAACTTTCAGACACTGAGAGATAAATCAATTATTAAGGAGGACAACAGGATGAAAACTAAAAGAAGGGTTATGGATAGTTTATTGATTTATAAATTTTGATTTATTCATGATGTAATTTAAAGTTCTCGGGTGGATAATAGAACCTTAATTTTGACGCATGTACAATCTCAGTTGGTTTCTTCGTGTGAAAATTTTCCCTGTCGATTTCATAATTAACTTCAGATAATTTATTCATAATCTGATAAGGGCCTGAATAGGGTGAAGTCAATTCTCTAGTATTTGGGTATTCAAATTCCTCGTAAAGGACAAAATCTCCAGGTTGAAATTTAGATTCTACAAATCTGATGTCATATCTAGTTTTATTCTTTCGGTGGTATTCGATAGTTCTTTTCTTTGCTAAAGCCCTTGCTTCATTTAAGGAAGGGTATTTATTTTGATCAATTGGAGATTCAAAAGGGAGGTTACCAAATAGTAAGTATGCTGGGGTGAACTTAGTTACCGTGTGAGGGGAGTTTTTATATTCGATAACAACTTGCTCTAGCCCTTTAGTCCATGGTACTTTTTTAGAAGAAGAATTTACTTTACATTTTAGTCGACTTACTATTGATTGATTTACTCTTTCTACTTTACCATTTGTCTGGGGATGGTGAGATGAAGTTAAAAGTTGTTTAACATTATGCTTTTTAAGAAATTGTTTGAATCTAGAGGAAGTGAAGAATCTAGAGGCTGCATTCCTGTCACTCAGAATTTTTTCGGGGACTTGTATTTGAAATATTTGTTTTAGACAATTGGCATAGGTTTCTGAAGTTACACTTTTAGAGGGAAAAGCCCAGACATATCTTGTTGCATGGTCAATAACTATATGTAAATATTTTTTTGTAGAATTATAATAATTAAATCCTCCCACAGTATCAATAGAGAGACATTCGAAAGGTTTGTCGGTTGGGGGTACGTCTTGCATAAGACCAAAATTTTTTCTGTTTTTTCTTTTTATTAAGTTCACAAGTATGACAATGTTTAACAAAATTTCCGATATCTTCGCTAATATGAGGCCAATAATATTGAGGGGTGATTAAGTTAAGCATAATTTGAACTCCCGGGTGACCAAAATTTTCATGGATTTTATTCAACAATTTTAATCTTAAAGATTTAGGTACTACAATTTTATAAAAATTCTTTTTCTTAATTACCATCATATCATTTATCTCTTGGTAATTTTTTCCGCAGGCATTATCAGTTTTTTGTTGTTGGATTATTTCATTTCTATCAAGTAAATGTACATAATGTTGGAGGTGCTGTGAAACAGGATGTCTAGAAAGCATGTCAGCTTCAATATTGGTAGAGCCCTTCTGATACTTTACTTCATAATTGAACATACTTAGTTTGAGTGACCAACGGAAGAGTCTACCTTTTAAATTTTTAACATTTTTGAGCCAAACGAGGGCCGCATGGTCCGTATGTATAACAAATTTTTATCCATGCAGATAGTAATAGAATTTGTCTAGGGCCAAACATTCTAACTCAGTAATCGTATAATTTTTCTCATAATTTCTTAAAGTTCGGGAATGATATGATACAGGGTGAAGGACATCATTTTCATCTGGTTGTTTCAAAACAGCTCCAACAGCAGTTTGAGAAGCGTCAACAAAAATATGACATGGCCTACTGGAATCATACAATTGTAAAACAGGTTTGGAAATCAGTATTCTTTTCATTTCGTCGAAAGCTTTTTGACATTGGTCATCCCATTCCCACTTGACATCTTTTTTCAAGAGTCTGTTTAATGGAGCTCTAATAGTTGCATTATTCGGAATGAATCTATGATACACATTCACACTTCCCAAAACTCTTTGTAACTCTTTGGTGTTACTGGGGTTTTTAAGTTTCTTAATAACTTCTATATTATGGTTATCGGGAATTATTCTACCATTTTTTATTTCATAGCCAAGAAATGTGATCTGATCTCTGGCGAACACACACTTGTTTCGATTCAATTTAATATGCTCCTCTTTAAACACCTCAAATAAAATTTTTAAATGTTCCAAATGTTCCTTCTCAGAGGAAGAGTAAACGATGATATCATCAAAGTAACTGCAAGCGAAATTAATTTTATGTTTTGTTAATATTCGTCTAATTGTTCTGTTAAAAATTGCAGGAGCATTTTTGAAACCAAAAGGGAGTCTTAGCCATTCGAATAATCCAAAATTCGTGCAAAAAGCTAATTTCTCAGTATCTGCAGGGTGAATCGGGATATGCCAGAAACCAGATCTCAAATCAATTGTAGAAAATACTTTTGCTTTATTTAATTTGTCTAACAAAGTGTCAATGCGAGGAAGAGGGTTTGCATCTGTTTTAGCTAGGGAATTTAATTTTCGATAATCTATACACAATCTAGTTTTCTTACCTTCCTCACGTTTAAGTACTAAAGTCACGGGGGACGAATATGGGCTACAACTTTCTTTAATTATACCTGCTTGTAATAATTGATCAATTTGGGTCTTAATTTCCTCTTCTTCCATAGGGGATGTTCTATAAGGTCTTAATGATACAGGCAAATCAGAATTTAAATTAATTCATTGAGGTTCAATATTAATTTTTCCTACATCATACTTATTTTTAGAAAACACAGATGAATAATCATTTAACAATTTTTCCAAGTTAAACTCTTTGTTATCGACAGTATTAGAAACAGCATTTTTCACATAAATGTTAGACTGAGAAACTAATTCCTTTGGATTTATAGTTCGAGATTTACAGGTTGGAAAATTTCTTGCATCATCATCATTATTATTAACACATGGATAAACATTTGTTGTACCACCTTGAAGTTGGAGGTGTAGAGATATGGGTCGGCTGTCAAAATGGCAGTCATCATTAAGTACAATAGCTCTCTGTTTAATTTTTAAATTAGTACAATCAATACTCAACTCAAATAATTTGCATTCATAAAGTCCTAAAATTACATAATTCAAATTATTATCAAGAACAAACAAGGTAATTTGGTTACTAATCCGTCCAATTTTCATTTGTATACAACATATTTTGTTGAAGATTATTTTTCCTTTAGTTCTGGTTACTGAAAATGATCTAACTCTTTGTACTTTTAAACGTAATTGTCTAGCTGTTTTGGAAGAAATTATTGATATGGTGGCACGACTGTCTACAACACACTCTAGACGTTTCTTATTGGACAAATATCCCGACACCTTTAATAGTCAACTACTGTGAGGGGTTTATGGGGTTGGTTTTATTGCAAGGGGCGTAACATTATGTGTATCAGATCCCTCCCCTCTGAAAGGACAAACCTGAAACCAGTGAAAAGCATTTGGGATTCCGTTCCGGGTGCAAAGTCTACAGGGACTGGGTGGCAATGGCAATCTATTTTGAGAATTATAATTATGATGGCTTGTAAATCTTGGCCCACTGAACCGATTATAAAAATTACTTGGTCTCTGAAAACGTTGGAAATTGTTGGGTCTAGGAGAATCTTGTTTCACAGTAGTTTCATAACTTGAAGATGAAATTCTACTTCTATTAAATCGATTGTAATCTTGGGGACTGTTCCCAATCGGAGTAACAAATCTGGGAGGTGCACTTTTGATTTGTTGATTTTCGCTAATCTTAATAAGCTTATGGACATGAGTAAGCCAAGAGATGGGGTCAGAGGGTGCGTTGATCGTCATTAAGGATTTTAATTCTATAGGAAGGCCATCCGTCAGACCCTCCAAGATCATTTCATGAGTTAGATTTAATTTTTTACCAATATCTAATTTTTTGCGAAAATATTGCGTTATGTCCTCTTCATGATTGTACTTGTAATTGGCAAAATCACCAAACGTAGTTAAAGTGGGGTCGAAAAAATTTTCCTTTAAAATTTGGACTAATTCCACATATTTAGTAATTTTATGGCAGTTTTTGACATATACGCTAAGTGCATTACCTTTTAGATATCGAGCTACATTATTAAGCTTCAACGTTTCATCTTTATCTAAATGAGTTTTGTTAAAGTACTCAAGCCATAAATTTATATCCATATCATTCTGCGCGTCAAAGGGAATTATACTTGTTTCAGGTTCAGCGCTAGCTGCCCTTAATGAATCATCAGGATCAGAGAGGTTTTCATTAGCCATTATTTTTTTAATAATACTTTCATAAATAAAACTAATAATACTTTCATAAATAAAACTAACTCAAAAATAATACTCTTTAAATTTTCCCAAAAACAATATTAAAACCAAAATTAAAAACCAAACGTTATTAAAACCAAAATACATCCTTTAAATACCAAATTTAAAATACATTTATACCAAAATAATACTTTTTAAAATTTTCAAAATAAAAACACTATTATTAAATCAGTAATTATAATTCAATAATAATAATATCATTTGCATCGCCAATCTTTTTACTAATTGCTTCTGTTTGACTTATTGTGACGAGAATACGAGTGATGAAATCGACACGAAAATACACATTTTTGTGCACTCTTGATTAGATTTTCGCAAAACACGATCAATCACCACACAAGCACAAAGCTCTCGAGAGCAACACAAAACGGCGTAGACGTAGGGAAAGATTTCCATCCCCAAAAGTAGGTCAACGGTAAGAGGACATTTGATGAACGACGAACTTTCGATGAAAACACAGATCACGCATCACAGGGGCCAGAAGGATGCTTCTCTGGACGTAAAATAATCTGCAGAATACCAGAATACAGGTAACAGAAGGATGATTCTCTTGAAGCAAGAACGCCTAGCGAAAAATGTAGAAACACAGAAGTCGCACAGCGGCAAATTCATCTAAAGTGCGTAACATTTTATCCGTATAATCCTTGGGATATCTTCTTTTTTAGATAATCCCTTTGAAGGTGGTATCCTACCGGCTTTCTGAAATGTAATTTCTCATACATTATTTGTTTTGTCGAAATCGAAATCGAGTGCAGCCGGGGCAACAGGAATGAGACAAATTTTGGAATATAAAGTGGTAGGTTTATTTTAGCATCCATCTCACAAGCGTTCTCCTCGTACCTTGTCTTGTCTTGTCTTTTGAATGGTTAGGAGGCAATTAGCAGCCTCTGCTGCTTTAACCACCGCTTTTGAAAAAAAATACCCTTAGGCGTTGGTATATATAATTGAAAAAATGGGCGTGTAACGCCGCGCCTACTAGGCGAAGCTGAAGCAAATACAACGGTATGTAGAGTGAAAAAGCATCTGGGAGCTGTTCGAGCTATGACAAAAGATATAACTAGCTGAAAAGTATGCTTAATAAAGCATTTGAAAAAATAAACATTAATTTAAATTAAGTATGCTTTTGAAACAGGTTCAGAATGAAATGGATCGTAATTATACTGGTGGGAGTGGTTCAAATGAGGAATAAGTCAACAGTAACATATTTCTGGTGAATTTCAAGAGTTCTCGTACGAGAGATGTTAAAGTCATATAAATTAACAGTATTTATTCACAAACAGTTCACACTGTACAAAGTTCTGGAATAAACACACTTTTTAAGAAACACTTGTAATTTTAAAAGACACAATATTTCAGCACAGTTTAGAAGTCACAGTTTAGAAGGCGGGATGGTGAAACACACATAATTAATTCAGTTTGCGTGTCCCTAACAAAGTCTTTTTATAGGAACACTAATAAAATATAAAATTCTTGAAAATAATGATATAAAGTAACAATCCACTGAGAAGTCCTAAATAAGTTGAAAAAAAAACACAAAAGTCTCTAGTGGGGAAATATTTACAGTATGTACAGCTATTTACAAGTTTCACCACCTTGGATTATGAAAAATGCTCCTAGGGATCCACCTTGGATTATGAAAATGCTTAGCAGCATTTTCAAGTGTTGGATCATAATTGATTAGTTCCTTAATATGATCATATTGAGACTGTTCAATTTTACTATAAAAGTTGTGGCAGGTTGAAATAATTTGGTCAGCAATTGGTCTGATTTTTAATTCTTTGTGTATTTGCAAATTTCTAACGAACCAAGGAGAATTAACTATTTCTCTTAGAATCTTGTTTTGAAAGACTTGTAACTTGTGTCTGTACGTTTTGAACACTGTAGCCCATATGGGAATTGCATAAAGTAGTGTCGGTCTAATCAGCATCATGTAAACTCTTTTCTTTAATTGAATGTTTAATTTTGAGTCTCTTTTGATGAGGGGGTACAGAGCCATTTTTGCGGCTGTAGCTTTCCGTAAGGCATATGCAGTCTGTTCCTTGAAGAAGAGTTGTGAATCGAAAATGACACCCAGGTATTTAGTACTATTGACGACGGGGAGTGGCTGATCTTCTATCTTTATATTTACGTTTATTGGAGTAAATTTTCTATACCTTCTAAAGAGCAGAATTTGACATTTAGTCGGATTGACTTTAAGTTTCCAAGATTTGAGGTAATGTGCGATGATGTTAACTGCTTCTTCTAATTTGTCTACTGCAAACTGTGGTTTTAAAATTTTGTAAAAATAGCGGTGTCATCTGCATATTTCACAAGTTTTGAATTTAGTGGGATTGGCATATCATTAGTAAAGATATTAAAGAGAATTGGCCCCAAAACACCTCCCTGGGCGACGCCGCTTTTGATTCTTTTTCTTGAGGATAAAGTATTATTGATTTTGACATGAAAATTGCGATTTTTTAGATAACTTTGCATTAGTTTGATAAAATTTATAGGCAGATGAGCAAGGTATAGCTTAAAGAGGAGTCCCTCATGCCACACCTTGTCAAATGCCTTTTCTAAATCTAGGAAACAGCTTGCAATAGTATTCTTTTTGGAAAAGGAATCGGCAATAAATTCAGTAACATTGAGAAGTTGATGTACTGTGCTATGCTGTGGGCGAAAACCAAACTGTTCATTTTGAATTATCCCTCTATCTTCCAAGTGTCTGGTCAGCCGTTTCTGTAGAACTTGCTCAAAAACTTTGCTAAGACTTGGAAGCAGGCTAATTGGGCGATAAGAGTTAACATTTTTTGGATCTTTGCCAGGTTTAACAAAAGTAATAATATGTGCCATTTTCCACTGCTGCGGAAAATAGTTAAGCCTTATGCAGGCATTAATTATGTTGGTAATTAGGACAATATATCCCTTGGGGAGAATTTTGAGCACTTTATTTGTTATCCCGTCGTAGCCGGAGGCCTTTCTATTTTTCAGATTTTTTATAATGTTTTGAATTTCAATGGGCGAGGTGTAACCAATATGCTGTCCATCTGTTCTATCAGGAAGGTGAATAATGAAATTAAAAACTTCCTTTTCTGTATCTTCATCTTGTGACTTATTTGTCGTGAAGGTTTTTTCAAGATGTGTTGCAAGAACTTCTGCCATATCTTTTTCAGAATATGCGATTCCAGTATCGGTATGCAACGGTCCAATGTTGTCGCTATGAGTTTTTCTGAGCGTTTTCCCAATACGCCACACTGTATCAGGGTTGAAGTCCATTGAGTCTAATAAATTATTCCAACTATCAGATCTGTATTCACTTAGAAGATTTTTAATATTCCTATTTTTTCTGTTAAGAATTCTTTTGATATTAGGATCAGCAGTACGGCGCCAAATTTTAGCGGTGCGATTTTTGTCCTTAATTTTGTCAATAATGTTATCCGGAAGTTTTTATTTTTTATGTTCTTCATATTTAGTAGATTTGTCAAGAGCACTTTTTATACAATTATTGACCTTAGTGATTTGATACTCAATGTCAGTAATATCGGTTAAAGCAGGATGCGCTGGTAGTTTTTCCAGAGAATGAATGAATTTATCCCAGTTTGTGATTTTTCTAAGTGGAATATTTTTTTCAAAGCCGTAATAAGTAAATCTGACAGGCAGATGATCGGAAGTTAGCTGGTGTGAAACTTGTAGGAAGGGAATTTGTGCAATATTTTTTGTGATAACAATATCAAGAACTTCAGCACTGCCAGTATGGCTGTATCTGGTGGGATCCGTTGGTGCAAAGATACTTAAATCATTTGTAAGGGCATAATTATGAAGGAAGTTCCCGTTTGCATTTGCACGTCGAGAGTTCCAGGAGTGATGCTTCGAGTTTAAGTCTCCGGCTAGTATTGTGGGAAGCATAATGCCGCTAAAGATGCTCATGTCACTGTTGCTGATATTATGTCCCGGGGGATTATAAGCAGAAATAATCACAATAGGTTCATTAGTGCGAGAGTGAGCTATGATGGCAGTAGTTTCAATATTACTAGAACTTGGGAGATTAAAGTAGTTGGCCTGCAAGTGTCTTCTGATGAGAATCAGGGTGCCACCGCCCCTGTTATTTTCTGTGTCTTTTCTAAAGGTTCTATAACCTTGGATGTTAAATTTATCACTAGCTCGAAGATGTGTCTCGTTAATTAAGAAAATATCAATGTCATGGCAATTAAGAAAGTTTATGATCTCCGTGTTCTTGCCGCGAACTCCGTTGGCATTAAAGAAGGCGAAATTTAAACTGCTGGAGGCAGTAAGTTGGATGCTTGCATAGTTATTTACAATATTAACATTCATAATTTAAATTTGCTAAAAGTTCAAAGGCTTCCCACCCTATTTGTAGCTTTTCCATTATTGACTTGGCTTTAAAAAAGCGTTCAAATAGCGCTTTGCCTTGAGTAAATAGATTTTTGATCCATTTCAGGAAATCCGGGGCGGAGCCTAATTGTTCTCTTTCGTGAGCTTCATTCTGGTTGGCTGATGAGGGACTGGCTTCATTAACATTTTCGTTAGTTTTTCTCCTACTCGGTAATGGGGGGAAGTTCTCTTGTAGGAACTGACGTGGAGTCCCCCACAAAGGCAACACTTTCCTGGAAGATTTCTATCTTTTGTACAGCTAGTGGTGATATGGTTTAATCCGCACTTTAAGCATCTTGGTTTATGTTTGCAGTAGGAGCGACTATGTCCATATCTCTGACAGTTATTTCACTGTTTGTGTCCTGGGGTTGGTTGGAAAGAGGTAATTTTGACTGCAAGGTCCAAGATATGTGTTACCTGAAATATCTTTTTTCCTTCAACAGTCCGTGGGACTTCTACAAGGAAAGTTGGCAATTTGACAATTTCATTGCCAATCTTTTTGATTATCTGTCTAACCGTTTTAACTGGAATTTTTAATTGTTGGAGTTCTTCTAATATTTCTTCAGGTTTAGTATGCACTGAAAGCTTCTTTATTACTACTCTAATGGGCTTATCCCTTGGTAGGGGAAAAGTGTGATAAGGTATTTCCTTATTATCCAAAAATTTTGTGACTGAGCGATAGTCATCGTCAGATTTGACTTTTATGTGGATGTCTCCACCTTTTTGTACGCACTCCATAGCTGTGGTAAATTTTTTAATTTCATCTCTAAGGGGCTTCCAAGACGTAACATCAGATATTATAATCGGCGGTACACGGTTTGCAGTTTTTCTAGGGGCTATGAATTCGCCTTCTTCTGATTGGTCCATATCCTGAGGGTTTGTGTTGGGCGTTTGATTGACTTCCATGCCGTCATTCATTCTAAGGGTAGAATATCTATTTTTTATTGTTGTAACAGATGAGTTACTGCTATCACTTAAAGTACGCTTGTGCGTTTTTTTTTTTTTGGGGGGGGGGTTTAATCCAAGTTTCGCCCTGCTTAAGAGAGTTATTATCTTGCACATTGACATTATTCATGTTTTGTTGGGTCAGAATCTGATCAATTCCTACAATCTCATCAATTTCCTTTGAAGATTTAACATTTTTTAATTGCCGTTTACTGAAGAGTTTGGCTACCATAACCTGAAACAATTTTTCAACTTCTGGATCAACTATTTTTGACCACTATCAATAAGATTTTTTTGGATTTGCAAATAGGTAGATATAGCATCTAATTCCTCTTCTGAACCACTTTCAATAAGATTTTCAATAACATTTTTATCATTAATTAAGTTTAAAGTCTGAATGTACTCTAAGTTGGGATTCATTGCAACAGTCCAAAAAACCTACCGCCCCTAACGGAAAGGCAAGTCCATCATGAAAACACTTGGAAAAATCAAAAACCAAACTCGAAAACTACTTACGCGCACGATCGATCAGGAACACTTCACCAAGCGACCAGCTCGCAGTAACTCCAAAGCTCGAATCCTCCTCGTACCTTGAGCAGAAGCTCTACTTATACATATGTGTACGTCACGAGGCTCCTCCAATCAGCGATATTAAATGAAAATCACGAGGTGACGCTATCTTCTTATCAGGAGTGTTCTTAAGTACTTTATGTAATATGACAGATTTATGAGTTTGGCGATTTGGCGGGCGCCAACAGGTTAATATATTTTATACTAAAGAAAGTATTTCGCCAAAATTTAGGAACAGGGATGCAATTTAGGTAGAGAATCGCCAACACATTATTAAGCAATATTAATAGAATTTAATTTAATCAATTGATTTAAAACTATCATTACATATATAATTATGCAGCTACGTCTGACTACAATTTCATTAACGTCTGACTGCAGTTATGCAACACATGATTGCAGTCATACATCAATTTTTAACTGTAATTACACTTCTGTACACACACACACAGATATATATATTATATATATATATATATAAGATAAAAAATAGATTAAAAATAATAACTTTAATTTGCAACAGTCCCTTAAGTTTCTTTTTTAACTTCCTTCTTTTCACTTTGTGTCTTAGTGCTGCTTGTTGGACAGCACTTCGGCTAGCAGTCGGAAGGTACGGAATTCGAGTCCCAATGACAAAATCGCTGACTGATCATGTTTCTCGACTTAAAAGGAATTTCAAGTGCATTTCAATAATTTTAAAGTTTCCGATAGGAAACTCAAACAATCAATCGAAACGAAACCAGAACTTCATTTAAAAAATACGGATTTTTTCTCTCTGCTTTCCTTACTTGCAAGCATACTCTCTGTTGCTGCCCTTTCTTTTCTTTAAGATATTAAAATTATAAATTTCATTCAAGAACGAGTGCACTAAACATCTTTTGCTGCATAAAAATTGTTCATCTACGATAAAAGCATTCTTTTTTGAAGACGTAAAAATTATGAATTGGCCATCACTGTATCTACATATCAACATCATCTAAATTATTACAATTAAAGACCTGTAATTGCTGTACATATGCCCATTTAAAATATGTATAATTTTTAATAATCAATGTAAACAAAATGATAGAGTTAAAATTTAAAGATAAACTTAACTCGGTATTCGATAGATTGCAACCAAGAATATTACAAAGTTTCGTAATCTACGTTATTTGAAACTTTCACCACTTGCAGATAAGGAAAATTGCTGATAAAGCCATACCAAGTATTTATGCGAAACAAATGACGACGAAAAGCATATTACTATCTTGTTTTGGAAAAACCACCACTGTGCGTGAAAAATCATATTACAGCAATGCAGTCATCCGTAATTTGATTTCTATGAAGCCTGGCTTCTTTCGCTTATATTTTTATATCGCATTTTTGCATTTGCTAAACTTTGAGTTCTTTTACTTATGAATCATGTATATTGCATGAAAATATATGTTTATCAAATATTTGTTTAAAAATCTTCAGCAAATATTTTTATTTGCAGTAATAAATACAGTTTTTATAATACTCTTTTAATATATTACACTTTTGTTGAAAATATTTTTTCTGCTAATCCATTACCTAACTATTCATTTTATTTATAAGGTTTTAAATTAAACCCACCAGAGGCCGAGTGGTAAAAGCTGCTGAACACTGGTATTTCGATCCGCGACTAGAGTCGCTTCGAGCGGGCTGACTGCAGGGGCGTTTTCATGGCTTTCTCCATGTCTAACGTGGATACGAGCCAAATTCCTTTAAAAAGACCTCCACGGGGCATCCCTCCCTTTCCGTGTGGTGCCTAAGCGCGGAGGGCATAACTTCTAGGACAAGATGCTGTTTATATAAACCCCTATAATTATACTGCAATATGCTATTAGTTTTTAATTTCAAAATTTTAATTAAAACTATTTAAATATGTTTAACTCTTACAATCTATTCTATACTCTTTTATATATACAGGCATGAGCATGATATTTTTTATCAAGCAATTATTGTTATAATTGTAAACGAGTGTAATTAGAATATACAGTGTGTATCGTAAATATTGTGACAAACTTTTGGGGAAGGTAGGGCATATTATAAGGATTAAGAATTGCATAGGAAACCATGCCCATAAACGTCATTGTACGCCGCCAGGGATTGCTATACAGGAGAGTGCTAGTGGAAAGTGAGGATTGCCTCATTCGAGCGATAGGCACCATATGAAGAGCATGAAACGCTATACGAACAGAAAGCTTGCAGACATGCATTTAGTATATGGAATAGCTGAGGGTAATGGACGAGCCGCTGCACGCATTTATCGAAAACGCTTCCCCCACAGATATCAACCACACCACAGGTTGTTTGCACGTCTGCATCAAAAATTTGTGCGACTGCGGGTCATTAAGAAGTGGAAGGACAAGTGAGGGCAAGCGCCGATCGACTCGCTCGGTCGTTAGGAAAGAAAGTGTGTTGGATACGGTGGAGAATAATCAAGACCAGCATGCATGCCATTGCCTCTCAATTAAGAATGTCTCGTATTATTCACGTTCAAGACACGCTGGTCCAACGTGTCTTGGATGCCGAGTCTTTCCACGCCTTTTGTCTCTAAAGAGTTCAGTCACTGCTCCCCGATGACCATCCTAAACGCGTGCGCTTCTCACGGTGGTTTCTTCAAGAAAATGCCGTGATGTTAATTTCCCAGCTTCTGTGTTGTTTACAGATGAGGCCACATTCAATGGGGATGGCGTACTCAATCACCACAATCAGCATTTGTGGGCTTAAGAAAAACCCCACAGTGTGCGGTACCACGCGGCACAGCAACGCTTTTAAGTTA
Source organism: Stegodyphus dumicola (assembly GCF_044657685.1). Lineage (NCBI taxonomy): Eukaryota > Metazoa > Arthropoda > Arachnida > Araneae > Eresidae > Stegodyphus > Stegodyphus dumicola. Next base: position 106,508,117 of record NC_140777.1, read on the forward strand.
ATGTGTGGGTGGGTTTGGTCGGCGACTGCTTAGTCGGGCCGTACTTTCTCCTATCCATGTTGAATGTTTTGAATTAACTGATCTCTCTGGAGCAGGTTCTTCTCGGCTTGCTTGACGATGTTCCACCAAATGTCAGGCGCTACATGTGGTTATAACATGATGGGGCGCCAGCTCATTTTGGACTAACAATTTGAACAGATCATTCCCGCATCGATCGATTGGGTGCGATGGACTGGTTCCCTGGCCCCCATGATCATCTGATTTATCGAGCCTTGATTTATTTTTGAGGAAAGCCGTCAAAAGTGTCGTGTGTCACGATCCTGTTGTGTCTGGGATGGATCTCGTGGCAAGATCTGCTTGCGCAGCCGCTATAATCAAAGAAACTCCGGTGTGTTTGAATTTATCCGGCAATCAAGGGTCCGTCGGTGTCAGGCATGTTCGGTGTCGAATGGTGCAAACTTCAAGCATCTGTTGTAACATTCAAGCTGTGGTACATCATTTATATTCATGTCCAATAAATGTTTAAAATTAATCACTTTCTTGTTTCTTTTTCCATCTTCTTCTACCTTTGCTACCACTTACCCCTAACACTTCCGGGCATGGGTTCTGATGCCATTCTTAATCCTTATGATGTGCCCTACCTCCCTCAGAAGTTTGTCGCAAAATTTACGGGACACCCTGTATACACATTGCAATATAATGTCAAAAAGAAAAACTTTATTTTTAATAAGTTTTTGCTTGTGCTTCCGTTCACAAAAAGATCTTTAAAAGAACAAACGCAATCACTTTGTTAGCATTATATTTGTAAAATATGTATTTGAATGTTATATTCTATTTATGGTTAAATTTTTAGTTATTTATTATCATAGTGTAGTTAAGCACTTGTACTGAAGCTAAATTTAAAACATAATTAGCAGACTTCTTTACAAAGATTATCAAATTTTTTGTCACATAAATAATGGGTTTAAAGAAAGTTTCTCGCCACCGCAAATATTTCATGGACAAACAGTTCGCTTTGGCATGTTTAATCATATTTTATCAAACAATTATTGGCATTTGAATGAAAGAAACTTGCTTTAGAACACTGTGTTCTGAAATTTGTAATAAAACATCATTATCGTTAAGTACAAGTTGTCTGAAACAGAACTACCAAATTATAACCATCATTTACTTCCACTTCTGTTGCAAAAGGTCAGCTATAGAATGCCACCAAATTACGTGTAGAGCTTTAGGTACTAATATTGTATCATATGACACTGTGAAGCTTTGGTGCCGAAAATTAAAAAACAAGAATTATGATATTCAAGAAGCCGAGCGCTCTGGTCGGCCTACTGAAGTTGCTGAGGCCCGCCTGCGAGAACTTGTGGTAGAAGATAAGTATACAACCATTCGAGAGCTTGCTAAGGAGTTAGACGTAAGTGCCATGTCCCTTAGTCATGCTATGCCTCATAATTCCATGACGTTATATAAGTTAATTATTCACAGACGTACAATTTCAGTCCCTGGCTGCCGCATGAGCTGACTCAAGTAGATAAGGACAGAAGTGTTCTGAAATAACCTGCTCGAATAGCAACGCCCCAAGGACAAACTTCTCGACCGGATCGTCACATGTGATAAAAAGTAGATTTACTTCAACAACACAAGCCGAAAACGGGGTTGGTCTTCGCCTGGTGAGCTCATCGGCAGCGTCACAAAGCGCAATTTGACTAACAAAAAGATAATGCATTGTATCTGGTGGAATTACTTCGGTATTATCCGCAAAGAATATCTGGAAAATGGTAAAACCCTATACAGTAAGGTGTACAGCGAGATGCTGATCCCTGTTGACGCTGTTATCAAAGAATAACGTCAAACTGAATTTCGGCGCAAAAAGGTAATGTTCCATCAAGATAATGCAAGACCACATGTGTCTGAATTCACCGGCTGGACTCTGTCCTGACACGAATGGGATCATTTGCTGTACCCATCGTATAACTCCGGAAATTGCTCCTTCGGACTTCTACCTTTTTTCACACCTGCATCTACATCTTGCTGGTACTATCTTCCATTCTGCACAGGACGTCCGAAATGAGGTTGATCTGTTTATGGACTCAAGGATCCCAAGTTTCTGTTCTGAAGGCTTTGAAAAATTACCAAAACCTTGGCAGAAAATCATAGATTTGGGCAGTGATTGCTACCCTTACTAAAGGTACTGCTTTCATGTTTTTTTCTTCTTGTAAATTTATTAAGAACGTTTTTTGGCGGAAAACTTTCGTTACAACTAGATACAAGACGATGCCAGTGCAATGAACTATCTTCTTTCTTACCAAAGAAATAAGAAAAAATCGTAATAGAGATTACTTAGTTTCGAAACGCCAGTTTGAATAGTACAGTGTAATATTTTAATAAATTTGTAAGTACAATATTTCTACTTACATAGATTAATATAAATATTAAAACAAGTTTAAAAATCTGACTTATTATACACAAATTAATAAAAATTTAGAAAATAAAGATTTAATAAATTCGTATGCAATCCATATCAAACAGTAGTTATACATCTTCATCCAAGCGAGCAGCTTGCCATAGAAAGACAAATCATTCACTTTGAATTATGTGTCTGTAACTTTTAAATACATTCTCATAAACCTTTCAAACTTGAAGCAGCAAATAAATTGGAGTCAGCTCAGCTCCTTCCCCATAATCTTAATAAATCTAGTAGACACTCTTTTTTTCCCATATAACAATGGTACCCACCATGAAAAGGGCCATTCAAGCTAACTTAACATAGTACTATTGATGTAAATAATACATATACGTATAAAAATTTATGAAAGTAAAAGTATTTCTCGAGATATTTTTCACCGATTGCTTAAAACGCTGATATATAAAGATGAAAAAAGAAATAAACGAACGAGAGGGGAGAAAATTATGCAGCGTGGAATATGAATCCTAATCCTTCAAGCGTACCAGAGGGAAAAGCCAGGAATCCCATTAAGCTGCCACAGCCAGAATCGCTTTGAACTCCATTATATTACCGTATGTTGTTTCCTGAGAAGTCACTGCTTTAAATATAATGAACTTGTCCATTCCGCATTAATTTTAGCACTGATTTGTTCAGGTTTGTTTAGGTTTTTCTACCAATTAACTCATGTGAGCGTATCTAGTAAATTTATTACTTCTTTACGCGTTGCTCCCTCTGTACGCCTACGCACAAAACTACTACAGTTTCCTGCTCCTTCTTAAACTAAAAAAAGCAGAAAAGAAATGATTTATTAACAGATGAGAACATAACTATATGAATATTTAATGTTTTTATATAAAAACATATTTATGAAAGATTTAACAGCGATTACTTTTGCTTAAATCCGAAAATACCAATTTCATTATCATTAAAACGTGTATTTATTTATTCTCAGCACAAATTTACAAATGCTATATTGACGCTATCTTCATATTGTTTTTATTTTGTATTCTTGGCTACCTTTCTGAAAATACAGGGAACAAATAAGATTATAGTACTTCGAATGAGAAATCCTTATCTAAACAAAATGTTCTTCTCCAAATTTATTGTCGACATTCTGTAGATATTGTATAATGCAGATAGTTTGAAAAACAGAGCCTTTTCGTTTCGTCTTTGTCATCTTCCATTCTGTAAAGTTTCCAGTTCAACCCCATTATGCGATATGGGGTGTTGAATATAAAAAGGTTGATATGTTTTTGACTCCAGGGTACTACGTCTTGTATGTTTAAGTAGATAATCTGGCTCGGAGGCGTTTTTAACCTTGTTCCCTTTTTTCGATTCTATTCGAGGCGCCACGTAAATCTTCGCAAGAAATTAGACTCCCTCACGTCCTGTGAGAAGCAGTTTGAACATCGGTTTTTCAGAAGATAAGCAGAGATGAGCCTATTTAAACTTAGAAACGCTTAAGTTCTCATAGCTTCTTTTCAAATAGTCTGATAAATTCAATTTGTCTGCCTCCTTTTTCTTTGTATAACGTAAACAAAAATAGTGTAAAACAAAATGATTTTAATAAGAGCAAACCTAACAGGAGAAAGAACATAGTAATTAAAGTGAAATGTTAAGAATAAGGCAGTTAATTCAATGAAATATGTCGAAAACATCACATATCGAAACAAGGTTTTAGCATTTTTAAACTAAGGGTTTTATGTTAATTAGCCCATTTTTATTATAATTTGGAACTATATTGTCACTTCCTCTTTCCGTTAGCTCTCACCAGGATGTAAATGACAGAGTTCTTGAAAATAGAGACAGAGATATCAGTGGCATAGACCCCGGTGTCTATGCCACTGATATCTCTGTCTCTATTTAGACTAGGCGAACGGTTTGTGATATCCAACGAGAAAATGAAGTGCGTATTTCCTATGAAACGCAATCTATTAAAATTTGTACTTTTAACCTTTGAAATGTTTAATTCATACTCTGAAATCGGACATGGGTTCTTTTAGAAATCCCGCTGTAACTTAAGCTGATGGTCTAAAAATGCACTCAAGTCATGAGTCTTAAAAGGTGATTTGCACGTAAATGAATCGCTGCAAGCTAATAACGAAAATATGGAGGCAAAGTATTTTCGTTTGATTTTTCAGTCATTAATTTGTATATAAGATGCAGTAGGAAAACCTGATAATTTCTAACTCTATCATCATCCATAGAGCTTCTGTTGTACATGCTATAGAACTTGACCTTCTTTGGTAGAATAAACTAGCATCAATCTCCTAATAGACTTAGAACCAATAATCCCTGTGTCTGAAGTTAACGACACAGACTTGGAAAAGTTAAAATATCCTTCTTATTAAGTCATAATTTAAAAACTAACTTCTCTTGCTTCGCAGGATCAACCAACATTTGTTCTGATGTAACCTAAGTAACAGTCAAATTCAGATGTAAACCTAAGCATAATAGTTAAGCACTATACAACTGATTTTAAATTCGAAGTTGGCTCAGAATATCTCACTAAATTAACAATTAAAGGTTGGCAGCAATATTGCGAAGTCAAAAAATTACAATTTTATCAGAGCTGGCGGAGCATTAGTAACGTGGCCTCGAAAGGTAGAAACAGGCTCAGTCCAAAACGCTCAACTTAAATTCTGTCTAACTGATTTATATTTCTGGTGACGAAATGGAAAAGGAGAAGTTTTAATAAAAGTCTAAATCATAATAACTGTCTAATTAAAATAATAATAATCTGACAACGTGAACGAAACTTCTATTTCTATTTCTGTCGCAATTTAAATTTTTTCATTAAAATCTGAAGCTTAACATATAAATTTTCAACTCTTCTATTTCTTCTATAAATTTCGAGCATTATTTCAAAACCTATATGACAATAACAACCACAAGAATATTTGCTCTGATCTAAAGATTGTGGCAGATAAGACGAAAGTACATATCCAAAACATCATAAAAAATTGACTGAACGTGAATATATTAAGTTTGATCATAAACCTATGGCACGTAAAGGCTTACGATATAAAACGAAGCTTTATTTACCTCGCATTTAAGTGAAACTCAGCCTTATTTTGTTAAACCTGTGAGTAAAAAGGAATGGATTCTGCAAGAAATTTTCTAACACAAGTGATTTCAGTTCCTTAAGCTTCCTGAAATGGCAGGTGACAGTGAAAAATAATGTAATTTATGAATTCAACAGTGGAAATCTATAAGAAGAACTTATACTGCAGGAAGACTTAAAATATGCAGAACTATGTAACGTTTGCCTATGCTTAATGCCTAAAGAAATGCTTTTAAATCTGACAGAATTTCAAATTTTTCCTTTTTATATTAAAAATGTACTTATCGTTGATCCAACAGCTTTGGGGAGATTTCAGTTTGAGTTGAAATTTTAAATGTTAAGCTTCAGATTTTAATGACAAATTTTAAATTGCGATTAACTATAATTGAAGAGGATTTTTTTCAAGTACTGTTAACATATTAAGCGAAATGTTTTAATTTAAATTTTGTTTTGCCAGAAGCCTCTTTTACTTTTTCTCATGCTTGCTCTTTTTCTTGAGCTTCCTTGATTAATTTATTTTGCGGATTTCATATCTAAAAATCTTACAGGTAGGTAATTCATAGTCTGTTATTATAAATAAGAGCTTCAAGGCAGTAAAAACGACGCCTAAGGACCCAGTTCATGAATAGAGAGCTATGCTGCAAAGTCTTGCATGGAGAACAGTAAATATTGTCATTTAGACAACGAAAAGCGTGAATAGATTGTAAACTAAGGAAACAATCAACAAAGTACGATTGTGTGCCGATAAAGGAAATTCTTAAACAGGACTCTAAAAAATTAACAAAGCACATTTCAAAATGTTTTAACTTTTGCCAAAAATTTGAATAAACGTTCTGTCAAAAACTCATTCCATTAATTACAAACTGAGGAACTGATAATCAGTAACAAATTTGCATCAGTATTTATCGAATACAACATGGAGGATAATGGAAAAGAAAACGATTTCATTAATCCATAGAACTTTAATAATTGTGTTGACTCTCAGTAAGACCGGAACAGGAAACCAGGTAGTAATAAAAGAACAAATACAAGTTCTAATCATAACCGAAATTGAATAAAATTTTAAAAACAAGCATCAGTATGTAGAGACATTAGGTTAATTGAAAACGCCGAAGAGATATGGTCACTTTACTTAACCTATTCCGCCAAACTAAATTAATGGCACTACAGGGTTAGGAAGTCATCCTAGACATTGCTAGCAATCTGACGATTAGGCCGCCTTTCTACATTTTACATTAATCTGTAGTTTCTTGGATATAATTAATTGGAAAATCCGGAGAGATGAAACATTAGCAATACCTAAGCCGGGAACCGAACCATTGGACCTCTAGAATACCGGCCGAGCATGCAGAACCACCCACTACACCACGAAGACACGCTAGGAAGGTGGGAGAAATACCTTATAAGTATTTAATGAAGACAACGTGGAGGATAATGAAAAGGAAGATGATTTCATTAAGCCACAGAACTTTAATAATCGTGTTGACTCTCAGTAACACCGGAACAGGAAAGTAAATAATAATAAAAGAACAAATAAAAGTTCTAATCATAACCGAGATTGAACAAAACTTAAAAAACAAGCATCAGTATTTAATGAAGACAACATGGAGGATAATGAATAAGAAGACGATTTCATTAAGCCACAGAAATTTAATAATAGTGTTGACTCTCAGTAACACCGGAAAGGAAACTAGTTAGTAATAAAAGAACAAATGAAAGTTCTAATGAAAACAAAGACTGAATAAAACTTAAAAAACAATGCGCCGTAATTTGTATTGCATGATGCAAATATACAGATATACTCAAAAGTAAAAGGACTTTTATAACGACAGTCTTATTAAAACAACATTTTAATGACCATCTGTGTACACATCAATTGTGGTGATACTTCGCAATTATTAGGAAACGACACTTCAAACACAAGAAGTTAGATAAAAAAAATAAGCAAAGGAATGGCTAATGTAGGACTCTTCCCGCTGTTTGTGGTGGATGCAGAGAGGCCAGATAAAGATACGCAAAAACTAACAAATCTGTTGTAATTGGTATAAGACCTGAAATCGTACTTCTGGGCTGGATTTCATACAGTAAAAGGATTCTTAAATTTAAATTAAAAATTATAGCCAAGATTCATAGCCTAAAATTTTGCTTCTGTACAACGAACTATGTTTATTAGAAGCAAATACACGCAGAATTCAATTGCAAATATAGTGATACAGAGACATAATTTGTACATTATGCTAGAGTCTGCATTCCGCTTTATGTACGGAATGCCACCAATATTTCAGAGTAAGCGAAAACAGAAATCTAAAATCTTACTAATTCGGTACAAAAGCATCATTTAATACCTCGATCTGTACAAAAATCCCTCATCTGTACGAAAATATATTCTAATAGTAATAAAAAACAGCAAAACAACCTATTTACGCTTAAAAAGTAGCAGCTATTAATTAGCTCATAAATTCTTCATTGATAATTAAAATTCATAGTTTCAAGAAATCACCAAAAAATGGTATATGACCTCATTATACACCTCAATTTGAAGCGTCACAAGTTAAATTTTGTAATTCGATCTCGTGAATCAATTCTGTGGATCAATTCGATTACGTTCATCGGTAGTATTGAGTGTAATTGTTTCAAAGGCACTAGCATACGGAACAGAATAAATTTATTATGCTATTAAATTCCTATTTAAATCCAATCTGTTACCCGGCTCCATGTTAATAGAGTCTGTTACGAAAAATAAAGAAAATGTGTTTTATAATTTTCCAGAAAGCAATAAAATTATTGGCATTACTGTGAATATTAAGGTAAAATAATATTAAATTGTTGATAGGTTGTTTCATTCAGATTAAAGCCATTCAAAAGTGTATTTTGTTTACTTTTCCAATTTTTACTTCCTTGTACGAAGTAAAAAGGAAGTATTGTAATAGCGAAAAGTTTCAGGCAGCATATTTCAACGAAAATATCCATTTTGACCGCTATCGAATGCAATTTAACGATGTTTTTGCATGATATTTGTACGTAAGGACAGAATAAAAGACTCGTTTCCTCCAAAAAAATTATAAAACTGCTTTAAAATTAATTCTGAAGAGAATTTTTCGTGGCGTCTGTACGTACGTACGTATCTCGCATAACTCAAAAACGAGTAGCCTCAGAACGTTGAAATTTTGTATATAGGACTGCTATAACATGTAGATGTGCACCTCGTATTTTGGTTGCAATCGGCCGCACCAAACATATATAAATATATTTATATATATATCCACTCTGTTACCCGGCTCAGTGATCTCAGTTTCTTTACTCTTATATGTTTGTAAATTGTGTACTGTAACGACCTCGAATTGTTTCTTGCAGATACGGAGGATTGTGTTATAGACTGCATTCGTTGCGATACGGTTGTGGATGTGGCAGTGTACTCTATCAGTGCCATGCGCACAATATGCCCGTCTTCCTGTGCAGAGGTGCTCCATGGCAGTTGCAATTGCTTTCGTGTATCATTAATTACCTTATCATCATCTGATTGCATATTCGCGTGATAGCTACTTGGCTACTTCTGAAACGATGACGAATTTTCCGGAAGGTACACTCTGTATTGAGACTCTGTACACTCTGTATTCCACAACCTCTGTATTGAGACGATTCAACCTCGGTCGAACTCAGAAATGTACTCAAATGACCCTCATGTTTTTCTATGATGTATGCTGAAACTGCACACGCAAAAAAACCTCAAGAGAAAAAAATTCACATTATTCAAAACGAAACTCGTCCCTCCACTTATATACGTATTATAAACAGCGCTGTTGTCGCCAGTGATGTGCGTATGCGCTGAAATCGTAATCATTTGTATACTTCATCACGGTATACACATGCTGTAAGTTTAATGCTGTTTCGATCCTTCCTGCATGGCGTTAAAGTTTGTATGTTTAGCAGTTTAAATTGGAAAGTAGAGTTAACGAAATTATTCAAAGCTTTCAAATTATCAAATATAAAATGCTTGTGGAATTTCTGACAAAATTATTTTATTCTACAAACCATGATGCGTATTAACTGACTCATACAACAATTAGATTGTTACATGTTGTTGAGTTTAGTGTTCTTAGGTAGCACTCTCAAAGGGAAAAGTTATATGGGAAAAGTTATACTACAGATCAAATCATAATAACTGGTTAATTATCATAGGAAACGTATAAGCTATTCATCATCTGATGATTCAATAGCTGTAATAAGTCTGTACTATTGTGTCTAGTCCTTTAATTTGCTGTAATAAAAATTTTACATTTTTAGTTCTCTATTTTTATTGCCAGTGCGAATTGCTAAAAAAAGGCTTCCAAACACATTGAAAACTATAACAATTTTATAATTTTAAGAAACTCAAATTTAAAATTATCGCTTTAAATTTGAAGTGGAATAGTTCAAAATAGCACAAGATATAAATTCGCAAAATAAATTATAAATATTTTTGTCTCCCATACTGAAAGAAAGTCATGTATTCATCATGAAAATGATTTTCCATTCGCTATTAATTATAGTAAAATAGGAATGCCAAAATTATCAAAATAAACTACGAGAATTTTTTACTGGATACTTTTTGCGCTGCCAGTTTCTGTATTTTTGACCCGCTTACAAAATACTTAATTCCACTTTTAATAAATAAATACTTTTATTTTGATGTCATTTGAAACATCTATTAGAATAAATTTGTAAAATTTTCTCTCAGCGAATAGATAAAAATTTCACATATTTTTGGTTCAAATGTTGTTAAATTATTCTGCTTCAGTTTAGCCAAGCGAGAAAAGCAATAGTTTTACCAAGTTTCCTTTTCAAGGTATATAGAAAGCTGTTCTTTTTTATATGTTTGATATCTATCTACCTAAATAAAAATGTACAGAACTCTTAACTGGTACTTATAAACATTTGCGATCCATAAATAATTTCATTTCTTCATTAACGGTATGTATACTATGCCTGTCCTGTATTTTGCACACACTTTTTATTTCTATTTCTTTAGTTTTTAAACCGATACTTCCAGTAAAATATCATCTTTTCATTATTTTAAATTTCTGCCAGATTCAAACTTATAATAATAATTACTGAATAAATTCCATTAAAATTTGTATTTTTCAGCTTCTTGATGATAATAAAAATAATTTTATTGCATGTGTGTGTGTAATTCGCTATCTAACATTGTGTAGTTTGTTATCCCATAAAGATAAAAATTAAGAAAAAATTGCTGAAATTCTTTAAATTAAGGAAAATAAACTTAGCTCTTAAAATGCAATGATAAACACGTTTATAGTGTACTAGTTAAAAAGAATGCTAATCCTAATTAGTTTAATTGTAGATATTCAACTGTAGTGTAAAGTACACAGAAAACATGTAGTAAATTAAACATATAGTGCATCATGTAATAAAACATATTAATGTTAAAAAACATTTTAATAAACTAAATGTAACAAACATAAAAAATACTTTTTCTTGTATTATTTATATAGATTAATAAATAAATGTTAAATTTATTAATTTAACTTTGGTAAATGGTTATTCGATTAAATAATTTAAATAAAAATGTGTAGTTATACAGACGTTGAGTACCGTTAAATACAAGGCATACAAATTTAAAGTAAATTATTAATAGTGTTGAATATGAATTATGTTATAAGCAAATATATTTCAGATACATATAAGAGATTATAACTGATATACACTAATTAAACCACGGGCTTCAAGTTTCATTTTTATAAGCAAATGCATAGTTTATATTTTTCTGTAAACTATTTTTAAATGCACTACATTGTATTAAAAAACATTAAGTCCTGTTAACATTAAATGCTGTTTACCTTCAAAGAAAATCAGCAAGTTAAATAACGTTGAGATCAATTTATTTTCAGAAAAACATTTTCTTCTACAAAAAGCCATAGAATTTTTTCTAAAAACAGACCATTCCAATATAATGCATTCAAGTAATCTTTAACCTTTATTCTGTTTCGTTCAGAATTGTGTTTTGTGTTAAAGAAGATAAATTCACGAAACGATTAAAATGATCAAGCAATGAGCAATAGAATGGCAGCAGCAATGGTTGCTCAGTGGAGTCAACTTTTATCTTTTAGCCCTAGAGTCTGGCGTTTAGAAAAACACGTTTGGAAGATATGAGTCGAAAAGTAAACTTGAAAAATATTTTGCATGTAAAGTCAGAAAAGAAACTATAAATATTCCTGTCCTCCTTGCGCTTATGAAACTTCCAACTAGTTCCATGCTTAAAATTTTGAGAAGAAATGCTTGTCGTGCAGCTCGTACCCAAAATACAAGAACATGACGCTGAGAATAAGTAATAGTTTCCGATGCTTTTTACTTTGAAATATTTTGACATAGTTCCATAGCATTTCCTTTTAAATAAAATTTGCATTGCGCCACGCTTTCGTATTTCATTTGTAAATGCATGTATGAATAAGACTGAATACAAAAATGCATTTGCCTTTTTGCGGATGAGGAGTTAATAAATATTTTGCATAGCTATGTACTCACTGTTAGAAGAGAGAAGGATTTCGTATTTTAGAATAGAGCTTAAAAACTAAGTTTAGTAACGTTTCAATGATAAAGACAAATATTATTTGCCGTTGAAATTTTAATATGAATAAGAATTCGTCTGTCCGTTTTATAGGTATTAATCATTTCTAAATAATGTAAGGCACAATATTTAATTCTTTTGCTATGAAAAGAATTAAAATTAATTTATAAATTAGAAATATTTTCAATCAACATAAACATGAAAGAGCAAAAGTTTTAGAAATTTGTGTTTAGCATAAAAAGCAGTAAACTTAACAGTAAGAAACTTACATAAAGCATGAATAATCTATAATGCTCTTGGGAATTATCTGCTTTTGCCTTACTAAGATAAAGATTTTGCAGAGCCTACAAAATATGTCTGATCGCAAATATGAAAATATTTGGAAAAATATACAGGAAAAATATTTGGAAACACAGGGAAAATATTTGGAAAAATATTTGGAAAAATATTTTCTCATTTACCCATTTCTTTAGAATTTAAAATATTATGCATTCATTTTAACAATATGTTATATGAGCGAAATATAAAATGCTGAAGACTTTTAATTAATTCAAATTGAGAAGTAATATTTGATAAATAAAAGACACGTTTCTTTAGAATTTTAAATTAATTATTTTAAATTCTGAAGAAAGGGTCTTTTATTTATTAGATGCTATTTCTAGTTTTGAATTAATTAAAGATGTTCAATGTTCTATACTTTACTCACATAACATATTGTTAAAGAGGATGCATAGTTTCCTTTAATAGTACTTAATAAATTATTTTTTTTTAATATTTCTTCACTTTCTTATTAGTTTTTGTTTCCATCTTACCAATAATTTATGGTGTGTTGTAGTTGGACCATTTATATGCAAACAGGTCCTCTTTAGTCTACCTCAGCCTCTACACTTAAATTAATTATTAGGGAATGGGAATATCCGACTTCTATACCTTAACTACTTATCGGTTTAGATAAATCTTCAGTTTTCTGTCTTCCTAAAATAGTGCTTTTATTTTAAAAACTTTAGAGAACAAATTCATGTAGTGAGTAAATGAAAGTTTCTGAAAATTACTTTTTTAGGATACATTGAGTTCAATATTGTATTTTTAAAACTTATTTTTTTCATTAAACAATGTCTTTTTAAGCAAAAGAGAAAACAAAATTGTTTCTTCTCTTCGAAATAAAAAAAGAAACTCTTTATTTTAGTTGTAGCAATGAGGAAATATGCCTTTCCTTCTTAGATTGATTCGAAACTTTGTTCTTTTTTCCATATAAAATAACTTTAATAGAAAAACTGATATAGGAGAGATGTGTAATTTATCTACTGCTTAATTAAATTTCCTTAAAGTTCCCTTCTGCATAATAATAAGGAGGCCTTTTTTCTAAATATAAAGTAGAGGCTGCGGCAATTTCAAATTTTGGAACTGGGAGAAAACTCATTACTTATATATCGATGGAAGTTTCATGCATCTGGTTTAGGATGTGCTGTAGAAAGTAGTGGCCAGAACACAGGGATTTTGTGGATTTGGATCTTGAAAATTTACAGAAAGTATTGTCTTTCGAATAATGGAAATTTTTAAAGAAAATTTGATGCGGAATTCATTTCAAAGTCTTTATTCAGATGTTTATAGAACAAAATAAATTATGCTTTCTGAGTAAGATACCAGTGTGCTTGAGTTCAGAAATAGGTCAAGAACTGTAATTTCTACCGGTCAGTATTGTATTGTCTGAAAAATACTTTTATTTTTTTTTTCTATTAAAATTAAAGACGGTTTATATTCAACACGATTTCTTGTGTCTCAGATAATTTCATGATTTCTCTTTTAAAATATTTATAATCTTCTTCTGCAAATAATAATAAGAATTTTGAAGTGGGTTTGATACTAATTTGTCAAATCAAAGTTTCTTTTAATGAAACTTTTGCAGAAAAAGAATAACATTCTGAAGGCATAATGTGAGGATTGTATAATGGATGCGGTGATTAGATTTTGATAAAACATAATACCTTTACGATTCACCTGCTTTGGATATTTCCTGCCCAAAGTATTATACAGTTTTCTAAGTTGTCAGGATACTTCGCAATTGATTATTTTGTTCATAATAAATAATTTTATTATAATCCCACCAAATTAATATGTCGCTTTTTTGATGAGCATTAACATCTGATCTTGTTTGAAGAAATTCATCGGGTTTCTAAGATGTTCTTTTGCATTCATTGCTACTCAGTTGCACTTAAATAACAAAAGTGTTCAATAAAATTTCATTTTTTGACCAATATTCCATCGTTTCAAAACTGTGTCATTTGTGTTACGTTTCAAAATAAATAACATATACTGACAGGCTTGTAGGGATATACTCGTGTAGAAGTTAAAATCAATATTCTGCAGATCCTACTAAACTGACAAATGAGTTACCTCTTCTGTCTGATTTAAGATAAGACTAAAGAACTCAAATACTCACGCAACTAATTTTTATTCATTCTGATGAGGACTACGTAAAGAAGAAGTTATAGTAAAGACTCATATCATAATAATATGCAATATCAAACAACCTGTATTTTCTAATATTTTTTTTAAACCTTTCCCTCCAAAACGTTTTCTTCGCCCCTGTGAGGGGCTTTCTTTCTTTTGAAGGGATTTGAATCTTTTGAAGGGATTCCATTCAAGATGATATAGATATTTGCAAGGGAAACGTTTTTAAATAATACCGTATTTAATTGAATCTGAGAGGCTTGTTCCTTCGTCTGGAGGGAGAGGAAATGATCTCTCTGACCCGTAGCACACATTCTCATTTAAAGGTTTCTGCTTTCAACACACGCTTTTATTTTACCAAAACCTTTTTTAGCGATCTAATGCAGACGAAACATTTTGACTGCTGCCAAATCTTTTTCTGTCATAAAATTTTTCAACTTTTCCGATTACAGGCGTTCCATAATTTTTGCTAACGTTTTCATTGTATTCCCATCTACGCATATTTACTGTATTTTACCTTCTAGAATTTATAAGATGAAACCAATTAACTCATTGGCATTGTCTGACATATGTCATGCAGTTTTGGCTTTTGTTTTGCTTTATAATTAACTATTATAAATCCATTATTATTTTGCATTATAATTATCTCAAAAGTGCAGTTTTAAATGCATTGCACTTATAATTCTCCCTTACCAGTTTCGATTTGCCTAGCAAATATTTTCCAGTGCCCTTGTATCAGTTCAGTGATTGACTTGCGGTAGCAATATTTACTATTTCTTCAAAAAGAATGTGTCTCTAAGCTTTCTAAGCTCTGCTTTAAGTCTCCAAGTCAAAGCAGAGCTTCTGCTATCCAAGCCATTGGATGGTTTTATTGATGCACAGATTGTATCTAAACTGTAATCAAATCTTCCTTTAGGCTTGTTGGTGATGTAGAAACTCGGAATCTTGGAAGAAGAGGAGATAAAAGATGCACCTCCGCCAGGCATAGTTTTTTGGAAATATTAAGTTGGATGCCATATGTAGGATTTTACTTGCGTAGAAGTTTAATTTGATATCCATGCCGTACCCTTCTAGATCGACAATGGTTACTGCTTTAATCTGAATTATGGTAACGTTCTGCGAGAGGTGAAGGTAACATTTTATGAAGTCTTTAAATTTAAGCGAATGCACCTTTTTGTGCTTACAAAATAAAACTCCGCCATTTTGGGGTATTTAGAATAACAGAAATTAAAATTTAAATATAGTAGTGTAGTCAGAGACTACACAGTGTAGTCCTTTTAAGTTGCATCAAATAATTAACAGAGTTGGATAGAAAAAGGATAAAGCCGGAATATACTATGGCAAAAGCGCCGATTGGATGTTACTACAAGCGGGGCTGCTAAAAGCTTTAACACTAAAACATCAAATCCCTCTGCTTAAATAGTCGCCTAATCAATTTTTCATTCTATTCAGAGTTAAAGACAGAAGAAGTTGTAGTTAAGATAAGTTGTAGTAAAGATTCATCCTTACACACTGTGCTTAATGAACTAAAGTTACGTGGGATTCAAAGATAAAATTTTTTGTTTGACTTGGTCATATTTTGTTGCCATTCTGTCTTCTTAACCTAAAGTGAATTCATCAAATATCGCGCTTAAAAATTATAATTTGAGATAAATACGTATGATTCATTAAATTCTTTATTTAGAAGATTGTTCTCCCACTCAATTTTTTGCTAAATTTTTTGAATATTAATTGTTTTCAGAGTAAGTAGAATTAATTTACCCGTTTATTTTCTTCAAGGCTGTTTTAGAAGAAAAAGAACGTATGGAATTTTGAAGTTTCCGGAACGTACTCCGATGCAAGTAAGTGAGTAATAGGGAGTTTTACTACTGATCATAAAAGCTACTTTATAGCTTAACTTTTATGATCAGTAGTACGAAATATATAAGCAGAAAACGACGACATACGTTTTTTTTTAAATATTATATTGTTCTACACATTATTTGTTTTACTGAGTCTTTAAATCTCGGATGAAAATTTTTCAATAAAAGTTTTACCTTCCAAATAATTTTATTTGAAGTATTATTAAAGAGGAACTGAAAAAAAGGTGAAACTAATCTTCTTGGAAGGAAAACAAATAACAGCAGTATATTAACTTCACTAACGACTAGCATATATGTGTATAAACTAACTAGTGTTTCTTTAATTAAAATAGAGATCTAGAAATTAAGTGTTGGATGCAGATTTATTTTTCACGTCGAATTTTGCGCTTATTTTAGTGGTGATTTTATAATTACTATTGTTCCTATTAATAAATGTGATAATACATTTATGTATAATTCACTTGTTCATGAGTTGCTTTCTTAATCAGAATCTCTTGAAGTATTCATCATTGAGATTTATCTCCTGATGCCCAAATTAATTCATATTTAAATCGTTGCATGAAACACATAAATCCGACTTACTTTTTCCAATAATAATATATAGAAATTTTATCAAAATCATTAGTAGGCTTTGTAGAACGTAATACCCAGTATATAGGACGAGGAAACTGATGCCATAAATTAAATGTATCGTGTAACAAAAGGCACAATCTATTACTACAATAAAATGTCAAGAAAAGGACTAATATAGAATAAAATTTTAAACGTCATTTTAATATCACTCAGGTGTTAAAATCCATTGGAAAGTTTTATGATTAACAATTTAATATGATCATAAGTAAAAATAGCTTAATTAAAATATTTATGATTTAAAACAGATATTCTTATAATTAATTTTTTGAAAATTTATATTGCACTGTTTTTTCCCATAAACTAACTACTGGCCATTAAAATTGTTACACCTAGTAGGCGACACGCCTCAGACGGAAAATTTGAAAACCATCCACAGTAGTCTGCAAAATCGACTATGGGTTTAAACAATTTGTATTAATCCAGAGGTTGGCCAGCATTTTGCTCATACTTAGTTTGCCCCTTAACTTTGTTTTCGGCTAAGAAAGTTGTTGTAATGCCTCCTATAAAAAGAAAGCCTATCAGCACGAGTCTGATTTTGGTTGAAGAAGGATTATAACTTACCGGGATTGCGGTTTATCTTACCGCAATACTGCTGAACGCACAGGTAGAGATTCCAATACTATCCTCGGAAAATGGAATCGATGGGTTCAGGGTAATCGTGCGGTACGTCATGCAGGATTTTAGCTGCTCCTCATCACTGACAGTCAAGAAGAGAGACATCTTATCCGCATGGCCACAAGGGACCATACAGTGACGTCACGAACCCTGAGTCTAGAAATGGAGCTGTTTGCAAGATAACAAGTTTCTTTTCGAACATTTGACAAGGTTTCCAGCAGCCTAGTCTGTCAACACGCAGACGACGGCTTCGGCTACCCTTCACGCTGCATCGCCGACAGGAGCGCCTTGAATGGTGCGATCAACTATACACACCTGGACGCAGATAGAGCGTTATGTCAACCTTACATGCGAGTCCTTGTCTTGTATACAGCACTATAATGGCCGCATTCGTATTTGGAGGTATCGTGGAGATTGTACATTGTCAGCTTGCACTGGACATTGTCACACTGGTTCAACAGCTGGAGTGAAAGTAGGACTGAAACTGGATATACGTTTCGATCATTTTGTTCGCATTCCCGGCACTTTAACAACAAACATTACATTCATGACTTAATAAGGCCCGTGACTCGGCCCTAACTTTGTGGCCCGTCTAACGCTTTGTTTCATCAGGACAAGTCACAACGCATGTTATCCATACTGTCCTGACCTTCTTCAGCACAGAAGTTGTTCGACTGTTGTTCAGGACAGCACATTCATTTGATATGTCACCGACTGAAATGTGTAGTCAATGGTTGCCGAGCGATTGTCACGGCACCGTTCACCACCCACTATTGTCAATGAATTGTGGCGTACCTTTGAAGCTTCATGGGCTGAAGTCCCTATACTTGCCATACAATCTCTCTTTTGACTCCATGCCCATGCGGATAAATGCTGTTATTTCTGCCAGAGATTGCTTTTCTGGGTATTGATTTCTCAGAATCTATGCGCCTAATTTCCTGTAAATTTATAAGGTATTTCTCCTGCTTTCTTAGCAAACCTTCGCGGTGTAGTGGTCTGCACGTTAAGCACGTAACTGATAGGTTCGCGGTTCGATTCCCAGCGAAGGAGTTGCATATTTTTCATCTTGCCTGTTTCCAAAAAATACCTAATGTCTCTACAAATTTAACCACTTGTTTTTTTCTGTTTTACTGTATGTGTCCAATAAATATCATTCTGTTATATTTGCATTCCTTCCTGGCATAGTAACTTTAATGCCCAGTAATAAATTTTTAGGAATATTACTCGCATCTCACTGATAAATACATCATTCACTATTATACATATCATTTATTTTATTAACAAATAAATATCGTCGGAAAATTATCCGTTACTGAATGTTCATTGTGATTTCAGAGTCAGTTTTGTGTTATATAATCTATCTCGTTTTCGTTTTCACATAGGCTTCACAGTTAGTTTAATTCAATTTCATTGTAGGCAAGCCTAGTAATAAATTAAAATATTTAATTTTATGTCTAATATTTAATCTTATGTCTTCTACATTGCAACAGTCATGTGTTTTAGTTAGTGTGTGGTAGCTTGAGACTATCAGGTTCTTTCTCAGTTTCTTTATTATACTCAAAGAAAACACTGATATTTTGTCTGTTACTAACATTTTTAGCTTAACGAGTCGTTTCTTCAGCAATTAGATATCATATTTTCTCAGTAATTTTTCAATATATCAATTGTAGAAACATTTACAAATTCTCGTTCTTTAAAATTGCTTTGCAAATTGACTAGACTTTTCCAAGATCAATCAGGAACAAGAAAATATCGATTACATGAGAAACAAAATCATTTCTCAGACATGCGTTATTATTTCAAACAATTTAAATCACTTATTTAGTTCCCTTCCTTTTCAGTAGCTTATAATCCAAAAAACCTCTAAGATTGTAAATGGTGACTCTAAATAATGTTGGAAACATAGTTTGTTCCTGAAAATTGACGTCTTAGAGTAAGACTATTGTAGATGTTTATTCACATTCTTAGAATATCAATGATTTTTAGAAGCGTTTGACCAGAGAAGTTTAATTTAATTCATTATCAGAATGCACTCTTAATTGCTACATTTGTTTCATTAAGGATATATCAGATATTATTTCTTTGTTTATCTTCGATTGTGACAAATCATATGAAGGCGAACTGCCTAAGAGGCGGCATGACTTCGAGCAGGAGTAGTTCGTATGTTGGCTCTAAAAATGAAAAAAGTCGATGTGCACTTTTACTCAGTTTTAATTTCATACCCATGCAGTTATTTAATTCAAAAGTAATACACATTTTATACATAATTTTAATTGAATAATTTGCTATCAGATAACTTTCATTTGTCAAAGCATTTACTTGCAAAAATAAAGCTTTTTTTTTCATTTTATAATAACTTCCTGGAATAATATTTAAAATTCTCTTGGTGTTTTATGGCCTGTGTCCATATTAATAAGTTTAAAAAGAATCTGAAATATATACCTGGATTTCGTGGAACTTAAGAGTACCTAGAACATATACCTTGAACTCACGATTACTGTATTAAGGGAAGTACTTCTGATTCGAAATAAATATCTCTGTTACCATATGAAGCGGCAATAGCGAAGTTCATGTGAATAGTTTTACATATTCTAGAAATATTTATGGAGCGGAGCGATTTCTGTGACATATTCTGAACGTTGCATTCAAATTCGAAACTGTTCCAAAACATTCATGAAGGTTTCCTTTAATTTATACTCTAATATACAGCTTTCTTTAATTTAAACATCTTCTTTCATATTTACAATCACTTTGCTTATTATGAAGCTGTTTCATACCACCTTATGAGCATTTCGATACTACCTGCAACATTTTAGCTTTTTAAACCGAAAGGGATTAGACAATATTGTAATATTTTCAATTCTTTTAGGGAAAAAGGTTATTTATCTGCATCTTTTGCAGTGTTCAATATATATGTATTTATTTTTGATAATCTAAGAAAGATATCAAAAAAGAAAACGGAAGAAACGGGGAACTTATTAACTAGGATATTATTCTAACAAAAATGTACATTGGCTAAAGGACGTCCTATTTATATAATAACAACATTTGCATTCAGATGCAATGATGAAATAATAACTCAGTAACAATGAAATAACTACATCTTTAAAGGAAAACTTAATGCAAATAAAATCGTCATAAATTTTATATCTTCATTTCTTTAACATAATAATAGAGATTGTTGAGAAAACATGCACTAGGTAACATTGTTCAGTGGTTATATAACTTTGCACTAACGCAAAAGAGAGAGACCAAAGCTAAAATGAAAACGACTGGTCTATGAATTTTTAAACGCTTACCTGCAATGTCTGTATTTTCACTTGCCTAGAATATTTGAAGGTCATACAAATGTGCTTTAATAACGTCTATTGTTCTATGGCTAGAATCTAAAACACTAATGGAAAATGTCCGCGTCTCCGTTATCGAAATTTCTAGAGAGTTTATGCGCTTATTTTAAAATTTGATAAAATCTCTTAGTACAAAATGATTGGTATATGTGATGATTAAACTCTAGCAATTTCGTGCGGTTTAATTTTCGGTGGAACATATTAATTGCATGAATGTTTCCGCAACCTCTTTCAAGTGTAATGTGGACGAGGCTAATTTGCGTTAGAATGCCATTCGTCTCCGTAGAGATATCCCTAGCGTTTTATAACAAAGCCACCTTACTTCTCAGCTGAAAATGGAGTATTAGAATAATAACAATAAAAAATAGTAAATGGTTGGCTGAAATATATGGGGCAGAGAGTAAATATTTTAGATATATACAGTGGAACTTCATATTACGAATGCCTCACTTCAAGCGCAGTTTTGTTCACAAACAAAATTATTTGAACAAAAATCGCCTCGAATGACGAAAGGTGCCTCTAGCTGCAAACACTCAAGTTGGCAAAATATGATTTTCAAAGGTACTTTGAGGTAACTTGTGCAGTATAATTAAAATTCAGGAACTTCTGTAAACATCACTTTAATATATTCTGTTGCTTAACTCTCATTAGCAAAGCCTAGCAGCAAGTAACTTGCAGGATTATGAATTCTCCGTGGAAGAAATCATGGCCAGATTGTTTGGTTACAAGCAGAGACTTTAAACTTTGCTGATTTGAGCAAATCAGCTTTATCTGTGGTATTATGTCTCTAGGCAAAACTATGCGCTAATAACTTAACAATAAACTTGTAAAAGTTACTAGAGAACCATAACAATAAACTACACGAGAAGGAACTACAACAACTTCAGAAGTAGCAATAAAAGACGATTGTGGAAGAAATGTTTTCATAAGAAAAAGAAAGATTTACCTAATTTTCTAATACACGAAATTGTGCGTAATGTGGTATGATACAAAGTTTCCACATAAGAAAGAAAGACAAAGAAAAGATAAGGGAAGGTGTCCTTTAAAGGCCGTTAGTTAGCTGATGTTTTAAAATGGAAGGAAATTTCGCTTGTTGGCAATAACATATTCCTCAACATTTGTAACTTATGCCGCCTTTTCTTCTTTACACAGTAAAATTGTACTATATTTTTGTTGTTTCATCTGTTTAATAATGTGCTTATCTATTTTGTTTTATATTTAAATGACTGCCACTCATTTGGGCCTTGAGCTTGTGCATAAAGTACAGTTGTAAAATTTAGATAACCAATCGTACGTGAAAATAAAACAGAAGAGAAACATGCTAAAATGAAACATAAATTCAGCAAAGCCGCAACTTTCTGTTTTGCGCAGATTTAGTCAAAAACACAATCAATGTCGAGGATAAACAGGTAATGTTTATCCTCGACATTCATCAGAAATAAAGAAATTTGCAAGACTGCAAAACAGCATGGATCATTACTTTGCTACTAATTTCAACTACTGTGAGTTTTTACTAGTCGATTTAGTTTATTGCTCTAAGACCAGTTACGGTAATTTTTTGAATTATGGTGCAATCCCACCTTACACCCCGAGTCGGCGCTGTTATTTTGGCAAAGTCAAGAGTTCAAAGCTAAGTTCGTAAATTTACAAAGTTCTTACCAAAGTGTGAATTGAGCAGTGCGGTCTTAAAGTCTTGAAATTCAGTCTTTAGTTTATATATACACTATATACACAGTCCTTTAGACATGCAGAATGTTGAAACTTGAGATTTCTTGGTCCCGTGACGTGAACCAGCAAATAGGAAAGTTTCTTTCCGAAATTGAGATTGAATTAAACTTCAAGACAAAATTTTGTAGAAATTTTGTTTGACCTACATTCATTTTCTTGATATGAAATTTTAACGTTCTTTCAGTTTCACTGATACATCTCAAACAACATTCATGCGATATGCTATAAATTCCCCAAGAATTAAAGTAAGAAATAGAATGTTTAAGAATCGAACCATGGATTTTACGGATAGGCGAGAATTCAATTTTAAAGTCATTTTCTTTCCTATCCAGGCGATCCAAACTTGCCTATCCAAACGTATCAGTAAAGGCGAATGCTCGAGATGTTTCCATAAGAATGTCTTCATATCATTTGCTGATGAAAAAAACTGATGTGTACACCCCATGACTTCCTTATACGGAATATTAAACTATAAGCATTTTTTCTTGCATTTCATTTAAACTTATTA
The DNA here is from genome assembly GCF_044657685.1 of Stegodyphus dumicola. Classification (NCBI taxonomy): domain Eukaryota; kingdom Metazoa; phylum Arthropoda; class Arachnida; order Araneae; family Eresidae; genus Stegodyphus; species Stegodyphus dumicola. Next base: position 106,531,336 of record NC_140777.1, read on the forward strand.
GATTGAATTAAATCTACTTCGTCGATAGCGCATAAACCTCAATAGAATAAATGCACTCTTTAAAATTCACGATATTTGTTTACCATAGCTACACTCTGGCGCTAGGTTCATTTAACAGCGTTATATTTCGTTCATATTATAACTCAGAGTGCACAAAATTTATATCATTTGAAGAATTATCTAATCGTTGCCACATGTTCTATTCAAATCCTGTATTAAATCTAGAACGATGTATAAAATAAATTAAGAAAACAAAACAAAAAAGAAGCAGTTTTTCACAGACGATTCAGTATTTCTCATTCAATTAATTCAGTTCTCACTTCGCGACAAGGCAAAAATACATAAAAACTCAAAATATCTATATCAAAAATTACGACGTAAATCTTAAACACTTATTTCCTCGAAAAAATTCCAGAAATGATTAAGCATGACTTAATTCGCAATAATAAATGAAGGCGTTATCTTTGTTGTTGCGAAGTTTAGTCTCTCTAGATTGGCAACAAATCTACTATTCTGCTATTCTAAATGTAAATAAACATGTCCGCCATGTTATATAAATTTAGGCTTAACCGCACTTAAACAGCTTTTGAATTGTTTATAATTCTACAAATATTGCTTACAGATTTCCGACAGCATAATTCAATTATTTTTAAGGCAAAAAATGCACAATTTACAAACACATAAGAGTAAAGAAACTGAGATCACCGAGCCGGGTAACAGAGTGGATATATATATATATAAATGTATTTATATACGTTTGGTGAGGCCGATTGCAACCAAAATACGAGTTGCACATCTACATGTTATAGCAGTCCTATATACAAAATTTCAACGTTCTGAGGCTACTCGTTTTTTGAGTTATGCGAGATACATACGTACAAACGTACGTAGAGACACCACGAAAAATTCTCTTCAGAATTCATTTTAAAGCATTTTTATAATTTTTTTGGAGGAAAAGAGTCTTTTATTCTGTCCTTACGTACATATGTCATGCAAAAACATCTTTAAATTGCATTCGATAGCGGTCAAAATGGATATTTTCATATAAATATGCTGCTTGAAACTTTCCGCGATTACATTACTTCCTTTTCACTTCGTACAAGGAAGTAAAAAGGAAACACAAGTTTGAGATTCATTCAGTTAGCGATACACACTATCTAAAGTTCATTCGTTTATTAACGGCTAAAAACCAAATTAAGCTCAAAATTCTTCAAAACATGTCCTATAGATTTTTTTCCTTAACATTTATCGTAAATCATTCCGAATGCCTAGTTTACAAAATACATTCCTCAGAATGTGAATAGCTAACATCTTTTGAAGATCATCAACATTTACTGCTACTTTTATCATACTGGATAATACTTTAGTATTCATCTTCATCCAACGAGACAATTTTAAGCAGTCATTAACGAATGGATAATGGTTAAAGGCGGCGCAGGGTAGAATTATTGGTAAAAGGCGGCAAAGTTTTGCGAACACCGAGCACCTACTTCCCGCGTTTGTCAAAAATCTAGTAGCTGTTATGATAATTTGAAATCTTTTGGTCGAGGAGGGCCAAACAGAATGATGCAACGTACGGGATCTCAGTTGTGTCTATTCACCAATGTTCAAGGTAACAGACCACTGTTAACATCCACATCGCAATGAAATAGACACAACCACATCACATACCCTGAGTCAGGAAACTACCTATGTTTCACAGCACCAAGAATCTGTGAGAACAATATACTTACTGTGAAAATGTCTACAAAGCAAAGTGAACATTACTCTAGCTTCCCTTCACGCGCTTACAATGGTATGTTTAAAAATCGATACTTACAATGACGTGTTTTGAATGATAAATGCGCATGAAACCATTAACGGCATAAAGTCGTCTTTTCTCACAAGTGCTATTTTTTTACATTATATTTTACGTGAGCATCATGATGGCTGTATCCGAATATGGAATTGGCGAAGGAAACGAATATTAGAAGGTGACTTCTGTTTCTTCATACCAACCCGATGCTTGGATTGCTGATATGAGATGCCATTGTATATACATCCCATTCATTTTGAAGTCTGTGTATCTGGTACTTTGACCATCCAACATTAGTTATGTTATGTAATTTTAATGCCCATAACTATGCCAGATTTTGATCTTTCTCTACATCTTTTAACAGAATATTGCGAGACCTGATGTTGTCCATGCTATTCTACATTTTCTCAGTAGACAATACTTCTACTTCGGCCAATGCGTTTTACAGATCTCTCCCTAATTGTAAACGTCTGGTCAAATTTTTTCAGAGATACTCCACGTTAATACTTCTCAATTAGTACGACAGAAGAACTTTGGAGTAGAATTGAAGCTACATGCACTATAGTACATCAGAAAGCTTTTTAAGGCTTTTTGATTCTACGCCCAGCCATACAATAGCTGTTATTATTGGCAGAGGCAGATACTCGGGACACTGGTTTCTGAATATTAAATGCTTTAAAATTACTTGAAATTATAATCACTTCATATTTCAATTATAATGTATTTATAAAACAAAGATCCTTATAACGTGTTTATATAACGAAAGGTGATTCTACTGCTTTCCTTTATGAGTATGATGCAATGATTTTAAAAGTCAGCAGTGTTAATTGGAAATTATTTTGAAATTAAATAAATTTAGAAACTTTGCTATTTTTTTTCAATTGAGACTACTGTTTATAATGCTCATTTTTGCTCTCTGTGTTTAGCAAATTGCATAAAATTTTCTTTAACCAAAATGATTTTTCTTAGCAAAAGCTCTTCGTAGAATTCTAAAAATGTTCGCTCATGGAACTGTGTAAACAGCATAGCTAAAATATTTAAAACAGTTTCTAAAACAACAAATAATTCCTTCTTTATCAGTTGCTACTGAAAATCCTAGTGACTAATATGCATGAAATTACATACAACAAATTATTCTAAAGCAGGCTGTTTAAGAAAATAATCTTTGGGGAGGAAGAAATAAGATTTAAGAGAATTTACGGATATTTAATGTTATGCAAGTCAAAAAATAAAAACAAAAAGCTCTTTACAGGACAGGCTTCGAATCCGGAGTAAAGTACTAATGTTTATAAATTTAACTTTAGTCCATTTCTAAGCCTCGGATTTATCTGTCGGCAAAAAATTCTTTTGAATCACGGGAAGAATTCCTTAAGAGATAATATATTTTACTTTTGTTATACAAAAAGAAATCCATGAAAATATTCGACTTTCTTCGTTACAGAAATAAAACATTTATTTAAATAAAAGTATATGAGAATTTTCAACGTCTTAACTGCTCCAAGAACTTATAATTAATTATCTGCTCATCTACAGATGGAGGAAATGTTAAGCTTCTATGAATGTGGCTGTATTTACATTAAATAGTTTTAGAATGCGATGTAAAGTAAATAACAGGAAACCAAATACTATACGAAATAATTATTTAAAATTAGATAGCACTGGTGAATAAATTTGCAGTTTGAGTTAGTTTTCATCATTTTAGAGCAATAAGCACCTATAAAGACAAAACTTCTCTGAAGCTAATGAGCTTCATTTTAGCTATATACCAGCAGAACGTTTCCTGATTCCCTTTTCTGACAGTTCCTGTGATAGTTTCTAATCCAAAGGAAAAAGTGTTCTAATTAAAGACGATCGATCAAATAGAAAAGAAAAGTGAAAGCAAGAACAGAACCACCTTCGTCGCTAAAGACTTAGAAAGAGGATTATTTGCGGTTCTTCTATTCCTGAATTATTCAAGCTATCGAACTACGGTTGCCTGTAAATTAGTCTGCAGATCAACAACGCCTACGTAAATTGCTCCAGGAGTGCTTAGGAGATTTCGAAATTGCTGCTATTGTATGACTAAACCCAATTTTTTTCACCACAGTTGCGACGTTTCTTCTCAAAGATAGGCACTTTGCAGCTGAACAGTTTCTTTTTCTATTTTCATTCCACCGTTTCGTCAGCATTAATTTGAACATTTACCTAATCTTTCAGTAAGGCACAGAGCACCTAATTTTACTGCCGGGATTTCCTTGATATTTTATGTCGCTGACGTAGGCAATGTGATGTATTTTAAAAGAACAGTGGATTTGATGCTTCAGCAGCTTAGCGTGATAATTAATTCTTTCAACTTTTTAATCGGTAAAATATTCGAAGACAGGTTTCAGTTTCCCCCTTCACCCACGATAATATTCTCAGAAAAACCTAGTGTCTTAACTATTGTACTATATTTCATAATATTATGATATGGTATAATACATTATAAATGAATAAATTATTACTAATATTCATGCATGCTTATTTTTAAATTAACAAACCATATTATTCAGTTTAATATCTTTTTTGTTCAGAACAATTTAATTATTGTATTCATTCTAATTTCTATTCAGAACAATTTAATTATTGTATTCATTCTAATTTCTATTCAGAACAATTTAATTATTGTATTATTCATTCTAATTTCTATTCAGAACATTTAACAGTTATGACACGAATGGCATTCATTACTTTTAAACTTTTAAACTTTAGTTCACAGGTATTTAAGCAAAAAATATTTCTATGAGTATTTCTTTTTCTTGATATCTAGCTTGGAATAAAGACTAAAAATTCAAATAAGATTTTGGTAGTTTAATTCGTAGATCATGCACTCGATTTCAACACTGATTTGTGGATTTCGGTTCGGGTAGCGATGTAATATTTAAAAATATAGAAACGTATATTTACAAATTAAAGCCTCTCGATTTCTGGCCCGTTGGTATAGCGACCATAATTCTTCTAACTTCGTATAACGAAGAAACTGATTCGCTATATGGAATACGTTAGGCAACTACTTTTTTCTTATATTCTTATTTAATGCAACGATTCTTAAATTGTGGTCAGCGGAGATCGTCCATTGATTACAAGTCAGAGGTCCTTCAGAGATTTTCATCCAAAAATTTGATATCATATATAGTATCACAATGAAAATCATTTTAAAATTTGTTTACAAGTTTATTGGGTAAAATCCTCAAAGTGCATAATTATCAGAAAGAAATCCTTAAGCTCTTTAAAAGCTGTTGACTTTATTTGTAAAGCATATCTGTTAATTAAAGAATTCAGGTTCTGTTCTCAGTCGAAGTGAAACATTTACGAATACTAATGCACTAACATTCCAATATCTCACACTACGTAAAGCACGGGGTGCATAGAAATTCAGAAAATTCGTTTTATTCCTAACCCTTATTATATGCAATATGTTTATTGTATGCAATAAAAATTAAGTTATTGGCATTTTAAAAAAACTTCAAGAAGACACCGTTTAAATAAAAGTTTAATTAAAAACATAAATAGTATTTTAGAACGTGTTTAGTTTTTCTTCTAAATACGGTCTGTTTTGCTCCCTTCTTTGAAATCCTTTCTTTCTATTAACTTAGTGAAGCCTACTATGTTATTAATTAACTCCGTTTATCAGCTAATATATTGTTGCGTGCGTACGGGTTCGTAATGGACTGAATGCACAAGTCGATAAGAAGTTAATAAAATTTATTCTTATCATAAAAAATAAAACAAAATGCTGAAATTTTCTCAGAGGTATTAGTACGAGTACAATATCGCAATATCTCGCAGTAGTTATATTTTAAACTACTAAAACGTTCAATTCAAAACACTGAGAAAGCTAATCCGATCTCATCGCGAATTCGCTACCATCAATAACAGCACTAAGTAAACAACTGAATTGAGATATTTTCCTCCCGCTTTTATAAGCCCTTTAATCCTGCAAGAGAACATTCTCGTATTTTCTCGATTTTTCTGAATAGCAAAAGAGTACAATTACGAGATATATATTTATTAAAATGTTAAATGCACGTGCTCCTGTATTTTAATTTTTCCGGCGTAGCTTTCATTTCAAAAAAGTCTCGTGCTGCAGTGCACGGGAATATAAAATAATTTTAATTACAAATTCTAATAAAAATAGCTAAATAAATGCAAAAACCGTAACAATAGTCTAAATGTTTTTCCAAGTATTTGCAGCTTCCCTACGTGTTTTTCTTGCTTTTTCACCTTCGTTCTCAATTCTTCTACTGGCAAGTCAAATACTGCCCTTATAATGCCACAGTTTAGAAACATTCTGTAATCTTCAAAGCTGTTTTCTTTTTCTAGCCAATGTCCAATGTTTGCTAACTTCTATCTCTATCCTTTGTCCGACTTAATTTTAGTTTCTTGAACTCGACGTAAGCCGCGCTGCTATTTACAGACAGAACTCCATTGTATTAATGTCAAGGTTTTTAAACTAAATTTCAAGTTCGAAATCAGATTCAAGGGAACGCAGATAGTGAGTTTCATTAAATTCTCAAAGTCTGCATCAACCTTAGAAGAATTTTTATCTAAATTCTTTCATTACTGGTATAACTTAATTATCGATAGGCTGTATTATTGATGTCATATTCAGGGGAAGAAATTTCAAAGTAAATTTCCATTTGTAGGAAACCACTAAATGGAATGAAATATCACATCATCAAATAATTTAGACAAAGAAATGTTTTCGTAATCCCTCGCTCGTGATCTAAATTTCTTCTTTGAATAATCCTATAATCATGTAAATATCCATTTCGGTGGATGGCTTCGCAACATAACGAAAAATTTTATTTTTAAACGCATTTCAAGGCTTTTTGCATTTTCTACCAGATTAAACAATAAGTCTGAATATCGTAAACTGATTGACAGACTCGTCCCAATTATTCTCTCTCTTAAAGACTATATCTTAAACATTCTATTTCTTGCTCCATTGTATGTGTTTTAGACTGAAACAACTTTAATTGATAGTGTGAAAATGAAATAAAAATGAATTTTTCAATTCCTACAATGAAAATTCTTTCAAAGAACTAATGTTTTTTTAATTCGCTGATAAAATTCTGTACGCAAAATAATTTTTCAGCTGAAAGCTTGTTCTTAACTTTTACCTTTACATTTACATCCTTAGGATACTATCGTCCTTCTGAAAACATGTAAAGCAACCTAAGGCCTCATTAAACTAATCTTAGGGTTTAAAATATTGTACTTAATTTAATATTGTTTAAATTATTGTATTGTTTTATATTATTGTAATAATATAAAGCCTGTACTTTTTATGCCCATTGGGCCTAAATTATAATGGTACTTTACTCATTCGTAATAGACTTGCCGAATTGAAATGCTTCTGCATAATATGATTTTTCTGTAATCTACTATGCTTCTACAAAATAAATTCTTAACCGACTTTTGAGTGATTTGAACTGCTCTTCTATTGCATTCCTTAGAAAATTTTATTAGTTTTTAGAAAGCTTTATTAGTTAGTTATATTGCTTGAATTCAAGAAATTTTCTTATGAAGTTTCTAGAAAACCAGTTTTCGTTTTGTAAATGCACAATTCCATGCCTAATTTTAGAATAGACATTCTGTATTTTCTAGATAGTAATTGGGTACAAGGTGATTTTAATTCTTAAAACTGTCATTTTCGATTTTGGCTTGATTAATCATAATTAGGTAGCTGACTACTCAATCATATGAGAAACTCAGATTAAACCCTTTTTCAAATAAATAATAAATATATGCATATAAATTGTACGAAGTATCAACGATCATAACCAAGTCTTGATAAGCGTCTGTGCAATACTGTACGATCACCCTATTTTCTTTGAGAAGTATGAATATTCTAAGTATTCTTTATAATTTTTTATGAAATTTAAGAGGTAATTTCTTAGTCGTGATATAAAATTGTTTTAAATTAATTTATTTTGCGTAATATTAACTAAGACTGATCCATCTATCGCATTTACTTCATTTCATTGTTTATTTGTTCATAGACCATGTAATAGAAACGCAAAAGCCTGCAAATAAACTTGAAGCTACTATATTCTCAACTTTTAGCTTCAAGAAATAAAATGTCTTTCTCTAAATATTTGCCGTCTAAAAGATGAACTAAAAGATGAATTTGCTTACAACTTTTGTCATAAGTTGTAAGCAAATTCATCTTTTAGTTCATCTTTTAGACGGCATCTTTAGAATTTTATCAGCGAATTAAAAAAACATTAGTTCTTTGAAAGAATTTTCATTGTAGGAATTGAAAAATTCATTTTTATTTCATTTTCACACTATCAATTAAAGTTGTTTGTTGAATACACCATATTTTCTAAAAAAAAGAGTTATATTTAATAAAAATTGCGCTAGCACTGAGATAACTGATTATAAAGCATCATTCATAAAGAGGAAGAAAGTTATATATCTCTTTACAGTTTGTACGTACGTTTGAGTTGCTTGGTTACCTTTAAAAGTTAGTAGATAACTGGCGCGGCAGGTAATGTGTTGCTAATTTAACTAAGCTGTTAAAATGCACATTTAATTTTATTACCATATGAATGTGTACCTGAGTACAACAATAGTTTCAAGAATACCGAAGTGCAGACTTAAAGGTACCTGAGCTTTCCACACATCGTTATTCTAATTCACTGAATATATTTCTTTTATTTCTTAGCGTAAATTACGTTAAGGTATACTAGAGGAAATAAATTCTTGTAGACGTCGAAATAAATTTAACGATCGTTGGAAATAATTTCTAGTAGAAATGTTAAATTTCAATAAGAAAAATAGATAAATTTATATTCTTTATTTTAAAAGCTGTAAAAGTGTTTGCAAACTTCTGAAGGTCTAAGTCTTTTGAATAATAAATGAATCCTATAAAATTTTAAAATATCTTATTCAGTACAAAATTTACCTTAACAGCAAATAAAATTTCTAGATTTACATAATTTTCTTTCTTGCCAGAAAAGTATTTTAAGCATAGGCGGTAAGCCTTGAGAGCAAAGTTAATAACCCTAACTGTAATAACGAAACTGAAAATGATAAACAAGTTGATGACGCGTAAACTAATTTTTTTAAACGGTAATAAATGCAAATAAATATTGTTACGAATTTTGTATTTAGTTGGCTATTTTTAGTAGAATAGCAATTAAAATGGGTTTATTTCCCTGTGCAATGACGCGCGCTGACGCGTTTTTAGAGAAAGCTACGCCGAAAAAGTAAGGATCACGCGCATTTAATAAATAGATATCTCGTAATTTATATTTAAATTGAAATAATGCAATTGTGTGTTAGCTATAATGTAATTCTTCTCTTTTGCTTTCCAAAAACCTCGAGAAATTACGAGAAGTTTCTCATGACTTATTAAAAAGCCTATAAAAGCCGGAGAAAAATATCTTAGTTTAGTTGTTTTTTAAGTTATTTATTAGTTGTTATTTACTCAGCTGCGATAAATTTTGTTGAACGGATTAGCTCTCTGTGTGCTTTGAATTGTGTTCTTTTTAACGTTTTAGTAAATTAGAATATAACTACTGTATGATGTTGTGATATTGTACGAATATCTGTGAAGAAAACTTTCAGCATTATGGTTTGTTTTTTGAGATAAGAATAAATTTTATTAACTTTTCATCAGACATGCGCATTCAATCTGTTACTAACCTGTACGCAAGCAACATTTTTTGGTGTCAGAAGTGGAATTTGAATGCCAGTAACAAGAGCGACGGAGGAACAGATAAGAAAGTTGGTGTTAGCCTTCGCTGCATTTAAAGGAGAAATGAAAGCGGGCCAGGAAGTGATTAAAGCTCTTCAAGAGTCTGTTAAAGTGGTATTGTAAGCAGGCCAAGAAGATGAAAGCTGGCCATGAATAAGTTAAGGAAAAGATGAAGCTGGTCAAGAAAAGATTGAAGCAGGTGAAGAAGAGATGAAAATAAAAATTACCTGCATAATAGAAAACAAATTTGAGGTTATGGAAGACAGAATAGACGCGGTTGAAAATAAAGCTGGAGAAACTGAAGAAAAGGTTTCTTCTGTCAAAGAACAAATAGAAGAGAGAGTTTCGGCAGCGGAACAACAAATAGATTACAGAGTTTCTTCTGTCAAAGAACAAATCGGAGGAAGAGTTTCTGCCGTTCAACAACAAATCGAACAGCAAAATGATGACAAGGTTTCTGCAGTTACAAAAGAAGTTGCTACTTTAAAGAAATTCGCAGCGATGCCAAGGAGCAATTCCAATGGTTTCAAATTTTTACCCATGCCTGCTCGTCCCTCACTGAAGCTATCTGCATATGATGGGAAGACCGCTTGGCAAATGTATAAGACACAATTTTCTATAGATGCAGAAGGGAATGGATGGGATTCCCAAGTTAAGGCCTATCATCTCGTCGCTTTTCGGAGAGCAGACGCAGCGGATATCCTTCAGACGCTTCTCGAAAACCAAAGGCTAGATTTTGAAGCTCTATCCGGCACATTGGAGCTGCGCTTTGAGGAGAAATGTCTGAAAGATTACAGCAGACTTCAATTAAAATCCCGTCAGCCCGCTGAAACACTCCAGGAGCTCGCCATTGATGTTGAACGGCTGTCCCATCTCGCCTTACCGGAGTGCTCGACAGAAACAAGAGAAATTCGGTCCCTACAGTACTTCATCGTACTGCTCCTGAAATACAGAAGGCTCTCCGAATGGCGAATGTCAAAAATGTAAAAAGCGACCTAGTGTACGCCATGAAATTCGAGGTAGCCCAGCAAGCAACTCGTAAAGATCGCCACCCAGTCAGAGCTGTGTGAGTCCATGAGCCAGTGGATCAATGGATAAGTCGATGCTTTGATACGGAGTAGGATTGAGAACAAACTGGCTCTAAAATGTTGGAAATGTGACATTGAAGGCGACATACCACGGAATCGCAGAACTCAACAGAGGACGGAAAATACAACAGATTAAGTTATCAGACACGTCAGGGCCTTGAGACGAAATATTAGCTACAAGAACCCGACCCTAAAGTGCTGGAACAGCGGTGCTGAAGGCCACATACAAAGGAAGTGCAGAGCACCCCAGAGCACGGAAAATAAGACAGACGATTTAAACAGATAATTAAATGCCACGAGACGGGAAAGGAGTCGAAAGAAACCAAAGTGCTGGAACTGCGCAGCTGAAGGCCACGTACGAAGCAGCTGCAGAACATCCCAGAGCACGGAAAATAAGAAAAGTTTCAGCAACGACGCAGTAAACGAATTAATGACCTATCGCGGAGCGGAATTTGAGCGATAGTGAAAAACCCCGTTTTAAAGCGCTCAAGATTCCTCCAGTGAGTGGCAACAGTAATGGACTATCTATCAATGGGCATATAGATGGAGTTCCTTCCAATATGATCATTGACACAGGAGCTAATGTACCATCCCTCGGAAAGATTTAGCTCAACAATTTAAAGATAAAGTAATTTGGACGCCATCCTGCGTTACCCTCCAGTCTGCGTCTAGTGATAAAATCGACATAGATGGGAAGTTAAACGTGAATATCATGTTTGGAAGTGCCGCCTACCATCACACGGCAGACGCTTTAATAAAATACAATTTTTCCTTGTATTTCAAAAACAAGAAACTGCTTTCGGCATCAGAGGTTACAACTATCCATCATCAGAAGGAATTCTCGACTGGAAACGCCGACATCTTATCTGAAAGGTCCTGCTCAGAAGCAAGAGAAAGCTCTGCTCAGACCCTGCTCAGAAAGCTGCCGAAATCATACTAGGGTCGAAGAGAAACACCAGACTACCGGCTACTCCCCATCTCAGATGCTCATCGGTCGTAACCATCGTCTTCCATGTGATCTCTTGTTTAGTTCCCCTGTGGATGCGCCTTCATTGTCAGAGGAAACCATCCAAGATCTCCAAGGCCTGGATTGAAGTATTGCACAATTTTGCACGAGAGCGAGTCAACTTGGCGAAGGAGATGATGACCCGATACGACACCAGAGCTACTGGGCATCGATTCAACGAAGAAGACAATGTGTGGTTGTGGAATCCGACTCAACGGAAAGGACTCTGTCCAAAACTACAGGCCCACCAGCTGCCGAGCGGTAAAGTCACTGAACACTGGTAATTCGGCCCTTGGTTCGAATCCCGCGAACGAGCTGGCTGCACGGGCGTTACCAGTCTTAAGAGAAAGCTAAGCCGAAAAATTAAAAATACAGGAACACGTGCATTTAATAAATAGATATCTCGTAATTTATATTTAAATTGAAATAATGCAATTATGTGTTAGCTGTAACTGTAATTCTACTCTTTTGCTTTCCAGAAACCTCGAGAAATTACGAAATGTTTCTCGTGACTGATTGAAAAGTCTATGAAAGCCGGAGAAAAACATCTCAGTTCAGTTGTTTATTAGTTATTATTTGCTTAGCTGCGGTAAATTTCGTTGAACGGATTAGCTTTCTCTGAGCTTTGAAATGTGTTCTATTTAACGTTTTAGTAGTTTAAAATATAATTACTATGTGATATTGGGGTATTGTACGAATATCTGTGAGGAAAGATTTCAGCATTTTGTTTTATTTCTTGTGATAAGAATAAATTTTATTAACTTTTCCTCAAACTTGTGCATTCAATCTATTACGAAGCCGCACGATATAAAACAATATAAAATTACTGAACAATATAAACAATATAAAATAACTGAAAGTTCGGGTAAAATAACCTATTCTGAGTGACTGAATACAGGAAATTTCAGCTTGAATGCAAGGCGAATGGCGAAGTTTTACCAATGCAGTAAGACCTTTGTGGGTATATATCGCAAATAAGCAGTAAAATGTCCTAAAAAACATTTTTAGAATAATTTCTAGGCGCTTAATTAATTTTTAAAAAATAAAGGGCATTTTTTAAATTTTCGATCTGGTCGTGTTTCTTCTGGACTATACGTCCGCATTATGATTTCTATGATAGAAGAGCTTTTCATACAATTTCTAAGAGTACTGATTTCTATTCCTCTTCCACTAATGTCCAACATCCATCCATCGTGGTGAGTTGGCTCTTAGAAAAAGTTCTTTTCAAGAGACCAGACACATAATACTTCATAGGTGAAACGTGAGGAGACTTTTCAGAAATACCTTCAAATTGTGTATATGCAATACTTGTATCAGTCTTCATTTTTTTCCAGTGAATGCTGTGGTATTTTCAAATTATGACTTGTTGCTTTCTCTTGATGAAATTTCACGCTTTGAAGATCATTAGGATCATTCATCGAGATCATCAAATCATTTTTAAAGGTTATTATAATTTTAAACTAGCGTGTATTCTTTCTAGATACAAGTGAATGTCTTTGTAAACGAAATTTCATGTAATCTTTTCAGAAGAGACACTATAGACACTGAGAATGGTACCCAAAATTTGCTTTAAACTTCCAAACTAAAAAGACAGTTCTTTTGCTTAGTTTCGAGCAAATTCTACGCAGAATAAATACAGCAGACGTCTCTCCTTTTTACGCTCAGAACTTTTTTTTATCTTCGTCTAAGAACTCAAGCACAAAATATCTAATGCTCTCGAAAAGTGGCCAAATTTGGAGCTACTTCGTCAAATATTTCCGTAGTTGCAAACGTTTGAATGCTGCTTGTACCAGAGTTGTTCATAAATTGTAAATACACTATACATAACTTTTTTTTACTCTAAAGCGTAACAAAATAATTACGAGTATAAATGCAAAGCAAATATATGTAAAACTCTAAAAAACTAGTAACATGCTGAAATGTATACTATTAAAATCTGTGCGCTTTCTGTCTGTTTGTTTCTGGCATCATCTCCTCCGGAATGGCGGAGAGTTGAGTTTCGGGAGAGGTACCTCCGGATTCCAATAATGCATGGGAACCCATTTTGACCATTCTCATCTTTTTTCGACATCTTTTTTCAGCTTACATATTAATTAAATACTCTGAAGACGCTAATTTTCGCCCTCATTTTTCCGAGTGGCATTAGTCACTCGCGCTGGAGATAAAAATCTGCTTCATTTCGAAAAGTGTTACCACTGCTCGCGTTCAAAACGTAAAATTTGTTAATAAAAAATTTGTATGTTTTACAAAATCTGAAATAAAAATAGCATTGCCAAACATTAAACATATTATTATCATATAAGGTCATATTCTGAAAGAAGATATATATAAAGAAGATATATATATAAATATATTGAAGAAAGCGAGCGATTGCATGTGACGTCATTGTATGTCGAAAATGCTTCGTTAATCTCAGCATTTTAAATCAATAGCTACTCTTGGGAACTTTTTTGTTTCAGGTTAGGAAAACTGACACTATATATTATTGCCACGTTTAATTCTTTTAATGATATTGAAACAAAATGGTTATGTTACATTAAATTTAAATCATGACGTCATACCGATTCGTACATGGACCTTATAAGAAATAGATTAACCCAGTGGGCGGGGCGTGCGTCACACACATGTCGGGAAGAGATAGTAGGGACGATTTAGTTTATCGTAACATTGAAACATATGGCGTTTGTATCACATAACTCTTTTTAATTATTAAATGTGATACGTTGTATAAATGATGAGATAATAAAAATCACAGTTTTTGCTAATAAGATTTTATATATCTCATGAAACCACTTTTTAGTGCATTTTGAGTATTTTTTTTTACTGCATTTTGAGCATAAGCGTAATTCTTGTCTAAACATCATTACTTTGATAAAACGGTAAAAACTCTAAACAAAATATTTATGAATTTACTTTTGCCTACAAATAAAGTATAATTAAGTAAGATTGATAGTACATGATGCTATGAAACAAATAAGGTAAAATTAAACAAGATTTGGTAATTTTTTTTTAATTATATGACATTTTCAGGCAGTAGTAGCAAATATTTATCATTTCAAATGTTTATAGAAACCAAGGATTGTTTTATTTATTTTTTCTGTTTTCAAAATTATTATGGTATTAAAAGATGATCATTTATGACAATATTAATAGCTCATAAAATTCGGAGCATAAACTTTTCTGAGTGTAATGAAAATTTTTTTAAAAATTCGCAGTAAATAAAAATATCTTATGCGGAACTAGAAATAAATTTTAAAAAATAATTACTATAAAATACAAGATATTATATGTCCAATCTTAAATTTTTATTAATGCGCCTAAAGTAACCTTGTAATTTTATATACCTGTAAATACTTTAAGCAGAATGACTATACATCCATAAATACATATGTATTAAAGTAAACAATTTAGGATATTTGTTGCATTGAAAAATTCGCTTACTTCACTTTTTATTTCAAATATTTGTGAAAACAAGATTATATCTATTTATCTATTAATGTAAATACACACACCTATATATATATATATATATATATATATATATATATATATTTAGAGAGAGAGAGAGAGGAAGAGAAACAGATAATATGGTTTATTGATGCTTAAATAAAATTAATTTAGTAAATCTGCTTCGAATATTTTCTCTCTGTTTAGATTCATTGTAACATGCAACTGCATGATGCATTTTGATTTTTAAATATTGAAATATCACTGCTTTAATTAATTTAATCAGGTGGTTTTTATCTGGCTCAACATCATAAATATGGTCTTGAAGAGAAGGAAATATATGTGTTCCTACGCTTTTTAAGACATTTAGAGTCATGAAATTTATAATATTTTTTTATTCAATTTAAACTCCTTTTCAGTCTGCCTAAAAATTATTTCTGCATTTTTGCAGATCATTCGGACATCACTGGAAGGAGAAGTTAAACCTTTACATCCAGTATTATAATATTTGAAACCTAGCAAACCATCATATGGTTCTGTTGAAACTAAATCTGAGAAACGGATATTACATTTTACTTTATAAGCTAAGCTTTTAACAACAAAACCAGCTATATAAGATGCATACTTTTCGTTCTTAAATATTCATATTTTTGATTAGTTATAATGCTAGGAATTAAAATTTACCTATAATTTAAAAAAGCAGCAAAAAATTATAAATTTTAAAGAAAAACTTTCAAAAATTTATTTTTAAGCATTTTAGTATTTAGCTATAGTTTAGTATTAGTTATAGTTTTAGTAATTAGTAAGAGAAAATTACTTGGTTGAATTTTTCTGTTAGTTCAGATCTAAAATATTATTTTCTAAAAGAAAAAGTTACGAATTCGCTTACATCAGAGGAAAAGCTAAAAATATATACAAGCTTGAAAGCATGCAACAGCTTTATAATTATTTAGAACGTTAATTATGCTTGAAAAACATGCTAAGTATTTAAAAAGCAATCTCAGTGTCAAAAATAAAAATATTTAAAAATTCTTACTTGTGAAATGAGGCACTACCACCAGCTTTTTTGTGACAATTGTACGCGCTGCAATAGCCAACTATTGCTAATTTCTGGAAGTCGTCCCTACTCCTCCGGATGTGATCAAGGTGACAGCCGGGAACGCGCCAGACAAGGGAGAAAACGCAATTGGGTTAGTCTATTTCTTATAAGGTCCATGGATTCGTATTAATCTAAAGTGTCAAAAGTTTTTGTTTCCTGGTTTGGCAACAAAATTTTTTTTTTACGAATTGGCTGTTGCTTGGAAAGACTGAAATAAATTCATTTATATTGAAATGTTTTTAGACATTTTCTTTTCAGGTGTACATAGAAATTATATACTTTGCTTTGGTCCCAGGCCGCTCATCTGACATCATTGCCCGCTAGTATATAATAATATGTGAAATACAAACTATGAAAACTGTTTTAAATGTATTTGTAATCAAATTCTGCCTTTTATACGCTCTGAATCTAATAGCCATAGACAAAGGTATGAAGAAAAGGCTCAGTTGCTGTCACACAAATAGACAGCACTCTTGGTTTCTATACATCTAACCTAGCATTTACCAAAAAGACAGATTACTGTCAAAAGCTCGTCACTGATTCAGTGCTTCCCCGTTATAAGGCAGAGAGTGTGTGACCAGTGTGAAAAAACTCATCTGTATTGGACTGAAGCTAAAGAATTTCTCCATGATAAAGTGTAGCAAAAGATATTCATAGTATTTGAAAATTTATAGATTTTTATTTAATAGTGGACTTAAATTGCCGTTTTATTCATTTAAATAAAAGGCGACAAACTAAAAATGATTAATGCACAAAAGTTAATTAATAAGAACTGCATTACATGTACATGGATGTAAATGGAAATTACATTATGTATATTTGTAAAATAATTTTTTATTTGATGCTCTTTTAATGTATCTGTGTATTTTTACGGAATTATTGGCTAAATCGCAGAATAGGCCGCATCAGTCGATGCTGTGTTTACTTCTCTTATGCTTGGACACGCCTTTTTATGACGTAATATTGGTTACGCCTCTCCTTAAAAACAAGTTATAAGTACGCTATAGCTTCGTATTTAAAGAAAACTTAAATGAAGTTTTAACTGAGTTGAAATGGTAGGTTTATAATGTTCTGCACGAGATGTTTTTAATTATAAATCTACTTTTGTGTGGTGTGTGGTAGTGTTAGCATTTAATGCAACGAATTATCTCTGGCAAATGTATTATTAAGATATCAAACGATTGAAAACGATCATTACCAAACGATTGAAAATATTGAATGCATGAGTTAAAAATTATAACAGTTACTTCTGAAAATACAGAAAAGAATTCTTTTGCTTAAAGAATGTTTTGATTATTGATTAGTGTGTCAAAATCGGTGCTTACTGCAGAATGAATGAGTATCAGAATCTGGATTTTTTTAATCAGTTGGAGCGAAGAGGCAAAATGAGCGTTATTGAGTGGTGTATGGAGAAACGGTTGGTTGCAATATCGTATAAGTGCCCAATTTGTGGAACAAATATGAAAATAGTAGAGAGACGGTTTTGAAACATAAAGACGATTTTCAGTGGTGAGCAATGCCGAGTTTGTGCAACTCTGAGATGTTTTTTTAAGTGAAAATTGATCGATGTGCACATGGGCAATGCCAATGCTGTGCACGATGCCGAGATTGTGCGATTCTGAGATTTTTTTTCAGTGAAAATAGATCGATGTGCACATGGGCAAAGCCAGTGTTGTGCGTAATGCCGAGTTTGTGCAATTCTGTGATTTTTGAAGTAAAAATAGATCGATGTGCACATGGGAAAAGCCAATGTGGTGCGCGATGCCGAGTTTGTGCAATTCTGGGATGTTTTTTTAAGTGAAAATAGATCGATGTGCACATGGGCAAAGCCAATGTAGTGCGCAATGCCGAGGTTGTGCGCGATGCCGAGTTTGTGCAATTCTCTGGGATGTTTTTTGAAGTGAAAATAGATCGATGTGCACATGGGGAAGCCAATGTGGTGCGCAATGCCGAGTTTGTGCAATTCTGGGATGTTTTTAAGTGAAAATAGATCGATGTGCACATGGGCAAAACCAGTGTGGTGCGCAATGCCGAGTTTGCGCAATTCTGGGATTTTTTAACTGAAAATAGATCGATTGTGTACATGGGCAAAGCCAATGTGGTGCGCAATGCCGAGGTTGTGCGCGATGCCGAGTTTGTGCAATTCTGGGATGTTTTTTTGAAGTGAAAATAGATCGATGTGCACATGGGTAAGCCAATGTGTTGCGCAAAGCCGAGGTTGTGCGCGATGCCGAGTTTGTGCAATTCTGGGATGTTTTTTCAAGTGAAAGTAGATTCGGTGTGCACATGGGCAAAGCCAATGTGGTGCGCGATGCCGAGTTTGTGCAATTCTGGGATGTTTTTTGAAGTGAAAATAGATCGATGTGCACATGAACAAGCCAATGTGGTGCGCAATTCCGAGGTTGTGCGCGATGCCGAGTTTGTGCAATTCTGGGATGTTTTTAAGTGAAAATTGATCGATGTGCACATGGGCAAAACCATTTCTGTGCGCGATGCCGAGTTTGCGCAATTCTGGGATGTTTTTTAAATGAAAATAGATCGATGTGCTCATGGGCAAAACCAGTGTGGTGCGCAATGCCGAGTTTGTGCAATTTTGGGATGTTTTTTTAAGTGAAAATAGATCGATGTGCACATGAGCAAAGCCAATGTGGTGCGCAATGCCGAGGTTGTGCGCGATGCCGAGTTTGTACAACTCTGGGTTTTTTTTTTTTTTAAGCGAAAATAGATCGATGTGCACATGGTCAAATTCAATGTGGTGCGCAATGCCGAGTTTGAGCAAGTCTGTGATTTACGTGAAAATAGATGGATGCGCACATGGACACCGAGTTTGTGGAATTCTTTGATGTTTTTGGAGCGAATACTGATCGTCGTGTAGAAGGGAAAACGAGGTTGTGTGTGATGCCGAGCAGTAATGTAACTTTATTTATATGCAATGTTTAACATATCGTTTGTGTATTTTAAATTTGTATTGTTGTCTTAATTGCGAAATATATTTAAGACATCATTTTTCATTTAAATTGTATTTTTAATTTTTGGGCTTTGATATATTTATAACGCTTTCCGACTTACGACATATATCGATTGCCCGACGATCTACTCAACAGTAGCAAAACTGTTAACTTTAACTCTTGAAGTAACGTTTACCTCATATTTTAATACGTAGTGTTTGGTTTCGTAATTCCACTTGGTAATATGAGTTCATTGATAATATGTGTGTGTGTGCGTATGTGAAACATTGCTTAGTGTTCCAAGTTTGTAGTATATATTTTATTATATTATTTTCTTTCATTCTGAGAAATTAGATTTTTTTTATTTATTAATGCGCAGAATTCTAGCATGCCTACACAGAATATGTCGTGATTTAGGAATTTTAGAAACTGATATGAAAGCTGTGTAATGATGCTCATATGCAATAAAAAATATTCTTCTTTTTTTATTAATGTAAAGTTTAAAATTTTTAGAAATAATGAAAATTGTCTAATTATTGGTATGTAAGGAATTATGCCGTTACGTAGCAAGAAGGTAATTTGTAAAAATGATAAAATTGAAATGTTCCACAATATGAATTTAAATTTAAAAAAATATTTTATTTGTATAAATAAAAAAAATTAATAAAAATAATAATAATAAAAATAAATATAATAATTTAATAAAAATCTTTGAAAATATTGAAGCTCTACAAGTATTAGAGACTGCGAAGTTGTTTATCTTTTTAATAATTGGTAGAATTCGCACACTGTATCATGGTAATTTTAAATATAAACAATTTATTATACTTATTATCAGTAACGCCTAAGCTTAAATGTTATAAAAGTAAATTAAAAGTAAAGAATTTGATATTAATTTACAATAATAAACAATTTATTATTTATTATTTTTAAGAGAAAATAGAAAGTACACCTAATGTAAATGCGAGACTACATTGTGACGTCATAAGCTTAGTCCCACCCATTTATGGACGTCACAGAGCTCCTCCTACTGAACTTTCTTGATGCAGCCTATTCTGCGCTTTTACCGAATTATTTTTCAAAAATATATTTTAGAAATTTTAAGCTGAGCCTTGACCTTAAATTTTTTTTGTAAAATTGAATTTTTGATCCTATAACATCTGCTCAACTTTAGCTGAATCCATTTCATTAACTTCTAAGCGGATATAAGCGAATTATTTCATGATCGTCTAAGCCGTAGAGAGATATTTTATTGTTTTGATAATAAATATATATTTATATGCATAGATAGATATATGTTATAAAGTCATTGCGATATGTATGTGTGTATATATGTATATATATATGTGTGTGTGTGCGTATATATATATATATTTTCTATATTCTTTAAACATATAGATATATATATTGAATATTCTTTATATATATATATATATATATATATATATATATATATCTGTACGTGTGAGTGTAAAGAACTCAGAAAATAATTATTGTTTTCTACGATAAATGAATTACGAATAGTTAATTTGAAATATCATAAAAGTACGGAAAGGAGCAGAGAATAAACAAACAGAGGAACATTTTAACTTAGAACTTTATGATTCATTATAATGCTGTTATGCATGCTTTATGCATAAAAATATAATCAGCTCTCTTAAGTTCTAATAAGAATGTTTTCCTTTATAACAATATACGAATAGTTCTATGTTATCAAATAGAAACTCCTCGAAAAGGTCTAGCATAATTTTGTAAGAGTAACATTGTGATCAGAATTCTTAAACAAATGCATAAATTCCTCATGAAACGTCATGTAACTTGTATAATTTTCTTGTTTAAGAGTCATTTATCTGGTACAATAATGTAATGACACATGTACCATTAAAAGTAAAACTCTTCTTGTCGTGTCACTTATTATTTATCCTTTACTGAAATCTCTTTTCCCACTCCTTTCCTTGGTAAAACAGAAATTTGCATGTGATTTAGCACAAGAATCATATAACAACGCTATAACAAGAAAATAGCGTAATTTAATTTTCAGCATAAAACGAAGTGACGAATCGCATATTTTGTTCATTATTTTTAAACCTCGCTGAGAAAAAAAGCTGGTTTCATGGAAAATCTTTTATCATTTTAACAATCACTAAGACTTCTGTGTTATTTGAAATTACGTGTCTTCATGATGCAATAAGAAGCACATCCGACTAGCCATCGGAAGATCAGGAGCTCGAATCCCCAGTCACCCTTTAACTGAGAGAAAAAATGCTAGGAATTTTTTCCTTGTTACTGAGTGCCTGCTTGGATGTCCGACAAAGCAATCAAAATGTTCGGAGTTCAAAGTTCTGAGTGAGCGAACTGATTTCTTATTCGGATAAGTTGTCAGATACGGACACTGAACATGCACCGTTGAACGCATAATTATAGTCTAACCAAACTAACAGTGCGGCTTCGCCCGTATTTTGATGAAGAACACCCCGAGGACAGTGAAAAACTTTCCCACCTCTCCTTCCCTACCGTCAACCACTCAAAAGGATTTTGAGCTCGCCAGTTTTTAAGTGCCACCATGTTCTACAGACACTATGTTCTATTACAAACATCCCTGAAGTTTCCAGAAGTCAAGCCCTGGCCCATTCGTACGGCAGCCAGCTTTGCTAACCACTATACCAATCAGAGTGGCCTCTCTAATGTCACTAAATATTTAGATGAATGTGAGTTAAGTTCGCCTTTCTGTTACGCAACGTTGCAGTCCAAACCTTATACTGGTTAGCGGCATTGACTGCCGTTCCGATAAGCCCGGGTTCTAATTTCGGAGATGGCATGGATGTTTGTAGGGATTTAAATGTTTGAGACAAATTGGTTCAGGTCAGTGCATAAATTGATCGAATACTATATACGAAGCCAATGAATATTTTGAAGACGTAAAAGCACTCCTCTAATCTGGAAACCGATGACCAAGATATGAATTAATTTTGATAAACAGCTTAATTTATCTCATATGAATAATTAGAAAAAAAAAGTTTGCTAAGAATTCTGGTGAATAAATCTGAACCGTTTTCAGAAAATCTTAGAATCGGTATTGTAAGATACCGAATATAACTGAGCCCAAAAATGTGTCATGTCATATCTTGTAACCGAGGCACTATAAAGGGAAGTAAGTCGATAAACAGAACTTTTTCAGCCAGACCTAATTTTTCAATCAGGATACAGCTGCACGTGATTTATAAAGAAATATAGCCATTTTAAATGCTTAAGTATGTTTTCTTTCAATATATAAGATAACAAACTACCAATAACTTTATATTAATAAATGAAAGTTCCTCAAAATTGTTTAGTATATCTTCTTTAGCACTTCGGCTTTGACTGAAAGTTGTGTACTTCAAAACGGCATTAAGGATGCCCTATTGAGATAAAACTGCAATTTAAATTTATGGTGGCGGCAAAGAGGTTTACGACTTTACTACTTAAGCGGTAATAGGACTCTCACTAATCGCTTTTAATCAAAGTTTTGATTTTTTGAATCCCTTCAAATAACTGCTTATTTCATGTCCTCTTGATGAGCAAAATACTTTTCCAAGACACGAATTAGGCATATTAGCAAAATATGTCATTTAAAAAAATAATTTTACTTACCTCATTTTTTTACTTTCATAGAAATTTAAGAATGGTTTGAATCTTTCATAATTATTTATGCATTTTTAGGACTGCATAATTTTTAATTGCTTATCTTTTTAATAGAGCTTGTAAATTACGTAAGCTAATTGCCCATAAATATTCCAGACGTATAATAATGACACAATAACATCTAAATACTTTGTTCGAATAAATAATTGTAATTCACGAAACTACATATTCGTGAGTGATATGTAGTTTACAATCAGTTTATTCTTAAATAAGATAAATAAGCTACGATACGACAGCTGAATTTTCAAGTGTATAAACGGAAACGAAATATCAAACATAGGTTGTCAAGTAATAATAAATTAATTATGAATAAGCTTTACCATTAATATTAGATCTGTGCGCGCTTAAAAGGCTTTGATAGTGGTATTAAGAACATGATTAGAATACTACTACTTAAGGGGTAGAAACTTTTAATTTTACTCTAAGAACTACAGTAAAATTGGAAGATATTTATCTGAATATGCAGCGACCTCCTGATGCACGTTCATTTGCCTATCCAATGACCTGACACAGTCCAGTTTCATGTTATTCAAAATTCTCTAATTTGGTATATATGTATCATCGCAGTAAATGAATATGGCAATAAATAAAAAAAGATAATAGTAAATTATATTTACGCACCTGCAACCAAAATGAATTTGTAAAACAAAATGCAGAAGTAATTATGGAAATATATTTAAACTCATATTTGAGGCAAATTGCTTCAGGCCTGTGCGTACGTTGATAGAATGTGACATGACGCCGATGCTGATTTTGGAGGCATAAAAGTACCCTTCTCAATTCACAAACCAAATACCAAGAAAGGAGGTAATTTTAAACAACAACTTGATTTACCACATATGGATAATATAAAGAAAAGATCTTTACTGTGAATTCTCCTGAAATCATCTGAACAGTTTTCCGTAAATCTCAAAGCCACTTTATTTACGCCATCGACAGAGTAGCTAGTCCACTGGGATTGGTGCTTATCAGCCTTTTTAAGTCCCGCCAGTAATTTTAATTTCATTCATACGTCCGTTGACAAGTCTCTCGCGAGCTGTCTTTGTTAGAATGGACAACAAAATTGCAATTGAAGGAATGAAGTCATCCATGCAGTTAAAAGCATTCTGTTTTAATTCTTCAGCTGGAAACGAAAGAGGCAGTAGTATTCGTTTTAAATGGAGCTGTCTTTTGCAGCGTTCCCAAAATTTCACAATTGTTCAAAGTATATCCATATAAAAGAAATCCTTACCAGTTACGAGTTTGTGCCTGCACTTTATATCAACTTCGTTCATCAAAGCCGTGCAAGTTATGTACTACTTCGTCTATATCGGTGATAATTTTTCTGAAGTACATCTCCCTTTGTGAGTGCAAAAATTATCTCCATGACCTGGAACTCATTTTTTAAGAAATCTGATAGGTCACGTGAATATATTTGACTACTTTTACAGTATTTCAGTACGCTCTAACTTTTGATTAAATATGACATGACGAGAGTATGAACCTCATCTGATGTTAATGCCATATTAACTGGGTATAGCAGAAAATGTTCTAACTTAGTACTGTTAACTTATTCATGAAATTGATTTCATTTTGCCTCTGTAAACTATGTATCGTTTTCTCTTTTATTTATACTTAATTGTTTTTAAAAAGTATATGTCGTATATTGTGCATTAACCTCAACTCAAGATGTACCTCCAAGCGCTACTATCAGAGAAACTGCGACTGCGCACGTGACAGCTGATCACTCTTCCTCCCTTGCACTTCCAATCCACACCCGACTAAGGCCATCTTAATGGAAATCCCATCAAGATGGCCTTGACCCGACTTGGTCTCCCATAATAGATTTTCATCGTCATGCGTCTATAGAGACCCCATCTCAAAAAGCCAGAAAACTTCGTGTACATAACACGATATTTTCGGCATAACAGAGGGACTTGGAACAGTTACAAGCTTATTGATGCACATTATTAGAAAACAAATGTGTATGGCAGTTGACTGCTATACACATGTTATAGATTTTGACTTGCTTTGGGGGCATAAACTAGATCTAAACTATATCCAAACTCTTAACAGAAAATTTTCCTTGTGTCTGAAGTAACAACAAAGACTTGAAAAAGTTTAACAAACCTTTTTATAAAATCGGAACTTGAACATAAACGCACTTCTTATGTTTAACAAAGCAAACATCGCTTGTTGCGATGCAACTAAAAGAACTGTCAAATTAAAATTAAAATATACGCTAGTAGCAAATGGCTACACAATTAAATTTGAATTTAAGTTGGTTCAAAACTCTACAGCGTAATAATCTAACCGGCGAAATAAAGCCGAATAATTACAAAATTTTCAGAGCTGGCAGAAAGTAACGTGGCCTCGAGAGGCAGAAACACACTTTGTCTTACAATCCAAAAAAACTCAGCTTAAATAATCTCTAACTAATTTACATTTCTGGTGAGGAAACGGAAAGAAGTTATAGTAAATGCTTAAATTATAAATAGCTGATTATTTTAAACAATAAATGCTACAATACAAACGCAATAATACCTTACATTATGTGTTCAGTTCTTTAAATAAACACTTAAAAAGATCAGGACTTCTGCAGTAGCAAAGCACTGGGCACCAGCAGGAATACACAAATATAGCAATAGGGAACTATTATAATATAAGAGCGCTACTATGCAGCTGTTTTATATTCAAATTCTAATGCACTAATCTATTGGATTTACAAATATATTGAACATATTTTAATTCTGCTATGCAAAGTTCACATTGCAGATCATTAGACATCTTTACACGTTCTGTTCACATT
Organism: Stegodyphus dumicola; assembly: GCF_044657685.1. Taxonomy (NCBI): domain Eukaryota; kingdom Metazoa; phylum Arthropoda; class Arachnida; order Araneae; family Eresidae; genus Stegodyphus; species Stegodyphus dumicola. The sequence goes on from NC_140777.1 coordinate 106,556,914, forward strand.
GCGAACAGAACTTGTAAAGATGTCTAATGATCCAGTGTATAACTACTTTGAATAATATGCGTCTTAACAACTGAATTGCGGTAGGAGAAAAGGGAGGAATAATTCTAGAAGCACTGACTCAAGTGTACAGCTGTGCTTACGAGATAAATTAACTGCGACGAGTACCAGAGTAATGTTATATATTAGGTAAATATAAATAAGTCTTGCGAAAATGAAGCTAACTATGCTGAATATTCTTAATAGCAAATGAAGTCCTGCACGAATATTTTTGGCCCATTCTTGGCAGTTTTCGACGGATGGTTTTCTAAGATGGAAAACGTCTCGTGTCAGGGCATTCGAATAGGTAGTGAATAGGATTTCCTACCCTCCAGATGTGGCCCACCAGCGACAGAATGCTAAAAGCCGCTGAACACTGGTAGTTCGGTCCGGAGTTCGAGTCCCAGCGATCAAGCTGGCTGCTTGGGCCTTTTAATTGTTTTTCCCATGTGTAACGTGAATACGAGACAGTTTCCCTTAAAAAGACCTCCCCGGTGCATCCCTCTCTTTCCATGTAGTGCCTAAGGGCAGAGCGTGTAATAACTTCTTCACACTTAAGTTAAATACTTAATTTTAAAAAAATGTATATTAATCCTTCAGATGTGTATCTTCGCTGTTCCGAAGACCCAAACGGTGCAAATAGCTCCCGTACGGATCGTGATCTGTGAAAACCTGCGTGAGTTCAGATATACTGGTATTTACTTTGATTTTCGGTACAGAACCCGAAAATAGGCCAGAATGCAGCTGCACATACTCTACTTAGATAAGTATATGTAGCCATATTAAATGCTGACAAATATATTTTCTTATCATGTATATGATAAAAAAATAGAATTATCTTTACGTTAACAAATAAAATTCCTCAAAAATTTTTAGTACATTTTCTTTAGCATTTCGGCTTTATCTGAAAAGTATGCAAATTGAAAGTGTATTAAGGATGCCCTTCAACGAGAAAACTACAATTTAAATTTATGGTGGCGCCGAAGATGTTTACGATTCCAGCAACTATAGTATACTCTCACTAATTAGTTTTAATCAAAATACTGATTTTTAATTCATTTGGATAAATAAATGCTTGTTTCGTGTCCTAACGACTCTTTTTCTGTGCGAAAAGAGTTTTTCAAGCTACGAATTCGGCATAAATTCTATCTTTTTATTTCCCTCTTCTAAAATTTTGATGGAGATTTATTAATGATTTGAATAATTAATTTACTCATTTTTTACGATTTCAGGAATTTTAATTATTTATCTGTTTAATAAAACCTACAAATTGCGAAAATAAGTCATCCATAAATATTCCAGATGTACGATTAAACATTCTGTTCAAATAAAATTTTATGAATAATATATAGCAATCAACGCGTTTTATTACGATAAGGAATCTTAATTTTCAAGCGTAATAAGTGGGAAAGAAGTATATTAAAGGCAAGCTGTCGAGTAATAATAGATACAACTTTACTCACAAGTATTAAATCTGTGCGTTTTAAAAAACATTTTAATGGTAATATATGAGAGCATGATAAGAATGATATTGCTATCCCGAATTCAAAAATTTTATTTAACATACATAACTATACCTTCACTAATTAGTTTTTCAAAATGTGCAGCTACGTCCTGACAAATGATTCGATAAAGACATATATTTTCTGTGATTCGAAATCCTCTATATTGGTAAGCAGGTTATTGAGTACATTTAATTCATGCCATTACTATAAAGTAAATATCGCAATAAATAAATCATATGAATATTTTTATTTCTTGTTCGGTATTAAGTTTTCTCGAATACGTACGTTACATTTTTTCTAATATTTCTCACAAATGTGTTGAAACTAATTTCGAAATAATGTTAGGATTTTTTTTTATTGCTCAAGTTTCCATGCTTAAATATTAAACACTTTATGACAAATAAAACAGAATAGAAAATTATATATCCACATATGCAGTTAAGATAAATTTTGGAAAAAATAATGTAAAATTAAATGTTTTTTTAAATAAAAGCTTTCATAGATAAAATTTTTTTTAATTCGTATCGAAAATGAATTTTTATGCATTTCTATAATAATTCCTTAAAGCAATCAAATAATTTTATCACTAATATTATTGCTGATTTTTGTAATGAGTACTATGCAAAATATCATCTTACACTTTATATAGAGATAGCTCAGTACGTTTTAGAATATCTGCTATTAGTATGATATTCAAAGCTAAGTCCTAATTCATACATAATATTTTTGGAAGCTGTTTTTCAAAACCATGCCAAAGCAATATTTCTCATTTTGAAAAAAGAGTGCTTAGATTATCTTAGATTAAATCATCATTTATCTCCCGATATCATCGCATTCACACGTTCACAACTGCTTATAATTTTCATATACTAATTGCAGTAAGCAGGCAATGGATGAAGCTTTATCTTCAGCGCACGCCCTGAACAAAGCCTTGTTAAAACTTAAACAATATTTCATTACTTTCATTATGATAGGAGTCTGGGTGTCAAATCAGAATTAACATAATTTTTACCTTTATTTGAAATTTTTGTCAGTCGACCAGAACAATATTCTTTTTCTATTCTGTGACAACTCATGTCTCTCGTCAATGGAACTTACAAATGAGCTTTTTATTACCTAGTCATAAGGAATACTTGGTTTCTAGAGAAAAGAAATCCTAGTGCATCTAAATGTTACGTTTACACCATTTGTGCTATAATTTATAAAGCAATAAAATTGTTTCACTTCCCTGTCATGTGTACTTGCTGGAGTAGCACTTTAACTTCATTCATGAAATTTTCTTTTTATTTGAAACTCATCTAAACGTTTGATAAAAGGAATTTAATATTCATCTGTCTCCGATTTCTTCATAGCTTCCTCTTTATGCTTAATTATTTATAGCCCTCCATTCAAAATGTGAGAACTGCGACATTTCCATTCATTTGCGGCATGTATCTCATTATTAATATTAATTATATAATAATTTAGGTTAATAAAATAAAACTTTTAAGTATTGCGAAAATTCTAAGAATGTATGTTAAACGCAAGGAGCTTCTACAAATATTGCATAAACCTAAAAAGAGCACATATTTATCTTCATTACACTAAATGGACAATGAGTTACACTCGCTTATATTTTGTTATAAGTAAGCTGATAAATTCAAAAGTATCTGTGAATTTGTGTTAAGATGAATTGTGTTAAGATGAACTTGTGTTAAGATAAACATGAACTCGCTGCTTCTTAGAACCAGAACTTGTTCCAGGAATAGGCGTCACAGGTAGTTGTCTATGATGTCGATTTTAATAGCGCGCCAGTTAAGTTTCTTTTTTTTTTCGAAAGCGACAACTAAATAAAACTAGGATTATGTTTAATATATTCGGGATATCATTTGGACCGCCTCCCAGACGGGATAGTAGTTACGGATTCTGAATACCATGCCGAAAGGGCCCGATTCGAATCCCAGAGAAGGAATGGCTGTTTGCAGATATATAATGTCTTTGCGGTATAGGGGCACTCTAAATATATGGCAAGACGAAAGACCTTTCGTGAGGTTTGGGGGTAGAGGAGGGGATAGAAGACTCCCTAGACCACCCACTGGGACGCTTTTTTCAAAACTTATGTGAAAGTTGAAGTCCAATCTTCTTGAGGCTCTGGCAAGCAAGCTTTCATGAAATATGGAAGCGACAACAATCAAATAAATATCAAACTGGACCGATTGTTTACGCCTCCGAAAATGCTGGACGCAGGACTGCTGAAAACTCTCCTTTTTTAGCTCCATGTGCAGGAATGGGCTCCATGTGCAGGAATGGGCTCCATGCCCATAATGAATGTTGTTTAACTTCTAAACAGATCTACTAAATACTAATCATTTTAAAGTAGCTACATTTTGCATTTCACTGATAAACAAGCATTTAAATTTTTAAAAAGTGCATTTATTGCTTCTAAATCATTCCGTTTGTTTATCTTATACTTTGCCATATAGCTACGCTCTGAGAAATGTTATTTGCAATACCGATAATTAGATAATTTATAGACCTTAAATTTCTGCAGTGGCAGTCATATGGATGATGAACACTTGATGGCGCAACATAATTCTAAAATTCTGAAACGATTTCGCAAAAGAAATTTCGAAGTTCAAAACAAACAAATGGAAAGTTCGGGAATCAATTGATAACAATAATCAAAATTCTTTTTTTCTGCAAATTCAAGTAAGGTATTGTGACCATAATCACTGAACACTTAACAGCCACGGTAAGATATTTTACACAGCTAGTGGTAATAAAAATGTTTGAAATATTGTGAGAACTAAGTATAAGTAAATTATGACATCACTCAGCATGCAGTTTTATTACTTACAATATTATTAATTGGTGTGTCATTCTTTTCTATACTGTGAAACCTTTCAGAATATAAAGATAATTAATAATATAAAGATTATTCCATAGTAGGAAAGAAACGATTTAGCTCTAATAACTCTGACAGAACAAAACGATAGAGACATCTGCAAGTAACGCAATGGTCCACCTTTAGTTTTGATCACGCCCGATATTTTTCTGGTACCAACTCAATAATATGTTGATATTGTTGCGAAATGTCCAGGTGCGTTAAGATGGCTTTCCCGCAAAGCAGTTATTGGGTTGCCATAAAATGACAAGGAAAGGCAGGGTTGCCAAAGTTGAAGAGAAATCACCCATTTGGCGACAGTTGGCGACAAAATTGTCGATATGCCATGGACGGATGGAGAACCTTCTGCAACGAATTCTTACCGATTTAGCACAGAATGTTCTCGAACACAAGCCAAAAGCTATATAAACCCTACTGATACTCGGAAAGTTAGTTAGTCAGTCCGTGCGGAGTAGATCGAGTTGACAGTCGGTCAGCGAGTGCACCGAAAAAGTCTGTTATCGCGGTTAGTGCATCGTCGAGAGAGTGTGTTGAGCTCAGGAAATGAGTGAACCGAGGAGTCGGGAGCTGTACTCAAGGGTATCGTCGAATGCATCGCAATTTGTAACGTGGAGAGTCTCGAGAGTACGTGGAGTTCCGAGAACGATCGAGCAGAGTCATGAGCTGTACTCTGGTGCTTTGCAGTGAAGCTGTCTTCACCGTGATAGCCTGATAGTCTGAAGTCTGTGTCGCTGATTTTTCTAGCGTGTTTATAGTAGATCTTCGACAACTGACGACCGTAAAAACCTGTTATTGGAGCTGTCTTGAATAATACTGACTAATAAAGTGTGTTTTGATATTTCATCAAGTGCTGTTGTCGTTATTCACTCCAAATCCGCACGACCCCCATACGTACGTAACGTAAAAGAAGAAAAGAAAAACGTAACAATACTTTCTTGAGGAATATCAGCCCATGCTGATATATTGGCAGCACTATTTCGTTCAGAGGGAATGGTAGCGTTTTCAAGCTTTGCAGTGATCATACCACTTCGTTCTCCCAAATCATGATTCAACTGCCATCAGTTTTAAGAGCTCTCATTAAGCAAGACAGATCGATATATGCTTTGTTTGCACCCTATTTTGATATTCTAATCTGTATGTACCATATTCGTAACCTGCATAAGGAAGCAATAAATGATATTTATGGGACCAGATAACCGTTTTTAATAGTCAAGAGTCCAGTGTCAGTACTCCTATTTCGTGATTTTCTATTTATCAGCTTATACTATAGGCATCTTTGATGATCTCTTGCTGTTAAAACCCCTTCCCTTGGGAACTTCATCGCATTGTGCAGGTATGCTTTGTGATATGAGTTGTATTTAGTTGTCATTTTGTCACGTTTTTATTTTCTGTCACTGTGGATGATTCATGCCAGTTCATTCGCCAGCATTTTCCAACCAGAATTCTCCTTACTGCTTGAAGTGTTTTAGGTCAACTACCGTGCTCTAAATATCTAAGACACTGTTGCAGAAAACGAGCCTGAAACATAAGCCATTTCAACAATGTTGGAATGTCTTTTTGCGCCCATGATCAACGCTCCATTGAAATGTTTTGTCTTTTTCATTTCTGAATTAACTGCAATTGCATCTCAAGATTAGAGCCAATTATATGCTATTTACTAAGCACTTCATGGCTTTTGCATCACTGTAAATCACAGGCAGACTGATTCATGGTAAAAAGGGGGTGCTCCTTAAATTTTGGCCAATAATTGTGATTTTTAATCAGTAATATTGCAGTTAATGAACAATATTTAATATTTCGGCTGCTCAGTATGTAAAGTTATAAGCATTGAAGCTTGAAAGGATTTGGTATATAAAGCGATAAGGATTGCAGCAGAAAAATGGCAAAGTATGAAAAAGAAATGTAAAGTGAGAAAATGAAAATTAAAAACAAATTGTAGATATTTTCATAGTATTTTTATTTTACTTCAATCATATGGTAAAAAATGCGAGTCTGATGAACACCTAAGTAAAAAAGGCATTACCCTGTAATTAGGATAATGTAACATTAGAAAATGGAAAAATGATTGACGGCAATTAATACAACATGTTCATTGTATATTTGTGCTTTCTCAAAGCTATTTTTAACAAATACCAATAGCAAAAAATAACAAATAGGAATACCAATAGAAGATAAAACAAATTATTCGAAAAATAGTACGAATTTTCTTCGGTATATTGCAAGTGCCAAACGCCTACCGAGAATAAGGAATTCATTATTAGAAACTGTGCCGTAAAAATTCACTTAATGATATTGCTTTTGTTTCATTTTTATCAGATCGCATTAACATTTTCAGGAAATAAAACTGAAATAAGTTGAAAAACAAATAATTAACCTACGATCTAAAATATCAGTTAAGCAATGTATGTCCATTTTCATTCAATATATATCCAGTTTTGGCACATATTTTTAAGCTAGATAAATTACTATAATTTAAATTATTAAATGAATAGGAGGACATTCTTAAAATTAAGATAAATTTTAATGTATGTTGTTATTACTTCCCCATTTTAATCTGTGGTAATAAAGCTTTATTATGGAAAATAATTCTAAAACAACATAATTATGCATAAGAAAGTTTTCTAGAGAAAATAACCTAGAGCAATATTCTTGAGATATATTTATTTCAGCAGCTCTTCATTAAGTATAACTTTTCAGACTTTAAAACGCCAGTTGTCCCTAGCGACTAGTTTGTAGAGCTACCTCATTTTAAAGTGTCATCTGATGAAAAGTAAATAAAGCCTTAAGGATACTGAAGCAAAGTTAACCGCGACACTATAATTGATATTATAAACTGGGAGATATTTTTAATCTTCTCTGATATCAAAAATAATAAAGCATGAATTATTACATACGTTTCTCAGTCACTGGAAAATAAACCCATTTATTTCTTATTGCGTATTCTAAATGAAACATATATTTGTTTATTCTTTTACTTTATATTTTTTGCCTAGAGGAAAATTATATTGGACTTCCAAGTAGGAAAATGACACCTTAAAAATATTTTAAATCGCCTTTTCCAATGTTTTTCAGATAATTTAATGAAAGATTTTCAGACGGTTATTTTCCTACATAATATACTTATTCTAGATCATTACTTTTCCATTTGATCGGTAATAAAAATGCATAAAAAGAAATTTATATCATTTTAGCGCATAAAGTATGCTTTCATTCATCTGCTTTTATAAAACACTTTTAAAAATGAAGGCTCGTTTAAAAGTCTATAAAAAATATATATGAAGTTAATCGAAATATCTTTGCAAAATACTAAATTTTATACATCAATATGTTAAAAATACAACTTTAAAATCTGAAATAATTTCTCTTTAACATTTCAAGCAGAATAACTGTATATATAAATGATATGAAAAAGATACAATCATGCCTGTAACGTGGATACGAGCCAGATTTTCTTAAAACGTCCTCCACGAAGGCACCCCCTTCATATAGGCAGAAGCCTCGAGTTGCTTTGCCTCAATCAGTTAACCTAACCTAGTCTAACATTCAGTAAATTAACTATCAGTTCATCATAATTTTGCTGTTTAATCTTACAAGTACTAGGTAGCATGTCAATAGTACTGAGACCTATGCTAATTTGGTTGGTTTGGTTTGGTTTATTGAGATTACGGCAAAGCACACTAGGGCTATCTACCTAAGGAAAGGGATGCCTTCGTGGAGGACTTTCTAAGGGAAACTGGCTCGTATACACGTTACACATGGGGAAAACCACGAAAACGCCCATGCAGCCAGCCCATTCGCGGGATTTAAACCTCCAATGCTAATTTGGGTCCCAGCCCATACAGGTATACCAGGTAATGAATTAGCATATTTCCTTGCTAATCAAGCAGCAATAGGATTAAATCTACCAGAATTCACAATACTCTTTCCAAAAATCACATCTTAAACATATCAAATTCAAATATCTATGATTATAATGGCAAACAAGATCGACTAATACTAAAACAGAACAAAAAACTTTAAAATATATACCAAATGTTTCAACTAAATTGATATCACCGTCCTTTACGATTACAATATTTTTAACTGGACATGGTCCATTTCTAACAAATTTAAATAGATTTAAACTTAAAGATACTGACTTTTGTAATTGTGGTAAAATAGGAAAACCCGAGCATTATGTTTTTGAATCTGAATTTACAAAACAGCATCACTTATCAAATCAATACTAGAAAGGATGGACCCAACACATATTAAAACATTCTGATTTACATAATAAACTTTCAAAAACAATAGAATACTGTATTAATGATAACAAATAATTTCAACAGTTATTTTCATCAACGAATTTCTTTTTGAATCCATTATGTACTTTTTTATTATTTATTTCATATATATGAAAATGAATTAAATTCCATAATCATTTATAAAAAGACTTTAAAAAAACCTTAAAAGTTTTATTCACGTTCAAGAAATAAATAAAATGCATTTAGGGATATCCTAATAACTAATAACGCCTCGGGGTAAGTATTAATGCCACAACGTTTTAGAATGCAAGCTAACAAAATCTGCAGATATTTTCAAATAACTGATGAGCAGAGCTTTTCTGAAAGTTATTTAAATTACTCTTCGAATTATATCGGTAATTCTGGACATAGATAAAGTACAACTAATAGGTTCTGCATGCTTTTAGCAATTCATATGATGGTATATAAACGCTCCATCTCGCATATGACTCCATTTGCCGCTTGCAGTTGAATTTGCAGTTACATTATTCAGCCACTTGAAGTTCAGTTATTTAGCTTTAGGATTTTGAAATGGTTATTTGAAGTTTGAAATGTTACTTATTTTTATCCGATTATACTGAAAAAAAAATGTAATTGCAAGATTCAAAATTTTTAATTAGTCTTTTCATTTACAAAATTTCCTCTCTAATTTCTAATAAGTATACTTGTTATTATTACTATTATTATTAGCCCAAAAGGGCAATTTGCCCAGAAGGGCTATTGATTTCGTTTTGGCATTTTGCGTTGGTTTACTATAAACGGCGTTTCACTTTACAAATTGTTGCCACCAAATATGAGTGCCCTGCATTATAAAGAAATTAAATGATGAAGAATCTAGAATCTGCATTAATGTATGTATGCTTCTCGCACTGTGAAAAAACAACGGTACCTAGAGACATCGAATTTTTAATAACGTAGTTCTCCTCTCGAATAACGGCATCTAGAAGGCCAAATTTAGAATCAAATTTTATTATCTATTTCATATTTTGTAAATTTCAACGTATTTTTGATTAACAAACTCAAATATTTCAAAGCGATCAGTGGCAACATTGTACGGAAAAAAGAACATGTTTATCTCCAGCGCGCGAGACTGTGTATCCGAAATTCTAAAACTATGCTCTTTTTAAATTATTTTGTGATATTGCTGTTGACTTGAATTATAGGGTTTAAGTGCAAAGAATATGATATTTAATAAATAAAGATAGCACACAAAACATTTAAAAAACTCCCCTTTGGGAGTAATATAAAACCTGAAAGCTTTCAGATTTTTTAATATAATAATAATAATAATTATTATTATTATTATATTCTTAAATATGCTTTTCTAAATGCAGATTTTCAAATATTGCTTTATTTAAAATTTTTAGAAGTAAAACTGTTTTGTTCTCCTTGTTATTTTTATAATTTGAAACTTTCGAAAGCTTTCAAAATGCTGGTTTCGAGGAAGTACTTACAAGGCAGTATTATTTTTATATTGTTAAAATACATTAAAATTTGAAACTGGTTTAAATATTATGAACTTACAAGATATTTCTCCCGGCTTCTTAGCGAGCCTTCGTGGTGTAGTGGTCTGGACGCTCAGAACGTAATTAAGAGGTCCGATTCACGGCGAAGGCGTTTGCTATTTTTCATCTTCCCTGCTTCCAAAAATACCTAATGTCTCTACAAACTGACGTTTTACTTTAATTCCTTTAAATATGCAAAAGTATTTAAAATTATTTCTAAAAGAGTCAGATTTTATTCTCAAGCTTTGCTATTATCTTTCAACTTTGTTGCTCTTACTGGAGTAGATATTAATCGTCGCCATTTACTAGAGTTTAATAAATTTTTCACATTTTCTTATCATAAGCTTCTTTGTCAATTTGAGAAAAAAAACTGTTTTATCTACAGATTTAGCAATTTAGAAATTTTGTCACAGGTTACGAAATTTTATGATTGCAGTTGTGTACTATAGCAGTTCTGTTCTAAAAGCCATTAGTAGTGTTCTTTTATTTATTAAAAGTAAAAATCTTTCCGTAGCAGACACTAAAAATTTTTTTTTAATTTTATTAGCAGTAGCATTCCTCATCTTTTTTGTTTAACATAATTTTTGCCATGGGAAATATTGGCCAATTATTAGACTTTACAGAATCCACATCAGATGAAAATACGGCTGACAGCAAAAATGTGTAGGGCATGTGTAATTTATGTAGAGGGTAAATTATGTCTCAGAAAACATTATCTTTGGAAATTCGGTGTTTATTTAGTTGTAATTAAGGAAACTCTCAAGAGTTTTTCATCATAGTTACTGTCTCAATAAACTTCAGCGCTGACCCTCTTTGTCGCACAATAAGCATTTAGACAGTAATCGATATCCTCTCCGAGGTTTCTATAATTTTTTTGATTCTATAGAAGCTTTTTCAAATGATAGACTGCTAGTAGATATCAGTATAGTGTTTAAGAGATAAAAGTTTTTAATTATCGGAGGTCATTGTTTTTTCAAGTTGCATTTTGAACCACAAGACGTGTGTATAAAACTGGAGTAGCAATAAACTTATTAGTTTATTAGTAAATTAGTCGTTATTTTATCAGGTTCAATGTTTCTTCTAACCTTCTTCGGAAACATACAATGACCTGACTAGAACAGAGAGCTTACTAAAGCTATGTTCACTAATTGTAGTAAGTAGACAGGATACAGACGAAGGGTATACAAAACCCTTTATTTTTCTTTATATACAATGACTTCCGTACTTCGGAATACAATGACCCTCCACTCGGGGTCTAACGTAAAAGATATAAAAATAAAACTAAACTCTAATTTAACTTTAGAATAAGATTGGCCTTATAATAACAGGAAGCGTATGTAGCACAGAGACTGTGAACACTACAATACGTTTAATTTATCAAGAGGATTAAAACCTCTGGCCTGGAAGGCAAATAGCAACTGCGTAACTTCTAAGGTAAGCGGCCTGCTTCGAACTCACTGCTTCCTCTCTTCTGCTTGGCAAAAAGGCCACACTTAAATACTTGGCGTTCGCCAGACAACTTTGCATAAACTCCTTCACGCTTATAATTCTGGCCGGAAGTAGAAAATAAGAAGTGATAGTAAAGATTTAAAATAAAATAAACGTTAGTAAAACTTAAGATCCTTACAATTTAACCTAACCTAACTTAGGGAGCACAAAATCTTTGAAAAGGATTTAGTGGTAAAATAATAAAGAGTATTCCTCCTTGATAATATAAACGAAATATTCTTGTGAGGTATAATGATGTTTATAATGTTTCTGTGATGTATAATGTTTCTGTCGTGTATGATGATGGGTATGTTGTATTGGAGTAAAACGAAAAAGAATATTTCTGTGGGAATATTTCTGAGAACATATTTCTGAGGCGTTTTATAAAGAAAATATATATTTTTAAAAAGGAAGCAAAATTAGACACTCTTCATTTCAAGCAACAACAAAATGGTAATAAAAATGTCATTATTTTGGCTAAAACTCAGATTTACGATTCGCAAATTGTCCAAATGACGGCAATTTTTTTGAACTAATCCAGGTAAAATTTTGATTTTATCTGTGAAGAAAAGGATATTAGTAGAATTATGTTGGTGCAATAATTCTTGTACTAGCAGTTTAACTAGGTATAACTCAAACCTAGTTCTCTCCTACTTGGTTCCGTCACAATTTTCGCTTATAGCAGAAAATTCTACAAATTTAAATGTGGGGCTTAAGTTAAAACCTTAACCGAAGCCTGTTGCAGCGTTCATCGCAACGCGGCTGCCTCATTGAGAATCATTTCTTGTCTTCATCGGTTGAAAGCCAAACGTAGAAAAAGAAACTGTTTTACTGGTAAGAGATTTAGTACTTTAGAGTACTAAATACTTTACTTTTAGTACTGTTGCAGCGTTCATCGCAACGCGGCTGCCTCATTGAGAATCATTTCTTGTCTTCATCGGTTGAAAGCCAAACGTAGAAAAAGAAACTGTTTTACTGGTAAGAGATTTAGTACTTTAGAGGTAGTATAGACCGACAGGTGTTTATCTTTGAACTAAACACCTATCGGTCTATACTTTGAACATATTATTTGTAAAGATAACGAAATTAGCTATCTGCGAAGCAACCTCATCTTTATATTACTTTTATTACGGCATGTATCATCATTTTAGTTTCTGTAGTAATTTCAGTTGTAAAACCACCAGGAATAACTTAACACATTCTTTTGGATTGTACGTATTATAATAAATAGATACAGTAATAAATTTTATTTAGATTTTTTTTGTGCTGCCAGTGAGATCATTTGATACTAATATCCCGAATTCTTCACTAGATTTGTTTAAATAACTCTGACAACCATTAGGTTAACCTTTTAATTTAATTTCACTCCATAGAGTAACAATATAAATTGCGAATTAGTCATATATATATCAAATTTTATAAAACTTCAGTTTGTGCGGAACATAACTACTTCAATTCTACGTTTTAGCTTCGTGTAAACAGCGAAGTGACATACTACACTTCAGACTTCAGACTAAGACAGTATCCCTGTCTTAGTCTGAAGAAGGTTTAAAATAAACCTTTTATTTGAACATCAACTTAACAACTTACGCGTCTCATGCTGTTACAGAAGTCAACCTCTTCTAACAGGATTAACTGAGCATAAAACTCGAGATAAAACTTAAGTAATTTAAAAATGCAGTTTACACGACGCAGCACTAATATAAGTTTTAACTCAGGTCTCTCGAGCCACGCAAGCAGTACAGATAGTAAAGGTCAACGCCAGTTCAGCCTTTACTAGATATGTTATATCTAAATCTAGGAGTATTCATATAGTAATTCGGACCCGTTCAAAGGTCGCTACCAAAAGCTTTGCGTTAACTCTGTTCTTACATTCTTAATGATTTAATAAGCATAAACCCCTAATGTTTTGCATTAGGAAAATATAGTCACTTAAAATCAGAAGGATCACTGAAAACAAACGTGTGATCAGACCCAATTAGGAGATCTAAATTAAACTTGTACTATGCAGTTAACAAAATTTTTTATAAATTTTAAGGTAATATAAGTTTGCAACTGAAAGTCGTTTAAATGCTCGCTTCTGCAACTATCTAGATTTAGAAATTCTTCGCAACTACTATTATCTTAACTGTTTCCTCTGGGGTGGGGAGAACTTTCGCTTTGAATACAAATTTAGTTAGTAATTTTGCATAATGCTTATCGAATTTTATGTACAAAGACTTACATTTAAATAAATAATTAAAATGCTACATTCGTAAGATTGATATCATCACAATAGAATTTCCGTGCTTTCTTATATAGTTAACAATAAATTATTTTAATAAAAAAATTTAACAATAAATTAAATAATAGAATAAAAATAAAATTAATTTTAATAAATAAAAAATAAGTTATTTTAATAATTAATAATAATTATTTAATAAAATTAATATTTTCCTCTCGTATTTTCATTTTAATCAATTTCAATGAAAGTGATCATTATAGCTTGAAATTTTATATATTTTAAAATAATGATCATGAAATATAACATTTTTCAGTTTTTTTCTGCGTTTGACATCGCGTTTTAAGCTAACATCAAAAGCATGCAGAAGTTCTTGATTAAAACTTCAAGCCAAGTACCCTTGGCGAAATCAATTTAAAAACAAATACTTCCTCCAGACCACGAAACAAAGAAACACATTCAACTTATTTGATGGGATCTATCGTTGGAGTTACCATTTCGCTTCACTTCCTCTGCAGAATTCCTTGGGGGATTATTCCTTCTAGCATGTAGTTTTTGAAACAGTCTAAGATTTCGTTTCTTGTTTCCTTATGGCGCTCAGTCTGTTTACTTGAAACACGTTTTCCAACATACTTTTTTATGCCTTAAACCAAAAAGATTTGCCTTGTTCTACTTTCAGTTACTTTTGTGTCTACTACTTTGTGTCTCGACCCTATTACTGTTACTTCTTGAGATTAAATTGCGAGAACAAAAGAGTTTTACATTTTTCTTTTTCAAATTTCTCATTTAAAATTATCGTAATTTTGAAATTAAGGTATTTTAGAAATTTTAGTAAAATTGTTATACAGCAGCACATTTAAAATTATTACTTCTCAAATCTTCTGTAATTATGTAATGAATGTAGATGTGCACCTTGTATTTTAGTAGCAATCGGCCGCACCAAACGTATGTAAATATATGTATATATATATCCGCTCTGTTAACCGGCTCAGTAATCTCAGTTTCTTTACTCTTATACGTTTGTAAGTTGTGCATTTTTTGCTTTAAAAATGATTGAATTATGTTGTTCTTATCTTCTGGTTAAGGTTTTTATGCCCTCAGTAAATTTGCGTGCAATATTTGTGGATTTAGCAACAATTTAAAAGTTGTCTAAGTGCAACTAAGCCTAATTAATTTTGGAATGGCGGACATTTTTTTTTACATTTAAAACTTGGCCAAATAACGGATTTGTTGCCAAGCTAGAGAAGCTAAGCTTCGCGACAACAAATATAACGCCTTCTTTTATGATTGCGAATTAAATCACGTTTAATCCATTCTTTAATTTATTCGAGTAAATAAGTGTTTAAGATTTACTTCGTAATTTTCAATATAGATATTTTGAGATTTTATGTATTTTTGCCTTATCAGGAACTGAGGACTGAATTAATTGAATGAGAAATACTGAATCGTCTGTGAAAACTATTTAGAGTTACCATAGCAAGGGTTGCTATGGTAACTTTTTCAACTCTGCAACAAGGTAAAGTAGAAAGGGAATTTCTAATTATTTTCAAGAAAATCGAAACCCAACTTCTGCCATCGAAAATGATGGCCGGTTTCATCGATGCTCTTATGATAACTTAGATGAAACCAATGCCTACCATCAGATTTCCTGGCGCCGGTAAAGTTTTAAAATTGGAGGGGGCAGTAGTTAAATGTTGTTCGGTCTTCCGACATAGTCCGTAATAAATTCCGCAGCCACTTACAGAGTTATATTACTTGATCTACTACTGCTACTTTAGTCTTATAAGCCTAACACCCATGTGGCAAGAATCGCTGTGTCTGAGATGGAACGACAGTCTTACGAAGATTTTAAAACAACCTTTTAATTTAAACAAAACTTTTAACATAAGGACATGTCTTTGTGTTACAAATAACCATAACTTGTGGTAATGCAAATAAATAACAACCGTAAAATAAATTTAAAGGATACCTAAGACCGCACAATTAAATACCGAGCTAAAGGCTGACTTCATAATTTAACGTCTCGTACGTTTACAGTATCAGCGGCGAGAGAATGCAAAGCCGAGGTAGTTACACCTAGCTAGAGATGGATCATTTTAAGCACGTAACGCGCATGCCAGAAAAGCTGTCTCTCTTAAGATCCAAAAACCTCAGCTTAAATACACAAACAACTAATTTGCATTCTGGTGAGGAATGAAGGAAAACGAAGTACAGGTCCAAATCATAGTAAGTGGTTAGTTTAAAATAAGAACCTTGCAATACACACACCATGTCCACAAAAGTCCTTACTCGGGCTTTTTTTGGAATACTGTTTCCCTGTTTACTGTTATGCCTCTTCTACCAACTTCCAGAAATTGAAAAGAGTCCAACTTAGTGCTTCTCGTATTATAACTGGCTTACGCAACAGTTGCCCGAATAAAATTGCGTTGTATGAAACAGACCTCCAACAACTTAGCCTAAGAAGGAATTCTCGCCTTGAAAAATATTATAATAAACTTTTTAGTTATGGCTCCCAAAATAGAACTTTAGAATTCCTACATCATTGGAGTAATAACCAAGGACTTGAGAAAAATAGCCCAGTTAGTTAAATTGAGTATGATGGTATAATTGACCTTAATGTTGAGCAGTATTCACTCTTATCAGGACTGATATTCCTCTTTACTTGCTTTGGAAACATGAACTGTCCTGACTCGGAACAGGGAGCTTACTAAAGCTATGTTCAATAAATGTGGGAAGTAGACAAGATACACAGGAAGGGTATACGAAACCCTTTATTTTTCACTCTTTACAATAATTTCCGGACTTCGGAATACAGAGACCAACCACTTGTGGTCTGAACGTAAGAATATAAAAATATTAACTAAACTCTAACTTAACTTTGGAATAATAAACAAGGGCCTACGTGGAAGACTAGCCGTATATTAACAGGAAGCCGTATGTAGTACAGAGAACTGTTAACACTACAATACGTTTAAAATTATTAAGAGGATTAAACCTCTAGCCTTGAAGGCAACCAGCAGCCGAGTAAAATTACTATGGCAAGCGGCCTGCTTCTAATAACTCCTTCCTCTCTCTTGCTTGGCTAAAAGCCACAACTTAAGTACTTGGCGTTAGCAAGACAAATTTGCATAAATAAGTAAAAGCTTTTAATTCTGGCCGGAAGTAGAAAATAAGAAGTGATAGTAAAGATTTAAAATAAAATAAACGTTAGTAAAACTTAGGATCCTTACAATATTTTTGAATTTACAAATTTGTGCACTCATTTATGATTTATTATTTGATTTGTTTTATGTTACTTATTGTAATTATTGTTTATGTTGTTTGTTATTGTAATGTACTGTTTATTATTGCAGTGATACCTTATTTGTAAGTTTGGCTTCCTGTCCAGGGAATGTACTGCCGGGGTCGTGCAGTCCTTGGGAAGAGGGCAGTGTTACAAATTTTGTATTTAGATAACTAATTTTAGTAGAATTATAATTAAAAATGTTTTATGCAGGGCGTGATAAATTTTAAAGAAAGCTACGCCAAAAAAGTAAAAATTTAAGGGCACATGCATTTAAAATTGAATAAATGTAATTGACTACTGTGTTATGTGCAACCGTAATTTCACCCTCGTTTGGATTTCTAGAAATCTCGGGAAGCAAAGAAATTACTATAACTCTCTCGCCACTGAAAATCCGGAGAAAGATATCTCAACTCAGCTGTTTATTTAGCTGCTGTTGTTATTGTTGAACGGATTAGCTTTCTCTGTGCTGTGCTCTGCGTTCTATTTAAAGCTTTTAGTAGTTTAAAGTTTCATGACTCATGGATGGAGGAAAAGGGCAGCCTCTGTAAGTCGTGAGACCCGAGCACCAATGGTAGAGGACTGACTTAGCTCAGATGCCTGTAGGCGTTAGCTGGGTATAGGGAAATAGCCTTCACGCCTTGAGTGGCCCTACCAGGAGCGTACACTCCCGACGTACTTCGCCTATTCCACCCAGTGCCACCCCCTCGCCATGTTGAGGCAGCCTACAGGTCTTGAGGTGTCCGTGTCTGGACACATAAACTAATTATTAAACACTAGGAAGACTTTAAAATCAGGGGTAGAGCCTTGACCTGGATCGCAGATTTCTTGAGAAATAGACTGATAAAAGTAAAGCTTAATTCCACTATGTGAAGCACCTTTAAATTGAACCAAGGCGTCCCCCAGGGTTCTGTGTTGAGCCCAATTCCTTTCTGTCTGCATTTGGCTGAAATTGAGAAGATTATATCAAGGACATGTGAGGTTGGGCTATTTGCGGATGATATCGCCCTTTGGAGCTCTGGCCCAGATGGGAGTTCAACTGAAACCAATATAAATCTTATCCTTGAAGAAGTGTGGAAATTCTCGAAAGACTACAAATTGAGTTTTAATCCAACTAAATCTATTGTTAGTTTTTTTTTACCACCAATAAGAAGTTTTATAATTATCATCCAAAAGTTTTTATGAATAACTTGCCTCTTACGTATGACAAACATCCCAAATATTTGGGCTTCGTTCTCGATCCAGAGATCACTAGTAACAAATATGTGGATGCACTGGTTTTTAGCGGCAGAAAAGGACTAAAGATTTAAAGTACATCTCGGGACGTGATTGGGGAGCCGATGCTTGCACTTTGAGAACTACTTATTCAGCTGTCATACGACCTTTTTTTGGAATACTGTTTCCCCGTTTACTGTTATGCCTCTTCTACCAACTTCCAGAAATTGGAAAGAGTCCAACTTAGTGCTTCTCGTATTATAACTGGCTTACGCAACAGTTGCCCGAATAATATTGCGTTGCATGAAACAGACCTCCAACCCCTTAGCCTAAGAAGGAATGCTCGCCTTGAAAAATATTATAATAAACATTTTAGTTATGGCTCCCAAAATAGAACTTTAGAATTCCTACAGCATTGGAGTAATAACCAAAGACTTGAGAAAAATAGCCCAGTTAGTTAAATTGAGTATGATGGTATAATTGACCTTAATGTTGAGCAGTATTCCTTGAAACAATGTCTATATCCGTCTGACGGACTCCCTAGAGTCGAATTTCATACGGAACGTTTGTCTCGAGTTTCCAAGAAAAATGATATTCCGGCTCTGTTACGACCATCTGCCTTAGAAACTATACACGCAATTCCCGCTGAAGCTACGCTTATTTATACTGATGGGAGTAAAAGCGAGGACTCTCGTTCCGGTAGTAGAGTTGTCATTAAATGCACAAATGGAAATATTGTTAAAATAAAGAAAAGAAATTCTGACTTCAGTTCGGTTTTTAAGAGTGAGCTTATAGCCATTGAAGAGGGACTAAACTCTGTTTCATCCTTCACAGATCTTAAGGCAGTACGGGTTTTGTCTGACAGTCGTAGCGCCTTCCAATATCTTTCAAACTGGCGAAGAGTTGGTGATAGAGCCGGAATTGCAATTCTTAGCAAGCTTAAGCAGGTCTCGGCACTTTGTGAAGTGCACCTTCAGTGGATTCCTTCCCATGTTGACATATGAGGGAATGAAATAACAGACATTCTGAACGAAGGAGGGTTCTGAAGAACCATTACCAGTTACTAATTCATTGACATATCTTGAACTGTATTCCATTAGAAGATATGCAGACTGGCAAATTTGGCTCATTCCTCCGAATCATCCCTGGTATCAAGCTGATTGTCCTGGAAGATCTCTTGCTACTGATTGCGATAGATGTGTTCAGGCAACACTTTCCCAATTCTTCAGTGGACACCTGAAAGGACTTACTTTTGAGAGAGGTCTCAAGATGCTTCCAATTTGTTCTAAATGTCAAAATGCACCGGCATCACCGGCACATATCCTTGAGTACCTGGAGTTGTCTTTTGAGGACCTTTACAGGTCTCCTAAGCTTGTTTTCGATTTTCTGAAAGTGCATGGACTCGTGGACCTCGTCTAGTATATTCCTAGACATGGAAATAAGTAACAACAGTATTTTAAAGTATAACTACTGATTATTACTACGTGATATTGTGAACACTTGTACAAATACTTCTGAGAAATATTCCAACGTTCTGTTATATTTCTTTTGATAAGAATAAATTTTATTAACCTTTTACCGGACTTGTGCATTCAGTCTGTTACGAACCCGCAAGCACGCAACAATATTATCATGATGCAACCACTGTGTACATAAAATCATTCCAACATCAGTGTAATCCTTTTATAACAGCTGCATGTATACACTGCATAAGTGAACAAAATGCGTGTTCATATTAATTCAACAGTTACATTGCTGCAACAATTCTATGCATATAATTATTATTTCAAGCATCAGTGTAATAATGTTATAACCACTGTTTGTATGAACTCAGTAAGTGAACAAAATGCATGAACTGCATGTCCAGGCCTGTTGAATGTTGAATAATGGGACGCATATTCACAAATTACCCGCTCCATCTATTCAGAAATGACAGTATTTAACCATTTTGTGTAAATAATATGAAATATGTATTAATTGAATCATACTGTAACCTTTGAATGCATATCATATACATGTGAACAAATTATATGAACTGTTATCTATATATTCTATGTTCAAAATCGTCAAATATCCGATGATCTGTAAGCAACTATAGACAGGAAATGTTTAATCTGATCAAGTTTGCTACTGTGTAATCTGAGCCATGTAACAGCTACGTAACCATCGAATGTTAAATGATGTACATGTAGGTCTAGATGTACATCATTTAACATTCGATGATGGTATTCATTCTGCATACTGGATGTACCTGTATGCAGAACAACCAGCGGTGGCAGAGCATGCGATATTGGTTGCACCAGACAACAGTAGCCCCTTGGCACCAGAACGGCACCGTCAGCCCCCGAAAGGATCTGTTAATCTGGATAACTAGTGTAAGGAGCATTTATCTACTTATTCAGGGTAAATAATATGTGGCACATGCACTTATACCTGTCCTAACATAATTTTATTTTTCACTATTTCTGCAATATGTTTTTTTAAAAATTTTATCTTCGCTTTATAAGGTTTTGCTAGGCGGGAAAAAGGGTGATTCTAATTTCTTTTGTTTGATTTACCACCTGAGTCAAACCTGGGCTATCATTAAATATGTCTGAAAATTTTCTTATGAACTGCTCCTACATAGCTCCCTCGTCCGTGTTTAAATCTTTCGAGTCCAAAGTGAGCTGACCTTTTTTACCCATCAGCTTGCTCTTTTCGAATTGTACTGTAGCCTCCTGAAAATTAGTTTTCGAGCCAGCAGTCTTAGAAAAATCCATTCTCAGTTCTCACTATAAAAAAACTGTCTTCTGGAGCTCATTTTTTATCTGTGTATTCAAAGTTGCTTTTCCTACGCATTTGCACTGCTTGTCCTGGCCCGCTACGACATTTGTTCCCGCGACACCAAACACTCTATACCTTTGAAAATATTTCTTTAAGCATTTTTCCACCAAAAACCTACTTTGCACATCCATAATACGTCTGCTGCTATACTATTTAACAGAATTTAAATCACTAGAAGAGACAAATTTTTAATCAACATCTTATTTATCTGAACATGAAAGGGATTTTTCTAACTCTAGAGTGACTGTACCCTCTATATTTCAGCACCCCTGCCTGTTTAAAAGTTTCCTGTCCTTTCCCCATTTTCTTCTTTTGCGATTTATTTCGGCGACAACCATTAACGGGCGAAATAATTTTTCGGTTGTCAGATCGTCTACTGCCTCCAAACTTTGCATTACGGATCTACGAAAATATCCGCTCGACTTTTGCTCATATCCTCCCGTACGTATTCATTGATACCCGTTTGCTTTCAAACTTCACTACTAGTTCTAATAATTTCTTTAGCATAGCCAGCTATCGTAACTCACAAAATCCTGAATCTATGGCAGCAACCAGGGCAATGTTATTTCGATAAAATCCGCGGCCGGTTTCTATCCATACAATAAGCGCACATATTTTCCTAAGAATAAAAATTATTAGAACTAGTTTATAGTTAACGCTAAATAAATAATTTTACATTAAAAATATTTAATTCTTATTCTCTTTTCACAAGAGTTCATCTTCCTACTTAATTCTTCAGCCTTCAATTAACTCTTCAGCCTTAGTTTGATATCTATCAAAACATTCCGCTTCTTTTTTTAACCTTAGATTTCACCACTGCTAAGGAAAATTTTAATAAATACTTTTAATAAGCATTTTTAATAAGCTTTTAATAAGCATAAGCACTTTTAATAAGTTTTTTAAACACTTCGAACTTATAATTCCTATTGCCTGGTTCAGCCAATGAAAAGTTACTTATGTCTTTGTACCAACTCAACGCCTGTCCTCGAAACGCAAGGGTTGCTATGGTAACTTTTACAACTCTGCAACAAGGTAAAGTAGAAAGGGAATTTCTAATTGTTTTCAAGAAAATCGAACCCCAACTTCTGCCATCGAAAATGATGGCCGGTTTCATCGATGCTCTTCTGGTAACTTAGATGAAACCAATGCCTACCATCAGATTTCCTGGCGCCGGTGAAGCTTTAAATCTTGGAGAGGGCAGTAGTTAAATGTTGTTCGGTCTTGCGACATAGTCCGTAATAAATTCCGTAGCCACTTAGAGTTATATTACTTGATCTACTACTGCTACTTTAGTCTTATAAGCCTAACACCCATGTGGCAAGAATCGCTGTGTCTGAGATGAAACGATATTCTTACGAAGATTTTAAATCAACCTTTTAATTTAAACAAAACTTTTAACATAAGGACATGTCTTTGTGTTACAAATAACCATAACTTGTGGTAATGCAAATAAATAAGAACCGTAAAATAAATTTAAAGGATATCTAAGACCGCACAATTAAATACCGAGCTAAAGGCTGACTTCATAATTTAATGTCTCGTACGTTTACAGTATCAGAGGTTAGAGAATGCAAAGCCGAGGTAGTTACACCTAGCTAGAGATGGATCATTTTAAGCACGTAACGCGCATGCCAGAAAAGCTGTCTCTCTTAAGATCCAAAAACCTCAGCTTAAATACACAAACAACTAATTTGCATTCTGGTGAGGAATGAAGGAAAACGAAGTACAGATCCAAATCATAGTAAGTGGTTAGTTTAATTTAAGAACCTTGCAATACACACACCATGTCCACAAAAGTCCTTACTCGGGCTTTAGTATCGCAGTCGTTGTGTAACTTCGAATTACAATATACTTCCAACATAAAAGTGTTTTAAATTACCCAAAGATTCATGTGTTAGCATTTTGTAATTAAAGAAAAAACAATTTTATATTAAGAGCGAAATCTAATTTTTTGCACGTTCTCCCCGATCCCTAAACTTATATTTAGGAATATACTCATTATAAAATATAAAACGCAAATCTCTTGAACCTACGATAAAAAATTGAATGAGACACATAACTTCAAATTTTCTTTAACTGCCATTCAGTGATATTTTTTTTTTTTTTTTTTGTGGTTTACCAGTGTGAAATAGCTTTTAATTTATATCGTTGTTGCAACTGGTAAGCAGAAATAATTTTCACACAAGTAATTTGTAAGTTTTAAAAGTATAGAAAACGTTATTAAAATTCTTATGCAGTTTTATTATTTTAGAATTTTAGTCCAAAAATCATATAAAAAGTTCATTAAACTCGAAATATTTTTAATTTTAATTTATTCAAAACAGATTACGAGTTGGCAGTATGACAATACTGAACCCTACCAGTGTTTTCTAAAACGAAATTTCTGTAAGATTCCTGAATAAGATCGCTTCTTTGGAAAAAAGAGTGTATTGATCAATACTTTTCACGATAGGATGCATACAAATGTTCGTTACTTGACCTCTTAAAGTAACAAAACTTTTCCTAAACTGATGCTTAAATTTTATTTAAGTGAAAATGCAATGTATATGTTCCATAAGTATATATATATATAGTATAGTATATGTCCCAGAAGTATATATATATATATAGTATAGTATACGTCCCAGAAGTATATATATATATATGTCATAATAAAAGCAAAAGGAAAAAAGATGGAGCAGTGTAGATGCGTGATTAGACCCATATTGAAGAAGATTTTGACTGCGCAGTATGCTAGTAATGCTAACTTGGTAACATCTAAAGAACTTGGCAGTCGAGGCAGTTTTAATTCCATTTTTATTTCCAATTGATATTTGTGGCCATAATCACTTGGCACTCTAATCGTGCCTTTAAACAGAAGATTTACATTTTTGATATTGTTGGGATAGAAAGCAAGCCAGCGAAAATTACATCTTAGCAAAGTAGAGAGCAAAAGCTGAAGTGCGTAGTTATGAAAGATGGAAGCACGCGAAGAGAAAAGTTTTGGTTTACAATTCGGTGATTGGTCGTCAAGAGGCATCTGGTATTAACGGTTACATAAGATCGCATGATTAATTTGAATGACGCAATGCAGATAAGTTATTACGATTTTAGAATAGAGAGGAAGAATTAATGTTTATAGTTATATTATAATTCTGATTCATACATTTTTATCTTACATATTCCCCCCTTCAAAAGAAAAAGGCGTAGCGACAGAAAAGCCTTTTTAAAGAGAAAGAGTTAAAGCACTAGCAAATGTTAAAAAAAAAATAAATAAATAAATCATAAAATTTTTGTCTTGTAAAGTATAATTTATAAATATAAATTTTTTTAAAATAAATTTTTAATTTTTAGAGTCCTATTGAATTTTTCAGCATTTCGGTCCAAAAGGTCTTTTTGTTTGAGAGCTCACATAATCATAATTCTTCAGGGAAGGTTCTTGTTATTACAGAATATCACAAAATAAACTTTTACATAATCATTACTTATAATTAAATGTAATTCATATAAATATTTATGATACTTATTTCGATACTGATAAATTATAATTTAACATCATAAATAATAGGATTAAGATTTTCGGAATTTATGGTTTCACCGTTATCATCTTTCATTTACAATTCCTGATTTTACCAAACTGGAAGCCTCGCAATACTTCTAAACAATCATATCCATCAATAGGGCTGTCCTCTTGAGCTAACCAGTGTGTTCTCTGCACTGGTGGCCCAGGGTGCCTAGACAGTTACTTGAAAAGACCTCCGTTCCTTGTATTAAGGTAACTGGCCTTTGAGAAGTGCACTAATACATTCCATAATAAAAAAATATAATAATAATAATAATAATAATAATATAAAAAATTTACATGCATTCATAAAATGAGAGCCTCCAACATTATCTTGCATGAAGAGGGTAAAAGGAACAACTGTACAGAGGTAATTACAGGCCTCTGTTGAAGGAACCAGTACACCCTCATCATACTATACTTAACACACAACAACCCATAAATTTTAACATGCATTTACCATAATTTAATATTACTTATCTGTACTAATTTCACTTATTTTTAACATCTTTATTTTTTATAATAATTATAAAATTCGTATTCAAAATTCTCAACAAAATTTCAAAAACATAAAAACTTATCTTAATATCCTTCCCTATGAATAATTTAAATAGCTTAAAATTCGTTACTTAATTTTTCTCACACATAATTATGAAAAATCAGCAAAATTAATAAACAAGAATTTCAGATTTTCTCAAAACAAATTGCAGAAAACTTTAACCAAAGTTGAAATGAAAACTATAGAATCCGCAGCACATTAAATAATTTAGTTCCTGAGCTAGATTCACACGAATGTAATAATTTTTGAGCTGTTGAAAAAGCGGAAGTGCAAATAATTTTCTGTCGCACATACTTGCAAACACTAACTCCGATCGACCTTGAACCCGCTGTAATGCTGAATTCCTAAACGGTAATTCACTGATGATTTTCTTTTCACTCGGCATTCGAACTTCTCAATTTATCGAGAGATTACTTTCAATCTGTAAACACTACGCAAGGTGATTATTTTTTTGAAGCACTTTGCAAAACACCACAGCAGAAGAATGATCTGTTATTTTTTAAACACTGAAAAAACAAACTTGATGATTCACTTCTTTCACATTATCTTGGATTTATCACAAAAAGATGAAGCTGAATTAAATTTTCCATTGAAGTTTCAGGCTGCAGGAAACTATCCTTCCGGCTTAATTGTCATAATAAAAGCAAAAGGAAAAAAGACGGAGCAGTGTAGATGCGCGATTAGACCCATATTGAAGAAGATTTTGATTGCGCAGTATGCTAGTAATGCTAACTTGGTAACATCTAAAGAACTTGGCAGTCGAGGCAGTTTTAATTCCATTTTTATTTCCAATTGATATTTGTGGCCACAATCACTTGGCACTCTAATCGTGCCTTTAAACAGAAGATTTACATTTTTGATATTGTTGGGATAGAAAGCAAGCCAGCGAAAATTACATCTTAGCAAAGTAGAGAGCAAAAGCTGAAGTGCGTAGTTATGAAAGATGGAAGCACGCGAAGAGAAAAGTTTTGGTTTACAATTCGGTGATTGGTCGTGAAGAGGCATCTGGTATTAACGGTTACATAAGATCGCATGATTAATTTGAATGACGCAATGCAGATAAGTTATTACGATTTTAGAATAGAGAGGAAGAATTAATGTTTATAGTTATATTATAATTCTGATTCATACATTTTTATCTTACATATATATATATTATTGTATATATATTTCTGTGAAGTATTTTAGCATGTTTTGAAAAGTTATAAGCTTCATTGGTAATACAACTTGTACAGTCTTTCAGTAAGTTTTGAAATTATACATTGTAGACCCAAAAGACTAAGTAGCGAATTCTCGCGAGGTCTTGGAAGAACAGATGACTGCAGAAGAATCTTTGAATAGACCCAAAGATGTGTGTTTCTGTTAAGTGAGTGTGGTTTTGTTAAGTTAGATTGAACTAACTTAACGCACTCACTCTGTACTCACAATTTACCATCACTTGTGGCTAAGTAATGTGAACAGAAAATAAAATAAACAATCGTAATAAAAGTAAAGATTAGCTACACGATAGGCTCCTTCTTTATCTAAACCGCTAAATCGGCTGCACACAGCAAAGCCGAGCCTAGAATATATATTCTAAAGAGAGTGGCTAAGCATTAACTATTCATGTACAGAGCCACTTCAAACATGCGGCATAAACTCGAACTAACTCTTCTACTATAAACTCTTAAAACTGCTACTTAAATACTGATTCCTAACTTACTTAGATTTGCATACATGTCATTAAAATTTTACATTCTGGCAGGAAATTGAAATAAGAGGATTTCTTTAAACTACAAATAATTGGTTACAATAAAATAAGGTCTTTACAAACTAATTTCAAATGCGCATGAAGACAAATTTTATAGTTAACGCTAAATGAACAATTTTACTTTAAAAATATTTAATTCTTATTCTCTTTTCACAAGAGTTCATCTTCCTACTTACATCTAAAGTAAATCAAGAGTATAATTATGAATTTCTTTGTCAACAGATAGCAGAAGGAGGTATAAATAATCGTCTAAATAAACTCATCCTTCGAAAATGTAGAATGATGTCTTGTAACCGACATATTCAATGTAAACTTACAAATTAAGGTTTTAATTTTTTCAGTTTTTACTTTTGCAAGAAACTGGGTTGTTTTCAACATTTATTATTTCTGGCTGCGTTTTCTGAATTTCACTTTAATGTAAAGTTTATTGCGTTTAAATTATATATTATCAACACATGAAATTATAATTTTCAAATTTTCTTTACGTATATACTTCAGCTATTAGAATAATTTGCTTCTTGACTGTTACGTTTATTTATCTGCTCTGAATTTATATCTAAACTGACTCAAAACTACAAAGAAATAAAGCGTTTATTTCTCAGCAAATAACTTTCAAAACTGTTAAGCTACGTCTCCATTACTTTTCATGCATATTTCTCATTTTTCATTACTTTTCATAAAGAGAAAATTAATATACATATATGTAATTGAAATTAATGTGTCAACATAATTTCAATTACTTATATGTATATTAATGCATTTAATGCTGGTAAATATATTTTATCCAGCATTTTTCATTCACTTCTAAATAGATTAAAATTATGGAATTCATATCCCCGCTCTTTGATATATGTGTTTAAGTCAAGAAATATCATTTATCCTCTTTGTCATTACCATCTCGGATTTAAGTACTTTACCAAATGCTCTTAAAGCTTGAAATGTCTATGATTTCTATGCATGTTAAGCCCTAGGTGGCTCAATTCTTATCTTTTAAATTCTATCATATTAAAATTAATTATTTTTATAATGTTCTAGCATGTAAGATGAAAATGCTGCAAAATCTCAGACATTGTAATCCATAAAGTAGCTTTGATTTTCTTATTATTTTTTTCTTTTCTTTGGTACTTTTAGTTTAATACTTATTTTCATCTTTCACTAGATTTCTTTTTTCCTTCTGGGAGATAATAGGACAGTTCCAGTTAATAGTTACGTAAGTTATTTTATTGTTGTTGTTGCTGACCTCACTTGTCTGACCTAATCAGAACAAGCCCGCAAATTTTATCTTGGCAAGGAGTATAAGATAGCGTCTGTCGTTACCATGAACTTTGGCATAGCCATATAAATGCGGTACGACTTTGCTCATTTCCGCCCCTTGTTTTTTTTTTTTTTATATATATATAGGTGTTTAAAAGGAACTTTGTTCCTGAAGAACTAATTGTTTTCGTTTTGCGATTTTGCGTTGGTTCACTATAAATGTCAGTTTCACTTTTAAACTGTTGCCACCAAATGTTAGTGATATTTGAATTGCCACCAAATGTTAGTGAAATGTTAGTGATATGAGTCCTGCATGATATTTGAAGAAATTAAATAATGAAAAATAAGCATAAATGTATGTATATTTCTCTCACTGTGATAAAACAACGGTACATAGAGCCATCGAATTTTGAATGACTTAATCCTCCTACGAATATGGGCATGTGGAAGCCCAAATTTGAAATTTGGAACCATTTTTATTATCGATTTCATATTTTGTAAAACTTTAACGAATGTTTGATTAACAAACTCAAGGATTTCAGAGCGAGCAATGGCAACGTTGTACAGAAAAAACATTTTTATCTCCAGCGCGCGAGTCTCTGTATCGGAAATTGTAAAGATATGCCCATTTTAAAAACTATTTTGCGATACTACTGTTGAACTGAATTTTATGGTTTAAGTGCGAAGAACGTGATATTTAATAAATAAATGTAACACACAAAATGTTAAAAAAACGCCCCTTTGGACGTAATTTAAAATCTGAAACTTTTCAGATTTTTTTTCCCGAAGTTCAGCACTGTTCTGATTCTTTTTTTTTTTTTTTTTTTTTTTTTTTTTTCAAAATAAGCATCCACTCAAGATGTTATACAAAATAGCTGAGCTGCGAAGAGACATGTTTTTAACCGATATAATGATTATTCCTTAGCTATAACCTCATGCTAAAAATACATCTAGCACAGTTGTTTGATATGCAGCACTTGACAGTTCCAGCTATTCCGCCTTTCTACTTAGTTCATACACTAGTTTTCTTTGCGTCATCATTACTTTTAAAATAACCTTTTATTTAATCTTAATGTAATAGAACAGGCAAAATTTGTGCTATAGATAAAACTTCTACTGCTTTTGTATATTTAAATTGACACAACAAATTTAAATTCAAAAGTGGAAACGTAATTTAAGACTACATATAAAATAAACTAATTTTGCTCAGATATTTTACTGGCTCGTATTTCAAAACGCCGGTTAGCAAGATGCTAAAGCCAGAATATAACTTTTAACCAGATCTGACAAGAATACCAACAGCAAGAAGCAGTTGCCGAGAGCTCTAATTTAAAAATTTAAAACGCTCAGCTTAAATACACCCAACCCTTGTTAGAGCCGCTGCCTGCCGTGTCGAAGGGCCCAGGTTCGAATCCCGAAGAAGGCATGGATGTTTGTAAATGTACAGTGTCCGCGCGGCATGGGGGCACTCTAAATATGCGGCGAACTGAAAATCTTCTCGAGAGGTTGGTGGTAGGGAAAGAGGGGTGGGAGACCCTAAGACCTGTCGCCCCGAGGTGCTCTTCATCTATAGTGGGGGCGGAACTGAGCTAAATCGCACTGTCCCCTGTATAGTGCTCAAGGCAGTTGCCAATGACAACGTAATCTTGCGCTCCTTGCCGCGAGGAATTTAATGGGGTTGGGCTGACTGTAAGTCAAACATGTGAGTATTAGCAACAACAACAACACACCCAATTCCAATTTGCATTCTTGTGAGGAATGCGGAAAGGAGAAGTTACAGCAAAAAATTAAATCATAGAAACTGGTTAATTAACATAAAATACCTTTCCGCCCCCACTATAGATGAAGAGCACCTCGGGGCGACGGGTCTTAGGGTCTCCCACCCCTCTTTCCCTACCACCAACCTCTCGAGAAGATTTTCAGTTCGCCGCATATTTAGAGTGCCCCCATGCCGCGCGGACACTGTACATTTACAAACATCCATGCCTTCTTCGGGATTTGTTGATAACTTCAGTTAGAGGATGCTTCAGGAGGTGGAAGGCATCGTCATTTTTGAACCTGCAATCAGTGATCAGTGTCGTCAAAGTCATTCGCTGCTAGCACATTTTTAGGAAAGTCAGGTAATTCAGGTACTTTTTTCAGGTCAGGTACAGTTTTAGGAAGGTCAAGTAAATTTTCTATTTGGTGTATGTGGGGGGGGATGGTAGATACATTCCACATTGTCCATATATCAGTATACATATTTTAATTGAAGTTAATTATTTTATTATTTAAGGATCTTTTTATTTTGATGTAAGTTTTAGTTATAACTCATTAAATGCTAAATATGCTTTAATTATTATTCACTAAAGATTTTATATTGACTAAAGATTTTACATTCACTAAATACATTTGAATATTCACTAAAGATTTAATTTTTATATCTTTGTTTATAAGGTTTTATAAGCTAAGATATAAAAGATTACTAAGATTTTATAAATATAGGCTATATGTTCGAAGATAGTATTTTTTTTCCTCAGAAACATTACATTACTAAACTTATTTAGAAGAAAGAAAGAGTTTTTGTCATAAATTTTCTCCTTTCTTCTAAAGCGCCTTTGTTGTGTAATTGGAAAACGCGTCCGGTTAGCATCGGAAGTCCGGTGTTTGAATCCCGACGAGGACCTCGTTCATTTTTATGTTTCTTGCTCCTCAGAAAACCTAATACCTGTGCAAATTCTTGTCGCCAAAGCTTAAAATTTATTGAAATGGTAGAAAATAAATTACTTTTTTACTCTTTGAATATGATATCAGAAAATGAACAGCTGATATTTGAAGCTATAAAAATAAAAGAAATTTAAGTTTTCCTATCTTAAAGCACTCTACTAAGGGAAAGCTTATAAAACTATTCTGAGGAAGGTAAAAATCCGTAAAAGTATATGTGGTGCTAATAGCAGCAAAAAATAAATAAATTTCTTAAGGCTTAAGTTAAATTAATATCTTGGAAATTACACAATAATAGCTAATAATCACATTCTAGCACATAAGTTTAGAAAATGTAAATATATTCTCAGTTCTTATTGTTAGAGTTAATGATAAAGTATTATAACGACTTAAGACAATTAATTTACATTTTTAACGAAATCTTTAGTTTCATAGAAAAGAATTTTAAAACTTTGATCCCAATTTTACAAGGATAGGGTAACGTTATCCTTCTATAAAATTTATTTCACTGATATTTTATAAAATTAATTGTTGACTGCTATTATGATATGCTAATCTCGGAAAATTTATTTATAATCTCATTTTTATCTGTAGAAGTTGAAAATAATGCAGCTAAGTATAGTTAAAGCAGTTAATTTAAAATTTTAATTAAACTCTGTACGTTGATGGTATGAGCTTAGAAATGTCATATAATTTTGAGTACGTCGTAAAGAAAGTGCTTACATTTTAAACTTCTGCATATGTTTTAATTGAAAATGTCAGATATAATCTCAAATGTTAAACTTTTTATGCTTATTCTAATTTTTTTTTAAATTATTCGGTATAATGTTCTTCGTGGCAATTCTTTATTAGATGCTTTGATTAAATATTCAGTTATGTCTCTTTTTTTTAATAGCGGGAGATAATATTAAAAAACATTACCCAGGAACTAAATAAATAAAGTTTTAAAAATAAATCAATATTAAAAAGTTGTTTAATAAATATTTTAAAATGTGTAAATTAAATTAGTTCAATAAGTATTTTCGAAAAGTAAAAATATAGATATTAAAATGCAGTACTATTAAGCAAATTAAAATTGCGATTATTTACCTCAAGTTAATTATTTACCTCACGTAATTAAATGTGACTGCTTACCTCAATAGGTGCGATTATTTAATGATGGACAGTTACAACCATGCCTTCTCCGGGATTCGAGCCCAGGCGCATCTCTACGGCAGACAGGGTCACTAACCATTATACCGGCTGAGCGGCCAGAGTAACAGTGGTGATGAAGATAAAACAGAATTCGATGATGTGCCTGAAAATATAATGAAAGACGAATAAGACAAAATTTTCATGTTATCGGGCACTTAAATTTTTTAAGTTCATGAGGTATGTCTTTTCTTTTAAATATACAACATAGCTACATATACAACTCTAATTTTTGTACTCTCATCTCTTCTTTATTTTTAAATCTGTCATGTCCAAGATATAACGCGTACCCGTAAATTTTGATTTTATTTTTTGAATTAAAAATGCGCGTTGTACACTTAAACGTAAGGTCATTTGAATTTGAGCAACTAAAAAAGCAAATATAACAAAATAATATTAAAATTCTGGTTTTAAAGTCATGAAATTTAATAGTTTAGTAAGCTTCACATTTTTTGTAATTTGATGTAAAACTAAAATTACTGATGCTGACATAATAATTATGCATGTGATTAATGTTCTGAATAAAGCTATCTTTCATCTATAATATGCCTGTTTTTTTCATCTGTAATTCAATATAAAAGAAAATTTGCTGGATCTATATGAAACGATTATTAATATAATTAATTATTTCTTTTAACTGAAACTGCTTTGTGTTACATAATGTTTAATAGTTTAACGATAGCATATAATAGTTTAAAAATAACAATAAGGTTAACTTGACAATTTTACAATTGTAAATGTTTGATTGCTGCCGATCGCATTCTCTTCTGTACTGTTTCTTTATTAACAAGAGATGTTTTAACTATGCGTTTTCGTTATTCGAAAATCTTTAACAGTAAAAAACAGGCTTAATTTTTGATTTATTACTTCAATGTACGAAATAATTCATTTTTAGTTGAACACAGCAGGGATTTTTGTAATATTTCAGAGTTTTGCAACCCAACTTATCGACAGAAAAACTCCAATTCCACTAGTAATAATAAATCATGAAGTTAAACTATGCATGTTGCTCAAATTTGGTGCATCTTCAACCTAACAGTCTTCAGTCGTTTGCTTGCTTTTAAAAGAAAGCAAAAATGTATTCAAAATATATAATATGTCCATAGAACAAGACAATGATACAAGAAGAAAGATATCCATGCATAAAAGTTTAAAAATCAATATGTAGTTGAACTTGATTTTGAGGCATCATAAATGAAGAAAGATAATCTTCACAAACACAACCGATGACGAAACTCGAATTTGTAATCTGAACTGAGTGTTAATTTTCTAATAATGTGATTGCTTACTGTCTGAGTTTTGAATCCAGAAACTTAGCAATTTTATCATTAACATAATTTATTTGAAGAAGCTTTCCATTTATATCATTTAAAATTAATGGGTAGCAAAGAAAACTAATTACACGGCTGCCAGTTTCGAGAGTAACAAACAAAGCAATATGTGGGATTCTGACATGCAAGCATCTTTGAATTCGTGCGACACAAATTCTCTTTAAAAATTACTTTAAAGCTTGCTTAAAATAGATATGTGGTGCTAATAGCTTAAAGTAAACAGTCATAGTTCAGAATGATGTGCATTTTTTGTATAGTTACGCTAGTTCAAAACTTAATGTTGTGTGCAAAGCTTTCAGTGTTGTTGCAAAATTTTACAGTTCCATAAACTTTAAATTAGTGAAAATCAAAACTTAATACCAGAGTGATTAAAACTTGAGTTTATTCGAGTTCCTTCGTCAAATGAACATCCTATAAAATCCCCGTTATTTTCAGTTGCATATATGCTCAACTGTATTTGAATGTCATACATATTCGACTCTGAAATCCGAGCCGGAACGACCATATAATTAGCCTTCCTATCTTTAAAGTCCAGGAGTATTAAACGTTGGAGTTTTCTCATTCTAGATGTTAAGACGTTTTCTGTGACTGTGGCATAGAAACCTTTTAAACTTCAGTAATTTATTTCTTATGCAATATGCGAATGCTTTATAACTCCATGGCTTGCAGTCGCTGAATTTTAGTGGATCTTCTCTAAAAATACCCGCACTATTTCAGACGATTTTGACCTTCTATAGAAGTGGCCATATTCGAAAGGTAACTTTTAGTATCAATATTTATTTATGTTCTCAGAAATACTGCTTACTTTCATAGGAGGTCATTTTAGGGTCATTTCACGAAACTCATTTTAGGTCAACACTAGAGGGTTTCCTGCATTTTATTTTCGAAATTATCAGGGAAAACATTCGTTGCCTTTCTGCAGCCTGTAAAAGTATGATTCATAAACTATATATTTCTTTAAAATATTCCTGTAATTTAAAAAGACATTAAGTTAAATAATTTTTCAGATTTTAATTAACTGTTTAAAAATTAATTTCAATCAATTTAAAGAGTTATATTATTATTTGCTAAAGATAACATAATTACTTATAATATTCAGTAATAGCAACATAATAATTAGGTTATTATTTGGTATTATCAGCAGAATATTAATTGGTAATAATAAACATGCATTTATATATTTTAACGAACTTGGTTGTATAAAAATTATAAATATATTTCAATACTGGATACATATTTTCAAAGCTAGTAAGTATTTGTGCATCCAGTTAATAAATTCTATTCATCCAGTTAATAAATTCTATTCATCCAGTTAATAAATTCTATTAACTGGCTTTTATAGACAACTAAAATCAATTTAATTCCAACACCAATATATGCCTCTTTTTAATTCCTAGCTATAAAAATATTGTTTATTGTTGTTATAAAAATTACCTCTTTAAGCATATTTAATCTGCCTATGATGTTTATTTTTTTTTTAATGGAAGCAGCATGAGGCATCATCTTGTTAAAATATTCTATCTTTGCTGCACAAACGGAATTGAATAGTTTCCCTCAGAGATTACAGTATTCTCAATATTTATTTTATTTTAAGCCTTAAAGACGCAATATTTTACTGACAACATGTACAAAACAGTATTTTTAATCTCTTATTGTAATCTTGCATTTTGTCTCAGTATTCTTCTATTTGAAAAGCACTTTTGAAATGATAGTTTGTAATGAACGCGATTACTACTATTTTGAAATAATCTGTATTTTATTATTCCAGGGTGTATTTTAAGTCATTGCTCTATACATTATGTAGGCAGCAGCTTTGTAACTCAGCTCAAATTTAGCTTAGTATGTAAAGAATTTGGTTATTGCCAACGTTACTTTATTATGATAATGTCAGATTTGTCTCAGCATTAAGAGCAATCCTAGATTAGTACCCTGCACTTCCGTTTTGATTTAAGAAACCTTTCTGAGATTTTTTTAGACCTAGGTAATACCTACTATCACCCGAACGGAGCAGATCGGATTTTTTCTCATCTGACAAAATGTCAGTTTATGTGGTTAGCCTTTCTCTCCATCTTTATATTTCAGTTTTATGATGATAATGAATTTGCAGTAATTTTAGCATATCAATTACTTTCATTTAGCCTTCGAGTATTAGAAGCTGTTGCACTGGATACTTTCACAGCCCACAGATAAGATGAATTCCTTCGTCCAAAAATATTTTGCTGTTGCCAACTTTTACATTACAGTTTTATTTCTGATTTAACGCAAATTTCCTCCCAGTCCTTTATATTTACAGTAATCATGCATCCTTTTTTCTGAATTTTGCATAGAACCGGTTCCTTTATTGATTAATTTAGCTATGAGACTTCTTTTTACCAAGAAAACATGAAATTTTACCAGCATTACCTCCCAACATTCTTTTCAGTATCTTCACATAATATACGTAATTAAAAAGTAAAGAATGGTTAGAATGGTTCAAGTAGTTCTTTAGTTATACACTGTAAATTGATATAATCACAAAAAAAATATATATATATACAAGCATATTTTTCTTGCTCACTGAAATTGTAAGGATCTTAAGTTTTACTAAAGTTTATTTTATTTTAAAACTTTTCTATCTTTTCTTATTTTCCACTTCCGGTCAGAATTAAATGCGTTAACTTGTTTATGCAAATCGTACTTGCTAACGCCCAAGTATTTAAGTTGTGACTTTTTGCCAAGAGAGAGAGAGGGAAAGTGAGCCGCCTTGCCACTGCATTCTGTACGAGTTTTCAATCAGCTGCTGTCCGCCCTTAAGGCCAGAGGTTTAGTCCTCTTGATATTTTATAACGTACTGTAGTTTTGGCAATTTGCGTACGACATACGTAATAATTTAAAAGGCCATTCTTAGTGTTAGGCATTTGTGAAATAATTCAAAGTTAGCTCTTATTTAAAATTTTAGTTAGCAGTTTTATATTTTTACGTTCAAACGACAAGGGGTTTGTCTCTGTATCCCGAAGTGTGGGAGTACCTGTAATATCGTGGACAATAAAGGGTAAAGTCAACCCTTCCTGCTTGTGTAGTTTATTCCACACATACTTGAGCATAGCTTGAGTAAGCTCCCTGTTCCTATTCAGGACACATAATGTTTCTGAAGCAGATAAAAAGACATACAAGTCCTGATAGTGGCGTCCGAAGAAGAATATCCATGGCCGAGTTTCAAGAAGAATCAGAGGTGCCTGCAGCAGCCCAAAATCCAGAAATGCCAGCTGCCACACTAGAAGGGTTCGGATATATCGTCCATACTATGCGGGCATCGATGAAACCAGCAGCAAGCTTTGATGGAAACTCACCGGTGAATAACATTTTTGGAAAAGTTAGATGACCATTTCATGCTGTATCCAGTCCATGAGCTCCAAAAAGTGACTTTAGCTTTCAGCGCTTTGAGGGGTAAAGCGAATAATTGGTTCAAGTGCATCGGAAAAAATCTCTTGGGCCAGCTGGGAAGTCCCACCTACACTTACGAAAACTTCAAGACCGCCTTAGTAAAGGCCTTCCCTGTCGCAAGAAATCGTGCAAAATTGGAAACGGAACCCTTCGGCATATGTCAGGAAAGTGTTGAAGACCTCTCAAGTTTTATTTTACGAAAAATAAAAGTAATTAAGCTTTTGTACGGAAGCCGGCAGGATCCTGAAATAATGCAAGTGATTTTGCCTAGGTTACTTCCTCAAGTACAAGACTTTATTGAATTAAGGAATCCGACGACTTTGGATAGGTTGTTCGAACTCGCAGTCCAGTTTCAAAGTAGAAGAGCGGCGGACATTGAAAGAAGACTCCAGTGCGAGCAACGAAGCCAATTTTATGTGCCAAGGCCACATCAGAGGCAAGATCACGGCTCCGAAAGCAAGTCAAATCAGTGGTCAAGGAAACCTCAATATTCAAAAACAACCGACGAAAGTCGACAGTTCAATAATAAGCCAGAAAAAAAGTTTGATAGCCAGCGGAAAAAGAAGGAACGCAAGGAAAAGAAGAAAGAAGATTTAAACTCCAGTTCCTAATTTTCCCAGCAATTATGTAATTTTTAAACAATTTCTGCTAGAAATAAGGTAGCGAATAAGTGAACGAAACTAAATTTCAATCCTCAAACTCGGAGTATTTTTTTTCCAATGGCAGATTGTGAACAATTACGAATGTAACCCAGTCCATTAATCTGTAGAAGGCCGGATGCGGTGGTCTCTTTATTATGGAGGCACTTAATTAGGTGGGCCACCATCGCCTTTCCTATGAATGGACGGACAGTTAGAACCATGCCTTCTCCGGGATTCGAACCCAGGCCCTTCGGCATCGCAGTCAGCTTCCCTGACCACTATACCGACTGGGCGGCCTCAAACTCGGAGTAAGTATCAAACATTTTATATTGATTTTAAAGCTGTCTTGATAAACCATAAAAAATGCATCTAGTATTAGTAGGTAATATTAGATGTAATAAACGAGTGCCATTTTCTTTGCGTAGTAAGAAAAATTCGCAGTGGAAGGGACGAACTTTATTGATATGTAGAATTTATTACGCAGAAAAAGAAAATTTGCCTTTGCTTACCCGAATTTTAGATTTTACTTTTGAATTTTACTTTAAATTTAGCTTTGACCCTTTAAACTGAACAAAAACTTTGCATTTTACTTTTTAACAAGAGAAATATTATAGAAAGAAATAAATAATAGAAGAATAGACAAGAAAATAAAGTAGATAAGAGCTGAAAGAAATTAAAGAATAAAAAACGTAGCACCAATATGTAAAAACTAGAATGAGTCATAATACTTAAGTCATTGTCAAAATTAAATGAAAGGCAAATAAATATGGCAGCACTCATTACTCTTTTGGTAGACTTGCACTTGCTTCTTGAAAAAATTGTCTAACCTTATGATCGTGTTAAATGATGCCATCAAATAAAAAAACTGTATAAGACTGTAACCTTTTCCAAGCAGGATCTCCAGACTAATGTGTGAAGCAATGTAATGATCACCATGAAACCATCCAACCGCACACTTACATAAGGAAGTTGTCTTGAGAAAAAGCATTTATATTTTTGGAACACCCACAGAGGTACAATATTTTTGATCGATTATAATGCTGTATTAATAACACTTATAAAGACTGGTTATACAAACTGGAGCACTTCGCCAGTATCTTTAGCAAAAAGAACGAAATTAATGAATCTTTGCTGGAAAAAAAAAATGTCGCAGATTTGACTCAAACGCTAAAGTGTCTTCTTTTAAGATAAATTTTAAATATCGCTTAGAGTACGTGTTAAATAAAGGTATCAGTTGTTTCTCTGTTACAAAAAGTTTCATGAATGAAAGTAACATTAAGACTAAGGAAAATATTCATGCTCATCTCGAAGATTATAAAGACTATTTTGAACATTATTTTTGGCCGATGCTATTCGCACCATCGGTGCGATTAGTCGCTTGAGCTATTCGCACCAACTTTAACCACGCATGCGCATTGAGTTGGCGGATCCGTCATTTGAACCCAATCGAAAAGAACGGATTCTACCTAAGTTTTGTAGTGAATCTTTTTTTTTTAAAGGCGGGTTTCTACCTTGGCGTAGTTTATCATTTTTAAGCGTTGGCGACTTTCAAAAGTTTAGAAAGAAAAATAGGTTATTTTTCTTATATATATTAAAAGAAGGAACACATTTCCTTTTATTAAAGTATATATAAAAAAGGGCAGATTTTTATATTCACAATGTTTATCGTTTTATTGAACGGTTGGAATAGTTCAAATGACTGATTTGGGGAAGGGACAAAATCTTGTTTACATTTTTTGTACATAGTACTTGTCTTTGAATACATTTAGCTTCAAAGATGTGTTTTGCACAATCAAGAAGTTAATTCATTCCGTTTTGAAAACTGTCTGAGAAAAGATAATAAAAATTAGGCAGCGGATTTCTGTGTAGAAAATTTAGATATGAAATAAGTTAAAAGCGATTAAATCAACAATTAATCATATAATACTGGTTATTAACAATTTTGTATGCCTGTTTATTTTTTTATGGAAATACTTGGCATTTTCAGGACACAAAAAGTATTTAAAAAATTTTTGCAATATTAGTACAAACACATTAATGAATTAAATTAAAATAAATAATGGGATATAATTTAAAAGACAGAAATAATTTAATGGAAGAGTTTTAGATTTAAAAATTTGCACACACAAATGATTTATCAGATAAGCTTTTATAAGGTTACTTTTATCAGGTTTAATTTCATAAATAACTAATTTTGAAACGTGGCATTTGAACCTATAAACATGTACCGATATTAAAAAAGTGATGAATATTATAAGAATATTATAATGTTCAGTAAGTTTTCTTATTGAATAATACATTCTGACAGTCCTATGCTATAAGACTAGGGTCTAAGTTTGCATAAAAATTCCTCAGTTGAATAAAAACGTTTAAGTAATTTCTGTAGCCCTTTTTGTAAATACTTAAAGATGTTTTAACTAATTACACGTCCTCGCTTGCAATTAGAACCATCATTAAATCCCGATTTTATTTAATCATTTCCTGAACATTATAATGTACATAGATTGGCTTCGTCTTTGTAACTGATAATTATTACTTGCAAATTATTCTCTTGCTGGTTAACTATTAACAACCCTTTCTATTGCTGAGTTAGGGTTAACAACCTTCGCTCTCGCTACCGCCTACCCGCGGAGTATAATGCCTTACTCCGTGCGCTCCGTGAGCGGAAATCGGCGTAAAGTGCTGGTACCTGAGCTGATTGTGCGCATGCGCGAGCATAGGTGGTGTGAATAGCCTCTTAGCTATTCGCACCGTCGGTGCGATTAGCCATTACGTTATTTTCTAAATGCTGAAGAAGGGATGTTTATGACTTTAAATTAATACAGAATGTATTTAGATTGACCAGAATATCTCTGATCTTAAACTCAGTAGAAAATGAAATTTTCACAAGTTTGAGATCTCACGGCTAACTAAAATCGTAATCACGATTCAAGCTAGACTTTCATTGTTTTCATTGTTCATTGTTGTTGAGACAGACAAAGTAGACAGATGTCTTTTGTCAGACAGAGTTCTTTCTGCACCTATGGGCGGAAAATCAAACATAGGTGCGAAGGAAAAGGGCCGATGCTATTCTCACCACCGGTGCGATTAGCCGCTTAAGCTATTCGCACCAACATTAACCACGGATGCGCATTGAGTTTTCAAAGGCGGGTTTCTAACTTAGCGTAATTTATCATTTTTTAAGCGTTGGCGACTTTCAAAAGTTTAGAAAGAAAAATGGGTTCCCTTTCTTATAAAAAGAAGGAACACATTTCCTTTTATTAAAGTATATGTAAAAAAAAGCAGATTTTTTATGTTCGCAATGTTTATCCTTTTCCTGAACGGTTTGAATAGCTTAAATGACTGGTTTGAAGGGGGGAATCATGTTGACATTTTCTGTATTTCTTAGAATACATTTAGCTTTAAAGATGTGTTTTGCGCCATCAAGCCTTTAATTCATTCCTCTTTGAAAAATTTCGTCCGATAAAAGATACTAAAAATTAGACAGCGGATTTCTGTGTAGAAAATTTGGACATGAAATAAGTTAAAAGCGATTATATGAACTATTAAATGAATTATTCTGTATGCCTGCTTATTTTTTTTATGGAAATACTTGGCATTTTCAGGACACAAAAAGTGCTTCAAAGAACTTAAGAAGTACAGATACTTAAATATTAGTACAAACACATTAATCAATTGAATTGAAATAAATAATGGGATGTAATTTAAAAGACAGAAATATTTTAATGTAAGAGATTTAGATTTAAAAATTTGCACAGACAAATGATTTATCAGATTTTGTAAGGTTTTTATTTCATAAATAACTTTGATTTTGAAATATGGCATTTGAACCTATAAACCTGTGTGGATACTGAAAACGTGATGAATATATAAAAATATTATCATTTTCAGTAAGTTTTCTTATTGAATAATAAATTCTGACAGTCCTATACTATAAGAATAGGGTCTACGTTTGCATAAAAATTCCTCTGTTAAATAAAAGAATTTAAGTAATTTCTGTAGCCTTTTTGTCAGTACACTAAAGATTTTTTAACTAATTACTCGTCCTCGCTTGCAATTAGAACCATCATTAAATCCCTATTGTATCTAATCATTTCCTGAACATTATCATGTATATAGATTGAACTCGTCTTTTTAACTGATAATTATTACTTGCAAATTATTCTCTTGCTGGTGAACTATGAACAACCCTTTCTATTGCTGAGTTAGGGTTAACAACCTTCGCTCTCACTGAAGTGTCTGGTGTGCAAATGCAGGAAAATAACACTTCTCTGACTCCAATGGAACCAATATTTTATTCCTTACGAAGTTACAGATTCTTATTCATAAGATTTATTTACATTTTACATGCACGTTCAATCGCGTGATAGAAACCCGAAGTTTGTTTATTTCGTTGTTCGCGGAGACTAGAAGGTGTTGCCATTCCTCTTTAACTAAA
This sequence comes from Stegodyphus dumicola, assembly GCF_044657685.1. NCBI lineage: Eukaryota > Metazoa > Arthropoda > Arachnida > Araneae > Eresidae > Stegodyphus > Stegodyphus dumicola. The sequence goes on from NC_140777.1 coordinate 106,598,988, forward strand.
TTTAATTAGAAACTTTACGAAACTGAAGCGACACTACACACCCCCTTCCTAGTGACAGCGATTATGGAAGATAATTTTTAAAGTGACTGGGGAACTTCACATGTCTGCCGGTTCTAGTAGTCTTGGTTTCATGATGAGTTTCTGAATTTTCTTTAGTTTTCTTGAGTGCAGGTGTTTCCCCAAGTTCCGCTTTCTTGGAATGGGAGTTTTGGAAAGGAATATCAGAATCTCGCACTAGGAAACATGGCTTTAGTCTGTCTATTGAAACTCTTTTATCCTTGGATTTCAATATCGAAGTACTTATCCTTTCTTGCTCTTACAGGATACGGTCCAAGATAGACAGGCTATAGCGACGAATTATTAATGTTGTTGTATAGGAATACGTGAGAACAGTTGGAAAGATTTTTAGAAACAAAGACTGTTCTATTTCCATGGGTGGTGGTAGAACTTGGCTTCATAGCTCTTATTATTTTCTGAAGGTTTTGAGAAAATTCAGACTGTTTCATATGAGGTACTGTTGAAAAGAATTCACCAGGTAATGCTAAAGGAGTTCCGTATACAAGTTCTGCGGATGAGCAACCTAAGTCTTCCTTGATGGCAGATCTTATGCCTAAAAGAACGAAAGGCAATGCTTCCAGCCATGATTTTGATTCGAGTAGATGACATTTGAGACTTGCTTTTAAAGTTCGGTGTTGTCTTTCGATCAGGCCATTTGCCTGTGGATGGTACGCAGTTGTAGTGTTTGTATGAAAGCCAAGATATTTTCCTAAAGCTTGAAAAAGTTGGCTATCAAACTGCCGACCTTGGTCAGATGTTATGCGATTCGGAATTCCAAAGCGTGAAAACCAAGTATAAATCAAAGCTTTAGCAATAGATTCTGCTGATTGATCTTCTAACGGTACCGCTTCGATCCATCGTGTATAACGATCGATGATGGTTAGAAGGTATTTGAATCCTTTGCAAGGAGGTAGCGGACCCACCAGATCTATGTTTAAATGCTGGAATCTGTGTGGAGGTACTTTGAATTCTCCCAAAGATGAATGTGTATGTCTGTGAACTTTAGATCTTTGGCAAGATAAACATGCTCTAGTCCATAGTTGGCAGTTTTTATTCATATTGGGCCATATGAAACGTCGTGTTATCAATTTTATCGTGGATCTTATTCCAGGATGAGATAAATTATGGATTGAAGAAAATATTTTCTGCCGAAACTTTGCAGCGATGTATGGTCGATTATAATCTGTAGAAGTATCACAGTAAATTTTCTTGTCGCTGTCCAGTATAGGGATCTGTAGGATTTTTAAGTTTGGGTTGTTTTTTAGTATCTCCAAGTCGTCATCTTCTTGACAGTCTACTATAGTTTTTAAGTCTATTGCAGATGGTACAGAAATGGTGTCTATGCGAGAGAGAGCGTCAGCGACGGTGTTTTCATGCCCTTGTATGAATCGGATATCGGTTGAGAACTGGCCAATATATGACAGTTGTCTAGCTTGTCGTGGCGAAGCTTTTCCAAATTTTGTTGGAAGGCAAATGTTAGTAGTTTGTTATCCGTGTATATTGCAAAAGTTCGCCCTTCTAAGATGTATTTGAAATGTTTTACTGCTGTATGGATGGCTGAGTTCTCTGTCGTAGGCACTATATTTTTGTTGTGCTGATGTCAAATTTCGGGAAAAGAAACTTAAGGGTTGTTTTTCATTATTCACAATCTGATGTAAAACGGCTCCAATGGCAGTATCGGAAGCATCAGTTGTTAGCGATATTTCAGCCTTTTCGGATGGGTGAGTTAAATTTGTGGCATGAATAAGTGCATCTTTTAAGATCTGGAAGGCGTTTCTTGTTTCTGCCTTCCAGGTTATTTCTTTTCTGCAGTTCTTTTTAATACCACTGAGCAATGTTGTTAAAGGTTGTTGCAGTTTCGCACAATTTGGTATGAATCTGTGATAAAAATTCACCATACCTAAAAATCGTCTTAAACTAGTAAATGACTTTGGTTCTAGGAAATTTTTGATGGCATCAACTTTCGTTGAAAGAGGTTTAAGTCCTTCTGCTGACACTTCGTATCCCAGGAATGCAAGTTTTGTTTGACCAAATTTACACTTTGCCGCATTAATACACAGGCCATATTCGTTTAGTCTCTCGAGGACAGCTCGTAGATGTTTTCGGTGAGTTTCTTCATCTGGAGGGGCTATTAGAATGTCATCCAAATAGCAAAACACGAATTCTAGTCCATTCAACACACTGTTCATGAAACGTTGGAACGTTTGGGCCGCATTTCGTAGGCCGAACGTCATGAATGGGAACTCGAATAAGCCAAAGGGAGTGAGAAAGGCCGTTTTCGGTATATCTTCTTCGGGAATTGGAGTTTGTTGGTACGCTCTAATGAGGTCTATGGATGAGAAAACTCTTTTTCCAGCTAAAATGGAACTGCAATCTGTTAAAAATGGGAGAGGTTATCTATCAGGAATCGTGACGTTGTTTAACGCTCGATAGTCTCCACAAGGTCTCCAATCACCTGATTTCTTCATAGCGAGATGTAGTGGGCTCGACCAGTTACTTTTGGATGGTCTGCATAAACCCATTTGGAGCATAAATTCAAACTCCTTTTTAGCCGCTTTAAGTTTCTCAGCTGACAGTCTCCTCGCTTTAGCAAAAACTGGTGGACCTCTGGTTTCGATATAATGTTCGATGTTATGATTTTTAACTTTATTATTAACTACATTCACTTTAACAAAACCAGAAAATCGTTAATTATACGTTTATATGGATCATTTACGGCATTTAAAATAGGAATATTATTATTGTTATTTTGAAAACAAGGAGTTCCATTGGTTGTTAAGAATGTAGTACCAACAATTAACTTGCGATTTTTAGACTCGACCAAAAGGTTAAAATTTGCAAGAAAATCCATGTCTATTATCGGTTTGTTTACGTCCGCAATTACAAAAGGCCATGTGAATGATCGTCTGAGTCCAAGATCAAGCTTGAGTAACTTTTGGCCATATGTTTTAATTTTCGTACCATTCGCAGCAAAGAGTTCTAATTTTGAGATTTTTTTTTTATTTGCAGGCAAGGGAGGAAGGACAGAAATTTCTGCCCCAGTATCTATTAAAAATTGGGTAGCCGATTCTTTGTCGCTGATGAAAAGACGACTCAACGACTCAGCTGCACCCCTTGTCCCTCCGTCGTCAATGAGAGACGGGGAGCTGGTTTTCCGGACTATTTGTCTGTGATGTTGATGAGTAGTTGCAGGCTTATTTACACTTAAATGACTTATCACCGAATATTTTATGATAGTAACAAATATCACTAGATTTGTTACCACTGTAACTCCTATCTCATGATTTGGATCGGTTACGACAATAGGGACGACTGTGGCGTTGCTTGTTTAAAGCAGAAACTTGTAAGCTAAGTTCACTAACCTGTTTTTGTAAACTTTCAATCACTTCCGTTTTTACCGTTATGGATGATGCAGCAGCTATTTGGGGAGTAACAGGGTTTAATTCCCAGATCTTATCGGCCATTGTAGCCACTTTTGACAAATCTTCACTATTAAAAGATATAATGCTACGCATATTAACGGGTAAACGTTGTAGCCACAATGTTTTTAGGAAAGTATCTGTTACTGTGTCGCCAGCCAAATTACGCATCTCACATAGCAATTGAGATGGCTTTTTGTCACCCAGTTCTAACTCACTCAGTAATTTTTGGGTTTTTTGAGTCTCTGAATCAGCATATAATGAAATTAGTCTATTTTTAATTGCCTCATATTTATTATCTTGTGGTGGACTTAGCAAAATATCAGATACCTGTGACAAAATATCGGGTTCAATGGAACTTATAACATAATCATATTTTGTTTGATCTGCACTAATTTTTGCATTTCTAAATTGTGCTTCTAGCTGAATAAACCATATTTTAGGATCTTGCTTCCAAAAAGGAGGAACGTTAACGCTTACCTTGGCAACAGATGCAGTTGTTGCTTTAATTTCGGTTTCGTCTTCGTCAGCCATTGTAGAATTCGATCACGCCGGGATACGCCAGTGAAGTGTCTGGTGTGCAAATGCAGGAAAATAACACTTCTCTGACTCCAATGGAACCAATATTTTATTCCTTACGAAGTTATAGATTCTTATTCATAAGATTTATTTACATTTTACATGCACGTTCAATCGCGTGACAGAAACCCGAAGTTCGTTTACTTCGTTCTTCTCGGAGACTAGAAGGTGTTGCCATTCCGCTTTAACTAAATTTAATTAGAAACTTTACGGAACTGAAGCGACATTACACTCACTACCGCCTGTCTTACGGAAATCGGCGTAGAATGCTGGCACCTGGACTACTTGTGCGCATGCACGAACGTAGCTGGTGTGAATAGCCTGTTAGCTATTCGCACCGTCGGTGCGATTAACCACTGCGAAGGAAAAGTATTTAGAAGGAGGAGCAATTTTTCCTATTTCAGAGAAGAGTAAAAAGGAACTTAGTATATTTTATACGTGTTCGAAAGGCCATGAAGAAAAGATGGTACAAAATAAAATAAAAAATAAACGGCCCAAAAGTAATGGAGAGAAAAAGAAATATATATTAATAATTTAAAAAAAAGGGCTTATAGAAAGAAAAGAAAGGAAATAAGAGAATTTTCTTTAAAAAAAAAACTACATTAAATAGAGTCTTCCAGGTGTGTGTAATAAGTGTGTTTTGTAAAGCTGAATAGATGTGAAGATGGGAAAAAACTAATTATAAAAATATAAATATTGGGAGTCCAGTCACATAACAGTATGAGTCTAGTATAGAAGCTAACTTTTTTTGGCAACAATATGATTATGGCGTCGTCGCGCGGTTACTTGTAAGTTGTTTACTGAGTAGTTTGTCGTTGCGATGCCCGAAGCTTTCAAAACTTCCTTCCCACTGTTGTAGAAACGTGAATCATCAGTTTAAGAAATGCTTTTTCGCGTAGTTAGCTATTGGATAAAGAGTTTAGTCATCATGATAATGATTCATACCAAATAACATGTAACTTATTTTTACTGTGCTTTGCAGAAATTCTTCCAATGTCGAGAAATTCATTGCAGGTATTACAGATTTTTCCTTTAATTTCTTTTTTCTAAAACTCTATGACTGATGTTATTTATAAATATTGTACATCTTTAAAATGATATTTCTTACACGTGTTTTTAAATGTCCTTCTTGAAATGTAGATTGCAATAAATAATTAAATGTTAGTAGATTTTCGAGTACAATCATATACTTAGTTCAATTTGGTTTTTTATATGTTAATTCAGTTTGGAATTTTTATTCATTGAAATAGAGTTTTTCAGCCACAAAACCAATTTTCAGATTGTTTCTAGTGTATACCAAACGTAGTAAGTTTGTACATGTTCCTGTTTGTAGAATTCTGTACCTGTTCATTTCCAACATGAAAAAAAAAAAAAAAAATAGTGCAAATAATAGTCATAATGCCTATGGTAGTTATAAATAAATTAGTAAAAGTCGAATAAAACAAACATCCGCTAAAAATGATTATAGAAAAAAGGTATGAAAATGCGATATTTGATGTATGCATTGTAGAAACTCTGCATTTAATTTTGTAGGAAAAAAATTTTCTCCCCACCGTTTATTTCTTTATTTATTTTAGTTTTCATTTAAATTTGGATTGTTTGGCTGTTATTTTAAAGCTATTTATTCATAAAAATAGGCAAGAAATTTTGTGTGTGTAATAAATTAGGAACAAGTGTGTAATAAATTAGGATGGTATTATGTTATAACTGACAATTTCTTAAGAACAATGCCATTTTGAAAGAGTTGCCTCCTTCCTCGACCCTTCTCAAGCCCGAATTTTTTCCCCACAAGCTGAACAATTCCATTGGCTGCTGCTAAAGTACGTTAATGTGCTTCCAAGTCATACTCCTGCAATAGGTGAGATTTGACTGATTTTTCATTCTGGTAGCACTCGTAAGGCCTTCGTTACTTCCTTGCAACCTTTTTCCACGTTTCTACTCAGTTTAATTTTGGTAAGAAACCGTGTCAGATGCAGGTATGTACTTTTTTTTTTTCATTATTTTCTTGGTGAATACTTAGCCTTTTGGTCTTAACAGGACCCCTCATTGTCTAGATTTTTTTCATTAGGATAAGGTTTTTATTGTTCATGATAAAGGGCCATTCCCTTGACATGTTGTTTATTAATTACTTGCAGGTTTAAAACTGTAAAATTTGTTCGTACATTTGCCTAACCAGGCTTTTTCTTGTTTTAAAAAATGTTTGTAATTTTTTAGTTCACTTTTCTGTTTTCTAACACAAAGGTCGGGAAAAGGAACAAATTTATTGAGACATTGTTAGTAATAAATGAGAAAATGTTCATAAAATTTAAATCAAGGAAAGCCATTTTCAGTCTCGGTGGATCCGTTCGACGAAATGTGCCTGTTTAATTTATTCTGGAAAATCAGCTAGGTTGAAGGCTTCAGGCACTTTTCCCTTGACAAGTTCTGTGTGGAGCTTTGAACGAAGTTGATTGACCGTGTTTTTTTAAATAATTTTTCTCAGTATTTTGTAAATTATTGTGATATTTTCACGTACCAATTTTGATTTTTTTGTATAGTTTTTCTGGCTCTATGCCCTAAGATCACTAAATATGGCAATATGTGTTCAATGGTTTTTGGCACGAGTGCATGCTGTGGGGTGGTTTGGGGGACGATGTTTGTATGGCAACATTTTTAATGTTGAAACTTAACTCTTTTGCTGCAGTGGTGTAATTGCTCAGTGGTTCATGTCGTGCATGTTTTGAAATGGTCTGTGTTGCAATGATAGACGTGGTGGCAAGATTTCAGTCGCGTATTTTAGATTGTGTGCAAAGTAAATTAGTATTAAATGCTACGATGTTGGAGTTGTTAACGAGCCTTTTGTTCATGGGTGTGTTTATGCGGATTGACGTGTATTTTTTGAATTTCTGTGGTACTTTTAAAAGAGTCCGAAATGCAGAGCTGATATGAGAACTTGGACAAAGAAGTACATTTCTGATAGGCTTGTGTGGGTTTGCAGTCAAATGGTTGCTGGTAAAGTATGTGGCTGTCAGCAGAGGTTAAGATTTGGATCAGGGTTTTCGTGTAGTAAGTTAACTTTGGAGGAAGTTTTTACCGTTACTTTTAAATCGCAGAAAGACTTATGATATAGCAAAATCATGGCACTTTTGTGTACAGATGTTGTGTATTTTAGTTACAGCATGATGCAAAAACAAAGTTTAAAGTTATAGAAAACATTTAGCAGAAATAACTATGGCAGTAGAAGCACCCTAAAATTATGTATTATGCATATTACCTGTTCTATGAATACTGGCATTCAATAACTCGTGTAAAACATATCACAGAACAAAAACTACACGATTAATTTGAATTTCACTTGACTAAATAGGTCTATGCTTTTGGCCAAGAAGGCACCTGAAAAATTAAACCTTGAATATACTTGAGTTTATCGATGCTGCTCACCGCTTATGGGAAACCACAGCTTGAAAAAAAAAAAAAAAACATCGCCGCTAAACCTAGAAAACACTTGTGTTAATGATGTCGCTCACAGCAGTTGCTCACTGGAAACCACAACTTGAAATACATTGCCATTTAACCTTGAAAGCACTTGTGTTCATGATGCCACCCACAGCAGTTGCTCACCAGAAATCACAACTTGAAATACATCACTGCTTAACCTTGGAAAAGATGCCACCCAAAGCAGTTGCTCACCGGAAACCACAATTTGAAATACGTTGCTGCTTTGCAGAATCCAGGAAAACAAACATGGCCGGAACCACAGCACTGAAGAGCCACTTAACACTGGATGATACGCACTGCAAGAACGTCTCCTAATGCGAGCTGGAACAGCACCCAAAGAGCAATGGAAACAGGAACAAAAAGGGCTAAGCCAGATCGATGCGAGATATTTATACAAGTGAAGATAAATAATTTTAGAAGTACAAATAATAAAACTTTGCCAAAATAATTGTTTGAATAATTGAAATTATAAACCTAGATAATATTTTAGAGGCCTCTGAAAAATTTTCTGTGTTTGACAGTCCGCATAATTAGATTTTTTTTCAAGGAAAGCTTTGCACACAATATTACTGTTGTAAAAATTTTTCACACACACAAATTTATTTTGAATAATCGCAAAAAATTTCAAAATTTGTAAAACATAACTAATTTTCATTATTAAAACTTATATTTTAGCATTATAAATTTTATAATAATATTACTAAAATTATGGTTTTTACTTTTATTGTTACATAATTTTACACAAAACTAGGAGACCCCTCAGCTTACACTAAAACAAACATTTCAATCTGTTGGGCAAATCCATGTGTACTGACTGATATATTTCATCAGTGGTTAAGGGCTGGTCTGCTTCTACAGTCCTACGTTCCTTGCTGAAAGGCAACTGGCCTTTTTGAACTACACTATACATTATGTTTATATAAAAAAATTTAACTGCACTCCATTATACAGGGTGATTCATAATTCATCATCAATATTTGGTGGAGAGGTAGGGGGTAGGAACGTATGGAAGCAGACGAACACTTGGTGGTGTAGAGGGTACTGTGTGTACACAGCTTCCATACATAAGCACAGCCAGTCATCATTTGACTAGGCAGAAGTACCATGAACCAGTATATGGAAAATGAACTTGCAAATATGCATGTATGGCAGGCATATCCAGAAGGTCCGGTTGTCCATGTAACGCCGTTGTGAGTCATGCATTCTAGCTTATGGTCAGCAGTTTGAGCACCTCTTGTAAGTCTGTAAAATCGATGCAAAGAAATGTTACATGTAAGATAATAAATGTTTTTTCCTTACTACTTCCTTCTTATGTGTTCTTTCTATCATTGAACTGGGGTCATTTTGCCCTACTACATGGCATATGCACCCATGCATTCCTATGTGAAATCTCCTTCTTTTTCCTACCTCCCCACCAAATATTGATGATGAATACTAAATCACCCAGCATTAAAAAAAGGGTACTTTTCCGTTTTGCTGGCGCAGCCGATAAAGTCGCCAACAATGGTACAACTGATATCAAACGGAATATCCTCACTGATAACCTTTTATGCTTCATTTTCAAAACAAGTCGCATTAATTTTTTATCAGATTGATTGATTCTTTCAATGCTGGCATACAATTGCATAGAATTTTTACCAAATAGTACAGTTTTGAGCCCTAAGATCATTTGTTGTACTTGAATCAATTAGATTCCAATCACACTGCTCACTCAAAGGCGAAAATATAGAAAAGGCAATGTCAAGGTTAAATTCATAAATTCTAATGATGTGATAGCGAAGTAAAGCAGCGCGGTTTTATTTAATTTCTGAATAAGCTATTCGTACGAATTGAAATAATTCTTGCATTTAAACTTGTATTCCAAATTAAGATTTAACTTGAAATTAATGTAGATAATTACTGAGAGAATTAAATTTTTGTTGCGTAGTTTACATCAGATGAGGTCACTTGGAGTCGTGATATAAACTGGCGAATCAGCTTGTTGAATTATGAAAGCATAATAAATTCTTAAATTAATGTCCTTTTACAAATTTATTGTCTTTATTTATAGGCTTTTTACAAAGTTTTAAATGATGTTAAAATGTTTATGCCTTCAAAATAAAAAATTATTAGAACTAACGTTTGTTAACACTTTTTATGTGTATACTCTATGTTGTCGCCAATAAAGTGTGCTTGACGAAATTGAAAAGTACCAAAAAAAGTAATAATAATTATTATTATTATAGGAAAAAAATTATAAGGCCTTCCAAAATTGTATTTTCTTATATGAGGAGGGCATAAGGAACAACTGTATAGAGGTAATAACTAGCCTTTGTTTCGGAACCAGCACTCTCTCAACATACTCTATACATTCAGTTATTCATTACATAATTATAAGTCATCCAACATAACTTGAAATTATTTTTTCCTTACCCATTTTCACATTTTAATTACATTACACATATTCAATTTCATTACAATTATTCAGTTGTTAAATTATTAATGTTTTTTAATATTCATTACGATAATGCTGAAAATTACATTTGTTATAGTTCCTATATTATACTCGAAACATATTTCTTAAAATTTAAATATTTCAAAAATAACCTTAAAGTAATGCCAAAAATATAATTATTAAAAACTTTAAAATTTACTGACTTTCATTAAATAAAATTTTAAAATATTTACTTAATTTATTATGTCAAATTATTAACTTTCCAGCACGCTCGCTTGGCAATTTTACATGAGCACTTGTGCGTCGTATTTTTTACGAGATCTGTTATTTTACCGTTTTTGGCTTAAAAAATGACAGAAATGAGTGAATATTGATAATAAATTTGTTAAAACATAAAATATTAATTTTATTATTGCAAAATACAAATGATGTCACATTCAAATTATAGTGAATTATAGTTAAATGTTCAAATTAGTCAGGTGAAGAAGCAATGATGTTTTTCATTATAGGAATTTAAAAATTTATTATTTAATAATTATATTTTAAATTCCAAGCTAGTTTTAATATTCATCTGTCCTGTCCTGTTGATTTATCACAAAATCAAAGAAAGCCTGTCAGAAATAAAAATCTCTTGTAGCTCAACACAGCTCTTGTTTTGTCAATTCCAGTGCCATCACTAGAGAACAATTCTTTTGCATTTACATGGTGTCCTTTTTTTTATTCCTATCATATATAACAATTCAAAGTAGGCCATCATTTCCTCTCAGGTAATAATGCAGTCTCTATCTCTTGAATATTTTGCCTTTTAGTAAACTTATATATTTATTTGTATATTCCAAAATTTCATCAAGCGTATTTATATCAACTATTTTAAAAAATGTTCCTATTTCATCCTTTATATCCTTGGTATGGTGTTTTAAGCCAGGTAACCCTCCCAATATTCGTCTTTAAGCAGTTTGCATACTCCTATTTTCGCCATTTAGGAGATTTATTCTTACTAATATAGAATACAGTACAAAGTCCATAATCCGGACTCATCGGGACTTCAGCAATTCCGGATCAGGGGTTTTTCCAGATTACAGATCATCAATTTAAATCTGGTAAGATGGCATGCAGAAATTATACAATTAAAAATATGAAATTGTAATTTATGAAATAAAGAACAATTATGATCTAAAGGGTTTCAAAATTTATAAAAAAAAAAAAAAAAAGCTTAATATTTATTTGTTTACTTTATTAAACATTTCTTTCAATGTAAGTTGTTTAAGATGCTTCCACAAAATATTCAAAAAGTTCCCTTTTCTTGTGTCATATATAGTGGACTTTCCAATGCCATACTTCTCTCATAATTTTGAAACAGACAGGACTTTATCCATTTTTTGCAGCAATTCCACTTTTTGTTTAATGGACATCAAAACATGCTTTCGCTTTGTATATCCTTTGGCAGCTCCAGAGTTGGAAACTCTTTTTGACGTAATCGAAAGTTCAAGCTTAATTTTTATAAAATTGTTCTAACAGTCTGCAAAAAATAATAAGCCGGATCTAATTAGAAGATTAAGAAACAGCACAATCTGCAAAATTAACTGAAATGCCATAGATAATTTTAGCCTAGCTTATACCATCTGTTATACATTAAATGCACATGCGTAAACGCATTATGCATTTACGCATGCGCATAAAGTTTGTAGCTTTGAGGTCCGGATTATGGACGTCCGAATTACAGACTTTGTGCTGTATATCATAATCATTCCTTTTTTCTATATCATTATTACTATCATCATCCGAAATATACATCATGGAATGTGCCAGCAGGAAGTCATTGTTCAGATTCACTGCTAATATTATTTATCTCTATATTTTCCTCACTCAGATTGCTATTATTCTCACATCCAAAAGTTTCCTTGTCTTCTTTTTCTTCATCAGATAATTCTTGAAGAATGCTAGCAAAATCAGCTGGTTGCACATATTTTTTTACTATGGAAACCAACATAAAAATTATAGAATCGAATTTATACAAATTAAAATAATGCATGTCAATTAATAATAAAAAATTACAAAGTATTTGAGAAAAAAAATATTTTCCCAATTTTCACCCACGGCCACACACGTGTTATAACTTTTAAAAAGAAGCTGCCATGTAGCACAAAAGCCCAGTAAAAAAACAAAAAGTGTCATATGACTTCCTTCTGGCACATTCCATGATGTAGGGAAAATTGAAAAGAGGAATAGAAATGACATTCACGTCCCAACTGTGATATGCGAAAAGTGTGTGTTAAAAACCGAATTTATCGTTAACTTTGTGCATAGTGCGCGTGCTGGAAGGTTAAAATCCAAATCTCTAATACCGTAAGATTTAGTCAACTTCATAAAACAGTTAAACATAATAAGCAAAGCAGCATATCTAAATTTTAAAGTAATTTATATCAATCATGTTTTTTATTCGGTAATTATCAAGACACTTTAATTGCATAATCAGAATTGTAGAGTTTTCAAGCACTGCATGTAAAAATTTAAAAAAAAAAAAAAAATTTTGGCATATTTGTTTCGCTGAGCGTACATTATAAGAATTTTTTTCACACATACAGAATAAATGGCACTCCTGATTGATGATCTCAGCTCATGTTCGATGTTAAAATTGATACATAGTTATCCAATATGAAAGATCACAAAGAGGAAGGTTTTGGTTAGAGTTAAGTTCTCAGAGGTTAGGCTCCCAATTAGTACGTCATCAGCATTATGCAAGCTTTGTGGCATAGATTAATCTAGAAATAACACAGTCCAAAAATTTTGTTATAATTTTTAGAATCAAGATAGGAATTAAAGGGGTATTTTTAATTTATTATTTGAAAGATAGAGATTTTATATTTTACATATATATATATAATAGATTCTGTAGTAGAACATAGGTGGTTGAATCTGTAATGAGCAGCGAGAATTTCGATGTCATAGATTACTAAAACTCTGATTCACAATGAGTAAGAAATTTAGCAGTTAAGGTACATTTAATTCAACTTTTATTTCAACATACATGTTATGGCCACAATCAAGTTGGCACATTAATTTTGCCTATTACAAGAGGTTTACATTTTTGATAACTTTGCAGCAAGAAGGCAGCAGCAGACAGACAGCAGTGCAGCTAGGCCAAAGCACTCAAAGATGGTGAAATCTTAATTCAGACTAAGTTAGTTTGGATTCCAATGCATTTGATCGAATAGTTAATACTTCTATAAAATTATTATTGGCTGCTTGAGTTTTAATTCCATTTATATCATCAGAATTATGTAAGAGTCATATGACTTCGATTTTTCTGGAAATGACGCAGTACAAATAGAGGTTACTATTTTTAAACTACTGAAGTGAATTAATTTTCGCTGCTAATTTAATGTTTTATATATTCTTTATTTTTCTTGCATATATATATGTTTGTATTTTTTTACTCTTTGCTTCCCAGTTTCAAAATTTATACAAATTAAACCAGTACAAATCAAAAGTGCTCATGTTGTGTTATAAAAAAATATTGATTTTAAACAAATCATCATATTTTTTTTATTTATTAATTAAATTGATGTTACAATATAAAAATGTGAAGCAGAATTATGCATTTTTTTCAGGTTTAAAAAATGGATACTGTAAAGCAGAATGGCTCCTCTCTGCAGAAAGACTGCAGAGATTTCAATGAAAAAGATCAAGAGGAAATAACAGGAAGAATCAAAGTTCTGGTTCATCAAGATGCCTTAGATATACCAGAAGAAGTGCAAAAAAAAGATGTCTCTCACATTGAAAGACCCCATTTATTTTCAGATATAAAGCTAGTGACTAAAATATGTCCTAGTGAAACTATAGAACCAGATGACATCATTACTCCTCTGAGTGAAGAATCAAGTCCAACTGCTACGGGTCAGCACTGGGAAGACAAACCTTCTGTTGAAATCAATGATGCAGATTTAGATAGCTGTTTTGGGAAATTATTTCCTTGTTGTGGAAATCTTGTTGATCCTAACAGTATTACATGTGGAAGATTTTTAGGACTTCTTATCTCCTTTCTTTTCTATGTTTGCAATATTGCATCAGATATTGCAGTGTGCTATTACCTTTTTTTACATGGTAATATGCTATGGTTTGCCCTTGCTGCAGCATTTACTATAATTCCAACTGTAATACTCAACAGTATTAGTTATCATCTAAGTATTAACAAAATGCTTGTGAAACGATCTATTTGGAACCAGGCTGAATCTTGCATTGTATCAGTATTAATTGCACTTTTACACTTATCACAATTTGGAATTTTTGCAAGGTATGTTAAAGTTTATTGTTTGCTGTTTCACTCATTACTATGGAGCATGTACTATGTTTATAAATTATATGTTTATTCTACATTATAGTTTCAGCTAATAGATTTTTGTACTATAAGCAGTTATAATCCCGCCAAAAATATTTATTTCTAATTTTTTTGTAAAGTGCTAACATTTAATTATCTTTATTGTAAATTACCAATGCATGACCAGCCAAACATTTCTGTGTGTAAAACAAACTATTTTGCATACCAAAATAGTATTTGTTTAATTAGAGAAATTTCTTTTCTATCATTTTTTATTTGGTTCTTTCACTTCTCTCAGAAATAGTTAATTTTTTTTATATTGATAATCTTTAATTAGTTTCTTTATTAACTGATTTTCAAGACTATTTCTCTTTTGTAATATGCATCTTCTGTGCTTAATTCTTTCCAATTTTTATTCTTAATTACAAATTTTATTTTGCTGTATTTTTGTTCTGTGTTTTTATATCTTGCACATTTGTTTTTAGGTACTTGAGCTACATTTTTCTCTATGAGTTGGAATATTTGTGGGTGATATTTTGCCCAAATGAAAAGCGTAAAGATTTTGACCATCATAGTGGCCGATATGTGGAGTTGCCTTATCTTCCTTATCTCTTCATGGTTGAAGCAATTCTACAGTGCTTACCTCAGCTTGTCATACAATTGTATATTCTTGTAGAAGGAGAAGGAGTTCTATCCTCTGATACTAGTATGTATTTCTTTTCTTTTCTTTCTTTTTTTTTTTTTTTTTTTTTTTTTTTTTTAAATTTTTATTCTGTTTAATAATTTGGCTATAAGAAATTCTCAGTAGGATCTTTTGGGGTTATTTTTATGTGAATGTATTTAATCACTATCATAAGTTTGGAATTTTATATCAAGTGGTTCAGTATTCTACTATAACTGCTCAGTTTGTGATGTAATTTTAATATTACCATTTTATACTGAAATAAAAATGAAATATGAATTGAAAACATTGTTGAGAAAGATTTCTTTTTGATAAATATTTAACAGCATATTTATAAGGGAGGATCCAATCAAAAGGTATTTTCAAATGTAATCACCAAACTTAAGCATATGTCCCACTGTTTCACCATGCAGTCATTCGTAGATAAAGTTTGGCTGAGATTGAAACCAGTTTCAAACTGTGTTCATGTCGTCACTGTCCAATTGCAAATGTTGAGCTCAGAGTACCTTTTTTAGTAGACCAAAGACATTCACTTAGTGAATGTTCGGGGCTATAATGGTGTGCCTCTCCTCTCACTGTAATGGTGCAACTCTCTGCACCAAAACCGGTTCCGAGTGGTCATGTGTGGCTACACATTGTTGCGGAGCAAAAGCACTCCAGAAGACAAATACTTGGCCTCTTGGCTTTCATTGCTGTACACAAATGTTCGAAGGTATTTCAGTACTGAGCAGCATTGATTGTCTCACCTGGGACTGGGAATTTAATGCGAAGTGGGCCTTTCATACCGAAAAAAAAAGGTCAGCATGATTTTACCTTTTCTCTGCATCATTCTGACTTCTTTGGTGGTGGGGAGCTGGGATGTTTCTAGTGTTGCCTTTGTCATTTGTTTTCTGGTTCGTAGTAATGGTGCCAGCCATTACTACGAACACATCATCACCTGCCACAACTTTGTCCAAGAAATTGTCCTCAGCTCGGTATTGGAGATGATGCAAGGACAATCCCATGCGAAGCCAACTCTGATTGTGAGATTGTGTGGGACCCACTGTGCATTCAGTTTCCTGTAATGCATGAACAGAAGCAAAACTCACACCAACCTCCTCACTGATATCCTTTATTGTGTGTCATATATTTGCACGAATGATCTGGTCAGCTTCATTCACCAGAGTGTCCATGATGACGAGATTACTTTAACCAGGTCACAGATCATCTTTTAAAGATTCCTGTCTCTCGTGGAAACACTTATGCCAGTCTTGCACATGAGTCAATAACAGTGAATGTTCTCCATATTTTGTTTTCATTTTCCAATGTGATTCACGAATGACACTTTCTGCTGCTAAAAATGAGTACCATGTTGCTCTTCTTTAGTTACAAGTATTATGCAACACAGATGAAATGACTAATGATTGTCTGCGGCACAAAACTGTTATGTGACTGCCAGTGCATATCGTGGTTTTATATGATTACCTAGGCAAGTGTATTCCGCAATAGGATTTGTCTTTCTTACCTCTTGCACTTCCTTTACACACAGTTTTTGTGACAGTCATGCAAAAATATCAAATAATGGCCACTGTTCCATTTTCATTTGATCCACGTTCATACAGTGAAGTTATGGACATAATCCAAATCAAAGTCATGGACATTGTTGAAAACTGGTTTCAATCTCAGCCAAACTCTTTCTGTGAACAAGGTATTCACCACTTCGTGTAACAGTGGGACAAGTGCTTGTGTAATTTTGATGATTATCTTTGAAAATAAGTGATACCTTTTCATTTTGTGACTTCTGTTTCATTTTCATATGATCCACCCTTTTATTTCTACCGATTTATAATTATGGAATACAGAATTATCAGGCGTATCGTTAAAATAATTTGTATCTGATTGCAGAATATAATACAGTACAAAGTCTTTAATCCGGACTTGTCGAGACTTCAGCGATTCCAGATTATAGATCATCAATTTAAATCTGGTAAGATAGCATGCAGAAATTATATAGTTAAAAATATGAAATCGTGATTTATGATCTAAAGGGTATCAAAATTTACAAAAAAAAAAAAACTTAATATTTATTTGTTTACTTTATTAAACATTTCTTTCAACGCGTGCATGCGTAAAGCATACATTGTGCATAGTTGAAATTAGAAAATTGCAACCAGAAAACTATTTGATGTGTGTTCGTGATATTTATAATGACAAGGAACCTGATTTAAATCATATCGGAGTACATCAAGATGAAACTCTACATTTAGTAAGGAATTATAAGCCGAATAAAATTAAAAACATCTGCCCTGAAGATGAGGATAGTGCTGACAGATCAACTTCCAGTTCATTGTGCGCCTCGCCGTCGGAATGGTTAGAGAAACCAGGGTTCGTAGCGGTCCTTATAAGTGCTTATAAGTCCTTATATTTGAAAATAAAATATAAAGGCCCTTATAGGTGCTTACTTTTTCTTTAAAGCTCTTATTTTTTTGTTTTTAGTGCTTATTTTTTGCTTTTAGTGCTTTTTTTTTAATGAACGCAATATTTTTCCCCGTACCAAAGCCGAAACTAAATAAACAACTTTTCTTCCTAATATGGAATGCCAGATGGTGAATCATACTCCCGGAAATAGCTTTTCCCCCTTTCTTTACATTAACATAACCTTTGGTGTGCACGAAGAGTACAGACAGGTGCTCATCGTTCTATTGGTCAAAGAATTGCGAAAGCAGTAGAAAATTCCACTACATTCGGCATTCTTTTCCTTCCACCCAAATACTACACACGTTTGAATTTCTGTCAAGATCTTAATAATTTGCATTCTCATTCCGCTTGGTCAGTTCATATTCGTGTTTATTATGATAATTATGCTTATATTATGAGTATATGTACGAATGTTTATAATAACATAGTTGCAATAACTGCTGAAGTATAATAAACTTCCAAAAATGGTTCTGTTGTAACACAGATTAGCTTTCTAAGGAATAATATTTGGAATGGCTTAAATAAAGGGAAAGTAATCGAATAGTCAAAATAATTTAATTTTTTGGCCAATGCATTATACAGTACGAAGATTGAGAGGTTCTCCCATTTCTCCGCAAAATCTCGACTATTGAAACTGTTACAGTTCCCTGCAAAACAAGCAATGGACTTTTTTTTTTTTTTTTTTTAATTGTTGTTGTTGTCACTTTCCAATCTGGATTGAATAGGACGAAAAGTTCTGCTGTCTACCAACCCAACCAAAGAATGATTCTATTCCGGAAATTTAACGCCGTCTGCTGAGAATTAGAATGAAAAACACCCCAGTTATTTAGTTCTTTATTCTCTCGATACCGGCAGCTGTTGATTCCGATTGCGTAATATCATGTAGGAAAGAATTACGGCGCACGTATTGCGCAATAACGTTTGCAATATTTGCAGTAATTAATTTTGATGTTCTGTCCGTTATTTGTTTATGAACATTTAAAAGAGTTTTACTGTGCTTGCTAAGCAGAATATTTTACAGTTCCATTGGTTTACTTTTATATGATGCACATATCGAAATGTCAAAAGCATTTATTTAGCGGGAAAATCTAAAGAGCGGCTACAGTCTACCCCCCCCCCCCTTCTTTTTCAAGTTACACTCGACTGTCCGAATATTCGCCAATTTCCAAGTATGCGGGTTAGTTAAGCTTTTACTATTAAAGGATGACTGCGTGAAGCAAATTTCTGTCTTCTGATTTCAGAAATGTTCCTCTTTTTACTTCCTTGTACGAAGTAAAAAGGAAGTATTGTAATCGCGAAAAGTTTCAGGTAGCATATTTCAACGAAAATATCCATTTTGACCGCTATCGAATGCAATTTAACAATGTTTTTTTTTTTTTTGTGATATCTGTACGTAAGGACAGAATAAAAGACTCATTTCCTCCAAAAAAATTACAAAACTGCTTTAAAATTAATTCTGAAGAGAATTTTTCGTGGCGTCTGTACGAACGTATCTCGCATAACGAGTAGCCTCAGAACGTTGAAATTTTGTATGTAGGACTGCTATAACATGTAGATGTGCACCTCGTATTTTGGTTGCAATCGGCAGCACCAAACGTATATAAATATATTTATATATATATCCACTCTGTTAGCCGGCTAAGTGATCTCAGTTTCTTTACTCGTATATGTTTGTAAATTGTTCATTTTTTGCTTTAAAAATGATTGAATTATGTTGTTTTTATCTTCCGGTTAAGGATTTTATGCCTTTAGTAAATCTGTATGCAATATTTTTAGAATTAGCAACAACTTTAAAGTTGTTTAAGTGTCGCTAAGCCTTTTTTTATGATGGCGGCCATTGATTGTTTACATTTGAAACAGCAGACTAGTGGGTTTGTTGCCAATCTAGAGAAACTTAGCTTCGCAACAACAAAGATAACACCTTCATTTATTATTGCCAATTAAATCATGCTTAATTCTTTCTGGAATTTTTTCAAGGAAATAAGCGTTTGAAATTTACTTCGTAATTTTTAATATAGATATTTTGAGTTTTTATGTATTTTTGCCTTCTCGCGAAGTGAGAACTGAATTAATTAAATGAGAAATACTCAATCGTCTGTGAAAAACTGTTTCTTTTTTGCTTTGTTTGCTTAATTTCTTTTATACATAGTTCTAGCTTTATTATAGTATTTGAATAGAACATGTGGCAACGATTAGATAATTCTATTCTTTAAATGATATAATTCTGTGCATTATGAGTTATAATATGAACGAAATATAATACTGTTAAGTGAATCTAGCACCAGAGTGTCGCTATGGTAAACAAATACTAGAGTGAATTTTAAAGAATGCATTTATTCTATTGTGGTTTATGCACTGTTGGCGAAGTAGATTTAATTCAATCCAATAAGTTTAAATGAAATGCAAGAAAAAATGCGTATAATTTAATATTCCGTACAAGGAAGTCATGTGGTGTACACATCAGATTTTTTACTTAAACTACTTTGCTTGCAATATCTGTTAAGGGAAAACTAATTTACAATGAAAATTTAGAAAATGTTCAGAATTTAGATTTAAATTATTTAAATATCAACATGAGTGGAAAAATAAATTTTATTTATTATTAGGTTCCAAGTGAATACAATAAATATGCCTTATTTATTATTTATTTTCTCTATTTTGAACTGAAATTTCATCATTAAATCTTGTAATATAATTTAGTTCTGCATAGTTTTTTTTTTTTTTTTTTTTCTCTCATTGTAAACTAGTTCTGTAAATTGAACTGTTATATAAAATTTAAAAAAAAAAAGTAATTTTCCATGGTTGAGGTAATGCTTATTCTCTCTTAATAAATATTGCATTTCTCATATTTAAAATTACAAGTCTAATTTTTAAGGTTATGCAGTTGTGTATAATGTAATTAGACAGGTGCTTATTTTTTTCTTAAAATGTGCTTGAAAAGTGCTTTTTTTTAACTAAAATATGGCTATGAACCCTGGAAACAAATCATCTCTCTGTCACTTTCTTCATGCCTTTATCCATTTTTTGCAGAAATTCCACTTTTTGTTTAATGGACATCGAAACATGCTTTCGCTTTGTAGATCCTTTGGCAGCTCCAGAATTGGAAACTTTTTTTAACATAATCAAAAGTTTAAGCTTAGTTTTTATAAAATTGCTCTGACAGTCTGCAAAAAATAATGAGCCGGATCCAATTAGAACATTAAGGAACAACGCAATCTGCTACATTAACTGACATAGGTAATTAGATAATTTTAGCCTAGCTTATACCATCCGTTATACATTAAACACGCATGCGTAAATGCATTATGCGTTTACACATACGCAAAAAGTTTGTAGCTTTGAGGTCCGAATTATAGATTATTCCGGATTATGGATGCCCGGATTAAAGACTTTATACTATATTGTGATATCAGTCAGCTTTGTTCTTATAAGAATTCTTCAAGTTATTTGTGAAGAATATTTACAGCTCCATAAATTGCATATCATGTAATTAATAAATTGCATGTTCAAGAAGGCCTCAAAATTTCATTTCTTGAAATTGTGTTAAATGCATCGTTATCTTCTAAAACCCGAAATATATTATTATTATCTAATGAGTGAAATAGAAACTTTAGGAATAGAGAATCTTTTATTGGTTCCTGCGCTTTACCCTTAAATGATTACATAATTTTCATCAAAGCAGTAAGAATTATGCTTATTTTTTATTCAAGGAAATGGTTTAAAAGTAAGTGCATGAACAATATAATATTCAATTTTAATTTTTGGAATTTTTTTTAGCTTGAAATCAAGAGTACTGCCATCTGGTATGTAAAATTAGGAATAAAAATTCTTTCCCAGATATGGAAATGGATTGTTTTTAATCTTTTTTATGCATTTCTTTTGAGCATTTCAGCTCGGAAATAAAACAGAAGTAGAGGGTGAAACCTCAGCCCGTAATTTTGATGGGAGCAAGAAGGAAGGGGTTAATATCATAACCTAAGTACAGAAATAGCATTAATCTCCATGTACGTTTTTATGAACACGATTTAAATATTGTATTATTACTATTTTTAGATGTATTGTATGTAAATTATGAAAGCAGCTAGAAGAAATAAATGTATTAGTTTAAGTGATAAAGAGTTTTGAACTTTAACACAGTTTGACTTGGATATCATTAATGATGTTCAAGTTCAAGGAGTATTCAGTATTTGAAAAAAATTTGGATAATTTAGAAAATAATTTTTTAAATAGTTCAGAAATGAACACTTTTTAATAAATGATTTATTAATTCCTTTCTGATTATAAGATTCAGATTTTAGACTTAAAATTGTAAAGCTATGTTCATATGCATAATGTAGGAAAACCATCTTGACAAGCAAAGTAATAAAAATTCACTCAAAAATGAGATTTCTTATGGGATTTTTAAGACTTTTATTTATAAAAAGTGAAATTAAATTATGATTGGAACCAAATGAGAAACCTAAAAATTATCTATCATATGCATACAGTGTAACAAGTTGGTTGGAAATTTGTTTCTTTTTTTCATTAAAATAAAAAATAACTGTAATTAATGTAAAGAAATAACTGTAATCAGTGATGTATCTATTTCTGCAGAAGGAATTTTTAAGTTACTTTCCATACATTGTTATCTGAAATGAAGGTTTTACTTGGCAAGGAGATCTTCAGAATATAAAGGAAGTGGTAGTTTAATACACCACTTCCTTTATATTCAGTGGTGGATATGATAATACATTTTAATCAAGCTAAAATAATTTCTGATGTGTGTGGTATGGTATTGTTATGAAAGAATACAATTCACCAGTTCTGTACGTTTCTTTTCCGAAGCAACTTTCAGTTATAGTAGCTGTTAGATGTTCATTAGAATGAATCATTTTATTTTTTTATAAAAGTTCAAAATAAATAATTGTTTTGTAATTCCACCAAACTAATAACATGATTTTCTTTTGGTGCTTTTTGAGCTGATTTACTAGTTTTGAATGATGATCTTTAGCACTCGTTGTTAATGTGAATAATTTATTTTTCATTAGTCATTTCAAAAATGGATTATTTTGCATATGCTTCAAAAGCAAAAATCGTAAATGCTGATATGTATTGTCAAACGAATTTATTTTAAGTACATGCGAAGTCTAAACATCATTTTTATAATCAAGCTTTTTCAAATAGTCATCACTGGTTATTTTGAATGAATTCAGACTACAGTTGTGTGGTAATCCATTTCATTCAGTGCTTTTGTTGTCATCAATCTTAATTGATTTACCAAAATGCGATACATCTTAAACTGAATAATTTGAGAATTAAATTTTATAAACTGATTCTGGCATGTGCATTATCATCCTATATAGCATTAATGTGTTTATGTGTATCTGTAGCTTATGTACCTTTGCTAAGATGAAGTAAAATGTGACAAAACTGTTGATTTTTATTATCCATCCTTCGATGTAAAATGCTCATGCAAGTTTTTATGTTTTATTTAAAACATATGTAGATATGTTGGTTGCCACAATGCATTCTCAAAAAGTTGTTTCAAATAATATTAAATTTTTATTTACATTCACTACTACTACAGCTTCTTGACCAAGAAGCTGCCTGTATTTTCTGTGCAACCCTCCATATATATAGAAAGAGAGAGAAGAAGACAAAAAAAGGGATGCATAACTGCTTTTATAATATACCTAAAACTATAGATAAAGTGGTTAATAAAGATCTAAATGTGCTTAGATAAGTTAAAACTAGTAATTAATAATGCAAACTTACCTCATTCTGAAACAGTCTAAGAAATGGGTAAATATTAAAAAACAGTAAAAGTGCAAAACCATGTTAATAAATGTAGGTCAGATTAGACAGATTTGTATGTAAAATATATGACAAAATAGATAAATTTCCATCTAAAATATGTGACAAATTGAATATGTAGAATAGGGTTGCTCAACTGTGGGAGAGGGATTTCATATTTTCATGGGAGAATTCCTTTTATTTAGTCATTAAGTATTTAGTTTTAGTAAATAAAACTGCTTTTATTCAAGTTTTAATGTTTATCGATTTATCAATATTTTCTATACCTTTTTGTTGTTTAATTTATAAAAATCTGTTAAAAATTTATGTCAAAATAAATTACATATAATTTTCAAGTTTAGGAAGGGGGATGATCTAGCAATGGTGAAAGGGATGCATGGAGCAAAAAAGGTTCAGAAGTGCTAATGTAAGAAAAATTGTGAGAATGTTGAAGCAAATAATAATATGTAATAGTCAAGCAGAAAATTTACAGATTTCTTTCAAAAAGGAGTAATTGAATGTGAAAATGAAATAAAAGCAGTGAACAAGGAAACTACATATATGTCTCATTAGGGACTGGTATATGCATAAATTCATTAGCTGCTTTCTCAGCTTAATCAGAACATATTTATACATTTACAGTTTCCTTGTAAATATTCCATTTTGTTTATTTTACATTTGCATTTGTTTTGTTATGAATTTTATTTTTCATTTGCATGTTTTATATTATTAATTATTTAATTTTAGTGTTTTTTCCTTTTTATAATTGGCAGACTCTTCTAACTGAGAGAAATTAACATTATTAAAATACTTCATTTTTGCTTATGTACACAAACTTACATATTCATAAACACAGCACATATTACAGCTATCTTGAGTTTTCCATTGCATTTTCTGCTGTCCCAATTAGATCCCCGAATCTCTTGAGTGTCTAGCTTTAGTATTTGCTGAAACGAGTGTTTCACAGCATTAAATTAAATTTATTGAATTAATTGAACTTAAATTGTACAAATTCCATCTCCCTACCTCTGGTAATTTTTAGTAGCATTTTTCTTATTAAATTTTATTTAATCTAAATTATCTTAATCTGCTGTAGACATTTACAGAACTTTTATGAAGATTCAACCAATGTTTATTCAATTAATATTTGTACTTAATTTAGTTTTACATCAATATATGGTACATTATGATGTTTATACACACAATGCATGATTATTATTTTATTTTCATTATATTTAAAATCGAATACCTAATTAAATATTAATATATTTTACATCAGATTTATATTATGTACATTTAGCAGTTTAATTCTTTAAAATACGGAAGATATAATTTTGTCTGTTTTGTATCTTTAAAAGCTTACTCAGTATGCGTACATCAAATGTGATCCAATTTTTAACATAAGAATAATTTCAATGCCTAGGAAGAAAACTTACATAACCTCTGTTTATCATATATAAATTAGCAGTCTGTTTTGATGTTTAATAATGAAGAAAATTTTTCTTGAGTAAATTGAAAAATAGTGAACCATTTTGAAAATTTAAAAATATAACTACCTCTAACTAATATAAAAATTAATATAGCTCTTATTTTCTTTTCAGATTGTATGCTGTTTATATCAGTCATTGTGAGCTTGTTAAATTTGACTCGCCTGTTAACTTCTTGCAAACACATTCAGAAGAATTTTACGATTTCCTGGGCTGGGTTGGGATTTATATACATGTGGTATCTTTTTACAAACATTTCAAGAATCATATCATTTACTCTATTCATGACAAAATTTCTACTGGGATTTACCATACTTTGCATCTTTCATTGGGTTATCATGAGTTTATGGGCTGTAGGAGTTTTGTCATCTCCTGTGCCATGTCGATCATTTGAAGGTTGCTACAAAAATTTCATAAAGTATTTAAAGGGTTTTGTATATGGAATTATGTATTTATTATGCTTCATCGAACTAAAAATTGTTGAAGATTCTGATGGACCTGCTGTGCCATCTCGTTATTTGTATGCTTTTTTTTACTCTGTGATATTCTTGGAAAACTCAGTTGTAATAATTCTATGGTATATATATAGTCCAGGTGTATGGTATCATATTCCTGCTGTTTTACTTACATTTCTTAGTTTCTTTATAGGAGTTGTGTTCATGTTTGTATATTATAGATATTTCCACAAAAATGTCATTAATCAGTCACAAAGATGGAAGTGTTCACTTCTTTTTCCTATGAGAAACAGATACGTATAATCTATAACCATTGCACAAAATCAGGTGCCATAACATAAGTATTATATAAAAAAATGAACAAAAATATACCAAAGATTTTTATGCTGTTTTAGTACTCATGCCTAATGAGACTAGTTCATACATTTTGCAGAACATTCATGCCAAGTTTTTAACGTCTTTTCTTTTTATACTTGTTAAAGCACGTAGAGCTTATAAAAAGAAAGTTTTGAAATTTTGCAAGGTTTATAGAATTTAGATTTTAATATAAAAATGCACTTTTTACTCTGAAATCTTTTATAGATCATTAACTTTTTATAAACAATGCAATAGTGTTAGAATCATCATTGTAAAAGTTATATTAAGGCAGTGTGCCTTTGATCTGTTCTTTCTGTGGCTGTTAAATCTCATTTAAAAAGTCTAGCATTGTAAGGGGGAAAATGCAATCAGATTAGTATTTTGGCCCAAGTGTTCATAATGCTTCTTTTAACAAATTATTTGACATTTAGACATAGGCATTTTTGCTTAGTTTAGCAGTTTAAGTTCTTTAATTTTATTTGTGGATTACTTGAGTGTGTTTCTGAAAGATATTGTGCTTTTAAAATTTTGATCTCAAAAGGAATAAAATCAAAAGATGATTATACTAAGTTCTTGAATCCTTAAATATAAAACCTGAAAATGCCTATAAAATTTGATTTAAAAAAAATCTTGGTTAGTTGCTATGATTTATAATAAAGATGTTAACGTTAAATCATTCTGCATAGTCACTGAATATTTGATAGTTTTAAACTAACCATAGGTATGTTCTAAAATTTTGAATAAAGGAAACTTGGATGAGGTGGATAATAAATGTGTACCCAGATATGTAATGCATGGCATTAAAAACATCTTATAGTAATTACAGCAATATTGCAAATATTCTTAATTATTAATTAGATATATGGATATAATGAAATCATTTGTTGAGCGGCAGTAAAGATTCATTACAAAAAAACTATCTTAAAACACCTCTCCCCCCAAAAAAAATCCTTGAAACTATTAAAATGCACCTTGTAGTTTGTAACATCCTTTGCCTTTTAATTACATGATTATCAAACCTTGCAAAGGACTTGACCTAAATTAACTTGCAGATATTTAACAATTTAATATAAAATATAAGGCTTTTTTTTAATGTTTACGATTTAATGGTATATTTGAAGCAAATATAATGCTCCATAGTAATTTAGGTATTTGACAAGATATTTGAGACATTTCTGTCATTAATATGCATCAAGCAAATATTCACTCTTCATTTATATCAGCTTCCCTTGCTATGCAAAAGTAAAGCGTTCATATGAAATTTATTGTAAGCAAAGTGGGAAAAAGCAAAGAAGTACTGTAGGCACCACATAATGCGATCAGATTTGTTGATAACTATCTGATAACGTTTAAGTGATGAGAAAAATATCAGTGAAATTTAACTACTATAAATATAACTAGAAACATGTACACTTTTTCATCTGTATCCATCCAAACGTTTCCTCACAGATTGGTTAGTTGGAGATGTTTTTAATTCTTCGTTGTCTTTTATTTTATTTATTCAAAGGATGGCATGCTTAAAGCAGCATTTTATTATCTTTTTTGAGATGTTCCAAGACTTTGATGTTGTCTTAAATCAATATCAAGATGCTTAGTGACCTAATCCATTAACTTGAAGATATAGCTATGTCATATGGCAATCTTTTTGCTCTCTTTCGACTTTATTTGGTGACAGTGCTTCAATTTAAAAAATTCATTCTGTACGGTTTTCATAACATTAACCAACATTATTCTCAGACAACTATGTCACTGAGAACCAAAATCTGAAAACCATGGTGGTTCTCAGAAAGTATTACAGTTTTTTTAATACCTTGTTCCCTTTGATGAAAGCTGTGACATGCCTGTTTTCATCTGATATATGACGAGTGACACACCTGGTATAGGAGGGTAAGAACCAAGTGTCAAATATTAATATGCTATCATTATTTGTATCCATAGGTAGGCATCACAGGCTTGATGCGTGCAAATGTGAAAGGTTGAAATTGGTGGTGCTCTTTCTTTTGTGAAAGGCTTGGAGCAAGATAGTATGCCTAGCTACTAAAGACTGATACATTCGCCCTCTACCACATAGTTCTTTGCAGGCGTCAAACAAAAATGCTTTAAACTTGTATGCTGTAGACTAATTCGTCATTCTTTTTGGCAGTGATTGCATAAAAAAAAAGTTGAGCCATACTTTTGTTTTACACCATTAAAAAAAAAATCTTCAAATTTGTTACATTAACTGAAAAAAAGGTAATAATTCAGATCTTTCTTGAAATTAAAATTTCATACAGCATGGCATAACTAAATTCTCTTATTGGGTGTAGTATAAAAATCTCTTCTGTAAAATAGTTTGGTTCCGATTAAATTCAGTTAAATCATATTCTGTAATTTCCATTCTAATTAGTTAATAAAGGTACCTAACTTAATGTATGAAAAGTTAAATATTTAGTTCCTCCCTTCTCCCTTGTACCTGTTAAAAAAAGTCTTGGTATTATTCAAAAAGAATCTCCAGGAAGTTCTTGAAGAACAAATTTTTAACTTTCAAGTAAATGCGTTAGAGACTATATTTTAAAGAGATTATTTATGCAACTGTAATATTATAGAATTACTTTCCATTGTTAGATACAAAATGAATTAAATGTATTTTGATATCTAGAAACTCGGACTATATTTGCATGATTGAAATTTATACCAAAGCTTTAAATTTAGTTCATCACTGAAATATATATTTTACTTTTTTTAGTTCCTTTTCTATGTGTGTGCATGTATGAATATCTGTCTTGTGAATTTTGTTTTTTTAAAATGAAAAAGATTTGTGATAATTTACGTATGGGTTTCTTTTTATATATGTATGTGTCATGATTATACCTTTTTCATTTATAAGAATATTTGATTACAAGGGAAATAATTTCACCTGAATTGATCTCGATTTTTATTTAGATATTTGTCATGTTCTGTTTTATACTTGATAATGGGATATGTTAGCATTAAATATTGTAGCTTTTTTGGAAATTTTTATTATTTTAAAATTTTGCATTATTTTTAACCCTCCAGTTGACCAAGGATTTTGGTTCCAAAATTTAAAACTTTCCAAAGATGCTGTGATAACAAACTATTTTCCTGCTTCTAATAACTAAATGCCTCTAGTATTTTATACCTGGATTCTTTTTCTTTTATTATACTGTCTTTTATTAAACATATTTTAAGATGCATATATACATCCACATTTAAAGAATACAAAAAAATTCTAATGGCTTGGCCTGTTGGAGGGTTTAATCACAAATTTATACAGTACAAAGTCCGTAATCTGGACTCGTCGGGACTTCGGCGATTCCGGATTATAGGTCATCAATTTAAATATGGTAAGATGGCATGCAGAAATTATACAATTCAAAATATGAAACCGTAATTTATGAAATAAAGAGCAATTATGATCTAAAGGGTATCAAAATTTACAAAAAAAAGCTTAATACTTATTTGTTTACTTTATTAAATATTTCTCTCAATGTAAGTTGTTTAAGTTGCTTCGTTTATTGTGCTATACGCGCTTGCGTAAACATTAAATGCGCATTCATAAAGCATATTAAAAAAAAATGTTTGCGGCTTTGAGGTCCGGATTATAAATCATTCCAGATAATGGAATCCGGATTACAGACCTTGTACTGTATTGCAGTAGTGGAAAAAATTAGTCTCCATTCCATTAGTATATTCCCCTATCCAACTATTTTTGTAATTGCTAATGCTTAGTGTTTATATGTATTTCAGAGAATTGATTTCATGAACGTTTAATGCTAAATGGCAAATGTTATACTGAAATAATATAAAAAGATAATATATGGATTGAAAAACAGAATTTATGAATCAGTAGTCTGTTACTCCGAACAGTGATGTAATAGGTTGAAAAATGGATCTAAATTAGTTAATTGGATGATCTAGTTGTCAAAAAAAAAAAAAAAAAAGGAGGAAAAAAGAATGTCTTCTCAGTATTTTATGAAATCTTTCTTCCGTAATAATGTTAGCCTTGGCATGATTTGATCAAACTTTGAATGTTACGTTTCAACTGAGATTCCCCCCCCTGGTAACTGCCCTTTATATATATATATATATATATATATATTGTCTTCCTCTCACCCATACTTCCTTCAGACCAGACTAACTCTTTTTAATTAGATTAAGAGCATAGTTATTCTCAGGCCAAGATAAGACATTCCATAATGTTACTACTCACGAGTTAATTTTACATGTAACCTGTAAAAAAAGAGAGTGGGAAATAATATGTAAACTATATCCTAACATACTAATTCAGAAGTCAAACAACAAAAATCAGCGTTATATTTACAAAATTTTCACAGGACTAGTTTCGATGGTTTTACCGAACCACCATCTTCAGCTGCAAAACCGCAAATGAACAAGATAGGAAATAATGATTAGATAAGATAAGAAAGCCTGGACAATTACACCCAACATTATTAATCAAGCAGTTAAAAAATTCTCATCTCAACACACTAAAAGCCACACTCTTATTTTAGGAGATTATAAAAATTCTGTTGTCATTCCCTTCTTTCCATCAATTAGCTATAAAGTTGCACATATTTTGCAGAAATTTAACTTTCGGGTTGTTTATTCTCCCATCAATAAAATTCCGACTTCTATACTCAAGGTCCCCATTCCAGATATGAATTCCTGGGGTATTTATAGAATTCCTTGCCAGTGTGGTTTAATTTACATTGGCCAAGCTAAGAGAGCCTTAAAATTTCATGTCAAAGAACATGAGGCATATGTTAGAAAAAAGGAAACACAGAAGTCTTCTGTTGCTCAACATTGTTGGTCCGAAAATCACACTTTCAATTTTTCTGCTGCCAAAATTATTCAAAAAACATCTTCCATTGGAGAACTGGATTTTCTAGAGGCATTTCACATTCATAAAAATCTTTCTGTTCTAGTTAACGATCCTAATTCCAATCCAAATTTGCCTTCGGCTTTTAGAGAAATTATGTTTTAGTTCTGGTTTTGCCAACAGATGGTGCCACTTGCTTATTCTTGTCCAGGCTTTCTTATCTTATCTAATCATTATTTCCTATCTTGTTCATTTGCGGTTTTGCAGCTGAAGATGGTGGTTCGGAAAAACCATCGAAACTAGTCCTGTGAAAATTTTGTAAATATAACGCTGATTTTTGTTGTTTGACTTCTGAATTAGTATTTATTCGGCGTGTTATTGTGTCTTAATTATATCCTAACATATTATATAGTCGTATGACTGTCTTTTAAATGTAGTAGTTTGATTCATTTTTGCATTTTTCAGCATTCATTGTGCCATCATCTATAAGGTGAAGCCAGCTGACTCTATAAATCACATTGGATGCGTGTATCAGTTCCTCCAATGCAACCAGTACGGTATATTTCTGAAATTCAATGGCACATGTATTACGTTCCGTCATAGCCATAATGATTCAATTTTTAATTGTGGAATCTATCCACACCTTATATTCCTTTGCGCACTTAAGACAAGTATAACACTGGCTTCTTCCTAAAATAGCAGATAGTCAGGTCCATACAGCTGAATCAGTGCAAAATATTATTTATCATCCATGCGTACTTATTAAAGACATTTCAGGTGACAACCCATTTCTTGGGAGAAACATTAAAACAAACTCTTTAAAAAAAAACGCATGTAGGATGTTGATCTTTCTGCTTCTGATTTTCCAGCATTGTCACTAACAGGACTGTTTCCTTTCCATCATCCATTCTTTTGCACATTCTTCCCATAGTGAAATGACTCAAGAATGTGCAAATACACATAACTTAAATATCCATCTTCGATCATCTGAATCATGCTTTTGAGCAGTTTAAATATATATATATATATATATATATATATATATATATATATAGGTGCTGTCAGTGTTGTGTAACAAAGCAGTAGTTTTTATTGTAGTGCAATAATTTTTTCCACTATTGTTTACACTTGTTTACCAAATCAAATTCCCGTTTAATGTTTGCCAAGGAAACTATTATTAATATAAGTTTGTTGAAAACTATTATTAATATAAGAAATTGTCTGAATTCAATTAAAAAAATTCTATCATAAAATGCTACATTTTTTTGTTTGTACTTAACAATTATTCTTTTTATGTGTTAAATAAATGCACAGAGATGTGTAAAAATTACATAAAAATATAATAAAAATAATGTAATTTTTCATTTGTGCATTTTAGAGGAAAGCAATGAAAAATATTTGTTAAATCAAGGATATTGTTAAATATGGAATATGACTCTGTATATATACAGTAGAATCCCAATACTCCATGAATGCCTGTAATTTGTTTGCACTTTTGGGTGCAAACAGAATTTTGATTTTCAGAAAATTCAGCATGTTAAATGTAATTTTTTTAATATGTGAATAAACTTTTTAAGAAAAGTCATTAGATATATTTTGAGTTACGAAATTAATTTATTTCATCATTGAAGGTTATTTCTGCATAAATTTCTTTTCGTTGATCAGGAATTTGGAATTTTTTTTTACATAAATTATTATGTTTGAGTGTATACTCCATTGTCTTTCAGTGTTGACTATGTGATCAGCCTGTGTGAAGAATTTACTTATCTACATCTTTTCAGACACTGAATTGTACTTTGTAGCAAATGAAATATACTTCATAACTGATTTGTTTACATTCCAGTAAGGGCAAACTTGTTCAGAGAACAGATCCAAAATAGCCCTTACAGGAATGTGGCATTGAAAATAATAAATAACATAAAAACAGTAAAAAAATCAAATATACATTCCTATAATAAATTTCCTCCTGTAATAAATTTTAAATTTCAACTCTAGCATTTGTAAGTTAACTGGTGGTGATATTAATTCAACAGCACAGGAGTGGAACAAATTGGTGGATTTAGTATAGAGATGTTTAATTTAGAGAAAATCGTGTTGCTGAAGTTTTTCTTAACAGTGTATATTTATTAAACTTTTCTGCCATTTAAAAGTACAAAAAGTAATTTAATAGGTAAATATACAACTTCATTTTTCCATAAAATGCCTCAATGTATTCTGACAAAAGAGTTTACTCCCTCAAAAATATTTTCTATTATTTTTTTCTCAATAATGATTCTCAAATATTCCCAAGTCTGCACAATTCTAGGTCCTGAGGTGTGTATGTTATTGGAATTCTACTCTATATTACCGTATACTATATATAATTTAGTTTGCAGAACAAAAATGTATTGAAAAATATTTACAAATGTTTGAGCAATTAATACTTTTTCTGTATTGTATTTTTTATATTTATATTTTTCTTTATATATACAGTTCTTTTACTGATGTATATTTATTAAACATATTCATAGAAAAAATGTATAATTACAGAGTGGGCATTTGTTAATTTATAAAATTACAAATTCATGTTGTAGAAAAATAGATTTTATTAAATTTTTTTAAAATATCTCTCCTTTTTTGTATTTGAAAATTAATGCATGACTTCAGGTATAGATTATTCATTTTATTAACATTATTATTATTGAATACACTTCATTTGTCTTGAGTTGATAGAATGATTAACATGACAAACAGTCTTAAATTTATATTCCATGAATAAATTTATAAAACTTGAAACCTAAAATTAAAGTAAGTATGTTGAATGATATTTCAGCTTACTTAAAGTTAAGACGTTAACTTTAGTTTAAATGTTTAATGAAAACTGTACCAATAAATCAAAACATTTATCACAAGAAATTACAACTGTATAATTATTGATTAAATATCAGTATTTATAGTTACAGTGAACTTTAGCAATACCCAGATCACTAATATTTGATCTGGAAACTCAGCTGCAAGCTAGCAAATTTATTCTTATCTCTGAAATGGCAACAACTTGTCACGACCAAACACATCAAGCATTTGTTGCTAACATACCATTGACTGCATTCAGTATAATTTATTAATCATCTTTCGTTCCGAACAAATATCTGATATATATATGCAAGGCATTCAAAAAAAAAAAAAAAAAAAAGGTGACTACAAATTTCCTGAATATTGAACTAAAGTATTTCCAATTATAAAATTCCTCAAAATATGATAATTATATGAAAACGGTTTCAGCACTGAGAGTAAAAAGGTGTTTTAAATGCAGAATTTTTTATTTGGAAGATAAAAGCAAAAAAAAAAAAAAAAATGTTAATAATATGATCATTACTTTCTAATACCAAAAATTCCATAAATTAGTATGCAAAATTTAAGATGTTGATACTTAAGGCTAGCAGATATCTCAACCTCCCAGTAACAAGAATTGTTTTATATAATGTAAAACCATTCATTATTACAAAAATAAACATGATTTTTATTACTTTAATATTCTTAATCTACTTAATGGCTTTGATTAAAGACCTATTAAGATTCATTCAAGATTCATTCTTCCAATATTATCATGAATTTTGAATATAAAGATAAGAAAGCCTAAGGTACCTTTTTGATCTGTAGAAAACATATATCAAGTCGCATTTAACGTTTACCAAAGCACATATTACCTAAATCAAGCCGAGTCGCAAGTGGTATCCTTGTTGGACTAAAGAAATCTCTTGCTTTTTCTTTCATACTTAGTGACTTATACTCTGATTGTGGCACTGAAGTTTGGAAAATGTCCATTTTACAACTTTAATGTACTACAGCCCACCTGGTAACACAAAATTAAATTTTGACACTCTTTCTCTAGAGAAACAGTGCTAGTGGGTGATTCAATGTTCATAGCACTAGATGGAACTATGCTGACTACAATAGTGCAGGTAGAGTGACAGATCTCAATTCAACCGCTTTAATGCTGACTGGAAGAAAGCTATTATTGGTCCCAATACATAAGCAGGGCAAACCATCCGACAAATTCAATGGATATATTAAATAGCCCTTACAAGTATTTTTGCAAAAATTATGGAGCAGATGATCGTCATAAGATTGACCTAGTTTCTCAAGCACCACATGGTCTGATCTGTAACTCCCAGACGGGCTTTAGAAGTTTTCATTCCACTGCCCAGCAGGTGGCTTACATTAGCCAAAATATTGAGGATGATCTCGACACCCGCAGATCTGCTTTGAAAGCCTTTATTGATTTCTCACCAGCATATGATACGGTCTGCCGCTCTAAGTTAATTTCTAAGCTGATTTCCAGAGGAATCAGTGGTGGCAATATGTTACACTGGCTACATGATTTCCTTGGTTAACAGTTTTGTTTAGTCAAATATGGAAACTCTTTATCCATATTGAAACAAATGGAATCTGGACTTCCTGAAGGTGCTGTTTTGATCCCTATACTGTTTAATATTTATATTAAAGATCTGACCAATTCATTGGAAAGCATTCCTGGGATAAAAACTCTGTTTGCTGATGACTTGTAAATGTGGGCACGCAAGCCAAAGAACACCCAGGACAAACTTAACGCTACACTTAAAGCCCTTGAGCAAATCAGTTTTTTTGTAAATTTCAGGGTATTGCAATTCAAAGTATACAAAGCCCAAAGTATTTAGGATTGCTGCCCAACAATACTTTTTTGAGGGATTATGATACCAACAAAGACAGAAATCTTAAAACTCAAAAAGGTTTATACAGTATGCTTATTCTGCAGCCACTGGCATGAATGTACACCTCAAGTTCTCTGTAGGCCTGTTTACCCTTTGGGATATGGAGAGATCTTAGTGTCTCTGAAGCTATGCAGGTTAATAAGTCATATGAGCGAACAACAGGTTCATGCCATTAGTAAAGATCCTTTCCTTATTTCAATATAATGAATATTGAATCTTGTAGGAAGAATAAAGCTAATTTTTCAGAATAAACAAAATACTTTTATTTAAATTTTAAAACAGAACCAAAAAAAATAAATACTGCAGCTCTAAACTATCAAAATTTTAAACTCTTAACTACTGCAGTTAAAACTCTTACAACTATTAAAATATTCAAAATCCTCAACTCTCTAAAAAATATATATATATAAAAATCTTCCGAATCCTCCTCTTGTTGCCACACCGTAAAATGCAAGTTTTTGCCCTATTATTTATATTTCACGTTCTCTTTAAGTCCCGATCTTTATAAGTCATGATCTTTACAAGTCACGATCTTTACAAGTCCCCCCACAAGAAGCACATTCGTCACCATAGAGACAATGCTCCTCAGAGTTCATTGAGAAAGAAAGAGTTAACACACAAAGGATCAGCATTCCCATGTGAACTTCCTTTGCGGTATGTCACAGTCATGTTATACCGTTGTAACGCTAAGGCCCAACGAGACAGTTTAGCACCATGAGAGGCGCTTTGGGTCAAGTAGGTGAGGAGATTGTGATCAGACACAATCTGCACTTTGGCACCGAAAATCCATGTGTCAAATTTTTTCAAGGCTTCGATGACACAAAAGGCTTCTCGTTCGATGGTTGACCATCGTTGTTGACAGGGCGTTAGTTTCTTGCTGAAAAATGCTATGGGCATTTCTTTTGTAAATAGCTTATCTTCATTATCATTCTCACCTATGGTAGGCAATCCTAGTAGCTGTTGTTCCTTATCATCTTTATTCTCTTCTATCTTTCCAATGGCTTTGTCAAGTAGCTCATACCATTCATCAATTGTTTCAGCTTTATCAATTTCTTCAAATAAGGGATTTCTGTGCTTCTATAAAGTTCTATAAAACTGAAAAAATCTCAGCAATTTTTTCTTCTGCTTTTTCTAATAATTCTTCATCAACATGATGTAGATCGTCTACCTTGGGATCGGGCTCTTCTATTAATTCAGCAATTCCTTCCGTTTCTTTCTCGTCTTCCAGTTCTTCGCTGTCATTCGAATAACTTTCTGTTCAATCTTCCATGTTTTCACCCTTGAACTTGAAAGGTTTCTGTGGTTTTCACTTTCATTGTGGATGACATTTTCCTTTTCAGTTCGAACATTTGTCGTATAATCCACACTTTCTTTTTCATCTCCCAGTTCAACAATATCTATGCTGTCCTTATTGTACTTTATGTTTCTATTATCATCCAGAATTTCTTTTTCAGTAAATTGTAATAGTTCACTGTTATTTGCAAGTTTATTTTCAGTTTCAAGATGTGCAGCTTCTGTGTGATTTACATTTTCATTTTCAGTTACTAAGTCAGCTTTCGCACTTTCCTTATGGATTATTAAGTCATTCTTTTTATCATCTACTTTTTCCTTCTCGTTTCCAATTTCAGCAATATATTCTTTCTCTTCTATGTTCTCATAATCAAGATTTACTTGAGTTTTATTGTCATCTGCAATTATTTCTTTTTCGGCTGCAGCTTCAGCATCATCTGTATTTTCTGTTTTGGTTATTGGCTTCACTTGAGTTTCACTTTCATTGACAGTTTCTTTTTCAACTGGAATTTCAGTCTCACCCATAAATTCGTTTTTACTTTCAGGTGGAATAATTTCTACATCTGTTATTTTGCTGTCAATTAACTTTTCCTCTTTGAGTTCATCTTCTGTTTCTACCCTCTTAGTTTATAGACCCTCTTAGTTTATAGACCTACTTAGTTTATAGACTACCTCTGAAGACAGTTATAATTTCTTCCTTCTGTGCTTCCTGTTCAACAATTTTATCTTCTATCATTTCTGTTTTCTCTATTTCTGTAAAGGGCAGTTCTTTACAGCTTCCACAGAATTTTTTAACATCTTGCTTAATAGTAGGCCAAAAGAATGAGTACTTGATTCGTTGAATTGTCTTTTTCTCACCGAGGTGGCCGGCAAGAGGGATTTCATGTGCCATTCTTAGGACTTCCCTTCTTTTTTCTAAAGGTAACACAACTTGCTTAATGTTTTCACCACAGATATATTCGGAATGAAGTAATATGCCATCATCGAAAGTATATGAATTTTGATTTTTATTTGCCCATTCAAAGCATTTTTTCAGAGTTTCGTCTTGTTCTTGATGTGTCTTGAATTCTAGTCTTACTCTGTTCGTTGTTTTCCCAGACTCTATGTTTTCTTGGGAAAGCTGATTAACAACAGCCAAATTTGTAGTATTTTCTTCAACTGGTAACGGTTTATCATCTGTCTCTTTGTATTCTAAGGGGGATGCATCCCAATAACGATCACAGTTAAACAGTTCGATATTCCCACAGAGTGTTTCATAAGCTGAAGAACTCAATAGCAAATCGGTAACTAGCTTTTTTGAAACAGCACACGTAATGGACACTCTACCGTGAAAATCATCGTCAATTTTGATCTGGAAAATCTTTAGTGGAGTAATTTCGTTTTCACCAAAAGCAGAAGATATCTCTATTTTACTTTCTCCTTCGCAAGGTATGTTGTCAACCAATTCCTCACGGACTACTGAGATTTGTGCTCCCGTGTCTACGATTCCATTTAAAATAATATCTCCACATTTAACTTTGACAAGTTTTAATTCATCTATGTTTCTAGACACGTCCACTGATTTTGAGACAGGAATAGAGATCTTGGCAGTTAGCACTTCTGGTTTTTCTTTTTCTGTAAGGGGTGCTTGTGTTTGTATTAAGTTGTTTTGTGCTGTTGCAGAAGCACTTCTTGGTATCCGATTTTTGGTACATAACTTAGATGTACGACCTTCTTTTCCACAATTATAGCAAGTTAGTTTGAAACTAGGCTTTTGTGGTTCGTTACTCTTATGGGATGGGTACACTCTTGGCGTGTTTTCAGCGGACAGCGATTTATTTCTGAAAGCTCTTTCTGGAAGTGGAGAATGAGGTTGCCATTTTTTATTAGTTCTGTCTGCTGATGGATTACCACCAGTCCGTTTTGAGATATTACGAACACTGTCATATTCGTCAAGTTTATCAGCTAATTTGGTTGGAGAAACGAACTTCGCCCAGTCGTCAAGAAGATGGTCTCTTACTTCATAGGGTACTCTTTTCTTAATTTGGTCAGTAATAATCAAGTCTTTTAACGCGGCAAAATTTGTGATTTCAAGACCATAGATCCATTCTTCAAAATAACTTGTAATTTCGTAGCAAAAATCTCTGCATGATTTTTCAGCGCTCTTTTGGTGCATCACAAATTTTTTTCTAAAGCTTTCAGGATTTAATTTAAATCTCTTCAATAAAATGGCCTTAATGTACTCATAATCTTCAAAATTTTCTTCAGATTCCCTACCAATTAATTGAATGATTTCAGATGGCATTAAAGTCAATAAACATGAAACTCAATCTTTAGGACCAATCTTTGTCCTTTTAGCTTGTCTTTCAAATAAGGATAAATAAATCACAATATCATCGTGTCTCAAATTGAATTTGGGAATAAGCTTAATTAAATCAAAATTAT
Organism: Stegodyphus dumicola; assembly: GCF_044657685.1. NCBI lineage: Eukaryota > Metazoa > Arthropoda > Arachnida > Araneae > Eresidae > Stegodyphus > Stegodyphus dumicola. The sequence continues at coordinate 106,637,745 of NC_140777.1, forward strand.
GATGTCCATTTTCATTTGTTGGTGGAGTTTGTGTTAGTCGAACACGATATTCAATTTCGAGTTTCCTCAATTCAAACTCCATTTGCTCTCTTTTCTGCTGTGCTTCTAATTCTTCTTTCCTTCGTTGTTCCTCAATCTCTTCTTTCCTTCGTTGTTCCTCAATCTCTTCTTTCCTTCGTTGTTCCTCAATCTCTTCTTTCCTTCGCCTTTCCTCAAGCTCTTCTTTCTCATTTCTTCGCTGTTCCTCAATCTCTTCTTTCCTTCGCCTTTCTTCAAGCTCTTCTTTCTCCTTTTTTCGCTGTTCCTCAATCTCTTCTTTCCTTCGCCTTTCCTCAAGCTCTTCTTTCTCCTTTCTTCGCTGTTCCTCTTCTTTTCTTTTCCTCTCTTCAATAATCGTTAAAAACACTTCTTTAGCAAATGCTTCATCATATGTATCACTTTGAATTATTTCATTTTTTATCGCCACGATTTTCATACTTGGATCTACTTGAATTTCTAATTCAGCAGCTAAAGCCAGCAAATCCTCTTTTTTCCCACGTCCCATAAAAGCCATGTCTCGATTTTATTCAGCAAATAGACTCTTAGTTTTATTAAAAAAAAAAAACAATTTTTTTTTTCTCTTTTCTTTTTCTATTTAAATATAATTCACAATGAATTTAATTTTATTCGGCACGAAAATCAATCAGTGGAATCAATACTTAATGTGTTGTTCACTTACTCTGGCGAGTCAAACGAAATTACATTTGAACACTGGCGTATTCATTACTTTGACAAGTAAATAAACTAAGATTCCGGAATCAATACTTAATGTGTTGTTCACCTACTCTGGCGAGTCAAACGAAATTACATTTGAACACTGGCGTATTCATTACTTTGACAAGTAAATAAACTAAGATTCCATGACGGAAATAATAATTAACTTTTCATAATCTTAATTAATTATTTTACGTTTATAAGGTAAATTGAGCTCTCACCTGAGTTATTTTGGTTCATAATTATATGCGGGTAAATCCCGATCCTGTCGACTGCGCCAGTAAAAATCCTTTCCTTATTTCAATATAATGAATATTGAATCTTGTAGGAAGAATAAAGCTAATTTTTCAGAATAAACAAAATACTTTTATTTAAATTTTAAAACAGAACCAAAAAAAAAATAAATACTGCAGCTCTAAACTATCAAAATTTTAAACTCTTAACTACTGCAGTTAAAACTCTTACAACTATTAAAATATTCAAAATCCTCAACTCTCTAAAAAATATATATATATAAAAATCTTCCGAATCCTCCTCTTGTTGCCACACCGTAAAATGCAAGTTCTTGCCCTATTATTTATATTTCACGTTCTCTTTAAGTCCCGATCTTTATAAGTCATGATCTTTACAAGTCACGATCTTTACACCATTGCTCTATCTACCATTGAAAACAAATACCCTAGAGACATGTGGTTACATGTCTACACAGATGGTTCAATGTTTAACGATGAAGACATAGCGGAAGCTGGTGTGTGTTGTGATCTTTTCTTCATGCTATGCACCAATAGGTGCTCATTCCACCCATTATGATGGCGAAATCGAGGCTATTTTATATTGCATTAAAGCAACTGGCTATCCACCCCTCATCATTTTGCACAGCAGTGATTTTGTCAGACTCTGTTCTTCAAGCTCTTGCAAATAGACAATACACAGATAGTAACCGCATACTGGAGTGCAGAGAGCTCTCAATGTCAATCTCTGTTTCTTTCTAGTGGATCCCAGCTCACTGCAGGATTCCTTGGAATGAAGCTGCTGACTTTTTGACCAAAACAGATGCAAGAGTCTTCCAGAGACCTTAAAAAAGCCTCTCATTTCATTCAGGCAAACTCCTGATAAAAAGAGGATATGTCTCTAGGATAAAGCAGAGAGCACTGTGTGACTGCCAGTAAGGCATGGGTCTCACTGCTTGAGGATACACAGTTAATTCCAGATTTTCCTAGAAGTGCAGCTGTAGCACTTTTCCGCCTTACTACAGACCATGACTGTTTGCCCACATACTTGTATTGGCTTGGGTTTAGTGATTCTCCCTTATGTCCTCTGTGCAGACATTATCAAATTTTTGATGCTATTCGTTTTGACTTATGCTCTGCACTTGTGTTTTTAAACTGTAAAGTTCAGAGATATTGGAAGGCTAGATCTAATGGTGGCATAGCCAATCTTCAGGGCAATTCTAATAATAAAATAAGCATTTACAAAAGCCTGCTGAACATTTTTCATAAAATTTTCTACCTTAATTTAAAATTTTATAGTTGAAACAATGTGTTTACTAACAATATTTAAAGAAATAAAGCCTGTAGCTACCTTTTCCAGCATCCTGAATAATGTAATTGATTCCTTATTTAGTTGCAACAATAATTTGGTCATATAATACTATGAATTTTTTTATTATTATCAGATTCCAGACCTGATTTGTGACATGTAAGAGAATTGCTTGACAATCTAATATAGGTAATGGATAATAAAATATCCAAATTAAGCAAAAAATTTAAAGCTTATATCATGTTACAGGTTCTTAGCTTGCTCACTACTGTCTATAGGAAAATGTAATATTTAAAATAAATTCAAAATAGTCTTTAAACACAATATAATAAATATCTTTCATTTTTTTTTAGGATGTTTTAATTTTCAACTTGGAATGTGGTGTAAAAGACTGGGATCCAAACTCAATCGAGGCTTCAGTGAAACGGATTTCAAATCATAAACTTCAATCTACAGAGTTCACGATTAGTTAGTTGGCCGATTATTATAGCATTGTCATCGCATTTATCCTTTCTCCACATATTCCATCGATTGGAAAGTTTTGCTTTCTTTTTGCAATATCTGAAAACTGAGATTTACAACTATCATCATAAAGCTTAGATAGCATCTACCATACATTAACATGAAAGTGTTATATTTATTACTAACGTTATTTAGTTATTTATTACATCTATTTTCTGTACATAGCTTATCAGAGTCCTGTATAAATCCGTTCCCACACACACTTAAGGCTTATCCAGAGGTGAACTTTTTACCATGAGAGGCCACATTTAAATTAGACAGTAATAAAGGAGGCTGCATAAGCTGATATAGCTATAAATGTGACTTTTGTGAAATTATTATAGCTTTATCACTTTATTGCATTATATAGAAATAATGTAAACAACATGAAGTCATTTATTAGAATAAAAATTTACAATATAATATTTTATATTCACATTAAACTAACTTTTATTAATCTTTAATTTTTTAATAAACAACTACATACATTTAAATCTGTTTCAAATAAAATTTAGTATTAATGCTTAAAAAATCAATTAATTAGGAGTTAATTTGAAATAACGTTTTATTAACACCTAACATTAACATACGTTGCAGACGATATTCATTTGTTACAGTCTCCCTGCTGGCTACGAAGACGTCTCCATGAGTAGCCAGAGGAGCAACATTCTTAGAAATGTTCTTTCTTGGTCTCCATTTCCAAGTGGAGTGCTTCTTCATGAGATTACTCAATGGTCTTGAGATTTCTGCAAAATTAGGAATGTAGCGGTGATACCAGATGCAAATCTGAAAGAAACTCTGTACTTGCTTCACATTCTTTGGTGAGAGAATTTGTTGAATGACTAACTTTGGCAGAGTCTACTTCAATTCCAGAACTTATGATATAAGCAATATTGCAAAGATATTTCACTTTAGAACAAGCAAAATGACATTTGTTTCAATTGGAATGAAGTTTGAATTTTAAGAGTCGATTAAACTAAGCGCAAGTCTTCGAGATGCTCCTCGAAAGTGAAAGCATCACAATAATATTGTTAAGTATGAGTGTTGACCTTTAATCCATTCCGGAACATATCCATTAATCTTTGGAAAGTGACTGGTGCCATCTTCAATCCAAAAGGCATCCTTATGAATCTATACACTTCAAACTGACATACAAAGGCAGTTTAGTCTTTGTCTGGAGAGTACATCTTAACTTCGTGATACCCTGATTAAGTATGGTAGACATATATCTAGTTTGCTTTGCATTATGAAGAATTTCATCTATATGAGGCAGTGGGTATGGATTAAACTTAGTCACAGAATTCAGTTTCCTTTAGTCAATACATAATCGAAAGTCACCATTCAACTTGCAAAATAAAATAACAGGTGCTGCATATGGTGAATTGCACTCTTCTCTTATGCCTGAAGCAAGAAGTGCTTCGATTTCTTTCTGGAGATAGTCTTTTAGGGGTTTTAGCCACTGGAGGTAAATCACCTGTATCGATTCGGTGCTCAATGTAAGGAATTGGTTCTCCCGCCAGAGAGAATGTAGTTTCTTATTTTTCCAATAAGACATTCAATTGCTTTTGCTGCTTTTTGGTTAGATTTTCACCTTCATCTGGATGTAGTAGGCAAGGATTTGTTAACATGTTACAGGATTGGACTTAAAATCTTTCACCAAATGAAAACATTTGGATTGTCACCAAAAAAACCTCTTTTGCTCTTGAATATTTAAAACTACTCCAGCTTCCTTTAGGAAGTTTTCTCCAAGCAGTGTTCATTCAATTACCTGTAGCATCAGGAAGAGCTATCAGTGTCAAAGGGAAGGTTCATCTTTCAAGTTCTAGTTTTACGCAAAGTTGTGTAAACGTCTTTCATTGTTTGCAGGGTTTGTAACGGTCCTTACAAGTGCTTATGAGTACTTATATTTGAAAATAAAAAATAAAAGCTTTTATAGGTGCTTACTTTTTCTCTAAAGCACTTTTTTTGGGTTTAGTGCTTATTTTTGGCTTTTAGTGCCTTCTTTTATGGAACATCAGATGGTAAATCATACTCCCAGAAATAGCTTTTCGCCCCTTTCTCTGCATTTACATAAACTTTGGTGCGCGCGAGTCGCTTTATTGGTCAAAGAATTGCGAAAGCGGTAGAAAATTCTGATACGTTCCATATTCTTTACCAATACTACACCACATAATATTCACCCAATACTACACATGTTTGAATTTCTATCAAGATTTTAATAATTTACATTCGCGTTTATTATGATCAGTATGCTTATGTTATGAGCATATGTATAAATATTTATAATATATTTACAGTAACTGCTGAAGTATAAATAAATTTCAAAAATGGGTAAGTGTGTTTTAACACAGATTGGTTTTCTAAGGAATAATATTCGCAATGGCATAAATAAAGTGAAAGTAATCGAATAGTCAAATTTTTTTTTTTTTTTTTACGGAAGTTGGGGGTTCTCCTCTTTCTTCGCAAAATCTCGAATATTGAAACCGTAACAGTCCGCAGCAAAGGACTTTTTTTCTTTTGATCACTTTTCAACCTGAATTGAATAGGACTAAATAAAGTTCTGCGGTCTACCAACCCAAGGGAAGAATGATTCTATTCCGGAAATTTAATGCAGTCTGTTCAAAATTAGAATGAAAAACACCCCAGATTGGTAAATCTATTAATCAATATGAGTACGGCAGGGATATTGCGCAGAGCGCGACATTTCCTGCTCAATGATAAATATGCCACATGGGCGCATGACGGTGAAAATCGGATGAAGCAAAGTGGCGTTTTCCTTTAATTAGTTATTTATTCTCTGAATACTGGCAGCTGTTGATTCCGACTGCTTAATATCATGTGCAGAGGAATTAAGGCACAAGTATTGCGCAATAACGTTTTCGATATTTCGCAGAGATAAAAGAGTTTTACTGTGCTTGTTAAGCAGATTATTTTTTAGTTCCATTGGACTATTTTTTATATGATGCACATATCGAAATGTCAAAAGCATTATTTAGCTGAAAAAAAAGAACGGCTACAATCTAACCTCCTTCCTCTTTTACCAGTTACACTCGACTATCCGGAATTTTTAGATATTCCCCAATTTCCGAGTATGCCGGTTAGTTAAGCTTTTACTGTTAAAAAATGACTGCATGAAGCAATTTCTAGTTTTCTTCTGATTCCTTCCTTTTTTTACTTATTTTTATTTAAATTACTTTTCTTGCAATATCTGTTAAGGGAAAACTGTAATACAATGAAAATTTAGAAAATATTTAGAATTTTGATTTAAGTTAAATTATTTAAATATTAATATGAGTGGAAAAATAAATTGTATTTATTTTTAGGTGCCAAGAAAATATAATAAATATGGCTTATTATTATTTATTTTCTCTATTTTGAACTGAAATTTCATCATTAAATCTTATAATTTAGTTCAGCATAGTTTTTTTTTCTCTCATTGTAAACTAGTTCTGTAAATTAAACTGTTATTTAAAATAAAAAAGAATGTAATTGTTTTCCATGGTTGAGTAATGCTCATTCTCTCTTGATAAATACTGAATTTCTCATATTTTAAATTACAAGTCTAATTTTTCTTTTAAGTTTATGCAGTTGTATATAATGTAATTAGACAAGTGCTTATTTATTTATTTTTTTTTTTTTTTTCTTAAAATGTGCTTCAAAAGTGCTCATAGGTGCTTATTTTTTTTAACAAAAATGTGGCTACGAACCCTGGTTTAGCTGCCATCAACACGACAAACAGTGCAAGAGGTTTTCTCAAACTTTAACCCATCTTCTTCAAGATTTGATACAGTTTTTTTACCAGCGATTGAATGACTTGCTTCACTATCTGCACAAGCTGTGCCATATATTCTATGGATGGAGATATTCATCACTGCAGTTGTTTTAGTGTTGCCTAACTTTTATATACAAATATTGTCTAAACGAGCTTAGGCTGAACTCGTGGAGTGCAGACAATCTGCTCATTTAGATTTAATAAATCCAACTTTGCAACAACCATAGCACGAGAGAGTTGGTTCATCTGCTATATTGGTGTATGACTTCTACACTGGCAATGGATTCTGGGATACCACCTTCAGAATTGGAAGTTTTCTTTCGAATTGGTGAGATTTCAACTTTGTTTTAGTTATTATGTAAACAATCGTAAGTGTCTAACTTTTCTGCTAATTCTGAGAGCGAGTTTAAGTTCAGTCAAATGTCCAGAAAGTGATCTCTTATTTCTCAAGAAACTCTCTTTTTCATCTGGTCAGCTATAATGAGCTGCTTAAAACCATCAAATTTTGTAATACAAGTATTTAATTCTCTAAACCAATTTTCAAAATAACTGGTCAGTTCAAAGTAGAAATCACGATACATACTTTCTGCTTTCTTCCAATGTAGAGCAAAGAGTTGTCGGAATTTATCAGTGGTAAGCTTATATCACTTTAGAAGCATTTCCTTCATCTTTGGGTAATCTCTTGATTCCTCTTCTGCTCACGAGCAACCAATTTTCCCATTTCTGTTGGTAACTAGCCCACTAAATACGGAACCCAAGTTTCTTCTGAAACCTTTAAAAACTCAAAAAGATTTAAGAAAAAGGTTATGTCATTATCCTTAGGATCATATTTACGTAAAATTCTGTCAAGATCCCAAATAGTTTTCTCCAACCTCAACAACACGACCTACTGTAGTGGAGAGGGGTGTCTTCTGAACTTCAAGTTGAAGTCTCAAGCATTCCAATTTATAAGCTCACAACTCTTCTTTTTCTTTGGCTAATTTATCCTCCTTAGCAGCAGCTTCTTTAGCAATATGTTCTAATTCAGCTTGTTTCTTTTCCTCAAGTCTTTCTTCTATTATATTAGTCAACATAATTTTCACTAATTCTTCATTATAATTATCGAATTTTATGAGTTCTTTTAATTTTATCACCTTTAGACTGTCTGCCATGCCTAAATCCAATTCAAGGGCAAGAGGTCTTAAACCTTCTTCCCCCTACGCAAAAAGGACATTTTGTCTTTTGCGAAATTTAAACACTGCCGTAAAGTCTTAGTTAAAGTTCACACTATGGCTGTTAAAGTTTAATATTCTAATTTTATATTTATTTGAATTTTAAATGTATTTAAATTTGTCCTTCAGTTCTTAGATATCATTGATAATTTTAAGCACTTAGGGCCATACAAAAGAAATTAACTTAGCAATAACTGGAAATAAACACTACTGGTTCACAATACTTACAATTCACAGATTTGTCAAAACTTAGTGTCAATTAAAATTCTAATACTGCAAATATTATTCAATAGTTTTAAGTCAAGATTACTTATCTTAATTATACACATTAGGGTAGATGTTAGCAATGTATCTCTGCAGTAAGACGATCCATTCCTTTCATATAAGACAATAAAATGGTTATCACAACATCTGTATGAAGTATCCTGAAACAAAAGTAAATTCAATGTGTTCTGCAACTCTATACTGCTGCTGCGAGTTGCTCGCCAATTTCTAGTATTAATGATTAAAAAATCAAAATCAATTATTTGGAAGTTAATTTTAAATAGCGTTCTATTAACATCTAACATAGAGAAAAAGATAAAACAGAAAATGGAATTATATTAAAAAGTTTTAAAGTTTAGAGCGTGAGAACAAACAATAACAACTACTTCTGCAGCTTGCGTGCGTTGAGCTGAGTATTTTCTCTATATCATCGGTAGACGGCATTGCCGATGATATTCATTTGTTACAGAATATTTTTCGATAAATTTACTGCATTATAAAGAAAAACAATAGAAAAGTAATAATATTAAACTATTAAAAACCATAGCAACAGTATGTAAAATAATGTTAAAATCCGATAGAAAATTTAATTTAGTGGGATATTTGCATTTGTATCTTCCCTGACAGTAACTGAATGTTTGGATCAAACTTTGTAACATGCAGCCTCAGTAGATCCTCTAAATGAGCATCTGTAATTTGCATTCTTAAACTAGTTTTAATTTTTGTCATGAGTGAAAATGTTGATTCACAGCAGTAAGTACTTCTAGAGCAGGTAAGTAAACAGTGTGCATGCTCTCCTAGGCATGGATATTCAACAGCATTTTTCCAGATTTCTATGGGATCCTTTTTAGCATCAAAAAGAGATCTGAGGGTACTACTATCTTCCCGCAACTCAAATAACTCTGGAGCTTTAGATATATCTATTAAATGTGGTTAAAATGCTAGTTTCATAGCAGAAATGTATTCATTAAATCTAAAAAATCTTTCAGTATATTCTTCTATTAAAAAGTCCAACAAAACATGCAAAGTACATGTTCACCTATTTTACTTTTACATTTTTGCTAGTTTGGCAAGCGTTCTGCAGATATATCCGAGCAAGACACCAATGTTTTGAAAAATGTTATTTTTTTTTTTTTTTTTTTTTTTCGAAATGCTGAAATCTTTTGCCACATTACAGACCTTCTTCTACAAGAAGAAATACTTTAGTTCATTAAAATCTTACAAAGCAATCTTATTCCAAAAACAAATATTAAAAATTCCTTAGAAAAAAAAAGCTGGCATTTACCTTTTATTTTAGATTATTTGGTTTGGAGACATGAAATTTTGTACCCAAATCCAATAGGAAGGTAGATGATGGATGGCTAAATCAAGTGATCTAGTATAAAAATGTAACATAGTTTCTCAATACTACATCACTTTTTCTCTCTTGAATTTCAGTTAATTTATTATTTAATATCACTATTTTCTGGCCAACCCTATGCTTTTATTAATTTTATGGGTAAATATCATTTCGAAGACGCTCATTTGTCCTTTAGGGCGAATGAGCGTCTTCGAAAATTTGACTTTAACTAACAAATTTCTGATTTTTTTTTTTTTTTTTTTTTTTCCAATTTCAACTTGGGCCCACCAGCGGCTGAGCGGTAAAGATGCTGAACACTGGTAGTTTGGTACAACGTTCGAATCCTGCGAACGGGCTGGCTGCATGGGCGTTTTCAACGTGTATACGAGCCAGTTTCCCTTAGAAAGGTCCTCCCTCCCTTCAGGCAGATAGCCCTCATGTGCTTGCTTTGCCATAATTGAATAATCCAATCCAATTTCAACTTGCTTTGGTGAGATTAGCAACTTCTTTGCATTTCACCATTTTGTTTAAGTATTCACTTTTAGAAACGAGGACGCTTTAAGACACCATTTTGTAAGAGTTGCCTTCCTTCTCCCTTTGGCCCCCCGAGTTTTCCTCCCCACAGACCAATAAGTACCATTGGCTAATACAAAATAACGTTTTCCTCTTCTACGTCATCTCGCTCAATTGGTAAAATTTGGCTGCTTTTCTATTCTGGAAGCACTTGATTTGGACTTCACCCTTTTGCAATTTTAGTCACTTTAAGAAGGCTACCACAATGGACGTAGGTATGTCAGTCTTTTTTCTTTGCCTTTTGGTCTTAGGAAGACCCTTTCTTGTGTTATTATTTTTTATTTTAGCAACTTTTTTATTCTTCAATTTAATAGGGCTTCCCTTAATGTATGTTTATGATTGCAACTTTTACGATGTTTAATTTAGTTGTATATTTGCCAGCCTATGCTTCTTTGTATAGGTGTTTCTTACATCAGTTTAAATTTTTTTTCTTGTTTTAATTTCAATTTTGTCCTTTAAATTCAAGTTTAATTTAACTTACAGGCACGTCAGGAAAAGGGATGAAGTTATTGAGACTTAGCTAGAATAAGATAAATTAATTATTTTATTAATGAATTACCACCTTCAGTCTCAATTATTTCGTTTGACGAAACGTACCTATGTCATTAGCTAAAATTGGAGATTTCGGGCACTTTTCCCTTGATAAGTCTGTAAAATTTAACTGCTTTAGTTTAGAATTATTGTTTTAACTTGGTGTTACATGTATACTTTGGAATTGCTGTATTGCACATTAAAGCTTTACCGAATTTTAACTGTCCTCTTCTTTGCAACTTTTTTAAAATTTGCAGCTCAATGTGCAATTTTTTTGACTAACTAGTTCTCTTTATATTTAGTTTACTACTTTCTACTTTTATATATATATATCATGCTCTTTTGCAAAAAAAAAAATTGAAGCACCAAGAAGGACTTTTACAATCGTCACAAAATTTGGTATGCAACATCTTGATCGAACATGCAAATGATCAAAGTTTCAAGGCAAATGAACAAGAATTGCGATCATAGCGCGCATTTCGAAAAGTGTAAAACCAGTAACGGAGGCGGAAAATTAATCTTTTTTTCATTGCTGCCATTGTAATTCCATAAAGAAGCAATTAAGGATGCCATTATGATGATATCGAAAACCGTAAAGACAACTAAATGACTTTAATATGGTCGCATTGTAGGGTTGGGAGAAGCTGGGTGGTTGTACTGAGAAATAGGCTGCCACCTGCAGTGTACAGACACTGCCTGAGCAAAGATGTTGGTAGCAATGGTTGCTACAAGGAAATTACCGACGAAATGAAGGCTCTGGAAGGCCAAGGATCACAAATGCAAGGCAAGATAGGATGATCGTTCGCCAGGCCCAAACCGCCCCAAAGTTTCACTGTCAACTATTCAACACAGCCACGTCTATACCTCCTGTGATACCATCCACCATCTCACAGCACTCGTCTGAGGCAGGGTTATGCTCACAGATGCCTTTAAGGCGTTTGCCTTTGACCCCAAACATCGGTGTCGTCTGGAGTGGTGTTGCAGCTGATCATCATGGCATTGTATAGTGTTCAGCGATGAATTTCACTTAACTCTTGAAACAGATGACCACCATATTAGTGTCTCGAGAGAACTAGGCCAGTGGTCCCAATCAGCCTTTGTTTTACAAAGGCATACAGCCAACAACCCCTGGTGAGATGGTGTGGAGTGGTATTTCTTATGACAGCAGGTCACCTTTAATCATCCTCTGTACATCTTTAACAGCTCAATGATATGTTGATACCATCCTGGGGATGGTTGCATTACCCCTCATGGGGCCATTTTCCAACAAGATAATGCCAGGCCACATAACGCTCGCACATCTCTGGACTGTCTCCGTGCAGTTGATACTCTTCCTTGGCCAGCAAGGTCACCAGATCTTTCACCAATCGAGCATGTCTGGGATATTGTAGACCGTCAGATTTGGTCACCATAAAATATTGCAGATCTGGAGAGACAACAGATGAATGCCTGGCAGAATATGTCGCAGGATGACATTAGGAACCTGTACTACTCCTTGCATCGACAAATTCAAGCATGCATTGCCGCCAGGGGCAGTTCGACTAATACTAATTTGAACACTCAGTGGGTGATTGCGAGATGTGAACAGATACTATGACCTTGATTTTTTGATCATTTTATTATTATCTGTGTATGAGCTATACACATATTCAGTTTCATCAAAAACAACCACTTCCTTCATGGTGCTTTGATTTCTTTGCAAAAGAGTTTATATATATATGCTTTGTTTTATCTTGCAGGCAGTTATTTAAATTTTGTCATAATATCAGACAAAAATGCAACGTTTCTGCAAAATGCTTGATCTGACAGACCTCATAATTTACCCTGTTTTTGATGAAAGTTTAAAATTTCTCGTTGTAAAGTTAACACTTTTATCAAAAACCTGTCTTGTTAATAGGCAGCGAACCTTGCACAAGTATGGTAGACCAACACTGTATGCTTTCTCATCTAAATTTAACATCTGACAAAATTTACGATGACGCATTGCATTTATGCGAATATAGTTGACAATCGAAATAGTTCTATCCAGAGTGTCTTGCAAAATGATTATTTGTGAGTAAAGATTTCGCTCAATATACAGTGAAATGATATAAATTTTTTTAAGCTTTTCCTTTTTTAATAAAGCAATGAATCCTTCTTTTTTACCTCTCGATTAAGGTGCGCCATTGGTGCAAACACCGACTAAATTACTGACATTTAATTGTAATCGACGGCATATTTCTCTGAAGTTTTCGAAAATGTTAACTCGGCGAGTTCTTCCATTTAGTGTAACTCAGCACAAGAAGTTCTTTGTAACACTAAAAATCTTTAGTTACAACACGAATAAGCGCAGAGTCAGTTTTATCAATGCTTTCATCTAAATAAAGCAACTGAAAAATAAACATCTTCATTTTGTATAATTTTTACATTTTAAGTTGCTCTGTTTAATTTTCAGCTAATTCCTGCTGCCGATCTTCTTAAGTTATACAATACAAAGACTTTAATCCGGATTCGTCGAGACTTCGGCGATTCCGGATTATAAATTAATTTAAATCTGGTAAAATGGCATGCAGAAATTAAAAATATGAAACCATAATTTATGATAGCAATTATATGATCTAAAGGGTATCAAAATTTACAAAAAAAAGCTTAATATTTGTTTACTTTAATAAACATTTTCAATGTAAGTTGTTTAAGTTGCTTTGTTTTATGTGCTAATACTTTCTCTTTAATTTTATAAACAGACATAATTTCTTGTTCAGTTACAAAGTTCCGCTGTTCAAGTCCTGTAAATTGCTGCGCTGAGAATACCAACTAACTTGTCAACGAGAATACCGACTAACTTGTCAATCGAAATTTTTCCGTTTTCACTAACCTCTCTGTCACTTTCTTCATGCCTTTATCCAATTTTTGCAGCAATTCCACTTTTTGTTTAATGGACATCGAAACATGCTTTCGCTTTGTAGATCCTTTGGCAGCTCCAGAATTGGAAACTCTTTTTGACATAATCGAAAGTTCAAGCTTACTTTTTATAAAATTGCTCTAACAGTCTGCAAAAAATAATAAGCCGGATCCAATTAGAAGATTAAGGAACAACGCAATCTACAACATTAACTGAAATAGATAATTAAATAATTTTAGCATAGCTTATACCGTCCGTTATATATTAAACACGCATTCGTAAAGGTATTATGCGCATGCGTAAATGCATATGTGCATGCCTAAACGCTACGCATGCACAGAAAGTTTGCAGCGTTGAGGTCTGGATTATAGATAATTCCGGCTTATGGACGTCCGGATCAAACAATTTGTACTGTAGTAGTTCTTGAAAGAGGCAACTGTTTGTATTTATCGACTTTTTCTGGATCTAATATACCTACTGCTTCAACAATACATTCTTTAATTATTTCTACGTCATTAAATGGTCTGCCTCTTTTTCCAGGCATATGTGTAATTTTGTAAGTAAGAGCAGCTGCAGTGGTATTTCTCTTTACAAAAGCATTAAGCCTGTTGATGATGCTTTTCATTTTTCAATTTGAACTGCAGCTTGTCAAAATTCACCTTCCAAATTCAAATATTTATGTTCTTTTATGAGTCAAATGGTGTTTATTTGCATTTAATTTTTTCAAAGTAGTAAAAATTGCACTGCACAATAAACAAACCATTTTATATTTCACAAAAGAAATTATCCAACTCTACATTAAACATTTTGTTTTGTTCGTTTAATTTCCTTCTCTTAGAATTTGATACGATGGAGAAAAAATAAATATGAAATAGTATCTTTAAGAAAGTGTGTACTTACTAAAAATACAATAAAACCATGTTCTAATAACATTTTCAATGTAAGTTGTTTAAGTTGCTTTGACAAAGCTGTCATTTTCCCCATCTCTATTTTATTATTCATTATTTTAGACTTTAAGCCGTTCAGTACAGGCGTGTCATATTTGCATCAGCAGAGAATACTACCTCACGGCCGGGTGTGTCATATTTGAATTGCCATTTAATTCACTCTATGGCCGGGCATATCACATTTGACTTTTTAGTTAGAACATTTAATTAGTATTTTTTGTTGCCGCTAGATGTAGCTGTATGTCTGTTATGGAAAAATATATCGAAAGTTATGTGTACCTTCATGCCTATGCAATTTTTTTATTTTTGGTATTTTGTTTCGGAATGAGAAGGAGATTCGTGGGCGAGTGTTGAGCAATGTAATGTCCCTTTCATTTGATATTAAACAAATGCATGTGATCTCATTGCTTTGAGGTACTTTTTATTTTTGCGATATAGGTATCTGAACATAGAAGAATATACACAAGTCATTTCATATAAACAAATGAACATGTTCTCAATGCTCTGGATTACTTTTTAATTTAATGTATTTATTTTATTTTTTTTATCCACGCATAGTAGAGTAGATGTTCTATCATCAGAGACTTTATTACTCTTAGATTTTTCCGGCATTGAGATGAATATTTTGTATGTCTTAGCGAAAGTTTTTTTTTTTTTTTTTTTTTTAATTTTCTATTGCTGGTGTTCTATTTTTTTAATGGCAAAACGAAAGCGCTATCTGACCGTAGATGATACACGAATGCTAAATGAGTCAAATTTGCTGATATTCTATTCCTGTGACATTTGCAACGTTGGAATTTGCATACACCCATGTTTCAAAGAATATCATACAGTCTCTTTTTTGAAATATTGCTTCCTTTTCGTTGTTTGCACATTGAATTTTTATGAAAGACAGTTTTAACCCCTTAACTGCTGTGGGCGTATATATACGCCTTGCTCAGTCGATGCGTTAACTGCCCCAGATGCGCAGCCGATGCGTTAACTTTGCGAATAATTTTAGGTGTAGCAGCGCAAAGCAAATGATAGCAGTTTGGAAGGACGTATATATACGCCTGGAGCAGTTAACGCATTGGCTGAGCAAGGCGTATATATACGCCCGCGGCAGTTAAGGGGTTAATATTTGTTTTAATTTTAATTATGTGTTGTGTTAAATAAAATCTGCGATTGTTTGGATATTTTTCCATACATATTTAATTGTGGGATAAAGGAAAAATTATATTATTCTAGAATGAATATTTTATAAAGTTTTTAAGGAAAATATAACAATAAAGGTTTAAAATTAATTCTGACAACTACCTGAATGTTCTCACAATGTACCAAAAATTGGAACAATTGGATGACAAATTTAATTTATACGAATTTTTTCCAAAGTTAGGCTTAGCAGCGCAAATTGCCAGTCTCCACAAGACGGCGCATCCGGTTAACGCACCGTCCCAAGAGAATGCTTCGGTAACAGAGGTGCCTGTCGTGAACGGGTTAAACTTACTTAAACTTCTAGTATTCCTTTGGTATACTTAGAATAGTAACTGTTTCAGAAAGCAGTTTTGCAAGTAATGATTTAAGTGCCATTAATCTGTAAAATAAGTATGAGAAATACACTTGTTTCAGCTTATTTGGATGAAGTATCGTACAGTAACCATTGTATAACAGTTTTTAAACTAATTAGCGATCATTAGATATACGCCATTGAAAAAAAGAGAAATATGTTCAAAATAACATTTTAGGTTTGATTTTGAATAATTAGAGTTTAAAATAAGTTTCATCGTAATTAAATTCAGAATATTAAAACCAAAGGAAAGGATAGTATTAATAACTCTAATTGCCTAAAACCATGAGGCAACAGATACACTAACACATTTATTACAGAAAAATTTTCCTAGCTGTAATAATTAATAATGTACATTACATTTATGTTGATTGACTTGAAAATTATAAACAGATGCATCTGGAGCAGAAAAAAATGAAACTGTTAGTGCATAGTGCTGGACATAATACACAACAGTCTGTTATTTTAAAATAGGAATTTCGAAGTTATTTTCCACTGCTCGATTTGTCTCACACAGCCACGGAAACAGCTGCGAGACAAAAGGTCAATTCGCTTAATTCTTTTTCCTCACTTCATTTCTGTTTAGCATGTTTCACTTCATAAAAAGTGTGCAATAAAGGCCGACTTGAACTACAGTCTTAAACAATGTGCAGAAAATAAATGTTTGGGCTACTGATGACATGAACTATAATCACAATAGCACGCTGGCAATGGTCTTGAAATGCCTATTTTAAAGTAACAGACTGTACCAGCCAGAGCATTAAATGTTTAATCTTAGGTCTATTTCACCAAAAGATCTGCAAGACTAGTAATCCTTCACATTACTGTAAAATGACAGTATTTCAAAATGAAGTAAATGTTCAATTTTCTTAATAAATATGTTTTGAAAGCAGTAAGGAACTAATCTTCTTTATGTGTATGTGTTTAATAAGTACTAGCTCCTAACAACTGGAGGTATTTGTGGATTAGTTAGCAAGGATGCAAATATAAAAGTCATTCGATATGCAAGGTAAGAAGATATGCTTTTATTTCCTCTTCAATGCATTCTATGTTTTGATTTAAAATAATAAAAACGTTTTACATTGGGAATCATCTTTCCAACTATCATGTTTTACAATATTTACCTCAAGAGATAAAATTTAAATTTTTGCTCTTTATTGCTTTTTTATGCACAAAATTATTATAACTGGATGGTTTTCTTCCGAAAGTGTTCAACAGTAATTATAAAACAAAAAAACTTAGTACATCTGAATTTATTTATATGAAAAGACAATGTGCATGCTTATATAATGACTATTGCAGCCTTGCATGCTGTCTAGTGAATTGTACAAGCTAGCAGATATTGAAATGATGCAATTTTTGTATTTCATACTGACTTTCCAGGAATGTGACTGTACAGAACTGAATGACAAGTATGATAAGCACGGAAGCACTTATACCTTGATCAGGAGAACTTGCATTTTGAGAAGTCCATTTCAGGATGTGCTTCCATAAACCTGATGGAAATTGAAAATAAATAAATACAAATGATAGAAACTACTCATTACGAAGAAAAGTTTATTGAAATAATATGATATAATAGCAAGTGATATTGTTGTATTATGATATTCTGTGTTTGTTACTCTTATGACAATACATTCATTTTCAACATCAAAATGGGGTATGTCTTATACACTAATACTCAGTTTTTGATCCCATTCATTTCTGGAAATTCTTCTGTTCAGATTTATGCGATTTTTTTTCTTGTTTCCTTGCGAAGTGTGGAAACATTACAGTTACTTAGTAGTAGAGTTCACTACGTAGAGTTCTGTGAATGAGCATGCGCTGTCATCGACATTCACAGCTGGGTTTCATTTAAATTTTCCAATTTTTGCAAACGACTTTAGCGTGTGTGAAATTTTTATTGTTCAATTTTTTAAAATTTGTTGGCAAGTTATGGCTCAAAAACAATGTTGGCATTGCTATAACATAGCATACAAGCTAAGCGTGATTGCATATGCTAATGAACATGGAAACAGGGCTGCAGAGAGGCATTTCGATCCACCCCTAACTGAGAAAATGATAAGAACTTCGCGGAATCAGGAAACGTATCTAAAAATAGAACTCGCAGTAAACATAACATATGAAGGGGACTGCACAGTGGCCTGAGCTTGAGGCAGAGCTGAATACTTGGACTTTAGACCACAGAAAAGCGGGACTTTCAGTCTCTACAATAATGATTATTCATCAAGCGAAAGTGATAGCGACTGATAGAGAGATTGCCGATTTTACTGGATCAACATCATGGTGTTCAAGATTCATGAAGAGAAACTAGCTATGTATGCGGACTAAAACAAAAATATTGCAAAAGATGACAGAAGAATTTGAACAAAAAATTCTTGAATTTCATAAATTCATCATTAATGCACAAAAATGAGAAAATTTGAACTTGCACAAATAGGAAACATGGACGAGATTCCTCTAAAATTATCACCTGATTTTTAAAAGGAAGACACTACCCAAAGAAAAATTGCATAACAGAGTGTTTATATATGTTCACGCAAAAGGCTGGATGGATGGAGAAGAAATGAAATTATGGCTAGATACAATTTGGTCGAGGCATCCTTGGGGACTGTTGAAGAAACCTGCCCTACTGGTATGAGATCAGTTTCGTTCTCACAGAACAGAAGATGTTAAAAATAAACTATAGAAATCTTGAAAACTCAGTCAGCTGTAATTCCAGAAGGCCTAACTGGTCAGCTTCAATATTTAGATGTCTGCATTAATAAACCTTTTAAAGGATTTATGAAAGAGAAAGTGAAACAGCTGGATGCGATCTTCAAATTTTGAAGTTACACAACCAGGAAGAAGGAATAGGCCTAGCATTTTGCAAGTTTGTGAATGGATCAAAGCTTCATGGGATGCTCTGAAAACAGAGACAGTGGTTAAATCACTTTAAGAAGAGTGGCATTAGTAATGCATTGGATGGTACAGAGGACAATTTGTTGCATGAGGACTCAGATGCTGATTTAGAAGAGGTTTCATTCAGCTCTGGAGATGACTGTCTGGATTTTGAAGATTAAAAGGTGTTCTTTCCCAGATAAATTGGGTATTTTCAATAATTACTTTGTATTTGTATTATTTTATATTAAAAATACGGTAAATTCATTATATAATGATCAGTAATAAAGTTTTATCCTTTAAACATGTGTATAAAAAAAGGGGGTGTGACTTATATGTCGGCAAGTACGGCAGCTTCCTTTATTTTTAGTATGAAATAGTTAAATAATTACATATAAAAGCTGTTCAATTATCATTTGTATGATTAAATTCATAACTTAACTGTAATTCAATCATGCACGTTAGATAAATTTATGTAATTAATGCTATAAATTAGGTTTAATATTTTGAATTTAATACACATGTTTTGGACAGAAATTTTTCTCACAAACTAATGTATAAGTAGTCCATTTTTTCTTGATCTGAGTAAACAAAAAATAAATAAACTATTGACTACTGTAAGAATTGAAAAGAAATCATTTAATGGGATATGTTAACTCTGCCATTCACTAAATTAAATCAATATATTTAACAAATGCTCAATATTCTTTGAGTTTTATATATTGCTCTGTCTCAGGTTCACAGATAGTATTGTTTTCAGCATCTTGAAAGATCATATCAATCAGAAATATACACAAAACTGAAAATCCCAACTTTCTTAACATTCTCCTCAGTTATTTCCCATGAAATTAATATTGTGTTTCCATGATCTTTTTACGTATATTTTGGAAACTTGGCTGTTACATTTACCATCAGTTTATGGGTACATTCAGATATTGACTCAATTTCTGGATTTCATCTTTGAAAAATTTAAGTGAAACGTCCAGTAATTTTGCAATTTAAGTTTAGCTTCTAGGAATCACAAGTCTAATCTAAAATATACATGTTTATATGCTACTCGGACACCTGCTAAACTTCCCCACAAAATCCACATGTAATCAAAAAATATCCACATTTTTAATTATATTGAATTAATTTTTTTAAATAACTATGCACAGATTTTTCTTTAAAAATATGCATTTTAAGGGGTGTTAGTGGCTGATCTCAAGAGACAAGTGACAGGTATGGCAGTTAAAATGTTAACTGAATGCATTGCTGTCGAGACATTCAAAGGGCATGCATATTTTTATATGACTTATTTATAACACTCAACACTGTCAAGAGTGGCAAGCACTGGAATATATTCTTTATATCTACTCACAATTATATACTGGAGATACCATTTGCAATAGTTGTGAAGCCTGAGGAATGCAAACTGCATCAAAAAAATGTCTTCTGCAATTAATTTACCATGCCTATAAAATAGTTCCAGCAACTAATGAATATATGTCTGCAATATGAGGAGTCATTTCCTTAGCCTCTTTAATCTCTCTTTTTCTCTCCTTAGTCTTTCACAGTAACACAACTTGAAGTTTAACACATGTATTCAAGATATCCTATATACTACTATTAATTTCCAAAAGTCGTCATTTATCAGCCCCATGTTAAGCCTTTCTATACTCATTCCTAAATCTGTCTCCATGATCTTCACAGCTACCATAGACTGCTGCAATCTTGCAAATTAAGCATTTTATACAACAGGGGGAAAAATATGTTAAAATCAAAATAACATCAAAAACTCTTATTCTCAAATTTTCGTTTATAAAAGCTTTTCTTGCTTCAGATATATTAGATTACAGTGAACACTTAACACTTCAACTTTTACATAAACGCACATACACTTATGATACAGTATGTAGTTTCTTATCTTTATCAAAAATTCTGAAATATATCAAACATGAAAAAACATACTTCTTTAAAACGTCTTGCTTCTTTTGCTCTTCTGAGGTGGGTAAACCAAGTTCTTTTTGTCTTTGATCATACATCATTTTTTCAACCATACCTCTAGTTTCTGAATCTAAATCTGACAGCTGTAACAAAACAAATAATGAATAAAATTGCATTTAAAACTGAATATCTCTCAATAAAAAAAACATATATAGTTCAAGACGCTCTCAATAAAAACATGCGTTCATGTAATAATTAAAAAACGTAATCTTTTGAAATACTAAATCATCAGGATAATATTAAATATATAACAGAAATATATTTAACTTCAAAGTGTAAAGTTTTTCTTTATATAGTACATTTCTTAAATTGAAACCAGCAGTCTGTGATCAATCTATCAAAAGACATTTTCTCTACAATTGTTTTGAAAAAAAAAATTGTATTTATATACAATTGTAACAATAGTAAATTTTAGCAATTACAGAAAATCACGTCGACCAAAAGAGACGCCGCCAATTGCGCCAAACCAAAAAACCCACTTACTAAATACAAGAAAAAAAATATTCTATTCTTATTTTTCTTTCAAATTTATTATACTATCATTTATTTATATTTAATTTTTCATAAAAAGTTTCCATTATTTTTTATTAAGAAGATATACTGTAAAAGCAATTATTTTTGCTACATTTTAATTTTTGCTAGAAAATATAAGTCTCGCGAAATACTTTTTTTTCATTATTCAACAGCATGCTCTTCTGTAGTAGGCAGGTCTCAAATTTTAATCCTTTTTTTTTTTTTTTCGAAAATGCATGACAGAGGGGAAAAAGATGTTACTCAAGAATAATAACTAACACGTGTAATCAAAGGTTACACTAAACCCAGCACGTTTGAAAAAATCACGTAGTTTGGCGTCTTTTCTTTAATAGGCAAAAATGGTCGAAGGTACCGTAAGTACCTAAATTTTTTATAAATAAGAAATACCATATACATAGACATATGTGTCTATATGCACAAGTACATACATATAATTCAATTAATATATAAACTTACACATTTACTAATTACTTATTTAAATTTACTTATTAAAAATTAATTTCAAATTTAGCATTTTTATAAAGAATTACCAGTACTTCATATTAACCCTCTGAGCAGCACAGGATTTTAGATCCGTCATGAAGACCGTATTTAAACAGCATTTATTAATTTTCTAAATTATTTATTTTAGTCTGTATTTTCATAAACGTACAATTCATTAAGATGATATTTACATTATTAAAGAAAGAAAGAAAGCAAAATATCTTAAATTATAAGCTAATATATGCTAAGTAGCAAAACTTCTGATGACCGGATAAAGCCGCTCATAACGCTCAGAGGATTAAACATGTTTCAACATTAAGACACAATAACACGCCGAAAAAATACTAATTGAGAAGTAAACAACAAAATTCAGCATATGCAAGATAGAATTAATATTTTAATATCTTTGTAATAAAAATTACAAACCTAGAGTATTACAAAATAGTAGTAATAATTAGAAAATGCAGTAATATTAACATGTTGACTACCATGGAAGTCACCAGCATTCAACTTGGCTACAGTGTTGTGGAGGCCACCAGTGACCAGCAATGCGACCAACAGTAAAAACACATAATTAGAGTAAATATTGAGACTAATAAATTTTTAAATAATACCACTGTTACTATAATGGTTTGAAGAATATAAATCGCAAAAACTTAAATAATAAATCGCAAAAATGGTCTACAATGCCTTAGGGGTCACCGTTCATACTCGCACAAAAAATACATTAAACACAATTATATAATTCATCTTATCTTCAGTAGACAATATTTCAACATAATATACAACACATAATAAAAAATTCATGTTGCCACCATGGGTAAACCACGTAAAATGTGTGCAGCAGTCAATGTGCTAATATTACAATGTGACCAATATTAATTTAAATTTAGTCAATGTAATCTAATTTTGTATGCTAGACCTCAAAATGTAAGTAACAATTAATGTAAATAAATCTGTAATGTAAATCGCAAAAACTTAAATAATAAATCGCAAAAATGATCTACAATGCCTTGGGGGTCACCGGTCATACTCGCACAAAAAATACATTAAACACAATTATATAATTCATCTTATCTTCAGTAGACAATATTTCAACATAATATACAACACATAATAAAAAATTCATGTTGCCACCATGGGTAAACCACGTAAAATGTGTGCAGCAGTCAATGTGTTAATATTACAATGTGACCAATATTAATTTAAATTTAGTCAATGTAATCTAATTTTGTATGCTAGACCTCAAAATGTAAAGTAACAATGTAAATAAATCTGTTTAATTTTAACCCTTAGGAACAACTACAATATTGATAAATGATATGACTTTTTAAAAATTTGTTTAATAAATACATATTTGTACATATATGTAAGATATGCAAGATAGAAAATATGTGAATATCAAAATTAAATTTAAGCTAGCAACAGTCCTTAATTCCCACTTTCTATTCTAAAAATAGTAATAAATTTTCTGGACTGCATCATTTCTAGATCAGTCTATGACGCATGGCTTGCATTATACTGATAATGTAACTAATTCAGAAACTGAACTCAAAATTTCAAGAACTGAAACCTTTCTCTTAATAAGCAACCTAAACCAAAATCTTCTCTTGGTGAACCTCCATACTAGATTAATTGCAAACTTTTGCTTCTACCTCTGTTGGCACTAATATGCTACTTTGCTCATTTAGTCTCTGCCAGCTATTGTTTTCTGTTCTTAATATAATCTATAAAATTGTGGGGTGCAGGTTTACGTCCTCTCCCAGCGCGAATGGTCAGTGACCTTTCCTCGAACTTTTTAATCATTTTCTTAAGGCCATTCGGCGATAAAGGCCCCTTTCGTAATTTTTTTTTCTGGTTGGATGCCTCTCGAAGTTGCAACACAGAGAATCATCGCTAATCCAGTGCAGCTTTCTCCAAGTCATCTTATTACACATATGTAATAATTTAGAAGGGAAGACAGATATTTGCAATTATGGTTAATAAAATATTTCTTTATTTTTGTTAAACATGCTTCATGCCAACACAGGTAAACTGGCACTTGCCTTGTCTTTGAAGGACTACATTAGCACATTTTAGGTTTTAAAATATATATGATGACAGATGGAGTAGCAGACATTTATCAAGAGAAAGAATGTTTAGAGCAGAATGATTTAGTTTCAGTTTAGATTTGTCCCCATTGGCCAAATTTAAGTTTTGGTTCCCAAATTTGAATTTTATTGGGTAAAGTCATATGAAAATGCCTGCATCATGATGTAAGAATCATAAATCAGTGATTAATTTTGAAATGATATACTATTTTTAGAAGAGAGAAGAAAAATAATAAAATTAAAAAAGGGTTAAGGGGCTACGGCAAGGAAGATTAAACAAGACAGGGGACGAAGGATTCCGCGAAAAAAAAAAATTAGTTCCAAAAGTCACCGCTAGGGGAATATTTGGCGCTGTGTAATAGAAAATAGAGTGTTGACAAATGCAAATTAATACGGAATAAAATTACCTTTTATTATGGGTATGCCTTACAGTGCGGTATGGAAAATCTTACAAAAGATTATCACCTTCTACCTGTACAAGATCAGCTGTGTACAGGAGTTACTGTACCCCGACCATGATAAGCGATTGACTTTTGCTCTCACCTTTCTTGCCAGAATGGAGGTGGATGATGCTTAGCCGTGATGGATGATCTTATGGGGAGACAAGGCCCACTTTTACCTGAATGGAACTGTGAATACCCAGAACTGCCAAATTTGGGATGACAAATCACCACATGCAGCCACAGCAATTTGCTTACATTCACCAAAGGTAACTGTTTGGTGTAGGTTCACAGCGGAATTTATCGTAGGTCCATTCTTCTATAAGAACATTACCCCAACAGGACCAGAAACCTGTTCTGTTACCGGAGAGAAATATCGCCACATGTTGAACAGCTCCGTCATTCCGGCACTTCAGCAAAGACAATGCCTGGGTGAAATCATTTTCATGCAAGATGGAGCCCCTCCAGACGTTGCTGTACGGGTGCAACATGCTACGACAGAAATTCACAACAGAAAGAGTCATTAGCCGCTACTTTCTCACTGCATGGCCACCTCGGTCGCCTGATCTTACCCCATGCAACTTCTGGCTATGGTGTTACCTTAAATCTAAGGTCTATCAAGAAGTGGTCCAGGACCTGGCTACATTGAAGGATAACATATCACGGACTGTACGGGAGATTCCTGCAGACATGTTACTTTCTGCTGTTGTGCATACTGTGCACAGAATGCAATATGTGGTTCACAACAACGGCAGCCACATTGAACCTCATTTGAATGCAAAATAAAAGCTAATTTCCGTATTGATTTGCATTTGTTAACACTCTATTTTCTATTAAACAGCGCCAAATCTTCTCCTAGCGGTGACTTTTGGAATTAATTTTTTTTCGCGGAATCCTTTGTCCCCATCTTGTTTAATCTTCCTACAAAATGTGGCGTCATTCTCGCAAATAAGTCGTGCTACAGAACACTGTGAGCACTGTCAGTTTAATTATGGCCACCTGTTATATACATATATACAATGACATTCTTCACCCAGCTTTTCTTTAGTCAGAATCCCTTTAAAAACATATTTTAATAATAAAAAAATATTTCATAAAGACTTCTGCAGTGTTTTCCACATTCAATCATGTGCATCAGCAAAAGACACAGAAAATCTGTTTAACTTTTTCTTTTGCTGTCAATTATTATTTGTATGTTGCTACTGCATATATATCTAAAAACCATGCAAATGATTTCTACTTAGGCACACATTCCTTTTTTGGGATTTAAATGAAGCCTTCTTTGCAGATAGAAATAATAAATGATAATTTTTCCCTTTCAGATTAATATTATTATTTATTCTGCTTTCAATAAAATGTTTTCAGCATATTTTTTAATTGCAGAATATTTCTGCTTGGAAAGGGCAAAAACATCCTTTGATCTATAGCTTGTTTAAGTGAAATGTTTTAAATGAATTTCGAAGCTGCAGATAACATTTCACTTCAAATTATAAACTGTTGCCAGAAATTTTTATTCCATAACATTTACATTTTTGTAATCTTTTACTGAAATCATTTTTAAAATGTTTTAACACCTTCTATAATATTCCCCTCCTTTATTTATTACAAGCCAAAACAATGGATGTATGAATATTGGTATATAACATTACAATTTAAAGCACTGAATCAAGAGTACTTACACGTTATCACAACCACCTTAAAGCAACCAATTTTCAGAATGGGCCAAACCAGTGGCGTAGCGAGCATAACTGGCGCCCCCCTCTCCCAAAAAAAAACACAGTAATATGATGAAAATCTTGTTTGGAGACTATTTGGCGCCGCTCGGGGCATCATTCACCCCCTTGCCCCCCCTCGCTACGCCACTGGGCCAAATTCTGTAAAATATGTTTATAACAATCGTTCAATCAAGCAGTGTTGCCATTTTTGCATGCACTCTTTTGAATGTATTCCTTGTTTCAATAGTTTTTATAAATAAATTGGGATATTTTTTGCCTTAATTTTAAAATATGGGCTTGCGGAATTTGCCGACAACAGAAAAAACTGCAGTAAAATTTCTGAAGGAATACAGTCTTTTGCTGCAAAATTCCTAAGGGAATAACAAAAAGATATGTTGGTAGATAACCACTGTTGTCAAGTTTCTTGAATTCTTTGATGTTTTTCCAAGTGAAAACAGACTGCTGTGTACTTGCTGAGGAGAAAATGCAAAAAAAAAAATTACAGAATGATTTGGTGAAGAACGTGTTTTGTTACTTCCTCGTACAAAGTAAAAAAAAATTCCAGGTACAATATTTCAACGACAATATCTATTTTGACCACTATCGAATGCAATTTAATGAGGTTTTCGCGTGACATGTGTACGTATGGACAGAATAAAGGACCCTTTTTCGCCAAAAAATTATAAAACTGATTTAAAATGCAGTCACAAGAGACATTTTCGTGGCGTCTATACATACGTACGTGCGTATGTATGTATGTATCTTGCATAACTCAAAAACGACTAGCCTCAGAACGTTGAAATTTTGTATATAGGACTGCTATAACATGTAGATGTGCACCTCATATTTTGGTTGCAATCAGCCACACCAAACATATATAAATATATCTATATATATATCCACTCTGTTACTCGGCTCAGCTCAGTTTCTTTAAGTTTATAAGTTTGTAAATTGTGCATTTTTTGCTTTAAAAATGATTGAATTATGTTGTTCTTATCTTCCGGTTAAGGTTTCTATGCTTTTAGAAAATCTGCAAGCAATATTTGTAGAATTATCAACAGCTTACAAGCTGTTTATGTGCAGTTAAGCCTAATTTTTAAATAACATTTAATAACATTTGAAACAGCAGAATAGTAGAATTGTTGCCAATCTAGAGAGACTAAGCTTCGCAACAACAAAGATAATGCCTTCATTTATTATTGCGAATTAAATCATACTTAATCCTTTCCGGAATTTTTTAGAAGAAATAAGTGTTTAAAATTTACTTCATAATTTTTAATATAGATATTTTGAGAGATTTTTTTTGCCTTGTCATGAAGTGAGAACTGAATTAATTGAATGAGAAATGCTGAATTGTCTGTGAAAAACTGATTCTTTTTCGCTTGCTTAATTTATACATTTTTTATACATTGTTCTAGATTTACTATTATAGTATTTGAATAGAACATGTGGATAAGATAATTCAATTAGATAATTCTTCACACAATTAGATAATTCTTCAAACGATATAAATTTTGTGCATTCTGAGTTATAATATGAATGAAATATAATGCTGTTAAGTGAACATAGTGCCAGAGTGTCGCTATGGTAAAAAAATATAGTGAATTTTAAAGAGTGATTTATTCTATTGTGGTTTATGCGCTATCGACGAAGTGGATTTAAATCAAACAAGTAAGTTTAAATAAAATGAAAGAAAAAAATGTATATAATTTAATATTCCGTACAAGGAAGTCATGTGGTGCACACATCAGATTTTTTTTAATGTATTAGGTAATACTTATTTAAATAAGTAAAATCTGCATTTTAAATTGCTAAAACATACTTTCTTTCATGTGTTAATATTGTTTGTCAACTTGCATTAAATATGATAATTTGGGAATCTTTTTTAAAAAATGTTCCGAAAACCACAAACTTGCATCTGATAAATAACTTTTACCTTTTCATCTCTAAACAATCGCCAAATTGTGCCAAGGTGGTTGCCGAATCAAGAACTAAATTAAATTCATAAATTCATTTAAAACTTACCTTAGATGGCTCTGGAGCTACTTTTTTAGTATTTATTTCAGGATCTATCATCACAAGTCTGCTCCACCATTCCATTTTATTAACCTAAATTAAAATATACAAAACAAACAGTAAAATACAAATTCTCATTTCTCTGGTGCTAATGTTCTGTTTTAGCTAAATATTTTTATTATGTAAATAAACCTACACACATAACAAGGACAAATTACAATGCAGAAACAATTACTGGCTTGGGTAATTTCTCTGCTTTGAAATTTCATTTCAGAAAAAGATTATAAAATATGACTTGCCTTTTCTAATGTAACTGCAATGGTTTTACTATCTTCCATAACCCAGCAACATTCTTCAACTTTGACAATGTTTTGTAACTCCCCATCTATGATAGGAGTATGTCCTTTCAACCCAACTTTTAAATGCTGAAAAACAAATAAATATGTATGAAACATTACTCAAAACACTTTGCTATTTTCTATTTTTTTATTTATATTAATATGATGAAGTCACAATGTTCAAGGCATGCATTACAATAATTCAATTTCTTGTCACACCTAAAACATTGCAATGTTTTATCAAAAGCTTAAATTCCTTATATTCTCTTTACACAGTTCTTATGTAATAAATATAAGAATCTATATATATAAAAGCAAATAAATAGTAGAAAACACTTAAGAGTAATTAAGATCATTTTTTAAATATAATATTTACTATCAATTAGACATACTGCTTTTCTTGCTCAATGTCCCACTTGAAAACTATAAAAATACTTTATATTATGAGTCTCAATTAAAAAGGATTAAATTATAAAATGAATCTTGTGCCCCATATTTTGTTTCTGTAAAATTAGCAGTGTGGTTAATTTCCCTCCTTCTGTGTGTGCCCTAATTTCTTATAGAAAACTAGGAATATTCCTAATGGTAATGGCATTAGTACTTTTCCAAAGAAAAAATTATTTAAAAATATTCTTTTAAATTTAAAACTTCATATTACTTTAACAGAGATTAGGGAATATGAAAACAAATGCTTAACAATATACAAGACTTTACAGTTCTAATTTATCTTCCATATTATAAAAGTGCTTTTTCTCTTTAACAAAAGCAACTTTTCAGTATTTCTTAATAAAGTTTTAAAGCAATTCACTTTTTACATTATTCATTTAATAAATATATTTTTAAAAGAAAATAATATTTGGACTACAAAATTCCTAATTCTATTCTTAGCATTCAACTGCATCAAAAATTTAATTTAATGGTAACAATGAAATTTTGTATTAACATACAACTCTCAATCATCTATATTACGCATTAATTTTTTTATTTCTATCCAAACTCTAATATACATATTTAAACCATTATGTTTTAATTTTTTCTTAATAATTTTACATTTTCTTAACTATACTATTTTAAATTTAAAAAATAAATGCAGAAACAATATTAAAATCTGGGAGGGGGAGAGGAAAAAATAAAACAGTTGAGTTTTAATTTTATATACAAGTAAAAATTTAGTTATATCAGTTGGCAATAGTAGGTATCAATTCTTATTCAATTAACAATAATACCCCTTCTGATTAATTTAATAGTAAGCTGAAAATTTTCATATTGAAGTCTCCACTCCCACTTATTTTTCAAATGCATTTGTATTACTCTTTGGGATTTCACATACATAATTAAAATAGTTATTAATGAATTAAGGCTAAATTAAAAAGTACTTCAATTGATGTAGATAAAATATTCCAACTCGATAATTTCTAAGCATCACTTACTCAACATTTAGAAGCATTACCAAAATGCCATAAATACTGAAAAACTATTCTTCGCACATACCTTTTTAGCTATATCAACTATAACATCTCTTGCTTTTACTTTAAAATTGGCAGGGACAGGAACTTTAAGCTAGAAGGAAAAATAATCACATAATTATCACAGTATTAACAATACACGTAAAATTGAATTTTACAATTCAATTATATATGTATATATTGTAATTATATATGTATATAACTTTTGACTGTTGTACAACTTTGACAACTTGCTTGACATTAGTTTTTGTCTGTATTATATTGTTTTCCCTTGATGTCATACAAACCCCTTTATTTACTTGTTAGTTCTTTACCGTCTCGTAATGCGACGTCTTACTGGTTTCTATAGCTTTGTAACCTTGATTTAATATTGTATTTTTTGTTCATATGATTTCTTTGTTTCTTTGTGTGTAGTGTAATATGGGCACAGCTACTTTGTGTCATAAGACGAGTTTCGATCATCTGGCGAGCCAGACTGCATCCTAAATAAACAAATAAATATGTATATATTCTGATATATATGTGTGTGTGTGTGTTTCTAATACGAAATTATTGATAGTGCTGATTGGAGAATGGCAACACTCAGAGCATAGTGCAATGCAAGATACACTTTCACATGATAAATCTTTCCTGAATTTTGTGGAAGCTCAAGTCTCATATAAACACAGCTAAGAAAGCTTATTGTTACTGCTGCTCTAGTTATTCATCTGCAAGATTTAGCTGAATTGTGAATATACTCTGCTAGTGATTTTTGCAATTGTTGATATTTCTTAAGAATTCAGGAGAAAATATTTATTATCTGCATTCTGCTTAAGCTGATGAAGTTGATTAATGTCCTGTAATATATGATTTTATGATAAATTGTTAATTTTTCCTGTGTATATGAAGAGATCCCTCAGAGAGAGATAAATGAACTCGCAGCTTACAACTATAGTTTTCTGCCAGATACTGAGATAAAAGCATTCTTTTCATGAATCTGAAAGAAGTATAATTTAAATAAATAAAAAGCCTTGTTTGATTTTGCAACTTTATGAATCAGTGAAGAAACCTAAAATTATTTTTACAAATTTAAGATTTAAAAGCAAGCAGAATGAGTAAAAATGCAGAGCAGAATTATGCTACGTATTTTTACTTTATTCCTTTTGCACAATAAAAATAACTTTTGAATACATATGTACTTATGACGGAAAAGACAAAGGTGCAAAAGTTAGTTTTGGCCTTTAATTACAATTCATAACAAAATGTTTACTAGAAATGCATTAAGCATTACCATAACTTCATAAATGAGGTAATATTTAAAGAGCAATCTGATCAAGGAAACTAAGAATAATTTTTTTTAATTTATATATATTTTGTTCTGTTTTATTTATACTTCTTTACGAAACCTCTAAATATAACTGTTAACAAATGGGAAAATTTAAACTTTATTTGGCATTATTTCAGATGAAGATTCCAAAATAGTAACAGTTAAATGAATGACAAATGAAACCTTCAGAATCGGATTTTAATGTTCTTTTACATGAATTTTGAGATTTTACATTTGAAATACAACATCTGTTGGGGTTCAAATTAGTTTACAGACTCTTTTAATCTAAAATAATCATTTTGTAAACAGCTATGTTATCAGTAAATTGGCAATGCAAACAAATTGCTGGCAGTCCAAACCATGATCATTTATAGTTTGCTTTCGATGAGAAGAGCTCCAAAAAATATACACCTATCCCTCGATTTACACAGAAGATAGGTTCTGCACAAAACTGTGTAAATCGAAATCTTGGATTTCGCTATGTAAAACCATGTAAAATGAAAAACACACTACATGTGCATAATTTAATTATTTATTTACATAAAACAAAAGTAAGACACCTTAAAATAAAGTTTGTGTTAAAATCAAACTCGGACGTAACTGACCAGCACGCATTTTGGTTGCATAGAAGTATTGATCCATAATGAATAGGAAATTGGAGGTGAAGGCAGATTAAATCTTCATTTTTTTATTTCAGCAATAATCCGGAATGATCATTAATCCGGACCTCAAAGCTACAAACATTCTGCGCATGCATCAACACATAATGCATTCACGCATGCGCATAATACGTTTACGCATGCGCGTTTAATGTATAACAAACAGTATAAGCCAAAGAATCTCTAAGACTGGGAGATTATTTGATATAAGCTAAGCTAAAATTATCTAATTATTTATTTCAATTAATGTTGCAGATTGCGTTGTTCTTTAATCTTGGAATTGGATCCGACTTATTATTTTTTGCAGACTGTTAGAGCAATTTTATAAAAGTAAGCTTGAACTTTTAGAATAGAATTTCCGAGAAAGTATGTTTCGATGTCCATCAAACAAAAAGTGGAATTGCTGCAAAAAATGGATAAAGGCGTATCCTTTGTTTCTCTAACCCTTCCGAAATCTGTTTATCAATTTCACACTGCTCTGTGGGAGGGAAGGAGGCGTCGCGACGCGCAATGAATTGGAAGTTGATCTGTCAGCACTATCCTTATCTTCAGGGCAGATGTTTTTATTTTATTTGGCTTATAATGCCTTACTAAATGTAGTATTTCATCTCGATGTACTCCGTCTTTGATATGATTTAAATCAAATTCCTCATCATTAAAATTCGCTTCAGATAGTGAAGAAAGTGACACAGAGGTTATTGAAAATGAAAAAATTTTGATTGACAAATTAGTCGCTATTCTCAACACAGCAATTATAGGACTTGAACAGCGGAACTCTGTAACTGAACAAGAAATTATGTCTGTTTATAAAATTAAAAAGAGAATGTATATCACATAAAATGAAGCAATTTAAACAACTTAGATTGAAAGAAATGTTTAATAAAGTAAACAAATAAATATTAAACTTTTTTTTTTTTTTTGTAAATTTTGATACCCTTTAGATCATAATTGTTCTTTATTTCATAATTTTTAATTTTATTATTTCCGCATGCCATCTTATCAGATTTAAACTGATGATCTATGATTCGGAATCGCCGAAGTCCCTACGAGTCCGGATCAAAGACTTTTGACTGTATTAGTATTTTTTTCTTGATTGGTATGATGTCACTTTCATCACTTGTACATTCTTGATAATATTCTGCTTCAATGGTTGACAAATTAGGGAAGATATGAGATTGACAAGACTTAGTAGAGAAATCTGTAAATAACAATTGCCTAGGTTTTTTTCTCTAAAACTCTGTAAACCTCCTCATATTGATTTAAGCACTTGCTAAGCTCCCACTGGAATTGGAGAGCTTGTTCAACATTCACGTCATATTTTAAAAAATGATTACCTAATTTTCTTTTCAATTCACATCCTATGCTAATGACTCTCGCTGTGAACACAACTGGTTCAGATTGCTCTTCATCAGAATCATTGCCTTCATCATGTTTGTTTCATGAATCATGTTAACTAACTCATCCCTCATTTAGTTCTTCATCGGCCACTACTGTATTCGCTCGTGTAAGGTCTGCACCACAACTTTGCAGATAAAACTTATGTAAAAAAATGTGACCTGCACAATGTCTGTATGACAAAAACTAAAGAATTTCTTACTTTAAAATATATATATTTTAACATTGTCTTTTTCCCTTTAGTCAATAAATATATGTATATGAATATGCATTTGTTTTGTCTTTGGCTGGTACAAGGATGGAAAGAAGTGAATTTCCTTGCATTCTGGTGCAGCTGTTATTCAGTCATAACATCAGCACCAGCAATCCACTTGGCTGACACGATTATAAATGAAGGTAGTCTGAATATGTTTTCACCACACTGGCTTCTAGGAAATACTGTTTTGTATTGAAATTACTTTCCCCTCCTTCCTCCTTGGAGCATTTGCATATTTCAAGCTTTCTCTTTTCATTCATAGTATCACTTAGAATTTGTGGTAATTAGCATGTAGCATGCGTGAAATGAGAAAATACAGCAGCTATACAGAGGCTTTCAAACTCAAAGTTGTAGAATTTGCACAGGAAAATGGAAAAAGAGCAGCAGCAGGAGTATATAAGATGGACAAAAAGTGTACATGCAACTGGAGCAAACAGCATGATCAACTGGTGGCAATAAACAAAACAAGATGTGCGTTTCATGGTTCAAAATTTAAGTTTACGAACTTAAAAAAGTAGTTGCATATGTTCGCGATATGTGTGCTCAAGGGTATGCAGTAAAATAGGAAATATGCCAAATAAGAGTGCTTATTGCAGCACGACATCACAATTTAATTACAACAATTAAAGGTGAGTGAAGACTGGTTGCAGAGAATAATGAAATTCAATGGATTTTCATACATTGCATCAGAACAGATCTTTTTTTTAAATAATGTGTGAAAAATATTAAAAGGACCAACGTTTATTTAATTTGTGTAAGAGCAAATATTAAAATTGAAAGTGTTGGTTAATTTGTGCCTCTATACTGTGCTCCTGTGCAAACTAACACATGCCGAGTTTTGATAACGTAAACGGGGTAATTCATATTATATATGTGGATGGGAGAAAGTGAGTTTGTAAATTTTAGGTAGCTATTAGACAATTTTAAATTTGATACTTTTATTACTTATGCCATTTTCTTCCACTTATAACTTAACTTAGCTGTTTGAAATGAAATTTTGCATTCAAAATTACTCATGAGAAAAAGCGCGACATTTGAACGACCCATGTAATGTCTGCACCTGCATTTGAGTAAAAAAAGTGCTGACATTATGTGACCATATACAGTATTTCTTGAATAATTGCCTGAGCTAAATCCTCAAAACTTCTCTTCCTATAGTTTGGGCCAATTTGGTGATCTGAGAATATTCATGCTCTAATGGTAATCTATCATTCTCATTTTCAGCAGCATCTGGCCATATTGTTTTCCAGCATGCATTGAGCGATGATTGTTTATTCTGTGTATATGACAGTCCAACATGCTTAATACACTCTAAGATTGTAAATTCCTTCCAAGCATGCATAAGAATAAGATATTCATCATTTTCCATTTGATATAAAATATACCTGAAGGTTTTTTTTATATTAAAAGTCGAAATTATTCCTTGATAATTATTCCTGTAATAAGGAAGTTGTATTCTTTGGTAAAAAGACACCTACATTTTCATGTTATAAATCTTGAGGATAACCAGGTGCATTCTCAATTAATAGAAGAGCCTTAAAAGGCAATCCCTTTCTAATTTAATAATTGTTGGCATCTGGGACAAACACGTTATGAAGCTATTCATTGAAAGATATGGCAGTGACCCATGCTTTCTTATTAGCCATCCAATAAACGGGATTGTTATTTATGTTTATTCCTTTAAATAAGCGTGGTGTTTTTGATTTGTAACAAATGATTTCATTATATAACTGCCCCTGAAGCGTTGCAAGAGAAAAGAATTGTTATACGACTTTATGCTACCTTATGACCACTACCTCATTTGCAAACTTTTAGCTAAATAGGTTCTTTCAGACATTTTTTTCCAGAACCTGGACTCGTCAGCATTGAAGTTCTGATCAGAAGTGTAGGAATTGGCAGCAATGATTTCAGCAAATTTTGCTGGACATTGTTGTGCTGCATCCCAATCAGCAGATGCACTTTCTCCTTTCTTAGATTATGAAAAGAATGTTTTTGTTTAAATCTCTCAAGACAACCATAACTTGCGGAAAAAGATACCTATTTTCATCTGACGAAGTCTACGGTGATTGATTCTTAATGTTATGATATTTTTTTCATATTAATATTAACAATTCACAATCATTCATAATTCCCTTATCAGGAGAAAAGTTATTATTTATTCCACATATTATTTAATATATATATGTATATATATGTCATAATTTCAAAGCACAGTCGCGATGGCTGAATGGTACAATGAGAGGAAGGAGTTGATACCAAACTATATTTAGCTGATTGGTCATCTTTATTTGCAGATTTCCAAGCACACTAGAATAATTCTTTGTAGACAATATACTCTTTAGTCATAGCAATTATGATAATTTCTTATATACAATTTATACAGGTTAATGGGACATCATTTTAGCAGAGCATAGAAGATATGCTAGCAAAGACAGAAGCTTGGGAAAGGAATGCAGCAGAAGAATAATGATGTATAAGGGCGAGTCAAATGAAAGTGAGCCAATGCAAATATATGACAAACAGAGTACTTTATTTAAAGGTAGTCTCCATGAACATTGAGACATTTATCCCATTGACAAATGAGCCGCGTGATCCCCGTCTCATAAAACTCCTTGGGCTGTCGATTCAAAAAGTCTGTAACCGACTCCTTCACGGCGGCGTCCGACACGAATCTGGTACCCTTGAGATGTTTTTTCAGTTTCCCGAAAATGTGAAAGTCGCATGGCGACAAATATGGGCTGTATGGAGGATGTTGCAGCGTGTCCCACTTGAACTTTGCCAGTTGTGTCTTAACCACATCAGCGACGTATGGACGAGCATTGTCGCGTAGCAAGATCACACCATTCGTCAATCTTCCAGGTCGTTTGTTCTTGATTGCAACACGCAGCCGATCCAGCGTTGCACAATATCGCGAACTATTGATAGTCTCTCCACGTTTAGCAAATTCAATCAGTAATGGCCCCTGACGATCGAAAAAAAAAGTCAATAGCACCTTTCCCGAGGAAATGACAGCCTTTGCTTTCTTCGAGGGTGGTGAATTCAAATGTTTCCACTGTAAGCTTTGCCGGCGTGTTTCAGGTTCGTAGTGGTGGCACCATGATTCGTCTCCGGTCACAATTGCAGACAAGAAGTCGTCACCCTCATTGTGATACCAGATGAGATGAGTCAAAGCAGCGCCAAACCTCTCCGTCTTCTGGCGGTCGTTCAAAATCTTGGGCATCCATTGAGCACACAAAAGCCGATAACCGAGATGATCATGAATTATGGTGTGAACCGAACCGTGACTGATGTTCACACGCTCTGCCAGTTCATCGATGCTTATCCTCCGTTCTTGTCTAATCAGCTCATCAACCTGTGCAATTGTGTTGGGGTGATTGCAAGGTGGCTTTGGTCCG
Source organism: Stegodyphus dumicola (assembly GCF_044657685.1). Classification (NCBI taxonomy): domain Eukaryota; kingdom Metazoa; phylum Arthropoda; class Arachnida; order Araneae; family Eresidae; genus Stegodyphus; species Stegodyphus dumicola. The sequence goes on from NC_140777.1 coordinate 106,674,561, forward strand.
GTCTTGGATCGTCTTTGCAACTTTCACGTCCTTCTCTGAACCGTTTGCTCCAACGCTTCACAGTGACCAATGCGATGCAATGTTCACCGTACACAGCAGTCATACAGCGACTAATTTCATGTTGGGAAACACCTTCAGCTGTCGAAAACCTGACCACACCACGCCGTTCCTCTTTTGGAGCGTCCATTATGTCACGCTACCGTCTTCAACCCAGTGTAAGAGCGCCTTAAAGAACTTTAACCTCACACTTCCGCGCCACTTTTGTAAATGAAGGCTGTCTCTGTGCTACGCGCATGAGCCGCAGATGATGGACTGAACCATTCTTGCTAAGGAGGGGTTGGCTCACTTTCATTTGACTCGCCCTTATAGTTAGCTCACCATAGGTTTTATACCAGAGTAGGTATATTCTAGAAACAAGTTGTGATTGGTTAATATTAGTTTTAGTTGCCCTTTTCCAGTAACATTACATAACATAGAAAAATCTCAAATTTGGGAGAACAGATGAATTAAGGGGGAAGAGCACCAAATCTAGAATATTAATTTTGAAGTAGCCAATGATTTTTTTAAAGCAGCTATAGTATTTTTTTATAGCTTACATATTCCCCAATTGCTCAGAAAAGATCTGATGATTATCATAATGTAAATAAAGGAAGATATACTCATAAACCTAGTAATTTTAAAATAGGTGATTTAGTAATGTATGAAGAATTTTAATATCCTAATACCCATAAACTTTCTCCTCCTTTTTCAGGCCCTTACAAAAATTTAAAACAATATTTTGAAGTTACTTTTGAAATAGATAAACCTAATTCTCGAACTAAAAAGAAATCAAAAATTGTTCATTCAACCATACTCAAACCTTTTAATACAGCTAGTAAATTTAAATTAACTGTTAGAAATAGTAGAGCTCCTGTCTATGCAAAATTAATTTATTTTTAATATTCCAAAATTCTGCATTAAAATACTTTTTCCCGATTATGACATTTAATATCTGATTTAGACTTTAAATCCTAACTACCTTATGACCACTACCTCACACAAATTATTTTTTCCGATCTTGACCTTCCCAGTCTGGCTCCTTTCCTATCCTGCCAACTTTTTACTTATGTCATAATTTCAAAGTACAGATGCAGTGGCTGAATGGTACGATGAGAGGAAGGAGTTGTTACCAAACTATATTTAGCCAATTTTCATCTTTATTTGCAGATTTCCAGGCACACTCAAATAATTCCTTGTAAACAACATACTCTTTAATCATAGCAATATGATAATTTCTTGGGTGACATCATTTTAGCAGAGCACAGAAGATACATTAGCAAAGAGAGAAGCTAGGGATTGGATTGGATTGGATTATTGTAATTTGGCACGAAACCTGCCGAGGGAAGCTAGGGAAAGGAATGGAACGGAAGGATAACACAGAATAATGATGTAGTTAGCTTGCCAGAGGTTTTGTACCAAAGTAATACAATTCTAGAAACAAGCTGTGATTGGTTAATATTAGCTTTAGTTGCATTTTTCCAGTAGCATTACATAAAGTAGAAAAATCTCGAATTTGGGAGAACGGATGAATTTAGGGCGGAGAGCACCAAATCTAGAATGTTAATTTTGAGGTCGCCAATGATTTTTTTAAAGCAGCTATTGTATTTTGTTATATCTTACATACACACACACACACACACACACATATATATATATATATATATATATATATATAGAAAATGCTGTATTTACCAAGAAGTGCTAAAGATTTTATATCTTTCTTCTAAGAAAGACAGATTTTACATCGCATTCAAATACAAGAAAATGCATTAAATCAAACTACATATCAATGAGAGTATTTGGTGGTGCAAATTGAAAAGTTGCAAGTAAAGGAAAAGTACAAGCTTTGACAGCTGGTTCAGTGGTTTCAGAATACTGTTTGTAATAACGTAAGGATTTATGTACTGTTGGGCAAAGAAATGACGTCAGTTAAGTGGTAAAAAAAATACTACAATTATTGACTGTAACAGTTATATAAGCTATATGTATTCTCTACATCTAATCCAACAATGAAATAAGTAAATATGTGGCTTGAAGTTAAAAATGAGGTAACATACTCCAGTTGAGGGTTGATGAAACTTTAAAACAGGGTCAATGATAATCAAAGGGTTGATAGCCAAATAAGCATGGGCTATTCATCATCATAATCTATTTATTACAAAAAGTTATTACGAAAACTGATATCTTATATAAAGCTATATCATGCAGTAAGGAAGAAAGCACATAAAATAAATATATGGAGAAAAAACACAAAAGTTATTTAAAATACTTGAAAAATCATTAAAGTATTTTTTAAATAGATACATTTTTTATGCAATAAATGCAATATAAAAAAGGAAAGAGCGGGAACACACACACACACAAAAAAAAAAAAAAAAAAAAAAAAAAAAAAAAAAAACAAAGAACGTAAACTTCCTCAGATATAATGTTGTAAATGAGCCATTTGCAAAATTTAAGATTTTAATCTTCACTTCCAACACATTGAAAATTTAAATATGCCAGCATGGATCATAAAACTATGATGCATTTATCTTGATGTTTTGATGTAAAAAATAACTGCAATGAAGAATGTTCATAGTTCAAGCATAGATCTAAATCTAAATACATGAGTATTCTAAATACTGGAATGTAGAAGTTAACTGGAAAAAATATATTCTGAAACAAAAGTTCTTTCAAAACCAACATTATTGACTTTTACCGCTTCTTATGTAATAGGAGCAGGCTTTAATCAGCTAAAAATTTACAGTGGAATACAAGAATGGAGGTTGATTATTTTTGAACAAGGTGATATAAAATTAAGTAAAGCAATTTTGTGCAACATATTTGAAAAATTGCATCAGCACATCATGTATAGCCATCAAGCCACATGTTAATTAAAATCAAGCTTTTTTTTTTTTTTTAATTAGTTTGTGATTTTGTTTCTGAAAGTTTGTCTATATTTTCAAAATTAAAAATAAAATATAAATACAATGAACCATTTTTTTTTCAAATTTTTTTTCATATTCTTAATTGTTATTTTTAATTTATTTATGCACAATCATTTGGATTATGACCATGTACTTTGCTGCATATAACAGGAAAAAAAATGTAAGGCGGATCGATGAAGAAAACTATTCTTTTAAAGGGAGGACAATTTAAGAAAAAGGCTGAGAATCTCTGCTCTAGGCCACGCATTTAAACACACACAAAATAAAATGTTTGCTTGCAAAATAAAAAAGACAGGAAGGAGCTTTCGCAGATGGCCTGTCAGCTTCATCAGCCGGAACTAGGATGGATGACTTCATCAGGTTTGTCTTTTTTTTTATTTCTGCATGGTTGCTGTACTTAGAATACACATCCAGATGTATGAAAGATTGATGGGAAGGTCTCTCATAACACAGGCTTGATGGTTCTCTAATTTTTAATGCCAGGGTTTGGCAATGATTTTGGCTTTGTCCCATCAATTGTTGTGTGTAGATGATGGGAATAGTTTTTCACCAAAGATGTGCTAATTTTGATTAACTGATTGGCAAAGAGCTTAAATATAGCTTTTTTTAAAGATGAGTATGGTGTTGGTGTATTTAATTATGGCAAAGCACACGAGGGCTATCTGCCTAAGGGGAGGGATGCCTTCGTGGAGGACTTTCTAAGGGAAACTGGCTCATATACACGTTACACATGGGAAAAACCACGAAAACGCCCATGCAGCCAGCCCATTCGCGGGATTCGAACCTTGGACCGAACTACCAGTGTTCAGCGACTTTACCGCTCGGCCGCTGGTGGGCTTAAAGATGAGTAAGTGGGCTTGAAAAAATTGTACCTAAAGGTAAAAAACAAAGCCTATACATGCCTCCACAATTTACAATATTTGGCAGGTTATGGTGAGAAACTTTTTAAACATGGTAAGGTAATTTAAGGTACTTTTTAAATATGAGTAAGTGGGCTTTGAAAAATTCGTACCTAAAGGAGAAAAACAAAGACAGCACGTGCCTCAACAATTTAGGATATTTGGAGGTGATCGTGAGAAACTGGTGAATTCTTTTTCTCTCAAGTTTCAAATAGAGACAAACACACTCACGGCCAAAATTGCCACTAAGTATGAGATGGATTCATGATTTATTCAGACCTAGATAAGCATATGAAAGATCACTGGTAAGCAAATGAAACAGACACTGGAAAAGTAGGTTAGGATCATTTTACTGTGAATCATACATTTCATTTTGTTGATACAGCAATGGCTGCTCATACAGAAAACATTTAACAACTGTTCACTGATTGGCAGAACAAAAATCAACGTGGCACAGTTCTCTATAATAATGTTCATCAGTTGAAAGTTCTTGGGATGGAAAAATACTTTTGATATCATTGTAAAAGCTCGTGGAACATGCCAGTCATAAAGTGTATGCGAAAAGTAAAGAGTGAATGTGGTAAAAGTTCTGATGCCAACTTGGTATTTAGAAAAAAAGGGCCAAAAATAATAACAAAGTACCTTTTTTTTTTTTTTTTTTTTTTTTTTTTTTTTTTTTTTTTTTTTAACTTTTACAAAAATTAGGTGAAATGTAATTTGATTGCACAAATTTGTGATCAAATCACTGAGATATTTACCTAAGCAGAATTGTAGTGTGAAACAGCATTCTGTATCATAATATGCTCTTAGAAATTATTCCAAAGCAATTTCGAAATAAATAAATGAATAAAATGACCATTTGGCATGTTTTATGAGTTCACTGCAAATAAAAATGCATGAGGTAAAAGAACAAACGTGCACAAATGTCACAGATATTCAAAAAATTCTTAAGGAGTTTTAGCAGAAATTCTTTTTGTGAGACAGTAGTTTAACCACTTTTGAAAACAGCTGAATGCAAAAGAAAGAACAACACAAAATTAACATAAAATCATCATGAAAGGTCACATGCAACTAAAATAACAAATACTGAAACAAACATTAAATTTTTCATATGCCATTTTTCTGAAATGTTTATAATAATTACAAATTTTAAGTGGGAAAACTAATAACATTTGTGCTTTGTATATAAAAAAAGGGGGGGTTATATTACCAAACAAATCAATTTCCATATAACCTGTAAAACTACAAAAAATATAAACACAGAATGGTATTAATCGAAGATTCTTGCGAAGCTGTTAAAAAAAAAACGGAAATGTGTGAGTATTCATAATATGAATACTTGCACACAAACTTTTTACATTAAAATAAATTTTAAAGCACAAAAGAAATTTTAAAGAGAGAAAAGTAAACCTTTAACAGTTTTATATGCATGCTTCTAAGTTTGATAATCAAAATAAAATGCTCACCTCGACTTCAGATAACGTTTGGGTCCATCTGTAATTTGGTAGATCACATCCATTTCCGGCATTAGGTTTTAATTTATTTTTATCTGCTTCATCCTCTTCTTCATCATCAGGCTATGGAAACACAGATTGCTTTTTAATTGTCATTATGCATTTACAAATGAAGTAAATCTAAAAAACTGAAGTTAATAAGATATGCAATCACAATAAATACAAATTTACAAATTTATACTTATCAACCAACTCCTGAATTTAAATTAAAACCAGGTCTATTGTATATTTTAGAGTTTAGAAACAAAAACAATAATCTGTCAAGGTTACTAATTTAATGCTAACATTTATAATTGTTACAGATTTGCCATATTTTATATGAAAGTATTATAATACTATAGGAATTCCATCTGCAATCACAGAATCATATGTACTCAAAATTTATAATTTAAAGTGTTTCAATGATGTAATACATGTAGTACCTTTAGACTAATAAAGTTACATTGGTGTTCTACGCATCACTCGATAATTAATAAATTTCAAAATTTGTTTAGCATTTTCAAATTTATTTTATTTTTACTATTGCATTTTAACATTATTACTTACATTACTACATGCAATTCATATTTTAACACTACATCTGCATATGAAAGGAACTGTCCAACAATAATTTTATCTTTCAGCTAGGCTTCCCTAACATAATACAAGAAAAATATGAAACAAAGTAAACTAAAGTTGAATACGTATTGGATGTAACTACATTTGTGACGGAAACAGTATATTTTTGTACTCCCTGAGTGTGAGAGGAGAACTTTGTTAGATATACATCAATACGCTTCAGATCCATTTTTGAAAATTTAAATTTAATGTATTCACAACAGAGAGAGAGAGAGAGAGATTTTCTTAACATATATATCATATTGAAGGTTAAAAATAAAAGAATAAATAATGGTACAACTCTGATATACGCCCTAATTTCACCAAATGTGATGATATGTGTTCTGCTCTGGTTTTCAGCGTGATTGCGTGTTGTATAGCAACCCTGTTGACGTTGAAATATCTTTCGCTGGAGCTCGTTGGTTCACGAAGATAGGGGGGAAAGATAAAATGGTGGAAGTTGTTGAATTGAAGTTCAGCAAAAGGAAATATCATCATGGCCATCCTGTTGAGGGGCAGTGGGTATTTGGAGGTGTGGAAAGAGGGTCTGGAAGATTATTTTTAGTGGCTGTGCATGGTAGAAGTAGGGATTTGTGATTTTACTTATTTGTGAACCATAGCATGAATTTCCTGGATAGTGTGCGTGGCTGTCATATAAATACGATAGTGATTACGTGGCGGCATGTTAAAGGCGGTATGAAGTTGGTATTTCTGCTGTTTGAAAAAGCATTAATTCAGGGTAAGTGCATTTTATTTTATTCTTGTTCTTATTTTTTAGAATGTTTTATTCATTGTTTAAGTATGGATTTCTGTCTTATTTTGTTGATTAGTGCATAGCGTCTAGACTGTGCAATTCATAGATGTTTTTTGAATTTGAAATAAAACGTTGTATACATGGTAGTCTTTGAAATTTATTGTTGTTAAGTTAATTTATTAAAGCGAGGTGTGCGTAGTTCGCAGATTCGTTTGTTGCCTAGATTGTGCAATTCAAAGATTTTTTTTTAAGTTAAAATAGGATGCTGTGTACATAGTATTCTTTGAAATTTATTGTTATGTTAATTTATTAAAGTGAGGTGTGAGCAGTTCATAGATTCGTTCGTTACCTAGATTGTGCCTCGTAGTTGTTTTTTTTTTTTTTTTTTTTTTTTTTTTTTTTTAAGTTAAAACATATCGCTGTGTACATGGACACATGGATGTCACATATTTTTGGTTAGAAACTTTACGTTTTTGCTACCTAAATTTTTTGTTTTTGTTTCGGATTTTTAGCTTAAATTATGTGTTCAAAAGGTCGTTTTTGCATATGCGAAAACCGCGTTCTTGGATACATTTTAGGCTTAAAGTTCGAAATGAAGACAAAAAATTTAGATAGTAACATGGCAGCATGGAGTTTCTCGCCAAAAATGTTTGGCGAGGAATTTGGCGACTTGAGGGTGCATATCAGAGTAGTTCCATAATAATAATACTAAAAACCTCTATATTCTAGAGGTAAATAGAGCAGTCTTAGATTAATTTTGTCAACTGGAGTCTGTGACAAATAACCAGACATAAAGATGGCTCTCTCTCCTTTTTTTTAACATCTAAATTTACTATGCAATTTCTGCTTTCATGGAAATCTCGATTTGCATTACTACTTAGAGTGATACACAAAATCTCAATCATATGCAATGTTATATTTAAAATATTGTTATAAATTTTGTATTTTGATAGCTAATGTTAGCAGAATTATAATTAAAATTATTTTATTTCCCCATGCAATGCAGCATGAGAGGAATTTTAAAAGAAAGCTATGCCAGAAAAGTAAAAATACAAGAGCACTTGCATTTAACATTGAATAAATGTTTATCTCGGTAATTTATATTTAATTTGAATAAATGTAATCGACTACTAGATTAGCTGTAACTGTAATTCTACCCTTTTGCTTTCCAGAAATCTCAAGAAGCAGAAATTACTAGCAATTTCTCGCGCCCGATTTATAGCTAAAACATGCCAGACAGAGAACATCTCAGTTCCATTGTTTAGTTAGTTGCTGTTGTTATTGTTGTGAATTCATGGTGAGATTGGATTAGCTTTCTCTTCAAATGTGTTGAACTGCGTTCTATTTAAAGTATTTGCATTCTACGGATTATTACTGCATGATTTTGTGAACACTTGTACGAATATCTCTGAGGAAAATTCAAACGTTTTGTTATATTTCTTGTTATAAGAATAAATTTTATTAACTTTTTATCAGACTTGTGTATTTAATCTATTATGAACCCATATGCATGCAACAATATTAACTCTTACTTGCCCTCCTCAAACAATTTTCCCAGTTAAGTTTTACATGATTTTCCCCGATAACAACTGTATAGATGGGAATCCCTAGTTGCATGGATTTATATTTATAAAATATTTAAATACAGAAGTTCTGCTATAAAAGTGGTATGCAACTGCAGAAATTATTCATTCATCACTGAATATCCATACTGTTTCAAAATGATAAGAAAATTATTTAGAACAGTTGATGCTCATTATAATGAGCCCTCACATCTTACATGAAAAAGAAAAGATGTAATAAGGAGTGCTCCCTTAAGCAAAAGTACTTTAATATATGTTTATGTTACTAAGCATCCAATAATACATAAGTTGCATAATTTTAAAACAGTAAGAGTTTTCACAAAATATACAGCTAAAATCTACACACATTTAATATCGAAAAAGTATATATGGTTCTTCCTTATTATAGCGGCCCCCAAAATTGAATTGCTAATCAACCAAGATGTAACATGTAGTAAGGAATAAGAACACATGGCAAGATATCTCAGTTTATTAGCGATTCAATCTTGGGGGCTACTATAATAAGGAAGTATCCACATGTTAGTTTTTATAACTGGAAAAGCCCATAGAAAGACAAATAAACCTTTTTAATATCATCGGGACTTTCCTTTTCACCATTTTCAGTAGCTGCTAATTCCTTCTGCTTGGCTTTCTGTTAAATAAAATTTCATTTATTACTTTGCTGAATGCATTATATCATAAAATGAAGAAACATATTTTAATATTAAAAAATAATAATTTAATTTTCATGCAACTAAAATAGGAATTTATTTAAAATGACAATTTTTCTATAATAATAATAATGCCTACTGTTTTGGTAATAGCAATAATTTTATTCTCTAATGATGAAATAAACTATAATGGAATTTGCTACTTCTCTGTTAAAACAGCCACCAGAAGTGCTTTAGCAATCTAGGAATATTTAAAATTAATTTAACAAAACTAGAGGAACACGACGACAACCAACCAAAAAAAAAAAAAAAGGTTTTAAAAAAATGTACTCGGAAGGGGGTGAAATAACATTTATTTATCTTTGTGGATGCAATAGTCTGGCACCTGCTACTGTCATAGAATCAAATATTGGTACTCTTCTGATTTTCATCAGTATTTAATTCATCCATTGCACCACCTGATAAAAATTTATACTTTAGCTCAATAGTATATGAAGCCCAAAGCAGTAAGAAAAGGAGTCCCAAAACAAATTATCACATAACCTCTTTTTGCCCTACAGTTTTTCACTTGCATCTCAAAATAAGTTATATCTCGCAATAAACTGGCAGCCATTTTAGCACTTCTGCTCAATATGCAGAATTCTACTCTCTTGAAAAGAAAGCAACAATTTCTTTTTCAGTTAATGATAAGTTAAACACATTTAACATTTTAAAGGGGGGAAATAATAATGAACATTGTTGCATTTAAATGTTTATCTCAGCTTTTTTGCCCGAGATGGCACTCGGCATCCACAGTTAGAAAAGTTTATATTTATTGAAAAGAAAAGAAAAAAAAGAACCAGTGCTTATGTTTATGTTGTGAAATAAATGAGTGAATGGCATAGCTGCCAGCCTATGTGAAAAACTGGGTATTTCTCAAAGGTTTTCATGCTGCACGGCAGCATCATTTTAAAAAACTAAAACTGATTAAAATTTGCTTTATAGCACGATTCAATTCATTCAACTGTTTATAATGATTCTGAAATAAAAATGTGTTAATAGTTATTTACATATTCTAAATTTTATGTTCTTTTCCTAATTTCATTTCGTAATTTTCTTACACTCTGATGACAAAATACTGAGTAGGCAAGGAAAGCTTTAATTTATCAAGGTACTTTTAAATACAGTAAAAATAAAATAAGTAGGTAATGCACTTCATCTTGTGGAGATAAACTTAGCAATATACCAAACATTTGTAAGATATGTACATTTTTAAGATACCTTTTCCCTCCTTACCACACACCATCATTGTGTAATTGGAAGCACATCATACTTGCAATTAGGAAGTCAAGTCTTCAAAACTTGGTGAAAGCAATGAACACTTTTTACATCTCTAGCCTCTAAAAAAATAATAAATAAATAAAAACCACTGTTCTATATGACACTAATTAATACGTGGTGGACGATAATTTGTAACTAGCAGGTTCGAAATGCGTCTTTGGGGAAGCACGTCTGACTAGCAGTATGAAAGCACAGATTTCGAATCCTAGTCAAAACACTGCATATTTTCCATGTTTCATGTTCCAAAATGAACATAATAATTATACATAATGATGTAAAACAAAAATAAGAATCTTCCATTAAGTTCTATAAATATCTACTATGGATTAAGAAAATTCACATCAAATAATATTTAATATGAACAATTTTGTTGAAGATTAGTAGGGATGAGGAAATGAAACTTATAATTTTATTGTTAAATATCACTTTCATTAGTAAAGGCTAAAAATTTTAAATCAAGATATTCAGCATCTACTGAAAAACCGGAATATGTACCGAGAAAAAGAAAAAGTTGGCAGCTATGGGAAGGCCATTTTGCTAACTGTTCTACAATGTTTTTGGACAATGAAAAAGGGGTAAGTACGCTCCATTGTATCAATTTATTACCATTTATTCTCTCAGCAGTAATGACTGATGATAGAATTAATGATACTGCAATGAAATTACTGCTTACTTTCTATTTCATGAAAAATAAAAAATTATCAATATGTTAGAAAAGATGCGTAATGAAAGAACAATATCACACAGTCTAAAGTAAGCATAAAAAAGAAAATATGTTGCACATTATAAATATAGAAAAATATCATTTCTTTTTCAACTGATTATAAATAAAAATAGTACAGTCAAAAGTCGTTAATTTGGACACCCATCATCAGGAATGATCTATAATCCGGACCTCAAAGCTACAAACTTTCTGCGTATGCGTCGTGTTTACGTATGCGTGCAAGACCTTTACGGCTGCGCATATGAGTGTGCGCATAATACGTTTATGCATGCGCGCTTAATGTATAACGGACAGTATAAGCTAAAATTATCTAATTATCTATTTCAGTTAATGTTGCAGATTGCGTTGTTCCTTAATCTTCAAATTAGATCCGGCTTATTATTTTTTGCAGACTGTTAGAGCAATTTTATAAAAGTGAGCTTGAACTTTCGATTATGTCAAATAGAAATTCCGATGCTGGAGCTCCCAAAGGATCTACAAAGTGAAAGTATGTTTCGATGTCCATCAAACAAAAAGTGGAATTGCTGAAAAAAAATAGATAAAGGCATATGCTTTGTTTCTTTAACCATTCCGAAATCTGTTTATCAATTTCACGCTGCCCTGCAGCGGGAGGGGAACGCCACGGCGCGCAATGAATTGGAAGTTCATCTGTCAGCACTATCCTTATCTTCAGGGCAGATGTTTTAATTTTATTTGGCTTATAATTCCTTACTAAATGTAGTATTTCATCTTGATGTACTCAGTCTTTGATATGATTTAAATCAAATTCCTCATCATTATAATTTGCTTCCGATAGTGAAGAAAGTGACATAGAGGTTATTGAAAACGAAAAAATTTCGATTCTCGACACAGCAGTTATAGGACTTGAACAGCGGAACTTTGTAACTGAACAAGAAATTATGTCTGTTCATAGAATTAAAGAGAAAGTATTATCACATAAAACGAAGCAACTTAACTTACATTGAAAGAAATGTTTAATAAAGTAAAATAAATATTAAGCTCTTTTTTTTTTTTTTTTTTTTTTTTGTAAATTTTGATACCCTTTAGATCATAATTGTTCTTCATTTCATAAATTACGGTTTCATATTTTTAATTTTATAATTTCTGCATTCCATTCTTACCAGATTTAAACTGATGATCTATAATCCAGAAAAATCGATAATCCGGAATCACGGAAGTCCCAATGAGTCCGGATTAACGACTTTTGACTGTATAAACCTTTTAGAGGAGGAAAAATACTAAATCAGTAATATCGTATGGAAAACCTTGAAATCAAAAGTGCAAAAGATTAAACATGTTGCATGATAAAAACCCGCCAATTAAGTTTGCCAGTTATGCCAAATAATCTTACAATTGTGGCAACTAAGGTGGTGGCTTTAGCCAGGAAGTAACTGGAATTTTAGATGGGAAATACCAATCTTCATCTCAAAAAGGATCTACATTAAAAAAGAAATAAAGCTTATATTCAATATGATACTAGTCTATTCTTAACTGGATACAAGTGATGAACTGGCATAATTTATTATCAGCTTTCATGATGTTGATGATAACCTTGAATATGAAGATTTTCATATTAATGGAATATCAGAAAACATGCTTAATGAAGATACAACTGAAGTCTTAATTATGATGACAATGCTTTAATCACCAGTTAAAAGAATGGTGAATATTGATACTATGGCATTAAATCCAGAATGTATCGCCATTTCAGCTTCAAATTGCAATTTTATGTGTTGGTGGTCTTTCTACAAAATCCGACTGTGATACACTTTCTGTCTCTTTCATATCTGTGTATAAGTAAAGGAGTCGGGCATTTTAATCTAAACCACAAAATATGAAAGTGAAATAAAGACATACAGTTTCTGCATTATAAAAATATTACTCAACAACAGAACAACAATCATTCATTTTTCTAATGCTAAACCATACTACAGTGTCCAATCTCTTGTAGCATCACTACTCTCACACTTTGGAAATGTCATTTAAGTAAATGAAAAATTTTGGTATTTCCTGATTATCTGCACCCCCAATGAAAAGTCTCAAACTAGTTGGAACCAAAGTTTTCGCACGAGGCAATACACGAAAAGCATCAACCATTTTCAGAATGGTGGTGCACTAAGAATTCTATACAAGAGCAGTCAATTAATAAAATTAAAGAAATTAGAAACTGATAATAAAGCACATATCTTTTCCAAGAAATCCTCTTTTCTCATGCTGTTATTTTTCCATGTGCACAGAAATATTTTTTCACTTAGAAAAAATCAGAACTGCCGACGCTTGCTATCATGCAGCTTTGGCGTTGCAGACCAGCCAAAACAGAGATGTGTTATGTGCATAACTCAGCTACCACATAAATACTTTTTAGTGACATTGCAAGTTGCCACATAACTATTTTTGTGACCTGCTGCTTTGCTTCGCTACCTTCTTGCATATTTCAATAGGGGATAATCACACAGCAATTACAGGGATTTGAACTAGGTCATGCTGCCAGTGTCTACTGGTTTTATCCACTTGCCCAGAATCAAATTTCACTGTCCAAAATAAGCATGTGGGAATGACAAGACTAGAAGTGTTAAAGCATTTTGCTGCACATCATTTTCATTTGATAAATATGCAGAAAATTTAGTATTTTTATTTGTTGTTCTACTTTCATAAGCCATGACGAACTAAAAGGGTTGATATTTCAGCAGATACAGAGGCATGATTTAAATTTTCTGTTACCTGGGCACCAGTTGCCAAATGTGAAAGCTTGTTTACATTGTGCCATGAATAGCTGACCAATGTTTAACACTCATGATATTGAATTCATACAGTTTTATAGTTTTTTTAAACAAAAACAAATCTATGTGTCAAAAAAAAATCACAGAATTCGACCATTACATACAGCTTTGAAATTATTCTTAAGGCAATATATATATAAATTCAGAACCGTAGCTGGAATAAAGACATGGAGTTTTCAGCGCCCGGGGAAAAGTGAAGATTTTGCAACCCATTCTGTTTGCCAAAAAGGAAATTATTTCATTCTAAATTTTGAAATATTAATTTGGCACTCCTCTGATTCTCTGCCTAGAGGCAGATGCCTCCCTTGCCTACACCACTGTATATATTATCTTATATGATGCAGTACTGTTATTACAAGTTAATTTTTTTTCATGTTTTATTGCTAGCATTGTTACCACTGTTTGATTTTGTGCCAATGTTTATGTACAGCACTTACTGGCATCCTGTTAACAGAAAAGTATTGACATGACCATATAACCATTTCAAATTATGTAATAATTTCAAATTATGTAATAATTTGAAGCAATACAATAAAAATACAATATTTTAAAACAAATCACCAAAAACATTTATATTAAAAAACCTCATCCATTTCTTTTTTAAGCTTTTCTGCTTCTTCATCGGTGAGTTCTGTGACCCTATTGTCATTGTCTAATTCCATCTGTTGTTCTTTTTGTTTACGAGCTATACGCTCTTTTCTTTTCCTTTCAGCTTCTTCCTTTTCTTGTTCTTTTTTCTTCCTCTCCTCAAGAGCCATACATTCATATTTTTGAAATTTTTCTAACAACAACTGTTAAAAATAATGAAAATCATTTACATTATGAAAACATAAATTCAAATGTTTAAGACTACAAAATTTTAAGCAATTAAGAAGTTTAAAAATGTAGCATAAATATCAGACCTTAAAACTCCAAAATTATGAACATTAACAAAATGTATGCAAAACAATAAAAGTATAGTAGTGTTGTAAATGCATCACTTTATGAATAAAAAAATATTGTAATTACACTTACAGTAAACCATGCTTTACAATTTAGGAAAAGAAGAACAACAATTGCAGTGGCAGTACAATTGCTAGTTGGAAATTGTGACCATCTATGATTGAGAGTTGCTAGGCAGAAGAACAAATCTAAATACAAGCTCTAGATTTATAATACAGTACTTTATTCAGGTAAACTTATGTTTGAACAGTTGCCTATTTCATTTACTAAGTAATAGAAATTAATTAAACTGATGGTTTATATTCAAACTGCAATATATGTAGTTCAGTCTAGCCTTCCTTTTTCATTATGAGAATTACATAGTTTCTTGCTCCTTGCATTTTACATAGCTTTCAATATGGGAATTGCATAGCTTTTATTAACCCCCTAACTGCCAATGAAATCCCTCTTATGATTCACTTACTAGTG
This sequence comes from Stegodyphus dumicola, assembly GCF_044657685.1. NCBI lineage: Eukaryota > Metazoa > Arthropoda > Arachnida > Araneae > Eresidae > Stegodyphus > Stegodyphus dumicola. The sequence goes on from NC_140777.1 coordinate 106,689,758, forward strand.
CCACCATATCAAACAAAAGTATATAGTGACAGTATGTTTGGAAAAAGTAGATGCACAGTTTACAGTTAAAAAAGGTGTCTATTGTTACAGTGAAAATATCGAAAATACAAAAATACATAAAATTAAATAAATAAGTGGCAGTACTTAGCTATTATACAAAGTCTGAAATCTGGACTCGTTGGGAATTCGGCGATTCCAGATACTAGATCACTAGTTTAAATCTAGTAAGATGGCATGTAGAAATTATTAAATTAAAAATATGAAATTGTAATTTATGAAATAATGAAGTATTTATCATCTAAAGGGTGTCAAAATTACAAAAAAAAAGCTTAATATTTGTTTACCTTATTAAACATTTCTTTCAATGTTAGTTGTTTAAGTTGCTTCTTTTTTGTGCTAATACTTTCTCTTTAATTCTGTAGACAGACATAATCTCTTGTTTGGTTACATTGTTGAAGTCCTGTAACTATTGTTTCGAGAATTCTGACTAACTTATCAATTGAAAGTTTTTCGTTTTCAGTAACTTCTCTATCACAATTCTTCACTATTGGTATTGGTATTTTCTGGATCTAGAACCATACTACACATTTCACCCTTCATTAATTGTTATCAGTTCATTCAGTTTTCATCACTATGAAAAACATCTTTTTATATCATCTTCATTTATTAATGCTTCTCCACATTTCTTTACAAAACCCGTTATTTGGAAAATTTCACCTTTGTTTTGCGATATCCGAAAACCTTTCAAATTAGCAGCTATCATCATCAAATTTAGCTCTCCTTCACTCTTTAGTTATTATGATCAGCTATTATATTGTTAGCTCATGATGCATATTTGGTTATGCATCATGAGCTTGGCGACTAATGACAAATTGTTCCATTAAATTTCATCTTGCTTCTATCACGCACTGAGACAATTAAGTCTGAAATGTATTAGTTTAGTTATTTATTATACTTATGTCTATTTCTTGCACATGCTTAAGCCTTATTGGAGTCCTGAATAAATACATTCCCACATATACTTATTGAAGGCCAGCATTAGATATCTTACCACCTGATGCAGTCTTTGTGGGTCCTAAATTCTGCAGCCATTACGAGGCCTAGCGCTGGTTCTGGGTTTACATGAATAACAAATCAGTTATTCTTAATTCAAATAGCCCTAAATGTAATCTTTGGGTCTATGAGTATCATCAACAAAATCTACTTTTAGCATATGGAAAGAAATTTTTGGTAAATTTTTTCTCGTAAACATTTTTTAGAGCATTTAACTTAAATCTGTAATAATCGCCAAACAATAAAAACGCTCATCGTTAACATAAAAGGTTACCATACTCCTTTATTATTCAATTACTAACATTAAAAAAAAAAAAATTGTTTAGGAATCATGAGTCATTACTCAATTTGTCATGTTTTGATAAACATGCAGTGATGAAAGGAAAGTATAATAAATAATGATTTGCCAGGTTGGCATCAGATCAACGATGTATCTACGTGGAATGTTTTGGTTCGAGATGTGTGCCAAAGCACATACACAGCAGCGGAGCCAAATTACTGATGGTACAAATTTATGCTAAAATAATTGTTTCTTTAATAGCAAGGTATTTTATTTAGTGTCAAAGTGAAATTAAGAATCGGGACTCTCCAGATGTTTTATTATGCACGAAGGATGGAATCAAATGCACATGCGTAAAACCTACGAAAAAAATTTTTTGGTGGTTTCAAGGTCCAGATTTTAGATCAGTCCAGATAACGGACATCCAGATTTAGGACTTTGTGCTGTATAATATATTCTGTAACATGGTTGCACACATAATCCATCACATTCAGCTCACTGATAGAGGGATTCATGACAAATTTTTTTCTTGGAGCACACTATGCCATTCCCTTGCTATATTTTTCTTTGAAGAAGCTGATGGTACCAAGCCTGGAAAATGTCAGGCTGTAAGCTGCAAACGACTGTCACATTGTAATGTTTCTTCCTTTGGCAGGTTGTAGAACATTAATATCAAATTTTGGTAAAATGAAATTCATAACTGTCAATGCCTGGGAGTTACTTCTTTGGTAAAATAAAATGGTTACTTGTGTTACTTGTGTGTTATTCCAACCACGTTAGAAGACGTTTCGAAATTTTTAAAATGGGCCAAATTCTGGTAAACATGCATGTAACCACACTTCAGGCAATCATGATGATAAAAATCCTTCAGTGAAGCAACATTGAAACTTTTGTACAGGTTTTTTTCCATTATACTCCAAGTTCAACAATTTTGATAAACAGTTTATAATATTTTCTGTCTTAATTTTAAAATATGTGTCAGTGGAATTTGCCAGCAATAAAAGAAACTGTGGTAAAATTTCTGTATGAACAGAGAAATTTTCTGCAAAATTTTAAATGGAACGGCCAGGAGATGCATTGTAAAGAATTTTTTTTAAAGTAAAAGCCACTAAAAAGGCAGAAATTGCTGAAAGTCTTTCAGATGGAACAGCTGCTCATTCTGTGGTTTCCTGCAGAGAGCTGGTATTGCCAAGATTTCCAGGATGCCTAGTCTCTGACTTTTTTTTTTTTTTTTTTCTTTGAAAAAATATATCGCTGTGTACTTGGAGAGAAGAATAGCACAAAATAACTACAGAAATGATGGATGAAGAATGTGATTTACTATTTAATGAATCATGCAAGGTTTATTTAATAATTAACATTTTTATCTTAAACTCCTAAAGTGTGTTTTCTTTTTGTATGCTGATAATGCCTGCCAATATACGATAAATATAAAATATTTTGGGAATCTCTCTAAAAAACTTTGCGAAAAAAAGTAACTTGCACCTGATAAGTAACTTACACTGGTGTGCAAAAATTAAGGACGAGACGGTTTTTTTATTATAACTTTGTACAAAAGCTTTCCAAATCAACACATTTAATACCATAAGATCCCCAATACATAAGGACATGAGTAATGTAAGCAACACTTACTAAAAGAGAAATCAGAGGGATAAAAAGAAGCTTTATTGAAAAAGTAGCATGGAGCGCAATGCGACTGAAGGTCGAAACATGCCTGTGATGGATGTCCAGCAAGAAACATTCGGTCTTTAATAGGGGATTTGATCTCCCCTGACTGCTAGGCAGGTTTCACAGCGTCTGCCCATGCTGAGAATGAGGGTGTCAATGAGTTGTTGAGGCATTCTTGCCCATTCGTCTTGCAGCGCCAATCAAAGCTCCGGAATCGTTACTGGTGGTAAGCGTCTGCCTAGAAAATCCCATACATGCTCGATGGGATTGAGATCTGGAGATCGTGCCGGCCAATCCATACGTTCAATATCCTCACTCTCTAAGAGCTGTTCGACAGCTACTGTGCGATGATATGGTGAATTGTCATCCATGAAAAGAAACTGCGGACTCATAGCGCCTCTAAAAAGACGCACATATGGAAAAAGAATCTCGTTACAATAACGGGTCCCGTTGATTGAACCTGCGTCGAAGATGTGAAGGTCTGTACAACTACCAAGCATGATGCCTTCCCAAACGAAAACCCCGCCACCTCCATACCTGTCCCTTTCAATGATGTTCGAGGGATGATTGCATCTTCCCCGCTCTCTCCAGAGGAGTATGCGATGAGAATCGCTACTCAGACTGAATCTGCTCTCATCTGTAAAGAGTACACGTCCCCATTCATTGTCTCTCCAATTCCGGTGTTCCCGGCACCACAGAGAACGCCTTCTCCGATGGGCAGGCGTTAGAGGTACACACCGAACAGGGCATCATGCAAACAGACCACCACCGTGCAGTCTTCTGGCCACAGTAAAACGCGATATCGGTCATCCAGTCACCTGTGTCGTGTGTCTAGCGATTTCTTCCGCTGTCTGCCGCCTGTTTCTTCTGGCCTGTAAGGCAATATACCGGTCATCTGCGGGTGTGGTTCCTCGTGGATGACCACTACTAAACCCCCGGATAGCTGTTCCTGTAGTCTGAAATTGTCTCCAAAGTCGTGAAACGATGCTGTGAGCAATTCCGAACTCTGCAGCCACATTTGTCACACGGCGGCCTTCCTCCAACTTCCCAATGATTCGACCTCGGGTAAAAGCATCCAGATGTCGTCTAACAGATTGATTATTTGCCATTTCTCACATATCTGCATCTGGTATATGATAGGGTATGTGCTCACAGTTGCAGTATCTATGATTATCAAAAACAAAAATACTATTTAATCGGCTAGGGTAAGACCTGGTCTAGCTAAGGTGATCCTTGAACAGGTTGAAGTAGGGAACTATCAGAAGAAAAGTGATAAAAAAAAATTTGAATTTTTATTTACGTACTATATATATTTAACTCACTGCATTTGTATTCTATCAATAAACAATGTAATAAAAACAACAGTAGAATAAATTTATAAGAATGAATTAATAATTTTCCTCTTTATTTTTTATAGGAAAAGTTTGGTGCAAATCGAAAGATCGCGAAGAGATTAATGATGTATATGTACCCCTTGGATTCTGTCTGAAAAAAATTACCAAGTGGTATTGGTTGTTTGTGATATCTGGAAGCCCACTGCACGACAGAGGTTTTTCGGTAACCCTAATGTTGATAATATTGGCGAAGGTACCCTTCAGGATAACTGTGATTTTTTTCAGTTTTTGTCACGAAACATTTTTGGCTATTTTTTGTAATAGTAATCCTTTGGTATGGACCCGGGTTTGGTTTTCAGTTGCTGTGTTTGCTTAGATGTGCGTGGTATGGTTTTGGACTTTGAACTCACTACAGTACAAAGTACGAAATCGGGACGTCCATTATCTGGAATGATCTAAAATCCAAACCTCAAAACCAACAATAACGTTTTTCTCCTAGGTTTTACACATGCACATTTGATTCACCACTCTGTGCATAATAAAACATCTGGAGAGTACACATTCTTTATTTCACTTGGACACTAACTAAAATACCTTGTTATCGAAGAAACAAACATTTTAGTATAAATTTGTATGATCAGTAATTTGGCTCCATTGCTGCGTATCTGCTTTTTAGCACACATCTCGCACTAAAATATTCCACATAGATACATCCTTAATCTGACGCCAACATGGTGAATCATTATTTATTATACTTTCCTATCAAAACATGACAACTTGAGTAATGACACATGTAACGATGCCTAAACATTTTTTTTTTTTTTTTTTTTTTTTTTTTTTTTTATGTTAGTAACTGAATAATAAAGGAGTATGGTAACCTTTCATGTTGACATTACGCTCGGCAATAATTACAGATTTAAGTTAAATACACTGAAAAATGTTGACGGGGAAAAATTTACCATAAATTGCTTTCCATATGCTAAAAATAGATTTTGCTGATGATGCTCATAGACCCAAAGATTACATTTAGGGCTATTTGAATTAAGAATAACCGATTTGTTATTCACATAAACTCAGAACCGGCCACCAGGGCTTGTACGGCCACATGCAATCACAGAATTTAGGACCCACAGAGACTGTTTCAGGCGGTAAGATATCTAGCACCGGCCCTCAATAAGGTATATATAGAAAATTATTTATTTAGAACTCTAATAAGCCTTCATGTGCAAAAAATAGACATAAATATAATAAATAACTAAATTAATACAATTCAGGCTTAATTGTCTCAGTGTGCGATAGAAGCAACATAAAATTTAACGGAACATGCTGTCGTTAGTCGCCTAGTTCATGATGCATATCCAAATATGTATAGTTAAGGATAGCTAAATTTGATGATAATAGCCGCTAATTTTAAAGGTTTTCAGATATCGCAAAACAAAGGTGAAATTTTAATTTAAAATTAAGCAATTGACAGATTTTGTAAAGAAATGTGGAGAAGCGGTAATAAGTGAAGATGACATAAAAGAAATTTTTCTTTTCAATCATCAATAAATTAATAAATGGTGAAATGTCTCTTATGGTTCTAGATCCAGAAAATACCAATATCAATAGTGAAGAAAGTGATAGAAAAGATACTGAAAACGAGAAAATTTCGATTGACAAGTTAATCAGAATTCTCGAAACAGCAGTTACAGGACTTTAACAATGTATCTGTCTACAGAAAGTATTAACACAAAAAAACGAAGCAACTTAAACAACTTACAGTAAAAGAAATGTTTAATAAGGTAAACAAATAAATATTAAGCTTTTGTTTTGTAAATTTTGATACCCTTTAGATCATAAATACTTCATTATTTCATAAATCATGATTGCATATTTTTAATTTTATAATTTCTACATGCCGTCTTACTAGATTTAAACTTGTGGTCTTATATTCAGGAAAATCCCAAATCTGGAATCGCCAAACTGCTTGCCGCATTTTTAAGAATTCCACATACACGGTATCCATGTACACGTCGATCTATTTACCCTGCTACAGCAACCTGCTAGATTTTGTTTGGACACCATTTTGTTTTCACGAAGTAAAGGCATGTTTTTCTTTCCAACAATCTGCTAGCCGAATTACGCTTATGCTAGAACTTTTATGGAACAAAAGTGCTTAATCATGATGAAGATTAGGTGCGAAATTGGGAGAAAGTGCAGAATCGCAAACTGCTTGTCGCATTTTTTAAGAAATGCACATACACGGTATCCATGTACACGTCGACCTATTTTCACTTTAAAAAAATCCCAGAATTGCACAAAAATGGCATTGCACACACTCTTGACTTTATCCATGTACACTGCTAAAGTCCTAGCTAGTAACCTTTATCGCCTTACCAAAATGTCGCCAAACTACCTGTTACCATATTCCAAAGATTAGCCAATAGTTTTAACTTTGTTTTAGCTTCTTGATTTTGTTTAAGTGAAAATAGATCGATGTGTACAAAGTTAAACCCATGCGCAATGCCTAGTTTGTACAATTCTCTGATTTTTTTTTTAAGTAATAAGCACGTAAGCAATTCAAGTTAAAATAGGTCAATGTCGCATGGAGACAGAGTTTGCACAAGTCTCTGACTTCTTGTTTTGGATTTGTGTAGCATACAGAAAGATTGGCACCGTCTTGAAATTGGTGCCTATTTTGGCGTCAAAAAAAGAGATGATTCGCCAAGAAGTACTGTAGAGAAAATTTTAACCAATTACTCTACTTAGCAATAAATTAATGCAATAGTTTTAGTAAAGTATTTCATACTTCTGGTTATTTTTTAATATGAAAAATCATAAGCTAGTCATAATTAAAGATCAATTTATTTATTAATAAATATTAGTATTTATAAAAGTATATATTTGGAATCAGAAATGAAAAATCTTAGTATAAGGCAGATCACCAATAATTATGCATTAATGATTTCTACATCTTGCTTAATAAATGATAACGTCTTCAGAATTTTTGTAAATGAATCCTCCATGAAAATGCAATCAATTTTAATTAGTAATGGCAGAAAATAATTGGAAATAATATTGAGCTTGTTCCCTGAATGTGATTCCCTTGATCTTTATCATTTTCTTCACAATGATAGCATCAAATATATCTCTGCAACATAAAACTTAACATGATAAAGGATCATTGTATTTTATGTTTCACATATAAAATACATTATGATTTCAAATTTACCCACACCGTTCTCCATAAGAGTTTTCTTTCGTTCACATGTATATTATTTTATTGCAATGAATACATGTTCTCCTAAGATAATGTAACTATTAACAATTATAAATAATAAGCCCACAAATATTACGTAACAATCATCTACCTCCGAAAATGCAAGTCAGAATTTCATGCAGATATGAAGATAACCGTATTATCATACTCACATTTCGGCATGCTCCTGGAACACCGCCAGTGAAGAAATCAGTCTTCCGAAGCAGAAAACCAAATATAGTCTCTAACAACTACAATAAAAGGAATTTTTAAGCAATTCATATATTTACCTATTTTATCAGGTGCAAAATACAGTGTACTGTTAATATTTCAAAGATAAGTACGTTGCATAAAAAGATACAAAATTATATAAATACTATCAGGATAATTTTTATCCTTTGTATTATGATAATGACAATAAAATACGAAAGGGAAAAAAAATCATACTAACCTCAGGAACACCACCTTCGTGTTGCTGAGCCATAGCTAATAATATACCATCGAACTTTTCCGATTCATTCATTTTTAGTTTTCAAAGAATAGCCGGAACACTAAAGAAATCACAGCAATTAGTTTACGTACAATTACTGCGAAAGAAGAAATTACAGAAACGCGAGACAGCACGAGAAACACAATTCCCGATGTACTGCCAAACTACGGGAAATCCGTTTTAAAAATTCTAACCCTCGCCCCTCCCCTCAAATTTAGAAGTTGACCAAGAAACTTTACGCTAAGCATTTAAACATTTAGCAGAATACAAAGCTTAATGGACAGTAAAATATTAACCTCTGTTTGACTTATAAGTTAATTGCTACATCTGAGATGTTATTAAGTCGCTACAATTTAATTGTAACCAATGAAATTCTTAGTTACTCAAATGCGTTCCAAGTTTCGTGCAACGAACGGCATTTCATTAAAAATTGATCTAATCAATTACTAATTAAGATCCTTGCACATATATAGAACAAGTTCAAACGTGATTTTGAAGTAATCTTAGACTTACTCTCTCATCTCTTGTTGAATCGAAAGGTGATTACGACTATCTATCTCGACATAATGAAAACTAAAACTCTTGACTTGACGCTAAGTTCTTCGATGTAATATTTTCTTACGCTTTTATGTGAGTCTCTCATTCGCGAATGTAGATATCTCAGCCAACTTAAACATAAAGTCAAAGAGAATAATGATTTTGTAACATTCTGCCCATTTTGCTCTTACAATACGATGGTAACAAACTGTCTTCTTGCGTATTGTGATTACTCCCATATGTTAGTTCCTTTTGTTAAACATTCATGTTATTTACACATTAACAGAAACTATAATGTTAGATATAAAAAAAATGGCGTAAGAATTCGATGAATACTAACTTATATAGCGATGAAGTACAGTAAAAAACATTTTTAATGCTGCAAACTGCACTTCATGCTCCGAAGGAAAACGTTAAGATGTATTGAAGATGGAAAGAACAATCAAATAAAAATACTGTTGCGTGCGTACGCGTTCGCAATAGCTTGAAGGCATACAGATCCGGTGATAGATTGATAAAATTTATTTCTATCAAAAGAAACATTTCGGAGATCTGGAACTTTTTACAGAAATCGCGGTCCAAACCTTCACAATATCACAGAGTACAATCAGTAGTCATCTCTTAATGGATTCTTGAAAAGTTTTCATCTCTTCTCTAAAATATGCTTGACCAGCTTTCGTTTCTCCTTAGCCCGCTTTCATCTCCTCTTTGATCTTTGAAGAGAAAGAATCCCTAGAAATCTTTGAAGGAGCCTTTCATGTTTTCATCGAATGCAGCGCAGTTGTCTAAGTTGCTTCTCCATCGCTCGTGTCACAGGCATTCAACTCCCTTCCTGACATTAAAACGTGTTGCGTACGTACTGGTTCGCAATAGATTAAATGCACACAGGTTCGGTGATAAGTTGGTAAAATTTATTTCTATCTAAAGAAATATTTCAGAGATCTTCAGAGATTTTCCACATAAGCAGTCGTACAACTCTTCACAATATCCCAGAGTAAAATCACTAATTGCACTATGAACTACTATGAATTAAACTACTATGAACGTTAAACGCAACGCAATGCAAAGGGCATCCAAAGAAAAAAGTTAACCTGGAGATATCTCAGTACTCGGATATCACGCCGAATTGACAACTAATAGCAGATATTCGGCCCTATATAGTTTTCACCCAGCCGACTTGATATTTCTTGTACTTTCTGCTTCTAGAAATTAGACAGACAGACAAAGTAGACAGATGTCTTGTTCTGCAAAGATGGGCGAAAAATCAAGCTTAGGTGCGAAGAAAAGATATATATAAAGTGGGGGCAATATCATATTTCAGAGGAGAGTAAAAAGGAACTTCATACATTTTGTAGGAGTTCGAAAGGCCAGGAAGAAAAGATATGACAAAATAAAATTTAAAATAAATGGCCCAAAAATAATAGAGGAAGAAAAATAAATAAATAATAAATAATAAAAGGGCCTATTGAAAGAAAAGAAGTAGAAACTAGAAAAAATATCCTAAAATACGATTGTGTCTGTAAGTGTAGTCAAAGGGAGAAGAAGCTGTGTTTATTTACAATAAATAGTGTCTCACAGGTGTGTGTAGTGAGTATGTTTGGTAAGGCTGAATAGATGTGAAGATGGAAAAAAAATAAATAAAAAGGATCGTAGAGAAGCTTCGTATCAAGGTATTTCGCATGGAACACAAGGCAATATGTATTCTTTCGTCATGAGACAAAACAGCAAAAGACCCGTAACATCAGACAAAAGTATATATTACTTTAACTAAATTAACTTTATAAGGTATTTCTCCCACCTTCTTGGCTTGCCTTCGTGGTGTAGTGGTTCTGCACGCAGTATCAATCCATTCAGTTTATTGTCATTATCAGTTCTGCACGCTGGGCCGGTTATTGTCGTATCAGTCCGGCAGCCACCGGCTTAGCGATTTGATTTATTCAAAACAGCCTCATCTTGAGCCTATCCTCATCTTGAACTATTTCTAAACAAGAACTTTCATCTAAACAGGAACTTATTCACCCTACTGTGAGAACAATATTTTATAAGTTTATTTATTTATTTATTTATTTATTTTGCATATAGCCTAGAAAAAACCGAAATAAAATCAGTTACGCTACCTCTTGTCTTTCGAATTCGTCACAGCTATAGAGGCTATGTGTAAAAATGGTGGCAGCTAAGTGGATCTTGGAGGAAGAAGTAATTGAGACTTTTCCGTTTCCCGCGCAGTGTCAGCTACAACAAAGACTGTGTGGAAAACTTTGTGCAAAAAGTGCCTGCCAAGCGACAGAAGAAAATTTCCTCTTATGTGGACAATAGCAAGTTCAGCGATCTCTGAATCCGATATAATCTCTGAATACGCGTTTGAGGAAATAGGTACCTCCAACTGTGACACCTACTATGAAGTGACATGCTGCATCCTGAATAGATTCTGTGAATAGTGATTTCCCTGCTAGGTGAAAAAAAGTGTGTTTTCTTTATGAAGTAATTTGCTGCATCCTGAATAGTGTTCAGTGAATAGTGATTTCCCTGCTAAGTGAAACAAAGTGTGTTTTCTTTAGTGATATAAAAAGGGAAACAAATACTGCCATAGTTACGTTCAAGTACTTCTGAGTTGATTAGAAAAATGTGTGTCTGCTTGTCTGCAAAACGGGGTAGGTCAATTTGGGCATTAACCTTTGTAGAGGCAATATTTATTTTATTATGTAAAATTGCTGTGTCAGATCTATATGTTTAAATTGATGGGTCACTCATAACCCTGAATGGTTTTGAGAAACCGAATTTTAATGTCAAATTTCCAAAATTAAGAGGAATGTGTTATTTATAAATTAAGTTCTGTTTTGATTCTGCCGAAAAGTATTTTAGAAATTTGCTTATTGTACTAAGCATTATTACCTGTTTGAGCTGAAATATTTTATTTAAATTTGTAAGCTGAAATTGTTTGTTATAAATTGACTTTACTTCTTAACATTTTGCTAATCGCAAGTAGTCTGTGTAAAGCATATCATAAATTGCAATGTTATTTTGTGAAAGGTTTTGATAGTAGTTTATGTCAAGCATATCATGAATTGCAATATTATTTTGTGTTATTTAATTTTAAAGTGTGAATACTTTTGAAAAACTATTTTATTTTGTGTATGATCAGAAATTTTGGAATTTGAAATATGTCATATCTTGGGAAGGGTAGGAAACAGGATCTCATAAATCTGTCTGAAGAATTAGGTTTAGAGATTCCCGCCAGTGCAAAAATAAAGGATCTTAAAAACCTTATTGTCCAGAGTCCTCATTATGACGAAAAATTTGTCAAGGCAACGCTAGAGTCCATTATTGAAACTCGGATAGAACAGCGTAGGCTCGAAGAAGCCGAACAGCAGAGACTATAAAAGGAACGGGAGAGAGAGTTTGAATTGGAACGACTGAGGTTGACAAACGCCAACGATGTCAGAGAAAATTCCCAGAATAATATTCCTAGGTCAATAAGAGAATTGCAAAATTTAATGCAGAGATATAATCCCGAATCATCGGATATTCCTCTTTATTTAGCGATGTTTGAGCGTCAGGCTCGCAAAGTGAATGTAGACGAAGGAGACTGGGTGTCGCATTTGATGGCTTTATTGCCAATGGACATTATTTCTATTATTCTACGGGAATGGGAAGAGGAGCTCGATAACTATACTTACGTAAAGGAAATTCTTTTACAACGTTTCAAGTTGAGCCCAGAGGCTTTTCGTGTCAAATTTGTTCAGCACCAGCGGCGTGCAGGAACTCGATATAAAGATATTGCGTTCGAGCTGAGGAATTATCTGGATGAGTGGTTAAACAGAGCGGAAGTGCGAGATTTCGACTCGCTAAAAGACTTAATGTTGACAAATCAAATAAAACGTCGCGTAAACGGCGAAATTCGCGAACATTTCGTGGATGACTGGCCGAATATAATATCTTAATCTGAATTAGAAAATTAGATGAATATGAAGAAGTACGTGGGTCCATAAAAAAACCAACAGGTTTTGTTAAAAGCACTGAAATAGACACTAAGGAAAGGAAGAAGGGTGAACCGACAGATCGAATACGTCGCGGTGATGAGGGTACAGAAGGAAAGACTGCCGAGAAATGAAAGTCAAATGTGTTATAAAAACGGAGGGCACCTAGATGCTAAGAATGCAACTCAGAGAATCATCTCCGATACCAGTGCCCGCGATTAAAAGCTACGGCGGATCCATCCAAGTCGTAAATAATTTCGATATTTTGGGTGCCTTAACATGTGGCTTGACCCATATATTATTACTGTGAAAGTCAACGATCGAAAGATTAAAATGTTTAGAGATACTGGATCCACCATTGACTTAATAGGAAGGGATCATGTAACATCGGAAATGTTGTTAAAGGAAACTGTCTTGATCAAGCAACCTTTGGACGAGCAACCGGTCCGGTTGCCTCTTGCACAAGTAGAACTCGATAGAGAGAATTTTGGGAATGTAATTACCAAAGCAGCAGTAATTAGCCAAGATCTCAATCAGGAATACTACTTATTGGGTAATCGAACAGCTCAGTTGATTTACCGTAATATAAAGATCTTTGGTAAAGATAATGCAGCACAAGCGAAGCTGCCCCAACGAGATGCAGCCGTTAACCCAAACAAAAGGGAGACGAAAGTCAGGGAGTCCTTACAAATGAAAAAAGGAAGTTTTCCCATCAAGTCAGCTAAGGTCCGAGGCAAAGAAAGGGTGAAGTGTCCTCCTCGTTCGTACAGCAGGTCAAGACAAATCAAGATAACAAAAGCAGTAATTAACCCACGAAGTGCATGGGCTTCTTTAGATTTACGAAGAAAGCGAAACTTTTCTAAGAAAAAGAAGCTGTTCCGCCAGGAAGAATTTTTGTCTGGAATCCCGGAAGAAAGAACTCGGAAAGAAAGGAGTGCAGGAAGACCCCCCGGAGCGTTTCCATTCACGATGTGCTGTTCTGAAATCGGAAGCTGAACATCGAAATCGAACAGATAACTGGCAAAGTAGTTTTCAAGATAGGAACAAAATATTTAGCCCTAAGTGGGAAACCTACAGACATAATGAAGGCTCGGAAGTGCGAAAACGCACCAAATAAATTGAGATTAATCTGAATTAGCTCCCAATAAGAGCCGAGAACTTGTTTTGAGTACAATAACTTTTTTTTTTATTTTTATTGCAGTACTTTGTATTTGTATATTGTGTGTTGATCCTTTTAGAATTATGTAGGATTTATTGTGTTCCTTAGCTTTATAGTACAGTTTCAGCCTTGTAACTTTGAGGTTGTTTATCGCCCAGGGAGGCTAAATAAATGCCGATGAGTCGTCTAGAGGAAACACTCTGTGCTAGGATGTGATTCTTCGGTTATTGAATATGCATTTTTTATGATGTGCAAATATAATACTAGAATAGTATACAAGTTATTTCTTTCCTATTAAGCATATTGTAATGTGTGTATATATATATGTATTGAATTTATTAAGTTCTCGCCTCTAAGGGTAATGCCTAATTGACATATATGTGAACTATCTGTGGCGTTCCGACAGATACTTCAACTTTTATTCATGAGATGGCGCCACGTGTAAAATCCAGTTCTTAATCGGAGCAGCAAAGCGACGTCATTACTCACTCAGACTTCTCGTCAGACAACTGTACGCGACAGTAGCACGAACTGTGTTCCGAGCTCTGCGTTGATATCTGCAATGTAATTTAAATTGTAATTTAGTACTTAATATATTCTTTTGTTATAGGAGATTGTCTACTCTTATTTTCTTTAATTATATCATGCATTAAGCACACGACCACCAAAAGTGGTGACCTTTTGACTGAGCACGCTACTGACAATGGATTTTCAACGACCCTAAGCGACATGCATCCAAGGCATTCTGAAGAACTGACTAAAAATAACAACGAATATGGACATTAAATGTATGCTACAACGTACCCCTTCAATTATTTCTAGAAGTATTGATATATATTGCTTGTGTTTTTTTCAAAGTCGTGCATATCATCGCAAGGAGCTTCAGCAAATCATCAATGTGATCTGTTCCGTTCCGCTGACTTCGCCAGTCGTGCAATAATTCTTCGATCATTCAACTTTTGTGACAAATGTGATACAATAGTGATTTTTGCTAAATGTGCTACATCAGTAATTTTTCTGCAACGTGCTACGGCAAAATTCTTCCCTCAGTGTTCGAAAGTAGTGAATTTTTTTCCCATGTGATACAGGAGTGATTTCCATTTTCCTTCGAAAGTGCCTTAGCAGTGTGAAGTGGTGATGTTGTGTATGCGCAATACAAAATGAACGCATCATTTTTTTCTCAAATAGGGGTTTTTTTTTCAAATGCATTTCGGTAAAATATTATTTGTGTGTATAATTGCTGACCCTGTCTTATTTGTGTGTGTATCGTTACGTAAATGTTTTCTGCATGGTTAAAATATTTATTGTCATCATGGTAAAATATCAATAGTGTATCCTCATGCTACAATATTCGTGCTGTTAAGTGTTTATTAATTAAAGTGAAAATTATCTATCAGTATGCCCAACGATATTCCACCAAAGCCACAAATCACACGCGTTGCGGTGAAGCCACCGCCTTTCTGGAAAAATAATCCTTCATTGTGGTTCGCTCAGATCGAAGCACAATTTTCTATCGCTCGCATTAGTGAGGATTCTAAAAAATTCAACCATGTAGTTGCAGCAATTGAGTCTGATATTCTGAATTCAGTGCATGACTTAATTCTCAAACCACCTGATTGTGATAAATACTCCAAACTGAAACAGCGGCTCATTGAAATCTATTCAGAAAGTGAATCTTCAAAAATACGTACTTTACTACAAGGACTTGAACTTGGAGATCAGCGACCTTCATACTTGCTGTCACGAATGTGTGATCTGGCAGGAAGCCATTTTAGAGACGACTTTTTGAAGTCACTATGGCTTTCGCGTCTCCCTAGAACATACAAATAACTCTTGCTGCTTCCAATGAAGATCTAACCCGTTTAGCAGCAATGGCTGACAAAATTAATGAACTTGTTACTCCAGCTTATGTCAGTGCTGCTAATGCTGCACCTTCCAGTTCATCCCTCGAACAACAAGTGGCTGAATTGACCAAAAAAGTATCTGAACTCTCTACAAGTCTTCATGCTTCACGGAGATACAATCGATCAAATCAGGGCCCACGTAATAAATTTCGTGCCCGAAGAAGGAGTCGATCTCGTCACAATACTCGAACGCAGTACAAAGAACCCACAAGTGGCATATGTTTTTATCATATGAATTTTGGCGCTCAAGCTCGCAAGTGTGCCCCTCCATGCACTTTTGAACAAGCGGGAAACTAAATGGGCGGTCTTCTGCTGGCCAACAGAATGTCCGCCACATCGACAGAATAGTACTGGCTGATCGTTCAACTCAGTTATGTTTTCTAGTAGATACTGGAGCTGACGTATCAGTGCTCCCGAGAACTAAAACAAATGCTCACCAACTTAATAAACTTGTACTGTATGCAGCCAATGGTACCAAAATTGCAATCTACGGCGCCAAACTATTGACACTTGATTTAAACTTGCGCCGGACTTTCAACTGGCCTTTTATTATTGCGGATGTAACTCAAGCAATTATTGGTGTCGACTTCTTGACACATTTCCACCTTCCAGTGGATGTCAAAAATAATTGCTTAATTGATGCTACAACCCAGCTGACATCACAGGGCCAAGCTTCTCACATATCGAACGTACCTACCAACATAAGTGTTGTATCGGGCAGCACACGGTTTCATCGGTTATTAGCAGAATTCCCTGACATTTTAAACCCATCCAAATCAGGGCAGCATACTCATCAGCCAGAAGTGTATCATCACATTGAAACACATGGTCCACCTGTATTTTCCAAGCCTCGTCGTCTTTCTCCAGAGATGCTAAATGCTGCTCGCAAAGAATTTGAATTCATGCTAGCACAGGGAACCATTCGCCCATCTAAAAGTCCATGGGCCAGTCCACTTCACATGATTAAAAAGTCTAATGGTGACTGGCGGCCTTGTGGAGATTATGGTCGACTTAATGCCGTCACAGTCCCTGACAGATATCCAGTCCCACATATCCAAGACTGTACCCATCTTTTTCATGGAACAAACATATTTTCTACCCTCGATCTTGCCAGAGCATATCATCAGATCCCAGTGCATGCTGAAGATGTGCCCAAGACCGCAGTGACTACACCATTTGGTCTCTTTGAGTACTTATATATGCCATTTAGCCTTCGCAATGCTGGCCAAACATTTCAGCGTTTCATACACCAAGTACTGTCTGGCCTCGATTTCTCCATCCCATATTTTGATGATATCCTGGTTGCATCTACAGATGCGGAAGAACATTTTCAACATCTGCGTCAGATTTTCACTCGCCTTAAAGATCATGGATTAAAACTAAATCCATCCAAATGTGTACTTGGCCAACCCTCAGTTTCCTTTCTTGGATGTCTTATCACCCAGAATGGAGTCAAACCTTTACCGGAAAGAGTCAAAGCAATTAACGACCTACCTCAGCCCAAAACCATCTCTGAAGTGAAGCGTTTTCTAGCAATGTTAAATTTCTACTGACGCTTTCTGCCAAATGCCGCAAAAACACAAGCCTGCCTACATGAGTTTCTGAAGAATAGCAAAAAAACGATCAACGAGCTGTCCCTTGGACTGAATCGGCATCTGCAGCATTCGTGCAATGCAAACACGATCTGGCAAATGCAGCCACACTTTCTTATCACTCACCTAGTGATCAGCTCTCTATAATGGTAGATGCATCTGACACGGCCATAGGAGCAGTGCTTCAAGCCAATACCACTAAAGGACTTTCCCCAATGGCATTCTTCTCCAGAAAACTTACTACTGCAGAAAGGAAATACAGCACATATGACAGGAAGCTACTTGCTGTGTACTGTGCTGTTAAATACTTCCGGCACGACTTCATCATTTTCACCGATCATCGACCATTAACCTTCGGTTTTAGAAAAAACTCTGACTCATGTTCTCCTCGTCAGCTTCGACATCTAAATTTCATCGCCCAGTTTAGTACAGATATCAGATATGTCTCTGGTACTGATAATTGTGTCGCTGATGCCTTGTCTCGGGTAAACAATATCAACCTCACTACCCCAGATTTCTCTGAAATTGCAAAAGCTCAATTGCATGATGAGGAACTCAAGAACCTAATCTCAAATCCACAAACCTCCCTTCAGTTACAACCGCTGCACATTGATCCAACGCTTAAAATTTACTGTGACATAGAGAACAATAGAATACGTCCCTATATTTTAGACGTGAAGTGTTTAATGCCTTGCACAATTTGGCACATCCTGGAATCCGTGCCACCAAAAAGCTGATCGCAGACAGATTTGTCTGGCCAGCAATGAATCAAGACATCACAGATGGGACTCGCTCATGTATTAGATGTCAACGGTGTAAAGTATCCTGTCACACTCACAGCCCCATTCAACAATTTAACCTTCCAGTAAGACGCTTTGATCATGTGCACTTAGACTTGGTTGGCCCATTGCGTCCTTCAAATGGTTACACTTACCTCCTCACTTGTATTGATCGGTACACAAGATGGCCTGAAGCCATTCCTATTGAAAATATATCCGCTGAAACTGTAGCTCGAGCATTCATCTCCCAGTGGCTTTCAAGATTTGGCATGCCTACCACCATCACTACTGACCGAGGCCGACAATTTCAATGTCACTTGTTCGCATCCCTCACCTCTCTTCTTGGCATTCGCCATATTCGCACAACACCATACCATCCATCTGGAAATGGGATGGTGGAACGCTTTCACCGATCTCTCAAACAAGGTCTGAAGTGCCACAGTAGCACACACTGGACAGAAGCCTTACCCCTAGTCTTGCTTGGTCTTCGCACAGCATTCAAAGAAGACATTGGTAGCACTTGTGCTGAAATGTTATATGGTGCAACCCTCCGTTTGCCAGGTGAATTCTTTCACCCAGAATCTACTCCAGTTATCGACCCTCCAACATTCCTTCAACGTTTACGTGAGACCATGAGCAATATCTCGCCAATCCCAGCATCTTCGCATAACCAGCCAAGCTATTTTGTACATCCTGCGCTTGAGACATCTTCGCACGTATTCGTGCGCAACGATGCAATTAAGCCAACTTTAACACCTTCATATGATGGTCCATTCAAAGTTGTGAAACGAACACCGAAACATTTCACCATCATCTGCAATGGCAAACAATCAGTGATTGGAATCGATCGTCTCAAACCAGCATTTCTAATGCAAGATCCAACAACTTCCTCATCAACATCACTCCCGGAAAAAAGCTTACATCCCGTTAAAGAGCAACCTAAAACTACCAGATCTGGAAGAAAGGTTAAATTTAACCCAAAGTACTTATAACGTACCGATGGTACTTGGGGGGGGGAGTACTGTGGCGTTTCGACAGATACTTCAACTTCTATTCATGAGATGGCGCCACGTGTAAAATCCAGTTCTTAATCGGAGCAGCAAAGCGACGTCATTACTCACTCAGACTTCTTGTCAGACAACTGTACGCGACGGTAGCACGAACTGTGTTCCGAGCTTTGCGTTGATCTCTGCAATGTAATTTAAATTGTAATTTAGTACTTAATATATTCTTTTGTTATAGGAGATTGTCTACTCTTATTTTCTTTAATTATATCATGCATTAAGCACACGACCACCAAATATCTATTAGTGACATTATTACTATTATTATTATTATTATTGAATGCAACAGTGTTCTTGTATAAACGTGCTTGAGGATATTATTTAGAGGACAGAGATATTTACCTCCTGTATGTTGTGTTTACGAACTAGTGCAGAAGTGAGGTGAACTTTTCTCTCATCTGAACTTGAGAAAAGTTTTTCCCAAGGGGGAAGGAATATAGCTGTAACGTCTTAAGCTATTTTATCGAGTTTCACGAAGTTCTCAGAAAAAGAATGACCACCACGAAAGTTCCCACGGACAGAGTATTTCTTAGCGAATTCTCGGAAAGAGGAAGTGACCAGCAGTAACAAAACAATTTCAAGGTTTTGTTCCTCTTATGGTTGTTCGAAAGGAGACAGTGTTCAGTTCCCTTTCATCAGTTTAGAGGTTGTGTCTCAGACCACCCGGTTTGAGACCCCCAGTTGGAATCGAAAAGTTCCCACGGACGTTTTTCCAGGCTGTCTTAATCATATCCAGTTTTTAATCAAAGTGCTCTCGCCAATCAAGAGGAGCTTCTAAAAATTATGGACAAATAAGGATCCTAGAAGTTTTTCCAACACGCCCAAGGCAACTTGAACAAAATCATGGAACGGAGTTCCAGAGAGAGAGAAAAAGTGAGAGTTAGTTGCAGTAAGTAGAGAGAGAAACTTTCTCTCGGTTTTTTTTTCAGCTCGGCCACGAGCAAATTTTTGCTTCGCTCTGCGTAGAGCGATACTAATATCTCTGCATGAGATACAGCGAGGTAGCCGGGTTCGCCGCTACCTTACGAAGAGCATCCTGCTCGGACACAGCTCAGTCCAACCTCCGGCTTAGCGATTTCATTTATTCAAGACAGCCTCATCTTGAGCCTATCCTCATCTTGAACTATTTCTAAATAAGAACTTTCATCTAAACAGGCACTTATTCACCCTACTGTGAGAACAATATTTTATAAGTTTATTTATTTATTTATTTGCATATAGCCTAGAAAAAACCGAAATAAAATCAGTTACGCTACCTCTTGTCTTTCGAATTCGTCAAAGTGTCTTCTGCAGGAATCGAATCCGGGCCTTTCGGTATAGCAGTTAGAATCATTAACCACTATCCCACATTTTCTGTGCAGTGATTATGAAGATGACATGAGAAATCGCTTGCTTGGATTGCCGCAAAAGAAACTGTTGAAATGCAATGCTATGCCGAAAGTAAATTTATCGTGTGCAGTAAACAAAATAACACCAAGAAATCGGAGACATTTGAAAAAACTAATGCAGAGTGCGTTTGAAAGACTACACGAATTAAGCCCACAGAAAATTTATTTTGAGCCCGAGAACGAAATTGAAGCTGACAATAATAAATCAAATGTGAATGATTTTGAAATAAAACTCACAAGTGACAATGCCCTATGTGAAAATATCCCTGAGTACCCTAAGTGTAAAGATAAACAAGAATGTATTGATAATTTGAAGAACAAAATAATATCCTTAGAAAATTGTAATAAAATATTGAAAAATAGAGAAAAGAAAGGTTTTAGAATGTTTGCTCAGCGACAAAGAAGGTGGACGACATCTAGAAAGAAATTTTTATCGGAAATTCAGAAATTAAAATCCCAAAAAGCGAAATTTAGGAAAAAACAGAACAGATCGGACAATTTGTAAAAACGTCTAAAGCATATTTTTACAAAGACGCAGATTAACGCATTGCTAGAAAAGAAGGAAAAAATCCGGTGGACTAGTGAAGATATTTCACGTTGCATTGTCATAAGAGCTCTGTCATCTAAAAGCTACGATTTTTGGAAAGAAAAAATGGGAATTCCTTTACCTAGTACTAGCACATTAAAGAGATGGTGCGCTAAATTTTCATGTAGTCCAGGAATTCAGAGTGATGTTCTTGCTGTAATGAAGGAAAGATGCCAATATTTGAATTCTGTAGAAAAAATATGCGTTCTCAGTTTCGACGAAATGCACATAGATTCTAAACTCTGCTATGACTCTAAACTGGACCAAAATCGGTCCTTATTAAAAAGTGCAGTTTGTTTTAATCAGAGGTCTCATTTCGCAGTGGAAACAACCAATATTTTTTTATTTTAACACTCCAATGAAGAAAGAACTTCTTTTTTCACTCATAAGACATATTCAATCATCTAGAGTAGAAGTGAAAGCAATAGTGTCTGATTTAGGAGGATCTACTACTTTGTAGAAAGAGTTACAGATTTCGATTAATAGTTCTCATTTTCCAAATCCAGTATTCCAAACGAAAAAAATATGGGTTTTTGCAGATTTAGCGCACTGCCTCAAATTACTGAGTGTTGGTGTATTTAATTATGACAAAGCACACTAGGGCTATCTGCCTAAGGGGAGGGATGCCTTCATGGAGGACTTTCTAAGGGAAACTGGCTCGTATACACGTTACACATAGGGAAAACCACGAAAACGCCCATGCAGCCAGCCCGTTCGCGGGATTCGAACCTCGGACCGAACTACCAGTGTTCAGCGACTTTACCGCTCGGCCTCTGGTGGGCTCAAATTACTGAGAAACCACTTTTTAGATAAAGGATTTGTTTTAGAATATGGAACTGTTTTAAATGTTGATATTATTAAAGAGAATTAAATTGTGTCACAAACTAAAACCAAATTATTTAATGGTCAAGGGAAACGAGAGACAAAAAGTAAGTATATATAATATGTTTTGATTTGAAATATTTCTAGATTGCATTTTAGAAGTTAATAGCATAAAGCATATTTCAAATGAGAACTAATTCTGTTAAGTTATTGTTACAGTTATTTTTATTGTATCCTCTGTTATTATTGATTCGATTTTGTGCTAGCTTAGCATTCTAGATAAAATATATATAAAGTATAATATTAAAGTAATTGGCATAAGAAGACCTGCCCCCTTAACCCCCACTTTTGAAAAATTAAATAATTATTTTAGGTACTGTGAGTAAAGCTGTTTTGTCTAAATTAAGATAACAATCTTACATGTATATATTTAAATGAAATATTGATGTAAGCCTAAGTTACAAAATTATTTAAAAAAAGTGTATGTTATTATAATGAATCGGGAGAAAAATATGCTAATGTAAAATTTACAATTAGGCTGAAACTCAAACTTAGATTAGCAGAAATTTTGCCATATATAACCATACACGTTTAAAACTATGCCAATTTAAGGTTTTTTTTTTTTTTTTTTTTGATTAATTTTAAATAGCTGTTATTATAGTTATCTTAGCAGTAGTACAGTTCTCTTAGTTAACATGCAGATAAAGAAATGATTAGAAACAAACAGGCATTTAAAGAAAAAAAAAATCCCTACAAATAAAAAAAGGAACTTTATGCTAAGAGTAGCGCATTTTATCTATTATTTTAAAATTGAGTAAGTACTATTAAATTTTGTAATGTTCAGTGTAAAATGCATACTGCAGTAACATTGTCTCTTCCAAATTATAGCTATCTTTCACACACAGCTCATTTTAAACGCTGATTCTTCAAATTTAAAACGCTAATTTCTATGTTGTCAATTGCATCTCCGCGCTCAGTGGTATCATTGCTACGTCATCACTCCTCACTGCCTGTTTCAGGGGGAAACGCTCTATGAGCTAGCCCTTCTCTTTAGTCCTGATAGAAACTATTGATACCGAAGAAGCCATCGCTGGATATAGTACGCCGTCGAAAGTTCTAGGAATGGCCTGGAATACAGGCAAGGACTTGATGTGTTCTTCGACATAAAAAATGTGATGAATATTCTTTCCAACAGATCCAGTACAAAGCGCTTCGTTTTGCAAATATTGGGTCATATCTTTGACCCAATTGGATTCATCGGACCTTTTATAGTTCGACTTAAGCTATTACTTCAAGAGCTATGGACAGCTGGCATGGATCGGGATGATGAACTCCCCTTTTCACTGGACCACAAGATGGCAGTTGGGGTGCAGCGAAGTTGAAAATTTGAATAGCGTCGCAGTTCCTAGATATTATCTTTCTGAATTCAATTTGTGTGATTTTGTTTCATATGATATTCATTCTTTTTCAGATGCATCTGTAGCGGCATACGGGAAAGTGCTATATTTGAGAGCACTCACTCGAGACAATAGAGTTAGCACTAGTTTTATATGCTCTAAGAATAGAGTTGCCCCTCTCAAATCTATCACACTCCCACGTTTGGAATTGCTAGCATGTTTATTATCTTCTAGGCTTGATAAACAAGTAAGTAAATGTTTGAAATTTGATACAAATTGCTACTTCTAGATTGATTCCAAAATATGTCTGTTTTGGGTAAGGGGTAAGGCCTGTAAATACAAATCCTTTGTGAAGAACAGAGTAGAAGAAATTCAGAATTGACCGATCCTAACAAATGGTATCATTGCCCTGGAAAGGAAAATTCCGCAGATATTCTTTCTAGGGGTATTTCTGCCTCGAATTTATTTGGAGATCCTATGTGGTGGCATGGACCACATTGGTTGAGTCAACCTTATGAGGTTTGGTCTGATAAGCTTAAAATTGAGAATCTCACTGAGGATTTAGAATTGATAAAAGATTTAAAACTATAACACAAAATAAATGTGCAATCAAGAATTCTCACTTTATTTTAGATTTGTATAACTATAGTAACCTAACTAAGGTATTGAAATTTACGGTATTAATCAAAAGCATTTTTTGATAAACTTAGAAAAGAACATGTAAAAATGGGACCTTACAGTGCAGTTGAATTCTGGAAGGCAGAACAGGACTCAATAAAGTATGAACAAGGACTTGCGTACTCTTCTGAATTACAATGCCTTAAATGTGGTACCCAATTTCCCAAGCAATCGTCTCTTTATAAGCTAGCCGCATTTTTAGATGTAAACGGTATTTTGCCCGTAAGAAGTAGGCTTGAGCAAAGCGGTTTTGCCATTGATGAAATCCATCCGGTTATATTACCCAAACAGTCAAAGTTCACTGAGGTATTAATTTTAAGGGAACATAACAGCATTTACCATGGTGGAGTATCTGTGACTCTTGCTAAAATTAGAAATAGGTTTTGGATTCCAAAGGGTAGAAAAATTGCAAAGAAGGTTTGAAAAAATTATCTCATTTGAAGCAGATATTCTGTAAAACCTGCTAAACAAATAACAGCTCAATTTCCAAAGGATCGAGTATTGGAAAATCCTCTCTTTACTGTATCTGGAGTTGATTTTACAGGTCCAGTCTTCCTTCATTCCAGAAAGGACACTCAACAAAGATCATACATAGCCTTATTCATGTGTGGAGTTACTAGAGCACTTCATATCGAACAAATTACTGATATGTCGACGAAAAGTTTTATTTTGTCCTTAAGATGTTTTTTGGAAAGAAAGGGGAATTGTAAGGTCATCATTTCTAATAATGCTAAGACAACAAAGACCAAACCAAAGACAACATTTTGAAAAGTTTCACCCAAATTTTGTTTGATTCGGACTTACAAAATTTTGTTTCTCTACATGAAATAACGTGGCAATTTATTGTCCCTCATGCTCCATTTTGGGGTGGGTTCTATGAGAGACTCATAAGAAGCATAAAGGACCCTTTAAGGAAAGTTCTTGGAAAGGCTTGTCTTAGCTTCGAGGAAATGACGACCATTCTAGCGGAAATCAAATTGGTATTAAATCACAGACCCCTTACTTACGTAAGCAATGAGTTAAATGAACCCAAACCTCTTACTCCGGCCAATATTTTGTTTCCTGGTTAAGAGAATGTTAGTTAGTTATCTTATACATTTTGTTGAAATTTTCGGCAGTCAACCTTCTACAAAGGAAACTTTGACTCGTCGAAAATTATATCAGACTAAACTTTTACGTCAACTATGGATGAAATGGGAAGATAATTATTTGATGCAATTGAGAAATGCACATAATTTTGTAAATCTATCACCAGGAAAGGATGAGTTAATGTGTTATTCGAACTGAAAAGGGACAATATAAAAGACCAATCCAGTTAATTTATCCACTTGAAATAACCTGATATTTCTCGTTTAATATTGTCTTATGCATAATAAATGTCATTAAGCACAGTGTATGCTTATGTAGCACTATTTGTATTAAGATAATTGTATTTGTGTCATACTTATTAATTTGTATTGTATTTGATCTCTTGTTAATTCTTAATGTACTCTTGAAAGAGTACAGGTGGGGTGTGTTTAATATTTTTGTATTTGTTCTGCGACGTTAATACATCATCTGTGAAAATCGTCTGCGAGACTATCTGCTCAGTCGCAAAGTGTTTCCATGGTTACCAATTTTTTTCTTTACCGTTGTTATTGTTAAAAATAAATAGGAAAATGGTTGTTCTAAAGATTTGAAGTTGCGTTTAATTGTTTATTCGGACTACATTTTTTATGGAGTATTATCAATCGATAAAACTCCGAAGACTCTTCCAAAGATGATCTAACAACTGAGTTTTGCAGCGGTTGCATCACTACCTTTAGGAAAGCTGGATGGTAAAACTGATAAATTGCTTACCGTGATAATCCAACTAATGACACAATCGGACGATGTTGTCGCTAGTGGTTCCAAATGCATATTCATAAGCTGCCATCAGGGCATCAGCATGAATACGATAACAACTTATTGTGAAAAGAGAGATAAGTATCTCGACAGTGATAAGTTAACCCGAACAATAATTTGAAAGCACTGTTGCAAAAAGTTTGGTAGAGGCTGGACTTTTAACAAAGCTTAATCTAGTGTCGCGACTGCGAATCTCGGGATGCATCAGATTAAATACGTATCCTGTTCGGCAATGAGCAACGGTTCTCTATTGGCTCGAAAGATCGATGAATTATTTATATGCATAAAAGAACTTATATAGCGAGAACATACGTATATAGTGCAAAGTTTATCCTAAGTTTCTAACAGTTATCTTTAGTTAAAACTACTTTCCTGTCATTCCTAATTTCAGCCTACAATTTCCTACCAGAATGCGTTTTTAGAACTGAGTTTAATGCAAATCCGTAAGAGTGATATTTAAATTGAAGTTCCACTGACTTCGGTTAAAGAGCCCTAGAGTTTCTGAATAGCGCGCATTCAACTTTAGGCTGCGTCTTTCTCTCTAAGCTATTACTACGCTCGGGCATATTTCAGTCCTTTGATAGCTTCGCTAACTTATTTGAGATTTAGGGGCCAAATACTTAAAATTTTGATAGCTTTGGCTATATCTTTTTTGTTAAGCATTATTTAAGTCTTATTTCTTATTACTTTGAGTTCAAGCCCAAGTGGAGGCTTTGCTGTACGCCCTGAGAAAGGGGCCGATTGTTTTAATTCTTATTTTGAGAAATAAATGGTAACTAAGCCTTCTTGAGTTTACGTCTCTGTTCCTGAACTAAAGCGATTATTTTCTCTTAGCTGTTCACGCAAGTTCCTACACATTTAGCTGTTAGATAAAAGGGTAGAATCCCACAAGAGGGACATTGTGGAGCTGCATAGATTCATCACAATTGGCTTTACAGTTTGAGGAATTACCATCGCTTATGATAAATAATCACTTTTAGTAATCTATCACTGAACTTCAACGACCTGGTGATATCCTGCGATTAACTGTATTATCAATGCCTTTCAGTCTGTCGGCGGTTAATCCTTAGGGGAGATAGCGTACAATCGCACAGAACGACTGTCTCCAGGTAAAGTTTGCGTAATATCACAACGTTTTCTCAATTTGCCAAACCTTAAGATTTCTTTCTGAATCGAGTATGCATATGACAAGCCGGTCACAATTAATTTACTACATTAGTGAATTTTTTGAATTACTGAATATATGACAGAAACTTCTGCAGAATGGCGTTCGACGTTTATATGTGAGTCTATGCCAGAACGGATGTCCTCAAAAATTACCACCAGAATGGGATGTATGCATTTTGTTAACATTTAATGGAAAATATCCGTTCACCACCTATTAGTTTCATCAGTTTGCTTGATATATGCAGACCCAACGTTAATAACTTTCTCACCGTTTTATCCCCATTGCTCAATCAAGGCTAATTATGATCGAACAAATTTTTAAATTTTTTTTTTGGGGGGGAGGGGGAGGGGAATTAGGTCGAAAGTGTGTGAATTTAAATATAAATCATGCAAATATTTAATGCAGGTTCTTACTTAAAGAATTTTGTATAGTTTGATTAAGAAGAACCTGTTTTGTATAATGTTTCTATGGAAAGCTAATTTTTTGTTTTCTCAGAGACAAAATATTCGTTTTTGCAAAGCTCAAGTATGATTTTTTTGAAAAAGATCTACTTTGTTTAAACACAATTGGGTACATTTTACATAATTCAGCAGTAAAAAATTTTGATATTTATTATTCTTTAGAGGTTAAGTTTCCTAATTTAAATTTTAAATGAATAGTTAATTCTACATTTCACAAGAAAATAATTTTCGATCCAATTCTAGGAAAATTGCATTTTAAAATATTTTCTTAACACAAAAAGCATAATATGCAATTAAATAGCTCAAAGAGTTTCCATTTCGTTTACCTTAAAGAAGCGAAACTTCAGTTATATAAAAGACTTGACGTGACATGGATAATTCCAGAGAAAAATTGAAATTTGCTTTATACCTTTGCAAAAAAATAAAGGAAAGAATCGTTAAGAAAGAGCTGTTGTTAGATACTCTTGATTTTACGTCCTTACATCTACTTCTTCGACCTTCAGAATTCAAACGGAGCATTCGAAATCCTTATATATCTCTACGAAAAATACTGAGACACAATTATACGTGTGATAACGAAAATATTACTTCATCAGATATTACAAGAACTGAGTTAGCTGGTTGCTAGACAACGACTTCCGTTTTCCGTACACAAAGGAGAAATATTGGAAGTACATCAGAGCGAGGATAGAGGTAAAAATATTTTGAGTTTTCTACCATTGCACCTGATTTCTGAGATTTTTGAAATATAATTTTGATCGATGATTTTGACCTTAATTTTATGTCTCAAAATATCATTTAATATGATTTTGACGTAAATCTTCAGTATGAGAAATAAATATATTTTTATATTATATTGAGAAATAAATATAGTTTTATACTTTTCGCAAGACAATTTTCATTATGATAAGTGTTTTTTTTAACTTAATAGCGTAATTATGCTAACAGTTTATATAATTATGCCTGCAAAATTGATCTATGTAAATTCATACTGCGCAAAATGATGATGAAGATGTAGAGTTATATATTTATTTATCAATACTTCTTTTTCAACTAAAAGTATATAACTGCTTTGTTATTGTGGAATACTGTGTTTCTCAAAATATTTTTCAAATTATATTCCTTTATTACTATACATAGATAAACTAATCTGAATAACAACATTTAATTTTTTGATGTATATTAGGTAATATAAATTGTTTATATTTTGCTAAAAATAATATTCTGAATATATTTTAAAATGTTGCCAGTTAATGCAATACTTAAATACAATTAATTTTATGTGTGCGTTTATATTATAATATGAAGGCATATGGGAAAATTTTCCTAGACTTGTGTTACTTTAGCAATAAGCTTGAAACTTTATAAGTGCATACTGTTTTTATGAAACTGTGGGCACTTAAAAATTTGCCAATCCGAAAGTTTTTGATAAGTTCATAGAATAAAAGAGAGACAAGAGACGTTTAAGTTATATCCTTAGAAATCTTGGTGGAAATTGGGATGGAGTTTGGACAGATAGCTATGACGTTCATTCATTAAATAACTGATCCTAACTAGTTTTTAGTGAGGTATTAGAAAATTATCATATTGTGTATTACATATCAATTATGATCTTATGAACCTCTATTAAATTTTACAAAACTTTTACAGTGAACTGGAAATTAACTTCTGGTTTTAAAATAAGGTTTAAGATATTTTCTCATTATCTTTTCTTATTCAAAAATACAAGTTTCATGTGGATGTATATTTTACCCACATAAGTTAAATACAAACGTAATCATATTGTTATGCTTATAGCTTGTGAGTTTGAAAGGTCGCTAACCCGTAATTAATAAAAACGTAATCAAAATTGCAAATTTCAATATTTGAATAATTATACCAGTCGTCTAGTCAGTTTAAGTAATCATAGATCTAACCGATATTGGAATTGACAGTTATAAATTTTATTTTTCGGATATTATTGCACAGGTTTCAGATTTAAGTGATATTGGATTTTGACAGTCATAAAATTTATGTTTCCGATATTATTGCACAGGCTTCAAAGCGCAGAATTTAAGCACTGTTATAATTTTATTTTATTTGAAAGAAATCATCTTCATCTGCACGCTGCTGAATTAAGCCAAACTTCGGAAGTACATGTTATATGCAGTTTAAATTGTCATTAACTTCGAAATTATATGAAAACTAGCAATGCGAACATGCAAAAATATGAAAGAAAGTTTTGAATACTTCCATATAAATACGGTATTGCATATAACACTGTGATTATATGAAATAATAATAAAAGTAATGAAAGTTATGTTAATAATAACAACAACAACAATATAATTAATTCACAGTTTATTGCTATATTATAATTTATATCAATGCTCCATTATAATTTATATCAGTGAGTTTACATTTCCTAGGAGAAAAATATGTTTATACTGAATATTGTAGTTAATAGTAATTGTTACATTTTTAACTGCAATTGATTTTTTTCAAATATTGTTTCCCTGCAAATACCAAAGTGGAAAAATGATGTCTTACACGATTTTGTTATCCTTATTCATTACTTTAAAAGGCGATATTTGTAATTTTACTTCATAATTCTTTATTATTTCATATACGGTATTGCATATAACACTGTGATTATATGAAATAATAATAAAAGTAATGAAAGTTATGTTAATAATAACAACAACAACAATATAATTAATTCACAGTTTATTGCTATATTATAATTTATATCAATGCTCCATTATAATTTATATCAGTGAGTTTACATTTCCTAGGAGAAAAATATGTTTATACTGAATATTGTAGTTAATAGTAATTGTTACATTTTTAACTGCAATTGATTTTTTTCAAATATTGTTTCCCTGCAAATACCAAAGTGGAAAAATGATGTCTTACACGATTTTGTTATCCTTATTCATTACTTTAAAAGGCGATATTTGTAATTTTACTTCATAATTCTTTATTATTTCATATACGGTATTGCATATAACACTGTGATTATATGAAATAATAATAAAAGTAATGAAAGTTATGTTAATAATAACAACAACAACAATATAATTAATTCACAGTTTATTGCTATATTATAATTTATATCAATGCTCCATTATAATTTATATCAGTGAGTTTACATTTCCTAGGAGAAAAATATGTTTATACTGAATATTGTAGTTAATAGTAATTGTTACATTTTTAACTGCAATTGATTTTTTTCAAATATTGTTTCCCTGCAAATACCAAAGTGGAAAAATGATGTCTTACACGATTTTGTTATCCTTATTCATTACTTTAAAAGGCGATATTTGTAATTTTACTTCATAATTCTTTATGAGTTATTACAAAAATTTAATGAGCTTTTAGTTTTCAAGAAAAAGCTTATTTCTTAGCTTTTTCAAGAAGATATAAAAATGACATTGGAAAATATAAGAGGCTATGGAAATTCTTCAAGCTTCGTGAGGCAAAAATTTCATAAACAAATCTATTTAGTATGTCTACAAGTAGACAGATATAGCTACGGAATCCAAGAAAACTTTATACAATTAAACAGAATACACCAGTTATTCAATAATTCTTTTCAGTAAAACAAATGGAAGTTACGAAATTAATTTTAACTGTATTGAAACAAATTGTTCTTATTGTATTTATGTCTGAATTCCTTAATTATTTAAGACTTCTTATTTGATTAAAAATTGTATTTAATTTTTAATATCAATTAACATTGATTTGGACTGTTTGCCTGTAACCGTTACATTTTCTATATTACATTTATATATTCTTTTATTAAGTATGTATGTCTGTAGATAGGTATCTAACACTAGTCTAAGGATCTCAATTTAAATGGAACTGTCTCTTACTCTTATTGTTCCCTTAGAAACTACATCGAATTCCGCATTATTATTTTCAGTTATATGGTTTAATAGCTCGGATTTTATTACTCATTCATACTCAATATACCATTCATTCTTTTATATTGTGTTGAAAATATTAAATCAGAATTTTTATGTGATTAATAACGTTAGCACGGTAATAATAGTTCTATATTTATTTCAGTTAACTGCCTGAGAAATTCAAAGTTGATATAGTCTTGCATTATGTCAAATTGTTTACTAAAACCATCGTCATCTTGGTTCCTCCGTCCAAAACATCTGAGACCCATTCCAAAAGAGTTTGATTCCTGTGTACCTCAGCCTCCTAAAATTCAAATTTGTGTAACACCTGAAGAAGAATATTGCATTCGTGAATACTGTCCAGTAACTTTAAATCATCTCCTACCAGATCTACAGCTGACAAAAAGACAATATGTTTCAAAAGCTTCCGAAGAATATGACATGGATTTACAATCCAAGTTCGAAGAGCATCTAGAGCAATCGCACAGACTTATTTCTTGTTCTTCTTCTTCGGAAACAGAAACAGAATCTGACACTGAAAACAACATTGACGAGCGCATCGAAAATAATTTAAATTCCCTTGGGAACAGCAAAGAATATAAATCAAGATCACGTATGTTACTTCTTCCAAATAAAATTAATTATCCTGAAGACAGTATGGACTGCCTTTTGCCAAATCTTACCTTAAATAATAATAGGGCATCATCACCGGTATTCACTAAGAGCTTTTGTTCTGGATGCATTAACGAAAAGAAGCAAAAGAATACCTCTGATTCAAATATGCAGCTAACAGGTAGATCAAAGAGAAGTAAAAAATATCATTCAGCAAACACAACTTATTCTGAGAATTTAACAACGAGTTTACCACCTGTCACTAACAACAATCATTTGTATAAAATTTGTAAAATTAAATCCTCTTGCTCTAAAAGTCATGCATGTGATCCTGAACTTGATAAAGAAGTTTACAAGCCTCATGTAACATTTGCTAGCTCTACAGAAAATATTAACCAATGTGTTTTAAGGTTTGATTCAATTAATTTTTATGACGTTTAGAATAAAACTATTTAATTAATTGATAACAGGTTAAATTTATTAAGTTATATTTTATCAGATATTTATATAATTAATTTTAAACTAGTAGTGTTAATTTAAATGACTACTACTTATTTAAGCAAGTAATTAAAAACACTTCAGTTATTTTCCCTTCCTTCTTTCCAGCAAAATATCAAACTTCAATGTAAAGAAAGTGTACGAATAGTACGCGCT
Organism: Stegodyphus dumicola; assembly: GCF_044657685.1. Classification (NCBI taxonomy): domain Eukaryota; kingdom Metazoa; phylum Arthropoda; class Arachnida; order Araneae; family Eresidae; genus Stegodyphus; species Stegodyphus dumicola. The sequence goes on from NC_140777.1 coordinate 106,722,373, forward strand.
AAATAAAACATTTTCAGTATTTTTGAACAAAGCACGAAATAGACTTTCTTAGAAGGAATAAGATTTATTTTTTAATAGAAATTTATTCTTTAGTAAGCAAACTTTTAGTAAGCAAACAGCTCACAGCACAACTTTTATTCTGTTTATGATCGAGATCTATCATCCTGAAAGCAGAGGTACAGTGAAATCATTTTATTTTGTTTGGACATTATATAACCCTTTTGGAAAAATATTTTCATTATATTGAAGTTGTTTGCCTATGAGTTTATGAAATTTTTAATAATGAAATGTTGTTCATTTATTGTTCGTATTAGCACTTCCTCATTTATTGTACTCTTTGTAGTAGTTGCATTTTCTTACATAGTTCGTCTGTTAACAGAAACATTTGCATAATTTTATAAATACCAAAAAAAATCTGAGAATCTTGTAAAGAAGACACAAAAACTTACAGAGAAAAAAATATATAAAAGCTAATTTTTATCACCTAGAAAATTTAACTATAAATGTATGCTTATTATTATGCATGAACTAAGAAAATGTTAATTGATGTTCAAATCTGATTTTGAAAATACTTTGAAATTCGTAATTTAATTCAAATTTTATTTCTTTCATTGCTATCATATCTCAAATTATTCTGCATATTAATATATTTTTAACAATTTAATAATACCTTTAATTATTAATTTAATAATACTATAAGGTATTTTCTCTCTCCTCCCAGCATCCCTTCGTGATGTAACGGAAGCATACTCGGCTACCGAGTATGCTACCGTTCGAGAGGTTTAGATTAGAATCCTGACGAGAGCATTGCTCATTTTTTACGACTCTTGCTTCAAAATAACCTAATGACTCTGCAATACAATTAATTAAATTTTAACAATTTAAAGGAAAAGATTGTATTTAGACTTTTAAAATGAAAAGACAGTGTATATTTTTAGCCATGTGTGTTGTTTTTTATGTTTTAAAATCATAACACTGCAAGTAAATTTGCAATATTAAAGTCTAAAATTTCATACTTTATCTTCTCATATGTATTTTAAATCGCACACAAGCTTACAGGGTTATATTTATTATTCAGTCTGTCTTTTCAGCTGCTGAAAGAATTAAGCTTCTGAAATTTTTTATGTATTCAATTTCTTTCGAACGGTAAAATATTTCAAAAAAGATTTTCCCTAAAATGGGAACTTTCTGTAGAAGTAAGATAATAAGAATAAAATTATGAAATATTCTTATAGCTCATTGTATATATATATATATATATATCTATCTATCTATCTATCTATCTATCTATCTATCTATCTATCTATATATATATATATATATATATATTCCTATAACTATATTGTATAAAGATTCCAAAAATTAATCTGAATCTCAGTTGCTCTATTACACAGAAAAAGTTTCGGTAACATATTATTGATGCAGAAAATATGATGCAAAGCATCACAATATTGCAGACTAAATTCACCTTCTATAACATCACGACTGCAATAGATAACCGGTTAATCGGAGTAAAACCGAGAACAACGTTCACGATTCACTGAAAATCTCAGTTAATTGGACAATAATTGATAAAGAAACAGGGAAGAGGTAGCCTATAACCAATATAATAACTAACAGGAAAAGTACTTTTAACAATTTGTCTGCATTTTAAATTGAAGTACACATTCATTTGATTATGTAAATTAAATCAACGTTTAAAATAAGAGCACACTTCAAAAGAGAAAGATCAATATTTTTACTTATATTTCCGTCTCTTTCGGTAAAAGTCAATGAGAAAGTGAAAATTAATTATTGTACATTTGTTTACTATTTAGTAATTTATTTTTAATGGAAAATTTAATAATATTTATCTATTCCAGATTACATTAATAATTAAATTAGAAACTTTTATACACTGACTACCAATAAGTATTTGGACACCTATGCAAATGACGATATCTGCGGTCCTAAGGTACGTCACGGACTCCTCCGGTATATATCGTGTAGGAAATAGCATCGGCTTTAGTCGCATGCAAGATGCCTCGCAGTTCGGAGCTCTCTGATTTCGAGAAAGGTATAATTATCGGGTATCACAAATGTCGCCGATCCTTAAGGGACATATCTAGCCATCTGAAGTACCCAAAATCGACAGTGGCCTATGTGATAAAGAAGTGGAAGGTGAGCGGTGATTGTCGGAATTTGCCCCAAGTCGGCAGACCAAGGAAACTGGGAGCGACGAGTGCTATCCAGAGAAATTCGGAAGAACCGCACCCAACCGATGGCCCTCATCCGCGAGGAGTTTCAACAGGCATCCGGGAGTACTTTTTTCAATGAATACCATCCGTAAGGAAGCACATCTGCTTGGTTTTCATCGTCGTGCTGCTGCCCATAAGCCTTTGATCACAAAGTCCAACAGCGGGTCTCGGTTAATGTGGTGCAAAGCACATCGAAATTGGACCGTAGATCAGTGAAAACGGGTTCTTTGGGGTGAGGAATCAAGGTTTACCCTTTATTGTTCGGATGGCAGGGTCTGGGTCTGGTGTCTACCTGGAGAACGTCTCCTTCCAGAATGCATTGTACCAACAGTCAAGTTCGGTGGAGGTGGAATTATGGTCTGGGGGTGTTTCTCCTGGTATGGGCTGGGACCCTTGGTCCCCATTTATGGTAAGCTCAACTCCGATGCCTACTGCACTATTTTGGATGACAATGTGCTTTCTACGTTGTGGCAGTTTTACGGGTTGGACCCTGTTACTTTCAGTGGACAATGCCAGTTGTCATTTTTCGACGTTAACCAAGGCTTAGTATGGTGCCAATGGAGTTCATCGACTGGACTGGCCTGCCCAGAGTCCAGACCTGAACCCTATCGAGAACCTCTGGGACGAGTTGCATCGCCGAATTCAGGGGTGCACTACCCGTGCAAAATCAGTGAAGGAACTTCTATGTCTTCTCCAAGCCGAGTGGAAGAAAATACCACTAGCTGTCATACAAAGACTTGTGGAAAGTATGTCCCGGAGGGTCCACCCTGTAATTACCTCTCGTGGAGGCTCTACCAACTATTGATTTTGAATAAAGTTAGTTTTCCTTTTCTATCACAGGTGTCCAAATACTTATTGGTAGTCAGTGTAGTTAAAGGCGGTACTTAGATTGTAATACCATCTATTATTATTGCTAGTATTCTAAACATTTTATTCTCTTTCCTGCGTCTTCCTTAGAAATTTCGCTTTATTCTGACGGCTTGTGATAATAGTTTTTTCATGGTTCCGCAAACAAACTTAAAGGGGGGGGGATAAAAATCTGAAAGATTTCAGATTTTAAATTGCGTCCACAGAGGCTTTTTTTTTTTGTGTTACCTTTATTTATTAAATATCATGTTCTTTTCACTTAAACTACAGAATTCAGTTCAACAGCAATGTCGCAAAATAATTGTAAATTGAGCATATCTTTAGAATTTCCGATACACAGTCTGGCGCGCCGGAGAAAATTTTTTTTTCTGTACAACGTTGCCATAGCTCGCTTTGAAATCATTGAGTTTGTTAATCAGAAATTCGTTAAAGTTTTATAAAATATGAAATCGATAATAAAACAAATTCCAAATTTGGGCTTCCAGATGCCCATATTCGCAGTAGGATTACGTCATTCAAAACTGGATGGCTCTAGGTACCGCTGTTTTATCACAAAGCGAGAAACATACATATAGTTATGCAGATTCTTCATTATTTAAATTCTTCAAATATAATAAAAGGCGATAATATTTAGTGGCAACAGTTTAGAAAGTGAAACGGACATTAGAGTGATTCGACGCAAAATAGCTAAACGAAAACAATAGTCCCTCAGGGACAAAGCCCCTTTGGACTAAATAAACCCAGATACTTTGTAACCTGGTGAATACGTTCTGGTTAATCAGGAGTCGGCTGTATTTAGTGTATATGTATGATAAAACAGAGTATTTTTTAAAGTTTGGTATACAATGAATTTTCATTTGGTATACAAATGAAACGTCGGTAAAGTAACGGGCAGAAGACGGCGAAAAATTTGCTTACGAAATAAGTGTAGAATTTATTAAGTTTTTCTGAGAACCAAGAATAAAAAATTAACAGTATCCTCGCTGGGATTTGAAACACGTATCTTTCATATGCCAATTGCACGTGCTAATCAATTACGCCACGAAAGTGTTAACAGGGAAGGAAATAATTTCCTGTATTCTCTTCCACTTAAAGGGGATGAGAAGTAGCTAGAGATCCAGTTGGCCACATCCAGGTAATGATAAATTTTCGTTTACCCCATTTTATTTCAAGTGCCGTTACAAATGAATTAGGTTTTATGAAGCCAGAAATGTGAAAAATCAGCGACGCTGTCGCCACTATTTGGTCTCCTAGCTTTAGTTGCTAGCTGGACGTACTACTTACACTACAATAGCATGCGTAGAGCAATGCCACAATTTCTTATAAGTAACATATTTACAATTTTTAAACTTTTGATTAATATTCGTTTTATTGGATGTGATAATTTATTTAAGGAAAGCTATAGCTCATCTTCAAAACTAAATTGATGAAATGAGTAAAGTCATTGTTAAATAATAAATAAATAAATGTCATCGTCTAATACTTTTGCCTTAAAAATGCCTGTCACTAGGTGCTATGGAATTGTAATTAGTCCTTTGTAAGTATTGTCTGGTATGTTACATCTGTAGAAAAAGAAAAACGAACCCTAAGTGATAAAAGGAATACGTTTCTTCCTCAATACTCAAGATCTGGAGCTCATTCGGTAGCTTTTGTTTTCTTTTTGCCTTTTTGTAATAATATGTAAATAATATTTTTTCCTGTTATATCGATTTATCTGTACATGTATTCTGTTTAATTACCGAAACATAATTTTGTTTTATTTTTATTAAAAAATCCTTTCTTTCATGTTTCGTTTAGTAAGAGAAGAAGAAAATCTACTTCACCGGTACGTAAATCTTACCAAATAGAACTTCCAGTCCCTAACTCTGATGAACAATCCTTGCACTGCACTCTGAAGAGAAGATCTAGATCGCATTCTCCTATGTATACTATAAAGCATCCAATTATATTACCACCGTCAGATACCGAGGTTCAAAATTTGATTCCCCCTTCTCTACATCTGCTTGAGCTTACGAGATTGAAAAGAGAGAAGTTGAAAATGGATGAAAAGATGTTGCTGAAACAGAGGATGGCTATGGAAGTAAACAGACTGAGACCTCCCAAAAACAAATGGTATAACTATTATTATTTATGATATTTATGACTTATAACGAAATGATAAAGCTCATATGGGATTTAAAAAATTCTTAGAATATGAATTAGAAAATCGTTATCTCTGAAAGAATAAGAATGACACTAAGATTTCAGGGCATGCGTTTTATTATCTTAATAAGCTGGAAGATATATCGGTAAGTCACAATGAAAAGCAGATAAACATCAATATAATAATTTATGTTTTAGTTGGAAAATTAATGAAAAATGTTGGTATCATTGTAAGATGCATTTCCTAAATGAACGTTAAATACATAAACGTGTCACTAGGTAAATTTATCATTTGTTGGATCATATTAAATGCATATAAAACTTCATTAGTAATGTGTAAATTGCTATTATTTAATATTTTGACATTATTCATCGTGTGTAAAACTAAGATGTCTAACACTTCCTAAATTTCTACTCAAAGAGTATTTTAAAACATTTTATATGGTAATTCGCTAAAAATATGGAAAGTTGCATGCTATATATTAATTATTTTCATGTGCTTCTTTGTTCACTTAAGCCTAATTTAATATACGAATGAAAAAAGTGTATTTAATAAATGAATTGCATTATATACTTTCTCAGCGCAAACAACGTTTTATTAATTTCTCAAAATGTGCAGATACATCATTCAACAATAATTTTGTGGTGACAGTTTTCTGCAACCAAACATAATAATTATCCCTTTTATATTATTTCTCAAATCCAAACAAACTATTCAATGAAAGAACGAATTTCTAAAATACTAAATTCTCTATGTATTTAAAGTAATTTATTAAATCTGAATACAATAAAATAAAAATATGCATTATTACATTGCTTTCCAAAATAAAGCTGTTGCTGGGGCGAAGTGGCCTTGAGAAAATAAAAATCCACTTCACCGGATTTAAAATACTACGGTGTTTATTTTGGTGCTACTTTGATAGACGGTTGCACGGAATTTGGAGTTTTTTTTTTTTTTTTTTTTTTTTTTTTTTTTTTTTTTTTTGGCGAGCGATACGACGTATGGTAAACTCATTGCTGGACAAGTTATTTATGGTAACCGCTACTTTGTTGTCATTTTATTTAAAAAATAATGCGTTTTATTATGCATAAATTCCGTGTTTTAAGTATTATTTATGGCTTCTAAATATTAAAAATCAATTTAATTTTACATTTTTATTTGAAATAAAAATTTTATTGTTTATGATATTTTATATAATTTTATGTTGTGGATGATGTAATCAATGACGTCACCTTACTTTAAAAGTAATTGGATTTAATATCTATAAATTTAATCAAAGGTTTTAAACATTATTTATGGATGTTAAATATTAAAATAGAATTTAATTTTGCATTTAAAAAATGATTTTATTATGTATGATTATTTAAAGAATTTTAATTCTACGCGTGATGTAATCAGCTCCCTGATTGGTTACTGAATATTTGCGCATTACCGCGCCATTTAAAAATTTTATTATTCATCTCTTCGAATTCCTTAGATTTCAAAGCGAATGGATATGTCCGTTTCGAAGATGAATGTTGTTATTGGTAATTACCAAGAATTATTGGTATCGGAATAAAAAAATTGTCCTTTGAGACCTTATTTTGGCCAACCTGGCTTTCCTAATCAAAGATTTATTTATAAATTGTTACAAAGTTCAGAGGAAATTTATTTTAAATTTTTGGAGGAAGCCTCGCTAATTGCATCTTCAATGAAGTGCGAGAGATGTGGATCATAGATGCAGATCGTTAAAAGAGCCGATTCTGAGGACGGCCGTATATAGTATTGTGGTCACGTTGGTAGAAATAGCCGCTGTAACGGTAAAAAAGTATTAGACATTCCTCCATTTTTTACCAACAAATTTTTTTCATTGATATCTAAATTATGATTCTGATTTTTTTCGGGGTAAACGACAGGTAAAATACTAAAAAAAATGTAAGTACATATTTTTCTTTTACTTTATAACTGTATACTTCAATTTTTATTAAAAATATAATATACTGTTTTCAAAAATTGCCGAGATATTTATTGCCACATATGTTTTAATGTTAAATAATTATATACTATAAAACTTAAAGTATTTAAATTTAAGTACTATTTTAATTCTTTTAAACGTTGGTATGATGCTTTTAATTCGACATTCAATTTAAGTAATATTTTAATCCAATTAAACGTTGGAGCAATGTTTTTATAGCGGTGTTTTTATTCCATTTCTTTGCTATATGAAAGTGATAATTTAACCTTACCTTAGTATTGTACACTCTTAGTAAACGTATTTATTTACATTTGCCAGCCATCTTAAAAAACAAAGTTTTCAACAAAAAATTAATCCATTATTTTTAACGATATTTATTTTTTTAAAGTTTCGAATACTTTACTATGCGTAAAAACAGCGTTTTTCAAGATGGCTGACGATTGTAAAAACCGCGCCAACAATTGCGCCAGTGTAAATCGCCAAAAATCCGTGCAACCGTCTACCAAAGTAGTACCTTTATTTTTACGAAATGAATATGAAAACGTAGTTAGAACAGACTCACATCTTTACGTTTTTAAACTCAACTGCCAGATAGAATATTTTAAGTAAACAATAAAATTTCTGTTGACATTCCAAAAAGGTAAATATAAAACTATATAACTCTATTAGTTTCCAACAGTTGCAAAACGTAGAAGCATATATACTGTTGCGTACGTACGGGTTCGTTATGAAATAAATGCACAAATCCGATGAAAAATGAACAAAAATTTATTATTATCACAACAAAAATGCTTAAATTTTCTCAAATTATCATGCAGTATTACAATATCTCACAGTAGTTATCTTTTAACTACTCAAATGTACAATAGAACGTAATTCATAACAGCTAAAGAACGCTAATCCGCGAATTCGCTACAATCAACAAGAGCAGTTTTCTAAACAACAACAAACTAAGCAACTCCTACAAACTGAGATGTTTTCCTCCTTTTATAAACTTTTAAAATCACGCGCTAGAATTTTCCAGTACTTTCTCGAAATCAAAAAGAGATATTTATTTATTTAATGCACGCGCTCTTGTATTTTTAATTTTCCGGTTTAGCTTTCTTCTTTTAATATTCGTCACGCGCTGCACTGCGCGCGAAATAAAACCATTAATTTATAATTGAACTAACATTAGCTTTTTAAGTACCGAATCCGTAACACTGCGCCCTTCCCAAGGACTGCACGTCCCGGGCTGTACAATCCCTGGACAGGAAGCTAAACTTACAACTGTGGCATACATGCATTAATAAGCATTACATTACAATAATAAACAAGATGAACAATAAATGTAATAAATAAAACAAATCAAATGCTATCAAATACAATTCAAATACAAATCAAATACTAAATGCAAATCAAATACTAAATGCAAATCAAATACTAAATACAAATCAAATCAAATATACATTTAAAAATATAAAGGACCATGGTCTTATACTATTTACAATTATTTACATTACGTACTATGGCCATAGTAATAAGCTAACCTGTCGTAAGAGTTCGAAGACTCACGGATCCGAACCACGACGTCATTCGTGTTCAGTACTGTATATGGACCATCCGAAGGTGACTGTAATTTAGGACTCAGTCCTTTTCGTTGAATCGGGTTCCACAACCTCACCTTGTCTTCTTGTTTGAATTTATGTCCAGTAGCTCTCGTGTAGTATGTGGTCTTCACCTTCTCCGTCGCCAAGTTCACTCGCTTTCGTGCGGAACGGTGCATCACTTCAAAACGGGCCTGGACATCTTGGATGTGTTCCTCAGGCGATGAAGGAGCATCCGTACGGCGATCAAACAGGCGGTCACAAGGGAGACGAAGGTCTCGACCGAAGAGCTTCTGGGATGGAGAATAGCTGGTAGTCTTGAGTTTCTTTTCGACCCTGGTATGATTTCGGCAGCTTCCCGAGCTCGATCTTTCGGACAAGGCGTCGACATTTCCAGGCGAGGATCCCTTTTGAGGATGGATAGTCATGCCATCAGATGCTGAAAGCAGCTTATTGTTTTTGAAATCTAAGGAAAAATTGTATTTCCTTAAAAAGTCCAATCCGAGTATGCATGGATCTGTAATATCCGCCACATATGCCGTGTGATGGTAGGCGGCACTTCCAAACGTGATGTTTACGTTTAACTTCCCAGTTATGTCGATCTTGTCACCAGACGCAGTCTGAAGGGTAACACAGGATGGCGTCCAAATAAGTTTATCTTTAAACTGTTCAGCTAAATCTTTCCTAATGATGGTAACATTAGCTTCTGTGTCAATGATCATATTGCAATGAACTCCATCGATATTCCCATTGATGGACAGTCCGTTATTGTTGCCACTCACTATAGAGATCTTAAGCGCTTTAAAACAGGGTTTTTCATTATCTGGCAACCTCCGTTCCTTGATATGGTCATTAATTTGTTTCCTGCGTCGTTGCTCAGAAATTGTTTCAATTTTCGTACCCTGGGGTGTTCTGCAATTCTTTCGTACGTGGCCTTCAGCTCCACAGTTCCAGCACTTTGGTTTCTTGTCAGTCCTTTTCCTTCCCGTGGCATTTAATTGTCTGTTTAAATCGTATGCCTTATTTTCCGTGCTCTGGGGGGTTCTGCAGTTCCTTCGTAGGTGGCCTTCAACACCGCAATTCCAGCACTTTAGGGTCGGTTTTGTTTCACCACTATTCCGTCTTAAAGCATTCACTGGTCTTGTCAACTCATCCGTTTCATTATCCGTGCCCTGGGGTGTTCTGCAATGCCGTCGTAGGTGACCTTCAGAACCACATCTCCAACATCTTACAGCCACTTTGTTCTCACTGCTACTCCGTATCAAAGCATCGACTTGTCTGGATAAATCATCTAAACGAGCCATCAATTGGTCCCCTGGGTCGTGGACTCGCACAGCTCTGACTGGGTAGCGATCCCTAAGAGTTGCTTGCTGGGCTGCCTCCAATTTCACGGCGTACAACAGAGCGCTTTTTACATCCTTTCATCTGCCATTCGCAGTGCTTTCTGTATTTCAGGGTCCCGGATGCCATCGATGAAATATTGCAGCGACAGAATTTCCCTCGTTTCTCTCGGGCACTCCGTAAAGGCGAGGTGGGACAGCCTTTCAACATCCGTGGCGAGTTCCTGGAGTGATTCGGTGGGCTTCTGTTGACGGGATTTTAATTGAAGCCTGCTGTAGTCTTTTAAACATTTCTCGCCAAAGCGCAGCTCCAATGCGCCGGATAGAGCTTCGAAGTCTAGCCTTAGATTTTCGGGAAGCGTCTGCTCTCAGAGAAGCGGCGAGATGACAGGCCTTATCTTGGGAATCCCATCCATTCGCATCCGCAACGATAGAAAACTGGGTCTTATACACTTGCCAGGATGTCTTCCCATCATATGTGGATAGCTTCAGAGATGGACGAGCAGGCATCGGTAAGAATTTAAAATCATCACTCCCGCTCCCTGCCGACGCTACGAATTTCTTTAAAGTATCCATTTCTTTGGCAACTGCAGAAACTCTCTCATCAATTTGTTGTTCGATTTGTTGTTTAACGGAACAAACTCTTCCTTCTATTTCTTCTTTGACTGAATCAACTTTGTAACCTATTTGTAGTTCCACGGCCGAAACTCTGTCTTCTATTTGCGCTTTCACAGAGGAAACGTTTTCTTCAATTTGTCCAACTTTAATTTCAACCGCGTCTATTCTGCCTTCCATAGCCTCAAATTTATTTTCTATTGCGTAGGTAATTTCTCTTTTCATTTCGTCCTGACTTTCTTTCATCTCGTCTTTAAGAAATTTCATTTCTTCCTTAACGGATATTTGACCAGCATCCATTTTTTCTTGTACAGCTTTTATATCTTCCTTAACGGAGTTGACGGCTCCTTCCATCTTTTCTTGGAAAGCAGCAAATGCAGTCATCATTTGCCCGAATTGTTCTTCCATCGCTCTTGTTATTCGCATTAAATATCCCACTCCTGACACCAAAAATTGTTGCGTACGTACGGGTTCGTTATGAAATGAATGCACAAATCCGATGAAAAATGAACAAAAATTTATTATTATCACAACAAAAATGCTTAAATTTTCTCAAATTATCATGCAGTATTACAATATCTCACAGTAGTTATCTTTTAACTACTCAAATGTACAATAGAACGTAATTCATAACAGCTAAAGAACGCTAATCCGCGAATTCGCTACAATCAACAAGAGCAGTTTTCTAAACAACAACAAACTAAGCAACTCCTACAAACTGAGATGTTTTCCTCCTTTTATAAGCTTTTAAAATCACGCGCTAGAATTTTCCAGTACTTTCTCGAAATCAAAAAGAGATATTTATTTATTTAATGCACGCGCTCTTGTAGTTTTAATTTTCCGGCTTAGCTTTCTTCTTTTAATATTCGTCACGCGCTGCACTGCGCGGGAAATAAAACCAATTAATTTATAATTGAACTAACATTAGCTTTTTAAGTACCGAATCCGTAACAATACGATTGTCTCTGAAAATTGTTGTACCGTGAAGCACTGTTATATTAGCTTGAAATGTGCACAGTGTGTACTTAACTTATACTAATTCGAGTTTCTGTGCCAGTGTACATGTGGTTTTGGAGATTTGCGAGATGTTTAAGATAACATTTTCGAGGCTTAAATGCATTTTTTTGGATAGTGGTATCATTCTCAAAACTGAAGGAGATGGTCGTATGGGCATATGATGGGCACTGAATGAAAAAGGTATCATTGAAATGAAAAAAAACCAGAATTTCGTGTCATAGTTGTAATGTCATTAACCAGCCATTATGATTTCAATCTTTACTATTATTTATTGCTTCCGTTTTCTTCACCAAAATGAAAATTAACTTTTAGAGTATATAAGCTGAGGGCTTCTGATTCTGAGAGAGAGAATTTCTAGCACTCACGCTGCGCTGTTAGAAATCCGTCAACTCCATCTAAAAATGATTATCACGATTTTTGCATTCGTTCGCGGCAGAGATTTTAAAACTTAAGCGCCTGCGAAAGTAATCGAGCTGACCTGTAGTTGATGTTATTAAACATGTAGTCTTCGACTACTTTAACGTTTATATTTATTTGACTGTTAGTGTTTAATTTACTTGAACACAAGTGGTGATTATTGTCTGTAGAACATTCTGTATTAAAAGTTCCAGTTTAAAGTATCCGACCACGTTCAGAGCACTTTTTTTCAAAAAAGCAGTATAAGTATGCTATGAACACATTTTCTCATTTATTATCTACAGAGATAGTCAGGACTAGTATGTCTTTTGACTTGTTTAGGGAATATGATGTGTCCTGAATAGGAACAGGGAGCTTACTAAAGCTATGTTCAAGTATGTGTGCAATGACGACACAAGCAGGAAGGGTTTATTTTATTCTCTATAAGATTACAGGTGTTCCCAGATACAGAGACCAACCACTTGTGGTCGGAACGTAAGAATATAAAGCTAGTAACTAAAATTCTAAATAAGAGCTAACTTTGAATTATTTTACGATTGCCTAACACTAAGACTGGGTATTTTAAAAGATTACGTACGCAAACTGCTGAAACTACAATACGTTTTAAATATCAAGAGGATTAAACCTCTAGCCTTAAAGGCCAGCAGCAACTGATTCAAAACTCGTACAGAATGCAGTGGCAAGGCGAATCACTTTCCCTCTCTCTCTAACACTTGGCTAAAAGCCACAACTTAAATACTTGGGCGTTAGCAAGTACAATTTGCATAAACAAGTTAACACATTTAATTCTGGCCGGAAGTGGAAAATAAGAAGTGATAGCAAAGTTTTAAAATAAAATAAACGTTAGTGAAATCCTTACAAGATTAATTATGGAATATCAAAATTTAATATATACTATTATTATCCATCAAATTTTAAAACAATTTGAAACATTCTAGATGAAAAAATATTAGTTATATTAAAAAAGCCATACAATAATAAATTATATGATTTTATCTAGGGAATGACGTAGGATTTTAATGATATATTAAACAATAAAAAAATTTTAGAATTTTGTAATTTTTTATGAGATTTTCGATAAATTCACGATGTCATTATTTAAATAACAGGCCACAATTTCAAGAATATTTAACATATACATATTCTGGTATGCCATTCCCAAGATAACTATATATAGATTAATCATACAAAGTTTCATATAAATAAAGTAATAATAATTTGATTTATTTTGCACCAAGTGAGCCAGTTTTTAGAAAAAATAGCTTTTGAGAAAAATGCAATATTTTTATTATTGAATATTCACCCAGGATACCTAAAACTCCCCATATCTATAGTTTATACATTCCTTTTGTTCAACTTCAACTGTTTTTTCTGTTTATATTCATCCTATTTGTTTTTTGTGGAAATTTTTACTCTGGGTATAGGGAGTGATATTTTGTTTTACTTATTCGCTCCATGTCGAGCTTACTAAATCTCTCGACTGCATATTCACCATGTTGCATACCTATATAATTTAAAATATCTAGTAAGCCTAAAAGCCCTCTGTTAAAGTGTATAACAGCTATACTATATGCCCCTAACTCAAGAGTTTGTAATTCCACAATCGCAACTATCGGTATAAATTTCCAAAAAATGTTATTAAAATTTTGTTTGCATTTTGTGTCTTTATAAGCACTTTCTCTTGTGAGCTTCTGCTCACTTAGTTTTGATATACTACTATACAGTATATAAAATTATGTGAGCAGAAGCTCACAAGAGAAACATATATAGACTCTGAAGAATATTAATTACATTCTTTGGCTCAGTCCCTTGGATTTGTTTGTGCACAGTCTTCTGATATAGCTCGCTAATATTTACAAAAAATGTCTGGTCCATCTGGGCACTGACCATGTATATGTAGTTTTGCACTAAAGAAAGTGTGAAAAAATGGAACAATTACAGCACTTTTCATTCACTGTTCCTGATTCTAACTCCATTTTGAAGTTTGTCAATAATAAAGGCATCCGTTACACTAATTAAATAAAAATATCTTTTACATCACAAATCACTTTCAAAAACATGTCCTGCCGAAGAGAAACATTTTAGTTTTAGTTCACTCAATGGGAATTGCTTTATTAATATTATTCTCGATTTCCTTTGCAACCCTTTTCATAAATTTGTTCATTACGCGTTTTCATTTACAAACACGGCTTCGATTTTTTATCACCCTTTATTATACTTTTAACTCGAATGTTATTAAAAATAATCAAAGACTAAGATAAATCTAATTGCAGTATACAATGTTTCGAATCAAATCAAACTCATATGCTAGCGAGGATATAACGCTTTCAACAAGTCAAATATTGCATTTTATTGGAAATAATTTCATGTTGCTGCACAGATTACAGATAAGATTCTATTTATTCCCTCTCTTTAAAAGTCTTTAAAAGTCATTTCAAAGGTAAAAAAATTATTTATGTCCACTTTTACTTCTTTTCAACCCTTTGAATGCGCACTTTCGGTGATTTAAATGCCCATTTCCGGTTTTTGCGTCTTCATGAATCCTTGATATCTCGGTTTCTAATTAACGTAGAAACAAAAGCAGACCAATTTTGGAAAGCTACGTAAACAATCTATCCAATGAACGAATAAAAGAAAATATCAATGAACGAAATCTTAACTAAAGAGTTCGCAAGTTCATATTATTTTAGACTAAGCGAAAGTCGCTAACCCGTCTAGTAATGTCGTAGGACTTCAATTCAGATTCCAGAACAACTGAAGCCTTACAAAGTGATGCAACTTATACGACAAGGTTTCACAATATGACATAATTGTCAAAACTCGCATAACAATGAATTAATTGTTAGGCGAATAAGAATTCATTACACCATCAAATATGATAATAAGGATTTCATATAAGTTTCGTTATGCCAAGATTAAACGCAACAACAATACGTGATGCAAATTTTGATTTCCGAAAGGCGTTATCATTTGGCAACGTTCAAACTCAAAATGCAGTTTTCTCAAACCATCTTCAAAATTGAGGGCTTTGAATTTAACTCGGGAAGTGAGAAAAATAGTTCTCAGCTAGCGGCCCAGAAAGCAGATCAAGTTTTAATTTAAAATCATTGAGATGGGCCCAGATGTCTTCGATAAGTAGATGTTTTCCTTGCACCTTGATATTTAGTTGTTCATACGAAAAAAAAAAAGAGATGTGCAAATATAAAGTTCGAAAACCGTGCTGTAATTTCCAATATTTCATGCTCCATAGATAACTGTTCCCCATGGAACAATGATACAGTGTTATCTTTCGGCTGCCATAGTCGCTCAAGAACACATCTTGCTCTAAGCTACCTGATTTTCGTCTAATACAGCGCATCAGAAAATTTAGATTGCTTGAACTGAAAAAAATCTCCAGATTGCCTAAATCGACAGAATCAAATAATATTTGGAAGCCTCATTATTACATCAAGCATATTCATGAAAACATCAAATTTCATTGCAGTTCTCTTTAAAGACCACCTCTATGCCAGTTCCTCGGTAATTTCAAAGCTTTTATTAACACCTCAGCATCATCATCCATAGCTAAGGAACAGAATTTAAACTGGCGAATCTTTATGACTTTAACTGTGAAGTAAGATTTTTATTCATGCCTTCGACTCTATAAATTATCGTTTATCGTCATAAGCTTTCAGTCTCAAAAATTGCTTTATTGTCTGGTTATAAAAGATCATAAAGTTTGAGCCTGCATTGTAAGGAACTCCTCGTCACTGAGAGCTTTATTACGTTTAGCAATACTGTATGTACAGGGCTGGATTAACTGTTGCGGAACATAACCACATGCTTAGGGGCATCAAATAAAGAGGGCACCATAAAATGGTCCTCAGGCATTCAAGAAAGGGGGCGCCAAAAAGTTTCCTATTGCCGATTTTATCGGGTAATGCATTAATGCATAGTACAGCTAAAACCAGAGCAAAGAGATAAAACCAATTTTATTGAGCTAATATTAACAATATTTACAGACTATGTACAATCAAGTACAGCGTTCAACAAGAATTTAGTATATCACTACAGAGTAAAAATGTATACATGAAGTGCAATACAGCAAAAATATTACAATATTGCAGATTATATACATAATATAAAATATAAAATATACAACTGATGGTGATGCGTAAATGTTACATACATCATTTACTTGTTTTAACATACCGTGTTGGCTATGATTGGTGTACTAATTGCATGTTAATTTTCACTAGTCAAAGTTCATGAGTCAGAGTTCATACAGTTCAGGATTTGCAAAAAGCACAAGTTCGTAAGAATTTACAGTTCATACCTAATTTTCATTTGCCTGGGAGTGGCTTTCTTCATTATTTGGAGGATTTGCCTCGATGTGTGATGTGACTTCGCTTCTTCCACTTAAATGTCCAACGTAGATATTCCTGCTATGGCGGATTACATCGCTGACACATAGCATCCGAAGGAGGCGGGCATAGGAACGGGAACAGGCGATGTTGAGGAATTTATCATTCGCACGATCCCATGACCCCAGTGCACCTATGACGAATGGAACGATCACGCAGTGTCCACGTTCTTGGGCGATGGAAGCACGGAGCATTTCATATTTTTCAAGCTTTCTGGCTCTCGCTTCAGCAAAGGCACCCAAGTGGTTTTCGAAGGGGATTGTCACGTCAATGAGGAAGTATTGTCCATCCCTTTCAACTAGAAGGTCAGGCCTAAGCCTGAGGTGTCAAGGGACTGATCCACAGAAATGATGTTAAAGTCTTTCTCACACATCTTGATTAGGCGATCGACAATCGCATTGTGTCGTTCTTTGTAGAGGGTTGAGTATGCCATGCAATGATCTAAAACATGTGGGAGAGTTTCTCTGTCGGCTCCACAACGGCGACATCTTGGGTCAAGGTTGGACCATGGCTTGGCGCCATTAAGGCTAACAAGGTTCAGTCGGGCCTTATGGACGAACCTCCAATCTGCAAATCGAGTGTAACTTCCAGATTGCAAAAAGTGGGTGGAGGCTTTTGAGGCGGCGACACATTCCAATGTTTTTCCCTGCTTTACTTCGATCTTAGCCAAAAGGCCGAGAAGCGATAGAGAATAGAAAGAGAAGGAATAAAGACAAAATTGGAGAAATCATATGTGGGGGCATTAACATTTTTTAAGTGCTGAGAACCTCTAAAAGTCTTAATCCGGCCTTGCGTATACTATCGGGTCAGTCCATAATTTCGTACGCATTAAGAGTATGTGAGGAATTCACTATGACGCATTTACTAAAACAATATAATTTTGAATCTGTTAGAACTTGTCATCGTTTGATACTAACATACTATTCAGTTCATCACCAACTTTCGTAAATATCGAACGTATTTTAGTACCCACAGAAGACGAATATAGATAATCAGTACAAACATGCTGTGCTACATTTTTTATTTTCGGTGTGGTGAATCTGCCAGGTTTGCAGCGATAAAAATTAATAGTCTGCATGGTGAACACACTATTAGTGTAATGACTGCCCAGAAATGGTTTAAAAAAATTAAAGTTGGAAAAAGCAGTATTGATGATGAACCCCGTTCAGGACGTTTTGAACTGTTAGAACCAAATCAAAAGATTTATTCAGAAGTTTATAGTGAACAACTTTGCCGTCTAAACTCAGAATTGATCAAAAAATGCCCACGATTGGTGAATATGAAGAAAGTGTTGTTTCATCATGATAACGCTAGACCGCATGCGGCTCGAACAACGCTGCAAACAATTAGTGAATTTAATTGGGAGCTTTTGCGACATCCTGCTTACTCCCCAGATATTGCCCCAGGTTATTTTTCACTTATGTCGTGCCTTACAAAATTTTTTACTGTGAAAAAAATTAAATTCTAAACAGGATGTACACAATGAACTTTGAAGTTTTTTTGCATCAAAACCAGAGTCTTTCTACAGCGATGGTATAAAAAAGCTGCCTGTAAGATGGCGAGACATTGTAGATAATGGAGGAAAATATATAATTGATTAAAATGTTAAGTTGTGTTTTTTTATATTATTTAAAAATTTACCAAAAAAAAATGCGCACGAATTTATGGATTGATCCAATACAATGTAACTTGCGTGTGTAGCAGCTTCCTGGATGCTGTTTACTTTCTTAATACAAATACCTCATAAGTCTTTGCAAACATTTTCCGCTTTTTGTCTTCTTCTGCATTCGGAGGTTGCTTCGTAAATGGCATTCTTCCACTTTCATGTGAAGTGTCGAGAAATGTTATATTCTTTGTAGACTGCTACAGTTTCATTGCAGAAGAGACAATATTTCCAGGTCCGTTCATCTTTAAAAGTGTGACATTCAGAATCAAATTTACGTTTTTTAGCAGACATTTTGGGGTGAAATGTTTTACGAATATATACATATTTCAAACAAAGACAGGCAACATTATACGTTTTAATAACTTCACTACTATTTACAATGACGCTATTTGCTCTACATCTTTCTCTTTAACTATAGGGACAATCAGTAATCTTAGAACTCGTGCCCACAGGCAAATATAGAAAGATATTCATTTATCCGCTATGTGGCGTAAGTGTTTTTTTTCTTCATCATTATTTGCTACTAGAACTACACTGGTGTGCAAAAATTAAGGACGAGACGGTTTTTCAATATAACTTTGTACAAAAACTTTCCAAATCAACACATTTAATACCGTAATATCCCCAATACGTAAGGACATGAGTAATGTAAGCAACACTTACTAAAAGAGAGGGATAAAAAGAGGCTTTATTGAAAAAGTAGCATGGAGCGCAATGCGACTGAAGGCCGAAACATCCCTGTGATGGGTGTCCAGCAAGAAACATAAGTCTTTAATAGGGGATATGATCTCCCTTGACTGCTAGGCAGGTTTCACAGCGTCTGCCCATGCTGAGAATGAGGGTGTCAATGAGTTGTTGAGGCATTGCTGCCCATTCGTCTTGCAGCGCCAATCGAAGCTCCGGAATCGTTACTGGTGGTAAGGTACGAGCTGCCAAGCGTCTGCCTAGAAAATCCCATACATGCTCGATGGGATTGAGATCCGGAGATCGTGCCGGCCAATCCATACGTTCAATATCCTCACTCTCTAAGAGCTGTTCGGCAGCTACTGTGCGATGACATGGTGCATTGTCGTCCATGAAAAGGAACTGCGGACCCATAGCGCCTCTAAAAAGACGCACATATGGAAGAAGAATCTCGTTACAATAACGGGTCCCGTTGACTGAACCTGCGTCGAAGATGTGAAGGTCTGTACGACTACCAAGCATGATGCCTCCCCAAACGAGAACACCGCCACCTCCATACCTGTCCCTTTCAATGATGTTCGAGGGATGATTGCGGCTTCCCCGCTCTCTCCAGATGAGTATGCGATGAGAATCGCTACTCAGACTGAATCTGCTCTCATCTTTAAAGAGTACTCGTCCCCATTCATTGGCTCTCCAATTCCGGTGTTTCCGGCACCACAGAGAACGCCTTCTCCGATGGGCAGGCGTTAGAGGTACACACCGTACAGGGCGTCGCGCAAACAGACCACCACCGTGCAGTCTTCTGGCCACGGTCAAACGCGATATCGGTCGTCCAGTCGCCTGTGTCGTGTGTCTAGCGATTTCTCCCGCTGTCTGCTGCCTGTTTCTTCTGGCCTGTAAGGCAATATACCGGTCATCTGCGGGTGTGGTTCCTCGTGGACGACCACTACTAAACCCTCGGATAGCTGTTCCTGAAGTTTGAAATTGTCTCCAAAGTCGTGAAACGATGCTGTGAGCAATTCCGAACTCTGCAGCCACACTTGTCACACTGCGGCCTTCCTCCAACTTCCCAATGATTCGACCTCGGGTAAACGCATCCAGATGTCGTCTAACAGATTGATTATTTGCCATTTCTCGCTAAGGCAGCAACTCGGTGTGATTTTAACTGGTATACGGCGTGCAATCTCTTTGCCAGAAATACTGATCTTACACCGACAACATGTACTACTTTATACTACTCAGACACTCCCCCATAACGTCTACCTGCATATCTGCGCATGTGCTACCGTACATCACCTTACTTAATCTCCTGATTGGTCTTTCTGTCCGCTCTGCCTCTTCGTTCAGCTGATATGCTAATTTTTCGACTTCGTCCTTAATTTTTGCACACCAGTGTAGGAAAGGTAACTTGATAGTGAAATTAAAATTTACACATTTATTTACAAAAGAAGAAAAAAGAAAAAGGATCACAGAAAAAATAACGAGTACTTCTATTCATCTAGGAAGATTATCAACAAATATCGCTTTGTGGGAAATTTTGATAGGAAGTCTTAAGTCTTGTTAAACTTTCCTGTGCTAGTGCCATAACAGGAAGGCACTGGGCAGAGCTTAAAATGCGCGGTGTAAATGTCAGTGAATCGAAACAATAGACCCTCTATATGATCTCGTTTCTGGCGTCGATCACGTGAGTTCGTTCTGTAGCATGTGACTCCTTTCTGCACTAGATCTATACAATATATATGATTTATTGTATAATAATATTGTAATATTTAACATATATTTTATATTGTGCATCAATATCTTAAAAATGTATTGTATAAATAAAATGCATTTTTTAAATTTGCGATAGGTCAAGTAGAACCTTCAGACAGGCCAGAGCTGGCTATATTTTGACCATTCCTGGCTGAGACCATTAATACCCAGATGTTTTCCCAGTGTGATCTCTACTGTGATAATTATAACTTATGACTGTGATATAAGTGGTAGTTAAACTACTTTTAGTAGGAACACAGTTCAAGAGATGCAAGTCTAATTGAGGATTACGAACCTGATTAGATGAGACACATTGATTATACAGTCGACACATTGATTATACAGGCATAGATGAGACACATTGGATTATACAGTCGGAAAGTATAATCACACAACAGCCAGAAGTACCGGCACTGGTTGGTAAACACCTATACCGCACAGCTAAAACTGATCTCTATACGACATCGATAGTGCTTATAGGAACTTAGGAGGACACAATTACAGGTCAAGCCTTTGTTCACAAGCTCAGTGACAAAGCATTTGCTAAACTGAGGATTGTTACCTCGTAGCACAACTCAATTTTCATTCAACCACAGACACTCAGAAAGTAATGAGATTTTGAACACCGACACTGGTGTGTTGATTAACCACAAGTAATCTTTCCTGATAAATCATATTTCAGCCTGAGACATCATGATGATCGAATACAAGTTGGAAGACACTGAGAGAGGGGATGCATATGAGCGGTCCAAAATATTGCGATTTGGCGTTGTACTGCACTCTATTCACGGTCTTATCTAAATCACATTGAAGGAACTCTCAACAGCCGACAGTATGTCAAGAATGTTTTAGAGTTGAGAAGGCAAATATGGACAAAGTCAATTCTTTTCGTTCAGATTTGTTCTGTAGTCGTTCTTCATCAAAACAGTGCTCATCCACGTGCGATTCAATTCGTTTAACAAATCTTTTTTGAGGCCCCGCTTTTCTTGGCATATTTTTTCATCTACACTATCGTCCATAGAATATATCTGGGATGCAGTCACTAAACTGCCGTCGCTAAATACCTTAAACACTCTATTACCAAAGAACTCTGGACTTCAGTACAAGCATTCTCATAGGCTCTTCTTCGGGATTTAATCCAAAGCGCGTACTATTCCGTGTCATTTCTTGAAGAAGCTATAATTGTTTCTCAGTGTTACTTCCCACTAAATTGAGTTTTAGGCTGAATTTTTGTTACATGGCTTTCAAATGTGCTTGTTTATATTCTGCAGCATGCATGAATTATTGTGAAAACTTCTTCAACTTAAGTTATCCGACCTCGTTCGGGTACCATTTTTTTTAAAATGGTTTTTATTTTAACTATAAACATATTAATTTGAAAATAAGCATATTAATTAATGAAAACAGCTTAAAACGTAAGGCTGAGTAGTTTTAATTTTGAAAAATAATGAAAAAAGGATAATTTTTCCTTAAATTTTGCCTTTACGGCAACAACCATGGTGAAATATTTATATATAAATATGCAGTTTTTTTAATTTGTATTTATATTTACACTTGTTTTGTATGCAATGAAGCAAAATAATTAAGATATATTCATATATTCTTGAGATATGTCAAAATGTATAGTATTTACTGTATATTTTTCTATTATTGCATCCAAAATCTAAAAATAAAAAGTAACAATTCATCTTCTAATTAATATTTCTAAAATCTTCCGCTTCAGAGCATGCATCAGATTATATGAAACATGTATAGAAAGCATCATTTAATTTTATTGATAAAATTTTGAGTTATGGCTGTTAATATTGGCAATATTTACAGAAAAATCATTTTTCAGGAAACAAGTTTAAAATTTTCATAAAAGAATTTCTTAGTGAAAGAAGCATCTCTGATAATTAAAATTCGCCTGCTTTGTAACTGACACCTTATTTTTTCTTTACACGCTTTGCACTTTTTCTTTCGAACAAAGCGTAAATTTTTCTTTGAGTTTTTGTAAAACATGTGGAATGCCGCCAAGAGTCATGATTTTTCACTTTATCAAGTTTTCGAATTCCCTGCTCAGTGTAAAATTCAGGATACATACCTAACCTTGAAAATGCTTCAAGCAAACTTATAAATCCATCATTAAATAACAAAACACTTACATTTGCTCCAAACACTAATGTTCGCAAGTTTATGAATGTTTCTTTCGGAACAATTTGCAATAAAATGCCATTAAAACGTTCCCTGATATTTTGAGTTTTGCCATGTATGCACTTTTTAATAACTCTTGTTTATGTAATCAACTCCATATATGTAGGTTTAATCAAAATATATGTTGATATACTAGAGGTTTTTGCCTGATTTTTTCCTGATTTCTGCAATCGAACATTCCAACTCATTGATTGAGGAGAGCATTGGCTTCAAAGAAGAACTGCAATGGAACAAGAAGCTAGTACAACCTGCTGCACCTCAATTAAGTTTCCACATTACTTCTAATTGCAATTCCTAATTCTGCAGTTTATCAATAAAAGAATCAGCCAGTTTAGCTTTTCCTTTAAATTCAGGAGCGGAGTTTTTTACTTTTCGTAGTCTACTACCAACCCTTTTCTATACATGTCCAATGCATTCCAGTTTCTTGACCGAATCTTTCCCATATATATCTTTCACAGTTAAAAACCCCTTAGAATCCCCATCCTCATAACACTCCGTATACTTCAGCTTTCGTAATGTAATAAGTCATTCAAAAAGCGCATAAGCACCAACTGCTTCCATACCCGAGGCTGCTTCTTTATAATTTGCAGAACAATTATGTTACGCTTTACATATGTCGTGCTGAAGATTGCATTCCATTCTATTTATTTTGTTGCAAATGATGCAAAAATTTGACATAGCTTTCAAATCAAGCACTTTGTCAATGCTAATCGACAAAGCAGCAACACATCCACTCAACGTCCAATACCCTCCGCGCCAAACTAAATACGAAATTAAGGGAAAAACTATCGCCAGATTCTTAAAATGTATTACAAAATCTCTAAACTTAGTACGAAGGTTTATAATTTACAAAATCTTGATAATAAATAAGGTTTCTTAATAGGTATATCTATTTAAACGCTCACTTCCGGCCCAGAATATTGGAACTTCCGGTTTATTCTGTTACAGAAAAATGCTTATAACTTCAGTTCTAATTAACCTATCAACAAGCAGAAACTTGTATTTACTAGCCAAAGATGTATTCTTTAAGATAATGTAATAAAGTAAAAATCGAAATTTTGACCGAAAATCGTCTTTTGTACGAGGTCGGATACCTTAAGTAACTTTAATGGTTTATTAAAAATATTTTCCATATTTTTTAGCAAATTTACTATCTACATTTATATTAAATTAATTAAAAAAACTATTCTTGATTCTAGTTTCGTAAAAAGAAGCTGTAAGTTAAAACTGATGAATCTATATGGATACACCCCCTCTCAAAAAGAGTTTTGGTGCACTATAGGGGAAATCTTTTCTTAAGTTTCTGATATTATTAAGAATTATTATTTAAGAATTATTGAGAATTCTTTTTCTCTGAAAGATTTAAATTTAGAAAACGTTCGCTTATATTTTCGCTATGCAAAACTTTGAAATCTCTCCTTGGAAGTATGATCAAATACTTGCATTTTATAAATGTTAATTCTTGATTATTAGTTATTTTATATCCACTTACAAATATTACATTTGCTTATTAGTTATCTTATATCCATTTACTTATATTCTAATTTTATTTAATTACTAATTGCCGCATACTAAAAGAACTGTAACTACTTCATTTAATAATAGTCTTAGAAAATATGTAAGTTCCGATAATGCATGAGATGGTGTTGAGCTCCCTGTTTCGCAATGTCTCTGGTATAAACTTATATGAATTCGAAATTTTTCCTTCGCATAATATTTGTAATTACATAATCCATTGTAATTTTTAATATTATTTTTAAAATATAAAAAAAAATCGGGTTTTTGAATGTCATAAACAACAATTTAGTGCGTAAAAATATTTTACATCCAAATGCGGTTTGAAACTTTCGTAAAAAGTGTCCAAAAATTTGCACGTTAAAAGAGTGTTACACATTTCCTAATCTTTGCTTCTAACAGCTCAGATATATTATATTATTTGTTATGAAATTCTTGGGAAATATTGCATTTATTATTAAATTTTAATTATTAACAATATAGATTTGTTCATTTAAATTACAAAATTTTTAAATTAAAAGAATATACTGAATTTATTTGTTATAGGTACGAAATGAAAGATCATCATTTTCATCAAGAAGCTCACAGAAACAATATTTACATGAAGAATGAAAAAATTTTGCCGTTAGTATATGAGAGAAGAAGGCAACTGTATGAAACTTTAATGATATGATTTGCTATCTGAATAAATTTATTATTTAAAACTGATTAAAATAGCTTTGACAGACTTTTTAAATGGTGCAAATTTATAAATCTAAAATATCTGTATTTATGTGTTTGAAAAAAAATCATTTCCATAGTCTTCAATGCAGAAAATCCGCTGTCATTTTTTTTTCGTGTTAAACCTTAAACATTTAATAACCTGAAAACAATTCGCCCCTTTACACCGCATGGTATAACCCATGTTGTAATTATCAGAAAAAATAATGAAAAAATTGATGGAAAAACGAATCGAAACTGAATAGCCAGAGCATTTCATAATTTAAATAAATGCTTATTTTGGTCTTAAAAGAAACAGCATATTTATTTTTACAATTTTCATTCTTGTTTGCAACGTATTACTTATTATTTGACATAAAATAATATAATAAACTTCTAAGAAATAAGGCTTACGCAATGCTTTAATGGAACACTCCAAGTAACAACTTTTTCAATTCAAACTCTTTGTTGCCACACAGCGAATCTTAGTAACTATGCAAACAC
Organism: Stegodyphus dumicola; assembly: GCF_044657685.1. NCBI lineage: Eukaryota > Metazoa > Arthropoda > Arachnida > Araneae > Eresidae > Stegodyphus > Stegodyphus dumicola. The sequence goes on from NC_140777.1 coordinate 106,747,965, forward strand.
ATTACATTGTGTTGCCAATTAGGAAATCTTAATAGTTATATAAAAACATTAAATTATGTTCCACTACAGATTAATGGCCGTACACTAATTCATTTTTACTGTTTAGCAATTTATTTTGGATGGTTTAAACATATCAGATTATTTATAATGATATTACGTATTGCTATAGATAACGCACTTCGTAAATACCATGACAACATCTCCTGTCACTGCTGTTATCCTTCGCAAATCTTACTCTTCTTTTCTGTTTTCCGAAGAAGTTTTGCGTTATTTTGATGGGTTGCGAAACAGGAATTTTTTCCACCGCAACAAACTTTTTTTTTTTTTTTTTTAAACCATGCTCGTGGTTGTACTTGTAGTTTAGAATTAATGTAAAATAAAGTTCATGCTCTTTTTTTTTTCTGTTCATGCTTTGCATATCCTTAACAATTAATTCTCAATTTGTGCTAAAGGCACAGACTTTTCAATACTGAGCACAAATTAGTTTCCGAATTAACCAGTAGATGGCACTACTCAGTCTTTTTAAAATTCGTCAAGTGAGATGGACAAATGTTTGTCTCTTTACATTTTTATTTTATTTGATAGTTTAGCTTATTATGTCAGAGTACTTTGTGTTTTACATGATTAAAGATATATCATTTCTTCCCTGTACACAAATATTTCTATATCATTTCTTCCATGTACACAAATATTTCTAACTTGACTATTTTTTTTTAAGTAAACTATTTAAATATAAAATAAGAATTAATCCATTAATTAGTTTAATAATTCAAATTATGATAAGAAACGTCACCGCAGTAAACTAGCTATCTTGAATAAACTAGCTATCTTGAAATTCAATAAAAAATGTTTTTAAAAAATGTAAAAAAAAAAAAAAAAAAACAACAAAAAACTAAACATTTGCATGCTCGGAGGAAAAAAAAGAAAAAAATTATTTTAATTTATTAAGATGTACTCATAATTCATAGTATAGTTTCTTATTTCAAATTTCATATTGGCATCTTGGAGAAAAGGAAGGTAAATATATTTATAAAATTACATAATGTTCGCTTTTACATAAAGTCACTGTTAATAACAAAAGAGATGAGTTAATTATTTTAAACTTATTATTTTTATATTACTTAACTGAAAAATATTTTTCTTTAAAATTTTAAAACTTTAATAGTAAACTCCTCGAAGTGTCAGACTGTCTGAAATTTTCAGATGACTTTTTTTTATTGGCGGATTTTTATTTTAGTATGCGTGCTATTACAAATAAATACACTGAGTTATTGGCATAAAATATATTTGTTTTATCATTGAAAATACCAGTATGATCTTTCAGCAAAAACTTTAAAAATGTTTTACTTTGCATAAATTGTCGGAATCCAGAACAGTTTGAACTTAATTTACGTTATTTCTTATGGGAAAATGTATTTTAGAAATCGGAAAACAGAACCGTCTTCTGGAATGAATTGTCTCTGAGTTAAAAATCCACTTGTGGCTAAAAAATTGATTTATTTAAAAATTAATCACGTTTCAAAAAGGTTTATGTAGCAAATCAGTTTTTATTATTAATGCTTCACTGTCTGTCATCGCTACAATCTTTATCTTGCTTTGTTAACTACATCATATGCACACCTATGCAAAATCTTAGGTATTTTTTAGGAGCATTCGTTTTTTCGAATTTACAGTTACTCAATGCGTTTTTACCTCTTTATTCATTTTCATTTTAATTAAACTAATTATACATACAAAGCACATTATGGCGGTTCAAAACGGGAATATTATTTCATGTTCTGTGAAATCTGTGAAAAGGAAAAATAAATACGTAAATAACTTATTCTTTAAGTTAAAAAAAAAATATGATTTTGAAAAAGTAATGAAGGAAGGAAGAGAGGATGAAAAATAAAACAATAAACTTAAATAACTCAAAGAATAATGATAAAAAGAAAAGGAAATAAAGATGGATTGAGGGGGAAATAATGTTAAATTAATTTTTTAGTTATTTATTTTATTTTTCTCACGTCTTACTACATGTATTTAATTTCCAATATTCATGTTCGTGATCAGGTTATTCGTGCTTATAAATTGCTTCAATCAGACATTATTTGAAGCATTCTAGGTCAGTTCTCTGATTTATTTTCATCTGAAGATGAGTATATGGTCTGCTAACTCGTGATCCAACTCCCGATAAGGGAATTTATTTTGCATTATGTTAATGCCTCATAACTATGTCGAAGTCCTGGTAGTCTTGATGCAATACTGCTTCATGTTGCTTATTTCGATAAAGTTATTTCTATCAATATTGTAAAATAATTTGAGCACATCGAATTTTTCAATTCTTCACACTAGACTCGTTAACTTACTTATAGCGTCGTAGCTTACTTTCAGTTCTTCACACTAGTATAAAGAAAGATATTGAGACTTTAAAATAATCTACTGGGAGAGCTGACTATCTACTTCATGGCTATAAATCTAATTATTCAAAAAATTAACAGACTCTAACTTCACGTCCAAGTATGAACTGGTAGATCAGTGTGTTAGGAAATTATGTGCTCACAGTATCAATTTTTTTGTAAATTATGAAGAGATAGATATTTTAATTACCTTTTGAATTGCTGACGCAATAATTCAGAATGAAGAGATAATTTGAATTTTATTTTTGACATGTTTGCGTTAAGACCGACAATAACCCGAAAAGAAGAAAATATTAAGGTTTTGATTCTAGTGTGCTCTAATAACCTAAAATTGTATAAAAGATAAATGTTGAATTACCCATGCATAGTACCAAAAAGAATGTGTAATAGCTTCACCTGTATGGCATGTATTTATTCGGAATACTAATATTGTAGCAGAAATTTAGATATATTTGGTCATTAGAAACTAGGTAGCACCAATCATATAATGAAATTCACGAGTGGTAGAACAGGACATCGAAGGAAGGACAATCTTAAAACATCCCGAAAGTCACTAATTACATTTCGGCATAATGCTTACAGAATATTATAGGACTTGCCAGGAATGAAAAATGGCATAATGTATTTTTCACTGGATTCAATTTTGAATTTAAGAATTCTTCATCTAAGCAGTGTGTGCGAAGAGGAAAAAATAGATTGACGGACGAATATTAAAGACGTTCAGAGGCATAAAAATAAATAATTGTAGAAAAGATTTGCTAATGAAAAGTACTAGATTAGTAAAGAATGAGGACTTGCTAGAGAAAAATATGACCCTTAATCGGCATCAGAAAAAGTCACCAAACATGTCTTGCAGCTTTCATTCACACATGGGAGCGTAACAGTAAAAGGGATGAGTAAGAGAGAAGACAAAGAGCGGCGAATTCTAACTTCAGCTTCCTCTATATGCCGCCGTTATCAAGTGAATTGCTCAATATTTTCCGGCTTTTGCAGGTAGATGTCGTAGAGCGAGCATAATAATAGGTTCATTTATGACACGGAGTTTCTCCTAAGAGACTTGTAAATGTTGTAAGGGGAAAATCTAGGACACTACAGGCATAGAGATAAATTTGAGGCTTAGAGTTGCAAGCAATAGCCGTGATCACGTGATGCGGTTGAGTCAATCCGAATGTAGTTATTGCAGAAGTAGTAGCATTGCTATTGGTTACTCACAATCCTCAGTCTAGTGACAGGTCAGAGAAAATTGTCTTCTACTCAAGTGGGAGTGTCTCTCAGAGAATATATAAATACATCGGCTGGTTCAAAATACAAACAAAAGTCCAAAATACATGAAAATAACAGAAAAAAAGAAAATAAATATGATGTATGGGTACGTCACAGGCTTACGTGCACAGGTACAACAGCATGTTTACTATTCAGGTACTGCAATACTATATAGGGAAGTTGTGATTAATTATACACTGAAGTGACAAAAGTCATGGGATAGCAATATGAAAATATACAGATGGCAGTAGTATCGCGTAGAAAATGTATAAATGCGAAATGCTTTGGCAGGGCTTTCATTTGTGTTCAAGTTATTCATGTGAAGAGGCTTTGACGTGATTATGGCCGCACGCGAGAATTAACAGACTTTGAACGCGGAATGGTAGTTGGAGCTAGACGCATGGGTCATTCCATTTCGGATATCGTTAGGGAATTCAACATTCCGAGATCCACAGTGTCAAAAGTGTGCCGAGAGTATCTAATTTCAGGCATGACATCCCACCATGGACAGCGCAGTGGCCGACCACCTGCACTTAACGACCGAGACCAGCGACATCCGCGTAGAGTTGTCAATGTTCACAGACAAGCAACACTGCGTCAAATAACCGCAGAAATCAATGTGGGACGTACGAGGGACGTGTCCGATAGGACAGTACGGCGAAATTTGTCTTCCTTGGGCTATGCCAGCAGAAGACCGACTCGAGTGCCTTTACTGACAGAACGACATCGCCTGCAGCGACTCTCGTGGGCTCGTGAGCATATCGGTTGGTCCATAAACGAATGGAAAACCGTGGCTTGGTCAGATGAGTCACGATTTCAGTTGGTAAGAGCTGATGGTAGGGTTCGAGTGTGGCGCAGGCCCCACGAAGCCATGGACCCAAGTTGTCAACAAGGCACTGTTCAAGCTGGTGGTGGTTCCATAATGGTCTGGGCTGTTTTTACATGGCATGGACTCGGTCCTCTGGTGCAACTGAACCAATCATTGACTGGAAATGGATACCTTCAGCTACTTCACTTACAGCCATTCATGGACTTCACGTACTCAAACAACGATGGGATTTTTATGGATGACAATGCGCCATGTCACCGGGCCACAATTGTTCGCGATTGGTTAGAAGAACATTCTGGACAATTCCAGCGAATGATCTGGCCACCTAGATTGCCCGACATGAATCCCATCGAACATTTATGGGACATCATGGAGAGGTCAGTTCGTGCCCGAAACCCTGCACCGTCAACACTTTCACAATTATGGACGTCTATAGAGGCAGCATGGCTCAATACTTCTGCAGGGGACTTCCAACGACTTGTTGAGTCCATGCCACGTCGAGTTGCTGCACTTCTCCGAGCAAAAGGAGGACCGACAAAATATTAGGAGGTATCTCATGACTTTTGCCATTTCAGTGTAAGTGCGGCCAAAGGGCGCAGATACTTATCCTCATTAACCATTTCATACTGAAATGTGTTAAAAATAATTCAAGTACTGAAAGTTCTTAGCATTTTTAAAGACATTTTCTGAGGAATTCATCTAAATAGTTAATATTTAAGTCTTTAAGTAGGCGTTTATTCCTCAAGTAATAGTGAGCGTTAGTGATTATACGAAGGTATCGGCTTTAGCAATTTGTAATTTTCTCAAAATAAATGCTGCCCAAGCTGGTGAAGCATGAGTCAAGATAATCCGAACCACAGATACGTAGACGCTTCTTGTTCAAGTCCAGTTTGATTATTTGCCTATGATTGGGAACAGACAGCTGATCACTTTGTTAGCTTTGATTGTAACATGCTGTATGTGGTGAGTTCAAGTTAGTCTTTCACTCAAAATTAATTCTCTTTGTTATCTTTGGTTGTAACATGATGTATGTCGTGAGTTCAAGTTAGTCTTTCACTCAGAATTAATTCTAAATTCTTCGTTTGCTTTACAATTGAGACGGGTTCATTGAAACGTAGTAAATTTTTCTTGATATAGCTCTTTTCCGGATTTTAATAATCAGAAGCTGGGACTTTGGAAGATTTATATAGATTTCCTATTTTCTGCATCAATCTTCAGTGGGAGGGATATGGTATTAGAGCGTTGATTAATGGTAGGAAATTTCATTGCTAGTGCAGTGTCGTTGCATAGCGCGCCAATATGGAATTGGAAATGCAGATAGTCTTCGGAATGTCAGCCACATAGAAAAGATACTACAATAAAGGTCCAATAATATTGCGCTGCTGCCCACCATCTTGGATAATCCTTTCAGAGAAAAGGGCATTTCCACTGAAACTTTGAACGTTCTGTTCGTGGAAAAAAAGTATAAGTTATTTTCAAGGTTTAAGTCAGTTAATTTGAAGACGTGCCCTCATGCCAAACGCAAATGTAGGCTTTCGCCCCATCTATCCTGAGGAGAGAAGTATTTAACAGGGTCTTAGCGAATTCTGCGATGCGAACTAACTACTTAGCAGTGAATAAGTTTTCTTTAAAGCCGAACTGTTCCGGAGGAAAAAGTTGATGGTATGATTTCATTCTTCATAGAATATTGCGTTCATAATTTTTCTCAATTAATAGACCGATAGGTATATAACCGTCGGGATTTGAATGATCTTTTCCAAATTTTGGCATGAAGATGACCTTTGCTGTCTTCCAAATACCCGGAAAAGAGGGATTTACCAGGGAGAACGAACTTCAAAACCCGTCTATTTATAGTCTTTTTATGCAATATACGTTGCCATAGTTGAAATGGAATTCAGAATGAAAAATGTGAAGGCACCACTCTCGATGAAATATTAGCTGACTTGACTTTTCATGTTTTCTGCTTTGAAAAAATCTGCCGAGTGTTACGGAATTTATGGATTATGTACACATAATGTTTTATATTAACCTCCCTATTCATTTGAAAATATAATGAGAGACTTGTTTATAGTTGAATTTTTTAAAATATGTAAATGAAATCAATGTTTCCAGAAAATTCCATCATTTTTAGAGGGGCTGCAGCAACATTATTTACGTTAAATGAAGATACGAACATGTTAAGTAAAGGATAGTGTAACAAAAGCGGGAGATCATTCTTATATTTAGTAAATCGTAAGAAGTATTCTGCTAAAAGCATCAATAATGTCTTAAATTTTGTAATGTTTGAAAAAGAAATCGAACATAAGTTAAATTAGTCGCAAATTTCAGGACACGATGAGCATGTAAAATTTGAATCGCATGAACTCATATCTCGAAAAAGAAAAAATTCTCATGAACCTTAATAAAAATTGTAGTTCGATAACAAATACACTATTAATTTAAAAATGTTTTAAATAAAAATGAAATATAAAAATTGACAAAAATCTGAAAGGTTTCAGATTCGCACTTAAATCATAAAATTCAGTTCAACAGCAATGTCGCAAAATAATTTAAAAATGATCATGTCTTTCGAATTTCTGATACACAGTTCTGCGCCGCTGGAGATAAAAAGGTTTTTTCCCTGTAGTGTTGCCATTGCTCGCTTTTAAATCCTTGAGTTTGTTAATCAAAAATTTGTTAAAGTTTTACAAAATATAAAATCGATAATAAAATTCCAAATTTCAAATTTGAGCTTTCAGATGCCCATATTCGCAGTAGGATTACGTCATTCAAAATTGGATGGCTCTAGGTACCGTTGTTTTATCGCAATGCGAGAAACATACATACATTTATGCAGATTCTTCATTATTTAATTTCTTCAATTTAATACAGGCCGATAGTATTTCGTGGCAACGATTTGAAAAATGATACAGCCTTTTAAAGTTTGCAGCGCAAAATTGCAAAACGAAAACAATAGTCGGGACAAAGCCCCTTCGGACTAAAAATTAATTTATGCAAATGACAATATCAGTTTTAGAAAATAAATTACTTGCATAGAGCTTAATGCATGAGACCGAATTTAAAGGCAAATTACTTTTTATTAAATGAATATTTTCATGTAAAATGTTAAGCATGATTGCCTTATAATCATATACAAGATACATAAATGCTTCGGCCAAGCAGCAAGAGCTCTTTCAGTTATTCGCTCGATTATTTTCTAGATCTCTGATTTTATTGCATTTTGAAAACCTGTTAGAACTTTCCCTTGTAATTTGTCTAATATGTTAAAGATATTTCCAGCAAATAAGTTTACGAAATGGTGGCGGATGAAACCTTTAGCTATTTCTAGACAAAATTTAATTTAGGGCCTCATTTATATAAGCTGCTACTAAAGAAATCTTAAATAACATTACTTAAAAGTTTTATTAACAAGAGTGAATACAAACACTACAAAAATGGTATAATAAAAGAATTTCTGGTATAACAATATATAATTTAAAGAGTTCTCTTAGAGGCAGGGAATGTTTTCATTCTGTAGAATTCGATTGAGCTTTTGAGTTTCAATTCAGCATTCGCTTTTGTCCAACTTTCATCCTTGTTTTCGTAAAACGCAGATGATGTTTTAATCTCTTGATTTTGGCAAGTAAGTGTTGGGAAATTTCGTTTCCAAGTTTTAAAAACCTTTGCGTAAAACACAGTTCAAAAACACTTGCTTCAAAAGTTGCAAAATCTGTTATTTGCGCTCCAGTTAATTGTAACTTTGTCAAATACTGAAATATGCTCGATCTTTCGAATTCCGAGACTTTTTTTGTCGCCTCCATCCTCCTTTGTTTTCTCTGATGTACCTGTTGAGAACTGCGGTCAAGATTTATTCATGCGAGGTAGCCTTCGGCTAACGCGGCATATTCGCTCAATCCCCATTAGATATCCATTAGATCAGCTCAGTATCCATCCGATATTGTAATGTAAATATTATTCTGCATTCTTACTGAAATGTAGGTTTCTTTTAAAGAAATAATATTGTAACGATTACAATATATTTATCCATGACTACCTTTTATTTGTTATGTTTTTACTGCAATCGCGTTCTTCGAAAATTAAATTACTCCAAAAAAGTTTTCCACATCCGATTTTCGGATGATAAAATTTATTAGAAAAAGGGGGGCGGGAATACACAAGAAAGCGGCAGAACTTGAATGAAGTTTTAGTCTAAATTTGTTTGCATACATTATGAATCAATCCTATTTAAATAAATAATGCAAGTAAGAGAGAGTTTCAAGCACGAGAAAAATGTTCCCCCCCCCGTGCCATTGCCATCAATACAGGACATTTCTAACTCTAGAAGCAGAAAGTAATTAAGCTCATATATTGCTATTACCTTCTAATATACATATTACACATTTGTTCTAATAATATAATTTAAATGATACAGGTAGGTCTCAGACGGAAGAAGATTACGATTATCCCGACCAAAACATAAAATAATAACAATAATGTTGATTATTGTAAAACATAGGTGGATCCATTGTTTCTGTTTAAGCAACAAAAGCTTATAAAGTATTTTCTCTCTCCTTACAGCATGCCTTCGTAGTGTAACGGCAGCGCGTATTCGAGAGTTCCATGTTCGATTCCCGGAGAAGCATTGCTTATTTTTATGTCTCTCGCATCAAAAGAATCCTATTGACTGTACCGTGGCGCCTGAACTAAAAGAGGGTGTACGATAATTCGTCACCCCCAGGATTTGGCGATTGGGTCTCCTAATCCCCATGTGCTCTTTGAAAGGCGGAGTATATAAGATATTTTCTCCCTCCTTTCAGTATGACTTCATGATGTAACGGTAGCACACTCGGCGCGTTTGTTGAAAGGTCCAGGTTCGTGTCTCGGCGAAGGCATTCATCGTTTTTCCCGTCTCCCGTATCAAAAAATCTTAATGACTTTACGAGCTTGAATAGTACTATTTATGTTGCTCGCTGTTAATATAATTGTAGTATCTATGTATGTTTATGATTGAACAAAAGAAGCTTAATATTCTGCTTTGTCTGAATGATATCCGAAAAACAAAGTTTTTTTCAAATTTTTCAAATATAATTAACATAGACATACAAAGCAATAAAAATAGTAGGGATCAAGAATGTATTCATTTATTTATTTATTATTATTATTTATTTATTTATTTATTTATTTTTTTGGTTCTCAATAAATTTGGAAACCTCAGTTTTCAAGGAAAGGTAAAAAAGAACTGAAATTAGAGTATCTTATCTTCCTGTCTTTTAAAGTCACACGCTTATGAAATAATTTTTTTAAAAGTCTTATTGGAAAACGTAATGCTTGTAATTTGCATTTGAAATTGTTAGTAATTTAGACAATATTGATAAACAAAGCATTACTCTGTCTGTATATATAGACTGCATTTAAGTTATATTTGTCTAGTAAATTACATAATAATTGTGTGCACAGGCAATGTTGCAGTTCTAAGTTTATATAAACCATAGTGTTATTGATTGCAGTACCGATTATACTGATTGCAGTTTGGCACAAAATAAAATCAGTAAACGGAATTCCATATTCTTTGCATTTTTTCTTATGAACTGAGTCGTCAGAGGATCTGGTTAAATTTTATAAAGCCCACAGGCATCGAAATAGACCCCTCCGGTTTTTACATATATGCAGTATATTTATTCAAATACTATTTCGCATTGTTATGTACGAATTCTACATCCTCTTTGCATAGTTTTCTTCTCAACAAATGTATTTCAGCCCTTTCAACCTATTTAATTAAAATAGAAGCAAATGCAAAGTTAGAAAAAAGATCCTTACTTAACGCATTTTTCGTTCGTCTCCACCTGTACTGAATTTTGTGATATTAGGCAAGGTTTTATATTAAAACTCATTTTATAATACAACTGTTATCGTGAATGATATACTATGTTGCATTTCATTATTTTCTGATTTGATATACTATTCTAAATAAACTCTCCACTTTCATAACATGGAAATACATAAAGAAAATTTAAAATTTTCAATAGCAAAAATTTCTTTGACACTTTATTTATACATAAATCCTTGAAAAACGTTAATTTTTTAACCTTTGTCCGCATACATATTTTAAATTGTGTTTCATAGACACAATTTATAGCTTATTGGTTTTAAAGTTTTGATCTTTTTTGTCGATATTCCGTTACTTTAATATTTTAATAAGTTTTGTTTGTGCAAAAAGCAATAAATCAGACGATGAGAACAAATTGAGCCAATGTTTTTCTTCCTCACTCAGTTTTTGGTTTTTATATAATTTTTAAAGCATTGTTTATGATATTTTTTTATTTTTAATTTCTCTTTATGAACGGTCCTTTTTCTATTCGCGATTACAATACTTCCTTATATGAAGTGAAAAGGAAGTATTGAAATCGCGAAAAATTCCGGGTATCACATTTCAACGAAAATATGCATTTTGACCGTCATCGAATGCAATTTGCCGATGCTTTTGCGTGACATTTGTACGTAAGGACAGAATTAATGACTCTTTTTCAACCAAAAATTGTATATTTTGATAGCAATTGGCTGCACCAAAGGTATATATATATATATGCATATCCACTCTGTTACTCGGCTCAGTGATCTCAGTTTCTTTATTCTTATATGCTTTTAAGTTGTGCGTTTTTTGCTTTAAAAATGATTGAATTATGTTTCTCTTAACTTTCGGTTAAAGTTGTTATGTTATGCCTTTAGTAAATCTGCATGCGATATTTATAGAATTATCAACAATTTAAAAGCTGTTCAAGTGGGGCTAAGCCTAATTATTTTACTATAGCAGCCATGTTTGTTTGTATTTGAAACTTAGCAGAATAGTGGATTTGTTGCCAGTCTAGAGAAACTAAACTTCGCAACAACAAAGATAACGTCTTCTTTTATTATTTCGAATTAAATCATGCTTAATTCATTCTGGAATTTATTCGAGTAAATAAGTGTTTAAGATTTACTTCATAATTTTTAATATAGATATTTTGAGTTTTTGTGTATTTTTGCCTTGTCGCGAACTGAGAACTGAATTAATTGAATGAAAAATAGAAATACTGAATCGTCTGTGAAAAACTATTTCTTTTTTTGTTTGTTTAATTTCTTTTACAAATCGTTTTAGATTTATAATAGTATTTGAATAGAACATATGGCAACGATTAGGTAATTCTTCAGATGATTTAAATATTTGTCCATTCGGAGTTATAAAATAACCTTGATTGGCCTATGCAAAACGAGCTATTTAAAATCGTAATGCGATTGTGTACCAGTATACCAGAGACTATGAAGATTAGAATTAGTTATAAAATAAATGAAATATACAGCTGTTAAGCGAACCTAGCGCCAGAGGATCGCTATTGCAAATAAATATAGTATAGTGCATTTTAATGAATGCATTTATTCTATTGTGGTTTATGCGCTATCGACGAAGTAGATTTAATTCAATGCAATAAGTTTAAATGAAATGCAAGAAAAAATGCGTATAATTTTATATTCCGTATAAGGAAGCCATGCGGTGTACACATCAGACTTTTATTAATGTAAAAGCAATCATTTTGTGGCATCTGTATTTCCTTCTTCTTCTTTTTCTTGCAATTATTTTAATTAATTAACCTGTTGCCATAAATATACATTTCTCACAGTTTTGCGAGCTCGAAAATTAATTGGATACTAATTCGATAGATCATTTAAACATGGGATAAAGGGTTCTGTGTAATAATATCCATCACAGAACTTTTCTGTTTTGTAAACATCTGTCAGTTTCTTTCAGAAAACCTTGCATAAGGTTTCCTATTGGGAAAAAAAAAAGATGATCTCCTTTCGTTGAAATAACGTACTTATTTTAGTTTTCTGTTTAATCATTGTGGGGAGACATTCATGTCATTAAACACTTTTCACACAGTTTTATCTGCAATGGTAATAATTCTAGCAGTGTTAACGATTGTGAAATAATGCCCTAAAATGAGCAGGGTTTTGCTTTGGTTTTTGAGAGAAACACTTATTATCAGACTCTGTTTATTGTGTAGGCATAGAAAACTTAGGTTTAAACCTCCACATTTTGGAGGGGCCCAGAATCATCCACAAGCGACAAATATTAATATTAGGTATTTTAGATCCTCGAACAGTCTTAATCAGTTCCTGTTTACGATTAAAAAAAAATAGATGCACATTACCCATAAATTTGCACATTGTTATAGAAAGTTATTTAAATATCGTAACATTAGCGTATGAGAGAGTGGTTTTCAGCCAGACTTATCATAACGAGAATGTTTTGGGCTAGAGGCATGAAATAAACACGTTTCAGTTAAAAGTTTCACTGATAAATATTGCTATTAGCATAACACTATACGTGACACTATTTTATTGTGTAATAGTATGAATGTAAGCAAAGTGTATTATTATTTATGCAATTAAATTTTTTATTTGTTTGAGCAAACTGGAGGCTATTTATTATGTTGGTAAGCATTTATTCCGTGTACTTTTTTGCAGTCTTGTAATTTTAAATCCATCGATGTTCAGTTTGTAGAGATAGCTAAATTAGAACCGGATTAGCAAAAAACTCTATCTGGTTTAGCGATAATTTCGTTTGCCAAGCTGTGGAAATTTGATTATATTTTACCAGACATTCTGAATTTTTTCAGATAGGCCATTTTTGAAAACCCCTGGAGCAGATTTTACGGAGCTTTCAGAACTACTATTTATTTCAGCTGTGTTAAAACCAGAAGTTAGGCAGTCTAGTTATTCTTTCAAACGTCGTGCGACTGTGATGAACTATTGCTCAGTAGTTATTGCTTTAGATCAGTATCTGTAAAAAATTATGTTGATCACTGATGTTCCTTGTTGAGGAGAGCTGCCTTACCTCTTTTTCCGTCTTAGACTATTTATAATTGTTTACCTTGTGTTATTTATTTCAATAAAAGTCAATAATTTCTTTTATCCTCATCTGGTGTAGTTACTAAGGAGATCTAATGAATCAGTAGCACATAACAGTAATGTATCTGTCCATCATAAACTCTCAGTTGCACAATTTATTTCGAAGGACTTAAATATGAATAATGCGGTGATATTAACACCACGGATCTATTTACCGGTGAAAATATAAACTAAATGTATTTTTATTCTTCCCTTTCCACCCTGAAATGTCCACCGCTGAGCTAAGTCTTTCGATGAAAATCGTGCTCTTAAAGCGTCAGATAGTTGACTTTATGTGACTTTTAAAATGTGTCTAAATACAATGGACATCTTTTACGTAAGAATTAAAGGACAACTTCTAGAACTGCCGTCAAATAATCGGTTACTGAGCTATACAGTTGTGTTCTTTCTTTTTGATTTTTTTCTTATTTGTTATAGATTAGACTATAGTTTTATGTATTACACAATATCTGATCATGTTACTCCCGTTTCACCCGTAGCATCGTCCGAAGTCAAATCTTCAAATCACTCATTAACTGAAACTGGTTTATTAATAAAATAACTAAATGGTACTCTAATTTCATGATTTTGATTAAGTTATAAGGTATTTTTTCCTCTTCTTAGCATGCCTTCGTGGTATAATGGTCAGCTATCTCGGGGCGTATTCGAGAGGTCCGAGGTTCGAGTTCCAGCGAGAGCATTGCACATTTTTCATGTCTCCTGCTTCGAAATATCCTAATGTCTCTACAGTGGGCCCGAACTAAAAAAGGTGGTGGATGATGAATCTCCACCACCAGGATTTGGCGATTGGCTCGCCTAATCCCCAGTCGCCCTTTAAAAAGGGCAGTATATAAGGTATTTCTCCCGCCTTTTTAGCATGCTTTCGTGGTGTAGTGGTCAGCACGTTCGTCGCGTATTCGAGGGTCCGTGGTTCGAGTCCCGGCGAGGGCATTGCTCATTTTCACATATCCTGCTTTCGAAAGAAACCTAATATCTCTACAAAGTAAAAATGCGCAATTTTTGTGAATAGGAATCTAAAGTTAAAAAGAAGGATAAAACTAACACTTTCATATATGATCAAAGATATACATTTCGTTACAAATTAAAATATCTTTCCATTTAAAACAGCTTCAAAATATTTTTGGGGGAAATTTTTGTGTATTTATTTCTATCTGTGTATCATATTATAGAATGCTTTCTAGAAGATGAAAGTATTTGCAGACTGCAGATTCAGAAAATAATTTTTCATAGCACATAGCACCGTTTTCGAGAATTCTGTCGCGTGAAACCTCCGGATTTACAATAAAATTTCGAATTCTGATTTTCGAGAATTAGTGTTCTTTGTACATTAGAAAGCGTAATTCTTTATAAAAATTCCTATAAAATTCAATTTAAAAGAAATTATTTGCTTTCATCTGAGACATTACCGTTTCATTGATTCATTTGGGGGACATTTTTTCAATATGTCCCCCCATCAAACTAGCGACTTTGTACTGAACAAATTATTGGCACAACTTTATGTTATTAATTGAAATGAAATATTAGAAGAACACTAACAGTGTTAACGTTTTCGATGAAATGAATTTGAATTCATGGAATGAAAAATCATTAAATACGATCAGAAATTGTTTTATAAAACAAAAGGTATTTTGTAAAGATGACTCGAATGCGATCTGATTTATCTCTTGTTGCACGAAAGTATGAAAAAGATACTTGCGGGGTGAATGCAATAGTCATATATATATATATATATATATATATATTAAAATTATATATGTATCTAATGATTTTCATATATTTTTCTTGCTATAGCATTTTATAGTGATCACAAGGTTTCGTTTTTGTTGTAGTTAAAGGAGTGCAAATCTTAAAAAATAAGGCATATAAGAACATGATACAAAGAAAACATACTGGAATAGTCGTTGACGAATACAAATGTGCCAGGAAAAAAGGAAAAAAAAAAAAGATCCACCACACTAAAAAGACGAACTTTCATGAAAATCTCTTAAAGGAGGTTGAACATCTTAAGGGATTAGGGGAAAGCAGAGCTTTCTTTCATGAGATTAATCGTAGCAGAAGATTGGTGTATTGGTGTATTGAGAATACGGCAAAGCACACGAGTGCTATCTGCCTAAGGGAAGGGATGCCTTTGTGGAGGACTTTCTAAGGAAACTGGCTCGTATACACGTTACACATGGGTAAAACCACGAAAACGCCCATGCAACCAGCTCGTTCGCGGGATTCGAGCCTCGGACCGAACTACCAGTGTTCAGCGATTTTACCGCTCGGCCGCTGGTGGGCCCGTAGCAGAAGTTCTAAGCCAAAAACTACACTGTGCAGAGGAAGAGATGGCAATATTTTAAGTGCAAAAGGTGACATTCTTCAAAGATGGAGGGAGCACTTGAATGAGCTGCTGAATTCCGACCTGCCTTCAGAAGTTAGTGGATCAACAATCAGAAATTTAGAGCTTATTAATCCCCCTCGTTGATAGAAGTGAATAATACTATAGAAAAACTAAGAACAATAAATCTCCTGGACCTGGCAATATACCGTCAGAATTTTTAAAAGTTGTGGGACCTAACTGTGTACAGCTTATAAAGGAACTAATTCAAGATATTTGGGAGCGTGAGATACTCCCAACGAAATGGAAACCTAGTACCATTTGCATGATACACAGAAAAGGTGACGTTCTAGACTGTAGTAATGATAGAGGAATCAGTCTTCTTTGCACATCCTATAAAATTCTGTCTACCATTCGTTTTGACAGACTTTTGAAGTTTGTTGATAACTTTATAGGCGACTATCAATGTGGATTTAGGAGTAGATCTACAACTGAGCAAATTTTCAACTTGAAAAATTCTTGAAAAATGTAGAGAATTTGGAATTCAGACTCACAATCTTTTTATAGATTTTAGAACAGTATATTGACAGATTGTATTGACAGAGAACTTCTCATAAAAGCTATGCATGAGATGAAAATTCCAGAAAAACTTGTACTTGTAGCCTTGACTCTAAAAAAAAAAAATAAATAAATAAATAAATAAATAAATAAATAAACATATTTGAAGTACGAATACAGGGTGATACACAAAACAGTTTGAAGTAAAAAATGGAGTGCGACAGGAGAATGCATTGTCATGCTCCCTGTTTAATGTAGCGCTCGAAAAAGTTATTAGAGACTCAAAGATCGATATTAGAGGAAATATTTTTATTAGCTTCAAATACTGGATTATGCTGATGACATTAGCATTATTTCCCGAACCGCACCAGCTCTCAAACAGGCATTTGTGGCATTGGAAGAAAATGCTAAAGGAATTAATTTATTTGTAAACGAAAATAAAACTAAATATTTACTTTGCTTAAAGTCTGACTGATTCATTTTTGCAAACTTAAATTTTCCATAAATCTAAAAGAATATATGTACAACGGAAATTTCTCTTCTTTCATTATTAAGTAATCAAAAAAAATTTAGATTTCATATAAATAACTTTAAAATGGGCAGATAGTACAAGCATAATATCAGACGTTGAGAATTCTGTAATGTTTACAGTATATTGACCTTAATAAACACTTTTTTGTTAATATTTTAGCTGAAAATGTTTAAGTTAATCTATATAAATTCTTTAGATTTTAATTCTGGGTTACTTTAAGCATTTTTTAAGTACATTAAATTTTGATCATTTTATCAATTAAAGTCTAAAAACCATAAAACTTTACAAAGCACATTTCATAATGATGATAGAAAATACTTCAAATTTTCTTATATTAATTTAGGAATTTCCCTTATATTAATTTATTCAAACAACAAAAAATAGCGTAAATCAAAATCGTAAATACAACCTTGTATTTAGCGTAGGTATAATGAAACACTCAATCGATTTCGAGGGCAGCTAAAGGTCCCTCCTCAGGAGAAAAAAATACCTAGAAAGAAGAAAATAAAGGAGAAGGAGTCACAGAAACACGTGGTCCTTATCAGCACTGCACGTGGTTATAACTAGATTTTTAATCAGAGTTGCACTGGCCACCTACTTTTACTGAGCCAGGCTATCTGATCAAGCATAAAGGACAAGAAGAATTAGCGAAGTTAAAATAGGGAGCGAGGGGCAAATGCACCTTACGCTCAAAATCTGAACTTCAAATAATGGAAAGCAACCACTGAACGGATTTTTATACCCTCTGAGAGGGTAAGATGCATTTGCCCCTCGCTCCCTATTTTAACTTTGCTAATTGTTCTTGTCCTTTATGCTTGATCAGATAGCCTGCCTCAGTAAAAGTAGGCGGCCAGTGCAACTCTGATTAAAAATCTAGTTATAACCACGTGCAGTGCTGATAAGGACCACGTGTTTCTGTGACTCCTTCTCCTTTATTTTCTTCTTTCTAGGTATTTCTTTCTGCTGATGAGGAGGGACCTTTAGCTGCCCTCGAAATCGATTGAGTGTTTCATTATACCTACGCTAAATACAAGGTTGTTTTTACGATTTTGATTGTCACATTAGCGTGTTTCTCTTCTAGTCTAAAAATTAGCGTTATATTTTCAAATTTTTACAGGACTAGTTTCGATGGTTTTACCGAACTATCATTTTCAGCTGCAAAAGCGCAAATATTATTTTGCGCTTTTGCAGCTGAGGATGATGGTTCGGTAAAACCATCGAAACTAGTCCTGTGAAAATTTGAAAATATAGCGCTGATTTTTTTTGTTTGACTTCTAAATTAGTACTTGTTCGGCGTGTAATGGTATCATAATTTCACTTATATTGTTATACAAATTAATAACAGGAAGAAATTCTACTATTTTTTTTTGTTTGTTTTGCCCTTGGAAACACTTCAAAATCTACATCTATAGTTCCGGAAATGATTCTGTCAAAACCTACCGGTAACAATATCTTTCTGGCTTTTGACTCGATATCAGCTTCTCAGTCTTGAAATTCAGGTTTTTTTTTATACATACTGGCTTAAAAATTATAAATTCGCTTGGTATAATTATGTTTGCTGTGTACTGCTATCTGAAATTGTTAGTTATTTCATCTACTGGCATTACACATTGAAATATTATACGAAAATGAAGGAATAATTTAGAAATTGGGTATATTTCGTGATATTTTTAATAACACATATAAGATTGTTCTTTTAGAATGTAGTTGCCTTAGGAACAATCGTATGTAACACAGAATTCTGGATTTTCATGAAATGTAAATCTTAATTTACAAATAAAGCTAAAAATAAAATTATTCATTAAAAATAAGGATTCTTATCTCCCTTCTAACTAATGAAATTATCTTTAAGTAAATATAGCTCATAAAATATAATTCATTGTTGTACTTTAATTCAATAATTCCAGAAATACATAGAGAGGAGAAGAAGAGAAAGTGTGGTAGATCGGAAAGTAGCTATTAATATCGATAATTATAATTATTCAAATAAGTTAAAAATTTCTTTATACGTGGTTAAATCTTCCCATGTCAAGTAATATCTCAGTGTAAACCATTTTAGGAAAATGAAAAATCCATCTCTTATACAAACTTATTCTTTCTTCGATGAATTTAGTTTCTTAGATAAGTTAACTAATACTCAAAGAAAAGTTATATTGCTTTTTTTTCCACCTAGCAACGTTTCATTTTAAAAAGATTAAACAGAGAAAATAAATTTCTCTGATTTCTGTGCTGAAAAAAATTTTCACTTAGTTCTTATTACCAATGAATGAATAAATCTGTCAAAACAAAACCTTTCGCAATTTAAATTCTTAATATTCTTAGGTAATTTTTCTTATTGTTTGATATAACATGAGAATTTCAGCGCTATTTTCACCTGTTAAAGTGAATTTTCTTAAATCATTTTCCTAGTAGTGAGACCAGGAAGTGAAGATGATGAAAAAAAAACCAAAGGATGTTCTTTTTTAAATTGCTTTCCTTAGACAATTTCCTGAAATGATTTATACAATTCATCTTACCAAGCATTTATTGTCTATTTTTATTTAATTTTTATGGGACTGCTCTTTATGGGTTTGATGTTACAACAAAATAAGTTAAAAAAGGCGGACAATATATAACGATTTCCCATAACGCCGGGAGAAAACTGATATGTTTTATGCATGTTGATTCTTAATGTAATATCATTGACCCAAATAAAACTTTCCCGTCAATTGAATTAAAGTACTTTATGACAGAAGGCTCATTTTCTGATCTCATTGTACTGTTTTTAGAGATTTTATGTGAGTTTATTCTTATTCTATTATTTAATATGAAAACTTAGAGTGGACAAATGACTGGTAATTGTTTCAATAAATCAAGATGATTGAATGGCAAATCGAACGTTCTTCTCCAATTTTCGAATTTCAAAAACTATTGCAACAAACAAGATTCTAAAATAAAGGTTTGGTATTAAAACTTAACTGCAAAGTGTGTGTCTAATCAAACCTTTGCGTTAATAATCTAAATGTTTAACTTCCTATTTTTAAATCATTCCTTTAAACTGGAAACATGAAGGCTTCCTAAAATTTATTTTCTCAATAGAGATTCTGCATTGTTAATTTAAATGCTTAAGTTTCTTTTCAAAACGCTTTCTTAACCTGAACAAACGACTAAGTCGCAAATTACAGAAAGTGAATTTAGTACATGATTTTACTTAACTTGTGTTTTTTGCTTGCTTATTTGTTTAGGTCAAATCTTGAAATTAATTTCTGACCCTCTTCTACTGACCCGAGTTTCTTGAAATGTATCGCAAAAATTTATGTACTTAAAATGATTTACTTAAGATGTCTATAAAAATTACTTCAGATTGTTTTCAAAATCAGATGTAGATATATTTTTATTTAATTTCTTTATCTTTCTTTCAAATCCTTGTCTAACAGTCAAAAACTTTCATTGCAGAATTTTAATTTTAATTCCAGGTACATTGAAAAATAAAATTCAGAATGAAGTTTGTTTGGAACTTCTAAACTGATTTGCAGAATTTTATAAAAAATATGATAAATCACATATCATTACTTCACTTTATGTCTGATTTGTTGACATCAATAAAGGTAAAAATTAAAACATCAATTATTTTACAATAAACAAAGGCATTCTATGTAAACTAGAATAAACTAATCTAACTTACGTACTTTAAAAAATTTCTGGATATTATATAACTTTCTTAAACTGCTTATTAAATTATACACACTTGAAAGTTTTCGCGATTAGAATTTCTCCTTTACTTCATACAAGGAAGTAAAAAGAGTAAAGTCTTAAAAATTATAACTACAGGAAGTACGTATCACAACAGAACATACATAAATAGTATCATATGAATTTTTTTACGTTATTAATCCATTATTTATTGCTTAGTTTCAGTTTAAAAGAAGAAGACTGATAGAATCATTCGAGACCTGTAATATACGTGAAAAGGTGTTGAAGTTTACAGAAAAAGTATAATGAAATAGTGGAAAAATACGCTTTTTTGCTTTAATAAAAAATCTGATGTGGATACCATGAGTTCCTTGTATGGTCTATTTAGCTATAGACATTTTTTTTGCTACACTTCATTTATTTTTATTATTTTTTCGAATTATTCTAACTTAATTAACCGATTCCTCAAGGCAAGTTGAAAATGAGATCCAAAATTGCGAAATTTGAAATTAAATTTTTGACGTGTGGGAGTCAAACTTCTTACAATATTAGTTTTTCATAACGAGTATAAAACTTTCTCAAATATAAGCATAAGAACCAGAGACCGCATTAAAAGATACATTTCGCCATTTGTCGAAAATCATTTTTTTTTTTTTTTTTTTTTTAAATTTGAAACTGGCCAAACTTGAGTATTTTCGTCGCTTCTGTAATTTGAAGCATATGTCTACAACCAGCGATCAAACGCTTGAGAACATAAAGGTCGGGTAACGAATTTTAAACCGAGTAATGAGTTGGTGGATATATATGTTCAAAAAATACGTAACTTTAGATTCTACCCTAAATTAGCTTCTAATTCTCGTAATTCTTTTTTTTTTTTTTAATTTGGAGACTCTTTGCTGGAAATTAATCCTGCAACCTCCGCATAGCGCATAATTTCTCGGCCAATCAGACATAAACAAAACTTCTAATATAAACAGCTATTAACTGCGTATTCTTCGCTTTCCCTCTGACAACTTGTGGCTTATCTTCCGCTAGCTATTCTCCATTATTTAAGATGTAAAGGCATGTCTAAAACTGTGGGACGCGTTTAGCAGACCTAGTCTTCTACCAAGTATGAAGATATGTGCTAAGAAATTCGTCATCCAAAATTAAATTATGTTTAACTATCAAGCCGGGTCGTGCTTCTACCAAAATTCCATCCGGTCATACTCTACGTCGCAATTTCCAGTCATCTACGCAGCAGTGTTTAGGCCATGACTTGAAAGTGAATCTTTTTCCCCCCGCTAAAATTACAATATTATATATGTATATGTATACATATATATATGTATATATGTACTTTTGATCCTGCTGATTGCAATGAAAAAGGGAGGTGCACGACTAGATGTTGTAGCATTCCTATAGTTCCATGTACAAACAAAATTTAAACGTTCTGCGACTAATCGTTTTAAGTTGCGCGAGATACATGCATGTATATGCACTTACGTATAAATGCAGAAAGCGCATATTACATCAGAACATACATAAACAACATCATATGTATTTCTTTTGCATTGCTAATTCATTGCTTATTGCATCTGTACGTAAGTCAAGGAAATACCCATTTTGAATCTATTTTAAATCCATTTTACAATATGTTTTCTAAAAGGTATCCTTTATTTTGTTCATGCGTACAGATGCCAAGCAAAAGAATCAACGAAATAGATTTCGGAAAGGATCAAAATGGATATTTCTGTTGATATGTGAAACCCAAAATATTTCATGGTTACAATACTTCCTTTACTTCGGACAAGGAAGTAAAATATTAAAAATAAATTGCTGAGTCAATTAACAGACTTTTTAATTTCGAAAAACAAAACTCAGCATAAATTATATATAGCTGCAATAAAAATGAAAGACGAGGGTAAGGAAGTCATTTTTGAATGAAATAACAGTTTCCCATCTAGGAATAGTAAAATATATGGCGACAAAGCAAACTGTTCATTCTGTGGCCAGCAAATATACCTTTGTAATAAATAATTGGCAAAAATTTAAGGCTAAATAAATGCGTTAAATGAATGTAAATCTAATTCTATTATAGAAAAATGTAATACTGAAAATTAAGATGAAAGTGAAAAAAAAAATAGATTGTAGGTTTCTCCACTGTGTATTCCTAAGTTACAGTTGAAAGTGAAGCGAATAATAGTAAGCGAATAATCGCTTGAGTTCGTGAGATAGACAACAACAAGAAAGAAAGGTGAAATAACCCTCTATTATTTCAACTAAAGTTTAACAAAACTCTCTTGGACTTGTACCATAAAGCAGACACTTGGGCTTGAACTTAAGAAACTAAGAATTAAACTAAACTAATCTTAACTAAAGAGATATAGCCGAAGCTATCAAAATTCTAACAGAGTTGGCCCCTTAACGCTGAAGTTATCAAGAGCCTAAAGTACGGCCGATCGTAATAATAGCTTACGAGAGAGCAGCCTACAAAGGCGGACGCGTGCAGCCATAATATCTAGTATCTCTCTTCCTAAGATTGTAGAACTTCGCGGTTAAATACCGCTCTTCCTCATTAGCATTCAGATGTGATTCTAAAACTACGTTCTGGCCGGAAGTGGTAAGTTGAAGTAAGAATCGACAGGAAAGGAAGTTTAACTCAAAAATTTAACTGTTAATAAAATTAACACAATCCTTATAAGATAACTGAAGAAAAGTTCATTTCTGTCAAAACGAAAATTCAGAATAATCAGAATAATCGTCCTGACTAATAAAACTTTTGAAAAAACATTGGTGTGTAACGATGATAAGAGCTTGTTTTGAATATGAAGAAAACTCGGCCTCTGTCATAGTCGATCAATGCATGGAATCACATTTTAATTCCATTTAAGACTTCAATGACAGCAATGACTGAAATTTTCAGCAGGATGTCTCATGCCATTGAGGGCGATGTGCAACATGTGATTACAAAAAGGAAGACTTAATGTCATGAATTAGCCATCAAAATGGTAAGATCTTAATCCGATTAATATATCTGGGGCACTTTACAATCTTCTTCCATAGCAACAATGAGCAATACTGTATAAGGGGACTGCAAGTAGCGACATATCGCTGCTGCGATAAAAGGACATTGAATACGCACCAAAATTAATTAATGGTCTCATAAATAAAAATTATTTATTATAATTTAAGAGAATGCACAGTTTATTATTTAATTTAAAAAGTTAGTATTGTATATTAATATTATAAATGTATTTCCAATTTTCTTTACAGTAAGTTTTGTAAAGCTATATATTTATTGTACCGAAACTGCGCTTTTATTACTTTATCAAATAAGAGCCTGTTAAAATGTGCTGCTAAGCTAGCTTCTTAAATTACTGATTATAATATTAGCGAACTATTTGGTTTATTGCTGCTTTATTACTTCCTTGTGCGAAGTAAAGGAAATATTGTAATCGCGAAAAATTTTCGGGTATCATATTTCAACGAAAATACTATTTTGACCGCTCTTGAATTCGTATGAGCAATGCCTTTTCATGACATCTGTTCGCACGGAAATAATAAAGGACGCTTTTTCTGAAAATGGATTGTAAAAGTTGATAAAATGGATTCAAAAGAGAATTTTTTTGCGACGTCTGTACATACGTACGTCCGTATGTATGTATCTCGCTTAAACGAGAAAACGAGTAGCCTCAGAATGTTGAAATTTTGTACACGAGACTGCTATAACATGCAGTTGTGCACCCTCCTTTTTGGTTGCAATTGGTAGTACCAAAAGTATATAGATACTAACTATGTTACCCGGCTCAGCGAGCTGAGTATTTTTATCCTTATATGTTGGTAAATTGTGCATTTTTTTTTTGCTTTAAACGTAATTGGATTGTATTGTTCTTATGTGTCCGATTAAGGTGTTTATGCCTTTATTTAATGTGCAAGTAGTAGTTGTAAAATCTACAATTTAAGAGTTGTTTAACTGATACTAGGCCTAACGTAGCCGTCATTTGTTTATATTTGAAACTCTTTAGTAGAATATTGAATTAAATCATTTTCTACACCTTCAGTATCTTTTTGCCGAGTGGGACTAAAAATAAATTTTCAGCTTCGTGTATCGAAAAAAATCTGCCTTCTTGCTCGCTGGCTGAATTGCTTGATTTCGCTTAGAAAATCTAATTTAAATCGTAAAATTTTTTTTGAACAGTTTTAACTGTATTTTGTGTTTTATGTTTTTCGGTAATTTACAATTTTATCAGTACAATTTACAATTTATTCTGTAATTTACAATCAGAATTTACTATTTATTCTGTAATTTACAGTTTTTAATGAAGACATTTTGAATTTTTATGTATTTTTACCCTGCCGAAGGGACAACTGAATTAATTGAATGAGAAATATATCACTAATGGAATTCGAGGATATAAGTTTAAATGAAATGCACCAACAAAGCGTATAATTTAATAGCCCGTACAAGGCAGTCAGTCCATATCAGATTTTTCCATAATGATATTCTTGAGAAATAATGAGTGCAGTTTTAATGTTTTTAGGTTATATTGATAATGGAAGTTCCAGAAATAATTTTAATTATAACCTCATATTCAAAAATTTTTTGTTAAGCAAAATGGTTCGCCTATAGTAACTTGTAGTTAATGTTTTCAAAGGATTAATTTCCTGCAAGTGACATGTTATGGTTATGTGAATCTCCAACTTTTATCTTGCACAACCACCATACAATATCCATCATAACGATCATATGAGTTTACCATTGTGTACTTTAAATCCCTGTGTAAGTAAATTTTATAGTTTTGGTCACACTTCTGATACTTCTCAATGATGAGTCCAAAGCCAGAAACTACATCAATTTATCTTTATTTCGGGCTTTGGCTGTGTGTTAACTTCTAAATCTAGCCAGAAAAACTGGCCAAAATTAGATATATTTCGCTATTAATAATTATTCACGGAACCAGTGTGCTTATTGGAAGAGACGTATAGTTGTTATTTCATAATATGGCTCCTAAAAGTTATTTTATCATTAAAATACTATATTACACTTCGAAATCCATATAACTATTACCTTGTGCCACACACACAAGAAAAATGAAATGAAACAGAATGAAAATAAATAAACAGGAGTTTGTTTTGCAAAGGAGCATGTTTTGCTGAAAATCATATAAAAATAAATAATGTATATCTTAACATTTTTATGTAATTTGACGCTAGAAATTTCCTAACGAAGTCACACCAAAATTTATGCAATGTTGTGTAAGGTTACGAATGTTACGTTACGATATTTTGTATTACGTTATCATTACTGATTATCATAGCTAATTACGAAAGAAAAATTGTTCAAATACTCGCAGGAATTCTCACAGGTATGATTCTCGCAGGAATGACTACCATCGAAATCTTTAGTGCAGAGAAAAGCAAGCTATTCAAGAATCCTTATTCATGGAAATTAATAACTACAATAAAAATAAAATGGAGTCAAATCTGCATGGAGAGTCAATGTTAAACTTTAGCTTCAAGGGTTCGTGACTTGTAAAGAATTCATTGTACAAAATTACTGACAGTTGAGTTGCCAACGCACTACGAGTAGGTTATATGGATTCGAAAGTGCTCATTTAAGTACAACTCTTGCTAGACATGATAGATCAAAGCCCATGGTTTAACATGAAATGGAGTTCGAAAGAAATTCAGACCGTAATTTAGGGTTTGGTGGTTTATTAGATATTCCAAAGAAAATGATAAAACTGCACTTAAATAAATGTAAATTTTTGTGCTTGAATACGCGAATGAATATAGATTCTTATATATGAATAGATGATTAAATGTTGCTTGTAATAAATGAAAAAAGTGCAATTTTTGGGAATGAAAAAATGAGGCATCCCCTGAAAAGAAGACCTAATGTGACTTTAAAGGCAAAAACTCACTTAAGACAGGGTCTTACTTGAAGAAACGCGGTAGCAGAGAAGCCTAACACGTGATGGGCTAGAAATGTGAATGTTGCGTTAAAGATAAGTATTCACTTGTATTTCTTGTTGATTTGCTGGACATCTGATCTTATAGCTGACAACAGCAGAATGAATTAAATTTTGCTAAGTTTTAAATGTAATGATGTAACTTGTGACATTAAACTTAGATTACATTAACTTAGAATTGCACAAAGTCTACGAATGTATCTTTTTAAATTGATATTAGTTAGCAGTCTATTTCTATACAATAGAGAATTATTGAAATAATTTTTACGATCTTCCAAACTAATGTATGATATAATTTTTTAGGCGTTTTCTCAAAAGCAAAGAAAGAAAAGAACAAAATTCTTTATTAATACTTAAAAAACTATCAAGGAATTTGTCTACTCTCCTAAAATTTTCTTTCATAAATCTCTCACAAGTAACTAAAAAGAAATTAAAACATAGGGCCCCACACGCTATACGTTTTACCACTCTTATCAAAATGAATCTCAAGAAATAATGCTCGAAATTTCTGAAACTTTAACTATCATCTAAGCTGTCTGCCTTAGGAATGTTCTTCAGCATATCTTTGTCTGCGTTTAGGTAAGTGCGTTTTCAAGTGGGATGAAAAAATGATGACCTTTTGTAATTTCTATAAGAATGATGCTTTCTTCGATATTATTTATCTCTACTTTGATGCAAGGAGTATATCAAAACTCGTTTTTTCCTAAAATGTAGTTATCTTTAATAATTTTTGAAATACATCTAGAATATCTGTAGAACTCTTCTCCATGAAAATGCTTTCTTTTCTTCCACATAAATTTAATTATTTTTTTCATTTTAGGTCTATCTATATTTGCCCATAAGAGGTTATTAGGTTTTCGTTAAATTATTCAAGCACTTTCGAATTGGTAGTCAAATAGCCAGGCAGTTAATTTAGGATTTAGTTTTTTTTTTTTAACATTTAAATCCAATTTAACTCTCATTCAAAACATTGTCTAAAGTGCAATAAAGTAACCGCTTAGAATACAGTAAAACGAAAATTTCACTATTTTAAGATAGACAAACAAATACGGATAAAAAGGAGCAATTTTTTTTTTAAATTCCAATTTATAAGCCATCCAATGTTCAACAACTTCGGGATAAAAAAATATTTAATTTTACAGCTAGGTATTGAAAATTCTTCACGTACTTAATGTATGTCGTAGGTTTTTATGGTTAAAAATGTTCTTTTGTATTAACCTATGTCTACGAACAATTCTTAAACAGACTGCCGACTTTTCTATCTCTTTGCAGATTATCCTCAAAGGCTCCCTTTATACATATATCATTAACATACTATTAGAAATCTGCAGAAAAATTACTAGCTAGACAGAAGTACTGTATAATTACATTTAAATTTAGGGTGAATAAGATTCGAAATTTCTATGAGTACTTGAGTATCAAAATTATAATGCACTTTTCTTAGGTTTAAGAAAGTAATTGTCTGCATGAAATTATCTTATAACAGTTGTAGAGACATTAGGTTTATTTCGGAAACAGGAGATGTGAAAAATGAGCAATGCTCTCGTCGGGACTCGAACCACGGATCTCTCGAATACGCGCCGAGTGTGCTGACCACTACACCGCGAAGGCATGCTAAGAAAGCGGGAGAAATACCTTATACAGTAATTAATCAGTAGCCATTTCTTTAGATGAATTTTCACTTCTTAGGAACTTTTGCACTAGCAAAATATCTCTAATATGTTTTTTACGATCTTAACTTTAGCAAATTAATTTGGCAGCACAATTCTTTTCACT
The DNA here is from genome assembly GCF_044657685.1 of Stegodyphus dumicola. Taxonomy (NCBI): domain Eukaryota; kingdom Metazoa; phylum Arthropoda; class Arachnida; order Araneae; family Eresidae; genus Stegodyphus; species Stegodyphus dumicola. The sequence continues at coordinate 106,776,193 of NC_140777.1, forward strand.
CTTGTTTACATTTGTTTGCGTAAAAGGTATTTCAAGTAGATAATATTAAACTTTAAATAATGGCATGAGGAGAAATGTGTAGCTCGTTTGCCAATTATGTTATGTCTAGAAATAATAACACAGTCTACGTTATATTATTACCCTCTTTTCAGAATTTATTTTTGTTCCATGTTCTTCAAATTTTCTTCCTGTTCAGATGTCTTAAATAAAAAAACGAAATGTTGTAAGTTTACACCTTACAACATTAAAAATGAAAACACCAATCAAATACTCAATCACATGGGCAGAATACAAAGAATAAGGATAGTAATAATGATAGCCACATTTGTCGAGAAACAAAATATGAAAAAAATCGAAAGTGATTTTTCCTTTCTTCTTCCTTGACTATAACGCGTGTATACAACTTGTTATGCTGGTGAAGGTGAGTTGGACATTTTCGAAACAGTTGTGGTGGTCTCGTTTTGCTCTGAATCCAGGTCGCACGAGTTCTGAATTGCTAGCCTTTTCTTCAGAAGTAAATTAATGAAATGAACAGTTAGCACAAGTAGGTCGTACAATATTCGACAAGAGCATTCGTACAAATTTTCATCGTCTTGTATGGTCTACGAAATGAAACGGAATTAAATCATTCGTCAGTAGTTCAGGGTTGCATTTCACCATACGACCTCTCTAATCGATAGAGGCTACGCATTTTAACAAACTAAAAAATGATTTTCATATGTATGCATATCTGTATGTATATATGTATGTATGCATGCACCTCTCTTTAATTTACTTTCTATTACTTCTTTCAGAGTAAATCTATAATCTTAGCACTAATGGATTTATATAAGAAATTTCGGGAAACATTCATTCTTTTAACATTAATAGACTGCGAAGCTATCAAGGGCGTAAAGTACGGCCGAACGTGATAATAGCTTACGAGAGAGTAGCCTAACAAAGGAGGACGCGTGCAGCCAGAATACCTGATATCTCTCTCCCCGAGACCGAAGAACTTCGCGGTTAAATACCGCTCTCTCTCATAATGTATTCAGACGTGATTCTAAAACTACGTTCTGGCCGGAAGTGGTAAGTTGAAGTTAAGAATTGATAGGAAAGGAACTTTAACTCAAAATTTAACTGTTAATAAAATTAAATAATCCTTACAACCTGTAGTCAAATAATTCTTATCTTTCTGAAGATGTTGCAGATTAAAGCCGCGTCAAGACCCTTAGCATATTTTCAATTAATAACAATATACTCGTTTTGCTTATTATCATCCAGTTAGCAATGCTAGTAGAGTGATACCTCGCATAACGAATACCTCCCACAATGCAAGCTGCTTTGGCAGAAACATGTGTTGCATTACAAACCACAAGTTAATTTATTACACATTAAATGAGTAGTAATAAATTTGCTTTTCTTCTTTAATAGCACTCCATTACTAACAAGTTATATGTTTAGAAAATGACAACTAGCTGCGGGGCTGGTAAGTAGATATATTTCTTAATAATATTATACTAGTGAATAACTGCAAGGCTTCCTTTGTCGGATACATGAGGAGGACTAAGGGAAATTTTCTGCTTATGTAAAAAAGAACAACGCGTATAGTCCATGTAAACTGCAACTCTCAAGGATTTTCTGCAGAAATTGAAATTAGACTGATTTCACATTTTTTGTGAAAATTTATTTAGCAAGAAATGGGAGGAGATGTAGGTCACCGACAAAGCTGTACCATTAAAAGTAAATTGAGCTGAGTACATTAGCTGATCTGGTTTTTGGCAATAGCATGTATTACTCTGTCTCGAACAATGGAACGCATAAATCTGTAACTACAGTAAATTCTAAGGAAGAAGAAGAACTTTTTAGATAATATCGTAAACAGTGAACCTCTCATAAAACTAAAAGTAGATATGCAATAATGTTAAGGACAACTGAATCTTTAACCTACAGTGGAAGACTCAGATAAAATTGAAATTTAAAAAGAACTGCGAGATTGTATATATATGTAACGTATGTAAATATGTTTTTCCTGACAATCGTGTAATCACTTGAAGGCATAAAGGCGTGTTTAAAATGACTCTGTGACATAGGCTGAGCGCAAATGCATAAGCGGAGTGCATATGAGAATGAATCTTTGCCGAGATATGTATTACAATGGAACCTCGGTTCACAAATATCTTGTATTGCGAACAAAAATTTCAAATGAAAAGTATCTTGGATGACTAACGATGCCTCAAGGTATGAATAAGTAAACGGACAACAAATGATACTGCAAAATACACTTAATGTAGTGAAGAAAATGTTTTCAGTAGAAGACAGAAGGGAAGATGTACTTAATTATTCAATCAGTGAAATTTATGCAAAATTAAGTTTTTCAAAGTTAACGTTCCGTGGAAAAATAGTGTTAGGTACAGCTCAATGCGATGGCCACTAAACCCTATGTAACGTGTTCACATGGAGTTCTTCCGAGATACTATTTTTTTTTTTTTTTTTTTTGCTTCTGCCGGCAGTGACTAAGAGAATTATCACAAAGATGTCTCCTGCATAAGCAAAGATGGAGGCATTGAATATTTGTGAAATATGAAAAAAAAAGCCTTCATGAATTTTACGGATTTTAGTGTAATAAAATTTTGTGTAGATTGAGTAGCTCATTGTTGTGGACTTTTAAACAATTCATAGACTTAACTTGCATTTAATTTATAAAAATTCCCAACTAAAATTTTTATGAATATTTGCAATTTTGTCTAAAAGATATTCGTACGTTATGTAAATTGCGCAATGTCATTTTTGTAAGGATTTATATTTTTAATTTTATTTAAATTTTTTGAAATTTTTAATGGTAAATCTTTGATAAAGTCCTTTTAAGGGTAAACGTTTCAGATTACTAATAATGTAAAATTTCAAAATTATTTTCCTTATTTACTTAGTTTCATTTATTTATTTTTGTTTCTATTTTCATTTATCCCCCTACCAGTTATTTTGAATAGTTTGAAATGAAGAATGATTTCATATTTTATAACTTAAAGTATCTGCGTACGCTAAAACAAATTTCACTAAAAGAATTCGAATTATTTTTTATTGATCCATTTGAAGGAATAGTTTCCTAGAGTTCTCAAAATGGTTTGTTTTTATGCTTAAAATTTGAAGATAAGATAGAGCCAAATTACTGCACCGGAAATGGAAACAGAAAGACTGGATATACCGTCTAAATGGTGCAACATAAAGATAAACGTTGGTGTTACCCAAGTTTTAATTTTACCTATTTGTGTGGAAGTTCTACTAAGCTATTTTATTTTAATTCCAGACCTTTTTACTGTCCCTGGCATTAATTATTTTATCTTTTGCGAAAACATAAAAAAAGGTTAGGTAGAAAATACAAATTAGTAGGAAATTTACAGAATATACAGTCAGCAGTTAAGCAGCATTTTTTCATCGCTGCTGTAGCAAGAAGACAGAAATATACGGACAGTACCTATTAGGAGCAGACATTTGGTGTAGATATCAAACAGCAGTACAAAGCCAATTAAAAATTTCAGATAAATCTCCTGATATTCTAGAATCTGTTTTTTGAATTTAAAACGTCTGGTATTCTAGAATCTGTTTTGAAGCCTGCGAAATGAGTCTATATGATAAAACATTACTCTCAAAATGTTTACACGGAGTGAACTCGAATTTGTAACTAGAGTTTGAATAATGTGCTATGGACAATTTCGCCTAAAGAAACTTTTGTAAGAGGGAAAAATACGCTACTGGGTGCATTAATAGTGGTTTTAATTTTTAATTTCCGTTATTTTGGGATATTTTGCAGTAGGCATATCAATTAAGCAAGAAATGATTAAAAATTACTTTAAAATCGACAACGAACGAAATAAAGAACTGGAAACTTCATTCTTACTCGTAAAACAAAGAAAAAAAAATTAAAATTACTTAAATATGAAAATAAGGAGGCCTTTGATGCACAAATGTGGGGAATTTTAAGTGTGTAAACACAACAAAATAGCTTTTCTGCTAATGCAGAATCTCAAAACGCGTTTTCTTATTAACACTTTTTTTTATAGTTTTACATACAAGAAATATAACTGCTCAAAATGATTTAAAGATATTTCTATGAAATTTCACTCCAGTGTTTTATATATTGTTGATTAGGTTTTGAGCTGAAAGCCAAGCTCTTTGTAATAATTTGATCATTTAATTGGCATTTCTGTGAAATATAATAAGAAATCTTTAAAAAAAGCTGTGTTTTTTTCATGTCAGTTTGTTGAGACATTAGTTTTTTTTTTTTTTTTTTTTTTTTTTTAAAGCAGGCAAGATGAAAAATTAGCAACGCCTTCACCGGGAATCGAACCGCGGACCTCTGGAATATGTGCCCAGCGTACAGACCAGCACACCACGAAGGCACGCCAAGAAGGCTTTTAAAGGGCAACTGCAGATTTTAGGGAACCCAATCGCCAAATCCTGGGTGTGGAGAAACATCATCCAACACCCTTTTAGTTCGGGCGCCACTGTAGTCTTTCTCTTCTTTTCTACATACACTAGAATAGACCCTGTAATGACCTAGCGAATTCTCGCACAAGCATGAATAAAACTACTGACTCAGACGAAGGGTAAAAATAATCCTTTATTAATTCAAAATAGTTAACAGAAAGGCACGGTCTTCGTGCGTTACAAAAACACCATCAACTTGCGGTGAAAATAGAATGGTAGAATATAATGGAAGTCAAACCTAAAATAAATAGTGCAAGATAGCACTTAAGTACGCCTAATAGGTGAACTCACAAGAACCTAACCGGCGTGATGCTAAATCTGATAATGCCAAAAGGCTTACTAGCGTAACAGCGAAATAACAAAGAAACGTGCGCTTAGCTAGCGAAACACGCTCTGAATAATCTGAGAGATTCACCCATTTAAACAAGCATTTCACTTAACTTTAAATTTATATCCTGGCGAGAGAATGTGAGGGGAAGTTGAGAAATCTAGTACAGGTATCAAACTTAAAATAAACTTATTATGCAAAATAAGGAAAATCCTACAAGTAAACATATTTCAGTTAATTTTTGCAATATTGAAAAACTTTTAACTGAAAATAGAGGTGCGTATTTTAATAGTATACTGTATTAAGGAAATTAAAATATATGCAGTTTTTCCAAGAATTTTGCACATAATTGTCTGTTTTCAAAAATTTATGAAATAGTTCCTAAACATTTACTTATTTTCGTAATTTTAATCAAACTGGGATTAAATCAATATATGTTTAACCAGTATTCTATGCTTTTTAAAAAAAATATTCCGAACTTAGGCAGATACCATACATTTCTGGAGATTAATTTTTAAATTAGCTTATCGCAGCTGTCCAGTTTGGAACTATTTCAGTTATTAAACAAGAAAAAAATTCAAAGATCAGATTACAGTTTTTAAATTTTTTATAATTTAAAACTTTAAAATTTATTTTTAAATATTTTTAATAGTAAACTCTTTTTGAGGTGTAGTAACAAATTTTCAAATTGCACTGAGTTAGAGAAATTTAATGTTAAAGCATTTAAAACTTGTTAAGACAAAATTTGTGTGTCAGGTACTCTATGGCTAATTATATAATATTTCATTGCCGTCAGAGAAACTAAAAAACAAATTCAGAAAGATCGGTAGTAAAAGCAACAACTTAATGATAAATTCAGCAACTCTTTTATACCTAAAAATAGAAATTAAACATTTCTAATTGTATTTATTTCGCATGAAAGAAAACAATGACTAAAACCTAACATGAAAATATTTCTTGATCTGAGTCTAAACTCTATTTTTTATACGTCTAGTTCAATGCAGATTTGACGAAAAGCTTACATTTAATTCTGATTTATTTCATTTAGCAAGGAATAAGAGACTGTAAACATTCATCTAATAATGAAAACGCATTTTAAAAATGTTTGAATGAATTTTCCTTTTCATAAAACACTTCTTTTTTCTGCAATATAGTTTTGCAATGCTGACAACCTTAATGGTGTTTAAAGAGCGTCTAAATTTACGCTTAGTATTCTCAACAAATGATATTTTTCTTCTGTTAACATATACTCATTTCCTTGATGGATTAAACGTTTTATTGTTAAAGCCAACCTATTCTTTAAAAGATATGTTTCGTGAAAAACCTAAAAATAGTCTTTTCACTCAGACTTGATGTGAGATTAAATTTAAACTCTTGAACTCAGACCTCATACATAGTTGAATAACCTGCCTTACTGATGATTTGTAGATACAGTTGACGTAACAGTATCGAAAATACTTTACAACCAGTTTCTATTCCCACAAAAATTTCTTACTCTCTCTTTGACCTAGAATAACTTAAAAGGTCGGTTGAGATCAGCACTCTTCCATACCTTTGTTTCGCTTGTTCGTGAATAGCAATGATCAGTTCTTTTCGTTAATCTAATGCCATATCATTCCGCTCGCGTCATTGCCGTCAGTTGTCAAGAAATTCTGGAGGCCTTTGTTTATCGGTTACGGTCATGGTTGGTTTTGAAATTTGATCATGGATAAGAATAATGTTTCTGTTTTGACTCATAAGCACCATATTCGGAGGAAAACTAGAATTAGCGGTATTTAGTTTTAGTAGTAATATTTGAATAAAGGAAAGGAGAATAAACATATCAAGACAGTTTTTTTTCTTTATAATTAATTACTACAGGATGTTTCCTGTTTCGACATATTTAAGGCATTTGTGAAGAATTAAATACTATCAAGGCGATTGTAGTAGTAAGATAAATGCTTTGAATTTTTTGAAACGTATGTAGTCAGCTGCAAAACGTAAAAAAAAATTGTGTTTCTATATAACTAATGGAAAATACAAGAAACATTTTTCAAAACATCAGTTAAAATTAATAAAATCTACTATTTCTGCTTATGTACACTGAATATTGTATCGTTTCAGTTGAATTTATTAGTATGTATATAACTCAAGTTATTTATGAAGCTTACTTTAGTTTTGAGTCTGAAGCTTAATATTTTTTTAAATTCTTATCGTTTTCACAAAGTTGCGGTCAAGATACATTAGTTTATTTTATCATATTCTGAAGTTTTCAATTATTAAAATTGTAATTTCGCAGTATCTTGTTTCTTGCACGATAATGTATTGTTTCTATTGTTTCTTTGCATTATAGTTCTTCAACTTAGGCTTTTCTCTTTTTCAAACTTCGCTACACACTTGCAGAAGAAAGATTAATTTGGAAACTGTTAATAATTTTACATAAAATTTGTTAATTTTATTATTATGAAAGAAATTTAAATTCTGCGTTTTTAGATGCATTTAGATTTTCCCTGTTGTGAAATATATAAACATAATTTCTAAATAATTCATTTATGTTTTAGGTGTTTATATAAATCGTGCTTTTTACGCCTGGAGAGTACGCATGTAAAACCCTCAGAATGTGTACTTCTAAACAGTAAACTATCATAATTATAAAGAGCTAGTTTCGTTAATTACGATTTAAAATATGAACTTTGCGAATGATTTAGAATTTACTCAAAATTCAAATGTTTTACTCTAAAGATACTGTATGGCAATAGATATTACTCTAACAATCAAACTAATAAAAATATAGCTCGACGTTAAATGTGTACTCAATGGTTAAAAACAGATGAAGCAACTGCACGTGTATATTTTTTTCCTCCCTTTAAATGATTAAAATAATTATTTAGGATGTGATGAATTGGGTCTTTTTTCCCTCTTTCTGTACTCTTTTGATAAGCTAAGCGGAAGTTTGATTTTAAGATCAAACCTTTCTTTAAAAAAAATCAAGCCATTTCTTTTCTGGTTCCAGCAATTTATAACAGATGTTATTAACAAATATTTTCATCATTTTCACTACAGATTTTCAGCATTTTTAGGTAAGCTTAAAAATGCTGAAATTATAATAGGCTATTATATTAATAGAAATTATAATAGGCTTTCTTAAACTAGAAAGCAATTCCAATGGGGAGAAAACGAGAAACAAATTATGTTTTTTTAATAGATTAATGAGGTTGAAAGCGTCTGTTTTTTAAAATTAAAATAAGAGGTAATAAATTTTAGAATTTATTTTCTTATCTATTCACTTGCCATTGAACATAAGCTTTATATCAAACATTATACCTAGTTGTGGAATCAGCTGTTGGATGCAAAAGAGATGACAACCCATTACTGAATAATAGTTTTTGAAACATTAAAGAAGGATATACTAAATATATTTAGTATATAATATTTTATCTGCAATGAAATCCTTTTAAAATATTGCTGAATAAGATAACTATTTGAAGGAAAATTATCATTTCGACTGCAAGCTAATTATGAACTAAAAGTTTTACAAAACAAAGGATTTCTGAAAATAGAAAACTTTAAAAAACCTATTCCAATTCATGATCTTATGTTTTCGGACGTTGAATAATAAACAATAGTGGGGAAATGTTGTCTCCGGGCTTTACGTTAGACGAAAGAACATTTATTATTTCAATATTAATGGATTTAAAACTCGAAGGTTTTATATTAAGTTCATGACTGCAGTAAATTTCAGCTCTTGCGCTATTGGTAACCAAATATAAATTTTGAAAAAAAAAAAAAAAAAAAAAAAAAAAAAAAAAAAAACGGATTTACCCACGTACGTTTCTTAAAATCCATTTCTGAAATAATATGGAAATTGTTTCATAAAATAATATCTTCTGCCATTAATTTTAGGCAAAATCAAACGACTTCTTAAAATGTTTTTAAAGAGTATTACACTTTTCAGACAGATTTTAGTGAAAACGCTAAGTATGGAAGCCTGAGAGTAACATCATTTTCTCTAACAGCTATTCAAAAAGATTTAGAGATGGTTGAAAAATGCAGTTTCTATTTTGAAAGTAGGTTAAACTCTTCAGTTTAAAATATACTAGAATTACTGCACTTCTTGATATTACAAATAAAAAAGATTAAGGTGCGTAAAAGAGTAATTGTGTGAAAAACAATTATATTGCCTAACGCTTAAATACATTATAAGTAAATAAATAAATAAAATGAGTATCTACTTCGCATTTATAAATGGAGTGGAATTAAAACCCACGCAATATCGTGGGATTTTCTGTAATATTATAAACTTATGCATTTGATAAGAACTAAAATTAATTACACAATTTCTTCTTTCACAGATTTTTAATGAACTTAACAAAACTGACATAAAACTGGACATAAAACAACAAAAAAATAAACAAAATATTCACAAGCGAAAATACATTAGTTATTTTACAAAATACTGAATATGTTTAATGTTCAAAATTTTTGAAGTCCTTGCAAGAAAGTCCTTGTTTAATTCGTAAAGTAGAGGCCCAACATTTTTCAGATTTAAATACTCGTAGAGTAAACGCAATTCCTTTTCTTCTATTCTGCTAATGCATATTTCGTTCACACGAATATTTATGGTTAACAGACCTTTCGAAATAGTTCCTTTTCAACACAGAGGTAAAGCACTTCTTTTCAAATATTAAAAATTAAAAAGGATTAATTATTTGGCTTGTTGGATACTATATGGCAACAGACAATTCCTCTAACATTCAAACTAATAAAAAGATGGCCTGACGTTTAACCTCTTACAAATGGATAATGCAACCGGCATTATCTTTGCCTCTGTTTTTCTATAATAAGTCTAACACTGCAAAACATTAGCTGTTTTTATTTCAGATCATTTTTGTAAACAGATTTACAAATAGAACAGTGTCAAAACAAAACGTGAAATTATACCCAAATTCAAAATGCAATTTTGAAAAAAACGTTTCTCAAAATATTTGTCTTTAAATAACAACATTGTACAAAGTAACAAATTCGCAAAAGTTCTACTCTATGAAACATCAGAAATTAACACGTTCACTGTGCATCTGTATTCGCCTATACATTTTTTATTATTAGAAACAGCATGAAAATATTCATGTATCAAAATATCTGCGGTCAGTTTTTAATAATGATAGTAATAACGATTATTTTTAACTTTGCCCTAACCTACTAGTCGGCTGTTATTTTTCCAGATATATAGGACAATTCAAAAAGTTTTAGACTATTTTGAAAGTAGGTTAGCAATGCAAAAAATAAATTATTTTTACACGGAAACGAGTAGCTAAGTACCCCAAACGCGCATGTTATAGGACTTTTGATTTAATAGCTATTAAATAAGAGTAGGGTCATTCTCATTTAAAGCCTTGTTGTTGCTGGAATAGGTTGCATCATTGTAGTAAAACTGAACTGGTTAATACGCACTTATGGGACAGAATAAAAATGCTCTCTTATAAACGCATATTAACTAGGTAAAATAAAGAATAAGCTCCTGTTAGACATGCAAAAGAGAAAATAAAATAACCCATAAGCACATATTAGCTACGTAAAACACAATCGCTTTTTGGCATAATCGGTCTTTGCCAATCTAAGAACAGAACACATGAACATACTATGTAACAGACGCAGGGTTCTTAAACAGACGCACGCAACATTATCAAGCATTTACGTAATTTGCACAATATGTTTTGAGAAGTAGACACTTTGAGATAAACAACATTGTGTTCGAGAACGAACAAAACGCTTATTTCTCGTTGTAGGAGCAGAATATACAGAATTGAACAGAATTCACACAAAAGTACACGAGCTGTTTTGTATTACTACAAGGAGGTTCCTCAATTCTCTATAAAGCGAGTATTATACAATGAAACTTACAGTCTCTTAGCATGCACCTTTAAAAGCCTTGAATACGACAGTCTCGTAGACTATTTCTAAGATTGATTTCATTGAAATGCTTTTGCAAAACAGTCTAGAGAAGATTGTCAGTTCGCCAACCTGTGTATCGAAATTGCGAGGCATTTACTGGTACAGAAGGGATGAATGTAAAGTCAGTCTTCTGATACTATAAGCATATAGTATCAAAAGTCTATGTCATACTATATATCTAAATGAACATTTTGTATTTCCTGCCCTGCTTTCTTATTCTTCCTGCACTTTATTATGCTAAGAAACGGTTGGGGCTCGACTTTCTATGCGTCTCATTCCTGACATAATGCTAAAATATGCGTAAGACTTTTTGAATTTTTATATATCAGCGGCATTAATTAAAAGGTTTGAATTAAAGGTTTGAATTTTAGGACACATGAAGCTATCTTTTTCCATGTATGCAGTTTTTTAACTATGGAAATGTGCGTTTCATTATTAACATTTTACAGTTTTTCAAGTTAATTTTTTACATGGTTATTATATTAGGGCTCATCTGGTTTGAGCAATTAACTGTAATGGCATTAAATTTATTTTCTGGTTTACTTCTTATTCTTGTAGTAAATTGACTATTACTGAAAAATGTATGTAAAATGATAATAAAACTACGTAACTTTAAATAAATGATTCCATACAAGTAAAATATTTTTTTCCAATTTATCCTTCACAAATTTTAAAGCTTTATCTCAAATTTTACCCCCATGTTTTCTTCAGAAATGAGCAATATCTTTTATCTACAATCTCCCTTAAAGCACAGAACTCTAGTGATTTTTCGTAATAAATTCTTAAACTGTTCTCAGTGATATATTTTAAATTGCAAATATATTAAAAAAATAAAGCACTTCTTCATTAGTCAATGGTATTATTTATAATTGCACATTCCTATTCAGTTTGTAGAAAACAAAGTAGCAAAAATAATCCTTATGAAAAGGAAATATTTCGTTCATTTGAAACTTAAATCTCTCAGACACTTTACATTAATCCAACCACAACCATACCAAACATATTTACATTTTTAAATAAGCTGAAATTTGTAACAGCTTTGAAAATAATACGAATACGAAATAGGATACATACATTTTCTTTCAGAAAAGGAACAATCACCTCATTTCTTGAGCACATAAAACAACATTACTATTACACATTTTCTATTCTGTCCATTTTGGCACTTCAGATTACTGTCGAACAATCGGTTTCCAGCCATTATAACTTTGAGTTATTTCTGACGAAGAAGGCACGGCTTGACTATATCCGGGTCCATTATTTTGTGCCGATAAAGCATTTAAACTTTTTATATTTCTGGAGTTCTCTTGAAAATTCTGAACACCAGAAGTTACATGAAACTTACTCTGGGAATGCGGCTCAGAATTCTGGTTATGCGTTTGATCATCCGTTCCATATTGTTCACGCAGTGGGTATGGGCTCAACTGAGGCTGCCTTGATATTTCTTGACTTTGAGGTCTAAAATCCCTGCTTTCACTACCGAAGGCATTTTGCTGCCTGTTTTGCAATCTTACTTGCTGAGGTAGATCAAAATTTCTTTGTGGCAGTCCACTGTTGCTGAAGCTTTCTTGAAATACTTGCACAGGAGCACGTTCATCATATGAAATATCTCTCTGTTGGAATTCAAAATTAGATTTTTGTCTCTGTACTGAAGGTCTGGAATGTGATGATCCTGGGCCTCTCTGTGGCATTTGGTTCCACCAGTTAACAGAGTTAACGGGAGTTACTAGCGGCTGGTTAGACGCTGTTCCTTTCACTTCAGGACGGTTTATGAATGTACCATGATTTCTCCCACTATCCTCATCTTCATTTACATGCGGGACAAACCTGTTTCTTTGAGATGGAATATTTTGTTGTTGATGGTGGATTTGTTGGTTTTCATAACCTTGTGGTAATTTAGTTTGTTGGATCTCATCTGTTTGAATTAGTTCTTGAGTATTTGACCCAAATGAATTGGCATCAATGTTTGAAATTTGTCGCTGATTGGGTTTGAAAATGAAACGTTGATTGATACTGTCTCTGTTTCCCTGTTGCTCTGTTTGCCGAATTCTCTGAGGTCCTCTAACCATGCTATGTATGTCTTCAACACGAAAGTTTTGAGTCTGAGGTTCAATATTTCCATTTTCTGTAAAACTATCTGCATTTTTAACCTCGTTAGCTATCTGTGTACGAGATGTTTCATCTATGTTCTGTTGAATCAGTTTAGAATTATCTACAGCTAAGCCTTCGGGAGCTGCAGTACTTGAAGACGTGTGTGGAGTAAGCGTTATGTCTCCAGTTGCCATAAATGCTACGTTCCTTTTTTGAAAATCTTCCAAAGCATTGTGATTGGCTACTGTAGGAGGCGAAATGTCTGGTATTTCAACAAACCGTTGTTGTTCGTAAAAGTTTGGGGTTTCACCATTTTCCTTACTTGCACTCCCTCTAAAAATTTTATCTGTATTTACTACGATTTCCTTTCGAACTTCATCACTATTAGTCTGCACTTGTTCCGGGGCTTGTTGTACTGAGCGCACGGTATATACATCATCTATAGACTTTTGCGGAAAGTGTTGCACAGGATTATTATCAATACCAGTTAGGTCTCTATTATCAAATGAAGCAACCACAGGACCTCCAGATCTACTTGGTTTGGTACTATCAATATTTTCTTGGGAAAATTCAGATGGGAAAATAACACGTTCCTGTTGTTGTTGGAAGGAGCTTTCACCTGCTTCATGCTTTGGGTTTATATTGCCTGAAGAATCGAAGTGAGTTATTTCTTCTTTGATATTTTTAGCACTTTCGCCACCTTTTGAAAAGGAAATATCTTTTACTTGCTGCTGTACCGGATAAGTATTTCGTGAACTATCAAGGGGGCTTCCATTTAATCCATTGTTATCGGACACACGATCTATGGACCCAAATTTTTCAAAAGCACTTTGTTCTATTTCAGGGTACTGGCCTCTTTGGTCTGGAAAAATAACATTTTCTACTGGTTGTTTATTCACTGTTTCTGGAGATAGATCATTTTCTTGATTTGGTATTGTACGCCTAGCATATTCAGCATCTTGGACTTCAGGTGAGGGCTGAATTGTTGTTTGAAATGTTTCATGTACTTCTTTTGCAGGTAGATTTGTATTAATTGATTCTCCGTCTTTTCTGCCTATTTCTGGGTTTAGTTGAAAGTAGTTTTCATCATTAATAAACTGTTGTACATAGCCATTTCCATTCAGCCTAGACTCATCATTATTTGCTGATGCAGTTCCTCTCCTTAGATCTGAGCCTGTAGAAGGAATATTAATTTCTTGCACATTTTCACTTGATATATCTGTTATTTGAGTTTGCGAAGGTATTGAGTTATCTAAATTTTTGTCGTTTGTTGTAACTGCGTCTATCGGTCTCAACTGAGCAGCTGGGTTATCAATTTGTTCATTTATTTGAACCTGAGCATAGTTTCCTTCTAATCCAGAAAATGATGTATCTTCGAAAGGTTTTTGAGAATCTAAGGCAGACTGCGTATCATAGCTGAGTTCATCATGCTGAGAAATTTGATCATTCGCAGTCTGCTGTGACTGACCATTTCCTCCAGTTTCTGAATTACTTCTTCTTTGGTCAGAAATAACACTATAATCTTCTTGATTCTTTTGAAATGCATTTTGCTGACCATTATTTGTAATATCGTCCTGGAAATACTGTCCATCACCATAAGCAATATTACCGCCGTTAGTTGTACCGACCTGTCCAAAAGATGATGCATCCACACCTGCACTTCCAGCTAAAATGCTTGACGGTGTGAAATTATCTATATCCCAGTAAAGCTGAGCATTTAAATTGTAGAATGCTGGGGTATCCGCACAGTTGAAGTTGTACCACCAGTCACATACGAAATACTGTTGATTAAAAACAGTGCCATTTGGACAAAGGAAAGAATCTTGACCACCATTTGCTTTGCAAACATGGAAAACCTGAAATTAAGGAAACACGAATTTAAGTTTTAATAAAAAGTTTAAAGTTGTGAATACAGAAGATACATTATAGAACTTTGAAAATGAAGCCCATTCATTGTGCAGTTCGAAAATTTCATAACTAAGCGCATTCAATGTGATATATCAGCACATTTTGAATTGTTAAATGTTTATTATAAAACACTGAAAAATCAGCTTCACTTCTTCCAGTTTCTTACTTAAGGTATTTTCTCTCTCCTTCCAGCATACCTTCGTGGTACAACGGTACATACTTGGCGCGTATTCGAGAGGTCCAGGATTCGAGCTCCGACGAGGGCAATGCACATTTTTCACGTTTCTAACAGCAAAAATACCTAATGACTCTACAAGTTAAGTAATATACGTCTTCAGTACAGTTTGTATTCAACTTCATAATGCCAATATTAATGCGAAGGAAACCCTTTAAAATTTTAGTGCCACATTAATGAAATTTCTTGAAGAGAAAATCTTCGTGAATCTTAGTTTTAAAGCACAATTTTATTGACGTATTTTTGCTTGCTATTAATGGAATATTGACGTATTGACGTATTTTTGCTTGCTATTAATGGAAGCTTTAGAGAAGATTTTTTTTCTATATAAAGAACATTGATATTCCATTCATCAGCTCATGTTGAAATAAATGATTATAAGCATTCAGTCTAAATATGTAAAGCTAAAGAAACCGATTATTCTATTCTCAATTAACAATCGTACTGAAATTAATTATTTTAGCCATTCAGCATAAATATTTTAGTCCTTTAATCATTAACTACCATTCTAAATAGGAAGTAAAGAAATTTCCCTGCTCTAATTCTCCCATTGATTATTTACAAAGGTAAGAAAAGAGAAAAAAGTTTTTGGTACAGAGTTTTATTTCACCAAAATTTACACCAATGAGAGTCTTGTTTATATTATTTTTGAATCTTTGGACCCCATTCAGTTTTGTACTTAAATTCCGAAACTCCTTACATCTTTTATTGTGGCAGTTTTTAAGCTGCATCAACTACTTACATGCATCACACCTGTTTGCCACCATCTTTACATCCATTTGCAAATTTTACGAGCACTATATGCGGTTTACTATTTAGTTCTTAAAATTGAAGATTTTTGTCCACATTCTAGAGTAAAATATCACGATGCATTTCCAGAGACAAATGGTGCTACAGAAGCCCAATTTCCCTATTGAATTAAAGCTGAATTTAGCCTCTCCAGGAAATTTAAATCTCTTGCATTTGCTAAGTACATTTTATAAAATATTTGTAACATTTATAAATATTTATAATATATTTCGACTTATACATTTGAAATGAATTATTCTATCACGAAAAAAGAATGTGTTAACTGCAATACACATGTATCTCACATACATGTGCATTGCAGTTAACTGTATATTATACAATGTTTCACAACATACAGATATTTGTAAAAGAACTTGGGAATTGCTTTTAACACGATTGCTTACGAGAGAAGCTGGTGACCTCAGAATTATGGATTTCGCATCAAATCTGCATAAATATCGAAACATTAAACCCAAGATATTTGAATTTGGCGCGCATCTTTGTGAAACCAGCAAGAAAATCTAAGTCCTAATCAGTATTCACATTATTTCAGCTCCTTCATTTAGTGTAATTATCGGTTGTTTGTTGTTAATGAACGACAGTGCCGACGAGGAATCCTCAGACGAAATCAACCCGCTGGTAAAGCCTTCTTTTTAATCAATATTAGTAATTCCGTCAACATTTATTCTGAAAGTACACTTATTCCCGAAAAATATTTTCAAAGAAATAACTCGAAAAACGGATTTTAATATTTATGAAGGAAAGGTCCCATTTTTAAGGCTTTTCTAAGCAATTTTAAGTATCGAAAAATTTTAATTTCCTCATTTTGGTAGCTCTACATAGTTTCTACACTACAAAATGTCTCACGAAGGATAGTATTGAGAAATTGTGCCGCCTGTGACATGTCATCATCACCATTTCCTGCTAATGTCTCAACCAGCTTCTTTTCTTTACAAAGTGCTTCTCAAGCTATTTTGCTCCATACACCCTTTTTCAACATTGCCAGAAGACCATTCCCTTATTTTCGGAATACTTAACAATTAAATAAGAGGCCGACAGCATTCCCTCCTGAAACTAGGAAGTTCGCATAAATGGAATAACCTCCTAGTAGCCCTCCCTTATAACTTCCAAGCATTTCTCTTGAACTTTTATGCATAAATGTATTATGTATAAACGTGCAAGACCTTATTCTTGACTTTCATCTCTCAGAATGTAGTAAATAACAAGGATAATTAATGAAAATATTTCGCCAATTTTCTAAAATGATTACGCACTTGTAAAGCATAAATACAAAATGGAGAAATAAGGATCTATCTTAATATCCGAAATATGTAAGTCAGAGGTTTTTATCAATAGCCATGAAGTGAATTTTCCTCCAATAATTTGAAAAAAGCGTTGTTCTTTGCAATCCTTCTCCGAGCAGTTTTGATATACCATCATTTATTCAAGATGTCTGCTTTCGATAGTTTAGGTTTTGTAAGTTTTTATGATAAATATACTAAAATACAAATAAATTAGGGAAAACGTGCGGTAAGTTTGAATAAAACAAAAAAAAAAATTGCTTTTTCTTATTGTTAAATTTTTATGCTATAATACATGTTCTGTTTTACTCCCTAAAACATTTTACGTGAATAAATTTCCTTTCTGAAAACTTTATCAAGCGTTATCTTGAAGGACTGAAAATTTTAAAAGCACCAAAAACGCTTTGCGAGCGGTTGAATTCAAACTGTCCGTAAGCCCGTAAAGCCACTCGTTACCATCTAAGCTTCCATGTACTGCAGAAAGAATTGCATTATATGAATGTCACTTTTAATTTAAGCTAAGATTTTTTTGTTTGTTTGCGAAAATGCATTGAGAATTTGAAAACATATTTACTTTAGAATCATGCAGAATGTGAACGAACAGGGAGAGAGTTCGATATTATATGGTTTATTTGTTTGTCTTACAAACTGAATCATGAAGCAGTTTTATAAGATACAGTTTCATTCGGCAGAAGCAACGGAGGATAAAAATATTAACAACGCTTCTTTTCTGTATAAAATCATAGAATTCTATACAAAAAGTGAATATTTTACAAAAAAAAAAAAAAAAAATCAGAATCTGGAAAGTGTCAGATATTTCACTTATGAACAAATAAAAATCATTTTTTCAGAACTTTAAAAAACATCCATTCAATTTGAAGCACTGAAAAATTCATATAGAGCTTAGAGACCATGTTTTAACAAAACGTTAATGTACTCCTATGTAAGAAATGTTAAAAAACAATCTATTTTTGGTATTTTCAATGTGTTGACAATGCTTAACGGTAATTGTTCAGGAAGAATCTTGAGTTCAAATATCGAAACATGAGTTACTTTTAGATTATTATGATTAAATTCTCTTAATTTTTTATTTTATTTTACTTAAAAAATGTTTTCATGAAAATATCTTTAAAGGAATACTGTGAAAAATTAAACTGATTTTCAGTAATTTAAAAAAAGAAGAGAAACATAGAAATTAACTTTTGTCCCTTTGCTATTCTTGTGACATTATACATTTCTAAAGGTAAATCAAAGCTTTTATCAAAGATATATGTATTATAATATTTTACTACTGACAAGAATATACTTTCTGATTTTTTCTTTGATAAATCATCAAATGAATGTTCTAACTCTCGAACCAATGTTAAAGCCGTTATAGTTAACCCTGGACTACTATTAGCTAAATGCAGAGAAAAGTTTAGGAGTGTTAACTGACTGAAAACTATAATAAGTCGTCATTATTTGATCAGCAGATTTCCGAAATATTTTATGCTTTTATTTATAAATATTATTTATAAACATAAATAAATTGATAAATTTTAAAATTTTATTTATCAATATTTTCCTTTTAAGTTATTTCCTACGAATCTAAACAAAAGATACAGGAATTTTAGTAAAATGAATTAGCTCAAATGAAATAAAACTTTTGTGCCATCTTATTTTCACAACTTTCCTTTGAACTACTTTTTATGAATACATTTTCTCAAAATATAAATAAAAATTAAAAAGATTAAAAACCCATTAAACAGCAATAAGAATATAACAAGCAAACGTTTGTTCAATACAAAGGCATGTAAATGTGGTTATGTCCTACTTCATACTTTACCAGACCAGGCCGTTTTAGAAAATCATCCCCTTTCAGCCTCTTTCTGTGCGGCAGTTTTCTTTTTAGCTTTTTCATTTAGGGTACACATGAGTGTAAAATATGTATGAAATGATGTCACAGTAACGTTCCACGCCTTTGAATTCAGACAATATTTATATATTACTGTACAGTGCATGATAGTGGTATGCACTACAGTAAGCAAAAAAAAGTGATTTGAAAGCATTTCCGTATTGCTAACTTGCTATATGACCACAGTGATTATTAAAGAACATTCACGGCTAAAATACTTTCAGAATTTGATTAAAAAAAAGTAATGCTGCTATCATATTTTTTAATAAAAATGGTTTATTGTTTGACTAATGTTTTAAAAATGTGGGATGTACTGTGAAGACACATATTGAGCCATAGACAAGTAAATAGACTTTTTATAATTATCTTCCAAACAGAGTAACAGTATGGGATTCGTATAGAATATATGTCCTAATTTTATAGCAGAAATATATTTTTTCAGTCTGCCTTAGAAAGCTTTTCTTTTTCTTTTCCGGCTTTCCTTGCCATCAATTATTTAAAATATATGAGTTTTAATTTTAATTTCTGCTTCTAAAGCAAACATTGGGAGAATTTTCTCGCTGAAGAAAACTCGATGGCCAAGAAAGTATGTAATGCGGAATCCAAAAAATCAGTCTGATACGCTCACAATACAATTTTAAACAGTAATGTGCTTTGGTTTGTTTTAATTATAAGCAAAATAAATTATTATAATTACCATAATAACAAGCATAATAATTTCTTTTATAAAAAAAATTACCGAATTATATGTTGTAATAGAAGGTCTATCAGAAATTTCTTTCCCATATTAATATAATTCAAGTTTCATCAAGCATCAATTACGTACGTGTTCATTTGAGACACATATGACTGTCTCTCTTTATCACTGTATTTATACATGTGTGCTCTTCCAAATTAATTGAAACATAAGTGTCTCACGTCAGTATTAAGTGAAATGAAATCATATAAACTTAGCTACCGATGTAGATCCTTTACGACACTATATTTTGCACGAATTTCAACAAAGAAGAGATATTGCTGAAGCATGTCAAAATTTAATGAAAATTTTTGGTGGAAATGCAGTTTTGGATAGAACGTCTAAGAGATGTTTCGAAAAACGTGAAGCAGGTGATTTCGACCTTATATAAAAGCCAAGCTCTAGGCGTACATTTTAAATCGATGACGATATTTTTAAGATCTTGATAGAGCAAGCTCCTTTTTTGAAAATATTGGCGATTGCAAAAAAATCTTAATTCAGCTCAACAAACCATTTTAAAATATACTCGTAAACTAGGATTGGTTTTTAAATATTCCAAATGGGTACCTCAGGAGTTCAATGAGAAAAATGTGCATGATCGTGTCATCGTATGCATTTCTTTGCTTTCTCGGAATAAAAACAAGCACTTCTGATTATAAACAAAAGAAATTATTTTAATTATAATATTAATTAATTTTGTTTATTATAATAATTCTAAATTATAATTGTTAATTATAATTTGTTAAAATAATTATTGTTTGTTATTATAAGTAAAGAATTTTTCCTTGAGGTAAAATAAAAGCTGAAGTGGCACTGTGATGTTTTCACCGATTCTTTTTTACCGAACACCTGCATATTTAAAGAAGTTTAAATTGACACGATATTTTTTTATATCTTCAGAAAACTTAAAGTGAGAAAAGGCTGAAATGTGACATCATGACATAATGTATGCTGTTAAGGATATTATTAATAACTAGAATAACGGTGCAAATGTCATAAAATTACTATAACTTAGAATGTACTATTTAAATATATTGCAAAAATTATAATTCAAATGTCTAATTTAAAAAAATTTAAATTAAGAATAATTTTTAATGCTTTTAATTCACCTAATTAAGTAACTGTAGTTACAAATTTATATATATATTAAAGATATTATTGACAGGCGAATAGCAACACGTTGACAAATGGCTGTTTTCCCCGGACACAAATAAGTTAAGTTAGAGATCTTATGTTTCTAGGAATAGTAGCATTTGGCAGCATGCATGGGTGATAAATTCTGGCATTCTTCATCTGGAACCTGTCTGAATTCAAGAAAACTTCAAAGTTCGAAACATTCTGTTATAAACTACTCTAACGTCAAAATAAGCAAGTGATTCGAAATTAGGATTCTTTATACATACAAAGGACAAATATCATACTAACCAATTAAAGACTTCGATAAATGGACAAAAAAACTTAATACCCGATTTTCTTACTTATTAAGGACGAGATAGAAAAACTATCATTTTTAACAAATGGGTTGCCTTTAATGTTCTCTGTAATTAACGGTAGTTTGGATGAAACGAATGCTTCTGTGTTCATGTGCTTCTCGTGCCGGACAAAATTATTGCTAAAAAATGCTGCATATCGAAAGAAACGTTTACAAATAATAATATTCAAATATCTATGAATTTATATTCTCTAACCTCATTTTCCTTTCCTTTCTTTGGAAGGACAGTTGTATACGATGAGGTGTGGGAGGATATTACGAAGTTTTACTTCGAACTTTTCTGCACAAAATTTAAACAAACCTTAGTTCTTTATAATTTCAATTTATTTTTTAAATAATTTATGTGCATATTTAAACTGCTGTAAAGAAAAAAATTAATTTGGAAACATGATAAAAGGTATGAATGAATCATATTTATAGAGACTGACAATTTTATTATATTTTGATATAGTTGCTACTATGAAATTAAAACTTATAGAAATTAGATAAATGTCTCTTACCTGGCATGATGCATCCATATCACCATATATTCCAGCTTCAAACTGCTGCTGGTTGCAACTGAACGAGGTTTCTGGAACCTTATAAAATATAGGATAATCTACACCAGGATTACCAGGTACAGATTCTTTGAGCCAATCTATAGGATTTCCTAAATAATGATACTGGCCATCATGTCCATTCTGATGATTAAAATTCTCTTCATCTGGAATAACGGATTGACCATTAAACAAAGGAGGACTGTTTGGGGAGTTATACCCATCATTTCTATTTTGATCTCCAAATTGCTCAGATCTTGGAGGGAAATTACTTCTATCATTAAAATTAGTATTAGTCTCATCTATACTCTGAGAAGTTGGGTAAGTGTTTTGGTAAGACCTTTGTTCTGGAGGTACGTATTCCTGTTGCCTACCAGTTTCATCATATGGTGCAGCCAAGTCTAGATTGCCAGTGTGTGTTTGGGTTTGTTCATCCCTGAAGAATTCTGATTGCTTATCTTCATTTTTATCCTTATTGATACTAACAATGCGATCCTCACCTGGAAAACTATTAGAGATATGTTGGCTGCCAAATGATGAGCTGAACCCATTATCCTTTTCTGGTACAGAAATTTCAATTTGTTCTTGCGAATGCTCTTCTGAACGTGAGAATGTATCAAATTGCTGTTGTTGACCAAATCGCTCATCTTGCGCTTGATTACCATTTCCTTCATTAGAATAGCTGACATCACTGCTGCCATAATTGATTTTGGAAGCACTTTCATCTGTTAGCTGTACACAGCCCCCTTTCACGCTGCAAGATGCTGATGAAAAATCACTATTCTCATGAATCCGAACTCCAAAAGACGAATCTTTTGAAGACGGGTTGAACTGCTGTTGAGACTGATCTCTAGTATATGTAATCTCATCAGCTGGTAATAGGCCAGTCGAGGGGTATTCTTCTTGATTTGTAACAATTGCTTCTTGTTGATTCCCTTGCAAGTCTGGAGACACTTCAGCAGGCTGGTTCTCTAGCTTAACTTTTTGTTGATCAAGCGAAACAGAACTATGCCTATTATCATCCAGATAACCTGTATGAGCATCCATGTTCTGTGCTTGCTGCTCCGCAATAATCCTACCCTCATGGTTTTCACCTTCGCTATGGTCTGTTAACTCCTGGCTTACTGGAGAGGTTTTAGTCCAGAATGGGCGATTATTGTCACTTCCACTATTTACATTTTTACCCTAAAATGCAAATTTATTCATATTAATATTTACACAAATGAAGTAAAAATTTTCAACTTTAATTTACATGGTAAATTGTATTATGACAGTTGGTTTCAGAGAACTAAGAAGTAAAACAGACTTAAAAATTTGACTTCTTTCAAACTATGGATTTACGTTTAAAGAATTTAAATTTGATGAATTCTTGGCTTTTTTTGCATTATTTTGAATTCATTTACCATATTATTGTCATTTTCGAATGGTTTAATTACCTATTTCTCTATAAATCAATAAACAGTAATTTTAGTCTTTATATTCGTTTTCGGAAAAATTCACGAGAACATTACTTTACTAATTTATTTGTAAATGCAATAGAGTGTAATTATTCGTCTTTAACAATACTAAAAATTGGTCGCATAACCAAAAACGTTAGATAACATAGAATTGCCAAAGACTGATTATTAAACTAAAAAAGCTGAGAATGAAAAAACATTTTATTGTAAACTTGGAACAATAATTAAGCAAATGACGGTCCTCATACAATGAAATCTATCTATAATTATAACTTTTTATACCTGCAATAGTGAACTTAATTCATTTGAGGATTAAAGTAAATCCATTGTAATACACAATTCACCAAGAAGGCTGAGCAATGGGATAGAAATATGCTGAGATGAATGTATATTAAAATTGTATATATAAATGTATTTCTTAGATGATGAATAATAAACATTTTTGGCACGATTATGTCGGATAATTAGGACTGTTCTTATGATTAAGCAAAGTACCATTTGCAACTTTTATTCCTGGTTATTTTGAGGTACAATTATATTATGCATATATATTTATACACTGTGGCCACTTGCTTTTGCAGCCGTTGGCCACAGATACATACTTCTAGCCAGAGAAATGCTTTAAATGAACAAAATACTTAGGTTTTAATTTAAAAATGAGTAATTTGCAAAAATTAAGTAATTTAACTTTTTATATGATCTCTAATCTATGCAGTTAAGTACAGTAAAGGTTTATATATGTTCTAAAAAATAAAACATGAAATGTTTGATTCCTGTAAAATACATAATCAATTAAGATATTTAGTTTCAAATGTTGAGATCATTCTGATGTCGTGAACGAATTAAATTCCATTTCTACAAAACTAAATCAAAATATTAGTTTAGAAAAAGGTTTGTGATATTAATAGAACAAATGACGTGGATTTCTATGCAGGCTGTAAAGAAAAGCAGTAATCAATATAATTTTTATTTCAAGAAGTATATATTATTCACATAATCTTACAGAATTCGTATTCTACAAAACAATAACTGGCCCACAACCAACTCCTTTCCATAAATTAAAAACTCAACGTGTTTCTAGTTGAATGAGTTTTTTGTGTAATAACTAGATTGTGGTTTAAAAGTCTAAAATTTTGAAAATATTAGAAATATATTTTAGCTTTTGAAAACTTGTAAATTACTTGCAAGCTAGTACAAATTCTTTTGGCATACCATATATAACCAAATAATAATTATTTGTTGCACTAATATCACTATATTAAAAAGAACAAAAAAAAAAAAAAAAGCCTCCAATTATTCTAGTTACCGGTTCCGCAAGAAAAACCGAAATATCCGGTTAAAAACGTTTTATAAATTAAATATAATTCCGTTAATATTTGTCATACGGAGTCAAACTGCCTATACGTTATTTTTTATAATGAGTATAAACGTTTACTAAATATTATTATAGGAATCGGGGGATCGTATGAAAAGTTAGATTTCCAAAATTTTAAAAACTGAACTTTTTAACATCTGAAGATGCCAAAACATAAAAATTTCGATCATTTAAAATATGTTTGTAATATGAAGTATATGCCTATGACCAACGGCTGCAGAAATGGAGGCTGTATAAAGACTGATGGATACTATATAGAAAATTCCAATAAGTGAATATAAAAATATAAATATAATAAAAATCCAAACACAAAAAACGAAGGGAATGAATTAACTGATCATCATGCGCACAGCAGCAAGAATAAATCAAGACTCTTACTGATTTCTAAATACTCAGTAGTAAATCAGTTATTGAAAAATAAAATTAAAAAAAAAAATATCTGTATACTTGCTCTCAATCACACAAGGATCACTTGACAGATGTCCACGGTATGTAGGTTTCTATGTAAATAGGCAATGGGTTCAATTAGGTTACATATCCTCAAAAACACAATTGTTTACTTTGCTTCAGAATGCGAAAATTAGATATGCAGAACTTTGAATGGGACAGTTTTTAGTAAATGAATAAATATGAGGCAGGTGGTTCCCATTTATTGGGGTACTAGATGCCTGTAGCACTTTAATAAATTATGAGAGGCAATACTGTTATAAATAAGGTACTGGCAAGAATTAGAAGGAATCCATCCTGGATTCAGCTTGATTTAGTCTTTGTATAGATGATTTTCCAAGTAAAGTTAGTGTCATTACTACACACTGCGTTAATGGCATTGGTCACGAGCCAAACAAATAAAGCCCTGTGAGAATAGTCTTCTCACACCACGCAGTTTGCCAGCATCACAAACTTTAATCTTAATTGCGGAACTGCACGTGTGTATATAAGCACCGGTCAGACTGTTTTCTTCCCTTCTTCGCCCTTGTCCTACCTGCAGTCGCTTGGCAATTAGCGACGCCCCACGTTGTGCGGTTTCGTGTTCCTGCATGTCGCGCTAATGGAGTTTCATCGTTCCTGATATTTTCACATGAAGTGTCGCCGTATTTTTGCATAAAAAGAATCAGAACTAAAGGTTGCGATTGATTTAGATGAAAATGCTCAGTGTTAAAATCCATCTGCCACGATACCGTTCAAAAACATCTCAAGCAGATTACCTCTAGGTATTCGACTCCAGAATGTGCATTACTAGCGATGTGTGACCACGTGATTATTTTAAGTGTGTTAAAGAATGTGAAAGGAAAAAAAAAAGATCTTGCACATGTACAACAATATTGTGGGCACTGCACGAAATTAATATGAAAAAATTGTGACTGCATATATGTTCGATGAGACAGGATTATAATTTATCTCCGAATAGTCACGTTTCGGCATTAGCCTACTATTCCATTTTATTTTATCACGTTTTGTGTTCTAAGTTATGATATTTTGATATTTTATATGTGTGTGATAAATGTTCCATATTTAATCCAGAAAATGTGTTTGATAAAATAAATGTGAGATTAGAAAAAGAAATTTGTCTCCGCAAGTCTCATGCATGTGGTTTATTGGGTAATTCAAATATTTAATTATTCTTGTCACTAGGGTTTAATTTGCAATGTACTACCACTAAGAATTTAGGCCAGTAAATATTGGGCACATGTAAATTTAATTAAGGATTTCTAGAGAGATATTTGGTTAGATTGTCACATTACAACGCCTTATAGTAGTGCACACCACTACAAGCCCCAAAAATCAATTGCAGCATATGAGAATAATATTTATTTCGTTAACGACTAGAGCCAAAAATGTTAAGTTGCAGTCTCATTGTTTTCACACTAAATGTAGATTCATATCAAGGCAAGTTTCCGTATATTTGTTAAAGGGAATAACTTATAAAATAAATATAAGTAAAAAATCTTTTATGAAAGCTCTTTCCCTGAATTTGCTATTTACATAATAAAACCCCAAACTTTATAAGATCTACGATTCAAAAATTCATTACTGTATAATAAATTCTGATTTACCTTTATTGCTGAGGAAGACACAAGTGAAGCTAAAAGTCCTGGAAAAGAAACGAAACTCATCTTAGTAAAATTAAATTGCATGAAAACTATTTTTAAGCCTTATTAAGATATTTAAAAGTTTTTAATATTTGTATAAAGAACATTTAGTAGCATATTGCTTCGAATAAACAGCAACTGTTTTTACAATGCATGAATATACAGAGAACCTCTCACGGTAAATAGTATTATGTTCCTAAGACGACCACCTATGAAATACCTAAACAACGACATTTAATATCATATGCAATCATATTTTGTAGAAGATTGAATCTGTTGAGAATCATAGATGATTGTTTCTTGGAAATTTCACTACAATTCCTGCTAATTTAAAATTTTATTTTAACAAAACTATTTTTTATAAAAATTAAACGAATTCCTTTTTGATAAGATCAGGAGGATTTTTAAGTAGCAGATTAGAAAAAATAATTTCTTTTATTCCATTTCCTTCTATCAATACGGAACAGGAAAGACATAAAATGTTAGCAAATTCCTGTTTTCTGGTTACCTACTTCTCTATGCAGTAATAAAATATCATTTCAAGTCTATAAAAGTCTTTTTTGCTATTGCCTGAATGCTAGAAAACGGATTAGGCAATGAAAAGAGCTTCTGCACTGAATGCTATCAGAAAAACTGAAAAGAAGAAAGACTAAAGAGTAAGAATTCATGTTTATATGATGTGGAATTCCCTGATCCTTCCTTCATGGATGCAAGTCTGCAGTAGCAATTAAATTATGATAAGAAATAATTTTAATAAATTAGATTAAATGCACAGGCGTACACTAGAATTGCCATTAATATTGTTCTTACCATTGACTTAAAATACTAAATTTTTCATAAAAGTAAAGCACACGAAAAAGCTGCCGATATGAAAAATTATGTAAGCTGCTGTTAATTGAGAAACGTAATTCAAGATAAAGCTTGTTAATGTAGCCAAAAATGGTGCTGATATTTATTCCATTATGGATACAATTGCTCAGAGTCACTGTAAAATGAAAATTTCGCAAAGGGGCTATTTTTTTCGCTAAGATTATAAGCTTTTTCAAACTAAGATATAATAATTTGAAATGAACCATGCTGCATTGTTAATTTCGTGAAGGTTTGAGAATTTCCACTTCACAGAAACTTTACAAAGACACAGGAAGAATGGTCGAGAATCAGTTCACGATTTAAGGAAAGTGCACTATTTTTGCCAATGAGAGAATGCCCATTCCTTTTAAAGCGAAGATTGAATTTTTGCATAATAAAATTAGGAAACGAAGTTCTTATTATTACGCAACATAAAAAACGCTTTGCAACATAAACAATCGTATTAACCTTTTGAAAGCAATTATTGCAAGATTAGAATTTTTTGCCAGAAATCTTTAAATAGCATTCTACCAATGAAAAGGAGCGGCATGGAAAACTGAAATAAACAAATTCTTGAGTGCCTCATTCGTATAAGCGTAAAACCTAGAAAAGAATGCTTTCGTTCTTAGCGACTATATTTCTCATTTCCCAGTATTTTTTTTTTTTTTTTTTGTTTAAAAATGAAACTTTAGTGAAAGGTAAAATTTGAATTTATTAATTCTTATTCAATACTTAAAAAGTATTACTATTATATTAAGAAAAACTTCTACTGCTAGTTTAAAAATAAAGTAATTGTTGTTTTTCTTCTAGAATTAGCGAGTTATTGATTTAACTGAAATTGAATTAACATCGTGGAGATTAGATCAAGAGCTAACAAGAATCTTAACAATCAAAATCGGATTATTTTCACATAATTAAGTGATCGAAATGATATTAATACAATCTTTCTATTAGAAATTTCTGTTTGAGGCAGCCCGGGTCCAGTCCAAGGAAACAACAGTGGTTACGCTTTCATTGCTTTCCAAAAACTTTCAATAGCTATGATTTAAATTAATTCAGTTTTTTTCAAATTCAATTTTAGTTAATATTTTCTTTTTGAAGTTTGCTTTTTTCCCATTTAAACGGAATGTAGAATAAGGCAGTGAAGTACTTCAGTGCGATTACTAATAAAAAGAGTATATTTGTTTGTATTGTAAATGCAATACATTTAAATGCGTCTTTAGAACATAGAATTTAAGAATCTCATTTTTTGAAAAAAAATCAAAGTCATTTTAATAACATTTCCCTGCTTTAAAACGGATTAAAATGCATATCCATCAAGAAAGAACCATGCTCAAGAAAAGGTTTTGTACTGTCTAATTTCTACCAAATTTAAAACATTTTTAAGTAATTTTTTTTATAGTTTGACAAAAAACGTAGTAAGCATTGATCAGATAAATAATGTAATATTTTAACAAAATCATTCAATCGCACTGAAGACTTTGTACACAATGTTTGGAATGGAAAGCGAAATGTTCTGTGTTCCTTAATATGTCTTCTTAACAACTTTGTAAAGTCATTATTTTGAAGCAAGAGACATGAAAAATGAGCAATGCCCTCGCCAGTACTTGAACCTGGACCTCGCTACTGTTAAACCGCGAAGGCATGCTGAAAGGAGAGAGAATATATACTGTTCCTTTAGGACACCCAATCGTCAAGCCTCGGTGGTGACGAATTACTGTCCACCATCTTTTAGTTCGGGCACCACAGTAAAGTAATTTGATTATTTTGAAGCAGAAGACATGAAAAATGCCCCCGTCAGGATTCGAACCTGGATTTCTCGAATACGCGCCGAGCTACCGTTACACGACAAAGTTATGCTGGATGGAATGAGAAAATACATTATAACTTTTTAATAGATACGTAATTTTTCAGAAATAAAATTTTCAAACTTTAACTACATCTGCAAAAAATTATTAAAGTAAATATAACTTACCACACAGAAGCAATTTCAAAAACGTCTTCTGTGCACCCATCATTTGACGATTCTATCTACAGAAAAGAAAAAAAGGATGTCATATTAATGTCGTAAAAATCATATTGCTGTATGTTTCTAAAATTCTAATATACTAAATAACTGGCGGACGTTTGTTGCTTGATTCTCTCATTAAGGTCGTATAGCAAGTTACTTATCTTTTAAAGAAGAGAACTTTGAGCAACAATTTATTCAAGAATGAGTTTGTCATATCAGAAATAAAATTGCCTTCATATTATCAACTACATATCACTATGGTAATAAAAGTCACTTGTAAAATGCTACAAACGTTGTGTATATCATACACTTGTATCAAAAACAATTTCTGTTAAACATTATTTAGAGAAGCACATAATATTTCAAATGAAAAATATAACAAATGAAATGCTATTGTTTCAAATTAGACATGAAACTCAATGCTTTCATCGGGAATGGTCAACTCCTATCTGTCATTTAACCATCTCAATACCTAGGATATTCTCAAGCTACACCGCATAGGCCGACCGACTTTAAACCCGCAACAACCCATCCTAATTTTGATAAAGAATACCCGAGGGATGAATGCAAAGGTCTGTCATTCCTCTTCCACTATCAGGTGTCTGGACAAGACTGTTGGTTCGACAGTACTTTAAGTGCCCCATGCCGCATACATACGATATACCTACACGATCAGAAATATCAAGCCTTCTCCGGGATTCGATCCTGGGCCTCACGATATGGTATCCAGCAGATCTAGCCACTATTTAGCAGCTTTACACATGATGTCCAATAATGTTTATCAAATCGAATAGAATCTGATATATTTCCCAACTCATTTCGCTTTAAAAAACAAATCATAGCGCTGGTTTGATAGAGTGTTCGGAGTGTCGCAAGTCGGTTGGTATTTCAGTTTGGAGAGCTTCCTAAAGCAGCGGTCGCCAACCGGTGGTCCGTGGTAACTTTTTTGCTGGTCCGCAGAAAATTTGGGACATTATTTATATTTTTATGAAGATTCAGTTTAAAAATTGGCTACTAACAAAACCTATTATAAAATATGGATTGTCCTTTTTTTAAATTTTAGCTACTACTTTTATCGAAATTCCTACTGAATTTAGCTACTTTTGCAGGTGTATCTAGCGGCATTTGAAAGTGAGAGTTGGCATCCATGGATATGCTGCTATCAATATTTGCGCGAACTGGAATTCTCTTTCCTCTTGAATTACAAACATATATTTGGTATTTCTCCCACTTTCCAAGCGTCCTTCGTGGTGTAGTGGTTCTGCACGCTGGACCGGTATTCCAGAGGTCCGTGGTTCGATTCCCGGCGAAGGCGATTGCTAATTTTTCATCTCTCTGGCTTCCGAAAAATCCTAATGTCTCTACAGTGGCGCCCGAACTAAAAAGGGTTGTGGATGATGATTCTCCACACCAAGGATTTGGCAACTAGGTCCCCTAAAACCCTAGTAGCCCTTTAAAAAGATGAGTATATAAGATATTTCTCCCCCTTTCTAAGATTCCTTCGTGGTGTAGTGGTTCTGCACGCTAGGTCGGTAATCCAGAGGTCCGTGGTTCGATTCCCGGTGAAGGCGATTGCTAATTATTCATCTCTCTGGCTTCCTAAAAATCCTAATGTCTCTATACATATGCTATTATAGTCGTTAATAATACAGTTTTTCTCTATGTCAATAGGCAACCTGATGAATTTTTATTAGAACCATCTTCGTTCTTGTTTATAATTCTATCACTGGAAGTTTCCGTTTTTATTTTGTCTAACTGTTGATCGATGGCGTCATTGCTGAGTAAGCGATGATTATTATGTTTACAATAATTAAAAATTGGCGGCATGACACTATCAGTTTATCGGTATTACTTTGCGTTTGCCGATTTATTTTTGCTTTTCGTGAAGTTCCTTTTCAGTGATATGGAAATATGAAGCTTTCTGTACAAGAAGGTAAGATTTTTGTACTTTTCATGTAATTTTTCAACGTGAACGAAATATGTGTAGTTTGCTGATTATTACTGTATAAATGTATTTACATTTTTTTTCTTAATTCATATTAGTGATCCGTCAAATAGAAAATTATATATGTAGTGGTCCGCGAAATTTTAAGGGTTGACGATCGTTGCTTTAAAGCCTAAATGAACTGAATGGTAGCCTAAATGAACAGGAGATAATGATAACCGTGGCATTGTATATCATCCCCCATTAACACATAATTCTGAAGCCTCTCATGTCCTTTGATTTTGAGGAATTTGCCAAATTTTCACAATGCCGTTTCTGACAAGTGTGGATACAATAGATGCTGGTTTTTCAAAACAGGTTATACCATTAATGAAAACAATCATAAGTTCATACGACACACCTTCACTCTGGAGGATCTCATGGAAAACTTATAGGTTTTCTGGAGTTCAAATGCAGTGATTGCAAACATTTCCTTTTTCATTTAAGCATAAGCTGAGCTGATTTCTCCGAAGGATAGCTAAGAAATATTCTCTATCATTCGCATCAGAAAATAAAGTGGGAATATAACACAAATTACCTGTGTTCCCATGATTTGGTATACTGCGGCATTCTGAAACTTCTTAAATATGCTATCGCATTACACCACGCATCTTCAGACTTGCATGGGAATATGGAAGGCATAATTCTCAAGCAACAACTGTTCGTGATTTTTTTTTAATTTACGCTCTTTCGTGGAGGTATATTTGAATAAATCCATGATGATCGACATCTTCGAGGAAAGAGTCCTCGTTTATGAATCAGTTTGCGGTTGTGTACTTTCCTTTCGAAATTCTCAATTCTTCAATTTCCTTTTTTCTTGTTCACAGCTTTGTTGATATAGGCAGAATATTTGAACGAAATGAGACTACTTTCCTGATTTAGAGCTCAATAGCAAGTACTGTCATAGGATAATTTCGGTCTCAAATTATATTATTATTAGTTCTTATCACAAGTTACTGTTATAAGAATATCTAGTGACATTTTTTGAAACTAGTTAAAACAGTTAGTAACAACATTCTTTGAAGTATTTATTGAATACATTTCTTCTCTTGCACCAACTATGAAACTCTTTATAAAATGTCTTTATATTTTGCTGTCCTTTATTTTAACAATATTGAATTTTAAGTTCGCAGTTTACTCGGTATAATTTCTCGCATGTACTGTTTCGAAATCATAATGATATAAGTTTATTGTTTATACTCTATCTTCTATTTAACTTCTTATTTTCGTATTTTTGTCACCTATAAAAGTTTATGGCTTCCACTTAATTAAATTCAATGGTTGTATTCAGAGTTACTGCTAAACTAGCTATCGGAAAGACGGAAAAATTGGCAGGTAAACAAAATCACAAAGAAATGTAGTTATTATAATCAGTCAGAAAAGTCAAGATATTACGGCAAAAGCTTTATTTAGACGGAACAAAGGACGCAAAGGCTAACGTTGAAAACTCTGTCGTTTCCTTTACCCCATATTTCATTCAGATTATTTTTCTGTTTAAAATTTTACCGGTATGAAACGAAAAAAATTCAAAAGTAATGTTAAAATAGCAATAAAAGTCAAAATCTAACAGCAATTGTGTGCACTCCAGATAAGTCATAACCTTCAGTTTGAGACGCTATAAAACGTATAACCGTTGCCTTAATGGAAATATGACGTCAGAAAGCATAACTGCCTATTTGGAAGAGTGCACGAAGAGAAACAGAAAGCAATAATTTTATTAGATGATACTGATGGCGATAAATTGATAAATGTTCATTGAAGAATGTAAAAGGAATATAGAAGACACTTGGGTATGCGTATCTTCATCAAATATACAAATAAACTCTACTAAAGACATTAGCTGCAAGAATATTCCATTCATAAAAATATATCCAATCTAATTTTGATTCTTTTACATATGTACTAGATCTGTATTTGTATTCGTATATCTATTTAACAGAGTATTTAGTGATTGGCTGTTACAAGCTTTCTTTTCTCAAATATTGATTCCATAGGTATGCTTTCATTAACAAAATTTCTAAAATATGGAGAAGAATTTTATGAGAATAGTTTCAGCAATAGGAGGAGAGTAGATCGTTTATGAAGATACAAGATTAAACTTTTTATGCGGGCAATGTCGTATAAAACCTCTAAGTAATAAAATATGCATTATGTCTTAGTTACGAACTAGAGAAGTTTGCTTCATTAATTTATGGTAGTGCATAAAATAAAAGTGCTTATTTAGTGTTGGCTGCGAGAAATATTAATTACCAGTATCAGACTGGATTTTGGAAGGCACGGTTGCGCAAATTTTTCCATTTAACTTATAAGAACATCATGGATATTTTAGTAACTGAACGTCTTATTCTACAAGGATCGTATCAAATCTAAAGTTTGTGTAAATAAAATCTTTTTATTCCTATTGCTGTAACTGTGCATATAAAATTCTGTATCGTATTTTGGGAAAAGCTGTAAACAGAAGTATGTGTCTAGAACAGATATTTGAAGAAACAACGTCCGTAGCTTCAATTTTCCAAACATTGTAGTATCTGTAAATATCTACATGTGTGAAATAATTTACATAGTGTTGACAGTTTAAAATATAATCAAGTAATGATATTAATTTTTATGTTTAGTCACATGATAAATTACGTATATTAATAAAATAATAATCTCATCACAGTATTTGGCCCTTTTTGACTATCTTTTTTTATTATACACTCATGTTCATAAATTAAGGATAATTCGGAGTCACGCGGAAATCGAACTCTAAAATAAATGTATCACCTATAAAATCACTACACACATCTTCAAGAATCATATGCAAATTTCAGGAAGTAACCAGATGACATCGATGGTACATCACAATGACGAGAGTGCAAGAGTGTGATATATAAGGAATACAGGCAAAGAAGTAAAATTGTTCGCAGGCGCTTTATAAGCATTTCAGTGCAATAACCGAGTAGTTATGACACAAAACTGGAAGTATCAGACGAACTTGGAATTGCCCAGAGTGTGATCTCCAGGCTTTGGCAACGATTCCAAGATGATGGTAATGTAAGTAGACGTTACAGCACAGGTCTCCCCAGCGTTACAACGCCGAATGAGGACCGGTATTTGGCAGTTACTGCCAAAAGAAACAGGCGGAGCACAGCCTCAGACCTGTCTCGTCAGCTCTCTTCAGCCACTGGTACGACAATTTCGAGGCAGACCGTGTACAGACGCTTAGGGCAGATTGGTCTATATTCTCGTAGATCTGTCAGATGCGTTCCACTTACTGCAACTCACTGTCGCCTGCGGTTAGCCTGGAATAGAGAGCATGCATTGTGGACACCGCAACAGTGGGCTTGTGTGATGTTTTCCGACGAGTCCAGGTTTAGCTTGCAATCTTTCATATGGAGAGCTCCAGGTACCCGTTACCATCAAGAAAACATCATTGAACGACACCGTTACGGTGGTGCAGGAGTGCTCGTTGGGGGTAGAATTATTCTGGGTTCCAGAACTGACCTGCATGTTCAAATTGGAGCCATGACAAGCCAAATCTATCGGGACGTCATTCTGGAACGACATGTACGTTTGTTTCGGGGCGCCATGGGCGCACAGTTTGTGTTTATGGATGACAACTCCCGTCCTCACCATGCAAACATCGTAAGCGAATGCCTTCAATCGAAGGATATCACCCGTATGGACTTGCCAGCATTCTCACCGGACTTGAATCCAGTAGAGCACGTGTGGGACATGCTTGGCCGACGAGTTGTAGCCCGTCAACCTCCTCCTACATGTCTACCAGAACTTCGGAGAGCATTGCTTTTTGAACGGTGTAATATCCCTCAAGATCAGATCGATAATTTGATACTCAGCATGCCTAGGCGTTGTACGGATTGTATTGCGTTGTCTGGGAGACATGCAATGTATTAACAATCATACCAACCATGTAATATTGGTGTCATGTATCTGGCAGCGGTGAGCCAATCAGCTGCCTGGCAGAGCCCAGCAAGTGAGAGAGAGAACAGTTGCATGTTAGCCTCAGAGGAGGCAGGTTGTAGGTTAATTATGTTGTAGGAGCGAGGTAGTGCTCCGAGTTTGCCTTTATTCTTTAAATGTTAATTTTTTTTTCATTATTCTTTGAAAGTTAATTTTTAATAAATGTTGGTGTCGTTTTCCTTATGGTGCCTTATTAATCCGCAAGGTCATTACAATTGGTTTTTTGTAAATAGGTTTTTTTTTTTTTTTTTTTTTTGTAATTTGCTCCAGGGAGAAAAAATCGCTAATTTTTTTAATAATATCATACATATAGCATCTTTTTTTGCTCTTTACCTTTTGTTTAATAAATAAGCTTTACAAAAAAGTCAAATTTGTTTTGCTTCTAACTCTTCCTTTGCCTGATTTTGCATTATCCTTAATTTATGGACATGAGTGTATTTCGCTATTTGTTCCAGCAAGAGGACGAAAGTCTAAAGCGTCTAGGTAGGTGTTAAAGATCCTGTCTCGTAAACTCTTAAACATTCTCACATAAGAATGGAAATATTGGTAAACATGTTTATTTTTAATGTATGTTACCAGTTTTGGCGGCTGCACTTCCTTGATAAAAAGATGAAAACATGTCACATGCAATTTTATCACAGAAACCACTATTTTCGAATGAGATAATATAGAGGTTCCCAAACCGATCATAGTACTAAAATTCTGAAAACGGAAAGTCAAAAAACTTCGAACTTAAGATTTTCAAATTATTCTTGAAATCTTTTAAAAATCGGAAACACTTTGTTTGCTATTGGCTACTTGTCACAAATAAGTCAACAATATGTTTTATCATCAGTTCAAAATCAAAGACGAAAACATTTGTGAAATAAAACAGAAACCAAGACTCAGTTGAATTCTTATTACGTTAAGCGTGAGAAACGTCTTACCTCAGTGAAATATGGATAAAGTATGGTTAGTTCAAGTTATCTGAATATGGTAAAACACGCGTGGTCTGTCTTCTTAGGAGGTGGGATGCCTCTGTGAAGACATTCAGGGAAATCGGCTCGCAGTCACATTACACATGCAGAAAACAACGAATAACAACTATGCAGCTGATTTGTTTGCCTGGAATCGAGCTTGGGTCTAACTGCCAGCATTTAGGTGTCTTAAGTCCCTCGGCCATTGGTGCAGCCCACAGCTGAAGTAAAGTTTGCGAAATAAAAGGACCTACGTAATCAGTATTCCAGGTAGTATGTAAAGCATAAAGATTATGTTTTTATTATTGAATATGCGAATTCAGTTTATGCGTATTTAATTATATTTATATACTTATTTATTTTATCTAGATATATTCAAATCTCTATGGTGCTTTAGTTTTGTCACGCCAAGTGATTTATTATAAATCCGTCAAACACACATCGATACATAAAATGATTGAGACTAAAAACATTTTCAAAAAACATTTTTCAATAGCAGTACTTTCTGAAAAGCAAAATTTCAAATACCATTAGTAGCAGACAAAAACTTTACATCGTCTGATGAATCCTTAATTTTAAATATATGATGTTATCCAGAAAATTATAGTAGAATACGCAAGAGGCAAAAAAATTAGTACTTTTAGGTGTGCTACCTGATGACTTGGTATGGCATGAAATTAGGTCTCAAACTCCTGGTTTTAAAAGCGAAATGTAAAACTGGTATTTTGCTTTGATAAATAAGCATTTCTTTCACATAATTATAAAATTTCAAAAACATTAGCTCAGGCAGGAGACTATGTTCTACAAAGACTCCGTATTCCTTCTTGCATCATAGTCCACTATAAAATGGCTTTATCACAATACAATAAAATTCTTCTTCAAGAAGAACTGCTAATTTAAGTTACTTTTAACGATTATTTCTTACAGTGATACTTCAAAACAACCAAGAAATACAACCGAGAAGCACAAAAAGAAGAATCTAAAAAATTTCCAAAATGATCCCGAAAAGTACAATTCAATACCCCTTTGTTGGCTTAACAAAGCATTTATATACAATTTGCAATAGTAATGATGCTCATATCAAAAGCATACTGTAGAGATATTTATTTAAAGAACAGTAATATGACGAAATATGTCACATTTATTACGAGTCAATCAATACATTCAAGTAATAGATGACATTCTATGCATTGAAATTCTATTCATTCAAATCTACACATTTAAATGATAAATCATAGATGATAAAATACATCAAAGCTTGAAAAAGGTTCAAAATATTTATATAATTTTTAAAAAGTGACGATAAATAAAAATATAGAAAAGCCTGAAGCTAACTATATCCCAGGAATTAAAATTATGTAATTTAAATTTACTACAATAGAGAAAGGGAAAAAGTTCTCATTCAAGTTTGTAGCCTTCTAATCAGAAACTATGTAAGACTTTGTTGTTGCTTAAATAACAGTATTCATATTCTTTCTCCACTCAACACTTAGCTGCCAGTATGCAAGTGTAAAATATATACATTATGTCCGCAAAATCCTTACCCGGCCTTTATTTTTACAGTCATTGGTCGCAGACATATACTACTTCCAGTTACAAAATTATTTAATTACACAAATATTCATATTCTGAGATGTTTAAATTAAAATAAATACGCTTTGCAAAAATCACGGAATATAATTTTGAATATGTTCTCCGGTCCTTATGCTTATGTTTAAAAAATTTTACATTTATTATAAAAAATAAAATAAAATACCAAAAGTATGACAAAAATTATCTGAGGTATCTAATTTATAAGCTATTTTCTCCCTCCTTCCAGCATGTCTTCTTGGTATAACGGTTAGCACACTGGGCGCGCATTCGATAGGTCCAAGTTCGAGTCCCGGCGAGGGCATTGCTCATTTTACACGTATTCCGTATAAAAAAACCTAATGACTCTACAGTGGCGCCCGAACTAAAAGGTGGATGATGATACATCAACCACCAGGATTTGAAGATTGGGTCTTCTAATCTCCAGTCGCCGTTTAAATGAGGGAGTATATAAAGTATTTTCTACTTCTTTTCTGCATGCTTTTATGGCGTAACAGTAGCACACTCAGCGCGTATTTCAGAGGTCCGAGTCTCGGTGAAAGCTTTCCACATTTTCACATGCCGTGCTTCAAAATAACCTAATGTTTCTACAAATTTTAAAATTTAAGATTACTTTTCTTGAAAATTCAGACATCGTACACAAATTGAAGACAGCGGGATATGAATTTGTATGTAACTACAAAAATATCAACTTAGGAAAAGATTTCTAATGTTAAAAGATTAAATAATGATAGTGACATGTAGATTGTCGTGAATAGTTTTGATTACTACAAACAAATTGTTTGAAAAATATATCTTGATTTTATGCTAAAAATGTATATGACAAGCGTCCGCTGCAAAACAGTTCTTCAAAGGAAAATTTATTTTGCATATTATTTTGAACAGGAAGAAAAATTAAAGATGGGACGTTTTTAATAATTGATAATCAAAAAATTGCATTTCAGAAATTAAAGGAGATAACTATCTTAGCTACTGTAAGATCAGATATTAAAAAGAACAAAAAAGATCAGTCTATCAATTTCTATGTTTAGTAATATGCAATAACAAAATCAATATAAAAATAATTCAAGAAACTGAAAAACATATTTTATGCTAATATTTAGATATAGACATCGTTATAGTTCATAAGAAAATTACAAAATGAGAAATTCCTTGAGAAAATAAAGGTTCCACTGACTGAACAATTCTAGTGAAATTTGCTGCCTTTATGTCTGTCCTTTTTTGCTACATATAATAGTGTTCCTAAAAACTAAAATATCTTTTAACTCATTTTAATATTCATGTTACAGTGTCACGATTGCACTTGCTAATGTGTGATTGAGCAGGGTTATGCGACTTGTTAACTCCTTTTCATAAACATATTTTTCAAAAACCGCAGAGGAAAAATTTTAGCAGTGAATCTTCTTGTGATAAGTCTGATAAATGTGATGGCCATACCAATGGACTCCCATGCTCATTAATAATTAATTTCCAAACGTTCTTTTCAGGTAATTGGGTGGCACTGTGGATAAATGTGCTTGAAGCACCTTTGTGCTGAAACACATAGAAAAATGTGTGTGTGATGTTATTTTGAGATGTAATTATTGCGATTTTGTGATGTTATTTTTGAGCTCAGTGAGATGTTATTTTCTAAAAAGTTAGATAACGATTCAATTAAAATATGTACCTGCTTATCGTCAGTTAACAAATCGATTAATGAATGGCCCAATCAACTTTTGGTATGTGATCTACACCAAACATTTACATTCCAGTGCATTACATGTTTATTGCGATATATAAAATATGCATTTTGCAAGGCCCAGACATGATTATGTTGTAATTTTACTATGCCAGCTCTAGTAAATTGGCATTCATCCATTCAAAGAACTTTTTTATAGTTGATATGTTATTATTTATTTAAAATAAAATTACAAAAAAAAAAAAAAAAAAAAAAAGAAAATCTGAAAGGTTACAGATTTTAAATTATGTCCTTAGGGGCGTTACAATAATCAGATTGAAGTTGAACCAAAACTAACTCATTTGAAGCCAAGTTTTCATTTTAAACATGACGCGTTTTTTTTTTTTTTTTTTTTTTTTTTTTTTTTGTTTGTTTCTTTCACCTGTAAGCTTGCTGTCCTCTGCTGTATTTTCATTCTTCTGATATTAAAAATGTAAAACATTTATTGAAAAATAGGCGCGCTTATAACCAATTTGAAAAGTGCTGTAAGTGATTAGTACAGTTATCACCTTTTACAATTAAATCTGTTAATTTTTCAAGAGAATATACAAATTATTTAATTTAAGCTCTTGAGAAGATCTTAGCCGGCGCCCTCTAAATTTTGCTGCTCTAGGCGGCTGCCTGCGTCGCCTATGAATCTGGACCGATGTTAAATTACCTTCATAAATTAATGAGAATCAAAAACTTATATAAATGAATAAAAGTTATATATAAAAATTTGAAATATAATTTTATTTTACAGAAACTTCACCAAAAAACCAGTCAAATATGGAGAAAACAGAATTTTAAAGGTATAAAAATTTCACTAGTATAACTTTGCATTGTAAGCAGCTGAACTCATTTTAAAAAGTAGCTTCAATTTTCAGCGTGATAAAGGGTTAATCATTTTTGAAAAATTTCGTAAACACTTCACAAATATTTCTAGATTCAAAATAAGAACACAGAAAAAAAAAAACTGTAATATTGACATTAAAGTCGTTTTGTCTTCCAGTTTGCAGCAACGGGATCAAGTTAGAAGAAAAGAAACTGAAAATCGTGAGAGACTATATGTCAAAATGAGTTTAAAGCCAAACACATAATTAAATACATTATTCCCGATTCCAAAATTTCGTAGGAAGCCATTTCGACCGTTGCCATCTTCGTACGACTTTAATCAGCCGAGATATTAATTTAAAACTCTGAAAACCCTAAGTTTCGCATTCATCTTTCTGAGTGGCAGCAGTGTCGCTACTGCTCGCTTTTCAAATCGTAGAGTTTGTTAATCAAAAATTTGCAAATTTTACGAAATTTATACATATAAAGAAGAATGTCTGTTACTGTGTTTGTTTGTTCGCGTTATTGATTTCTGATCAATTATGATCAATTTTTGGCTACATTGAATCCACTAAAATTGAATATAGGTGAAATATTGGATGGAACTTGAGCTTTACGACCACTTGATTGAAAAGACGAAAATCATTAAAAACTGCATGCCGTTATTGCTGATATAATGAGAGACAATTAGCTTATTATTCTATCGAAATTTTTTATGTGGGTTCCATATCGCATCAGACTGAAAAATGTATGACTATGAATAGTATTTTTTGCATAGTTATTAGAGAATGATTACAGCGGTATAATTCTCTCTGTTGTTATATGCAATCACTCTCAATCTAACTTAACTGGCATCGGCAGCTTCCGCTAGTAGATATATCACTCTTTTGTTGGGTTTCATCGCAGAATCTATTTTACGACCTTTAAAATAATAAAAATCTGATGTGTACACCACATGATGTCCTTGTACAGAATATTAAGTTATACGCAATTTTCCTGCATTTCATTTAAACTTACTGAATTAACAGTAAACGAATTTAGAATTAAATCTACTTCCTCGAAAATCGTCGAAAGCGCATAAACCACAATTAACGCCCTCTTTAACCCTTTAACTGTCAAGTTATTTTGATGATTTGGGTACACAAATTGTCAAATTTTTTTATTGGAAAAACCAAATGTAGCCGAAATAAACATCTCCCGATATATAATCGGGTATGACAATACAATGCACTCAAAAAAAAAAAAAAAATTACCCCGAGAAATACTCGGGCGTGACATTTTTGAACACCAGTGATCTCGGGCATGACAGTTAAAAGGTTAAAATTCACTATATTTATTTACCATAGCGACACTTCGGCGCTAGATTCACTTAACAGCGTTACATCTCATTCATTTTATAACTCAGAATGTGCAAAAACTATATCATCTGAAGAATCACCACATATTCTATTCAAATACTATAATAAATTTAAAACGATGTATAAAAGAAATCAAATAAATAAAAAAGAAACAGTTTTTCACAGACGATTCAGCGCCGCTTAAATGCGCATGCGCTACTAATTAATTCAGTTCTCATTTCCCGGTAAGGCAAAAATACAGAAGAATTCAAAATATTTTCATTAAAAATTGAAATATATAGAAAAACGTAAAACACCAAGGAAGTTCAAATAATTTTTTTTTAAAAAAATTTACATTAACATTATACTTTCTACGCAAAAACAAGCTAATAACTTAAATGATAATTCCAGAATGAATTAAGCATAATTTAATTCACAAATAAAAGAAGACCTTACTTTGTTATTGCGAAGTTTAGTTGCTCTAGATTGGCAACAAATAAACTATTCTGCTAAGTTTCAAATGTAAGCAAAATATGGCTGCTATGGTAAACGAAAATTAGGCTTAGCCGCACTTAAAAAACTTTTAAATAAGTCCACAATTATTGCATGCAGGTTAACTAAAGGCATAAAAACTTTAACCGAAAAATAAGAACAACAAAATTAAATCCTTTTTAAAGCAAAAAATGCACAATTTACAAATATATAAGAATAAAGAAACTGAGCTCACCCAGCGGAGTAACAGAGGATATATATATATATATATATATATATATATATATATACATATATTTATATACTTTTGGTGCGGTCAATTGCAACCAAAAAGGGGAGGTGCACATCTACATGTTATAGCAGTTCTGTATACAAAATTTCAACGTTCTGAAGCTACTCGTTTTTGAGTTATGCGAGATACATACATACATACGTACAAACGCCACGGAAAAAAATCTCTTCAGAATTAATTTTAAATCAGTTTTATAATTTTTTGGGGGAAACGGAGTCTTTTTCTGTCCTTACTTACAGATGTCAAGCAAAAACATCGTTAAATTGCATTCGATAGCGGTCAAAAAGGATATTTTCGTTGAAATATGATACCCGAAATTTTTCGAAATTACAATACTTTCTTTTCACATGGTACAAGGAAGTAATAAGCCACTGACTCATAATTCACTCTTTGCGAAGTACACTCATGGAAAAAACTCAACAAATTTTAAACTCTAACTCTTTAATTAACTATACACAAACTATAATACATAGTACCATCTATTACACCTAACTTACATTATTTCTCTAACCCTTCACCGACTCAAGCATTTACCAAACTGCTTTCTTTACTATTAAGACACAATAACAAGCTGAATAAGTACTAATTTAGAAGTCAAACAACGAAAATCAGCGTTAATTTTCACAATTTTCGCAGGACTAGTTTGGATGGTTTTTACCGAACCACCATCCTCAGCTGCAAAACCGCAAATGAACAAGATAGGAAATAATGATTAGATAAGATAAGAAAGCCTGGACAAGAATAAGCAAGTGGTGCCATCTGTTGGTGAAACCAGAACTAAAACATAATTTCTTTAAAGGCCAAAGGCAAAGATGGATTGGAATTAGGATCGTTAACAAGAACAGAAAGATTATTTTGAATGTAAAATGCCTCTAGAAAATCCAGTTCTCCAATGGAAGATGTTTTTCGAATAATTTTGGCAGCAAAAAAATTGAAAGTGTAATTTTCAGACCAACAATGTTGAGCAACAGAAGACTTCTGTGTTTCCTTTTTTCTAACATATGCCTCATGTTCCTTGCCGCGAAATTTTAAGGCTCTCTTAGTTTGGCCAATGTAAATTAAACCACACTGGCAAGGAATCCTATAAATACCCCAAGAATTCATATCCGGAATAAGGTCCTTGAGTACGGAACTCGGAATTTTATTGATGGGAGTATAAACAACCCGAAAGTTAAATTTCTGCAAAATATGGGCAACTTTATAGCTAATTGATGGAAAGAAGGGAATGACAACAGAAATTTTATAATCTCCTAAAACAAGAGTGTGCCTTTTTGTCTGTTGAGATGAGAATTTTTTAACTGCTTGATTAATAATGTTGAGTGAAAAGCCCCTGTCAATAGCTATCGCTTTTAAATAATTTAGTTCTTCATCAAGAGCTAGTTTGGAGGAGCAAACTTGAAGAGCACGGGAAATATAGGAATAAAATGAAGCTAACTTTTGTTCAGTCGGTGAACATGAATTAAAGTGTGGTGGAAGGCAAACCGATGAAGGTTTACGGTAAACCGTAGTACTGAAGTTGGATGTGATACGTATTACCAGAATGTCGAGAAACGGAAGAGAAGTGCAAGTCTCAAGTTCAAAAGTGAACTGAGCAGGATCAATAGAATTCATTGTTGAAAGAACTTTATTTAAATCATCTTTATTACTTTCAAACAGGGTGAAAGGATATTACAAGCATATGTATAAATATTACAAGGAAACTGAGGGATTAGCCATGGGAAGCCCCCTCAGTCCCATCCTGGCTGATATCTACATGCATTATTATGAATCAAAATTGTTTGAAACTTTAAACTTCCCGGCATGGTTCCGCTACGTAGACGATACTTTTACGCTGTTTGAAAGTAATAAAGATGATTTAAATAAAGTTCTTTCAACAATGAATTCTATTGATCCTGCTATTCAGTTCACTTTTCAACTTGAGACTTGCAATTCTCTTCCGTTTCTCGACATTCTGGTCACACGTAACACATCCAGCTTCAGTACTACGGTTTAC
Organism: Stegodyphus dumicola; assembly: GCF_044657685.1. Lineage (NCBI taxonomy): Eukaryota > Metazoa > Arthropoda > Arachnida > Araneae > Eresidae > Stegodyphus > Stegodyphus dumicola. The sequence goes on from NC_140777.1 coordinate 106,820,820, forward strand.
CGTAAACCTTCATCGGTTTGCCTTCCACCACACTTTAAATCATGTCATCCGACTAAACAAAAGTTAGCTTCATTTTATTCATATTTTTTCCGTGCTCTTCAAGTTTGCTCCTCCAAACTAGCTCTTGATGAAGAACTAAATTATTTAAAAGCGATAGCTATTGACAGGGGCTTTTCAGCCAACATTATTAATCAAGCAGTTAAAAAATTGTCATCTCAACACATTGAAAGGCACACTCTTATTTTAGGAGATTATAAAAATTCTGTTGTCATTCCCTTCTTTCCATCAATTAGCTATAAAGTTGCCCATATTTTGCAGAAATTTAACTTCCGGGTTTTTTATTCTCCCATCAATAAAATTCCGAGTTCCATACTCAAGGACCCCATTCCGGATATGAATTGTTGGGGTATTTATAGGATTCCTTGCCAGTGTGGTTTAATTTACATTGGCCAAACTAAGAGAGCCTTAAAATTTCGCGTCTAGGAACATGAGGCATATGTTAGAAAAAAGGGAACACAGAAGTCTTCTGTTGCTCAACATTGTTGGTCCGCAAATCACACTTTCAATTTTTCTGCTGCCAAAATTATTCAAAAAACATCTTCCATTGGAGAAGTGGATTTTCTAGAGGCATTTCACATTCAAAAAAATCTTTCTGTTCTTGTTAACTATCCTAATTCCAATCCATCTTTGCCTTTGGCCTTCAAAGAAATTATGTTTTAGTTCTGGTTTCACCAACAGATGGCGCCACTTGCTTATTCTTGTCCAGGCTTTCTTATCTTATCTAATCATTATTTCCTATCTTGTTCATTTGCGGTTTTGCAGCTGAGGATGGTGGTTCGGTAAAACCATCGAAACTAGTTCTGCGAAAATTTTGAAAATTAACACTGATTTTTGTTGTTTGACTTCTGAATTAGTGCTGTCTTTACACTTAGCTTAGAGCTATTACATGGCCTCTATGAGTGATCTCAACACTGTTGATGGTAATTTACTCATTGTTAAATGCTTGACTACCTGATTTTCTTGTTATTCTTGTAATTATTGTTGTTAACTACAGGTTTATGTTCAGGCTTCTGTACACTGAATTCCTTTTCATACTTTTTGTGATTTCAGCTCACTTAAAGATAAAAATGCATGACTGCCAAATCCTCAGTTTACACTTTACTTTCTTAAAACTATTAAAGAAACCTTAGGCTCAACTAAATAGTAAGTAGGACACGGTTTCGGTGTATGTTGATTTTCTTTGGTCTTCTTTTTATGTGTCATCTTCCATACGTAGTCATAATGAAATGATTAACGCCTCTGCCAATCATCAAGTGTTCATAACTACATTTCATAACAATGCCGAAGCAACATTCTTTTAATTTCAAAAAGAAGAAAAAGGAAATAACTTTCATAACCGTAACTTATCGTACACGATTGTCGCCCTTGAAATGCTCGGGCTATGTTGCTGAAACCGGATGTTTAATAATATGATAACCAAATGAGATAGCAAATAAAAAAGTTTTTTGTTAGCCATTTTCATTTCTTAAACGATATTCTTTAATTATAATTTTTTTAAATGCTAAGATTCTAAATGAGTAAAATATTTTGAATAGCTTATAGAATACTTTCGTGCATTATTCATACAGTTCGTGGTCGCTTTCACCTCTTAAAATGAGTCCAAATATTAAAAAATATAAGTTTATAGCCGAGGTATAGAAACTTTTATACCGAGTCCCTTTGCTTATATGCAATATCAGCACTATTGATAGTCCTATAAAAATTTTCTAATGATAAAAAGGCAAATTATTGAAATAAATAAAGAGTATGAATTTTTCAAGAATATTTTAAACCAGATTGCAAAAATATCATCTAAAGAATTGGTATCAACAGTTAAGAATATCCTAAGGAAAAATTTTAATAAAGTTTTGAAGTTATAAAAAAATATTAAACTCTACTAGAACAAAGATAGTACAACCATGATACTAAATTTTTTAGCCGACATATGAGAAAAAACATATCAGTTCTCGTATTAATGCGAACGAGTGTGCTTACAATCATCTATGCATGCTCTATGTTCTAAGTATCCATGCATGCTTTGTTTTTTCTAACAAGTGTAAGAAAATTAAGAAAATAAGCTCTTTTTTAGGTGTTGAAAAAACATGAACGCTCTTTTTAAGTGCTTAAAATGTCAAAATGCTATTAAAGTTATTTTACTACATATTTAATATTTTTATTTTTAATTTTAGTATGGAAACAATTAATCAAGAAAATATTCATTTCATCCATAACCAAAAACGTTTGTGATCTACTTAGTTTATATTTTCGTGAAAGAAATTAGCAATTAACTGGCAACCCTAAAACTGTTCTTATCCCTATACCTCGCTATATGCAGAGTTGCAAGTTTACAGTATCGCAAATTAATTTTTTTCCTTTGATGTACGAAACTATTATTTATTTATTATCCTTTAATGGAACCTTATAATTCTTGACAGGAAAAAAAATTTAAATGGAAGAAAATTTGAGAACAGATTTAAAAAAATAATGAAATAATAAAACATTACTTACTCAGTTCCTAACAATACTATTCATCCAAGAAAGAACAGATATAACCTTTTCTTCTTACTTTTATTTCAAAAGAATTTATCACTCTGAAAATAATGACCTTAATCTAGAACCTGATAAATGCAAACATTTTTATGTTACCTATTTTGTTTGGAAAGACTCATTGTTACGTATCCTTCCACTATAATGCGAATAATTTTAGCTTTTATAAAAAATATTGTTTTTTTTATTTTTGAAATACTATATTTGTTTTTGAATTTCCTAATATTTTTAATCATTATTAATGCGCCAGTTGCACTCCTTAAAAGATTACATAATTTACTTTCAAATTTCGTATAAAACTTAATTTTATATAGTGCAAAACAATAGTATTTCTAGTATTTACTTATTTATTCAATTTTCTTTTCATTAATAAAAATTTAATTTAAAATATCAGATTTTAAGTTACTGATACCTTTTCTGAACAGGCTATGAATACTTGTTACATTAAAACACAATAACACCCCGAACAAATACTAATTTAAAAGTCAAAAGCGAAAATGATTTCCGCTTTTGCAGCTGAAGATGGTGGCTCGGTAAAACCACCGAAACTAGTCCTGCGAAAATTTAAAAATATAACGCTGAATTTTGTTGCTTGACTTTTGAATTAGTACTTGTTACATGTCAACAGTTACAGTGCAATTCTGATTATCCTTCAGTTTCCGGGGCCTCTTCGCGACGGATGCGAGAATAGATACTCCTGCCGCCACCACCATCCTTACATGTACGAACAATCGATAACGAAGATACATTTTTTATCATATTTCAAAACTTAGCATGGATAAGAATCGAGATTGCAATTGAAAACTGTTCACATATTTCTTTAGTTTGCACTCTATTGTGCACAAAGAAAAATAATTAAATCGAAAACCGTCTCTAGCTACGTCATGATAAATAGAAAGTTACTTTAAAACGACTATTCTACAGTACTTAAGTTCAATAACATTTTTTAATTGTTATGCGCAGACAAAATATTCTGTCGAAGGAACTGTTATAAACTCATAAAAAAAGACTGATATTTCATGCTTATAGAGTTTATGCGGTAATTTTTAGTGGGAAAGTTTTCTGCGTAATTTTGTTTGATAATAAAGCCCCATTTTCTTTAAATAAGTCTTTCAGCTTAGAGATACCATTTGGTTTTTGGGAAGCTTAAAATGTGTATTATAATCTGTGCCTTCTCTGTGATTATAACCACGGATCTGCCAATTGTCAACTTTGCTACCATTTACATTGCCGGAGCACGCATGGGGAGAATGCGAATGCGATGATTCCGTATATTCTCTTTTACTTAAAGAACGCTACTACTTCACTGAGTTGAGTGCAAGACCCGGTCAACCAAACCCAGGAGGCGACGAATTATCAATCACCTTATTTTGAGTTGGGGCGCCACTGCAGAGGTCATTAAGTTTTTGGGGAGCATGAAACTTGTATAATCAGATATACTTTCGGACGGAATTCCAAACACAGACCATCTAGTTGGCAGCTAGACGAACTACCAGTTACATTATGAAATCATGCATGGACGGAGCATATCATAATTTTTTATAATTTTCTTCACATAAGTTTTTTTTTTTAAATTTTCTTTACAAAATCCTGCAATATGTTCCATTTGAATTTACACATTGTTTACCATTATTATTTTTTCTTTAATTTTGATTTGGATTAGTTTCTGTTTTATTAGTTTACTTTTAGTATATCTGCTATATCTACAGAGATGCGTCGCTGGCTCACGGGTAACAGAAACTCGTTATTTAAAGTGACGGATGAAACATTTTCCACTATAAATTATTTTGCTTTCTCAATTCCTTTTCTATCTCTAAATAAAATTATAAGACCAAGTGTATGGATTAGAAGTACTGTGCAGAAAGGATAACAAATGAGAACAGACCGTGGAGATTGATCTGTATGATAGATTAACAGTTCTAGTGAAATAATCTGCAGTGCCTCAAATGTCATTCCACGTTTGACAGAATACATGCCAATAAACAGTTTTCGAGATTACCAGGTTCCTCTTCTCTGTTACCAATAAGACAGGATAAGTTTTGAGTTAATTTTCAGTCCACATATTCCTCCCAGACGTGACAGTAACAAACATGCTAGTTTTAAACAGAAGTCTGTCTGGGCAGTCTAATGGTTAAAGAAGGATGCTCTGAATCCCATTTTGTGGGCTCGAAAACCGCTAAGACTGGTTATTTATGTATGTCCTAAATTCTTCGCTTTTCGCCTTTTATATCCATCGCACTTTATGAGGGATTCTGGGCAGCGCTCTCGATTCTTGATGACAAGACGGTTAAATAACCAGTGGGTTCCGACAAATGGGAGAAGTTGCAAGTGTGCGGCCATTTGATTAAAAAGAAAGTTTGAAAAATATTTGATTGGAGGTCCTTTAGTTTGGTCGCTCCTTTACTATCTGAAATCGATCAAAGGCATATCAGTTACTCTCCAGCAAGAAAGTAATGTACAAAGGCCTCCCACAGGGAAGCGTACTTTCGCCAAAATTATTTTGCATTTTTGTCAATGACATGCCTTAGCCTTTCTCTTCAACTGTTTTAAAGTATGCTGATGACATCGTGGTTTTAACTAATCCCTGAACCCTCAAAATGCTGTAGACAAGCTGAAGTACCAAATTAATGAAATAGATGCATGGTGCAAGCTATGGAAGATTAAAGTGAACCCTTCTAAATGTAACATAGTGATTTACAGACGGTATAAAAAATTGTTCCAGCTTACTATTGACGTAAAAATTGACAATATCCCAATTCCTGTTGTAAATTCTTACAAATATCTTGGAGTGCATATTGATAGAACTCTCTCTTTTCATGATCCTGTGACTTACGCAACCAATAAAGTTAACGCAGCATTCATGGCCATCTACCCGTTATTAGGACGAAATTCTAAATTGGATTTAAAGATTAAAAGAACACTTTATATCATCTTAATTCGCCCAGTTTTATTGTATGCCGTACCGGCCTGGGCTACAGCAACGAAAACAGACAGACAGACGATGAATGTGTTACAAAACAAGATACTTCGATCTATTACAAACGCTCCCTGGTTCATAAGAAACTTGCAGCTCTATGAAGAGTTAAAAATTCTACCAATTCAGGAACAGATTCTGATCACAGCACAATTTTTTCACAAGTATGCAAAATTCTCCATACTCTAACATAAGAAATCTTACTAGTTACGATCCCACTCAGGAGAGTGTTGTAAATCTCCCACGTTCAATCCACCACAACCACGGTGGTGATGATGTGCATAATGTAAATATTTCGTATTTTTTTCGTATCTTATTTACTCACTTTTTTTGCCTAGTTTGTGTTTAGTGTTTTGCACCAAGGACTTTGTGATTTTTATAAATCATCTTGACAAAGCGAACTGTGCACCGTTTTTGTGTATAGCCAAGTTTGGTATTATTTTAAAATGTGCTTTTCGTAATTCTTCAACGGACTTTGATTTTGCAAAGCCATTGAACTGTGTAATTTAAATATTTATGAACTTGGAAATTACTTACTCTCTGAAGTTCAGTTAGAATAATCCCAGCTAATTTTTTTTAAAAATTACATGTATTTTAGATATCAGCTTTTTGCGTCTCATCATCATAACCGCTCTGCTTAAATAAAGGATCAATCTGAATATGACTTTATGTCATGGACTTTACGATGTACTTGTTTCTCCTGCTCTATGCACGCTCGCGTAGCTGCTAACTGTGTGTAGGACTTCAGCCGCACCTACTCATGTATTTACGAATGTTTTCAATCAAAGGCACACAAGACAGTGTGCCTTTGATTGAAAACAAAATAATAAAGTAAGAACCCAAGAGCCAAGATATCTACTGGTGATTACTCTTTGTAGTAGAGGCCAGACTTTAAATTTACGATCCAGATCCAGATCCAGCATATCAGTTAGGAGAATCGTCAACAGTTCATATTTCGATGTCTTGCATTTTTTCTTTTTTGTTATAAACTAAAGTTTGAAGCAGCTGGGTGAACAAATTAGACTCTACCATTAAAGATGCTTAAACAAGAGAAAACTACGAAAAAAGAGATGAACAGTAATTTTAAATCCCAACTATGAAGCACTAGAAAGGACCTTGAACGTACATTTTACGACAATGAAATTAAATGATTCTACTGACATGAACACAAAATTGCTTACTGTTGCTCATGAAACCTTTGAGTCGTCGCTTAGTTGGCGTAAACTGATCACGTCTAGTAAACGAGTCAGAGAATTTCTACGTATTAACAGTTACTTTTTCCCAGGATTTGAAATTTCGTTGGCACTGCATTTTTAACACAATGCTAAGCATTTATTAGCTTAAAAATTCAAATAATGTACTTTAGTGTTCAAAATGCTGACCAAATATTTCAAAATAAGGGTAATACTGATAATAAGTAAAAATCTTAATTTTCTTATCACGCTATTCGATTTACCTAAAGGTTAACAGCATAATAAAAGGAAAGCATCAGTTGGTAATAATACTATTTTTTATTTGTCAATGGCAATTTTTTCCCTTTGTTTATTACTAGGATAATTTTTATGTTTATATTCAGTTTTTAACTATTTTGATAATTCAATCAATTTCATCTAATAATTTGGTTAACATTACTAAAGCATCATGTGGCTGATATAAATAAAAAATGGAAAAGAACGAGTATATAATTTTGCTTAATAATTAAATTAATACAATTATTTATTAATAACCTGAACAAACATGAACTTTTGTGCATGACAGATATGTTGTTAAATTGAGATAAATGACTAAAAGTTTAATAGTGTATTAAAAATAAAATTAAAAGTAATATTAAATCACGTAGATATCTTTCATTCGTTATACTTTTTAAGGTAATTATTTCGAGCAAAAAATAAAATAAATAAATATCAAGTAGCTCCTAAAATAGATTCCATTTTATTTGTAAAGTGCATATTAGATGCACAGTATATATAAAAAATATATGAAATAATAAAAATAAAAAAAAAAAAAATCTGAAATGTTTCAGATTTTAAATTACGTCCAAAGGGGCGTTTTTTAACGTTTTGAGTGTTACCTTTATTTATTAAATATCATGTTCTTTGCACTTAAACCATAAAATTCAGTTCAAGAGCAATATCGCAAAATAATGTTAAATTAAGCATATCTTTAGAATTTCCGATATACACAGTCTCGCGAGCTGGAGATAAAAGTATTTTTTTTTTATATATAACGTTGCCATTTCTCGCTTTTAAAGCATTGAGTTTGTAAATCAAAAATTCGTTAAAGTTTTACAAAATATAAAATTTTTAATAAAACAAATTCCAAATTTGGGATTTCAGATGCCCATATTTGCAGTAGGATTTCGTCATTCAAAATTCGATGGCTCTATGTACCATTGTTTTATCACAATGCGAGAAATAGACAATCATTTATGCAGATTTTTCATTATTTAATTTCTTCAAATATAATGCAGGACCCTAACATTTTGTGGCAACAGTTTGAAAAGTGAACCGACGTTTATGAGTCCGACGCAAAATCGCAAAACGAAAACAATAGTCCTTCAGGGACAAAGCCCCTTTGGACTAAAAAATGGTAGAAGGCTATATTTATTAAAATGATAGCATCTAAAAATTATGAACATAACGAAGCTTAGATGCCTTCAGCGCATAATACCTTTAATTGCAGATTTGTATTTATAGAGTTTTAATTACAGACTCTATGTATTAATTAGTATTATAAAACTTTATTTTCTTATTTAAATAGCAAAACAAGAAAATTTATCAAATTATAAAACTTATCATGTATGGATATATCAGATTTTAATAATAGGTTAAATGAATAAATTGTCATTGAAATAAAATCCATTATAAGAATTTTTAATCTCTCTATTTTGATTATATTCGAAACTAATAAGGATTAATTCGATTTATAAACTTTTAAAGAGTTATTAAAATAAAATGATTAGAAATTTTAAATGAGTATATTATATAACTATTAAGTATTTTAAAAAATTATAAGCCCCCAAATTTGCTTTATATTACTTATTTTGAGAATAAAAAAGACATGATAGAAAATGAAAGTTTTCTCACCTATCTAAGGAAATGTCAAGACTTGTTTGATCAGAATATAATCCTCTTCGATAAAAGCAGACGTGAGTGATTTCCTCTAACTCAGAACCATCATTAGAGCATCTGCTTCCCTTTATAGTTAGTGACCACGTAACTGCAACCGACCCACTTTTATACCTGCCCGTTTTTCATGTAGGCCACTGTCACTCACAGAGCTACTTTTATTGGGGGATGAAATTCACCATCGAGTTCCGTCCCAAAAGAATAAAAGTAATAAAAAGAAAATTTGAGACATCTAATGGCGATAACGGTCCCCTATTTTAGACCAGTGAGTGAAGTGAATTCACAGCGATGTTTCCATGATGCACGTGGGCGTGAGCTCGTGGAAAGTTTAAGGCGGGAAAGTGAAGAGAACAATGGTTCAGCGCGTGTGCTGAAAATTGTGCTTATCAAGATCAAAATGATTATCGCTTTGTTCTGCACTATGAGGTTTCGTTAAGCATCAGACTATTCATCTCTCTTTCGGGAAAGGGATAGAAATAGTTTAACTTTTTAGGATGCTTCTGTCACGGTCTTGGTGTAATTTAGGAAATTAAATTCTTTTAAACAATCCATTTTTATTTTTCGCTCTTTTTTTTATAAACTATGTTTAGGAAACGACCAACTTATTATCTAAATATTCCTTAACATATTAGACTGCTTTAAACTACACTTAGCTGCCTTTCTACTTCTTATTCAATTTTCATGAAAAATTTTCTATTTGAAATTTAATACACCTCGCTTTATACCTTTTGAAATATTATTTTTTCAAGTGATAGATTTATTTATTGAAAAGGTTTTCTTTTTAGAACATTACTCTGAAATTAATTAATGGATTTCCATTAATTAATTTCAGAATAGAAGAATTTGAGGCAGTATGCAACTCAATGTTTGCTTCCAGTTTCATATTTTGAGGTTTAAATTTATCGACTCAAATTATTCACGTATTTTCTGAAACACATTCAAATTTACAGATTTAAATTAATAATTATTTTAATTAATCTGTAAATAATCTAGAAAGGTTTTCCATTATTTTAATTATAACATGTTTCCAGTCTTCAATTAGTTCTCTTTAGAGATCATACTGTACTTTTTATCAATAAATTTATTTTCAATCAACTGTAATAAACTTCAAGCAGTCATCGTTATTGATAAACTGTACACGTTTTTAACTTAACCAATAACAATTTTTAATTACAATTATAGGCATTCGCACCCATTTTTCAATGGGTAAATTTACTCAAATGGCTCTTTTGTTCGAAGAATTTAAATAAACATATAAGAGAAAATAAGAGATCAATTAATATAAAAAAATCTTCTTTAAAAAATACATATTAAGTAATTTTAGAGCAGGGCATTTTTGGTTATGCATAATGTTATTGCAGAATCATTTTATGAAATTTATTACGAATCATTTTATGAAGCATTTTCGTCGTTTTATTTCATTAATTTAATTACTTTTAATAAAGGATATTTTATTTGGTTATTTCGCATTTTATAGGTTGCTTTTAAAGCATGTATATTTTATTTTGCTTCCTCTAAGTTTTAATTGCTGATGACAATCTAGTAAACGCTGTAATAAAAATTTATATCTACTCAGGGTGGTGGTAGTTTATTACTTGCACAAACTTCAAATGATAATTCGGTGAAAGCTTTATTTTCAATATTTTTCCATAAAACCTCAAAATTAATAGCAAATTTTTTGGCTGAATTATCGTATTTTTATGGTTAGCTTCTCTACATAATAAATTTCTGTCAATTTTTTATAATAACTGACTTTAAGTTATCTAAAATTAAATTTACAGATATTTATTTATAGAAATTTGATTTTAAATTGTTTATTAATATTTATAACTACCAAACTGAGTGTGAAAATCATGAATTCTATTTCAGACACTCAAGGATCATTTCAAATAAAGGTGAACAAAATTGTTGGTAACTGGAATGTTTAAATACTTTTACTTTAAAATATGAAATAGAATGAATTAAATAATATAGCTTAATAGTATGAACATAATAATATATTTATTTATTGTGATTTGTGTAATTTAATAGTGTGAACATAATAATATGTTTATTTGTTGTCATTTCCATATTTCGTAAGATGAAATTAATACTGTTGCGTGCGTACGGGTTCGTTATGAAATGAATGCACAAGTCCGATGAAAAATGAACAAAAATTTATTATTATCACAACAAAAATGCTTAAATTTTCTCAAATTATCATGCAGTATTACAATATCTCACAGTACTTATCTTTTAACTACTCAAATGTCCAATAGAACGTAATTCAAAACAGCTAAAGAACGCTAATCTGCGAATTCGCTACAATCAACAACAGTAGTTTTCTAAACAACAACAAACTAAGCAGCAACTACAAACTGAGATGTTTTCCTCCTTTTATAAGATTTTAAAATCACGCGCTAGAATTTTCCAGTACTTTCTCGAAATCAAAAAGAGATATTTATTTATTTAACGCACGCGCTCTTGTATTTTTAATTTTTCCGGCTTAGCTTTCTTTTAATATTCGTCACGCGCTGCACTGCGCGAGAAATAAAACCATTTAATTTATAATTGAACTAACATTAGCTTTTTAAATACCAAATTCGTAACACTGCCCCCTTCCCAAGGACTGCACGTCCCGGGCAGTACAATCCCTGGACAGGAAGCTAAACTTACAACTGTGGCATAATTGCAACTGAGGCATAAACATTACATTACAATATCAAACAACATAAACAATAAATGCAATAACTAACTTAAACAAATCAAATGCTATCAAATACTAAATACAAAACAAATACTAAATACAAATAAAATACTAAATGCAAATCAAATACTAAATACAAATCAAATCAAATACACATTTAAAAACAAAAAGTACCATGGTCTGATACTATTTACAATTATTTACATTACGTACTATGGCCATAGTAATGAGCTAACCTGTCGTAAGAGTTCGAAGACTCACGGATCCGAACCACGGCGTCATTCGTGTTCAGTACTGTATATGGACCATCCGAAGGTGACTGTAATTTAGGACTCAGTCCTTTTCGTTGAATCGGGTTCCACAACCATACCTTGTCTCCTTTGTTGGATCTATGTCTAGTAGCTCTTGTGTCGCATCTGGTCTTCATTTTCTCCGTCGCCAAGTTGACTCGCTTTCGTGCAGAACGGTGCATCCCCTCAAACCGGGCCTGGGCATCTTGGATGTGTTCCTCAGGCGATGAAGGAGCATCCGTAGGGCGACTAAACAGGCGGTCACAAGGCAGACGAAGGTCTCGACCGAAGAGCTTCTGGGATGGAGAATAGCTGGTAGTCTTGAGTTTCTTTTCGACCCTGGTATGATTTCGGCAGCTTCCCAAGCTCGATCTTTCGGACAAGGCGTCGACATTTCCAGGCGAGGATCCCTTTTGAGGATGGATAGTCATGCCATCAGATGCTGAAAGCAGCTTATTGTTTTTGAAATCTAAGGAAAAATTGTATTTCCTTAAAAAGTCCAATCCGAGTATGCATGGATCTGTAATATCCGCCACATATGCCGTGTGATGGTAGGCGGCACTTCCAAACGTGATGTTTACGTTTAACTTCCCAGTTATGTCGATCTTGTCACCAGACGCAGTCTGAAGGGTAACACAGGATGGCGTCCAAATAAGTTTATCTTTAAACTGTTCAGCTAAATCTTTCCTAATGATGGTAACATTAGCTCCTGTGTCAATGATCATATTGCAATGAACTCCATCGATATTCCCATTGATGGACAGTCCGTTATTGTTGCCACTCACTATAGAGATCTTAAGCGCTTTAAAACAGGGTTTTTCATTATCTGGCAACCTCCGTTCCTTGATATGGTCATTAATTTCTTTCCTGCGTCGTTGCTCAGAAATTGTCTCAATTTTCGTACCCTGGGGTGTTCTGCAATTCTTTCGTACGTGGCCTTCAGCTCCACAGTTCCAGCACTTTGGTTTCTTGTCAGTCCTTTTCCTTCCCGTGGCATTTAATTGTCTGTTTAAATCGTATGCCTTATTTTCCGTGCTCTGGGGAGTTCTGCAGTTCCTTCGTAGGTGGCCTTCAACACCGCAATTCCAGCACTTTAGGGTCGGTTTTGTTTCACCACTATTCCGTCTTAAAGCATTCACTGGTCTTGTCAACTCATCCGTTTCATTATCCGTGCCCTGGGGTGTTCTGCAATGCCGTCGTAGGTGACCTTCAGAACCACATCTCCAACATCTTACAGCCACTTTGTTCTCACTGCTACTCCGTATCAAATCTTCGACTTGTCTGGCTAAATCATCTAAACGAGCCATCAGTTGATCCACTGGCTCATGGACTCGCACAGCTCTAACTGGGTAGCGGTCTCTACTAGTTGCTTGCTGGGCTGCCTCGAACTTCATGGCGTACAACAGAGCGCTTTTTATGTCCTTTACATCTGCCATTCGAAGAGCTTTCTGTATTTCAGTATCTCGGATGCCGTCGATAAAGTATTGCAAGGACAGGATTTCCGTTGTTTCTGTCGGGCATTCCGAAAAGGCGAGATGGGACAGCCTTTCAACATCCGCGGCGAGCTCCTGAAGTGTTTCGGTAGGCTTCTGTTGACGAGATTTTAATTGGAGCCTGCTGTAGTCTTTTAAACACTTCTCCCCAAAGCGCAACTCCAAGGCGCCGGACAGAGCTTCGAAATCTAACCTTTTGTTTTCGGGAAGAGTCTGAAGGATATCCGCTGCGTCGGCTCTTAGAGAAGCGGCGAGATGACAGGCCTTAGCTTGGGAATCCCATCCATTCGCATCCGCCACGATAGAAAATTGTGTCTTATACACCTGCCAGGAGGTCTTCCCATCATATGTGGATAGCTTCAGAGGTGGACGAGCAGGCATTGGTAAGAATTTAAAATCATCACTCCTGCTCCCTGCCGACGCTACGAATTTCTTTAAAGTATCCATTTCTTTGGCAACTGCAGAAACTCTCTCATCAATTTGTTCTTTTACAGAAGAAACTCTTTCTTCTATTTCTTCTTTCACCGAAGAAACTCTTTCTTCAATATGTCCAACTTTATTTTCAACTGCGTCAATTCTGCCTTCCATAGCTTCAAATTTATTTTCTATTATGCAAGTAATTTCTCTTTTCATTTCTTCTTGACCAGCTTGAACGGCTTTCATTTCGTCCTTAACGGATTCCTGGCCCAATTTCATTTCTTCCTTAACGGATTCCTGGCCCAATTTCATTTCTTCCTTAAATGATGCTTGGCCAGCTTCCATCTTTTCTTGGAATGCAGCAAAAGCACTAATGAGCTGTCTCAATTGTTCTTCCATCGCTCTTGTTATTGGCATTCAAACCCCACTCCTGACACCAAAAATTGTTGCGTGCGTACGGGTTCGTTATGAAATGAATGCACAAGTCCGATGAAAAATGAACAAAAATTTATTATTATCACAACAAAAATGCTTAAATTTTCTCAAATTGTCATGCAGTATTACAATATCTCACAGTACTTATCTTTTAACTACTCAAATGTCCAATAGAACGTAATTCAAAACAGCTAAAGAACGCTAATCCGCGAATTCGCTACAATCAACAACAGTAGTTTTCTAAACAACAACAAACTAAGCAGCAACTACAAACTGAGATGTTTTCCTCCTTTTATAAGATTTTAAAATCACGCGCTAGAATTTTCCAGTACTTTCTCGAAATCAAAAAGAGATATTTATTTATTTAATGCACGCGCTCTTGTATGTTCAATTTTCCGGCTTAGCTTTCTTTTAATATTCGTCACGCGCTGCACTGCTCGAGAAATAAAACCATTTAATTTATAATTGAACTAACATTAGCTTTTTAAATACCAAATTCGTAACAATACTAAACGAATTTACTTAAATCTTTCATGGAAATTTTAAAATTCATTTGGTTCTGAATTTTTCACCACTCTTTTTTTTCCCAGCATTTGAGTACAAAATTTTCCTGTTTTAATTCTGAAAAGCGGAATATATACTTTACAGAGTTAGTTAAATAGGATTAAATAAAACTACCTCGATAAAATAAATGTATTATCCTGCTTTATGAAATTTCCAAAATTTTTCATTTTTGAAGTTTTTACAATATTTTGCCTTAAAACACATAATTTAGATTATGTGTGTTTGTAATTATCTTCCTTTCAAAAACCGGTCAAGAAAAGTCTGTTTCTAGCCATCTTCCTCTGATAGTATTCGTATAAACAAAGAATGGGGAATGCTGGAAATTGTGATAAAGGTCAAAAGAAATTTCACGTACCAGCTGATTTTCAGACTGAGAATTTCTCGTTATTCGTTTATCCGTCTTCAAGGTACAGGGGCTATTAGCGAAGCAAGCATTAAGTCCGAAGCTGAGAATGAGATAGTGCTGAAAACCACGTCCAGAATAGATGGTTTAAAAATATTTAACACAAAAAGGTAAAGAAATCTTGAGAATATGATGTTTGAAGAAATATAAATTTTGTTACCACATTTTACCGAATCTTAGTAGCAATTTATTGCTCAAAATAAAGTTTTAAAATTTTATTATTAAGCTTTATATTTTAAAATTTGATCAATATACTTTCATTTATTCACTTTGCTAAAGTTTTCATACTGGGGTAAGTAAATAATTATCAAGTTTCGCTGCATAATTGCGCATCTGGTTTAACATCTTCTGACATAAAGAATTTTTGCCAGTTCAGGTGATTCATTAAATTTGTATTCAGTTTTGCTTTTAGTGTGACCATTGGGACTAAATTTTTACTTTAATTTTCAGTATTGGGAGTCATCATATTTCATTAAACAATGATTCTGAACCTGGTTCTGAATTCAGTTAGTAAGAGTTTTAAGATATTCCATGATTGTAGAGATATGTTTTGTCTAAATTGATTTACAGAGCTCCAATTTTGACCTAATTACAAGGAGGTTAATATTACTAACCTCCAATTTTATCCTAATTATAGAATAATGATGCTGAGAGAGATGAGAGCCGATATTCATGAAGGATCGTTGCTGGTCATAGAAGAAATGGATATAAATGATTAAAATATATAAAAAAATTTATAAATGATATGAAATATGTGATTGGTGTTTTAAATAAACATTAGTGTTTGAAAACATTTCATAAATTAAAGAAGCATTAATATGTGATAAATAAAGCATTTTTAAAAAATTTATTTTCATGAAATGCTACTTAAAGTTATCAAAAAATCCTAAACTAAAACTTACGTTTTATAAACATGATATTTATACATGAAAATAAATTTCGCTTGCACGATTCATGAGGTAGTTTATGTATTCCAAAGCATCCATTATTATATCAAGAGGAAAACTGTTTTTCTTTTCCTTTCTTTTTTTAAAATTATTATAATTGTAACAGCAAAGAAATGCGAAGTCTTTCATTTAGCGGTGTTGTTAACGGAACTTGTCTTCATGGATGGTACTATACTTTATGAAATGCCGATAATTTAGTCATTTCTATTCAACAGAAGATGTTGAAGAAAGGGCTTTTAAATTTTTTATCCCTTTTCCATATCGAGAACAATAGAATATTTTATCATAAGTGTATGTAAGTAGTTCTTCATTAGAATTAAGATGTTGAAAACAATGTACTGATTTAAAAACATTTTGACAATTAAAATCTAACTGTAATATATTTGGAAACAGGATTTAAATGTGATTTCGTAATGGCTCAATTATTCAGACAGAATGAAGAGCAGTGGGTAAATTATTCAGGTAATTAACAACGGCGACATCTGAATGCTATAAGCAAAATACGCCACAGATATTAAACAGTTCAAGTAAATGCAGAGAGAGTTTTAAAATACTTTAAAGAAACTTAAATTTATTTCCATCAGCTTCGAGTATTATCATTTAATATGCATTAAAAATGCATATTAATGATATGGAGACAAATGGAGTACAGATGATTTGGATGATAGCTTGTACATATACATATAGTGGATAAAGAAAAACATTGACAATTTCCTATAATTTATCATATTATCTAGCAAAGAAAATGCTTGGCAATATTAACTGAACATAACAAACACAGGAGGTAATAAATCACAAATCTTAATGAATCTTTCATTTTAATATTCCTTTTACACAAAATATTCAACAAAAACGTAAAGTTGCATGTCAAAAAAGTATTGGCAAAGTTCTAACTGCTATACAAATCTTGTTATGTTGAGGTCACGTGTTTAGACTGATAAGAAACCCTGTTAGTAAAGTTTGCAGTGCTAATTCAAAACTTTTAAAACGTTATTTTGCTAATACCGTGATAAAATGGCTTCTAAATCGAAGGAGTTGGATGTTAATGTTAAAAGCGTGATTTTTCAGCTCTGAAGTGAGGGTTTAAGCAAGTGAAAAATGAAAGTGAAAAAGGCAAATATTAAATTATTTTTTGCTTCAGCTTTATCATCTGATAACGTGCGTTTAATAATGACTGTACTCCATATGGTGTAATGAAAAGTATTTATAATTATAAATTTAAAAAAATATTTTTAAGATTATCAAAACAGAATGCTTTTATTCCTCCCTATAATTTGTTAAAAACAACATTTTTTCCCGCAATAGTTTATTGTTTCGAGAGCAGATTTGCAATGATCCATTAATGAATAATCTAGGAACTGCCCAGCCTAAATTTACCATTGGTATTTTATACGTATGGATACCTCAAGTTATCTAAAATTACAACTCAGTATTTTTATATATAAATTCTAAAATCCCTGATTGCCATCTACTTTCCCTTTAAATTGCTGTCTGCTTGCTATAAGCTGTCAAGGAAGAGATAAACTCTTAAGCGTGGAGCTACAAAGACTTTATCGTCCATCACTTTCGTGACCATAGTAGGTTTGCATAGCAAAAAAAGTAACAAAGCCTTTGATAATTTTGATAACCTCTGTAACGGGGAAGTCAAACGTTTAATTTAAGTTAAATTTCATTTACTTTAATTTATATGCCAGCTACTTAAAATCTGTGTGTTCATCCAGTGTGGTTTAACGAAAAGTGAAAGTTGCAAAGGCCAGCCCATAGCAATACTTATGAGGACGGTATCCTTCAATGATGTGTATACTTGCACTTAGTTTGCTGCTTTAGTTTAAGATTAGATTGTCTGTTAAGTTTAAGATTAGATTTTAAAAGCACTGACATCAAATCATTTCTTTCTCCAAATTATTATTCGCATTTTGCGTGAGCAAGTTTCATTTTGTCTCTTGATTTCTTCTCTTTAACGCTAATAGCGTGTTATTTGAATATTTTGCATGTTAAATTCAATTCAAATGTATAACAATGTAAAACAGTAGTGGGTTACTTAACAGCAAGTCAAAATGTTTGTTAGAAATCAGAATAATGTTTTTATTATTTACCCTTTAATTTTATTTATTATCATTTTCAAGGCAAATATTTTTAGTAAAATTATTATTCTTATTCCCAGTCTATCTGGTTTCGGTTAATTATAAATTCACTGTGTGGATCGTCTCATGATACGCAGGTCAGAATGAGCTATTCGTTCAATTTTTCATTAAACAATGGTGACAGATTTTAACTTCTGAGGTACTCCTTAGATAATCACAAAAACGTTAATTTATTATATACGTGCTTCTCTATCTGTCTGTCTGCCTTTTACTATATAGCTGAGGCCTGTCTCCTTACCATTTTTTTTTCTTTAGCAGCTACAGAAGAGACATTATAACTTTGAACACTTGCATCTCTGTTCTCATCATGAACACCCTGTGAAAAAATTACTCATCTTTCCCTACCACTATCAACTCGATATAATTTATATATATCTACGGATTTAAACGCTTGCATTCTTAAAAACACACAGGAATATCTATGTTTTATAACTATGATTTAAACTCAAGTCGATTTTCTCAAAAGTCAGAAATCGCTAAACACATTTCAGAGATGCTTTCTTTTCTATTTTTTATTTGTTATAAATTATATTGCACTGATCATAATATTGTTATTAGATATATTTTATTAATATTAGATACTTATTATTAACTATAATATCAGGTTTTCAAGCACGAGGGAATTTTATAATTTTATATTTTATAATACGGTCAGACTTTTATTTAGCTGTTAAGCATTTAATTTTAGTTTATGAATTTAGAAACAAGTTAATTTTAGTTATGAATTTTTAAACAAACTTTTATTCAAGTTTCAGTGTTTATAAACATTTCCTATACTTTTTTGTTTAATTTATAAAACGTGCTAAACATAATTAATTTAAGTTTAAATAAATGGTATGCATGCATTTTTCGAGTTTCTTCAGAGAGTTAGGGGATTTCCTAGCAACAATGAAAGGGATGTATGAAGCAAAACAGGTTGAGAACCATTGCTTTAATTTGTTAACGTTAATCATAACACAGCATGACAATCATTATATACTGCTCGAATAATACAACAGTTATCAATATTTTTAATAGATTTTAAAATTTCTAGTAGATTTAATAAAATTAATAAACCATCTTTTTTAAAATTCGAGTATAGAGAATAACATTTTACATTTTAAAGGACTTGTGCAAAAGTCTCTACTACTGAATGACATCTGGTAATATGTAGTTTATATAAACCTCAAAGAATATTTTATAAATTTATTATTTAACATGATATTAAATTTTACACGCACTAGCCTAATTTAAAAATCATTTTGGAATCATAAAATTATTTGATTACTTGTACTATTAATGCAATAAAATAAAACTACAGTGAACTTCCTTGTGGCACTATCTCCTGCAGATGATATTTTTTAAAAGTGACCAGAGTTTTTGACAGCATAAATAAACAATAAATCTTATAAAAATTTTGTAAAGGAGACCACTGCGTAACATAAACGAGACCATCAAATATATTTTTCCTCAACCACTAAACACATCTTCATTCCCGTGCCAGCCTAATGTTTCCAACTGCTTTATAAATTAAACATATCTCAAGAGAGAAACTTTCTGTAACTATCTATTCAAGCTAAACAAACTATTTAGAAAGGAACATGAAGATTTGTTCCCTTTTAAAACATATTTTTTTCTTATCTCAGTGTAATGTAATATATCTTGCAATCTTGTTTGTGACACTACACTTTAAATGATTCATTATACTTCTCAGTTACTTACACTAGTATTTCTCAAACTTTTTTCTAGTGAGGACCACTTTTATAAATTAGAATATTCTGCGGACCACCTTATTCTTGTGCCATTCAAAAATAAATTTACCATATGTTTAGCATGTTGTTCTGATAACCTTATGTTTTTAAAATACAATTAGTTAAAATTCATTTGTAATAAATTAAATTAATAGAAAAAAAAAGATATATTTGTTTTGAGTAATTCAAAGCTATTAGAATTTAGATAATCTTTATCTTACCTGAAAATTAAATAAATGTTGGTGCTCAAAACAAAGAGATGAATGAACCTGCCGGTTCTTACACAGATGTTCATTTTTGTATGCATGCTGGTAAGATTAAGTTTGAGATCTGCACATACATCAAATCGATTTCAAGCGTTTGTTTTCATTTGAGTTAGTGATGAAAAACCTTTCTTAAGCACAAGCAAATTCGATTATAACTTAAAGCACCATTTTGCTGTTCACTGTATTTCATATTCTGTTTGCATGGGTAATGAGGTCCATAAATTAATCATACTTTCTGTTTGGAATTCAATTTTAAGTCCGGTGTTATAAGACAGTTATATTAACTGCTCTATTTCACTCAATGACAGTTTGTTATTTTCAAAACCATAATCGAAACAATCAAGAATCTTTTTCGTTACATTTAGCTCTTGGAAAATAAGTTTTCAAATTATCACTCAATTTCTAAACACGAACGTAGGTCATAATTTAAAAAATTATAAGATTATTTTTAGACTATTATAGAATAATGAGACTATTTATGAAAAAAGAAAAATAATAAGATTATTTACGAAGTTTAAATCGTTTAAGAAAGGAAGCAATTAAAAAAAGGAAAAGAATAGAAAATACAAATTGTATTACATGAAAAGTGAATAATTTTGAAATACTAAACAAAATTTATTATGTAAGTTTTTTTCAATATTTTCTCCGAAGATATGTATTAAGATAAGTTTCCTGTATTTAAAAATATTATTGATTTATTGTGCTCAAGAAAATTAGTAGAAATTAAATCATTTGCTAAGTTTTGTTTTATTTTATTTTGCTACATTATTCTTTGTGACCTTTGCTACTACGTTCTTTGCGTGTTTTAATAATGTACCAATATAGCGTATTTTTGCTTAAATACTTTTCTTTAACAGACTTTGAAGAACTTTGAAGAGTATAATTCCATTATGCAAATCAATAATTATCAATAGTCTATTTCAACCAACTTCACAGAAGACCGAAATTAACTAGGACCGTGAGCGTTCATCTTGGCAGGATTCACTGAATGTAATCATATTTAGTAGCATTTCCCCTTTATAGCCCTCGAAACTTACCCTTGTGGTCCTCTTAAATTTCCAAGAAAGACAAAAAAATCAAATTCAAATTTATTGCGTATACCATACTGTAACAGAAAATCTCAGAGTTTTGAAATTATAAATGATAATCGTTCATCATTTTGTTTCTGAAGACTGACATTTTTATGAAATTTATTACCTATTACCCTACCTACGAATTTTCCACCCTAATTTTAGCAACAAATGAGGGACTTGTAGAACTATTATTGAGGTGCTTCTTGAAAGCATAAATCCAAATGAAGAACTATGAAAAAATTGGCAGGAATCTCATTATTGTGAGTACTAGCATTTATTTAATTTTGAATTAATAAGAGAAAGATTATTGAAATTCTAATAAACTTGAATTATTGAAAACAATTAAAAATTATCTTCTACTGGAAGTAACTCATGTTAAAATAATTACTTTCGAAACGGACAAGAGTTAGGTAATTTGCAGAACATTCTAATTTACAAAAGTGGTCCAAAGAAAGTTTAGAAAAGTTTGAGAAACGTTGCATATGCCGAATTCAAGGGAGAAACTAAGGTACTTTACGTATTAGTTCAAACCATCTAATGTAGGTTGAAGAATTTTTATTGAAGAAAAATAATTACGACTTGTAACTGTTAAAAAATTATTTATCACAAACATATTTTACTTTATAATTATATATTTATTCTGAAAATCAATCAATAATCTACTTATAGGCGGTTTTGTTTCTTTTATTCTGGTAGAAATTTTGTTGCAATCGTTAAGAATAGATTTAAACAATTAATCCAGTTAGCGATTTTGCTGCGAACTACTGTATTCTAGCAAAATTTTTACCGTAATTTCTTCGAAAGCAGACAGATTTCACAAGTGCATACTTTAAAATTGCGTTTAATGTAAAAAAAAAAAAAAAAAAAAAAAAAAAAAAAAAAAAAAGATTTATATATAAAAACCTTTAGAATTTCGAATGAATAAATAAAAAGAATGCGTACGAAAATGAAAAGTTACCTGATAAAACGTAAAAACTCTTACCATAAGGTTGCTATATTCACAATTTTCAGAGTTTTCTCTTTCGGAAAAGTGGCGACATCTAACTACGTTGGTTGCGCTAATACGTAAGTACCAGAAATTTATCGCTTTCGGTACTGACCATCTATTTAAATATACGCATCATAAAAGACGAATTTAATTTCTTTAACTTTAAATTGAATAAATATATTACTGAATTAAACAATTTACGATTAGAGGCTAGAAAATATCTGGTAGCGATGTGTTTTTCACATCTCCCTTTTGGTTAATGAAAAGCTTCCTGGCAAAATGTTTCAAAGTAACTCAATCCATAAGTCAGTGATTCCAAAGCAGTATGTCGCGAATATGTGGACATTCTATAATGACACATATTACGTGTGTCCCGATATAATGTGATATTTACAGATTTAAATGCGTATTTAAAAATTATTTCTTCCGTTTGGACGACGTACTTGTATGAAACAATTATTTTCTAAAAAGAAAATAAATAAATTTGAACAGATAAATAGAACCATAAAAACACATCTTGACGTCTTCTGTACATTACTTTAAGTATAAACTTTGCAGTAGTACGTTGACGTTAATATAATAATAATAATAATAATTAAAAATTTAAAACCAGTATCAAAAAATCATGTGCATTCAATTATGTATATCATTAGTTATTATCAAAGACAAGAATCGCATTCTTTTTCGATGTAAAATTAATATATTATTTTATAATATAATTTATAATATTTATTATTTTGTATGAGCTTTTATTAAACTCTTTTACTTTCCCCAGCTGCAATAAATTCAATAAAAAAATAACTAAAAATAAAATCTTTCAGCAATAAAGTGTTATCAGGTCAGAAAATTTAAAATAGAAAGTGCTGTGGCTATCTGCATGGTATGCGATTGACTCCGAGTGATTTAAGCAGTTGACATATTCACAGATGAGCCACAAAATCCAAGGTCATTGTTTAAGAAAGACAAGAAGTCCCTCGATCAATTCAAGCCTTCTTCATTTACCACAGTTTAATTTATATATGCCCCCCCTTCGCTGTCATTACGTTATATGACTAGTTGCAGAAACAAAGGCGCCCTGACATCGAGAGGTCAGAATGAGGTGAATGGAGTCACTTTCTATCCGTTCGCTGAAGTTATGCTCCAAATGGGGAAAGAGGAAGCTAATTTCTCGCCTTTCCATTCGTTATTTTTGGAACTTCTTTTACAGTAGCAAAGCAAATGAATGAAAGAAAGAAAAAATAATAATGAGCAAATATATTTACTAATTATCTTATTCTAATTTACAAAACCTTAATGGAAGTTCCTGAATCTCTACCAGGTCATCATGTCATCGTTCATCACTACAATGTGAAGATTGATCAGTAGGTACAAGTTTGGTGCGAGCATAAAAAATGTATTGTGTAAAACATAGTTAATGACTTTTATGAGCTTTTCAAATTTTAACTCTTTTAAAAGCAAATGAATGCTTCAGCACAATTTTAATTTACAGAAGGTTTAATTAAATAAAGAAACTTAAATTAACTTGAGGTATCTTAGAGGGTTTAACTAAATAAAGAGACTTAAATTAATATGAGGTGTCTTAATTGAGTGAAGTTGTGGAATTTTATCAGTTCTACAATTCTACTTGCACTATATAAGTTATTAAGAAGATTTGCGCCTTGATCGCTTAATCTTTTGTTCCAAAGATAACAACAGTATATTTAACTAATCATCAAGTTATCATGCATAGATTTAGAACAATATTAAGTATTAAAGGATTATGTTAAAACTATGATAAATAATCAATTGATATTTCAGTGAATGTTATTTAGTTATGCCTTTTTGAAGCCTTAACGCCTGGGTAAAGTCTACGTATAATATTTTATAGACCTATACTATGAACAAAATAATTTTTTTTAATTTTCTTGTTATAGATTAACGAACAGTTGCTGCTTAGATTCAAGTTTTCTGACGTTGTAAAGTTTCCTCCAATCTAAAGTTACTAAATTATAGCATATGATTTTTATTTTATTTTAAAGTCAAAAAGAAAGCATAAAATTTTCCTGCACTCTCATCCTAATTTATGTTTTTAATTTAAACTAAGTTTCAAATTGATCTGATGCTCAAGAGACTAGTACATGAATTAGGAACATGTAAAAATGTTCAAAGCTTATAATACACTAGCGGACAAGCCCGCCAGATGAACAGGCTGCAACCAAAGCAAAATTTATAAGTCTTATGTACCCCTGAAAATCAAATGTATAAAAACATTTCAATGTGCATGAAATCAGTTCATTCTTTCCAAGCAGCAGCCAGTTCTTAAATAAATAAATATATATATATTGAAGAAATAAATGAGCCTAAATAGATTGTAATATCAATGAACATTTTTAATGACAGAGATTAACTTAAACATAGTTGCGTACAGCAGAGAAAAAAGGCGAAGAAGTAAGAATGATATACATATACATACATACGTAATAAACAGTTACGTCATCATCACCGTGCGGATAAACGCGAACGGCGCATGCGTCAGGAGAAGCTCTCTTAAGCTAAACGTCGTATTATAATTTATAATACAACAATCCCCCTTTCGACGTTTGGCGGCTGAAAAAAAATAAACATTAATCATTTACAGTTATTCCAATTAATTTACAGCACTTAGAATGTTTCGAAGCAGTCAATGTTTTTGTCAGTACATCAGCAGGCATTTTCTCTGTTGGCACATATTTAACGTCTATTTCATTTCTTTCATAAATTTCACGAATGAAATGATGTCTAATATCTATGTGTTTAGTGCGTGAGTGATAAACAGCATTTTTCATAAGCTTCTGTGCACCTTGATTATCACAATATATAATGTTTGGATAATCAGCAGTAAAATTTAATTCTTTAAGAAAACGACGTAAATAAACTGCTTCTTTGGCACTTTCTGAAAGACTGATGTACTCTGCTTCAGTACTTGATAATGCAACAGTTTGTTGCTTTCGTGATTCCCATGTTATCGGATTTCCAGCTAGCTTGAATAGGTAACCTGTATACGATTTTCTAGTATTAACATCAGACGCCCAGTCGGCATCGGTACATCCAATAAGTGCTTTTCCAGTCTTTCGAAATTTTAAACAATAATTTTTAGTTCCTTTTAAGTATCGAAGAACGCGCTTTGCAGCCAACCAGTGTAATTTTCCAGGATTGTTATTAAATTGGCTCAGGTGACTGACGGCATATGTAATATCCGGCCTAGTAAACACAGAAAGATACATAAGCGAACCAATTAGACGGCGATAAGGTACATTGTTCATTTCTTCCTTTTCAGTTTCAGAAGGACACATTTCTTTACTTAATTTTACACTAGGATCTAAAGGAGTTGCTACTGGTTTTGCATTTTGCATATTAAACCTTCGTAGAATACTATCAACATATTTCTGCTGAGATAAACTAATAGAATTATTATTTACATCTTGATTAAATTCTATTCCAAGACAATAATGAAGTTTGCCTAAATCTTTAACATGAAATTCTTTAGAAAGACAACCTTTAAGTTCAGCATATAAATCACAGCTATTTGTTGCTATTATTAAGTCATCCACATATAAAATTAGAATTAACTCACCTTGAGATGTTTTCATCCTGTATACACACTTATCTGATTGTAATGGTTGTAATCCAAAGTTTTTGAGTTTTTTGTCTAATTTTTCATACCACTGTCGTCCACTTTCTTTCAAACCATAAAGAGACTTTTGCAAAGCATAAACATAATCAGGATTATTTTGGTCTTCAAAACCTTTAGCTTGTTCCATGAAAATTTCTTCTTTTAAATCACCGTTAACATAAGCCATAACAAAATCTAGTTGATATAACATAAGGTCTTGTTCAGCATTGTATGTAATCACAGTTCTTATAGAACTTGCTCTGGCTACTGAAGCAAAGGTTTCATTAAAATCAATTCCAGGTCCCTGTGCAAATCCTTTAGCAACCAATCGAGCTTTTCTCTTTTGAACTGTTCCATCTGCATTATATTTCGTTCTAAGAACCCAGCGACATCCTATTACCTTTTTGTTCTGTGGTCGCTTTACCAATTTCCATGCACCATTTTTAACAAGTGCTTCATGCTCAATTTGCATAGCCTTATGCCATTCTTCAGCATAACTTCCATTTAATGCTTCTTCTAATGTCGGATTTGTATCTTCTTCAGCAATTTGTGCTTCTTCCTTTTCTATGTTTATATTGTGGTACTCCTTTTTTGGTCTTCCTGGCTTCCCAGTCTTGACTTTCTTTGGACGACCTGGCCCCCTTTTAATCTGCATTTCAGGTAGTGCTTCGGAATCAGAATCTTCATTATCAGATGATTCAGCAGATGATTCTGCCACATTTGAGGGGTTTTCTGTTATTTCATCAGCCGATATTTGCTTTACATTCAGAGGTTCTTCCTTCTTTTTATCAGGAATATTTTCCAGAAATAAAACTTCTAAATCTTTATCATAATTAGTACAGTTTTCAAATTCATCAATGAATCTAGCATCTCGGCTTATAACGATTTTTCTGGAATTTTTATTCCACAGCCTGTATGCTTTCGATTCATTTGAGTATCCTACAAATATATGTTCTTCTGAACGAGATCGAATTTCCCCTTTGTCCGAATACTTTGAAGTGAGATACAGTTGGCTTGATGCCAAAAAATAATTCATAAGGTGTTTTGTTTACTCCCAGGTTTCGATTCGGGCAACGATTACGAATATAAACAGCACAGTTCAAGGTTTCAGCCCAAAAGGATTGGGGAAGATTACTTTGTAGTAACAAACATCTGGCCATTTCAGTTAAAGTGCGGTTCATGCGTTCAGCTCTCGAATTCTGTTGAGGAGTCATTGGTGCAGAGAATTCTCGTTTAATCCCGCATTCTTGAATATATTTATTAAATTCTTCTCCGCGATATTCGAGACCGTTATCAGTCCGAAAGATTTTTATTTTCTTTCCTAGACGATTTTCGACCGCAGCTTTGTATTTAATGAATGCATTTTTCACTTCATCTTTAGTTTTAAGAAAACTGACTTCGACATAACGCGATTTGTCGTCTATGAAAGTAACAAAATAACGTTAACCAGCATGGGATGGGACTCTCATAGGTCCACACAAATCTGAGTGAATCAAGTTCAGTAATTCATCACTTTGAAATTTTGATTCTTTTTGAAAAGGTTGCACAGTTTGTTTACCTCGGATACAGACTTTGCAGTCTTTTAGAGATTCAGTGTTATTAAAATTTAAATTTCTAACCATGTTATCAGACTTAAGTCTTTTCAAATCAGACTCATTTAAATGACCTAATTTAAGATGCCACTTTACAAAATCACTTACCTGTGCTATTGCAGCTGTTTCAGTGCTTGGATGTATATAATAAAGATCACCATGACGAATAGCCTGCACTAGTATAGATCCATTTGGTTCTATTATTCTAGCATGTCGTTCTGTAAAAATCACTGAACGATTATTTGCAGTAGCTTTAGATGTTGACAGCAAATTACATTTTAATTCCTGCAGGAAACAAAATCGTTTGACGTTTCAGGTTAATACGTATGATGTCATTTAAATTTAATATAATATAACAACTTTTTCTCAATATCAATAAAAGAATTAACTTGGCAATAACACATCATGTCAGTTATACTAAACTGAAACAAAAAAGGTGCCAATACAGCTATTTATTTAAAATGCTTACATTTAACGAAACATTTTCGACATACAATGGCGTCACATGCAATCGCTTGCTTTGTTCAAAGTCACAATGTGACTGTATACAATTTTCTACCATTTGAAAGGAAGCAGTAGCAACACTTCTGGAAATAAGGCATTTTTATCGCCAGCGCGCGAATACTTATGCACAGACACTCAGGAAAATGAGTGCGAAAATTAGCATTTTGACAGTTTGTAATTAATATCTCGGCTGATTAAAGTCGTACGAGGATGAGAATGGTCGAAATGGCTTCCCACGTATTTCTGGAATCCGGAAGGGGGGGACTGTCTCGAAATTCAACTCCTCGCCGTTCCGCAGTAGATAATGCCCCAAACAAACAGACAGACAGACAGACGTGCACAGATTTTATTATTATAGATAATATCTCATAAAAGTAATGAGACACTTGCGATTCCTAAAATTAATAGCAAAAACCTTAATTGCTTTAAACTGCATTTATAAAATATAATTTGGAGTGTTCGTATAGTCTTTCGCTCACAATTAATATTTTTTAAAGATAAAATATTCAGCTCAAAAATTAATATTTTATCTAGAGATTGAAAACATCATATCACTAAAGTAGCATTCACCTATACTAAATGCAGAATGTGCATTTATGGCGCTATTTTGAATCGGAACGCAACAAACGATATTTTAAAAATCGTCAAATTGTGTAACACAGCAAAATGATATTTTTTCTCTTTGTTATCGAATATTTATAGTCGGTAATATATATATCGAATATAAATATATATATATATATTTATATATATATATTAAAAAAATCCTAAGAATGGATGGTATTGCTGGTAAATAATTAAGGGTCGACGCTATGAGTTCTTTCGCATTTTCATGGAGTCTCGCTGTCATAAAGTTTGAATACCGCTGCTCTATAGTATTAGCATTTTTTAAAGAAATCTATTTTATTTTTATAAGTGTGCTTTCGTTTATTTATATCTTCTTCTTTTAAAATTAAGACAGTAGTTAGTCACATGACCGTAAAGTATTTATTTCCTACGTATTATTCATTAATTTCTTCAACATTCTCGGGACTCGAAAGCATTATTTTAATTCCAGTGTCTGTTCGTAAGTACGAAAATACCAGAAGAAGGAAAACTATTTTAAGAAAGGTCAAGTACTGCGCTCAATTAGTCCAAAATTCTTTGCACAGATGGTAGAGAAATAAATTTTCAAAGTTATCAATGTCACGCTTTTATGATACTTCAGATCTAGCTATGATCTTCTTTTAAGTTTACTTCAGGGCTTTTCTAGCCAGTCAGCGCTGCTTTAAAAATTCTTGTTTTTTGGCTTACTAATAAGTAAGGCTCTACAGTCAATAAAAAATTCATTTTTTTTCTCTTTAGAAATTCAATATAAATTACAAAACAATCCATTATTTTCTAATTAAAAAATAAATAAATTAATTAAGATTTAAAATTTTCTAAGAGTTTATCTATAAATTAATTATAAATATTTCAGTCTTTTATAATTCAGTTTCGAAACAGAGATATTAACGCAATAAAATTTCAATTTCCGTCTTAATTTCCGGAAAGCTAATTCATCGGTTTATCTTAATAAAGAAAACCTCAGACAGTTACAATAATCCTAATTACTCAATGCTTCCGTTTGGGCATCTTTTACATGATCTTCCTCATCTTTCTTAATTTTCATAACTGCTGAAATATTTTTAGTTAAGGTAAAATTTCGAAACTTCCTCATCGATCTCTCAATTAAAAAAATGATAGTTTATAAAGTGAAAAGGAAATTAATTTCGCAAGTGATCATCACAAGATAGAGAGAAGTTTCTCTGCTTAGGTTGATGCATATATTATTCATTTAATTTCTAGGAAGTAATAAATTCGATTGTTATATCTAATATAAGATTAACTTTTCGATAGAGGAAGGAACTTAATGCAATTTATAAAAACCAAATATTGCTTTCAGACTACGAATTTCACCTGTTGTTAATTAGATTCCAGATGATTGGAATAATTCACAAAGTTTGATAGCTCCTATGTTCGATTAGGGATTTTCATGATCCAGAATTTTAGATTCATTACATACATTGTTGTTTTCTTACCATTTGTGTAAGACTTCTTCTGAAAAGATTTTTAAATATTTGAGGAAGTATTCCAAAATGCCTAAATTAATTAATTTTGAGAATCCTCCAAAAATTAAGTATCTTGACAACGTCAACTGCAAGCCCATGGTTCCAATTTAAAAAAAAATAATCAAATAATAATGTAGATGTTCAGGCTTGACAAGTTTATACAAGTTTGACCACAGATACCTTTTGTACACGTATGCAAAACTATACATTTTACGAGGTTTCTGCGCCTCTGAGAGTCTTCAAAGTTGAAAACAATTTTCTTCAGAGTCGTTTTAATATCGTTCATTTAATATGTCTTGTTGGAGAACCCGGTTTTAGTACAGATAAGACGCAAAGAAGAATTGGAAAACTGAATAAGTTAAAACAGTTAAATATGGCGTTGTTAGCATAACATAAGTTAAATATGTTCAAATAGTTAAATATGAAGGAGGAGTAATGAAATATGAGGTTTATTCGTCCAATAAAATGATGATTTGTAAATGAAGTTTTTAAACTAGTTATGTTAAATAATAAAATTTATTGAAAAGGTATCAGTACAAATTTATTCATGCTTTAAAATTAAATTTAAAATTGTCAACACTATCGCCTGTAAAATAATTAACAATTATACTAACACAGTGATCCTAAGTATTTCTTGTTATGAACATGCTGCATGTTAGTTTTCCAAAAATACTCAAAACTTCTCCAAGGTATCTAGACTTAATCACTGCAGAGGATACTTGATAAAAAATAAAATATAAAATAGCCGAATAAAATATTCGAAAGTAACTATTTATTAAATTCTTTTTCTTGCGTACGATTTCGGAATAGATTGAATGCACACAGCTCCGGTTACGGGTTGATAAAATTCATTTTATTTATTTTATTTGATAAAATTTATTTCATCAAAATAAACACTTTAGAGTTCTGAGACATTCCACAGAAATACTCATACCCGTCTTCACAGTATTACAAAGTACCATGACTATGAAACACAACGCAAGCAGAGCGCATTTAAAAAGCGAGGATTTTAATTCCGCAGTCGCTCTAATCTAACAACTCACTACTCCTGGCAGCTGATGTGGAACGGTGTTAGATATTCGAGTGCCTGGGCCCAGCGCCCTACCCTGAATCCAACGATTAACAATTTCGAAATAATATATTTAATAATACGTTAAGGAATAAAATAGCAAGTTTGCATTAGTGAAAACAGTTTTTCAAATACATTGTAGAGACATTAGGATTTTTGGAAGGAGGCAAGATGAAAAATTAGCAAACGCGTTCCCCGGGAATCGAACCGCGGACCTCTGGAATACCGGCCCAGCGTGCAGAACCACTACACCACGAAGGCACGCTAGGAAAGTGGGAGAAATACCTTATAACATTATAAATGTTAATTCATTAGTTCGAGGAGACAATTCAAAAAGCTGATCTACCTGGAAACAAAAAGCTCAATGCAAGCGGTCGTAGTGGTAAAGTTTATATATGTGGCACAAAATTTTAAAGGAATACACACAATAATAATACAGCAAAATAGGTAAAATCAAGGAAAGAAAAATTATAAATAAAATGATAATAAACACTAATTACTTCACTACCCCCCACCCACCACCAATCACACTAAAATAGTGTCAAGTTTGCAAAAAAGCGATTTCCGTAGTCTATTTTTTGTGACGGTAACGGAAAATCTCGTTATAAAGGAAAACAATATTCTTCTGCATCGCAAAAAAAGAAAGGCAGTATTAATTTAATTGCCTTTTCTAAACGTGCAGATACGCCTTTATAAGAATTTGTTAAAAGCTCGTAATTTATTTTCCTGCTGACAATTACTTTCCCAAACAGACGAAGGTACATTTTAAAGATGAAAAGTAATAAAAGTTATTTATTAACATCTAAAAGACTATTTTCGGAATTACTGTTTTCAGACCCTCAGAACATATTCGAAGTAGAAAGCTAATCTTGTGCTAAGAGAGGCCTTTTATTTCTTTTATTTATCTTTCACAATTTAATGCATAGCAGTGCAACGAAATGAGTTATTTAAAACATTATGGACCTGAACCTCTTAGTTGAGCAAAATTTTTAAATGTACAAGAAGCATTTGAAATACCATCCTATTTCTAATTTGTGCCTTTCAAGAAGCATTTGAAATACCATCCTATTTCTAATTTGTGCCTTTCAAAACTGTAAAATATTCTTAACACGTAAGACACGCAAGACAGATCAACTTTATAATAATATTAACATAAAAAATTAAAGCATTCAGGAATTTAAAATTTTTTAATCGTGTGTAGGAATTCTCTAATTATAAATGACGAAACACGCAATGCCTAGGGCTTAAATCCTTATAAAATTTGCATTTTAGAATACTCTACAAAACTTACTGCAAAGCAAACGATTTTTTTAGCATTTTACTAATTAAAAGTTAATTGGGCATTATGATTGTTGCTTCGTAAGCGTCTATATGAATTGTTTTTAGAACACTATAGCACATTATCTAAAATTATTTTCTTTCATACGGTATTTAGAAAGGAATCCTTTTAATTACTAACTCTGAGAAATTGATTTTTCCGAAATTTGTGTATAATTGTGAATATTTGGGCAAGGAAATGATTTCTTCTCAGAGTTCCTATAATAAAGCTAAAAAAATCATTCCTCTGCGAATTTAGAGGAAACTATTCCAAAGAACTCTACAAAAGTTTCTTCCAGACTAAGTAGAAATTTTTATGTTCAACGATAGGTTAGATTATTTAAATACGGCAAAACGACGAGAGCTGTTTACCTAAGAAGAGGAGAGGAAAGCTTTACTGGAGGAATGTTTGAGGAAACCTAGATCATATTTGCAGAGAAACACGAAAAAAAAAAAAAGTACATGCATTAGCCCGTTTGCCTAGGTTCGATCACAAAGCAGGTCTAACTACTAGTATTTAGCGGTTTGAATCGCTCGACCGCTTGTGGAGTTTTACGAGCGAGAGAATTAATTGTTGACAAGAATTGTTAACTCTCAAACTATGTGAAAAAATTATATGTTATGACATGACACTTTTATGAAAATAATTTACGCTCATTCATTTTCTAAAAATTTAAAATTCTGAATTTTATATCCGCGTTTATTCAAATCTTAATTTTAATGTCCTGCTTGAGGGTCTCAAACATGAAAACATCTGTAGGGCTCTTTGCTAAGTTAGAACTGATGAAGACAGATCGACAGAAGTATCTAAATTATGGGCATCAATCATGTGAAGCTTTCACCATCTCTTATTTTCCCTTCAAGAAAGAAGAGAACTTTAATATTTTGATGTTCAATACTCATCACGGTTAAAGGTTAAAGTTAAAACAACCTTTTCATTAGTTTCGTCATCGCTAAGGTCACGAGTGCTGAAAATTTTCCAGTCATAACCTCAGTTGATGTAAAACACCTAACACTGTGCTACATTACATTTACCCTTAAAATAAAAAGCAGAAATCCTGAAAATATATCTCATCCTTATTTGGCATATTGAAAGAAGTCGTTACAGTAACAAGAAATTAGGACCAGGAGTATTCATATTATAGATAAGCTTTCAAAAGCTATTATAGTAAGGAAAGAGACATTTGCTTTTAACCGTAAAATTAAGTTTTCCAAAACAAGAATAGCTCAAAGCAATAAACTGGCTGTCTTTTGTGTTAAATTTAATTTATCAAGATCAAAATAAAATGTCTTTGACCGTTTGACTTTTATATACTTAATAGTAACACTTCGATTTAAATTGTTTCAAAAACAATAAAGCAACATAACAAAGTTCAAGCAATAAAGCAAACAAGAGATTCTGAAATTGTACATGATTATTCAAAACCGTTTTCTAAATTAGACATTCCTACCTCGAGGGGGAAAAAAGTTAAACAATAAGAAACAAATAATTGCTTCTTAAACACATTATAAGGTACTTCTCCCACTTCCCTAGCTAGCCTACGTGGTGTATTGGTTCTGCACACTGAGATGGTATTTCCGTGGTTCGATTCCCGGCGAAGGCGGTTGCATATTTTTCATCTTTTCTGCTTCCAATTAACCTAATGTCTCTACAACATAAGTGAAAATGTCTCAAATATTAATTTTCTTGTGCAGACTGCATTTCAGGTTTTGTAGTAATAATTGATCAAACAATTAGCAACTTAAAGGAAGCAACATGGGTTGGGTTATGTGAATTATAATAAACAAGAGCTGTCTGGCTAAGAGGAAGGACACTTTCATGGAGGAATTTTTAAGGAAAACTGACTCGTTTTATTCATGTTATATATAGGAAAACCACGAAACCTCCCATGTACCTACTATTTCCCCCCGCATTTAAATCCAGGTCAAACGACCAGTGTTCAGCGATTTTGTTTCTTGGCCGCTTGCTCTTAGGAATTTCACCCACTAGAACTTACATCATAACATCTTGTAATCTTGTATTCTACTTTCTAAATCTACATTCTTTCAATATTGGCTCGCTGAACTTACTACAGGCATTTATCGTACAATCCAAGTAATTACACCTGGTTTTAATAACGCTTTCAGGACTGTAAATTCCTTTATCAAATTAAAGTATCTTCATGGGAAGCTTCCACAATATACCCAGACAAATATAAAAAAGGGGACGTTTAAGGAAGAAATTTAATAAAAACTGGATCAGAGTTTCAGGACAGAAATAAATACTTTCAACAAAGCTATTAAAGAATAAATTCAGAAATTTAGAACCCAATAGTGAATCTATAGTACGGTTATATTAAAAATACAACAAGAATATGGCTAAATTAAATTTTCGAAAGATGGATCGTTTTTGGAACATTGTAAGGAAAATGAAAAATCGTCTGTAGTCCAGTGTATTTACTCAATTGAAACTGGCAATCATTATGCCCATTCAAATCAAGAAAAAAAATAGATGCTTTCGCCTGACACCTACAACCTTACTTTAGTCTTAATGATTTTCTTTCGCATCCTTACTTAATTATTATTACAAATTAAAGACATTAACAAATTAAAGATCGGCTTTCGGCCGCGTTAATAAGGAACTGTACTAGTTTAATTGAATGTCCAAGAAAGCTCAGGTACTGGATAAAATGTCCAACACAACGATTAAACAGCTCTCCAACAATGATTTTGGCAGAATTAACAGTATCTTAAATGCTTGTTTACATCATTCTTACTTTTCGGATATCTGAAAGGTTGTTGATACTTTCACGATACCCAAACTAGCAGAATCCCAGAACGGCATAGAAAATTTTACATTAAAATAAATTACATGAGCATATCAGCATATCATTCCTCACAGATGCTCATGTGGTAAACTGCCAAAAGGCACTTTCTAAAACTATACAGCTCGTATGCATAAAATTGGCTACATGCTATAAGCAAAGCATTAGTCTGATTTTGTTAGATGCAGAAAATATTTTGCCTATGTCTCGGAATCTGTCTGTCGTGAAGGAATATTTTACTCGCCCACTGCGATGAATTTTGAACCTGAACATATTCTTATGATCAACATTTTCTTCAAAAATAGAGAATTCTGAGTAAAACAAGGACTTTGCTAATCTGTACTGTTTCCAGGCTCAGTATTGAGCTATGTTCCACATTTAAGTTTTTTGTGTGAAATTTTCCTGATGACATACTGAATCTTTACTCTTTCCTAGCCAGTCATGCAAATGACACTGGAGTTTTCGTTAAGTCCAGACATCCAGACTTTGCTTTTAAAATACTTCAAGAACTCTCCCAACACTGAGGACCAGTGTGGGAAATAAAGACCAATATTAATTTTGGTAAATCTAGCCTTCTAATTATAAGGCGATAAAGGACGTGTGACAAAATAAAAATCTTATTTAATTTATCACATTTTCCGCACATTTTATCACATTTTCCGAATATTTCCTGGAAAAATATTCCTAACGTAAATATGACGAAATACTTAAATATTATATTGGATACGAATGTCACATGGTTTTTCTCATTAAAATGAACTTCGAAATAAGGCTATAGATCTTATCATCAGACCTAAGCTAATTCTGCACAAAACTTCTTCGTTACATCTATAGTAAAATAAACTCATCGACACTACGATAATCCGCCCGCTCCTCATCTATGCCTTTCTGTCCCAGGCGAGTGTTACCAAAAGAGATATCGAAAAAGTAAGAATGATATCGAATCCAGATGTGAAAAAGCAAGTTCTTCGTTTAATCACCATATTATATCCTGAAAGCAGATCTGCACAACGATATGAAAATTAATACTGTCGAAGATTTCTTGAACTGTACAAATGATAAGTATTTCAACTAAGGTAAAACCTATTAACTTGTCAACTTCTCAAACAACGGGAGATATGTGATCAATGAAAATTACATGTAAGACCTTAAAAATCATCCCCGTAAGTAGCGAAGCTTTTTATTTATAATCTTTTATAATCTTGATTATTCATACTGATTTCATCTACCTCCCCCCTTTTACGATTTTCACCTCATCTGATGCTTGTTGTAAACTACTTAAGTAGAGCTGATTTATATATTTTCGAAGCTAAAATGCAGCTGCGGGCATTTAACAACAGCCTGTTGTTAAATCAATTGCAAAGCTGATTTATATATTAACAACAGACTACTTCATTGTTAATTTGTGTATTTCCTCTCTGTATTCTAAAAATAGTAATAACTTTTCTGGACTGTTTTCATTTCTAGATCTGTTTATGTCACATGACTTGCATAACGATGACCATATAGCTTATTCGGAAATTGAAATCAAAATTTCGAGAACTGAAACCTTTTTCTTGAAGCAACCTAAGCCAAAACATTTTCTTTGTGAGCCTCCATACTGGATAATTGCGCACTTTAGTTTCTACTTGGATGTTATTTCGCTTTACTCTCTGCCTATCACAAAAGCATAAACATGTAAATGTTCATGAATAGGCACGATTAGAATGCCAAGTAAATTGTGGCTGCAGATGTCAATTGAAGTAAAATTGAATATTTTATCTTCAGTACGGATTACTTCATTACATATATATATTGTTACGAATTTGCTATTTAAAAAGCTAATGTTAGTTCAATTATAAATTAAATGGTTTTATTTCTCGCGCAGTGCAGCGCGTGACGAATATTAAAAGAAAGCTAAGCCGGAAAAATTAAAAATACAAGAGCGCGTGCGTTAAATAAATAAATATCTCTTTTTGATTTCGAGAAAGTACTGGAAAATTCTAGCGCGTGATTTTAAAATCTTATAAAAGGAGGAAAACATCTCAGTTCGTAGTAGTTGCTTGCTTAGTTTGTTGTTGTTTAGAAAACTGCTCTTGTTGATTGTAGCGAATTCGCGGATTAGCGTTCTTTAGCTGTTTTGAATTACGTTCTATTGGATATTTGAGTAGTTAAAAGATAACTACTGTGAGATATTGTAATACTGCATGATAATTTGAGAAAATTTAAGCATTTTTGTTGTGATAATAATAAATTTTTGTTCATTTTTCATTGGACTTGTGCATTCATTTCATAACGAACCCGTACGCACGCATGATGATGATGGTTTGGAATAAAAAGAAGATAAATACTGAAATAAAATTAATGCAATAAAAAGAAACTCTAAGTCTGAGCAGATTTTAATATTGCTTATTATTTGAGCTGATACTTGCAACTACAAATAATTTCGCACATTTAACGTGCCTGTTACAGAACTTTTATATTTTTAATATCTTTGTGGTAAGAAGATGAGCAGCGCGCCAGCGTTTAATTAGTAACAAAAACAGAAAAACAGTATAATAATTATTTTCTATTTCCACGTCATTTTAATGGCTAATTAAGAGCGCTCTAAAATTATCATTGGCTGATTGAGTTTCAAACCATCTACGTGAAGTGATGGTGAGACCATCTAAGTCCCAGTTTTATGTATCTTAAATTCTTGCAATACTTTTGGTTTAAAATCTATTGTTATTGATATGATTTATAAGCAGGGTATTCACCCCTTTATTTGCTATGCTTTTAGAGTGGGGGTAACAGCTTTAGAAAAGAAGATTAATTCCCGTATACTTCGCAGAATTCAAAGAAGAATTTTACTAAGAGTTGTGCGTGGCTACAGAACAATTAGCTATGAAGCCGTTTCGCAATTTCAGGATTTCCTCCGATTGACCTTCATGTTTTGAATGACAAAAAGTTTAAAGATACCATCAGCAAATTTATGTTCGATACCAAGGTGTTGTTTGAAGATCTTTCTCATCCTGCCAATCGTTTGCCAATTCAAACTATCATTTATGACAATTCTGTTGATGAAAATTTCCCTGTTGTGTGTTATACAGATGGCAGTAAAATTAATAATCGAGTTGGCTTAGCTTATGTCGTTTTCCATCAAGGTTCTGAACTGGAATTCAAACTCCTTAGAATTCCCAATGAATGCAGTGTTTTCCAAGCCGAATTACTATGCATTAGTGAGTCAATTAAGTGAATATCTAACAACTGTTTGCTAAGTGCTAAATTTCTTATTCGCACTGATTCTCTTTCATCCTTATATTCTCTTGAATATCTTCTCATATAATAAATTAATTGTCCCTTTCCATGCTCTTCTTAAAGACCTTAATAATAAAGGTGTTGGTGTTATCTTTTCTCATGTACGTGGCCACACTGGCAATCTAGGAAATGAAAGGACTGATTGGTTGGCAAAACAAGCTACACATCTTCATGTAATTACTCCAATGATACTTTCCAAGTCATTTTACAAGAACAAAAGTAGGGATGATACAATACTCAAGTGGAATGAAATATACAGGAATTCTACTACTGCCTCTTTGACTAAACTATATTTTCCTTCCATTCCTCACAGATTGAATAATAAACATTTTTTCTGCAATTTTGAAGTTACTCAATTTCTAAATGGACATGGTAAATTCAATTCATATCTGAAGAGATTTAGATTATCTAGTACAGACTTGTGTTCATGCAGTTTCGGGGGAGTGCAAAATGTCGAACATTTGTTGTTCTATTGTTCAAAGCTCAAGGAAGGACGAAAGGAACTCATTTCTAGGTTAAACTCTGTGAATATTATATTTCCTCCCCCTCTTCACGTATTTGTCCAACATAAAATGGCTTTCTCTTTCTTCTGTAAATTTATCTCTTACGTGTCATCTGTGAATTTGTAAGTTTATTTTATTTTGTGTTGTTTTGTTGTACTTGGTTTTTTTTTTTTTTTACTTACCTCTGTAAGCCTTGTTAAATACTACGTGGTGCACAAGGATTTGAAATTTTCAATTAAAAAATGCTTGCTTACATCATTCTTACTTTTCGAATATCTGAAAGGTTGCTAATACTTTCACGATACTCAGACTAGCAGAATCCCAGAACGGCATAGAAATTTTTTTATTAAAATAAATTACATGAGTATATCAGCGTATCATTTTGCACAGGCATGCACTGCATCATCTTAAAAGTCATGATGACCTTTAGGATGATGCAGTTTGGAGAAGTTTATTATAAGCAACTACTAATTTTAGAACAGAAAGGAAAAACACCCAAATTAAAGTGAAGTGTTAAAGGATTATTTCAAATTAAAGTTAGTATTTTTGATAGATACCATTTTTGATAAAAAGTATGTAAATATTAATTTTGTTACATATATTCCTTCCCCACCCCTTTAAATGAGAAAAAGGCTATGACTGACAAAAAAAAAAAAAAAAAAAAAGGCCTTTTAGGGAAAAAAAAAAAAAAGGAAAACGTTAATGCATTAGAAAATGAAGGAAATATTATTTAAAAAATAAAAGTCATGGAATTTTGAACTAAATAATAATTTTTAAAATAATATAGAGCAAAATCTTCCGAGCTCTATTTTTGAAAATAAGCACAATATTTATAGTGCTATTACCGTTATACACTCACGTAATGTCCACATTCTTTTTACTAAAATTACATTACTAAAATGCTGGTGCGGACATTACACGGGTCGTTCAAATGTCCCGCTTTTTCTCGTGAGTAATTTTGGGTGTAAATTTCATTTCAAACAGCCAAGTTAAGTTCCAAGTGGAATAAAATGGGCATAAGTAATAAAAGTATAAAATTTAATGTTGTTTAATAGCTGCCTACAATTTACACACTCACTTTCTCCCATCCACATATATAATAAAATTTACCCCGTTTGCATTGCCAACGCTCGGCGCGTATTAGTTCGCACAGGAGCACAATATAAAGACACAAATTAACCAACACTTGCAATTTTAATACTTACTTTTACACAAATAAATAAATGTTGTTTCTTTTAATATCTTGCACACATTATTTTTAAAAAACATCTGTTCTGACGCACTGTATGAAAATCTATTCCGTTTCATCATTCTCCGCAACCAGCCTTCATTCGCCTTGAATTGCGATCCAGGAATGTCTTCTTCTCGTAAGCAAGAGCTCTTATTTAGCCCATTTCCCGTATTACTGCGTACCCTTGGGCACGCATATCAAGAACATATTCAACTACGTTTTTTTCTAAGTTCGGAAACTTAATTGTGAACCACGAAACGCACGTCTTGTTTTGTTCGTTGCCGCCAGTTGATCACGCTATTTGCTCCAATTGCGCACACACTTTTCGTCCACCACATATACTCTTGCTGCTGCTCTTTTGCAATTTTCCTGTCAAATTCTATAACTTTCAGTTTAAAAGCCGCTGTATAGCTACTGTATTTTTCCATTTCAAGCACGCAACTTGCTAACTACCACGAAATCCAAATGATGGTATGAATGAAAAGAGAAAGCTTGGAATATGGCGGATGCTCCAAGAAGGAAGGAGGGGGGAGTCATTTCATTACAAAGCAGTGTTTCCTAAAAGCCAGTGAATGAAAACTTGTTTGGACTTCCTTCATTTATTATTGCGTCTGCCGAATGGATTGCTGGCTACTGAATAACAGCTGCATCAGAATGCAACGAAAGTCTTCTTTCCATCCTGGCGCTACCCAAAGACAAAACAAATGCATAGACTTTCTTTAAAGATGTTTATTGACTAATATTGTTGACTAAAGGGAAAAAAGCAATTTTAAATAAAAATTTTAATTTAAAATTTAAATTTATTTATTATTTTTAAAATTTAAAATTTAAATTTAGAATAAATAAAATTTTATAATGCACAAATATGTAAATATAAAAATTTAAAATAGCTCTGGAGAGTAACACAGATGAGTTTACCTTCCAATTGTTGAGATAAATTTTCTCAGATGATACTAACATTGGCTCCAGTATCGATGTTTATATTGCAAGGAATTCCATCGATATGTCCCCTGATGAAAAGTCCATTTCTGCCGCCACTTATTACAGAAATCTGAAGTGCTTTAAAATGGGGCTTCTCAATATCTGGTAACCTTTTCTCCGCGAGATGACCACTAATTTCTTTCTTGCATCCTTGTTGGGAAACCACCTTATTTTCCGTGCTTTGGGAATCCTTACAGTTGACGCGGCCTTTAGAACCGCAGTTCCAGCACTTCAGTGTCGGTTTGTTGTCACTTCTATTCCACGTCAAGGCATTGACTTGTTTGCTTGAAACACTCAGTTGATCCACTGACTCCTAAATCTCAGCAGCTCTGATTGTGTGTCGTCTGTACGAGTTGCTTGTTAAGTCTACCTCGAATTTCTTCGTGTACACTAAAGCACTTTTTTAAGAGCAAACAATAAAGCTCAAATTTATTTTATCAACAGAAACACAACAGAGTTCTGGAACTTTCCACAGAAATACTCGTACAGGTGTTTAATATATCGAAGAGTACAATCAGTAGTTAGGCTTCAAACTACTAAGAATGTTAAACACAATACAATACAAAGAGCATCTAAAAGGCTAAGCTGTCGATACTC
This sequence comes from Stegodyphus dumicola, assembly GCF_044657685.1. Taxonomy (NCBI): domain Eukaryota; kingdom Metazoa; phylum Arthropoda; class Arachnida; order Araneae; family Eresidae; genus Stegodyphus; species Stegodyphus dumicola. The sequence goes on from NC_140777.1 coordinate 106,862,542, forward strand.
CAAAGTCATTCTCAACTAATAACTCTCAACAACAACTAAGGACAGATTCTCTTCCCAGCCTTGTGCAGATTTTACCCGGCCGCCGAGATATTTCTAGTACTTTATCCTTCTCAAAATTACTGGAAGGCATTTTAGAGCCGAATTACGGTTACAGCTAATACATTGATCAATTACATTTATTCAATTGCAATACCTATTATGGTGAAACAGGGACCGGGTGAAAATGTCGCCAAATATTCGCCAAGTTTAGGCGACTTCTAAGGATTTCGCGCCAAATCTGACGACTAAAATTAATCACCAAAACCGTTGCCAGCTTGACGATCTCTTGCCAGTTTCGTGAGACAGTCATTTACTTAATGCTAAAAGACTTGCCTCTGTATTCTTATTTTTCTGGTAGAGCATCTTCCTTCTAAATTTTCATGTTACATTAAAAAAAAAAAAAAAAAAAAAAAAAAAAAAAAAAAAAAAAAGAACAATTTCACACATAATTTCACTAAAATTATCGTATATGTACAACTTCATAACAATATTTTAATTATTTTACGTTCTAGAATTTTTTCTAAACTAGCTTCATTTTCATAAGCTTTTATTGAACGCTGTCATGGTATTTGTCCCGGTGTCCGCTGAAACTTTATTTTTTTTTACCACGATATTTTCGACGACAATGATTTTAAACTGTGAAGTTTTTGAACCGCTTTATTTTCGACGACGATATTTTGTACCACGATGTTTTAGAACTGCGATGTTTTCTCTTTGCTTTATTTTCTCCCGCGATGTTTTGTGTCAACGTTTTCGCCTTGCGTAGTTTTCTCCGCGACGTTTTTGCCTCGATGTTTTCTGCTGTAACCATTTGTCACTATGGTGAAAACTCTGGTATCAATTTTTAAACTGTTTTCTAACACGCTACGGGGCTCAAATTTTGCATGCAATTTTTATAATTCCTTAAGTTATCTTTTTCATTATTCTCGGTTCTATCTCGCAAGAATCTCTAATTGGGTAAAAATTGCGATCAACAAAGAAATTTCCAATTTTTAATGTAGCAAAATGGCACTCATGGAAGAAGACAAAGCTAATATATTTATTAAAATCTGATGCTTGTAAACAATAAATAATCAAATTATGTAGCAACTTTAAAAAATTTCTATAGCTTCTTAAGTTATTTAAGTTATTTTCTCCTTCTTTTCCTCGTGCCTTCGTAGCGTAACTCGAAGCTCTACTCGTAGTCGGGAGATCCGGAGTTGGAATCCGGTCGAGGGCACTACATACTTATCACGTCTCCGCTTAAAAAAAAAAAAAAAAAAAAAAAAAAAAAGAACCTAATGACTCTACAGCTTGCAAATAAAAAAAATCCAGATTTCAATTTCACTGATATATACTCTACTGAAGTACTAATAAATAATTAGTACTATTCTAGCACATTCGGTTTTCAACCAAGAGATTGGCTTAAATTGAAGTGAAAATTAATAAATTTAAATTATCTTATCTGTCCATATGTGTTATTGATCTATTAATGAACAGGGTTTAGATGCAGAAAGTTTGCGAGAGTCACATTCCTGATTATTATTTCCTGTATCTTCTTGACGCTCGCTGCGTTCTCATATATGCTAGACATTTCATACGTGATTCTGAATTGGAAACGAGACAAATGATTGAAGAATTAAAATAAAGCTCGTCAGTTAAGAACTGCCCTAATCTGTTAATTAAAAGAACCATATTAATCAGTTTATTACAAAGATATTATTTAACACAATATAATAAATATTACATTTAGTATTAAAATATTAGTTTTTAGTATAAAGATATTAAATTTTTACTAGCTATATGGTCATTTGTTAATTCATTCAAATGTAGTTGAAATCTTCTCTTCTTTTAACTATAGTTGCATCGTATTTTAAATCCCTTTTTAATTATACAGTTCAAACATTTTATTGCACTCCTTTTATATATAATTACCAACTTCCTGTTTGTCTTCATTATTAAATTTTTCCTTTATTTTACTCAATTAAATAGTTGCTTAGCAAGTAACATTCATATAATATTTATATTTTGTTGAGAGGCATGAAATTTATTGATTACACATAAAATGTGTTTTTATTTTTCAAGATTCATCTGTTCTTCGAGCAATTCATTTCATACAATTCAATGAAAATTTAAGTCTAATTAAAAGCATAATACCATAGCACTCATAATGGTGCATAATTCTTCCTCCAAAACAACTATATAGTTCAACTATCTCCCAAAATATTTCGTAGAATTTTTAGCATTATTACTACAATAACTCCACAACGTCCAAGCATTTTTAACGTTATTACTGCAATAGTTCTCAAATTTCTGTGAACTTTTAACACTGTTAATTAATTCTAGACTCTCACGGAGCACCCTTATAAGGTATTTCTCTCACTTTCCTAGCGTCCTTCGTGGTGTAGCGGTACTGCACGCTGGGCCGGTACTCCAGAGGTCCGTGGTTCGATTCCCGGCGAAGGCTTTGTTAATTTTTCATCTCTCTTGCCTCTCAAAAAATCCTACTGACTCTACAAGTGACGCCCGAAATAAAAGGGTTGTGGATGATGATTCTCCGCACCCAGAATTTGGCGACTAGGTCCCCTAAAACCCTAGTCGCCCTTTAAAAAGGGGAGTATATAAGGTATTTCTCCCACTTCCCTAGCGTGCCTTCGTGGTGTAACGGTAACACGCTGAGCCGGTATTCCAGAGGTCCGTGGTTCGATTCCCGGCGAAGGCGGTTGCTAATTTTTCGTCCCTCTGGCTTCCAAAAATCCTAATGACTCTACACCCTATTCCATAATTAATGGTACCTCAGCTGCACAGTGATATTTTCATATACTTTACCAAATAAATTTTTTTTAATTTAAATTAAGCTCAGCTAAAAGCATAAGGAAATCAGTCCAGCGGGTTATCATGTGGCCGAGTCTTTTGCTGATGACTGAGTTTTAATTGCTTTAGTTTGTCTCTTAACAATGTGCAGAAAGCTTATCGTAAATAATTTCCTAATTCACGGTGTAACTACTCAAGAAAACGGAGATTACTCGGAGATTACTTATCCGCAAACTAGTTTCAAATTACAACACACTTTTAAGATTTTATCCATTAGGATCTCTTAAGCAAAAACCATTTGCTAAAGCCTAACGCAATCATTAAACACATTCCTGCCATCTTTCCTCTTTACTTCACTTCATCCACAATTCCAGCCACAGGCGGTGGCATCTTTTTCCCATACAAAAAAGAAACTTTTCCTGCTACTTGTTTGATTTATGCTTCTTTTTATCTCAAATCAAGATTGAGATGCAACATAATAGGCTTTCTCCCCACGCCACCCCCTTGTGTTTGCGAATTATGAAGAACGCGGTAAACAAGGATTTGAGAAAGATGCGGTGATGGAATTTTCCTACTTTGATTCAAGCGGAGTGTGAATTAATTTAAAAAGAAAATAAAGAAAATTGAAGTGAACTTGTTAAGCTCCTAATTCTAAAAATTTATGATGGAATTTCACTCGAAAATGAACCCTATCTGTGTGCGTAAACATGTCTGATAACATACCCGTAACAAGAGAGAGATCATACGGTTCGACTTTTGTTTTAATTCTTTTATGAAAGTTATAAGAAATAATAAAATAGTAATTAAAGGAATTACGTTCAATTTATATATTCCATGTAAATAGCAGTAACAAATGTAATAAAACAACTGCAGTAAGCAACCATATAAAGAATTTATTCCTTCTCATTGCTTCCCATCGTGATGTAATTGGAAAGCGCTTCTCGCTACAGCAGTCGGAAGCAATGGAAGTATCGTACTTTGAAATCCCGGCGAAGGCATCTCTAAGGTTTTCTTGTTTTCTGTTTCGATAAGTCTAAGAGACTATAGTGACCTGATTAAAATTTTGGCCACTATAATTCTTCACTATCTGATTTGACAACGGGGTCCCTTCCCTCTCCAGTAGCCATTTAAGTTAGGAAGAATACAAAGGAACTTCTTCTACCTCACTGCGTGTTTTCGTAATGTAGTTGGAAGCCCATTAGGGTAGCAATCGAATGTACCGGATTTTGAATTCTGGCGAGGACATCGCCGATTTTTCCTGTTACAAACTTCGAAAAACTTAAAAGACTCTACAACTGCAGTAAATAAGTAATGAGTGCGGACAAAAGTTCTACCTATTTTGTAGAAACATTAGGTTATATCGATGCAAGATCGTGAAAAACGTGCAGTGCCCTCACGGCGACAGTAAGTTCATCCTGTCACCAATAACAACAGAAATCCAGCATAACCTATGAAACTGCAGAAGCATCAATCTCCATTAGACAGAATCCATTACGTGTAGGCGTCACTGGCAGTGAAAACGTGAAAAGTTTGCAGATTGGCTGCCAATAACAACAACGCCGTTATTCAAAATGTTTATCTACCAAGTCCTTATCTAAAGCTTCAACTCAACAACAAAGAACACACTCAATGGCAAGAAAAGTAGACTACCCAAGAAAAAAGTTGATGCACGCATTATAATATACTAAAAATAAATATACTTAAAAAAATCTCTATTTCACTGTTAACACATTTCATCAGGAAACACGAATCCTTTCAAAAGTATATCTATAATTTTAGGATTCCAAATATAGACCGCTGCATATGTGGCGGACTGAGTACACCACAGAACTTATCAAACTACCAAATGAAACAGAGGAGCTCCATTATTAAGTTGCCGGGTAACAGTTTTCAGTAGGTATCTAATTAAGGAAAACACCTAATATAGAAAATCTGTAAGTTAACGGATGTACTCTCCCAACACCAAGATCAGTTGTACTACGCTTCATAACAGTTTAACTCAAAGCACAAACAAAGCACAAGAGCATATATATTTTGTAGCACAGCCGTGCTTCCTAAGCAGACTGTACTCTAATAGACATTTCACATATAGCACCTTACTATACCTATAAAGTGAAGGCATACCAAAGTATGTGTCGCCCGCATGAACTTTTCCGGAGCACCCTATACTAGCAAATCTCATGGCGTTTCCCACACACTAATTTTATACAGTATTTTTATCTTTAGAAATTTGTCACCATTATTAGCATCAACTTATATTTAGTATTCAACGCCAGTCGTAATTAGGATTTAACAGTATGTGTCAGAATGACCATTATATATTCTGACAGTTATATATTATATGTATATATCGATCTGACATAATCAAGAAAATAATTTATCAATTTGCTTATGCATTTTTGTATCAGCTGTGCATGCAGTGTACTTAACATACTGTGTGTTTAATATACTGTATGAATTCTATGTTATTATGCTGCTCATTTAATTTAAGGTATCCTGTCATATGCATTATTATTATGTTTGCAATCTTCAAATTAATCAATTAACCGGTGAGCATACGCACATGGTATTTTTGACTCGACATCTGTTAATGCTCTTAGAACTTTCGAGAATTTCTCAAAACTTGCATCTGTCACCTCCGGAACCTTATTGGATAATCTAAGCGGGATTCCTTAGAACAGAAACTTTAAAAACAAGTTTTTTTGCGGGATGATGAGTCTGAAGATGCCAGTTTCGCCAATGCATCAAGAGTAAACCAGCAAAATATGGTATAAAATGTTTTTGCACAGTATTGTTCTTATACTACTATCTATAAATTCAGCAATGAAACAAATCATTTGCCACGACGAAATTATTTGAAGAGACTTACCGTTGACTTAGTAAAAGAACATCTTTTATCTTTTTGGATAAATCAGAGAACACAAATATAAAAGAAATCGCCAGCTCGTCGTCGATGTGAAGAATGTCCAAAGAAATCTGATTGAAAGGTTTTGAAACGATGTGATATACCATTGTGCAAAACCCTTTAATACCATATACGCTGGAATTTTTTTTTATAAAAAAAGGGATAAAACTATTCCGGTGAATAAATAAATTAATTTTAGCATAACCAAGAACATTAAATAAATCTGCCAACTAAAATATGAATGCTCAGTAGTGAAATTTTAAGCATTTTCTACTCAAAGTTTCCAACACAAACATGATTAAAAATATTCATTTCATTATTATTTAAACACTTTCCTGCAATAAAAAATTCATCAACTGTATATAGGAAATGTTTTAATACTTTAACATGGTAGAAAACGAATGAGTGTTAAAAAAGGGATACAAAATCAAAGATAAGTTAAAATTAATTATTTTCGTTTTGAAAATTGACTGTTAAAACAAATAATACACGCTGATGCTTAAAAAGATATTCAAATAACCTGTTTAAATATAATTTTTAGTTTAAAATGTCCATATCTTACTGAGAAGCTAGCGTACAAATTAGGGTCAAACTGACCGGGTGCGTGGGATAATGTCACAGAAAAGAGTCGCTGAAAATAAAATACAGAGCAAGAATGTCATAGAAAGGAACGCTGAAAGATCTGAAGTATAAGCTACAGCAGCGATTCTCAGCCAGTGGTACGTGTACCGCTGGTGGTACGAAAGAGAAAAATAGGTGGTGCACTAAGAAATAAACTATCAAATTAAAAAATTAAGTACCCCAACATCCGGCTTAAGTTTTTTTCTCGTGCACCCATAAATTTATGCTATCTGGACGTTTTTCAAGATCAATAGCCGCTCATAGACTTTTAGCAAAATAATCCGTTTTTATTTCACGAATATTCTTTTAGTCATATACATAAAATTTATCATGAATGATGTTTTTAAAAGGGGTAATACTAGAAATGGTTGTTGTAGTTAACAGAAGATAGACATAAGTTGTTATAAAAAGATAATAGTATCTCATTAATTCCTTTAGAGTTAATCGATTTATTAGCATATCATTATGTGTATCGTCGTTTGTTTTTTAGGAACTAGCAATATATTTTGCATTTAAATATTTGTGAAAAAATAATAAAACAAACTATATTTTTAAAATTGAAAAGTGGTTAAAACTGACTAAGCGGAAAAGTGATGATTTACAGTTGATGGATGCAGGACCATCTACTATCAGTATATTGGAAAGGGAAGAAAGATTGTTTATAGAAAAGAATATTGAAAAGAAAAGAAAGATTGTTTATAGAAAAGATAATGCAAGTTTTTTATCAATTGAGTTTACTTGGACTGGATATGTCCAGTCTATGTATGTTGATAAGGAAGCATTCTTATCCCATTCTTTTAATTTGCTTTTGGCCATGGACAAATTTAAAATTTTCACTGTGTTGTATCAGAAATACCGATCATCTTTGTAACTGATGACATAGTTGGGTCTAAAATCGCTTAAAAAATAGATTTTAAAAGTTTGCTTAGCACCATTTATTAAATTTATTTGATGCTTCTTAGTCGAGCATGCTCTTTTTAATGCTTTCTCATTGTTGGAAAAACGGGATTCATGCTGAGGTCATTTGATATATTTTTTAGCAGAACTAATGTTGGTTAGTTTTTCAAGTCTTCAAATTCTTTGTATTAAAATAGGATCTAAGATTTCCTGCAACAACTTGTATATTTAAAGTCGAGTTTTGCATTATTTGTTTACAGTACTTTCAGTGCTTCAGTTTCGGTGGCAAATATTAACTGAATAAGGAAATTTAAATGAACAATTAATTAATTTTAAATTAAACTCAAATTTACTAATTTGAGTTCTGGAATCGCGGGCTTTAAAATCATCTTCCATAATAACTAAAACGGACGGTAAATTGCCTTGATATTAAGCAGTTATATCAGTTCTGGTTTCTCACCTGGTAGCAGAAAGCTATTGTTACGAATTTGGTATTTAAAAAGCTAATGTTAGTTCAATTATAAATTAAATGGTTTTATTTCTCGCGCAGTGCAGCGCGTGACGAATATTAAAAGAAAGCTAAGCCGGAAAAATTAAAAATACAAGAGCGCGCGCGTTAAATAAATAAATATCTCTTTTTGATTTCGAGAAAGTACTGGAAAATTCTAGCGCGTGATTTTAAAATCTTATAAAAGGAGGAAAACATCTCAGTTCGTAGTAGTTGCTTGCTTAGTTTGTTGTTGTTTAGAAAACTGCTCTTGTTGATTGTAGCGAATTCGTGGATTAGCGTTCTTTAGCTGTTTTGAATTACGTTCTATTGGATATTTGAGTAGTTAAAAGATAACTACTGTGAGATATTGTAATACTGCATGATAATTTGAGAAAATGTAAGCATTTTTGTTGTGATAATAATAAATTTTTGTTCATTTTTCATCGGACTTGTGCATTCATTTCATAACGAACCCGTACGCACGCAACAATTTTTGGTGTCAGAAGTGGGATTTGAATGCCAATTACAAGAGGGATGGAAGAACAATTGAGACAGCTCATTACTGCTTTTGCTGCTTTCCAAGAAAAGATGGGAGCTGGCCAAACATCTTTTAAAGAAGAAATTAAAGAGAAAATGGATGCTGGTCAAAGGTCCGTTAAAGAAGAAATGAAATTGGGCCAGGAATCCCTCAAAGGAGAAATGAAATTGGGCCAGGAATCCGTTAAGGAAGAGATGAAATCTCTTTAAAATGAGATGAAAGCAGGTCAGGACGAAATGAAAAGAGAAATTACCTGCGTAATAGAAAATAAATTTGAGGCTATGGAAGGCAAAATAGACGCTGTTGAAACTAAAGTTGGACATATAGAAGAGAGAGTTTCTGCCGTCGAACAACAAATTGATGATAGGGTTTCTGCTGCCGTCGCCAAAGAAGTTGACAGCCTAAAGAAGTGCATAGCGACGGTAGGAAACAATTCTGAAGGTTTCAAATTTTTATCGATGCCTGCTCGTTCCGTTCTGAAACTATCTACATATGATGGGAAGACCTCCTGGCAGGTGTATAGGACACAATTTTCTATCGTTGCGGATGCCAATGGGTGGGATTCCCAAGCTAAGGCCTGTCATCTCGCCGCTTCTCTGAGAGCAGACGCAGCGGATATCCTGCAGACGCTTCCCGAAAATCAAAGGCTAGATTTCGAAGCTCTATCCGGCGCATTGGAGCTGCGCTTCGGCGAGAAATGTTTAAAAGACTACAGCAGGCTCCAATTAAAATCTCGTCAACAGAAGCCTACCGAAACACTTCAGGAGCTCGCCGCGGATGTTGAAAGGCTGTCCCATCTCGCCTTTTCGGAATGCCCGACAGAAACAAGGGAAATCCTGTCCTTACAATACTTTATCGACGGCATCCGAGATACTGAAATACAGAAAGCTCTTCGAATGGCAGATGTAAAGGACATAAAAAGCGCTCTGTTGTACGCCATGAAGTTCGAGGCAGCCCAGCAAGCAACTAGTAGAGATCGCTACCCAGTTAGAGCTGTGCGAGTCCATGAGCCAGTGGATCAACTGATGGCTCGTTTAGATGATTTAGCCAGACAAGTCGAAGATTTGATACGGAGTAGGAGCGAGAAGAAAGTGGCTCTAAGGTGTTGGAGATGTGGTAGTGAAGGTCACCTAAGACGGAATTGCAGAACACCCCAGGGTACGGAATATAAAGCAGATGATTTTACCAGACAAGTCAGTGGCTTGAGACGGAACAGAAGTGAAAAGAAACTAATTCTAAAGTGCTGTAACTGCGGAGTTGAAGGCCACATACGCAGAAACTGCAGAACACCCCGAGGTACGGAAAATAAGACCATTTCCCAGCAACAACGCAGTAAACAAATTAGTGACCATATCGAGGAACGGAGGTTGCCAGATAGTGAAAAACCTTGTTTTAAAGCTCTTAAAATTTATACAGTGAGTGGCAACAATAACGGACTGTCCATCAATGGGAATATCGATGGAGTTCCTTGCAGTATGATCATTGACACAGGAGCTAATGTTACCATCATTAGGAAAGATTTAGCTGAACAGTTCAAAGATAAACTTATTTGGACGCCATCCTGTGTTACCCTTCAGACTGCGTCTGGTGACAAGATCGACATAACTGGGAAGTTAAACGTAAACATCACGTTTGGAAGTGCCGCCTACCATCACACGGCATATGTGGCGGATATTACAGATCCATGCATACTCGGATTGGACTTTTTAAGGAAATACAATTTTTCCTTAGACTTGAAAAACAACAAACTGCTTTCAGGATCTAAAGACATGACTATCCATCCTAAGAAGGGATCCTCACCTGGAAATGCCGACGCTTTGTCCGAAAGAACCAGCTCGAGAAACAGCCGAAATCATGCTAGGGTCGAAAAGAAACACCAGACTACCAGCTACTCTCCATCTCAGATGCTCTTCGGTCGAGACCTTCGTCTGCCTTGTGACCGCCTGTTTCATCGCCGTACGGATGCGCCTTCATCGCCTGAGGAACACATCCAAGATGTCAAGGCCCGTTTTGAAGTGATGCACCGTTCCGCACGAAAGCGAGTGAACTTGGCGACGGAGAAAGTGAAGACCAGATACAACACGAGAGCTGCTGGACATAGATCCAACGAAGGAGACAAGGTGTGGTTGTGGAACCCGATTCGACGAAAAGGAGTCAGGCCTGATTTACAGTCACCTTGGGATGGTTCGCACACAATCCTAAACAGGCTAAATGACGTCATGGTTCGGATCCGTGAGTCTTCGAACTCTTACGACAGGTTAGCTCATTACTATGGCCATAGTATGTAATGTAAATAATTGTAAATAGTATCAGACCATGGTCCTTTTCGTTTATAAATGTGTATTTAGTATTTGATTTGTATTTAGTATTTGATTTGCATTTAGTATTTGATTTGTATTTAGTATTTGTTTTGTATTTAGTATTTGATAGCATTTGATTTGTTTTATGTATTGCATTTATTGTTCATGTTGTTTATTATAGTAATGTAATGCTTATTAATGCATTTATGCCAAAGTTGTAATTTTAGCTTCCTGTCCAGGGATTGTACTGCCCGGGAAGTGCAGTCCTTGGGAAGGGGGCAGTGTTACGAATTTGGTATTTAAAAAGCTAATGTTAGTTCAATTATAAATTAAATGGTTTTATTTCTCGCGCAGTGCAGCGCGTGACGAATATTAAAAGAAAGCTAAGCCGGAAAAATTAAAAATACAAGAGCGCGTGCGTTAAATAAATAAATAACTCTTTTTGATTTCGAGAAAGTACTGGAAAATTCTAGCGCGTGATTTTAAAATCTTATAAAAGGAGGAAAACATCTCAGTTCGTAGTAGTTGCTTGCTTAGTTTGTTGTTGTTTAGAAAACTGCTCTTGTTGATTGTAGCGAGTTCGCGGATTAGCGTTCTTTAGCTGTTTTGAATTACGTTCTATTGGATATTTGAGTAGTTAAAAGATAACTACTGTGAGATATTGTAATACTGCATGATAATTTGAGAAAATGTAAGCATTTTTGTTGTGATAATAATAAATTTTTGTTCATTTTTCATCGGACTTGTGCATTCATTTCATAACGAACCCGTACACGCACGCAACACTATTTTAAATTTTAAATTGAAATTTCATCTTTTAATGCAGCCCAGGGTTTCATAGATTCTGAAAAATAATTGTTAGTTCTTGTATTACTCCAAAACAAAATTGAGTGTTTCGAAAAAATTTTGGTTATACAAATTATTACGAAATTAAGCGTAAAAGTCGCACGTGAGCGAAAAAATGTTTTAGAATTTATATCAATAACTTTCCTAATGTTTACCTTTCATATTAGTCCCATTATCATGCTAACATGGAGGGCCCACTAGTCGCTGAACATTGGTAGTTCGGTTTGGGTTTAGAATCTCGGCGAACGAGTTAGCTTCATGGGCGCTTTCGTGGCTTTCACCATGCAACGTGTATACGAGCCAGTTTCTCTTAGAAAGTCCTCCACGAAGATATCCATCCCCTTAGACAGATAGCCTTCGAGTGCTGCTTTACCATTATAACCAAAAAATACATATTAATATGGATCACAAATGCCCAAAAAAATGAAATTTTATTTGGAGCTTGGTGCAATACTGCGTATGAAATGCATCTGAATTACATAGATTCCACTTTCATAGTGTAAAGTTAGAAATCCTTTTAGAAGAAATTCAGAATATGAATTACCATTAGAAGATCAACTGATGAAATGAAATTTGTGATTGTGGTAAGGTTATAAATTATTGTGATAAGGTTATAAATTAAGATTATAAATAATTTGTGATAAGTCTATGTCTCTTTGGGAACATAAACTTTTAAAAGGACTATTGAAGGATTATTTTCTAGCCTTTTGAAACAAAACAGAAATCAGAAGAAGGGTGTATAAGACCCTTTTATTTAAGCATAAAATTAACAAATGACGCAACTTGGGTTACTAGAAGCCAGCATTTCTGGCTTAACAGAAATACCAAATCGCTAATAATCACAGCACAACGTGGCCTGGAATAGGCAGACATGCTCAAAACTAATTCGTTCCGTTCCTTTTGCCGTTGCCGCCGCATCTAGCTTGCAAAGCTGCAAGCTGTATAACTCAAAACTAATTTACGAAACTCTTGCTTAACCTTAATCTCTACCTTAATCTGAACAAACTCTAGCTATCTCATTTACATTCTAGCATAAAAGGCGGGGGGGTGAAAAGAGCGTAATAAAAAGTAGTCAAACTTAAAATGAACTATTAGTTAAAAATAAATAATTTAACCTCACATTTAAATTATTCCAGTTTGAAAAGCAAATCAAATAAGGTTAATTTGCAGCAAATTATCTGAAAAAAAGAGTTGTTTTTATGCTATAAAAATTACTTCAGATATGATTTATGAAAATTTCTGGGAATTATTTGCAATGTAGTAATGCTAAAAACTGTTTATCTAGATATACAAAGTTTCCAATGCTTACGTATAATGGTTATTTCTAAACACGTCAGGAAAACATGATTCCTTCAAACCCAGTTTGCTGAAATGCTAAATTCCGAAATTTCAAATTTAATGTGATTAAATTTTATACGACACTCAAAACTGATCACTTCATATCTGTTTAAATTAGGTGAACATTATTTAAGTAGTGTAATTTTGATAAGGCTTTCAGGATTCGAAGCGTCTTGTGATATGAAATTTGTAGAAAAAACTTCAAAGGTGTTTGTTTAAATTATTTGTTATACTGATGTTACCGGAACATTATGGTTGCCACGAATCTGCAATTTTCTTTATTTCATTTTTCGATGTTTTAGGCTGCGCTGAAAATAGAGATGCCTATGCCATGAAATGATTACATAAAAGGAGTTATGTAGGCCTCATAACTTCATTTTTCTGAAAGTCGAGCTCCAAAAGTATTTTCTCGAAACGGTAGGTTTACAGATTTGTCTGTTTGGCTTGTTGTGAACAATAAAATTCAGAGATGAAAGTTTTTTGGATTATGTTTTTCTTAAATATTGTGTTGGCATGTATGTTTCCACTTTCATTAATCATCTGAAAATTGCCTGCTGTTACTCTGGTACGCCAATTTCGCGTGATAGACATTCTCTTGAACCCCGGTATAATTTTCTAATTTCCATTTGCCGCAACACAAACATTTTCAATTTTTAATGTTATATTTCACTGAAGCGTTTTAAGTCTTCTCAAATGCTTTCCTTCCTTAACCTTGGAGTTACGTTTCTGAATAATGGTATATTCATTAGTCGGCGGTTTGTCCTTAAATAGGCTGGTAATTTCTTTTTATTTGGCTGTAGGTTAGGGAGAAACGGTACTGTCATTAAAACATGTATGCTTTTTTCGCTTAAATATGCAAAATGCAACCCAGGCTAGTATTAGAAGCTCAATGTATCGTGACTATGTTGTATCGTGACGAAGTTGTTATTTAAAAACACATATAAATAAAACGATTTCAAAATTACAAACTTAACAATGAAACGAGCCAAACTGCTATCAAAGAAATTTTACAGTCTAGCGAAATCATAATACAGACAAAGATATTGGAGAGGTACTGGGAGGTATTGGGAGAGGTACTGGAGTATTTTCAAAGCTATGAACTGATTGAGACAGTGGCTTATAACGCGGGAGCATTGTATGTGTGGACTATTGCAAAACGTTTACATTTGTATTAATATTTTTGTTAAATATTACTTGATACGTAGTATATACCGAATTCATTGCTCAGTTGGATTGATTTATTAACCACTTCGTATATTTTATACTTCTTGCCTTCTACTTTATTTGATAAATAGTGAAATAAGAGTGAGATTATTTACTGTGATTTATGGTAATTAAAATAGCCTACTTGGTATCCTAATTAAATTGTATTGATAAAAATGTGTAACTTCTAACCTGTTGTATTTGCAACAGTATGCAATGTAACATACTGTTTCAAATACAACAAGCTAGAAGGTTCTGTGTGTATTCAATCTGTTACGATCCTGTACGCACACAACTCTCCGAAATATTTCTTGGAACCCTCTCGTCCAACCGGTCCAACTGCGTGAAAAAGTTGACAATTGTGCCTTAAAAAATTTAGTTTCCTCATTTCTAAGTAAGTACATAAATCTACGTAAAATTTAGAATGAAAGCATATCATTGCAAGTTTTTCTTCATTTTATTTTGCTATTATGAACAACTCATTTAATATATAATGTTAGATATCTTTAACTTTTAAGGAGCCACTTCTTAAACTGTTAGACCTATCATAACCATTCATTGTTTCATGAGTTAAATTAAAATCTGTATATCAAGATCAGACTACAATGTCTTTTTAATTTTAGGATTTGTATACGTCTTGCTTCTTTTTAAGTTTTTAAAATTTTAATGGTGAATTTAACAATAATAATTGAGGTGTTAGACAGTCGTATGAAGTTTTCAGATACGGGGTTTCCTTTTTTATTTCTTTACTTGTGCTTTCTATTTACTAACAAATATCAGTTTTAGCTATAGGAATTTCTCGCTGACTCTTTACTTGCCTAAACACAGCTTACATGCTTCTTATATTACATCTGCTATAGTTATTATACATATTTGCGTAACACTTAGAAATTTTAAACTACCTTTTCCATTTTTCAATTATATAATATATAGGAAGTATATATTACATAACTGAAAGCGTCTTCTGTTATGCTTTAAATTTTGACTCTTTACTTATATAAATACAGCTTAAATGCTTCTTATGATACATCTGTTTTACTTTATCACATAAATCTGCGTAACATGGAGAAATTTTAAACAACCTTTTTGATTTTTCTATTATATCATATATAGGAAGTATATATCGAAAGATTCTTCTGTTATGTTTTTAATTTTAATTTAGTTCTTCACTTAAATATTAAATTTCATTATGTTTTGTTATTCGGTTACGTTTTTATGACTTCGATTATGTTTTTAATTTTATCTGTTTAAGAAGGTTTTTTGATCACGCAATATATAAGGAATTTTAGACAACTTTCTTAAATAATGAATCGTATAGGGGATTTTAAACTACTTTTAATACTTTTTACTTTTCTTAAACTACAACATGAAAAATTGCTTGCTAATGTCGTAGGGATATAAGAAAGCAGTTTCTTATGAAATAATTTCTTCTCTAAATTTAAGTATTTCAATGTAATTTCTTTTTTATAGCGCTTCACAGACCTTATCCTAGAGGAACCATAGACGTTTCAAGAAACCTTTTGAAAAAAACGGATGAGGAAACAGAAGCAAATTGGTAACTTTTTCTGTGTTACATTGTAAATTCATAAGCAAGAAATTCCCTCTACATTAATTGAAAGCAATGACTGAAATTTTAAAAAGGCGCAACTAATGCTGTTTCAATCATTATTATTTGAATGCATATCATTACTCTTCATGTTTATAAAAAATTCAGTTAATAATTTTAACTCCAAATCAATATTGCTAAAATTTTCCGTTTAATCAGGGAATTAGCATTAGAAAGCCATTACAAACATTGCAATAGAAAATGTATTATACCCCCTGCGTGTAAATCAGTTTTACGCAAATATCTGTATTTCTTTATTATGCTGTTCATAAAGTTTATTTTCAAAGCTTAATATGCATTACACATTTGTCTTCATAATTTCTCACATTTGTTTCCCTGCTATCTCAACACAATCGATAATAGCTCTACAAAATAAATTGTTTAAGGAATCAATAATATATTAATATGTTTGCTAAATGTTAAACACTTTTTGTAAAATCAATATTACGTACAACTTGAAGTGCATTTTCAAATGATATGTAACTCAAGATTTTTCCGTTTTCAAATGTTATTACCTCTAGCTTTAACAGGAGTGAGTGAGTAAATGTGAGGTTATTGGCGCAAAACCAAAGATGATTATATGTCGTCAAACACAAGATGGGATGATTACAATTGCTGAAATTAAAATACAATAAATAAAAACAAGTGCATAAATGTACCAAATCCAGTGGATGAAGTCATATAAAAGTTTTAACAGGAAATTTGCTTTTAATGAAAGATTTGTTGTTTCAAGTCATTATCATCTTTCCTCAGGCTATAAAAATTACCAATTTAGGATCGCCATTAGAAGAAGGAAGAGTTCAAGTGAAGTTTACCATCCATAATGTCATAAGAATACAAGCCCTGAAATCGATACTTTCGTTTTCCTTTGCTTGCATTTATTAATAACGTCTGGATCACTTGAACAGAAATTTTTATATAGGACGTTTCGATTAATGAGCGGGTGCTCTATCTGCAATCTTGAAATTGATATTTTATTTATTTTATATTCTTTTAACTGATTTTAAAGAAAATAACATCACATGGAAGAAGATAGTCCTTATCATCACTTTCTTAAATTCGCGAGAATATGCTTTAGCATTGTAAATAATGATAAGCAGTATTCTAAGGCTGGTGTCAAGATATTTATAAATAACATGAAAAATGATTTCTGTATATAGGTAATCACATTTATTGAGCTAACAGAAAAACAAATGTCTTGCATTATTTTTTCACGCCTTTTCTAATGTGTAATAAAGCTGCATATATTCTTAATAATATAAACGCATGGAAATATATCCATCTGAAATGTGCAATAAAAATTGAAAAATATTACGCAGTTTGATAAACAAATCATATGTTTCCCCTTAAAAAACTGGTATGCATTATTACATTTTGAATAATAACACAAGCGATATCGAATGCCCCTGTGGAACGAATTGATCTAGGTCACCAGATGTTCGTATTACAGGTTCATCAAGTTACTTATCTAAGCCTCCTCAAAGTATAGCCCTAGTCGTGAAAGCAGAGTACATTGGTTTAATGACTATGAGACATTAATCAACGATGTTACTTCTGCAATACGCAGGAATTTCAGATTTTACCTTACCTATTCTAAAGCTTGTAACATTATCGTCATAACAAGTTATGTCACAAGGATTGCGCATACTGCTTTCTCCATGTCCACCATGGGACATAGCTCTTTAGGATATTTCTCGAAGGCCGCTGAACCTTTGACTTTATTCCTCCCCTTCCCCATCACTTTCCGTTCCGAAAGCCCTCGAGCTTTATGTTTCTAGTGCCCCAAATACTAAAGTATTGCGAGAGAAGGGAACTGTCTCTTCTAGCTAATATTTCTTTCTTATCTATGTAATTTAGATTGTTGGAAAAACCTATAAGTTGCAAGGTAAGAGGCCTAGGAGGCCTTGAAAGGTCACTTTAGGGGCTCACGTAAGGTTAGCCAAAGGGGAAAGGTATTGAAAAATTACTTTCTTCAGCCAAGAGGGAAAGTGTGATGCATTTTTTCCCTATATCGTTATATGAAGCTTGCGCAAATAATTTCTCAAAGAACTGGATTTTAAGGCTCTTCCGATCCGGAAACAATTAGGAATCCATATTTTAATAAAACTTTATTTATTGCGTAATTTTAATGAAGTATTACGTACTAGCAGACACTGTTATTATTTCGTAATGTCGATGTTGCTGCAACAGAACGCATGTCAAAAAATGCATCTGTACGAAAGACAAGTACACAAGAGGGTTTATTCAAGTGAAATTATCTTATTTGCGAATAATTATAATGAGTTTTTCCTATAGTGTGTTTATACTGAATGACACTGAATCAACTGTCCATATTTTAAAGAAAAGAATATGCACGAATATAATTTTAACTTATATTCTTATTTTTAAAATTACAGTTCCAAAATTGTTTTAAGCTTTTATTTCCAACTCGCAAAATAATTAATAAATTAAAATGAGAAAAAAGAAATTTGTATCATGTAGTGCACTGGGAAAAAAAGATTCAAAATTCTCTTTACACAATTCATCTAGTATTTTATATCGCGAATAACAAAACCAGCAGGAGGCACTGTTGGTAAATTTAGAAAGATAATGACTTGAATACTTTTGACAATGTATTTTGATTATTAAATTTCGTTGTTTGCGCACCGACGTTTAACTTTTCGTAATACTTAATTAAGATGAATTTTATAAATAAAAATATTTAATTTTTATTTCCCAATCAAGATTTATGGGAAATAATTTTTCTCTTTTTAAATCTTTAATTATTTGTGTTTTTGATCTTTGACTTATCTAAGACTCTGTACTCACATTCCGTCTATTTTCTTAATGCATTATTATTATTATTATACGAGGTTTTCTTTTAGCCAACTTTGTGCTACTCAGCTCCCAAATTTTAAGTCTTTCATACTCTGCTAAGAGTAACGTAAGCTTGACTGTTTTGAAGCTTTTTCTTTGGGGAGGGGGATAAATTAAGACATCAGACATGGATTTGGTCTGACGAGTTACATATGACAAACCGATGGTTAGCAGCGCAAGCGTATTGTTAAAAAAAAATGTAAAAGAAAAAAAAAAAAAAAAACTTTCAGAGTTTATATTATGCCTTAAGGGGCGTTTTTTTTTTATGTTTTGTGTGTTACCTTTATTTATTAAATATCATGTTTTTCGCACTTAAACCATAAAATTCAATTCAACAGCAATACCACAAAATATTTAAAAGAGAGCATATCTTTAGAATTTCTGATATACAGTCTCGTGCGCTGAAGATACGAATTCCCCCCCCCCGTACAGTGTTACCATTGCTCACTTTGAAATCGCTAAGTTTCTTAATCAAAAACTCATAAATGCTTTACAAAATATGAAATAGATAATAAAACAAATTCCAAATTTGGGCTTCCAGATGCCTATATTCGGGTGGAGACGTAAGTTATTCAAAATTTGATGGCTCTAGGTATTGTTGTTTTATCACAATGCGAGAAATTACATTTATGTAGGTTCTTCATTATTTAATTTCTTTAAATATAATATAAGGCTCTAATATTTGGTGGCAACAATTTAAAAGGTGATTCGCCGTTTATAGTGAATCAACGCAAAATGCCAAAGCGAAGTTAAAAGCCCTTCTGGGCAAATTGGGCCTAAAAAATTCTATAATGTCAATTCCTGCTTCGAAAGAGGATAAAGAGTTTCTTTTATAGCAGGTGAAAATTCCAAATCTTTATAACAGACACAATTTTACATGTTAGCATTTTAAAGTTCCATGAAATAATATAATATTACGTTTCACAATAAAATTAAGAAAATCGTTTTTTTAAATGAAATTCTGAGAAGAAAGGTATAAACTGAAGAAAACTAAAAACTGCACAACAAATTGCTTTGTAAATGATTTTAAATGCTAATCAGTCGTTAAACTCTATTGGTTTTTAGATTAATAAAAGGAACTGAATAAATACGAAATCTGTCAATAAAGAAAGAGGGGAAATAGCATTTATACAATCGCAGAAGACTTCACTTTTAAATTTCTTTATAAGTAATGCTTTCTAACACTTTCAAGGGAAAGAGATTATTAAATAAAGGAATAAAATCAATATTAGAGAATTGTATACAAAAGCAAGAAATACTGTGTGACGTATAACAACATGGTAATTTCGACCAGACGAATCACGTGCCTTCAAATAAAAATCACATCTCCCCCGTATATGCTGGCTTATCGAATGAATTTCGAAAATTTGTCAAAACGTCAGAAATTGCGCTCAAAATTTCATTTGAAAGATTTTTCCGCTCTATCCGACAGCGCAAACAGTGCGATTCTGAGATTTTTAAGTTCGATAGTTTATTAGAAAAGATTTAAAAAATAATCGATGACAAACTTGACTACAGTGACAAACACCATGAGTGAACAAAATAAAAGCTACTTATAAATAAAAACACTTTTAACCTTCTTTATTCATTCTTTACACTTCAGACGCACAAAAGGACACCACATCGTCTTTGTAATTTCTGTTGTTCACAGTTTACAATAGCTGATGTTATTTTTGCATTTAATCTAATGAATTTATCAATAAATAACCGCATCTTCCATTTAGGCATCAAGGTACCTAAAACAGTTTCCTAAATTAAAGTCTGCTTACAGAAAAGAAATTAAAGCATGTTGGATAAACAGTATTCCAAGGCTAATCTTAGTTTGACGAAAATTATATTTAGTTTATGTTTATTGCCATATTAAACGATTTAATTTAAATACTTATGTTACTACCAATACTACAGTTCCTAGATCATGGGTTTAGCAAAATTTCTCATGCGAAACATCGTCTTTCATGGCTTGTCAAAAACCTGAGACCTAGTTTCATGCAGTTAGATAACTCTAGTTTCATAGAATTTTTAAGTTATCCTTTCAAAGCGATTTCTATGAAGGCATCTCTCACCATAGACTTGCAACCCCTGAATGTTTTCTGTTACTAATCAGTTCCTGGGAATGTTTATTTCCTTCATTGCAACAGATTTCCTCAGTTTTTCCGTTACATATTTTATTTTTCGTTTTCTATTTCTTAATTTTATTTTTCCTTTTAATTTTTTAACTTTAATTATTAACATAGACTTCATTTTTATTGACTTTTTTTGGAATCTAAAAACTATTTCTGTACAGTAATGTCCTTTATTTTGCGTTTTAAATCATAGCTGAATTTTAAAAAGGTGAAAACACTGTTAAGTAGGTTGTTTAATACTAATCATTTTTCCAATACGAATACAATGGCTGCCACTTAATGTGGTCGCGGTTAATGTCATCATTCGCTTGCTGTTATTCAATTGCCAAAGTCTACCTTTTTGTATACGAAAACACGGAAAATACTTCATTTTTTTAGATCAACTATTGAGTTACTATGATCAAAACGTTATAGAATAATTTTTTTTTTAAACTGAAATAAAGTCACCAAATTAGGTCATAGTAAGTTTTAAAAACTGGCAAGTGATAGAGAAATATCGCCAAGTAAACCCCAAACAGCTTGGTTGTGATTTTAATTAATAATTTAAAATCATTAAGCAAAAAAGGCAATCATAGTTTGGCGTAAATTTTGAATTACTCTACCGATTTTGAGGACGGTAACACATAGCTCCCTCTTTTTCCGAAGGAAAAAAATTCCAGAGAATTCACCCCCCTCCCGCCCGCTATGCTTTTTTCCTGGAAAAAAATCCAATAAAAAATCTACTAAGTTTGCTTTTTCTGCCTAAATTTTACGCTTGTATGAAATAATTGTAATCACGAAAAATTCCGGGTACCGTATTTCAACAATATATCCATTTTGACAGCTGTCGAATGCAATTTAACGATGTTTTTACAGAATAAAGGACTCTTTTTCTCCAAACGAATTATGAAACTAATTTAAAATGGATTCTGATGAGATTTTTTTGTGGCATCTTTACGTACATAAGTATGTATGTATCTTGCATAACTCAAAAACAAGTAGTCTCAGAACGTTGAAATTTTGTATATAGGACTGCTATAATATGTAGTTATGCACCTCCCTGTTCAATTGCAAGCTGTCGCACCCAAGGTGACACACTCTGTTACGCGGGTCGGTGAGCTCAGTTCTTTTTTTTTTTTTTTTTTATTCTTTATGTTGGTAAATTGAGCATTTTTTGCTTTAAAAATAATTGAATTATGTTCTTACTTCCAGTTAAGGTTTCTATGCCTTTAGTTAACCTACATGCAATAACTGTAGAATTACCAACAGTTTAAAAGTTATTTAAGTGTGGCTAAGATTAATTTTTGTTTATAGTAGCCATATATCTTTACATTTGAAACTCAGCAGAATAGTGGATTTGTTGCCAATCTAGAGAAACTAAGCTTCGGAACAACAAAGGTAAGTCTTCTTTTATTATTGCGAATTACATTATGCTTAATCCATCTGGAATTATAATTTAAGTTATTAAATTACCCCATATATTGACTCATAGTCCACAACAAATTAATTCCATTTCTACGCCTTTAGTGTCTTTTTACCGAGTAAACTTTCAGTTTTGTGCATTGAAAAATCTGCCTTCTTGCCCTCTGGCCCAATTGATTGTTTTTGCGTCGAAACTCTAGTTTTAATTGTAAAAGTTATTCATTTAATTGTTTTAACTGTATTTATGTTTTATATTTTTCTATATATTTCAATTTTCAACAAAAGTATTTTGAGGTTTTATGTATTTTTGCCTTGTCGCGAAGTGAGAACTAAATTAATTGAATGAAAACTATATCTAATGAAATTCGAGGAAATACGTTTAAATTAAATGCATGAAAAAATGTGTATAATTTAATATTACGTACAGGAACGCATGTGGCGTTACACATCAGATTTTTTATTTAACCTTGGTAGCCTTTACCTTTTCTCTTTCAACAGGTCTGCCGTAATTGAAAGATTAAGATTAGGGTTTCAGCATCGGTCAAATAATTTTCGGAAACATTATGAACATTTCATAAATGAGCTTTTGCATTAAAGACATTTTGAACAGTTCATAAAAAAATATTTGCTTTGTTGTAATTAAAACATTTTAAAGTGCCTATTTAAATGTTTCTGCTTACATTTATATTAAAAGATGTATTCCATTACTATTTTGTTGGACCTTTTTTTTCATCATTTAATGTTATCATTCGGTTACCGTTATCAAAATTAACGGGATCCAATTAAGTGGCGCCTACTATACCATTCAATTTTTATTACAACGTGAGTTCTTTGAAAACAGGTAAATTTTTACCTTACCACCGGAAACAAACTCTTTAAGATATCAATGTATTTTATTTTCTGCCATTTTTTTATCTGCACTTGTGACGATTACAGCCATTACTTTAAAAAAAAAACACCTAACATTCTCATTGCTATGATTTTTATACAGGAAGTTATAGTACCTGTCCTTATTACTTAGAAAAGAAACAATTTAAACAGATAAACAAGAAGTAGTGTAAAATTAGGAAGAGAATTTAGCATTTAATTTATAATAGGAAGTTAATTAAGGTTTAGGAGATAAATGCTTATTTTTTTAATATACTACACGCGAAAATTACTAGTAAATTGAGAGCGATATCTGGTTTTTTTTTTTTTTTTTTTTTTTTTTTTTTCAGGATTAGCAAACTATCGAAAATGCTGATTTCGGTACTTCAAAAACTAAGCGCTTTGTATACAGAGATAAATAAATTCCCGCAAAATAATATATGCATTGTTCAAATGCTAGTGTTTTTCGATATAGACGAAATGTTTTGTGCGGTTTACTGACAAATTTTTGAATCTGTGTAAATTTAACGGATGTAATTTTTTTTAAAGTGCCAGAAGTCCTATTAATCTCGATCCTCACTTTTCAAATAAAAGATTGCTGCTACCAAATGTTGTAGCTATGCATTATTTTTTAAGAAATAATATAATGAATATTAAAAAATGTAAGCAACAAAAATAAAAGGACATCAGATATTATTGCCCCGTATTATTTTTAAAGAAATAATATAACAAAAAGTTTAAAGAAAATTACAACAGTACTCTATCAGAACTTCTAAAGATAATATCTAAAGATGTAAATATCTATAAATATCTATCTTCTAAAGATCTTTAAATATTTTATGATGCTGCTGTTGCATTTTTTTTTTTTTTTTTTTTTTTTTTTGTCACGTAAGAGGGAAGAAAGTGATGTTTAATGAATAAAGTTAAAAAATATAAAAAGTTAATTATAGAACCCCCCCCCCAAAAAAAGATGTGTAAATCATCTTACTAAGAAAACTAAACATTTATACTATATGAGCTGAGAAATAATGAGCTGAGTATAATGAGCTGAGAAAAGACTCAAATGTTACTTCATTTTTTGATTTGCGGTGAAAAAAAATTCTTTCATCACAAATAAGCGCTTTAGTGGAAACTCATTCACTTCTTTGGGGCCCACCAGCGGCCGAGCGGTAAAGTCGCTGAACACTGGTAGTTCGGTCCGAGGTTCGAATCCCGCGAACGGGCTGGCTGCATGGGCGTTTTCGTGGTTTTCCCCATGTGTAACGTGTATACGAGCCAGTTTCCCTTAGAAAGTCCTCCACGAAAGGCATCCCTCCCCTTAGGCAGATAGCCCTCGTGTGCTTTGCCATAATTAAATACACACACACACATTCACTTCTTTAATACAAAGCAGATTTAATTCAATAATATCAGTAATATCTGTACATTTATGCCACTGTTTCGCTTGCGAGGCTTGCAGTCAATATTTTTCACTCCCAGCATGCCAAATCTATGAACTTAAAACAATAAACAATTCAAAGAAGTCTTCTCGGATTCTCTAATAATATAAAATATTGTATTTTATATATTGCTTATTTTTTATTATCGAAACTTTTATAAGCATCAACAATCGGATTTGATAGACTGCTTGAAGTCATGATATTGACCGCGAAACAGAAGTCTTGCAGCATGATAATAACCTTTAGATTCCCCTCGCATATTCTTATGAGATATCGAGTTATAAGAAAAAATTGCTTCTAAGAATAAATATTTTTAATTTTGAATACTTAGGAAGTCTTAAAACAAAATTTTGTATTAAGAACATAACTTCATTAAACACTTTTATTATTGTCAAGGCATGAACCTTAGAAGCAGGAAACTTAAGATAAACATTTTATCAGTCATATGTAGGGCCAACTGAAAAGGGGAATTTCGTTCATGTTAATTAAAATTTCTGTAATGAAATGCAAATATAATTAAACAACAAACGCTAACACTCATCTACTATCAAATTTCCAAATGCAGATTTTCGAACAATATCTTGCGTTTATCAAATAGAGAGCATGAAGGCATTAATACATAAGTAAAAGTTTGAAACTCATATTCTGAGAAGTGCTTAAGTTGCATAATTCAGATTTTAAACGATGGCTAGAACTGCGTTTTCTTTTCATCGAATGAAAGCTCTTCATTAAGTCATATCATTTTGACAACGGTATCATGACTAATTTGTCATGTTTTAGTATTTTTTAGATAATGTGACAATAAATGTCCTGAAATCAACTTATTAATCAGAGCTTTCTTCGCAGTGGACTATTCTTGGTGGATGAATCTCAAATTTTATATATATTTTTATTAAACCTGACAAAAAGGATGTAATCTGATTTCCAACCGTAAATTATTCCTTAAACTACAGCCATCAACTTGTTCAAACTATATAAATTATTTATTGTGAAGGATTAATAACAGATTTTGAAAAGATTAATAACAGATTTTGAAAGATTAATAACAGATTATTAACCTATCATTTTCAAAGATTCTTTAAATACACCCTTTTAAATTTTCCAAAATCTACGTACAGTTCCAAAATCTACGTTATCTCCCTTACTTTTTATATTTAAGAATATTTGTTAAACAACAACAAAATAAAAATTAATTTTTTCTTAATAATAAAGCATATTTAGAATAAGAATTTAGCAAAATTTACAGTGAGAAAATGCACTACCGTTTTATTAATTTTGTTAATAAAGAATCATAATGTTGATTTCTGGAAAACTTGCTTTCGGTATTATAACAGCAAAAATAGTTTTATAGTTGGGAGAATTTTTTATGGTTCTCTCACCATCTATTCAGTGTGTGGTTACATCACTCTAAAATTTTCTCGACCTTTGAGGCCAAGTATGTCAGGGAGGGGTTGAAAATAAGGAAAAATTCGTCAACTATTTCGACACAGCGCCTGGGTGTCTACATTTTTTAACCTAGATATTGAAACTCCAGATGATAGCACCCGGCGATAATTTCCCTTTCAAAAAAGTCTTCACCTGGCATACTTTCGACCCTAGGTGAGGAGGGAACTGAACTTTTTTAAAGCCGTTTAACCTTTGATTGCGTCTCACGAACGGAAAGAAAAGTTATGACCCACAGCTAAAAAGACACAAAAGCATGCTGGGGATAAACGTTTGCAATAAATAGGGATTATAACTTTATTTTGGGAAATTTATCGGAATGATTTGCTTCTGCTTAGTGCAAAATTATTTAATCAGCGCTAACGTAGATTGTGCTGAAATATCTGAGCACAATCTTCCTAAGACCCTATCTGATCCCTAAGAAGACCATTCAGGGCTTAAAGCATTTCGATATTTTGTGCAAGTCGTAGCAACTGCTAACGAAAGCG
Source organism: Stegodyphus dumicola (assembly GCF_044657685.1). Classification (NCBI taxonomy): domain Eukaryota; kingdom Metazoa; phylum Arthropoda; class Arachnida; order Araneae; family Eresidae; genus Stegodyphus; species Stegodyphus dumicola. The sequence goes on from NC_140777.1 coordinate 106,888,735, forward strand.
GCCCTTGATTTAAATAATAGATTCATAATATTCAAAGATTTTGGAGATTTGTTAAAGAAAATTATTGAAGTTACAGTATTTTAATTCTATAGTATTAACTCAAATTCTTCTGACTCTATTAGATTAACAAGCAAATTATCTACTAATTTTCATTTTAGGGTTATTTGTCGCAAAGAAAGAAAATTGTTTATGACTAATCTGACAAAATATTTTATTGTTCACAAAAAATTTTGCTTGACTTAAAACACCTAAAATTTTTTATCTAAATTTTATGTTAAACAGCCTAGTTACAGTAATCAAATATTTATTTTTCGTTTCAATACCCTTAATTTTAAAAATACACAAAATGTTAATTGGAAAAGTTGCTTAGAATTTAAATCTAAACTTAAATTTAAAAAAGAAAAATGGATAGATTGCGAATTTTTTTTTTTTTTTATAGTTCTGATATTTGTTAGCTTTTATGAGAAAAACATGATAAACTGTTATTGTTATTACTATATTATAAATTATTTTATCAATATAATCTTTCTTTTTTTTTACCTTAAAATGTCAGTGTTAAAAAAAATATAAGCACTGACAATCTCAAGCTTTGATTCAGCTTTCTTGTATCTAAGCTTAAATTTTAATTCTAAACATTTTCAATAACATTTTCAACTAACTGTTCTGTGCATTTTCTTAATTAAAAGTTACTTTACTTGAAATTGAAAAAGAAGTTGGATTATTGTAAGCAACCTGTAGAGTGGAAAAGTTATATCAAGCTTTTAGAAGATTCAAGGTAAGTAAAACTTTTGTAAAAGAGTTTTTCATGGGGTTCCAATTTAAGTATTCGCACTGTATATAGCCCACTGCCACCCATCCTGTACAGTTGCTAATGACGCTGATGGACGTACCGATGGCTCAGGGCTCAAATCTTGGAGAAGTCATGGGCTATTTTGAAGTGTATAGTGTCTGTGTGGCAAGGAGGCATTCAAAATACCGATAGTCCTCTAAGGAGGTCAGGAGAAAAGGGATGTGAACCCCTCAACTTTCTTACCTTTCTTTCCACCGACAGCGAGGCAGCCGGTCCACTGGGTAGTTAGCATATCCACCAGGTAGCCCCGCTAACGGAAATAACTTGATCAACATAACGCACTTATATATACATATTGTGCTCAAGACGAGTGCTGGAGGCAGTGTAAACAATTGCTGGAAGAGACGATAGTGCAGTGATGGAAGAAGGGTGCATTGCGAGTGAGAAGAACAATTTCAGTTACATATTTACAGAGTTATGGATAGGTGGTTACAAAAGATATCCACAACGTGAACAATAAATGAGTACAGTGCAATATATGAGCAATTAACAAAGTGACTGATAAAACAGTAAAAGTAATATCTAAAATAGAGCTAAATACTAAATAGCAATACTAAAAATAATAAGAAGTAAAATATTAAAAAGCGAAATAATAAATAAAATTTAAAAAAAGGCAAAACAGTGGAAGTAAGGCAAAATATTTAATTCAAGGTTCATAATTCAGGGTTTACAGTTCAAGGAGATAAATATATACAGGGAATAAGAAAAGCCGAATATGCTAACTTAAGATAAAATTAGTTCATTACAGGTACAGAGCATACAGGGGCTGTGCTGGTGACGAAGATGGCAGCTGAGAATTACTCCAGCCTGTCTGAGATTTTGCGTGCAATATTTATGCAATCGCATATGCGTTTCAATGCATTGCGATTTTTCGAAGTAGCTACGGCCCATGTATGGATGCGGTTTGCTACTGGTTGCCTAAGATGATATTTGGCGGTCTTTCTGCAAGCGAACAGATAGTGCTCCGGATCTCCTACCATCCCGCATGAGCAATGGTCGTTTTCTCGTCGTCTGAAGCGATGCACGTAAGTCATGAAGGGACCATGTCCTGTTAGAAACTGAGTGAAGTGAGACGAGCCACTTTTTACAAGCCGGCACACTTTTGGAAAAAATTTGTAAACTCTTCTGCCGGTGGTCTCTGTCTCCTACAGATGTTGCCAACGTTTGAGTAATTCTCTCTCGAGCTCAGCTTTTAAGAACGAGCCCGGGAGAGGCATATCAAGTGTGCGAATGTGGGGGTCATTTGGTGCTCTTTTGCTTATTGCATCTGCAATTTCATTACCCAGTATTCCGGTGTGGGCAGGTACCCACTGGAGTTCAGGCCTATAGTATTTTGGCCTTAGTAGTATATAGGCCTATAGTAGTTCAGGCCTTAGTAAGAGCTTTTGTATGGCCCTAACGAGTGGATTGTTTACTACATGTGCCTTGGATTGCCTGGAGGCTAGAGGCTGAGTCTGAATATATACTGGAATAGTTATTTTCCAGTGCGTAGACAAGTGCAGCTTTTAATGCAATCAGTTCAGCCTGAAAAACTGAGTTGGGGTGCTTAAGCTTTCTTTCCCAGGTCTTTAAGATTTGATTCCCATGTAGAACACAGTATCCGGTACCGGTGCCACATTCTCCTTTGGAACCATCGGTGTAGATTGCAGTGACTTTGAACCACGCTGGTGACCTGCAGGTAATCGAGATGTTGAATTCGGCCGAGTGGCAAGGTGGCTCGGGAATGCTTTGCTCATAGTCAGTATAAACATACGTCCTGTCCCACAAACTTATTGTCTCTTTGAGTCGGAGCACTCGCACTATTGCACTCTCGCGCTTAGCTAAGAGATGCAGAGGCGGCAGTCCTGAAATCATGTTTAGAGTATTAGTGGGCGAGGTTTTATATCCTCGCGTAATGCTTAGAAGGAATGGTCTTTGTGCTGAGGGTAGCAGATTCTTCATTTTAGTAGTGATCGTTATGCCCCACAGAGGCCCCATACAGTGCAATACGTTCAACAACTACAGAGTACCACGTCTTAAGCATCCTCGAAGAAACTCCCCATGTTGGTGCTGCTGTTCTGAGCATGGAATGAAATATCCTGTGAATTTGTGCCCTGACCTCCTTTAAATGTGGCATTCAAGTAAATGTGTCGTCAATTATAACTCCAAGGTACCTCAGGTTTCTGACTATTTTAATATTTTCCCCATGAAGTTTGATGCACGGGGTTCTTTGACGGCGCTTACCTGGGCAAATAAGCATACCTTAGGTTTTAGAGTTGGCAATAATTAGCTTATGGTCATTGGCCTATTTGGCCATCTTGTCCATTGCTTGTTGCGCCCTAGTCTCATATGCGTTGCGGCTGTGCCCTTTGGTCACCAGCAAAACGTCATCGGCATAAGCTAGTATTTCCGTGAGAGGATCTGTGTTAAAGAGAGTCAGCGCTGTGTCGGCTACAAGATTACAAAGCAGTGGACCCAGACAGGATCCTTGAGTACAGCCTCTATTAATGGAACGTGAGTGCACTCCTGCGTCCGTAGTGGCTTGTAAGCGGCGATCACTTAGGTAGCTGTAAATAAGGTCAGAGAGGATCTTAGAGCAACCCATGTCCTGTAATATCTTCAGTACGTCGGGCCACCACAACGAGTCGAAGGGGCCCTGTATGTCCACAGAGATAATGAAATTATGCTGGTTATTTCTTCTGTTATTTGCTATTATTTTTCGTAGATGCTGCAGCGCGGGATCCACCGATCTGCCAGGAATGAAGCCGCATTGTTTGTCACTTATGCTTTGTCCAGACAGGATATAGTGTTTAAGTCTTTGAAGGACGACTCTCTCTAGTACTTTACCCAAGACAGTAAGAAGGAAATAGGTCGGTAAGGTACATTAGGGTCTTTTTTCGCTTTGAGGAAGAGCACCACCTCACCAAGTTTCGTGGCGGCTGGGAAATATCTGTTGCGCCAACACGCAGTAATGTAGGCATACAGTAACACCGGATGCGTACTGTTAATGGCTTGCAGAATGCCATTATCTATCCCATCAGGACTTGGGGCTTTATTGGTGTTTAATGCTTTAACAATGGCGCGCATTTCTTTGGCGTTTGGCAGTGGTTCAAAATCTGTTTTCTTGGTATTGTAATATTGCTCAACACTGGCTCTGATATTTCTTTGTGCGGGATTATCTGTGTCTGCGTTTTCAAGTCTAAAGATATTGTCCAGAATGTGCGCCACTACTTATGTGCTAGTTGCTTATTGTGGCAGTAAGATTAGTATGTGTTAACATCTTATCATGTGCGATATGGAAGACAGTTCCGAACTTATTCGCAGTGTTTGTACAGTACGCTTTCCAGGATGAAAACTTCGCTTTTGCAATCTGTTTTTTGTAAGCAGATCTGTGCTTTCGAAAAATTAGGGAGTGTCTCTTTCTATGGGATCCTTGCATGCTTGTGTTCTGCGCTTTAGGGCAAGGTTTTTGCCGCGTTCAGCAGTCAGCGTGGGGCTCCACCAAGGGGTGCATTTCGATGCTGCGTAATTTTTCCTTTTCAAGACTTTTTCGCACACTGAGAGCAGTGTTTTCATAAGATCTTCATGCATAGCGTCGATATCTTTACCACTGTTGCAACTGTTACATTGTGCGACGAGACTTTCAAAATGGGTTGAGAGTGCATCTTTAAATTTGTTGAGGTTTATGTAATTCGTTTTCGATCTGTTCTTTGTTATAAATTGGTGCTCCGAATCAATTTTGAACTCAATGTAGCGATGGTCACTGAACGAGGGTGTTTCGCTAACTTTCCAGTCGTGAATATTATTAAGTATACCAGTGGTGGCTAAAGTGATATCAGGCCACCCCTGAGCCCTCGTAGTCCAGTATGTAGGAGGGCTGACGGTGGGGTTGACGACTGCAAGGTTATGAGAAGTGATGAAGTCAAGGATAGGGCAAGCACGCCTGTTTTCCTCTGACGCACCCCATAGAGGCGTTAAAAACCCCAGTGATTATCTTATTCCTAGTCGGAATCAGCATGACTTGTTCCAGCTCCTTGAGTTCAGTGACAATTTCATGTGAAGGAGGAAAATACACGCTGGTGATGGCAATCTGACCATAAGGCCCTTCCAGCTGTACAGTTGCTGTGTAATATCCTTTATGGATTAGCAGGGGCGTGAGTGGACCATTCTAGGCGATGGCTGCTTGATTGTCTATGGAATGGTAAGTTTTGAAGTTGCTGAATCCTGTGATCCTGTTGTTAGTGGAATGAAACTCTTGTAGTGCGGCTAGATCTACATTGTTTTCTAGAATAACCTGTGCTGCATGGACAGTTGCAGCTTGGCTGCGTTGCAGGCCCCCCGGAGTGTTTTTCCTCAAAACTGGGATGGAACTGCGTGACTATACTTCTATGATCAATGGTGAAATTCTTGCCCCCCGCCCACTTTTACCTGTACCTGCACGATATATAACATACTTGTATCAACTCATATGAGTTATTGAAAATTTCTGTTTCTAATTAACTGAAAATTTGAATTGTTTAATTTCAAAAGTTTAGTGACCAGCTTGAAATAATCTCGAACGACAAGTCATAACTTATGTATATCAAATGATACTTTAAGATCTTCCAAATAAATCCGACAACTTGTTAGCAACTTAAGGCTTCGCTTTTTATTTTAAATAATTTTAAATAATTTATAATAATATTTTAAATAATAAAAATAAACTTTCGCTGGATAAATTTATAATTCATTCAAAAAAGCGAGCTGAAAAAAAAAATGAACCCGAAAGCGATATAAAACCAAATGTGAATACAAAAGAACCTATGAGCAACCTGCAAATGAAACTGAAAAATCAACTTGTTATGTAGAAATAATCAACGATAAACCAGATAACAGCGAAAAGAAGTAGAATCAACAAAATAAATTATCAGCAGATTATGGTAAAAATAATGAAGACCGCATATTTTCCAAAAATATTGGTTTTCAGCCACTTGTCTGATAAATGATACAATGCTATTTAATAAATAAAATCATACAATAATGGGAATATTATAACCCGTGAAGTAGAATATTTAGATTGAAATTAAACCCATTATAGAAATTTTTGAAAATCAAATTTTTATTGTGTGAAAGCAAGTGGCACTAATAAATTCCCTGGTTAATATATGCATTACGTTATGTATGGTAGACTATTTTCCCAAGCTCAGCAAAATTTCTACGTCATTCAATGAGTGGAGAAATTTAGCTACAAGCTTAAACGAAAGCGAAACTTCTGCATGCCATATAAAATCAATTTTCGTATATAAAAAGGATATCAATTGTCGAACGTATTGATAGATACTTAGAACAAGAAAATTGATTCAAAATAAATGTATTGGGGAGCAATTTTATAACGAGTCGTAGCTACTGTGAAATTATTGGCGAGTTAAGAAGCAACATTTCGGCCACAGAGAAGACACAAATTCAAGTCGAAAAGGAAAATTTTTAAGATGTTTTGAGTATCTAGCGGAACTCGATAGATTTTTGAAAATTCATTTGCAAAAATTTAGTAGTGCAGGTAATGAACAGGTAAGTTATTTGTCGCACACGAAAAGCAACAAATTTATAAGTTTAATAGGTAGCGAAATCAAGAAATATTCAATTTCTAAATTTCAAGAATCAGTTTATTACTCTATTATTGTAGACTCTACTTCCAATGTAGCTCATACACACTGCTCTCCAAAAGTTAAGGAACAACATGTTTTTTTGTGTCTAACTTGAGAATGCAGTAACATAAAAACAAGAAATTTAGAGGACAAACCCGCTAAACAGTTTTTTATTGAATGCGACATAGAATATTTCTAAAGTTCAGCACAAACATGAATTACAACAAAAAATTGCACTTTTAGCAGAGAAACCCAGTCTTGGAGAAACCGTACATCACAGTTTTTTGAGGGAAAATGCTATGGTAACATTACAAAAATTGGTTCTAATAAGTAATATATTAGTAAATTAGTACTGAAACAGAAACTGGATTATTGTAAGAAACCTGCAATACATTGTACGGCATTCCGTGTTTTCAATTAAGCTTTCGTTCAGTGAAATAGGAAGCAACGATCAGACACGGAGTAATCCTTGTTCAAGATCTAACGATCATGGATGAGGATTTCGAGCAGCAACCTGTCTCCCAAGGTAGTCCCAAAGATGCTTCATCAAGACTCAGGCCTGAGGATTAAGCTAGCCATTAAATCAGCTCCATATTGTGACCCGCAAGATATTCTTCAGCAACCCGAGCTCGGTGCGGTCACGCATTGGAATCCATCAAAAGGAATCCAGGACCAATAGCAGCGGCATATGGGTGGACATATTGATCAAGGATCTCGTCTTAACATCTCATAGCGGTCAAAGTTCCTCCATGACTGACTTGCAGGTCAATGTGACCAACGTGAAAGATCCCAGCCCAAACTTTTATTCCACCAGCTCTGTAACTGCGTTTTTCCACAATGTGAGATTGGCTGTACCTGATGCGTTGTTCTGTCCTCAGCTGACGACCTGAATTACTCTCTAACGTGAACTTGAAAATCCATCCGCATTGCCGCCCATCCGATCTTCTGCCACCTCAAACCTCAATGAATCGGGCAAATGACTCCTCCTGGGTATTGGTAGACTCTTCTGGATATTGTCAATGAAATTGCTAATAACAATTGAAGATCAATACTAGTGAACAATTTTTGCACTTTTTTCTCCAAATAATATATTTATTTGTATAAAGTAAAAAAAAAATGTAGCACGCTTTTGCATATATTTTCTTAAACTCCGTTACTATCTTGCGTATAAATTGTGAATTTAAATGTTACTGATATTTTTTGTAATGGGAGTTTTGAAAAACATGCTGTTCCTTGCTGGAAGGCAGAGTAGATCAATTAACTTATATTTCGGGATTTGTTGAAAAAATATAAATATAAAATAAGGATATTTTGTTTCCATAATATCGAAAATCACGATTCTGATTATTTAGAAGGAATAGTTCTGAAAGTTTTAAGAGATTTACCAATAGATACAAAATCTCTAAGGGGTAAATGTTCGATAAGGCTGAAAATATGGTTGACAAATACAGCGGATTGTAAGTAAGAATAAAAGATCAAATTAGTACAGTAACCTTTAAATTTAAGAGGAAGTTGAAATTGTGCTGCATAATACTGTATTAGCGCATTATCTTATTTTGATTTTGTTCAAGATCGATATGCACGTCGCTCGGCATTTCCTCAATGATGATATATATTAATAAATAATCTGACCCATATTTAATATACACATATAAAACGAATAATTACTACGTTATACAAATTCAAGAGCAGGTGCATTTTCAGCATTAACATCTAGTTATCAGAATATCTAAGAAGACATAATTCAAATAAGTACATCCGATAATGAAAAGCTACTGAACGAATTGGAGACGAAAAGGTTAATAGAATATTTCAATGAATATGAAACAACCTTATGAACAGTTTTAAGGGGTAAGTTACTACCATGAATAAATAATGCAAGCAAATCATTACAAAACACCTAGTAAAATTTATTGTTAGGATCAAATCTTCTGAAACCATTATCATGAATATCAGAAAGAACTCTGACGAAACTGAGAACGATACCAATTTTCTAATTAAAAAGCGTAACTGCTAGAATTAAAATAAAATTGCAGTTTGAAGAAATGACTTTAAATGACACGTAATTTACTTCAAAACAAATATTTGTAATAAACGTAGTAATGTTATTTGTGATGTACTAATCCCTGAATTATCTTGAGGGGAGGCCATTTACGGTGGTATGCTAAAGGATTTTAAATTATTCCTCAATTAAAAAAATCTGACGTCCAGTTCAATGATTATGGAAAGCACATGTTCAAAATATCAAAATGATGTAGACAATAAATATTTTAAAGATGAAATTATTCATTTTATTGCATTAGAAAATGTCCTGAATCCTACTGATATGTTCAAATTATTAATTCATATGCTTACAATCTCCCTTTCAGATAAATTATTTTTGACAATTCCAATTTTCATCGCAAGTGGTGAACAATCATTTTCAGTTCTCAAAAGAATTAAAAATTATTTAATTGTGTTTAATTCTATTGACAGATATGTTTTTTGAAAACGAAGTTGTCCAGTAGGGTATATATCTCTCACTGATAAATTAGATAAAGTGAGAAAAGTTACTAATTACGTAGTTTATGTTATTTTATATTCCAAAGCACATTATTTTTAAATAATAGTCTGCCTGGATAATAAATCGTATATTTGTTTGTATTATTATTAATATTTCCATTAATAATATAGATTTTGTGCTATTGTAAAAACGTACGCATAAAATGTTAACTATAGTGGATTTTGAAAATATTTGATTATATGGTATATAAAATATTTGATCAATATGGTGATATTGAAAATATTTAGGGAAGGACACAAAATTAAATTGCGCTTGGGGATTCTCGAATGCTAAATCCGCCACTGGACATGACTGAAAGTAACATTGTGGCTGGCGTAGATTTTAGTTAAGATTCAGTCGATTTCGAGAGAAAACAGATACACGTCCTTTTTCATCAGAAGCAAAGAAAAGTAAGCCAGACAGTAGTTGTGGTTAATATTTCATAATCGGGGTAAGCGCCAAACTTGGAGAGAGTTTTTTTATTTGGCGCGATTTTGATTTGGTTGCAGTTTCCGGCTGTATGTTTTCTTGTGGCAAACCTAAGCTTTATTTCGGTAATTGTAAGAGTGCGAATTTAGTGTACCGAGAATTTTTTTAAATTTAATTTTGAAATACTGTGTTTGTTTTTAAAAGTTTTACTGTTTAATATTATTATTATAATATATATATATGTGTGTGTGTGTGTGTATTTAATATCATATTCATATAAATATTTGCAGAAGGTTAAGCTGTTGGTGGAAGAATGTTAGATTTCAGATGACGAGAAGTTATGAATGTTTTCATTGAATTTTATTTATTTAGTTATTTTTTTTTATTATTATTATTATTTTTGTTTCTTGCATGTGGCAATCGAAAGATGTGGAATATTTAAAGTTTTGAACGAAAGTTGTTTAATGTGTTAAATTCCACGACGTTGTTTTATCATTTAATCAGTTTCATTTACTATTCTATTTGCACATAATAATCGTTGTTCACCACTGTTTACGTTTAAAACTCACTTCGCAGTGCTCTGATCTGATGAGTCTATTTATCTACTCAATAATTATTTACAAGAATTCATTCTACTATTTTATGATGAATTACATAGATAGGACTATGCTGATCTGTTGCAAAACTGTTACACTTGTATTACTCATCTAGTATTTTATCATCACATTTTACTATTCTGTTTACTTAAAATAACGATGTTTCACTACTGCAAAACTTAAAAGTTACTATTCTGTTTATGTTGAAAAATCACATCTTAGTGCTTTCATTGCTGCCAAAAAAATTCGCCAAATTTTGAAGGCCAAAATAGTTTGGCGCCAACTTACCCCGCTTGTGGAATATTAGCCTTATTTATATTTAAAAAAGAGTTAAAGAGAACTAAAAGTTAAATTACTAAAAAAAATTAAAAATTAAGAAAAATTCAGTTAGTAGAATTTTAAGAGTGTTAGAAGCGCTTTTAAAATTTGGTTAACTTAATGTTTCAGTTTTCGTTATCGTTACTGCGGACAGATTGTGCTACATTTTCTTTACTTTACTCCTTTTTGTTATCAATAATGTCCTGGCTTATCCTTTTCGGATTTTTTCTCTCCTGATGAAGGGGGACGTATACATGTATGCCCTCGAAATCCATTGAGTCTTAACTAAAATCTAGGTTGTGGCTTTGCCTAATTTTATGTTTTACTTTGTTCTCTTAAATAATTGATGTTTTGTAAACATCTGAGTTGCATTGGATTGTTTATTAAAAAATAGTGCATTTTTTGTGTGTATAGAGAAGCGGTTCTCAAGAAAAGAAGCAGGGACCACTTTTACAAATAAAACTGTTTTGGGAATCACCTTACACTTGCACACTTTGAAAGAAAAATTTTTACCATGTGTTACTACCAGCATACTTATGCTTTTAAATTAAAAATAATTAAAATTCATTAAATTTTATACTGCTATTAAGTAATTAGGGTAATAGACGAAAATTTATATTAGCTTTTAATAAGGCTCTTAGAATTAGGATAACATTAATCTTATTAACAAAAAATTAAATTAATGTTACACTAAAAATTAAATAAATCACATTAACGCGATGGATGAGTCTACCGGTTGTTACACAGCTGTACCTTGTTTAGATGTATGCTGGTAAGCTTAAGTCTGATATCGGCACATACATCCAGTCAATTTTGGTTCTTTGTTTTTATTTCAGTTAGAGACCTTTTTCGCACAGATGTGTAGAAGCAAACTGAATTATAATTTTCATTTGTAATGAGGTCCTGAAACTGAGCCTTCTGCCTTGAATTTCATGATAAGTTTGGTTTTCATTCGAATCGTTAAGTGCGCTCTTTCATTCAATGACAGTTTGTTACTTGCAGTGTGTCAGTGGAAATCACCGGTTTATCATAAAAATTCATTATATACTTAATTGGCAAATACGCTTCAAACTTTGACCTCATAATTTCGAGATGCGATCATATGTCACTGCATAATTCTTTTCCAATAACGATATTATTTTCTACTTATTATAAGACGATTATATAACTTATTATATAACGATATTATACTTATTTTCTACTTATTTATTATAAGAATAAATTTATTATTTAGCAATGAAATCGCCAGATTTGCCGTGCACCCGATGCACCACAATATGCAACCCCCTAAAAGGTATATTTTAAGAAGATGTTTCGATATTAATGTATTATAATCTGATAAAATGTTACTCATTATTTCATTAGTTTAAATGAAGCCAAAAGGCTTCGTATCCAAATCCTCGAAAGCAAATTTAAAGAACTTTCTCTCAATCACGCGAACTGGATACTCGATATTTAAATAGCAATTTGTAAAATCTTTAAAGAGAAACACGAGTTTCTATACGCATTTGAAATGGCCTAAATTAAAAATGTATTGCCTTGGATGCAAAAGTAATCAATTACGATTTTTAGAATGCCAACTTTTCAAATTTTCTTCGAATTTCTCTCTATGTTTTTAATTAAACTATATCCTTTCTGTATACTTAAGACATTTAAATCAAATTGAAGTTATATGTTAGTAAAATAACAAAACATGTTCACATATGCATATTATTCAGAACATTAATATTGAGGTATTATGTATTTGAAAGAATATCATCAGAATGACAGAAAAAATTTATATAAAAACGGGTTTAAAGCTAGAATACAATGCATTAAATAAACTTTTAATGTTTCGTAAGTTTGAATTTGATTCAGAACACAAATAGATTCCACTTTAAATTCACAGTTAATATGCATTTTACACATTAATATAATTTACACATTGAAATATTTATTCACGATAAAATAAATATTGTAAATGTGTTAAAATCATTTTGATTAAGTGTTCTTTTCCTATTCCAGAAAAAGCCGTCATTGACTATGTCAGTTCTGCTTAACGGGCTCCTGAATTGTACTGCCGTATCCATATCGTAGGCAAAAATCACTTCTTGAATTAAGTATTGTAATAATAAACGATAAACAAGTTGTGCGAGGAAAATGCCCTTACAATTTTTTCCTCCGAAAAGAAAGAAAATTTACCTTGTGGCGCCATCTATCGCTTTCAGTCAGTATGTCTTCAAAGTGGGTAATTATATAAATTTTGATAAGAAATTCTACATTCCTCTCGAATAAAGTAAAATTTTAAAAACATAGAAAGAGCTTTTTTCTTTAATTAGTAACCCGCTAAATTTCAGGATATTATACACTGTGAAATATTTTATTCGTAATTTTTAAGCATACATTATACACAGAGCTTAAATTGCGCTGGAGCGGAGCTCTGCTCCGACACTTCTTAGATTTGGGGATAAATCATAATTCTTGGCGGAACGCACCGAGCTCTAAGAAGGCTCCGGCATTTCTTTTACGTAACTGAACAACAATTTCAGTAGAAATCTGATCACGAAAATTTTATTTTTTGCAATAAAATTGTATTAAAAATTGCTTATTAAATATTTGTTTATCTCTTTACATTTTATTTAATGTTAATTATTTAAATAAATAATAATTAATTAATTTTTATAATTAAATTATAATTAACAAATCGTAATTATTAATAATGATTAACTAATTATTAATTAATTTGATAATAATTAACTATTTAATTTTAAAATTATTAATGATTTTAATAGTCATTTTATTTATTTATTTACTTTTCTTCCTCTTTGATGACGGCCTTCCATAGGGCTCCGGCACTTCTAATTTTAGAAATTAAGCCCTGACTATAGGATCAGTAGTTATCCTTTGAAGTACTAAAAACGTTAAATAGAAAGCAATTCACAGAGCAAAGGAAGCTAATCCGGTCAATAACTATGGCAGATGTTAACAAAAACAACTCATTAAACAACAACTGAGATGAGATGTCTCTCTCTCCGGCTTTTTATAACTTTTATATCGGCGGAGCGAGACAGTTCTAGCAATTCCTGGAAAGCAAAACGAGTAGAATTACGTTGCAGCTAACAACAGTAACAGTAGTCAATTACACTTATTCAAATTAAATATAAATTACCAAGATAAACTTTTATTCATTGTTAAATGCCCGTGCTCCTGTATTTTTACTTTTTCGGCGTAACTTTCCCTTAAAACTCGTCACACGCTGCATTGTAGGGAAAATAAAACAATTTTAATAATAATTCTACTAAAAATATCTAACTAAATACAAAATTCGTAACAATATTTATATCATGTGTGTATTGTATGTATTTGTTCAGCACTTGAGACAAAAATTACCTTGATAACATAGATTCAGTCAGACAGCTTTGAGGCCTGGATTTGTAGCAAGTGAATCTCTTCAAATTTTAAATTTAAAAAAAATTACTGTATCTGAAAAAAGTTATTTTTAAAAATATTTCGAAACTTTCAACTATATACTAATTGGGGTAAGACGTCAAAAGGCACCTAGGTCAAAAGGCACCATTCCACAAGCAGAACTAATAGTTACTAAATATTTTCAACAAATATAAATGTAACTGACCTTTTACAGGCTTCAATCACGTCCGATTTGTCACCAAATGTTGGGTAAGATAAAAGAATTCCAAACTGTTTCTTTTAAGAACTAAATTCATTACTTTTAACAACAAAACTAAAATATATTCAAAACAAACTTAAAGATATATTAACAATGTTACCATTTTAGAGCAACTTAACTCAAGATATAAAACGATAATAAATAGGTAGTGCTTTAAAGCGCATAATTAATGCAACAATTATGACTCAAGCTTCAACAGTTACAGTTGCCCGACTCCTTTTTCAACATTACCTCAACCTTCTAGAAAATTGGCTCACTCTTTGGAGTTAATGCTGAAAAATCAAAAGCAGTAATTTTTCGTAAAAGACAAACAAATTTAATACAACCCTGACCTCTTTTGTTAATGAAGAATTTGACAGGGTTGACGAAGTTAAATATCTAGGAGTCATTCTGGATAAAACAACATTGACTTTTCAAAAACATCTCAGGGAAACTGCAAAAAATTAATATCACGTTGACAACTATGCGCCCACTTCTTGGCAGAAGAAGTTATAAGGCCACTTCAAATGAGCTCATGTTATATAAATCTATACTTCGATCAACATAGCTCTATGCTAGTCCTGTGTGGAGCCACGCTACCAAACCTCACCTTGAATTTATCTAAGTTCTTCAAAACAAAGCACTCAGAGAGATTATCAACGCCCCTTAGTTCATTCCAAATCCACTGTGATCTCAAAGTAGGGAGAATTTAAAATTATATTCAAAAACTTTCAGAAATTTCTTCTATTCTGCTGTCACTCATCCAAGCAACTGCATCAACTTTCTTAGACGTTCTCCAGAGTAGAACACAAATATCCATCTGACATTCTCCATCCTTGACATTTTTTACTCATACTAAACTCTTCAATTCATCGATCTGCACATTTCACCAGAAACTTATTATTAAACTTATAAACACTTAAACCTAAGTATAAATCGTCGACTGATGGGGGGGGGGGGCACTTGACTTAATACTTTCGTCTTATTTTTGTCCACACTACTCATGTTGTTTTACTGTTGGTCTTCACCAGATGCAAAATAAAAGGAAGAACTGCATTCTGAAACTTTAACTTCTTAATAGTAGTTATGATTGTTTAGCCTTCCACTGCTGCGACTTGTATATTCACAAAGCCTACAGACCTTTTTCCTTCCGTGTGCTCTCATTGGATATAATGTCTCCTTGATGGTAATTTTTGGAATGGCGAGTTACCGCCTTATAGGCTTTGTAACGAAAGCCAAACACACCTAGCTTTACCTAGAAGCTTTACCTAGAAGCTTTACCTAGAAGATGCATAGTCTTAATTACAAATATTTTTAATGCTTGTATTAGACTCAGCTACTTTCCATCGCAGTGGAAACATTCGATCATTGTTACGATCCCGAAACCAGGAAAAGATCCAAAGCTAGCAAATAATTACAGACCCATCAGTCTTCTGCCAGCGCTTGGAAAAGTTTTCGAACGAGTACTTAGTGCTCGGCTCACCAATCATCTAGAACGCCTTAATCTAATATACAAGCATCGATTTGGATTCCGCAAAGGCCACAATACCACACATCAAATATTAAATTTAGTTGAATTTATTGCCCAAGAATTTACAAAAAAGAACGGAGTAGCGGCATGCTTCCTCGATTTCGAAAAAGCTTTCGATCGAGTGTGGCATGCTGGCTTACTTCATAAGCTATCTAACTTCCTTTTACCAAACAGCTTTATTAAGCTTATGCATTCTTATTTTAAACATCGTACTTTTCAAGTGCGCTGTGGTGAAGCAATCTCTTCAAAAAAAGTGATTTACAGTGGAGTAGCTCAAGGCAGTGTTTTAGGACCGAAGCTTTTTACAATATTCATAAATGATATGCCTCTACCTTTTCATTCTAATATACTCAAATATGCCGACGACACAGTCATCCTCACCAGTTCACGAAGTCCAAATAATGCTTTAGAGAAACTTCAGCTCCAAGTCAACATTATTAACAAATTTTGTCAAGACTGGAAAATCAAACTAAATACTGATAAATGCTGCGTAGTTCTCTTTCGCAGATACAGAAAAAATATCCCAGTGAATATAAATATCCGACTCAATAACCAAGATATTCCTGTTGCCAACTCCTATAAATATTTAGGTGTCTATATTGACAAAACCCTAAATTTCAAAGATCATATTCAATATGTTACAAATAAGGCTAACGCTGCTTTCATTGCTCTCTACTCATTAATTGGAAGAAACTCTAAGTTAAGCCTCCGTACCAAGAAAAAACATCTACATCTCACTTATTCGACCAATAATCCTCTATGCAGTTCCAGCCTGGGCTACTGCCCGAAAAATAGACAGACAAAAATTAAATGTATTCCAAAACAAAATCTTACGTAGCATAGTGAACGCACCCTGGTTCGTGCGAAATTCTCAAATTCACAAAGACCTGGATATCAATCCAATTCACGACCAAATCCTAATTTCTGCACACAACTTCTTTGAAGATATGAGAAATTCTCCCTATGAAGCTATTAAATCGCTTACAGACTATGACCCTACTATTGAGAACGTAGTGAAAAGATCTCGAACGATCCACCACAATTCTAAGTGGTGGTAGTGTATATAATGTATATAAAAAAAAAAATTACTATTCCTTTGCAGTTACTATTCAAGAAAGATGAACTTTGCAAAATTAGGACTTTATTTTTCATCGATGAATTCTTCGTTTTACTACTTATTTAACCAAGATGTTTACTTTTTATTTTTAATATTTCGTATCGTGTGTTTTAAAATCAAAGTTCGTGGTAACACCAAGTGCTTACTCTCACTCATTAGCCCTAGTGAGCTACATGACCTCATTTTCACCTTTTACAGTTTCCTATTCATTTAATGATTATATCGCAAGTTTAGAAGATTTTCAAGTGTTTCAAAAGACATAAGACTCTTAAATTCACAAATAGATGTTGCTTTTACTATGTTCGAACTTTATTTATTGCCAAAAACTACAAAAACTTCATTTTTCGAACTCTGACTCCTCGACCAATCTAAATGCCGGACGCTGATCACGTGCTCCTGCTCTTCTTGACTCACGCAGAAGCTTAGAATTTCATTTCGCTTCTCGCCACCATTTACGTATATAATCACCCATGGTATGCCATGATATGCAACTTAGCAAAACTTATTTTATGAGTTCTCTCATTTATTGATCTCGCCTTCGGGCGCGGTGTATTTTAAATACACCTCTTAAATTTTTAACTTTATGGCCTATGGTAAAATGATAATATACTGGTAAGAGCTCCTAGTAGCTAAAGCCAGCAGTAAAGATATGATCCAAGATCCAAGCCAAACACACCTTGTAGGCGTTCGGTACAGAGGAAAGAAATGGCATTTGTTTCTTTAGATAAATTTTTATTTTATAAATTAAAGCAAAGGGAAATTATGTGGAATACATTTTAAATAACCTGCTGATCTTATTAATAGTTTATTTGCATTTGGATAAAGAAGGAACTGTACTGTTAAAAGGTCGGTAACTATTTTCAAGAAAAGTGCTTACTTGGGAATGGTATATGTACCTTTTTGTCATTTATGTTAGAAAGACTCTGTTGTGTAAATTTCCATTAGCGCATTAATTTATCCAAGTAAAGGAATATTTTTAAAAAATGTACAATGAAAAGATTAGACATAACTTTCAATGCACATCAACAAGCGTTATGCAAGTTCTAGAATCTGAGCATCGCAAAATAAACCAAATGAAAACACTCAATAAACATTTAAGGGCGCAGTGTACCTACTCTTTTTATTTAAATTATGAGTAAGTATAACTAAAATTATATTTTATTCGACGATGCTTTACTTTTACACTATCGCTTTTTGGCACTCCAGGCTCACAAATAAATAGCAAAGGCGACGAAGTAAAAGTCGCCAAGCACAACATTCTGTAACCCTTCGTTTACTGTTTTAACGAATCGGAGCAAAGCATAGAAGAAAACGTCTATATGCTTTTTTGTGAATATGCCTGCGACTTCAGCAAAGCCATGGTTTGGTAACCTAGGTTTTAATTTATTAGTCCAAAGGGGCAATTTGCACAGAACGACTATTAATATCGTTTTGGCATTTTGCGTTGATTCACTACAAGCGTTGTTTCACTTTTCAAATTGTTTCCACAAAATATTATCGCCCTTTATTATATTTATAGCAACTAGATAATAAAGAATTTGCATAAATGTACGTATGTTTCTGGAATTGTGATAAAACAGCGGTACCTAGAGCCATCAAATTTTTAATAACGTAATCTTCCTGCGAATATGGGCATCTGGAAGTCCAAATTTGAATTTGTTTTATTATCGATTTCATATTTTGTAAAACTTTAACGAATTTTTGATTAACAAACTCAAGGATTTCAAAGCGAGCAATAGCAACGTTGTACAGAAAGAAAACATTTCCATCTCCAGCGCGCGAGACCGAGGAGGTTAGCTTCAACTCAAACCGTGAATCTTGGCGGCCATGTTACTACTGTCGCTGTGACTTGAGCAAGAAGTCTGTCATTGCAAGATTTTATTTTTTTTTTTTTCTTTTTGAAACATGTGATCTTGTGTTGCATATGGATGCACAAATCGATTTTCAAAAGAGATTTCTGCGATTACTTTTCCCATGTAAGTATTGATTTTTTTAACGTAATTTGATAAATATGTTGAAATATATCAGAATGTCATGTTGTTTTCTTTCCAGATGTGAAAGAAATTACTTCATAATAATCAAAATATGTTTAATACATTTTAACGTTTCTGTTTATACCTGGTATCTTCGTTCCTTAACATACAATGATATATGCTAGGATTTAAACTGTATAATTTGAACGTTTAAGATAATTCGTTCTATAATTTTCATGAGAAGTAAGAAATCAATTGTTACTATTTTTATGTATAAAGTTTACCTTTATTTTATCCTTGGAAAGATAATCACAAAACACACACTTTACTTGAAGAACACTTTTGAAATTCTAATTTCGGTTTTAAACTGAATCATTCCATGGCATAGAAAAGCTTGCTAATTCGTAGTAAATGGTAGATCAATAATGAAAATACTACCTTCACGATAACGTGATTTTATTTATTAAACACACACAAATATAATAAGTAAATTTTACATATTAGTATATCTGCAGAATATGACGCTCTAGAAGGCACTGTCCAAACCCGCACACACCTCTCCTTCCTCAACTGCCGATTTTGGCGAAGTTCTTTCACTGGCGCTTCTGCGCCAAAGTCCACATTTGACGAAGTTCGTATACTTGACGTTCTATCAGTTTTTTTCATCTTACACGTTCCTCCTTGGGAAGCATACACGTCTCTTTAGAAACCACACGTACAGTTAAAATCTAAGTTCATTGTTTATGTATCTCTAAATTATAGTAAAATTATATCAGTTTCGCTGCACATGTTGCAATGTACCTGTTTCATCGTATATCTTTCTATGTGCCTGTTTCATTGTATCCCTGCGCACACTCACAAATATATAAAGACCTCTACGTACTCAATACTTATATATGATAATATAACAAAATTCTTAATTTTATATAACACATTTACATCACAATACATAATACTACGTTAAATATTCATACATATGTAATAATTCCTTCTAATACAACAATACCAACAATAATATATGCGTGTTTCTATAAAAAGCTCCTGATATTATATTAGCTGGATTTATTCTGTATACCAAGCTACCCAGTCGCTCAGCAAGTAATCTGGATAGAGCGTCTGCGTTTTCGTGCTGTCGTCCCTTTCGGTAAGAAATCTTTACGTTATGCCTTTGTAAAGCCAACGCCCAAAGCACGAGTTTGACTTCGTGGGGTTGAGATTGGGCTAAATACGTCAGAGGATTATAGTCAGATACGACCTGGACTTCTGCTCCAAAAATCCGTGTATCAAACTTCTGAAGAGCTGCTAAAACACTGTACCCCCATAGCACAAAACATCCTCAGGATGTCCTATTTAAGTCGCAATATCCCGGGACATACTTAGGATGTCCTAAGGATGTTGATTCTCAGATGTCCTGAGGAGATCGTAATTTAACATCCTAAGGATGTCTTATTTAAGTCGCTATGTCCCGGGATATGACAGGATGTCCTGAAGATGTTGATTCTCAGATGTCCTGAGGAGTTAACCAATTTCACATCCTGAGGATATTCATTCTGCATTGTCCGGAGGACTTTCGTTGTCAAACATTTTGAGGATATTTATTTTCAAATTTACCAGTTTTAATTTTTTGACATTGCAAATTATTTTATATTTCATATGTATTTTACTAAGTTGTTTCTGAATGCTGTACATTAAAAATATTGATATGATTGATGATTTATTCTTGTTATTTTGTTATTAATTTTAACTGCTATTTTTCTGACGTTTTTAAAAATTTATTTAGTCATGGAAAAGATTTTTTTCAATGGATTAGCATTTTCTAGAATATTTGCAAAATTCTAAATAACATATATTTTTTTTATAAAAAATGTATAAATTACATGTATAATTACTTACAGATTACAAACCCTACTACAAATATAGGTAAAATTAGATATAGATATATTTAATTAAGGAAACGGATTTTTTTTTTTAAATTTGGGTATAGAGACATTAGGTATTTTTTTGGAAGCAGGAAACATGAAAAATTAACAACTGCCTTCGCCGGGAATCGAAGGACGGACCTCTGGAATACGGGCCCAGTGTGCAGAACCATTACTAAGGGGAGAGATGTCTTCGTGGAGGACTTTCTAAGGGAAACTGACTCGTATACACGTTACACGTGGGGAAAACCACGAAAACACCCATGCAGCCAGCCCGTTCGCGGGATTCGAACCTCGGATCGCACTACCAGGGTTCAGCGACTTTCGTTCGAGCAGTCGTGCGACCGCTCCGCCGCTGGTGGGCCGAAGACACGCTAGGAAAGCGGGAGAAATACCTCATATTACTTCTCTTTTTAAAGGCCGACTTTTTTTTAAGGGGATCCAATCACTAAATCCTGGGTGTGGATATACCTCATCCAACACCTTTTTAGTTCGGGCGCCACTGTAGAGACATTAGGATTTTTTTGGGAAGCCGTAAAGATGAAAAATTAGCAACCGCCTTCGCCGTGAATCGAACCACGGACCTCTGAAATACCGGCCCAGCATGCAGAACTTTTACACCTCGAAGGCACGCTAGGCAAGCGGGAGAAATACCTCATAAGGAAAATATTTTTCCTCTAATTACAGGACAGAAAATGTTTTTCAATCGCGGGATCTATTATTGATATTGAATTACAGTCGTGCGATAATTTCGCAGCAAAGATACATCTCTGATGACTATCCAAGATTCTAGAAACTTTGGTCTTATATAGAGATGGTCGTCTTATAGAAATAATGCTTAATATCAATATTTATTTATAATCTCAGAACTATTGGTCACTTTCAGAAGTGGTCGTTTGAAAGGCGATATTCTATATATTTATTTACTGATACTCTCAGATTCCAAAATTTGTTTATATTCTCAGAAATATTGGATGGAAGGTGGTCGTCCCATACATACAAAATTTTACATTTCATTAAAAGTGAATTCGGAATTATTTAACTATTTCCTTATTTATTAATTAATTAGACAAAAAAAAAATAGGAAATAGTACTGTTTATTACGGAATAATGTAGGAAGTTCTACAGAACTATATTCTTTCGCGTCATTGCACATTGTATCCGGCAAACTACTAGTTCCTCGTATTCTTCCGCAAATCCGTAAACATTAGTGCTGTAGAAGTAACGAGAAATTGTGTACCCGTATGTATTCGTTACTCGGTGAACCAGTACTCGTTACTTTCGTATCGTTACTCGTTACTTTCGGTAAAATCGATCGGTATTCGTATCCTGAGCCTATTTTATCGGTATACGGCCCTATGCGATAGGAAGTTTCGCGTCGTATTTTTGGATACAAATAATTCACCTCCTTTTGTGGTGTCTCAGAAGTCAGAAGCGTCTATGGAAGGCCGTCAGGAAAAAATAAAATAAAAAATAAATAACGAAATAAAATAAATATTACAATAATAACATTAATTAGTAATTAAAATACTAAAAAATTACTTGTTAAAAAACTTAATAATTAAAATAATAAAAAATAGTTGAATAATTAAAGTAACATAATAATTATCAACTGAAATAAAATACTTAATAAAATAATAAAATAATACTTAATAATAAGTAAAATTTAACAAAAATGTAAAGACAAATAAAAATTAAAATAATTCTTAAATTTATGATGAATTGTTAAATTATAAAGTAAAATACCAGACCTTGTCTTATTGGCTTAGTACTTTTTCGTCCTTTCTCATTTCATCCCAGCTCCAAAAAGTGTCATTTCGTTCGCTGCCTTCCCCCGCCAATTCCCTCTTTTCCGTTTCATCCGCTGTTTGAAAAATAGGTGTTTACTTTACGATAAGACGAACGTCTGTTTACTTCAATTAAAATGGTTTAGAAGAGATGACTGTTTCTACTTCGACTTAGCTTTTGATTTCTAATACTATTTATTATTTTATGCAGACGAATTATGCTGAGCAGAAGAATGAATTTCAGACGTGCTCAGAAGGTGTTGTATCTGAATATAATATCGTGGTCTAAAGGTGATGTTCACTACCAATGTTTGTTTATGTTCTCAAAAATACAGATTTCTTAGAAAGTGACCTCTTAGAGATGTCGTAATTAGATGATTTGCTATAACTATTTTCTAATAGTTAACGGAATTAATGTAATTTAGTGTCAATAACTCGAAGAAGCAAGTTTAAATACGGTGCAACAAAAATACAGAAGTATTTTAAATGACTAAAATATTCATATTTTGTCAATGTCAAATTTTAAAAAGAATTAATTTTGGACAAATTATGAAATCTAACTTTTAATGTTGTCTTCTGGTTCCTATATTTATAGCTGGAAATGTTTTATACTCGTTATGAAAAAATAAAAATACAAGAAGTTTGAGTCCCGTAGACAGAGATTGACCGGGAAATTTAATTTCAAAATTTGCAGTGTTTGATGCCATTTGTAACTTGCCTTCGGGTATCGCTTAATTAAGTTAGAATAATTCGAGGAAATAAATTTAAATGAAGTGCAGCAAAAATAAGCATAATTTAAAAAGTTATGCGGTAGCCATATCAAATTTCACTTTTCATAATGACAATAAAACTTTCCCAAATACAAATAAAGAAACTGGATTGGTGTTGGTGTATTTAATTATGGCAAAGCACACTAGGGCTATCTGCCTAAAGGGAGGGATGCCTTCGTGGAGGACTTTCTAAGGGAAATGGCTTGTATACACGTTACACATGGCGAAAACCACGAAAACACCCATGCAGCCAACCCGTTCGCGGGATTCGAACCTCAGACCGAACTACCAGTGTTCAACGACGTTACCGCTCGGCCGCTGGTGGGCTAAAGAAATTGGGAGACCGCATTAAAGATTAGATTTTGTTATTTGTCCGTTATTCGTTATTTCGTTTGCTGCTGCTCCCCATTCCTTTCATCAGAACCGCTAATGACGAAAGGGTGAATTTCTAGTAAAGCATGTATATTAATGTTCATTATACATTTGTCACATTTTTGCTTTCTTTCAAAACAGCGATAATGTGATTCTATTGCTTTAGAAATTAATAAAATGGACCCTATGTTATAAAAACCTAATTATATTCAGATACACGCCTTTTGCACATGTTTGAAGTCCATTATTCTAATCAGAATGCTTACAGAAAATATTGAATCAATATTAGAAATCAAAAGCTAAGTGAGAATGAAGTAGTAAGAGAGTCATGTCGTATAACCTGTTTTAATTGAAGAAAACAGGTGCTTGTTTTATCGAAAAGTGAACACCTATTTTTCAAACAGCGAAGAACCCACCAGCGCTCGAGCGGCAAAGTCGCTGAAGACTAATAGTTCAGTCCAGGGTTCAATTCCCGGCTAACGGCTGGCTGCACGGGCGTTTTCGGGGTTTTCCCCATGTATAACTTGCATATGAGCCAGTTTCCTTTAAAAAGTCCTCCACGAAGGCATCCCTTCCCTTAGGCAATAGCCCTAGTGTGCATTGTCGTAACCAAATAATCCGAAACCGAAAAAAAGGGAATTGGTGGGGGAAGGCAGCGACGAAACATCGTTTTAGAAGAATAGGCTACATAACCAAATTTCTATCTATACTCTGGTAAACAGTACACTATTTGCTCATCATGGGCCTAAATTTAGCTAATGCTTGGCTTGGTTCTTAAATTTCAATTTCAGCCACAGCCCCCAAACCAGACGATGTCTGGTATTTTATTTCATTACTTAGTTGTTCATCATTAATTTAAGAATTAATTAAATTTTCATTTGTCTTTACATTTTTATTGAATTATAATAATAATCATTTAATATTCTAGTTGTTAATTATTTTATTATTGCATTAGTTATTTTATTTGTTTTTTATTTAATTTATTTATTTATTTATTCATCTTTCCTGATGGCCTTCCATAGAGCTCCAGCACTTCTAATTTTAAAAATTAAGTCCTGACTACAACCAACGATTGCGAAAATAAAAACCAAGTAACTTACTTAGTGATAAATAAATAAAATAAAAACCAAGGCTTTTATTTTTGCCTTACTTGGCTTTTATTTTATATTTATATACATATAAATGTGTGTGTACTTTACATTTAATTATAATGATATATATATATGTACTTTACATTTAATTATAATTTATTTAAAATATACATATTTACGTTTTGTAGTATTATCGATTGCAATAAAAAGGGAGGTGCACATCTAGATGTTATAATGGGCTCATATACAAAATTTCTAATCGTTTTTGAGTTATGTGAAATGCATATATACGTACTTACACATCACGAAAAAAATCCCTTTCAAGTATCAACTTAATCATAATCATTAGTCATAAGTATCAGCTTAGAGTAAATATTACATTAACAATCCGTTTCTGGGAAAAAAAAAAAAAATTGTGTTTGTACGTACAGACGTCACCCAAAAAATAGTTCACATGGATTCCGTAATCGTCAAAAATGGATATTTCCGTTGAAATATGATACCCCAAAATTTTTCTCGATTACAATACTTACTCCTAAGTAAAGAACTTATATTAACCTACATATTCTTATTTAAACAATACCTAAGTGCAGTATATAAATAATTCAAATCAATAAAATCTCCCTATGGCACGCTCAAGAAAAAAAATCAATAATCATCTAAATTTTCAAATTACAGACATAATATGTGCTATAAATCTAAATGTAAAAAGCAAATACAAAATAACGCTTCACGCTATCAAAATTGATCATTTTCTTAAATATCAACAACTAAACAATATTTCAACTAAAACACATAATGTAAACAAAAGTTTGCCCGATGAGTTAACCAAAAAAATTCGAAATTATCAATGAAAAATGTGGCACACGGGTATTGTTAGCAAATGTATCATTCGTATTCGAACAGCAACCGCATCATACGTATTCGCATAGCAACCGCATCATTCGTACTCGAATAAACCGCATCGTACGACAGATGCGAGTAACGAAATGAATTTGTGAGTACCGAATCGGTACTTCGAGTCAACCGTTGTACCCGTTACTCGGTAACGAATACATGCGGTTTGCTACAGCTCTAGTAAACATCTATCTGATTTAAAACGAAATCCAAAATGGCTGCGCCATGAGGTTAACTTGTATGGATGTTTTTTGTTGCATGAAAGGTAAGTTCAGTTGCAATACTTGTATGTTTACTTTTTTTGCTTTTCGAATTTATGTCATTTTGACAGTTAAATGTTTCACAGCTTTATGAATTGTTACCATTCTGTCGTGAATTACGTGTATCTCAATGGCTGGCTGTCTTTTCAAATATCTAATTTGCCCTGCTATCCAAATGTTTATGACTGAATTTTTTTTAGTCTAGTTTATGCATTCAGTTTCAAAATAATATGTGTGATTAGATTGCTTATTATTTTATTGCAGCAATAAATTTATGTTAAATAGTTTGAACAATTGTATAAAAATAAGAGTTTGCATTGTTTTGTCCAAAATATGTATGGTTGAAACATTATCTTTTGGGGGGTACTGTTCTCTTATCGGGACCAGAATCGGAAATGTATGAACCTGTGTTCGTAAGTATCTGCATAGATGTGTATATGTAGACACACAAACATACAAATATACAAGCATACATAAATACAATTCTGAACCCGGTCCTGATAACAGAACAGTACCTTTTTTTAATCTTTTTTGAATATTTTATAAAAGGATTAAGCATTTTTCAAACTGCATATCATTTTAAGATTCGACTTGCAAGACAAAATATAGTCATTCAATCAAATGCTTATGATTGCTTTTAAATTTTCTCATAAATATTGTTTGAATTTTTATTGTATTTTAGATACTTTAGTTATGTAAAGTGAACATGAGAATATTAGGAAAGCTGAAGAATATGAATAGCTACCATAATACATGTATTTTTTCATCGAGCCCATTGTTTTAGAAACCAATGCACCATTATTATATGCTGACTTATTTTATAGTTATATGCAGTTTAATTTTATGTTCATGTTACTGTAGTATTGTCATTATAATAAAAGTATTGATAATTTTTGTTGAATCTTGCAAGTTGCCTAACATTCAGAATTATTACTACCGAATTTTACTGATAGGTTTTTTTGAGTTTACATAATCTGTCTGATAAATAAAATAAACTGGTGTTTAAATTATATGCATTTCTCTTAATATTTCATTGAAAGTGAGATGGAAATATAAATGCTATCCAGAAAAGTGAATTCTTTTTGCCTGAAATAACAAACTGTACTAAATGATTAATGTTTATATCATTTTAGAAATGCCAATATTAAAGTTTCTCCCCCTTCTCTTCTTTGATTTTGAAATAATTTATAATAAAATAATATATGCATAAGTGTAATTAATGTAAAGTGTCAATCAGTAATATAATTTATTTTTATATTTCTTATCTGGGTTTTCTTTTGGTGTTAGAAGGAGGAAAAGACTGTAATGTTTTAATTATTTCCTTAATTAAAACATTACAGTCTTTTAAATAACACAGTTACAGTAATGTTTATTGAAGCAATCAGTACTGTGTGATTGCCAGTGATTGAATAATGTTAAAATGCATTGTTCATAAGGAAATTTGCTTATATTTGTGTTATAGATTTTATTTTGACACAAGCTGAAATTTGAATTATTGGAAGCACTTTGAAAACCCGAATTATTTCCTGAATCATTAATCAGGCCAATATATAACATACAAATTTTCATACAAAATTATTTCTTTGAGCATATTATAAAGAGCTCATTTAATTTTATTATTTGTACAAATTTTAGACAAAAGTAGCATGTAACAGTTAAAGATTTATTGAAGCCTACTTGTTACTTGTGGTAACAATGAAGTGTGAAAGATATTGCCACATTAGCGAACATGACGATCATTGATGCTTAGTTTAGTAATTTAATAATATATTGAGAAATGCTGGGAATTTTCAGAAGTAGACATTTCGGAAATGATGGGCTTGATAAGAAATTTACATGGTGTTATTATTTATTCTTTAGTTAAGAATGGATTTTAGATGTTCATGTGAAAGAATTCTGTTTAATTATATGTGAAAGAATTGTTAAAGTTTGGCATTTAAAAAAATGAATTAATAATATGCAATTATCTTTTTATTATACATATATTACTATATATTTCTAATGCGCTATGTAAATGTCAGTGCTAAACAATTGAGATACTATTGTCAGGGCAATCTTTTCTTATACATGAAAAATTCTGATACTTTCTTATCATCTGCCCTCACAGCTTCAACTTATGTTAAAACAGCAAGAGTATGCACACGATAATAGCAAACTATGAATATGCATACCACACACATGTATTTAAATGCTTTATATTTAATCTTTATTTCTGAATAGTATTCCATTGGATGAAAAATATGTGAATATTGACCCAATGTATATATTTTTGTGTGTGTGCATCCTAAAATTTCTTGTTTCTTATAAAGTGCTTATTTGAATTACTACTTGTGAACAGAGTAGTAGATATGAACCATAAACTAACAATTTTGCCAATTTTCACAGCTTTGCAGATAGTCAGAAAGCACCAAAATTTGTAATAATGTTAAGTTTAAATGATGTTCTATACTTTTGTGTTAATTTTTCTATTCTATTACTGTGTTATCAAACTTTCTGCAGGAATTTCAACTGGTTAAGATGTTATTACCATGTGGAGAAGAATTTGGTTTTCAAGCTAGAAAAAATTGCAGCTGAAGGATTTTGTAGAAGGTCAGTCAAACTGGTTTTAGTTAATTATAATTTAATTTTGGGTGAAGAATTCTCAAATTTATTTATCATAAGTGTCTAAAGGTCTTCTAAATTAAATTCTGCTTGTTTTTGAAATTTTTCATGACATTCATTCTTTTATTATTATTATTATTTTAATTTATTAACTTATATCCAGGCACATAATTGCATTTAATGCCATACCTTAAATATTGTAAAATGTTAAAATAGTACATTTCACTTAAAAATGTGGTTGTGACAGTAAATTTTCTGTTACATTTAATCATATCTATAAACATTGGTATACATCATTTTTCAATAATCTGTATATTATTTTGTGCATTTCTTTTACATCCAAGATCTGGCATATGACTTGCTTTTCAAACTGATAACATGGTGTAATA
Source organism: Stegodyphus dumicola (assembly GCF_044657685.1). Lineage (NCBI taxonomy): Eukaryota > Metazoa > Arthropoda > Arachnida > Araneae > Eresidae > Stegodyphus > Stegodyphus dumicola. Next base: position 106,917,426 of record NC_140777.1, read on the forward strand.
ATGTAATCTAATGGTTAAAGTTTACTATGGAACGGGCCAAATTTAATAAATTATTCTTTGATAGAAATTTATTCATGTGTTCAGTGTGTCTCATCTCTTTAAATTGCTAAAGTAAATTTTATGTACTTGCATTTAGGAATTTTGACTGTATCAGTAATTTTGTTTCAGTTATTATAACATGCAAGGGAAAAAATCCATTCATAGCTCCGCATTTAAAATTAGTTAATTAAAGTCCTTAATAAAGAGGGATGTTTTGTTGTTTTAAATGTCAATAGAGTTTAATTTAAAAATATGCCACATTAAGGGTTACTTTTTAACCTAATTTAAAATTTTCATTACTTTAACATGTCCAATAATTGTTATTTTAACTCCGATATTGTAATAATATCAAAATTCCTTACTTTTTGATAGGTAATCCAAATGTAAAACAAGAAAAAAAAAAATTAAAATCTAGAAGTATATTTGGTTGATCTTTACAATATGGTAACTGGTAGTTTGGCGACATTTTGGAGGCGATAAAGGTTACTACCTGGGACTTTGGTAATAATGTTAGCAGTACTCAGTTCCGATTACGCATTATTTTGTTGAGGGAAATGAGAGATCATGGGATATGTCATGTGATATTAATGGATGAATTACGGTTCTTTAATCGGAAAAGGGGGGAAATCGGGAAAAAATCTGGAAGTTTTGTATTTGGCTTTATTCTGTGTTGTGTGAAACAGTGTTCGTGAATTTTTGGATCCCATGGCCGTAACTAAAGTGAATTCGAAATGGGTATTTATGTATGTATTAATTTAATGTATGTGCTCATTTATATTTTAAGTAGTGTTTTTGAATTTAATTATATTTTAATTAAATGATAGTTATTTTGTGAATTTTATGTTTGTAGGAATTTGGTATACGTTTTAGTTGAAGTAAACGTGCATGGAAATAATTTAAATATCTGACACTAAGTATTTGTAATGGTTGCGGTATGAATTCGTTGGTGATGTGTATAATGTAATAGATGATTTAGAGGTAAACGTTTTTGGATATTTTATTTATTTTATATGTGGAAATGTTCATATTTGGAAAGGGTAAATACTTTTTCGCGATCAGGTAATTTCATATATGTTCTTTTTACCGGGTTTAAAGATTGAGAAAATTGTCATGTATTTTCATGAAATTTTTCTAATTTATGAGAAAAAAGCAGTGTACATGGATATAGTGAAGAGTGTGCGCAATGCCATTTTTGTGCAATTCTGGGATGTTTTTTTAAGTAAAAATAAGTCGACGTGTACATGGTTTAGTGATATTTTAATTAAATGATAGTTATTTTGTGAATTTTATGTTTGTAGGAATTTGGTACACGTTTAAGTTGAAGTAAACGTGCATGGAAATAATTTAAATTTTTGATACTAAGTATTTGTAATGCTTGCGGTATGAATTCGTTGGTGACGTGTATAATGTAATAGATGATTTAGAGGTTTTTGGATATTTTATTTATTTTATATGTGGACATGTTCATATTTGGAAATCCTAAAATTTCTAAATACTTTTTTGCGATCAGGTAATTTCATATATGTTCTTTTTACCGGGTTTAAAGATTGAGAAAATTGTCATGTATTTTCGTGAAATTTTTCTAATTTATGAGAAAAAAGCAGTGTACATGGATATAGTGAAGAGTGTGAGCAATGCCATTTTTGTGCAATTCTGGAATGTTTTTTTAAGTAAAAATAAGTCGGCGTGTACATGGTTTATGTGTATGTGTTATTTTGAAAAACGCGTAAGGAGTATGGTATTGTGCACTTTTTCCCAATTTTGCAGTGAATATTTGTCATGATTAAGCAGTTTTGTTAGATAAAATTTCTAGCATAAGTGTAATTCGGCTAGTAGATTGTTGGAAGAAGTGTTGAGTAAATAAAAAGAAAAGAAACATGTCTTTACTTCGTGAAGACAAAATGGCGGAAAAAAAAAATAGAGGGTTGCTGTAGCAGATTTGGTCGCCAAATTTTCGCCAAAAAAACGCCAAGTTACCATAATGTAAAGATCAACCGTATATTTATTTCATACCTCTAACAAATAAAAACAACACAAGCACTTTTTACTGTCTATCTGCATAGTGTGGCATGTCCCGTAAGGCTGAGATTTGTATGGTTCCATGTTTCAGTTAAAGGAAAATACATGCACAGTCTTCTGATTTTCCCTTCGATTAAGGATTCTGTATATACTAGCATAAGAAATATATTAGTTAATGCAGAATGGTAATAACATGGTGTAATAATGTAATCTAATGGTTAAAGTTTACTAAACATCAATATTTATAGACAATTATTATGGCTATGTTTATTATAATTTTGTTCACTGTAATGGCTGGAGTGCCTAAACATCATACTGTGTAAACAAAACTCAAATCTTCATCTCTGCATACTGCTCCACTAGTGTTTAAACCACTGAAATGGTGATTATGGTAGAACATCTTTGGTAAAAATTTACTCTACTGTAACCCTTGGCGAATCGTTTCTTTTTTTTTTATATCAAGATCGTCGCCTGAGAGGATCAGCACCAATTTCGAGGTGGCCGCTACACAAAACCAAAATAAGAAGTCAAAGACATACACAAACTCTGTGTCCATGTACACAACGACCTATTAAAACAGAGAACTGCACAAACTGGACATTGTGCACTGCCTTAACTTTGTCCATGTACACATTGATCTATTTTCACTTTAAGAAAATCAGAAAGTTAAAAATATCATAGTTACCAGAAAAAATTCGCCACTGTCTTAACACACAGACAACCAAAAATACACAAACAGAGAGGAATAAATTACCAAAAATACATATTCCCTAACATAAAAACATTAAACAACAAATCTTCTAACAAAAATTAACACACAGAGACAAAAAAATAAATGAAACGTCATTTTTTTAACATACGTTTTTTTTCACATGCATATGTTTAGGCTTCCCACCACCATCCTCCAGGTAAGCAATTCAATTAAATTTTTCATCTCTTAGTCACCTCAGACATACTCAAACGATGGTACCCACACCAAAATAATAAATAGCATGTTCAAAATACAAGACCATACCACTTCCGTGCAACCAAACACAGCAATTGAAAAGAATAGTAAAACCCAAAAACCTGGGACCGTACAAAAGGTTTACTATTAAAAAAAGTAGCACAAAACTAAATTTATCACAGCACGTTGGCAATATTTGCAGAAATAACTCCTTTTTATTGACAAAAAAAGTTTTTTTTTTCCCAAAGGCTACTTTCACCAACATTATCAACATTAGGGTTACCGAAAAACTTATTTGACGCAATGGGCTTCCACATTTCAGAAACAACCAATACCACTTTGCGATTTTTTTTTCAGACAGAAACCAAGGTGTACCATACAGTAAAGATTAGCCACATCTTCATTTACTACTGTTACAAGTACTTCTTTGATAAATTTCTGCGGTTAAATTCAAAAGTTTAAAATTGCATTAACATGATCAGATTCAGAGTCACAGCTAGGGTTTTCAGCGCTCAGGGACAACTGAAGATTTCGCGCCCCCTACTGTTTGCCAAGGATGGAACACATTTAATTCTAAAATGTTCTAGCATCAGTTTGGCGCCCCTTGGATTCTGCACCCGGGGACAGATGCCCCCCTCTAGCTACGCCCCTGATCAGATTTTATTTTCTGCACGTAGCTAACAATTACTTATGTGTTGTCAGATAAATGTTACCAGATGCAGTTAATTATTTTTTACTTGCCAATCTCATGAGAAGTTTTTTTTTGCTCCTGCAAGACTTTACTTTATGTTGCAAAATAAATTCATTCTCACTCTTTTTGGACTTGCCTACACATTAAATTTAAAGTAGTTTTATGAATAGGTAAGATGTGATTATCATAATTTTGTTTCTATCTTTATCTTGGCAACTTTATATGTTGATTCAGTATCCAGGTTACCTACCAGTGGCTGATTGATAAAACTGCTCATATGTTCAGCTGGTGGTTTGAGTTTATTTTCTGACATAAAAAATTTTAAAAGGCATCCCCCATGTTTATTTTACTATAATCGAAAAATCAAATAATTGCTACTCTGTTTATAGGTACTAAATGTTAAAATATTTTAAATGCTTCCTTTAATTTGCATTCTAATAGTCATTTGTTTAAATTTAATTATGAATTATATTCACATATAGTAATTGTGAGTGTTTTTTTATTTTAGGTGCTGTGAAAGGCAATGACAGAGATCCAATTTATCAAGAGTTCTTATATACATAAGAATACATGGATATAAGATTGTTTTTCATGAATTCAAATAAAATGTGATAAATTGGATTAATAAAATCTATTTTGAATTTTGAAAAGTGTTTTTCCTCTGTTAATCATAATATAGTGCCATAAATTTCTGAATGTGTTTATTTTTCATCCAAATAAATAGCTTTACAAAAATTTGTCATATTAATAGATATTGTATAATTTAGTGTTATTATAAATATTTATTATAGCAGATTTAGCTGAACTACTTTTTTAGTCTCTTTGCAGATGAAGTCACAAAGGTAAGTGGTTAGATATTTTTCTGTATTTCCCATTAAGTAATTTTATCTGGTAAATTACCATTACTTATATACTAAAGGTGAAAGAATAAGCTTTCCTTGAAGATACAAAAATTTGCAGATATTTCAAAAAATTGGTATAGGTAAAAAAATTCTTAAATTGCCACATATGCGAAACTGAAAATGTTATATATGAAATAGTTCAGAAATATAAATATTTTCACTATTTTTTAACTATAATTCACTGCATTTGTTATATATAATCACAGTTTAAGGTAGCAGTGCTTTTCTCACTGTGATTTCTCACGTATTTTGATTCATAAATACACGTACATAAATCCACGTATTTTGATTTCTCTTTTGAGACCGAATAAAAAATGAACTAAACATTCTCGTTGACATTGAGAGTTGAATAAAAGCTCACCTCAAAATAAAATGAATAAATAAATTTATGGAAAATTTTACATTGCATATATTGAGCAGAAAGAGTAAACTGAATATACTTAATGGAATTAATAATTGGTAGAGTTGATAGCAGAATAAAATGCCTTAATTGCATGGTAAACAGTAGATCTTCTGAAGTTTTTCTATGTTGCGTAAAATGCAGATTTAAATTTTTGATATTGATTGTCATATAAATGGCAATTACTGTTTTATTTTGCTCTGAAATGAATGGTTAGTAATAAAATTCTGGATGAGACAACCTTTAACATGCGCTAGAATTTACAAAGTTTAATTTGGTGCTGATTTCAACGGGTAAATTTCATTTTACTGAATTTTGTGTAAAATAATACCAATGAACCATTGCAAATTATTTTCAGAACTTTTTTTTTAATCTAAAAGGGCTATTAGTTTTGAAATGTGACTTCATATCGTCGGTCGTAAACTTGTTTCACTTTTCATTCAAGTCTTGCCATTTGGCAAAATTTAACATATTTACCTTTGAAATCTAATATATTATTGACTAACAAGCCAAGCTATTTAAAAGCATTACACACAGTTCTTAACAATGCTTTTCTTAATTTTTAATCTGATAGATTTAAAATGCATTTAATTACATGATATATTTCTTCATTTTTCAAATATATAGAAGATATATAACTTTCTCGTGTCAGTATCTTATAAAATGTTTTGCTATTTCCACTGCCCAATCTGTATTGATAATCTATGCATTCATAAACTTTTAGCCTCTTTGAGTGACTGCTAAAATCTGAGGCCATTCAGATTTTTTTTTAATTGTGTGAGCAGAAAGATAGAATTTTAGAAGAGCTTCTTGAGTTACCTTTTGAATGATATAAAGAATTGTTAACATAATGTCAAATTTTTACAACTAAATATTAAATATATAAAAAAGCCTGCAGCATTCTCATGTTACGAAAACATATTCATTTATTCTGAGGCTAGGAATTGATTTAGTTTTAAAAATACAATTTATTCCTTTTAACAATTTCCCAACAGTGTCATCAAAACACTATAAATTCCTTACATGTTTTAAAGAAAGATGATTCATTTATGTAAAGATTATTAAATGGGTAATTTTATTCAATTTTTAATACAAATTAACTGAAATTAGAAACTGATTTTGTAAAATAATTTAATTATGAATAATTCAATTTGGGGGCTATTGGATGTTTAAAAATGATCAAAAGATTTTTAATATCTTAAAAATAAAAGCAAAATTTTCAGTTTTAATATTTTGTATTAATAATTCACTTTAATTTCTTTGCTCAGTTTTAATATATACACAAATTCAGATTTAAAAACAAAAGTTGTATAAATATTTTCAACATTTCTGATTTTTCCATAGTAACCATAGGAGAAGGATTTGAGACTATCTTTGTAAAAAAAGTAAGTTTTAGATCATCACACCTTCACATACTTTCACTGGAATTTTCCTCTGTATATATACTGGGATGTGACACTAAGTAGTTGAGAGTATGTATTTAAGAGGTTAAAGGGATATTGTAACTAGTGTTTCAAATCCTGATAACATCCCATACGCTGTCGGTGGGACGTAGATAGGATGTCCTAAGGATATACTGGGATGTGACATTAAGCGCTCAGGAGGATGAGTTTAGGAGGAAATTGGGATATTACGGGATGTCCTGAGGATGTAGTAAGTAGGACTTTAAATCCTAATAACATCCCTTATGTTGTCGATGGGACATAGATAGGATGTTTTTAGGATATAATGGGATGAGCTTAGGAGGTTTGTGGGATGTCCTGAGGATGTAGTAAGTAGGAGTTCATATCCTAATAACATCCCGCACGCTGTCGATGGGACTTGGTTAGGATGTCCTGAGGATATCCCGGGATGTGACATTAAGCACTCGGGAGGAGGTTCGCGGGATGTGCGCATATCCCGCGAGCTGTTTTTGTGCTATGTGGGTAGGCTTCTTTCTCAATTGCAGACCATGTGCTCTGACATGGTGTTAGTTTCCTGCTGAAAAATGCTATTAGGTGTTCTTTCCCTTGATCATCTGTTTGAGACAGACAGGCACCAATAAGCTGTTGCTGACGCGTCAATGTATAATTGGAATGGTTTATTCAGTACTGAAGTAAACAGTGATGGGATATCGGAAATCTTTTGCTTTAGTTTCTGAAAAGCTCTTTCTTCTTCATTGTCCCTTGAAATGTTAATGGGTACTCTCTTCCTTCCCAAGTAATCACGATAGTGGCTGGCAAGTTCTAAAATGCCGCGTACTTCCTTTTTTGTAGTCGGTCTAGGTATCTTCTTCATAGACTCCACCTTTCCTGGAACCTGTGAATGTTTCCCCGAACCTATAATATGACCAAGAAATTTCTTTCCTTTTCACAAAATCACATTTTTCTAAATTTGCAGTAAGACCTACTTTTCATAAAGTTTTTAAATACCTCTTTTATCTGTTTTAAATGCTCCTTGCGGTCTTCGGGAAAAATTGCCAAATCGTCGATATATGAACGACAGTACTTTTTATGAGGACTTAAAACTTTGTCAATTACTTTTTGAAATATGCTTCCTGCATTTTTAATTCCAAATGGTAACACTTTCCATTGATCATAGCCAGAGTGCGTCACAAATGCTGTAAAATGCTTATCTTCTCTCCTCTGGATCTGCCAATGTCCCTTCGTCAAGTCTAACACCGTGATGTATTGCGCTTTCACGATCTTGTAGAGCAGTTCTGTCCCATGTTTCATTGGATATGCTATCAGGTTCAATGTTCCGTCTTACTTTCTTTGGGAACATGCAAGGACCTGACTCGGAACAGAGAGCTTACTAAAGCTATGTTCAATGACTGTGGGAAGTAGACAGGATACACAAGAAGGGTATACAAAACCCTTTATTTTTCTCTCTTTACAATAATTTCCGTACTTCGGAATACAAAGACCCATTACTTGTGGTCTAAACGTAAGAATATAAAAAATATAACTAAACGCTAACTTAACTTTGAAATAATAAACGTGGAAGATTGGCCTTATATTAACAGGAAGCCGTATGTAGTACAGAGAACTGTTAACACTACAATACGTTTAAAAATTATCACGAGGATTAAACCTCTGGCCTGGAAGGCAACCAGCAACTGAGTAAAACTTCGAAGGTAAGTGGCCTGCTTCGATTATCTCCTTCCTCTCTCTCGCTTGGCAAAAAGCCACAACTTAAGTACTTGGCGTTCGCCAGACAAATTTTGCATAAATAAGTTAACGCTTATAATTCTGGCCGGAAGTAGAAAATAAGAAGTGATAGTAAAGATTTAAAATAAAATAAACGTTAGTAAAACTTAAGATCCTTACAATGCGTCTGGAACAGTATATTTATTTAACAATCTAACATCAACGCATAAACGTACGTTCCCCCCCCTTTTTTTTTTTTTTTTTTTTTTTTTTTTTTTTTTGCTACGCATATCAAAAGATTCTAAAATTCCTAAATCACGCCATATTCTCTGTAGGCATGCTAGAATTCTAAGCATTAATAAATAAAAAAACTAATTTCTCACAATGAAAGGAAATAATATAAGACAATAAATACCACAAATTTGGAACACTAAGTAATGCTTCACATACGCATATGCACACATATTATCAATGAACTCATTTTATCAAGTGCAATTACGATACCAAACACTACGTATTAAAATAATGAGGTAAACGTTACTCATAGGGTCAAAGTTTACAGCTTTGCTGCTGTTGAGTAGATCGTCGAACTATCGGTATTTATCGTAAGTCGGAAAGCATTATCAATATATCAAAGCCAAGCAATACAATTTACATAACAAAAATGATGTCTCAAATATGATTTACAATTAACACAACAACATAAATTTAAAATACACAAACGATATGTTAAACATTGCACATAAAAAGTTACTTACTGCTCGGCATCACACACAACTTTGTTTTCCCTTGTACACAACGATCCGTATTCGCTCGAAAAACACCAAAGTATTGCACAAACTCGAGTTCCATGTACACATCTATCTATTTTCACTTAAAAAATCAGAGAATTGCACAAACTCGGCATCGCGTATAACCTCGGCATTGCGCACCACATTGGCTTTGCCCATGTACACATCGATCGATTTTACTTAAAAAAATCATAGAATTGCGCAAACTCGGCATTGCTCATATACTCAGATATCTGCTTTCACTTAAAAGAAATCGAAGAGTTGCAGAAACTCGCGCATAACCAACTAAATTGATTCGAGTTGTAAAAAAAAGTGCTTTCAGAACAATTACACAAAACGAAAGTAAAGCTACCAGAATAAAGTAACTACCGAACATCCAAATCGCCATATTTGACAAGCACCCATATTTTACTTAAGTTTATAATAATAAATAAAACTTACCTTCAGTCCTCTCCTTTTGCACCCCATCACATTCTCCTTCAAGCTCCCCACCTTCTTCTTCAAGCATAACTCTATGCACATTTTCTTACAAAAAATTTCCAATCTGTCACCGTATTTTTAGCAATACGTAATTCCGACGGTATAAAATCATTCCCGCACTTACCCAACCACTTCTAGGTATCTCGCAAAACACCACACATACTCAATTTACTCTTCACAAACCACGAGTGCTTTTGAACAGACCTTGTAACTCAATGCATCAAGTTACTCTACACATCCACTAAAAACTACTCAAACATACAGTTCTTTCGCTCTACTAGTTTCCTATCAATTTCACAGATTGGGCATTTATGCGATCTTGTAATCAAACGTTTCTCAATACACCATTCAATCACGCTTTTTTTACATCTTCGCTCCAACTGATAGGAAATCCATATTCAGATACTCATCCATTCTGCAGTAAGCTCCGAAACAGACACACTCATCAGTAATCAAAACATTCTTTAAGCAAAATAATTCTTTTCTGTATTTTGAGAAGTTACGGTTAAAGGAACAGCTTCAGTATAGCCCACCTTCAAAATTTGGCGAATTTGTTTTGACGCCAAAGCACATGAAATACGTTATTTTGAAAAGTGGTTGCCATCCAGATTTTCGACGGAACTTCGTGTTTCAAAAATGGCGGCCATCTTGATTTCACCAGAAATCGTGGATAATAGAAATAAACCTACGACTATTATACACGATTTTAAAAGAAAGAAACATTAAGAAATGATTAATGGAAATGATCAAGGTTAAAAGGATGCAATTTTAAAAATAATACCGGAAACCTTTAGCTATTTCACCCTTATTAAATAATTTGGTAAAAGCGTAGAATGGCTGCACCAACAAAGTTGACAAGGCGGAGCTGCGTGACCATAAACTTTTACCATAAACGAGCGGGAATAAGCTTGTGATGTCACAATGTATTCTCGCATTTATGCTACACGTACTTTCTATTTTCTCTTAAAAATAACAATAATGAATTGTTTATTACTGTAAATTAACATCAAATTCTACTTTAAATTTACATTTTTGACATTTAGTCTTAGGCGTAACTGAAAACAAGTGTAATAAATTGCTTATATTTAAAATTACTATGATACAGTAAGCGAATTCTACCAATTATTAAAACGATAAAGAACGTCGCAGTCTCTCATACTTGTATTTCACACAGCTTCAGTATTTTCAAAGATTTTTAAGTTTCAGCATTTACACAAATAAAAAAGATTTTTTTAATTTAAATTAATATTGTGGAACATATTAATTTTATCATATTTACAAATTAAGTTTTTGCTACGTAACGACATAATCCCTTACATACCAGTAACTAGACAATTTTTATTATTTTCTAAAAATTTTAAACTTCACATTAATGAAAAACAGGTTGTTAAATTCCTAAATCATGTCATATTCTCTGTAGGCAGGCATACTAGAATTTTACACATTAATAAATAAAAGAAAAATCTAATTTCTCACAATGAAAGAAAATATTATAAGAAAATAAATACTACAAATTTGGAACACTAAGCAATGCTTCACATACACACACACATATTATCAAGTGCAATTACGATAGCAAACACTACGTATAAAAATAATGAGGTAAACGTTACTGATAGGGTCAAAGTTTACAGTTCTGCTACTGTTCTGTTGAGTAGATCGTCGGACTATCGATATCTATCGTAAGTTGAAAAGCATTATAAGCATATCAAAACCAAACAATTAAAAATACAATTTAAATGAAAAATGGTGTCTTAAATATAATTCACAATTAAAACAACAATACAAATTTAAAATACACAAACGATATGTTAAACATTGCACACAAAATGCGTTACATACAACTCGGCATCACACACTATCTCGTTTTCCCTTGTACACAACGATCCGTATTCGCTCGAAAAACATCAAAGATTTGCACAAACTCGGTGTCCATGTACACATCGATCCATTTTCACCTAAAAAAAATCAGAGAGTTGCACAAACTCGGCACCGCGCACCACATTGGCTTTGCCCATGTACACATCGATCGATTTTACTTAAAAAAATCAGAGAATTGGGCAAACTCGGCATTGCTCATATACTCAGATATCTGCTTTCACTTAAAAGAAATCGAAGAGTTGCAGAAACTCGCGCATAACCAACTAAATTGATTCGAGTTGTAAAAAATTTCTTTTCAGAACAATTACACAACGAAAATAAAGATACCAGAGTAAAGTAACTACCGAACATCCCAATCGCCATATTTGACAAGCACCCGATATTTTACTTAAGTTAGCGCATGTACACATGGATCTATTTTCACTTAAAAAATCATCATAATTGCACAAACTCGGCATTGCGCACTACATTTCCTCTGCCCATGTACACAGCGATCTATTTTCACTTAAAAAATCAGAGAATTGCACAAACTCGGCACCGCGCACTACATTGGTTTTGCCCATGTACACATCGGTCTATTTTTACTTAAAAAAGCATGAGAGAATTGCAAAACTCGGCATCGCGCACTGCATTCACATTCGCGAGCTTACTACTGGCGAACCAAGATGCTAGCCTAATTGATTTCTCAGCCCTACACTTCTTGCATCGACAAGTACTACTATTCGATGATATTTTCTGACTAACTATCCCGCATGGTGTCTTTTCACAACAAACGTTATCCTTCAATAATCCAAAATCCATCAAAAATCGTCTAAAAATTTCATACTCTCTTGTTAATTCATACATAAAATAACTGTCTGGAATGCTTGGCTTTCCCAAACTTTTACGCTTGTTTGAAAACTCCCTTAGATTTTCCTTTTAAATCTCCTGATACTTAATTACAACATCACTAACAGCAGGTTTAGAGCAAGCATTAAATAAACGCAAAAATATCACCTCCAAAGTAGCCAAAAAAATATATCCAAAATAATATTCGCCACGGTATCTGAGCGTTAAACAATCGCCGATAACAGTGTTACGAATTGTCCTAATTTAAAATGTTGTATTCCCCCCTGCAATGCAGCGTGAGACAAATTTTAAGAGAAATCTATGCCGGAAAAGTAAGAATACAGGGCACGTGCATTTTAAACTTTCAATAAACGGATATCTCGGTAATTTGTATTGAAATTGAATAAATGTAACTGACTACTATATTAGCTGTAACCGTAATTCCATCCTCTTGTTTACATTGAGTTTGGCGAATAGTATGGGTTACCACATCATATCATTTATCGCTGCTCTTGGCGATATTTTTTGTTTAAAATTCCGGGTCGGCTATACTGAAGCTGTGCCCGGTTAAAATTTTAAATCATGTATTCAATATCTTCAATCGTTTGGTAATGATCGTTTTCAATCGTTTGGTATCTTAATAATACATTTGTCAGAGATCAGATGTTGCGTTAAATGCAAACACTACCACACTACACACAAAAGTAGATTTATAATTTAAAAAATCTCGGGCAGAACATTGTAAGGTTGATCTTTACAATATGGTAACTGGTAGTTTGGCGACATTTTGGAGGCGATAAAGGTTACTACCTAGGACTTTGGTAATAATGTGAGAAGCACTCAGTTCCGATTACGCATTATTTTGTGTGAGGGAAATGAGAGATCATGAGATATGTCATGTGACATTAATGGACGAATTACAGTTGTTTAATTGGAAAAGTGGGGAAATCTGGAAATTTCGTATTTAGCTTTATTCTGTGTTGTGTGAAACGTGGTATTAATGGACGAATTACAGTTCTTTAATCGGAAAAGGGGGTTAATTTGGAAAAGCTTCATTGTGTGTTGTGTGAAATAGTGTTGATTAATTTTCGGATTGCATGGCGCTATGTAAAGTGAATTCTAAATTTTTAATGCGTTTATCTGATAATAATAATAAGTTGAGATTGTGTGAAAGGAAGGATATTACAGTTAAGTTTAAATGGCGGTGCAAGAAATATGGTGAAAATGGACATTTTGTGAAAAGGAGTGTAAGGAAGGGTACGTGGTTTGCTGAAAGTAGTTTGAGTATAGGTGAAATTTTATTAATTTCTTATTACTTGGTGAATAGACTTCCAGTTGACTACTGGATTTAGGATTTAGAAATTAGCAGTAGTACTGCAGCCACGTAATGAAGATTGTGAAGAAGATTAGGTAAGTTAGTATTTTTAATCATTTGAGGATATTATTTTTATGCATTGTTCTAAATATAAGGAGTAAATAAATTAATGTGGTATTATTGGAAAATTGTTATTAGCAATGATTTAGTTTAAAGTAATTAGGATTGTAATCTAATTTTTATTAATTTAATGTATGTGCTTATTTATATTTTAAGTAGTGTTTTCTAATTTAATTATATTTTAATTTAATGATCGTGATTTTGTGAGTTATATATTTGTAGTACTTTGGAATACGTTTGAGTAGTATACGTTGAGTATTTTCATGCATTTTCGTGGAATTTTTCTAATTTATGAGAAAAAAAGAAGTGTACATGGATATAGTGAAGAGTGTGCGCAATGCCATTTTTGTGCAATTCTGGGATGTTTTTTTAATTAAAAATAAGTCGATGTGTACATGGTTTAGTGATATTTTAATTAAATGATAGTTATTTTGTGAATTTTATGTTTGTAGGAATTTGGTATACGTTTCAGTTGAAGCAAACGTGTATGGAAATAATTTAAATATTTGACACTAAGTATTTGTAACTATTTTTAATGTTTGCGTATAAATTCGTTAGTGACGTTTATAATATAATAGATAATTTAGAGATAAAAGCTTTCGGATATTGTATTTATTTTATATGTGGAAATGTTCATGCTTGGAAAGGGTATGTACTTTTTCGCGATCAGGTAATTTCATATATGTGCTTTTTATCGAGTTTAAAGATTAAGAAAATTTTCCTGCATTTTCGTGCAAATTTTTGTAATTTATGAGAAAATAGCAGTGTAGATGGATAAAGTTAAGAGTGTGTGCAATGCCATTTTTGTGCAATTCTGGGATGTTTTTTTTAAGTAAAAATAAGTCGACGTGTAAATGGTATATGTGTATGTGCTATTCTGAAAAACGCGCAAGGAGTTTGCGATTCTGCACTTTTTCCCAATTTTGCAGTTAATATTTGTCATGATTAAGCAGTTTTGTTACATAAAATTTCTAGCATGAGTGTAATTCGGCTAGTAGATTGTTGGAAAAAGTGTTGAGTAAATAAAAAGAAAAGAAACATGTCTTTACTTCGTGAAGACAAAATGGCGGAAAAAAAAAATAGAGGGTTGCTGTAGCAGATTTGGTCGCCAAATTTTCACCAAAAAATCGCCAAGTTACCATAATTCAAAGATCAACCCATTATGAATCTAACATTTCAACTCAGTTAAAATATAATTTAAGTTTTCGGAACTACTCTGATATGCGCCCTCAAGTCGCCAAATTTCTCGCCAAACATTTTTGGCGAGAAACTCCACGCTGCCATATTGCTATCTAAATTTTTTGTCTACATTTCGAACTTTAAGCCTAAAATGTCTCCAAAAGCACGGTTTTCGCGAATGCAAAAAACACGTTTTGAACACCCAATTTAAGCTAAAAATCCGAAACAAAAACAAAAAATTTAGATAACAAAACCGTAAAGTTTCTAACCAAAATTATATGACAAGAGTCTATGTACAACCCATATGTTTTAACTTAAAAAACATCTACGAATGGCACAATCTAGGCAACGAACGAATCTACGAACTACGCACACCTCGCTTTAATAAATTAACATAACAACAATAAATTTCAAAGAATACCAAGTACACAGCATCCTGTTTAAACTTAAAAAAACATCTACGAATTGCACAATTTAGGCAACAAACGAATCTACGAACTATGCACACCTCACTTTAATAAATTAACATAACAACAATAAATTTCAAAGAATACCATGTACACAGCGTCCTGTTTCAATTTAAAAAAACGTCTACGAATTGCACAATTTACGCAACAAACGAATCTACGAACCACGCACACCTCGCTTTAATAAATTAACATAACAACAATAAATTTCAAAGAATACCATGTATACAGCGTTCTGTTTCAACTTTAAAAACATCTATGAATTGCACAATTTAGACGGTACGCACTAATCAACAAAATAACTAAAATTTCAAACAATTAAAAAAAACAACAATAACGACAGAAATTTATACTAAAAAAACAATGAACATAACATTCTACAAAATAAGAACAAGAATACAATAAAATGCACTTACCATGAATTAATGCTTTTTCGAACAGCAGAAATACATACCGCCTTTAACATGCCGCCACATAATCACTTTCGTATTTATATGACAGCCAGACACACTATCCAGAATTTCATACTATGGTTCACAAATAAATAAAATAACAAATAATCACAAATCCCTGCTTCTATCATGCACAGCCACTAAAAACAATCTCCCAGACCCTCTTTCCACACCTCCAAATACCCACTGCCCCTCAACAGGACGGCCACGACGATATTTCCTTTTGCCGAACTTCAATTCAACAACTTCCACAATTTTATTTTCTCCCTTAGCTTCTCAGACACAAAGCATGACGCAAACCAACGAACTCCAGCGAAAGATTTTTCAACGTCAACAGGGTTGCCATACAACATGCAATCGAGCCAAAACCCATCGCAGAACACATATCGCGACATTTGGTGAAATTAGGGCGTGTATCAGAGTTGTACCAAATTTTCTTTAAATACGAAGGTACAGCTTACTTATAACATGTCTTTTAGAAGAGGCGTAATCAATATTACGCCATAAAAAGGAGGGTCCAAGCATAGGACAAGTAAACACCGCATCGACTGATGCAGCCTATTCCGTGATTTAGCCCACTTTTGAAATTCTACTGCCGGTTTTACACTGAATCATTTCATGGCATAGAAAAGCTCGCTAATTCCTAAAAATGGTTCAATCAATAATAACACGACCTTCACGATAACGTTATTTTATTTATTACACACAAATATAATAAGGTAAATTTTATATATTAGTACATCGGCAGATTATGCCGATTTAAACCCGTACACACCTCTCTTTTCCTCTCCTTCCTCAACTGCCGATTTTGGCGAAGTTCTTTCACTGACGTTTCTGCGCCGAAGTTCACATTTGGCGAAGTTCGTATATTTGGCGTTTCTATCAGTTTTTTTAATCTTACATTATGAATTGTAATGAAGTAATGTTTTTCTTTATGTATTAATTATTTGTGCATAGGCCCGTTGGCGCAGTGGCTAGCGCATCGGGCAACAGCACCACAGGTCCGGGGCTCGATCTCCGGGCGGGTAAAGCTCAACTCAGCCTTTCATCCCTTGATTTCCATCCCTTGTGTTGATAAAATGAGTACCAAGTTCGCTTGGGGACTAAACCCTGGGGGTCATGCGATTAAACTGACCACTTGTTCAGGGCATATGCTTACGTACCCCGGGGTTCACGGTCAAGAAAGCAGATTTCGGGGCACTGCTGACCTTGGCCCACTTGGGCTGCTGCACCACTGAGTTGAGTTTTTAACTGTTATGAATATGATTTGTGAATATGATCAAGATAAACTGTTCTGTTGTTAAAAATTGTTTGCATAAAATTACAAATTTCTGCGCAGTATAGCGATAAGAGTAAGTAAAATATTTACACAATTGAACATGTGAAAAGATGTATCCAAAAGGTTATATAATTGAAATAGAAATTATAAAGTTAACTAGTAATGAGACATAAGACCTATTTGGTCTCAAAAAATTTTTTGCGCATAATGCTGCAAAAAGATATGAAATAATAGTAGGTAGAAACATTGCAGCGATCTTGCTAAAAAGTTACCAGGAGCTGTAGCTCCACGAAGGTATATTTCTGTAATTCGGCTTAGGCAATTTCTTTGAGATTCCTAAATATGAAACATACATAACCTGAAATCATTAAATTCACATAAATGTTTTTTATTTCATTAATATTTATTTTCTTGTTGTTATAGGTTGTTGGTTCTGAAAAGGATCTATTTAAAACTTTCATTTAAAAAAATGCAACCTGTGACTGATTTTTTAGATAATTATCTGCTAAATATGTGAATTTCTGTTTTAGTGTATAACAGCTTAAAACTGAAGTATTTAAACATTTTTAGAATAAAATAACTTTC
Organism: Stegodyphus dumicola; assembly: GCF_044657685.1. Classification (NCBI taxonomy): domain Eukaryota; kingdom Metazoa; phylum Arthropoda; class Arachnida; order Araneae; family Eresidae; genus Stegodyphus; species Stegodyphus dumicola. Next base: position 106,934,928 of record NC_140777.1, read on the forward strand.
TTATCTCTTAAACTTTCTACATGAAATGATTTTTTTAATAAATTATAATATTGTAAATACGTCAGAAATATCACTTAAAGGAAAAATTGGAAAGTCCAGCCAACAGTTTGCTAATAAAACCTAAACATATCCTTGAAATGTGCAGAAACATCATTTTTTAAGGCTATTTCGTAATAATTTCCTGTACATAGCAAATTATGGATATCATCTTTATTACTTTTAAACAAAAAATTAACAATAGCGGAACATTTATTACATATTTAACTTACTTTTATTGGAAAATACATGCACGAAACAACTCAGAAACACGTACATTTCACTGCCGTAATGCAATATATTAACAGAACAAACATAGACGCCGCTTGTTAGGTAAGGTTTCTTTCCTCGATAGTGGAGGAAACTGTGAACCCTCGTTCTTCTATTCTAAGCTCCTTGCTCGAGACTGTGTATCGGAAATTCTAAAGATATACTCATTTAAAAATTATTTTGCGATATTGCTCTTCAACTGAATTTTATGGCTAAGTGCGAAGAACATCATAAATAAATAAAGGTAATACACAAAATGTAAAAAAAAAAAACGCCTTTGGACATATTTTAAAATCTGACACATTTCAGATTAAAAAAAAATTGTTTAATTTAGTTTCACTCTATGAATGACGAAACAGAGCGGATAATTGAACAGAGCGGTTAATGAGTTCTTAGTGAATTTTCACTATTTTCACCTTCATTCTGTTCAGATTAATTTAAATTCCTAGCTTGATTTTTCAAAAATTCAGTTATTTTTAACAATTACACAAATGAAAATTATTGAAAAATTGAAAAACATTTAATGAAAAGCATAAACTTAATTTTCTGCAGTTAGTTAATATTTTATTTTGACAATCAATCAATGCAGTTATGGCAGGGATATCGTGCGAAGCGCGATGTGTGTCAATTACTTATACGCCACGTGGGCACATTACAGCAGAAACCTGGCGAAGTAAACGGGCGTCATAGTAGGTAAGAGGTGGGTGACCATGCGGGACAGGGTAGAGAAAGTCCAAGGAGAGGCTGGTATCGCGCAATCTAACGAGTTTAGGTTCATGACATGTACATGTGAAAAGCAAACAGTACACAGAAAATATAAAAACTATTTACAGAATACATAAAAATACACTAAGAAAGGGACGTAATAAGATACAAAACAGTCAAAATAAATACACTCTTAGACAAAAAAACGACTCACCACGACGCTCCGAGAAGATATAAAGCAAACTGGACACAAATTGATATGCATACAGGTTTCGGAGAAAAATGCAAACTTTTGCATTTTGGCTGGAAATTAATGAACGGTTGTCGCTACAGCGCATCTGATCTGCGCATCTGGCAGGATATTTAAGAGGAGAAATTACGATTCCAGGTCATAAATTCTTCATGAATTCCATTCCGTGTACCCTGATAGACAGTAACTATGTCTCGCATACAGGGGCGCGAACGATATGCGCAGATGTCAGAATTTGGGAGAGGTCGTGTAGTTGGGCTCAAAGAAGCCGGTTAGTTTTATCGGCGAATAGCTCGATATTTGAACAGTAGCAATGCCACTATTAGACGATGTCGGCAGGAATGGACGAACCATGGCCGCACACAACGTCAAGAAGAAAACGGTAGGCCTAGAGAAACGACAGAACGTGAAGACCGAGCAATCGTCAAAGCGGCACTCACAGCCCAGGATGCATCATTATCATCGATTGTGCGTGCAACAAGTGCTTCAGTGACCGCAAGGACCATTCATAAACGGCTCACAGAAAGGGGGCTAGGTCACGGCGCCCTTTGCGCAGACTACCATTGACCTCTGTACAACGTCAAGCCCGTTTGCAGTGGTGTCGGGCTCATTCGCATTGGAATGTCACTGACTGGAGTAGAATAGTCTTCAGTGATGAGTCCCGCTTTGAACTGAGCCCCGATGACCAGCGAAGGCGAGTCTGGAGACGCTCCGGACAGCGGTGTGATACCAACCTGACTGCCTTCCGGCAGACAGGCCGACAATCAGGAGTGATGGTGTGGGGTGCCATTTCATTTCATAGTAGGACTCCTTTGGTTGTTATCCGTCGCAACATTACAACACAGCGGTACGTCGACAAAGTTCTAAGGCCCGTTGTGTTGCCCTTCATGTCAAGCCACCCTGGTCTTACATTTCAGCAAAATAATGCCCGCCCCCACACTGCATATTTCTACTGATTGCCTTAGTGCTTGCCGAACATTACCTTGGCCAGCAAGGTCGACGGATCTCTCTCCTATTGAGCACGTTTGGAGCATTATGGGCAGGGTCCTCCAACCAGTTCGGGATGTTGACGATCTAACGCGCCAGTTGGACAGAATTTGGCACGATATCCCTCAGAAGGACGTCCGCAACATCTATCAATCAATGCCAAGCCTAATAACTGCTTGCATAAGGGCCAGAGGTGGATAAACGCGTTACTCACCTTTTTCATTTTGTGAATCTCTATCACTTAAATAAATCATCCAGTTTTTCTCAAACTGTAATCATTTGTTTTTCTGTACATGTACACTACTCAAAAAAAGGGGGGGACAGTTCTATATCTCCCGTTCTAATGCGTCGATTCTCGAAATTCAAATTGCATTCTTCACGTCGCGAAAGCGCGACTTAGGATATATATTAGGTTTATATATAGTACTATTCTAACATAGGTATTTTGACACAAAATCGGACTTTTTCTGAAATAACATACCAATTTTTTTACATATTTCGATTCTACGACTCAAATTATGCCTAAATATTAAATTTTGTAAAATTTGGTGCGAAATTTACGGAGAAATTCAACAATTTATGTTGGCGCTTTTTATTCAATTTGCGCCAAAATTAGTTCACTTGGCGAACTTCTTAATATGTGGCAACCTATTTTCATTTCCATTTTTACATAGTGCGTGAGAGGAAAAAAAGACTCAATCGTTCCTTCTTTCAAATAATGTTCTTTATATTATATTTTTAATTATAATTGTTATTAATTTTAAGCAATTTTTTCTTTTTCGAATTTCATTTTAATTGTTTACGATGCATAGTTTCTTTCGAATAACTGTTTTAAAAATTTATATTTACTCATGCGAACTGCGTAGTTTAAATCAAAGGTGCATCGTTTATTTATTTTTTCAAATAGTTTTCTTTATACTATATTTTTAGTCATAGTTACTATTTTAGGTAATTTTTAAATTTTTAGACCTTTATTTTAATTGTTAGTGTTGCATTGTCTCTTCAGATAATTATTTTAAGATTTTCTATTTATTCATTCGAACTGGGCATTTTAAATATATTTATTAATATAAATTTTCCAGAATTTGATTTTATTTATTTGAATTGCGTTTCTTTCGGAAGAATACTTTGTGACCCAAACTACGAAGCATTTAAAAACTGCATATATTAAAAGAGAAAATACAGTAAAGCACAATTAACACGTCTTTTAGTGTTCCGTTCGGAAAAGATATATAAATAAGAGAGATGTATAATCGACATTATAACTTAAGATGACTTGCATACATTGCTTTAAACAGTTTTTCTTCAGGCATTCTGCTTTTTTCTTGCTCTTTTTCTTCAGGCGTTCTGCAAGTATATTAAAAAGCATCCAAGTTTTCGAAATATCTTGATATTTCTGACAATCATTTTAAATAAAGTCATCGCCTTTCATTTCATAAAGGCTCACAAACGGCCGAGCAGTAAAGTCGCTGAACACTGGTAGTTCACTCCGGGGTTCGAATCCCGGTAAACGGGCTGGTTGCATGGGCGTTTTCGTGGATTTTCTCACGTGTAACGTGCATGCCAGCTGGTTTCCCTTAGAATGTTCTTCCCAAAGGCATCCTTCCTTTTAGGCAGATAGCCCTGCTTTGCCGTAACTTAATAATCCAATTCAATCCATTTCATCAGTATTTAAGTCAGAGCCTTTATCAATCTTTAGAGGTTGGCATTTTGAAGGTATGAGATGAAAGGAAAGGCTCATTTCATCAAGAGGTTTTGGTTTATTTAATTATGGCAAAGCACACTAGGGCTACCTGCCTAAGGGGAAGGATGCCTTCGTGGAAAACTTTCTAAGAGAAACTGGTTCCTACACAAGGGGAAAACCACCAAAACGCCCATGCAGCCAACCCGTTCGCGGGATTCGAACCTCGGAGCGAACTATCAGTCTAAAATTGAACCATATAGTCTAAAACCAGTCGCTCTTCACTTTAATCTGCAATGATATCGTTTTTGTCTTTTCTATTAACACAAGCTGAATTGATGGTATTTGCTGGTGTACACGTCCAAGTGTTCTCTTTGAACACCTAAATTCTTTAAAGTATCCTGAAAGTATATTCAAAGCATTCAACTTTTTGAAACATCTTGGTATGTCTGACAGCCAAATTTCCCTTCAAATTTTTGCTTACTTTTATCCCTAATTTTCTTCTTTCCTTCTACAGTTATTTTCAGTGCTAACACAAGAAAAATTAAGATTTTTCGATTGCTATACTTCCATAAATTTTACATTCTTGTCAATTTTTTTAAAATATCAATTGCATCAACTGCGTTTCAGTTGAAGACACCTTTTCATTTTCTAGACATTTTAACTATAAACAAAGTATAGAGCAAAGTCCAAAGGAAAAATATTTAAATTAAAAGATTTTTTGCTAAATGACAAAGAAATAAAAGAGTCCAGCAGTGTTTATTCTCTACCACCGAGTGACCTGATTCTTATATCGACTGAAACAATCTAAATCATATTAAAGATCATGTTTTTTATACAATCTATAACGCGAGAGAAAAATTAGCTTCTTAATACATTCTTTCTAAGAGGATTACTATAAAAATTTATATATATATATATATATATAATAATTTATTTCCTAAACAGTATTGATTATATTATCTCCTAAGTTTAATTAAAGTAGAATTATTTTAAGAACTTTAAAACTTAAAAGGTTGGAGATAATATATAAAGTGGGTACATTAGGTAAGAGATAAATAGCGCTAATAGCTGCTATTTAGCATATCAAATGTTGTATGAACTTAAATCCATTTAGTGCGAATACAAGTTATTATTACTTGCGCAATTGCTGCAAAGTTAGTTAATAATAATTTATTTCCTAAACAGTATTGATTAATTGATTATATTATCTCCTAAGTTTAATTAAAGTAGAATTATTTTAAGAACTTTAAAACTTAAAAGGTTGGAGATAATATATAAAGTGGGTACATTAGGTAAGAGATAAATAGCGCTAATAGCTGCTATTTAGCATATCAAATGTTGTATGAACTTAAATCCATTTAGTGCGAATACAAGTTATTAAAGTTCATACAACATTTGATATGCTAAATAGCAGCTATTAGCGCTATTTATCTCTTACCTAATGTACCCACTTTATATATTATCTCCAACCTTTTAAGTTTTAAAGTTCTTAAAATAATTCTACTTTAATTAAACTTAGGAGATAATATAATCAATTAATCAATACTGTTTAGGAAATAAATTATTATTAACTAACTTTGCAGCAATTGCGCAAGTAATAATAACTTGTATTCGCACTAAATGGATTTAAGTTCATACAATATTATATATATATATATATATATATTTTAAGCTGGGATTTGAACCAAACTGTCAAACTTTTAAAGTTTAATTTATATGGTGGTTATAATTAAAGTTCCACTTTGAAATGGTTATAAAAGGAAAAATACTGGTTATAAAAGGAATGGTTATAAAAGGTTATAAAATGGTTATAAAAGGTATATAAAGTTTTTATAAATGGTTATAAAAGGAAAAATACCAAATGTTATCAAACTTGGGAATCGTGTAAAGGAGGTTATGGGAATTTATTTTCCGCCGGAAAAGAAAAGAGTTTAAAAACTCATCACCAGGGTAAAAATGGCACTGTATGCAATATTGTTAAACGAAATAAGACATGAAACATCGGTTTAAAATGTGTTTAATCGTTTCCGAAACGTGTTACAAAACATGCTCAATGTAGCGTCTAGCATTTTCCGAAAGCAAGTTAAAAACTGTTATTGCATGCTCAATAGCAGCTCTTAGCATATCAGGATGAATGTTACGGACATGTCGGTATATCACATTTTTCATTTCCGCCAAATTGTTTAGATTATCACCATAAACAGAGCTTTTGAGATAACCTCATAGCCAAAAGTCACAGAGGTTGAGATCTAGTGGGAAGTGGGGAAGTGCCGGCCTATAAGATGTTCATTCGTGAAATGTTGCCTAAGTAACTGTGCGACACATGTGAGGTGAGGCCCAGCCCTACATAAAAATCATAGTATCTAAAATGCCATGTTACTGCAGTTCATGTACCACGAAACATTTTAACATTGACTCTAACCGAGCTGCAATCACAGTGGTCCAGCTGTCGACTGCTCTAGTCCAGCTGTCGACTAGAAAAATGTTTCACTTACTGTTATGCAATCGAATGCAGTAGGAGAATGCAATGGAACTAGGTAGATAACATGAGGGTTTTCTTTGGCCCAAATCGATTAAAAGCGTTTTGAATCAGTATCTTCATGTTTTAGGGCCGAATTCAGGCTTCAAAAATTAGAAATTTGCGATCTGTAAGAAAACGATTTCCATATTGTACGCACTTGTGCGAGTGATTTGCGATCTCACATTTTCTAATCGCTAATTCGTGGTTTTTCAAGGATGAATTTCTCCCTTACACGGATGGCGCATTCGACTTTTATCGACTTTAACGCCTTTAAATGATAATTTGCTTACTTCAAAGTTTCTTAAGGGTATACAACATATTAAACTCGTGTAACAAAAGGTTCAGTTAGATTCCGAGCCATATTTCGTTTAACAATATTCCATACAGCGTGATTTCCCCCCTGGTGGTGAGGTTTCGAACTTTCTTTTTCCACGAAAAATAAATTCCCATGACCTCCTTTACACAGTTACCAAGTTTGATAACATTGAATCCAGTAGCTTTCCTTTTATGACCGTTTCAAAGTGGAACTTTAATTATAACCACCCTGTATATCATTAAATTTTAATTTGAAGCTATGCGTTATATGTATGCCATGCGTAAGATTTTCGCTTTTATGGAAAAAATAAAGAATCGAAGCAAATGCACTTAGGATAATGGACCAAAACTGAAAAAATTTCCCCTCCCTGCGAAAATAAAATATTGAAACTTCGACCTTGAATTTATTGGATTATCGAAATATTCAATTTGACTTATCTTCTAAGTCCTAGTTCCATAATTCCGAATTACTGATGCTGAATTAAAAGGTTTAGTATATATTCACTGTGTGTTAATAAAGTAATCAGAGTGTAATAAAAATAGATTATAGAATTTACGCTGATGCAACTTTTTGTCTGAATGCACAACATGTAATGGAAGAGAAGGCTTGTAGAGATCTGTTTTTGACATGCCTCTAAAAGTAGATGTAATACTCCTTTTGTCTCTTCAGTGTCAAAAAACTTTCCTTTCAGAGGCAACTTTAGTTTTGGGGAAAGAAAGTGAATAATGAAAAGATGCATTGTCATGCAATACAAAACATTTGGAATACGTTTTCTGACTGAATAACGTAAGATTAAAAGTCATCTGCTTAATTCACAGCCATTTACAGGTCACCTACTCGGGCAATTGCAGAATCGTTTTGATCCTGAGTTTGTAAGACAAACTTAATATCACCGGATGTAAATACTTCTTTAACCTTCCGATAACATTCACGCAATAAAAATTGTTTAATACATAGCACTTATGCTGTTATATAAGAAAATAAAGCAAAGATTATACAAAATTCAGATTAAAAAAAACTTTCATAGTAAACTATGTAACACCACATTTCACAAGTGACATTGTATCGTTTTCAGAGATTGTTTAAAGAATCTACCTGATAATGACAAACAAATTTTCAATTTGTGTGCAAACTGTTACTAAACTTAGTTTGGTAATGACAGAAGATTTTCAATGTATTCTGATAATATTAAAGAACTTTGTTGTTCTACATGTGATAGGATACAAAATCAAAATTTTCATGTTATGTCTGAAGGCATGACATACATACAAACACACACACACACAAGCAATAGTTAAAAGAAGCAGAACAGTTTTAATTCTAAAAAAATAGGTGATAGTTCTTTATTAATATCACAGACTTGAGCCACAGTTATATGGCAAAACTGCTGTTGTTAATAGATATGTTTATACTAAATTAGGTTAGATTATTTGTACTGCACAGCACATGAGGGGTATCTGCAGAAGGGGGTCCCTTTGTGGAGAATTTTCTTAAGGAGAGATGGCTTGTTTTACGTTCAACATGATCAAAACCAAAAAAACTCTTAGCCAGCCCATTAACAAGGATTTGAAGAATCCATATTTAGGGATTTCTCCACTCGTGAATATTTGCTTAGAGTAGGTAAGACACAAACATCCACAGAATTCAGGTATGCTTCAGATTTCGGACTGATAAAGTCGCTGGTGGGCTACTTAGCAAAACTACAAGAAGTAGGTAAGAAATGTCAAACTTTGTATTTCAGCTTTTTGTCAGACTTTGTATTTTTATCTTGTCCTCTTGCAGAGCAGTGATATTTTTGAATAAAGACTAATCAAAAACTGTATTAACGTCCCTTTTTCAACTGACTATTTTTGTTAAAATATTCTACTTACTGAAGCATTTTTAATTGATGACTATTTAATTATAAAGATATAAAATATAAAAAGAACTGCCATCTTCTTCATTTAAACTTTTATACAGTCAAAAGTCGTTAATTCGGACACCCATAATCCGGAATGATCTATAATCCGGACCTCAAAGCTACAAACTATCTGTGCATGCGTTGCGTTCACGCATGCGCACAGGCGTTTACGAGTGCGCGTACGACCTTTACGTCTGCGAATATGTTTGTGCGCATGCGCGTGTAATGTGTAACGGAGGTAAGCTAAAATTATCTAATTCAGTTAATGTTGCAGATTGCGTTATTCCTTAATCTACGAATTGGATCCGGCTTATTATTTTTTGCAGACTGTTAGAGCAATTTCATAAAAGTAAGCTTGAACTTTCGATTATGTCAAATAGAATTTCCGATATATATATTTACTAATATGTAATTTGTATCTACAAAGGGAAAGTATGTTTTGAAATCCAAAATCTGTTTATCAATTTCACGCCGCGGATTGGAAGTTGATCTGTCAGCACTATCCTTATCTTCAGGGCAGATGTTTTTATTTTATTTGGCTTATAATTCCTTACTAAGTGTAGTATTTCATCTCGATGTACTCCGTCTTTGATATGATTTAAATCAAGTTCCTTGTCATTATAATTCGCTTCCGATAGTGAAGAAAGTGACCCAGAGGTTATTGAAAACGAAAACATTTCGATTGACAAATTAGTCGGTATTCTCAACACAGCAATTATAGGACTTGAACAGCGGAACTTTGTAACTAAACAAGAAATTATGTCTGTTTAATAGAATTAAAGAGAAAGTATTATCACATGAAACGAAGCAACTTACATTGAAAGAAATGTTTAATAAAGTAAAAAAATAAATATTAAGCTTTTTATTTTTGTAAATTTTGATACCCATTAGATCCTAATTGTTCTTTATTTCATAAATTACGGTTTCATAAATTACGGTGGGATACATACCGCCGTGTGCTTCCATATAGCCCTGGCCAATGGTACTTCCTCCTTATTTGGTCATACGTTTTGGCAAATCCGAGATGGCCAGCGGTTGGAGCATCATGAAGACTTCTTAGAGCCTCGCTACGAAGTTGCTTTAGTATAACGAAGAACCATTGCTATCCCATAGGATCATAGCTTCTTTTGTACAGTATATCACACTGTAAAAAAAAAAAAAAAAAAAAAAAAAAAAAAAGTCGTTCTTTACAGGCGAAAGTCTTCTAAAGTTACAGAAATCAAAAAGTTACACAAGAATTTCCTGTAATGTGAATAGTTGGAAAGCGATCTGTGGCGAGTACAGATGAATTACGTGTAGCATTACAGATAATGTTTCAAAAGCCGCGCGGAAAAATCACGCGACTGACTGGAGATCAGCCAATCAGGAGAAAGGTGTTTGAAAGCTAGTTTCAGAAAAAAACATGGCTGAATGCCTGTTGGTTGTGTAACGGAGGTAAGTAAGTTACAATTACTATTTAAAATATTTTTGTTCATTTATGCAGATTATTCTTATGCACTTTGCACTGTTATATGTATTGAGTAAGTATTTTAACATTTAAGATGTGCTATTGAGTAATATCAGTGTTCGTAATGAGTTGAAAGAGTATAAAATATTTATTCCAAATGCAGATCTAATACTAGTATTTTGTGATTGTGCATCCGATAAATTACGCCTTAAATTGACCGTATTATTTATAACTAATTATTCCAAAATTTAATCACTATTGTGGTATTTAATTGAAATAATAATGTGGTTGTTGAAAACAAAATTAATCATGTTAGCGTTCGTTTGCAATCGTCTGACCACAGAAAGTTTGACATCTTTTTCCCAGAAGGCCTTGCGAGAAATGTTTTATGTAAACATTTAGAATTCTGAACGTAATGTATATATTTTTTGCTTACTAGGTTTAGTTTATTCTTTTTCTAGGATTACCTGATTAATTATACTTGGTTTATAATTCAGTCTGATATGTTTATGTACGAGATGTGTTATGAATTAAAATTGCAAAAACTTAACAACACGGTCTTGAGATAATCTCGTTTATTCTTTAGTGTAATAATATTTTTCAGTGGTATTAATTTCTTACGATAATGTTATAATTCCAAAATGAAGTAATTATATTGATTAAAAATATGTCGAATCATACTTTTCGTAGTGCTTTGTTTTACTAATTAGATGCAACTTAATTATTTCACATATTTTAATATACCAATATCAACAGGGGAAAGATAGAAATGGGCTATAATATGGTTCTAAAAATTCGTTAAACTAGTTATAAACGAAAACTAAAATTTTGTACATTATTTCTAAAAATATCATTTCATTAATATTTTATAAATGATAAAATTTATTATATTGTACATGTAACTACCATCGCATACTTATAAGTTTTTAAACATTTTAATGTAGAATTTATATTTATGTTTATTTTATTTTGCCCAGTTTTAATACAGTTTTGAAGTATGATAGTCTTGTAACCAGGATAGCATAAATCTGCTAATACAAGTTTAATACATTTCTTGACAAATGTTTCTCTTATTCATGTAGTATAATATATAAATCATAAAATAAGTTTTCTTAAAAATAAATTATGATTGTTTGTTGGAATTTAAAACAGTTCTGTATGTTAGTATTAAAAATAGAATAATAATAAATTTTTAATGAAGCATTGATTTTAGCATTAGCAATGTGTATATATACACATGAATACAATAGAAGTGCAAGCTACTTTTTCTTACAAAGCCGTCCATGAATATAGTATACTTCCCTTTAGGCTGATAGCCTTTGCATGCTTTGACACATTCTATCAATCCAAATGATGCAAATACGCAAAAAAAAAATTTAATTTCTTTGAAAGTTAATGCAAGAAATAAAATTCCGTGCATTTGTAAACTACATTAGTTCACTTATAGCTTGGCATTTAATTGCCCAATGATTTACTCTTCCAAACTAATGCAGAATTCAAATATCTTTCAAAGAAAAGAAAATTATGAAGGTCTTATTTTTAGACATATATATGAAGATTTATTTTTTAATATTATTTTAACCAAATTAAGATACTATTCTGTTTTGAGGGAAGTAAAAAATTGCCAAACTATTGTTGATACCAGTGCTGCCAAAAATAATTGCGGCAATTAAACATATAAGAGTAAAGAAACTGAGATCACTGAGCCGGGTAACAGAGTGGATTATATACGTTTGGTGCGGCCGATTGCAACCAAAATACGAGGTGCACATCTACATGTATTAGCAGTCCTATATACAAAATTTCAACGTTCTTTGAGACTACTCGTTTTTGAGTTATGCGAGATACGTACGTTCGTACAGACGCCACGAAAAATTCTCTTCAGAATTCATTTTAAAGCAGTTTTATGATTTTTTTTTTGGAGGAAAAGAGTCTTTAATTCTGTCCTTACGTACAGATATCACGCAAAAACATCTCTAAATTTCATTCGATAGCGGTCAAAATGGATATTTTCGTTGAAATATGATACCCGAAATTTTTCGCTATTACAATACTTCCTTTTTACTTCGTACAAGGAAGTAAAAAGGCTAAACATGACTGAATGAAAGCATAAGAGTAAATAACTATTTCAGATCATTATTATAATTTATATAAAAATTGCTAAACATAACTGAATGGATGCCTGCATCGCTATTTCGCTACCGAGTTTTCGCTCAAGCATAATTTCATCTCGTTGGTTGTTCAAACCAGGACTAAAGAGAAGGGCTAGCTCATAGAGCGTTTCCCCCTGAAACATGCAGTGAGGAGTGATGACGTAGCAATGATGCCACCGAGCGCGGAGATGCAATTGACAACATAGAAATTAGCGTTTTAAATTTGAAGAACCAGCGTTTAAAATGAGCTGTGTGTGAAAGATAGCTATAATTTGGAAGAGACAATGTTACTGCAGTATGCATTTGACACTGAACATTACAAAATTTAATAGTACTTACTCAATTTTAAAATAAGAGATAAAGTGCGCTACTCTTAGCATAAAGTTCCTGTTTTTATTTGCAGGGATTTTTTTTTTCTTTAAATGCCTATTTGTTTCTAATCATTTCTTTATCTGCATGTTAACTAAGAGAACTGTACTACTGCTTCTAAGATAACTATAATAACAGCTATTTAAAATTAATAAAAAAACAACCTTAAATTGGCATAGTTTTAAACATGTATGGTTATATATGGTAAAATTTCTGCTAATCTAAGTTTGAGTTTCAGCCTAATTGTAAATTTTACATTGGTATATTTTTATCCCGATTCAATATAATAACATATATTTTTTTTAAATAATTTTTTAACTTAGGCTTACATCAATATTTCATTTAAATAAATACATGTAAGATTCTTATCTTAATTTAGACAAAACAACTTTACTCACAGTACCTAAAATAATTATTTAATTTTTCAAAAGTGGGGGTTAGGGGGCAGGCCTTCTTATGCCAATTACTTTAATATCATACTTTATATATATTTTATCTAGAATGCTAAGCTAACACAAAATCGAATCAATAATAACAGAGGATACAATAAAAGCTGGAGCGACTTTTTGTCTCTCGTTTCCCTTGACCATTAAATAATTTGGTTTTAGTTTGTGACACGATTTAATTTCTCCTGAATCTTTATTTAAAACCTCTTTAATAATATCAACATTTAAAACAGTTCCATCTTCTAAAACAAATCCTTTATCTAAAAAGTGGTTTCTCAGTAATTTGAGGCAGTGCGCTAAATCTGCAAAAACCCATATTTTTTTCCTTTGGAATACTGGATTTCGAAACTGAGAACTATTAATCGAAATCTGTAACTCTTTCCACAAAGTAGTAGATCCTCTTAAATCAGACACTATTGCTTTCACTTCTACTCCAGATGATTGAATATGTCTTATGAGTGAAAAAAGTTCTTTCTTCATTGGAGTGTTAAAATCAAAAAATATTGGTTGTTTCCACTGCGAAATGAGACCTCTGATTAAAACAAACTGCACTTTTTGAAAAGGACCGAGAATTTGGTCCAGTTTAGAGTCATAGCAGAGTTTAGAATCTATGTGCATTTCGTCGAAACTGAGAACGCATATTTTTTCTACAGAATTCAAATATTGGCATCTTTCCTTCATTACAGCTAGAACATCACTCTGAATTCCTGGACTACATGAAAATTTAGCGCACCATCTCTTTAATGTGCTAGTGCTAGGTAAAGGAATTCCCATTTTTTCTTTCCAAAAATCGTAGCTTTTAGATGACAGAGCTCTTATGACAATGCAACGTGAAATATCTTCACTAGTCCACCTGACTTTTTCCTTATTTTCTAGCAATGCGTTAATCTGCGTCTTTGTAAAAATATGCTTTAGACGTTTTTCCAAATTCTCCGATCTGTTCTGTTTTTTCCTAAATTTCGCTTTTTGGGATTTTAATTTCTGAATTTCCGAAACAAATTTCTTTCTAGATGTCGTCCACCTTCTTTGTCGCTGAACAAACATTCTAAAATTTTTCTTTTCTCTATTTTTCAATATTTTATTACAATTTTCTAAGGATATTATTTTGTTCTTCAAATTATCAATACATTCTTATTTATCTTTACACTTAGGGCACTCAGGGATATTGTCACATAGGGCATAATCACTTGTGAGTTTTATTTCAAAATCATCCACATTTGATTTATTATTGTCAGCTTCAATTTCGTTCTCGGGCTCAAAATAAATTTTCTTTGGGCTTAATTCGTGTAGTCTTTCAAAAGCACTCTGCATTAGTTTTCTTTTCAAATGTCTCCGATTTCTTTGTGTTATTTCGTTTATTGCACACGATAAATTTACTTTCGGCACAGCATTGCATTTCAACAGTTTCTTTTGCGGCAATCCAAGCAAGCGATTTCTCATGTCATCTTCATAATCACTGCACAGAAAATGTTCGCTGCAAATTCTTGCGTTTTTCACATTAATAGAATCTTGTCTTCGACATTTATGTATCCATTCTTTCGTCAAAAGCAAATTATCCTTTGGGAAAGAATGAAATACAATATCTCTTTCTTTCGTATTTCTATAAGTGTTACGGCACGTTGCTACAGCACAAGAAGCCATATTACATAAAAGATACTTTAAATATAGAATTTAAAAGGAAAACTGACTAAAACTATATATATATATACACAAATTATTTTAAATATTTGCATTATTAGAAAACAAATATGTATGATTAACATTAATTTGGGATATGCGATCTCCAGAAAATCGTCTCGCAAATGAATGAAACTACAGTTTTAAAGGCGCGAAATCAGAGCAGGTGCAACAGAGACACGTCAGATTACTTCTGATTCCCCCCCTCCATGAGGCTCAAGTCGGCGAGGAGTCGAACAAAGGAATGACCTAGCCCTTCTATTTATCCCTGGTTCAAACATAATTTTCTATAATGAATGATGCCTGTTCTCTGAAAAAATTCTCGGTAAAGTGCAAAATATTATGCACTTATTTGTTTGCCGCTTTTTACAAGGGTAAAAACAATTGGATTTTTGTCAATTTTCTTTTACTTTTTAAGTGAAACTAGGTCGATGTGTACATAGATAAAGTCAAGGGTGTGCAAAGTGCCATTTTTGTACAATTCTGGGATTTTTTTTTTAAGTGAAAATAGGTCGATGTGTACATGGATACCGAGTATGTGCAATTCTTAAAAACGCGTCAAGCAGTGGATGATTCTACACTTTACCCAAAATTCTATTGCGGACTTTTCGTCATGGGTAATTCCCAAGTTGTTAAATCCATAGGATATCAGAAAAGGATTTAAAAATTAAACTAATATTTCAATGGCGTCTTAATATATAATAAAGATTTAATATCTTAATATATATAAGAAATGTAGAACTATATAAACTTACGCAATCTGAAATCAGCGCGTACGCTAGATTTGGCGCGCTGTTAAATGGGCGCGTTTCATAGATTTGGCGCTTTTGCGCATACATTTTCGCTGCAATTTTTTTACGATCCTCAAAACGGAATAGTACCCAAATTAATTTCAAATTTAAGTAAGTATTCATGCCTTTCAGTAGCATTATTTTTGGAAATCTTAAATGCAATAACTGAATGCAATACTTCTTGTTAATAAAAGAAAAGCAATGTTATGAAAGACTAGAGAAGTGGATTTGCAAAATCTAATTACGAAAGGTCCCCTGTTCTAAGGGGCCATTTTTAAAATTACTTAATTTAAAAAAAAAAAAAAAAAAAAGTATTTAACGTAAAACTTCCAAACTTCACACATGTGGAATATTAATTTAATATATTTTATCTCATTCTTATTTTATTGATTAATTTTATAGCATTTCGTGTGACACTCGTAGTAATTATTAATTAAATTTTATGCACTTTCTGAACTATGTTTTGATTTTGTTATTAATTACGTAAGGTTATATAAGGTTTAAAATTATGTAAGGTACAAAAACCTTCTGCATCTATTAATAGATGCAGAAGTGAATGAAATTATGCCAGTGAAATTTTTTAGAATCAAAAACAAATTTCTGTAGAAAATTAAAGTTATAAATTCTAAATGCAAACAAAGGAGTGAATTTGAAAGTTATCAAATAAGCCAAAGTGTTGGTTGGACGAAAAATTTAGGTTAACTCGTCTTATGAGCACCTTAAGAAAGACAAACATTTCCTAAATCATTAAAACAATTTCAGAATCCTGTGCTAAAAGAAAGCTAGGGGGGGAAATGTTTTATGAGTCCCAGTGATTCATTTGGACCAATATGTAATATTGTTTTAGAAATTTAAGGTAATAAATATAATATTTTTCGAATGCTGGAACAGTTCGAGAAATTTATTCAAGTTATGAATTCTGAATATAAGTATGCTGTATATTATATTTAATGTCTATGATGGCTTCATTTATGAAAAGATTTGCATATTAGGCTGTTTGTGTACAATGAACTTTCTCTAAGCTTGCTATACGTGATTCCTGAAGATTTTGATCTTCAATAATAGTGGGCATCCTAGAGAAGTTATGTTTATTAATTAGTTATTTTATGAGGAATGCTGGTTAAATTTAAAAAGTGATTGACTGAGGTAGCTTGTAGTAATCCAATCACTGTAATCCAATTTTTTAAAGAATTTAAGCTGTTCTTAATTACTTAAGATATTATAAAGAAATATGATTAAAAGTGTTATATAAGTACATGTTTAAAACATCTATAACCATTATTTTTATAAGCTTTTTTTAAGAGCATGATTATTATTTTAAAAGAAATATTTTTTCTTTATTCAGGAGACGTGGTTTACATGTGCAGAGCAAAAATCATTCATTTTTTCCAAGCAGTCGAAACGAATTTTTATGAAATGTTATATTGTGTTATTTTTTAATTAATTCTTTTTTCAGGTTTTTATGTAAAGTTTATACATAAAAACTTGAAAAAAGAATATATCATATTAATTTACACTAAACATGTAAATAAAACATACTGTTTTTGTTTTCAGATATTTTACAGGGCAAATATAAATTCCAGATGCTTTTCCATTATTTTATGTAAAGGTATTATTTTTTGTATGTCATAACATGTGATTTAATGTAAGGAGTAGCATATCAGTTTGAACTTTTAAATTAATCAAAATGATAATATGAAGGGCCTTTCAGTAATATGAGACATAAGTTTCTTCATAAAACAAAAATACTCTGAAACAGAATAATGTTACCTTTTGAAAAAGAACATTGAATGCTGTTGAAAGCACATCTTTTAAATTAATGCTATTCTGAGGTCATATTGGCTAATTTAAAAAGCCAAACTATTATGATTCACTTGCATATATCTGTATAATGATATCTGTATGTATATATATATATATACATATCTGTATGTATATATATATATATAGATACAGCTATCATTCTTTTACTCAAAACATATTGATTTCAATATATTTTATTATAATAAGCATCATTTTAGACAAAACAAGTATTACTTTATACACATATACTTTAGTATTTCACCTATGAAAAATATCTTCTATATACATAATTACTTAATGGGATATTAGAAGGAAATAATCTGAAACCTTTACAGATACAACCATTGGAATTTTACGTAAGAAAAGCATCTTCTAATCACATAATAACTTGCTATAATAATACAAGCAAATAATCTGTAACTGTTACAGATATATCTGTTGAGATTTTACATGAGAAAAACATGTTCTACTACATAACTATATGCTGTGATATTACAAGAAAAAGATCTGTAACCATCACAGGCAAAATTCTTGTAAAGTTACTAAGAATACACCTGTTACTGTTACTCAAATAACCCATGGCATCCCAGTTTCCATGAGTTTTCTTAGTAACCTTACAGATTTTATTTTACAGTGCATTTCTTATTTGATAATTTTGATATGCGTCACCTCTCTTGAGAGTTGTAATGATGGATTTTAATCGTTTGTCCTTCTGCCGCTCTTTTCCGTAATCTACGATCGCTGCAAGGAAAGGGATATCTTCATTGTTCTCAATTATTGGTTCTATAAGAGGCTTCCTTGATAGTGAATCTGCATCGAGAGGTGTTTGCGATCACTCTTGTAGACGATATTTATGTCGTATTCCTGTAGCCTGAGAGCCCACTGTGCAAGTCTTCCGGATGGATCCTTAACATTGGCCAACCAACATAAAGAGTGGTGATCTGTGACTACTGTGAAGGGTTTTCCGTAGAGGTATGGCCTGAATTTACTAATTGCCCAGATGACGGCAAGGCATTCTTTTTCGGTGGTGGAATAGTTCTTTTCAGATGCAGTAAGGGACCTGGATGCATAGGCTATTAGTCTTTCTTTACCGTCCTGTATCTGAACCAATACTGCACCGATGACATAGCCGCTATCGTCAGAATGTATTCTGGCTTCTGCGGCTGGGATAAAATGTCCCAAAACAGTGCCACTGGTCAGCAGCCTTTTGAGTGCTGCGAAAGATTCAGTCTGTAACGCTTCCAAGAAAATTTTGCATCTTTCTTCAACAAGTCATGCAGGGGCTTTGCGATAACTGCGAAATTTTTGATAAATCGTCGGTAGTAGGAGCACAAGCCCAGAAAACTTCGGAGCTCCGCGATATTTTTCGGAACAAGGAACTTTGCTACAGCCTCTACCTTTTGTGGATCGGGATATATCCCATGTTGATCGACTAAGTGTTCCAGTATAGTCAGCTTCTTTTTGCCGAATGAACATTTCTTGGAATTTAGCGTCAGTCCTGCTCTTTGGATACATTTCAGTATTTCCCTCAAACGCTTTTGATGTTCTTCGAAATTAGGTGGTACACGATTATGTCGTCGAGGTAGCAAAGACAAATATTCCATTTGAGACCTCTTAGTACAGTGTCCATCATCTGTTCAAATATGGCTGGAGTATTGCATAATCCGAACGGCATGACTATAAACTCATAGAGACCATCTGGAGTTACAAAAGCTGTCTTTTCTCTGTCTTTATCATCAACCTCTATTTGCCAGTAGCCCGACTTCAGATCCATTATACAGAAAATTTTTGCTCCAGCTCGCAGTCCAAAGCATCATCGATCCGAGGTAACGGATAGACGTCCTTTCTAGTTACCTTGTTCAATTTTCTGTAATCGATACAAAAACGCCATTCCCCGTTTTTCTTCTTCACAAGCACGACTGGAGATGACCATGGACTGTCTGATGGTTGTATCACATCTTTTAGCATTCGTTGCACTTCGTCTGCAATCGCACGCCTCTCAGTGGCTGACACACGGTATGGCTTTTGTTTGATTGGTGCACTGTCACCTGTATCAATCTTGTGCTTCACGGCATTGCATCGGGATTTTTTCGCAATACTCATGTCAAACAAATGTAGTCTTAAAATATTCTTATTTATATTCATGTCAAGTTAAAAATGTCATTAAAGTCAGCTAGTAGACTCAATAGCTCGTCTTTCTCAGCATTGGTCAAATCAGTACCGAAAATTTCTTTTAAGTTTTCTTGAGATAATCTTTTCCGGAAACTATGTCCCTTGAAACCTTCTGAAGCCTGACCACTTTAGGGAGCAAATAGCGTCGTTTTCTATGGTTGTTAAACAGCCTACATTCATCATTTTCGGTATCAGTTGGGTTCGTCGAGAACAATTAGCTACCCATCATTTACCGCAACCATCCTCTATAGTGACAATTGAAGCTGGTATCGATAGTTCGCACATCAGAAATCTATTTACAACAATCATAGCTCCACCTGCTTCCCCTAGTTCTGAATTCAGGGCACATATTCCTTTTGCGGTGTTTGTTTCAATTACATAATCGGTTTCGGCAAACAAGGAGGGCTCTGACTTATTTATATATTGTCTGGAAGGCTTTCTGCAAGTGTAAGTTCTTGATTTCCACAATCGATAACGGCATCGGTGGCACGGAAAAAGTTCCATCCAAGTACCATTTGATAACTGCATTCAAGAAATACAAGGAATTCAAACGGCTTCTTAGTCCCATTCAAATCAACTTTTAATACACAGCGTCCCGAGGCGGCTACAGGTTAACCACAGGCAGTTTTCCATACAGGTCCATTCTCAGCAAACATAGGAGCATTTAGCTGTCGACGTAACTCTTCGGATATGACAGAATAATCGGCACCCGAATCAACAAGGCTCTCACACACAATATTTATTACACACGCGACAATATTTTATGAAACTGATCTCAGTTAGCTAAAATATTTTCCAAAATATACTTCACTTGATAAAACATTCTCTTCCCACTGGCAAAAAAACTAATATAAATATCTACTAATAATCCTTAAAAAACCCTTTAGCCAGATATTTGTTTTCAAAGCAGCCATCCCTTGAATGCTTTTGTGAGGTAAACATTCAACTTAATTTGAAAAGTACGTTATTATTTTTGTTTTTTTAATTTTCTTTTCTCTCCTATCTTGATATATCTTCTACAACAGGGATTTTCAACCAAGGAGGCTTCAGGGAGAAGAACATGGTCAGGATTTTATTTATGTGTTAAGTATTTAGTTTTAGTTCATGAATATCAAAATATACTTTTGTTTAAGTTTTGGCACTTATGAACATTTTCTACACTTTTGTTTTTTAATTTATAAAACAAATTGAAACGTAGTCTAAATCTAAATAAATGTATATATGTATATGCATTTTTCAAGAGTTGGAAAGGGAGAGGGATTTCTAGCAATAGCAAAATAGATGCATGAGGCAGAATAGGTTGTTTTACTATTTTTAATGCGTCTATGTTATAGTATTTATTATCTTAAAACATATTACCTCATCATAAATATTCATCTAAAATTAGTATGTAGTATTTTCGTGTTTTTTGTGAAAAGGAAGGAAAAAGAAAGCCCACAAAGTACTGTATTTCCTTTGTATTCTCAGATTACTCATGCTACTATAACATTTATATTCTCAAAACCTATGTACTGTATTATCATTTTCCAGGGTTACAAGTTTAGTTTGACTAAAAAGAAAAATAAATTCACAAATGTTTTATTGCACAGAACTTAGAAGTTCACAAAATGTTGAGTAGATACTAAAAATTAAGAAGAGTTGAAAACAGTAAAATTCATACTATGCATCCAATTCCAGAAACCACCCATCAATGTTTAATGGTCTTTTACACATGCTGGTTCATAAAGACTGGACAAGTTTCACAAAGATTTAAGAATATTTGCTTCAGTTAGATTCCTGTATTAGCTAATTCTGTTTCAAAGTCATCAGACATCATGTCAGTAAGAACCACAAGTTACAATTCAGAAATATTCAAGAAACACAATTAGGTGTTTATCATGTTTCAAAATTAGCGGATGTTTTCAATAAAAAAGAAACATTTTAAGTAAATTACCAAGGTTTTTTCTTATTTCAACAATAACTTACAAGCATAAAAAATAGCAGTACTGTTCTGTTATCAGGATCCGGTTAAGAAATGTATGTATGTGTTCATTGTATGCATAATTACTCGTACAAATATATGTGTGTATACAAATACATATATAAGCACGTACATACAAACATACGTTCATACATTTCTGAATCCAGTCCTGATAACAGAACTGTACCAAAATAACTGTTCCTGCTTTTGCTCAGTATTCGAGGAAGCATATTCCTTTTGGATGTACAAATCGTAAACTTTTCTATACTTTTTATAGCTAATAAATAAAGCTTTTCCTTCAGATTTTCAATTTTTTTTCGGTTATAGTTAAAAACAGATTTTAATAGCAGTAAACTGAAAATAAAAGAAGTGGCGTACTGCTGTTTACAATAATGTAAAAATAAAGCATTAATTTAAAAAAATAGAACTATGTATTTTTCTTGACTCTTAATCTATAGAATCTCATCATGGTAATGGTAAAAAGCATGGAAAAAAGGGGGGAATGAGACTGTAAGCTGTCAAACTATTGGGGTTAAAGAAAAGTATAGTTATTTTTTTCTATTACACTGGCCTTCAGCCCATTTCAGGGCTAATATAGAGATCAAACCTAACTACTGCATCACATAAAAACTAATTCACTGGAAATTTGGATCGTTAGATATGTTTCGTTTTTCCTAATTCAAATCATAGTACAGATATTTATAGGGCATTCAGTAAGATTTGAGGTACATTATGAATGCAGGTGTTAACAGGGTAGACAGGGGCGTAGCTAGAGGGGGGCAAGGGGGCATCTGTCCTCGGGCGCAGAATCCAAGGGGCGCCAAACTGGTGTTACGACATTTTACGTAGAATTAAATGTTTTCCATCCTTGGCAAGCAGTAGGGGGCGCGAAATCTTCAGTTGTCCCTGGGCGCTGAAAACCCTAGCTACGACTCTGAGGGTAGAAAACATTTATCTTTTCTGCTATGTTGATAACTACTACACATTTCAAGAATAATATCAATATGGTAGTTACAGATATGGCACTATTTCCCTTTTGTTTTTAACTTATCAGAGATTAGCAAATGAGGCATTATTTGAAATTATTATACACACAATGTGATTTCAAAAAAATTAAATTAGTAATTATTAAAAAGACATCTTATCACAATTCTGTTTCAAATGACAATTATGTTTCAAAAGCAAAACTACTCCATTACAACGTGAGTGAATTATAAGAATTCCGAGTCTCAGTTTGGCCATGCATAAGGCATATATTTATAAATATTAACTTCTAAGAAACAGTATATTCTTATTTTAATTTAAGAATATGTTCTGATAATTATTCAGATTTTTGAAATTTTTCAAAAATAAAACTTTTTTTTTACTTTCATAAAATATATAAATTGATATTTCAGTGTTGCTGAAGTACCAGACTTCAATACTCGGCTACATAAATTTCTATCCATAAAAAATATTTTCTGCTAAAGTGCAGAATCGCCCACTTATTTGATTGGATTTTTGGTGGGCGCTTTTTATAAGAGTAAGAAGAATTGGATTTTTGTAAATTTTCTTTGACTTTTTAAGTGAAAATAGGTCCATGTTTGCATGGATAAAGTCAAGGGAGTGCGCAATGCCATTTTTGTGCAATTCTAGAATATTTTTTCAAGTGAAAAGAGGTCGATGTGTACATGGATACCGAATATGTGCAATTCTTAGAAACGCGCCAAGCAGTGGGCGATTCTGCACTTTCCCCCCATATTTTCTTACTTTTTCATCAGCAACTAATAACAGATTTTATTTCAGATATAAAAAATGCACTCAGATATATATATTCTGCTTTACCACTCAGCAATACTTGAGCGAATTTTGTAGCATTGGCTATGCTTTCACATCATTTTGAGTTTATTAACTTTCTTTAGAATATGGTCACTTTTAACTGGTTGCCTTTTATTTTTTTATTTATTATCTCTGGGGTCTAGTGTGGACACCTGTCAAGATTGATATCGGAAAACCAGTCGGGATTCTCTTTCCATTCGACAGCAAACGGGAGAGCGAGTCTGACCCTTCCAAATTCCGTCGGCGGAAAATGAAGTGGAGATTCCGTGCCGAAGAAGTGACGTTTATTGCATAGCAACCAGTCTGTCTTACCTCTACATTGCTCGAGGCTCATGGAAAGGAGGGGTAGTTTAATAGAACATTTAGTAAAGAGCACAGAAAAAAGAAATGGGAAGAGTCAATGGATATTTTACACAAAACTGCAGATATGTGAAGAGCGTAAGCATAATTTTACGTATGATCTTTTGCAAAATGGAAATTTTCTAAAAGGTTACATGTTTGTAAGCTATTTGTTAACAGTTTTATGGTTAAAATATTTTTTGTCTTAAAAGGTTATGTAACAGTGTCATAAATCAAATCATTAAAATATAGCATCGCGTACGCGTGTTTATTATTCCTATTGAATTTGAATAAAAAAAATTAATTTTTAGCAACCCATGAATATATCAATAATTTTATTTATTCAGGAATTATACCTATCACGTAGCTACAAATATACTATGTATCGAAGATACCAATAAGCAGAAAACTTTAGATTGATGCATTAAAAGACGATTTACTAGTGAGTAAAAATATAAGAAATTTTTAACAAAAGTAATGGGAAGGAAAATAAAAAGAATTAAATAATTATAGGATAAATCACAAAACATATCATCTTGCATATAAATACACACACATAAACATATATATGTTATATAAAATGGAAGGAAAAATTTCATCCTACAGTGCCGATGACACCAGAAAATCCAAACTTTCGATTGAATCGCAATTTGATTTTGTTTTGTTGAAAACTATGTAAATTTATCCATTTGGTGAAAATACCAGAACAAATAGCATATGTAACCTCTCAAATGCACCAACTTGACATTTATTTCTCAGCCCAATATATCTGTCATTGCCAATATATCTCTGGTAACTTCCAGAAGCAAAAACGTTTAAGACAAACAAAACTTGTTTTAAATAAATAATTAACTATATATATATAACTGTATTACAAATATATCAAAATATAACAATGGTAGTTCAGTCCGAGGTCCGAATATCGCGAACGGATTGGCTGCAATACCAACATATCTCTAATAACCAATATAGCAATATATCTGTCATTACCAATATATTTCTCATTGCCAACATATTTCTGGTAATTTCCAAAAGCATAAAAATTTAAGGCATTTTTTTAAATCCCACTAGCGGCCGAGCGTAAAATCTCTGAACACTGATAGTTCGGACCGAGGTTCGAATCCCGAGCTTGCTGCATGTGCGCCATTACCAACATATTTCTCGTAAATTCCAAAAGCATAAAAATTTAAGACATACAAAACCTGTTTTAAATAAATAAGTATCTAAATGTATTATAAATATATTAACATATGCACTGAAAGGAAATTGCAGTACACATTTCTATTTATGCCCTTTTTAAATCGATCCCACTAGTGGCCAAGCAGTAAAATCTCTGAACACTGGTAGTGCGATCCGAGGTTCGAATCCCGTGAACGGACTGGCTGCATGGGCGTCATTACCAACATATTATTAGTAACTTCCAGAAGCATAGAACGTTAATCTGTTTAAATAAATAAATAAATAAATATAAAACTGTATGATAAATATCTTATCAGATGCAGTGAAAGAAATTGCAGTACATATACCTATTTATACCCTTTTTAAATCGATGCTACAAGCGGCCGAGAACAATGGAAGTTCGGTGAAGATTGTAGTCCCGCGAACGGGCTGGCTTTCGTGGTTTTTCCGATGTGTTACGTATATACGAGCTAGTCCTCCACGAAGGCAACCCTCACTTTAGGCAGGTAGCCCTCGAGTCTTTGCCGTAATTACATAAAACCAAAACCAAGCACTTCAAGATCTGAATAAAAATACAAAACTGATGTAATATCTAAAAGCAGACCACATTAAAAAAATTGGTAACTAATTATAAATCTTGCATTATAATATTTATAAGAATTTAATCGAAAATTATACAGAAATTTAACTTGTTTAATACAGGAGATTTTGGAAACTGACATTCATATCGGTACAGTTAAAACTACTTAAATGATTTTTTAACCCAAAGCAATTTAATGCAAATATTGAATTTAGGATGTTAATAATTTGAATTATATACTGCATATTCTTTAATGCACGTGTTAATGTATTACATTTTTATATACTACAAATTAAAATAAAATTAGAGGGCAATACATTATAATTTAAAACATAAAATTTCAAAATTTATAAATTACTCATCTAAGCATGAAATTAAGTACATTGATATATACATTAGTTGAAAAATTATAATTTTAAATTAAAAGTATGCACCTTCTTTATATGTGAAATAGGAAAATACCAAATATATTATTTTCACTAAAATTTAATTAAGGAATTGCTACTGTAGAATAAGTAAATAATCTATAATCGTCAGCATCAAATGCGTTATTTCTATACCGAATTATTCGAGTTTTTCACAAATCTTAAGAAATTAAAATATCCATTAAGTACACTTCCAGAAACTATCCGCCGTCCTCAGTTTAGCTCTAAAACGACAGTCAGAAACTTAAACGGCAGCTATCTAGCTGACGGAAAAATTTCCGACGCGTCGATCTCTGTAATGATCGAGACGATGACACCAAACTCGCTCTCTGTCGAGTACATCGCAAAAAACCAAGGAGGTTAGAATAGAAGGAGGGAGGGTTCGCAGTTTCCTCCACTATCGGGGAATGAAACTCCGCCGAACAAGCGGCCTCCATGTTTGTGACTTCAAAACATTGCATTACGGCAGTGACATGTACGTGTTTCTAAGCTGTTCCGTGCATTTATTTTCCAGTAAAAATATGTTAAATTTATAATGAAATCCTTCACTATTGTTGAATTTTTGTTTTAAAGTAATAAAGATGATATCCATAATTTACTATGTACAGCAAATTATTAAGAAATAGTTCGAAATCTAAATGCATGCGCATAACATTAAAGCCTTTAAAAAATGATGTTTCTGCATATTTCACGGATTTGATTAGGTTAGAAAATAAATCTTAATAAAATAAAACAGATTTATGTGAATTCATTGATTTCAGTTTATGCGCATTTCATATTTATTAGTCTCAAAGAAACTGCCTTTAATTAAGTTGAATTACGGAAATACACCTATATAAGTTTTTGGATACATCTTTCCACATGTTCAACTGTGTAAATATTTTACTTAATTTTATCACTATACTGCTCAGAAATTTATAAGTTTATGCAAAAAATTTTATCAACAGAACAGTTTATCTTAACTTAAAAAAATGAATAATAATTAATATTTAAAGAAAAGCATTGCTTTATTTAACACCTTTACAATTATATTTAACTATTTTAACCTCCTTGCAAAAAACGATCCGTTCTTCCATCTCGACGGTATCCAAACTAGGGCCCTCTATCTTTAAAATATATTGAACTCGTATGTGAGATTAAAATATAGTTAGTTATACGAGAATATCTGAAATAAAAGTTTCACAAGCATACACATAATGTTTCAATACTTGGGTTTCAAAGCAGAAAAAGTTGTAAAATAATACACATCCAGAAGGACTGTTATCTGATATCTAGTTATCTGATACATATGTAGATCATATGAGCAGGAATGTGATATATTAATACATATATGAAATCGGATCGAAAAGTAATTGTCATGCGTTTTCGTCATAAATGCACACTACTTAACTTTTAATAAATAATTTAGCAATATAACAGAACCAAATTAGAAATCAGATACTAAACAAATATGTCTTCAACAACCATGGTTTTATTATTTGTTTATAAAGAATGGCAATAATCGATACGTATCGTTAACTTTGCGCTACTTTGATATATTTCGATCCCGTGTATGTGTGTGTTAAAACATGGGTATTCATAGTCTCTAAAATTTTGCTGAAAATTTAAGAAGTATGTAATGTTATGTTCAGAATGTTATGTTATTAAGTTATTGGCAGTTTTGTCTTTTGTGAACTACGTTATGTTTTACGCTTCTATGGAACAAAATTTGTCCCTAACCTGTTATACTTCAAAAGAAAAAAAAAAAAAAAGTTTTATGTTCTGTTAATTGAAATGGATATTTGTACATGTCTAAAGGAATTTTAAGTGTTTGCTGTAGCAGATCGTTTTATGCACTATTTTCGTTCTTTTGAGGATCATGCAGTAAGAGATCCTAAATATTCTATATGTAATGGCGTGAACTTCGATATTAGCTGGTTGTATTACTGTTTAACTTTTGCTGAAATAAATTTACTTGAAATTCCTTAGACAACAGATTTTTTTAAATGACTTTTTTGAAAAGAATAATGACAGATGAATTTTGAAAAGAATAATGAATCTTCGATGACAGATATTTCATTTCCTTATTTTGAACAAGAGAGAAAAATTCTTTGCTGGAAAAAGTACATATTTATCTGAAGAGAGCTTACTTGTAGGAACAGGCTGTTGTTAATGAATAAATATTAACATGATGGGAAATGCCAGAATATCGAAAGCACTGTATTTCTTGTAATCTAAACGTGTATTATTCGAAAACGTGGATCTCATAATAGTGAATATAGACGTTATTGATTTAAAAGTAATATTTTATTTTAGTGGAACTTCTGTCTTTGAATTCGAACATGAAATATAGATTTAGAAATTAAAGATTTTTATGGACAAAGAGAATTTTCAACAACTCACGATTTTTATGCTTCCTTCAGTTTTCACTTATAAAAGTTCTTCTTTTCGTCTTGTTCTAATGAATAATAAGTCTAATAGTCATATTCTAATGAATGTGCGAAGGCAACGAGATTATTTTTTCCTAACATAGAAGTCATTAAATTGTAGTGCTGCGAATGTTATCTTGCAGTCCAATAACTAGAGTTCATGTTTTATTGTTTTAAGACTGTTAGTGTTTCAAATACCAAAGCAATTTTTTTTAAATTACAAAATATGGGTAAATATATTATGAATCTGAAGTATAAATAGTTGATATAAAGCAGAATTGTTTCATCATATCAAATGCAAACAGAGGTGTAATGATAGAAGTGAGATATCTTTTGACTGAATATTAAAGTAATAAATTGTAGTTGGGGTGAATTTTTTCTACTGTTAAAAGAAAAATGAAACTATTTTGATTAAATTTAATATTGTTAAATTAATCTTTGTAATGATGCAAAATAAATATAGACTTACATTTAGAAGTGAAAAAAAAATGTATGCTATATATGTGTAAACTTTGTGTCATTACATATGTAATACTTCATATTTTATAAATAATACTTGCATGTCTTGCAAATACTTGCAAGTTAAATTATTTCTTAAAAACTGTTGATACAATGAAGATTTGAACAATGAGAAACTACATCCTATTGGGCATTAAATCATTACCTTTTTGTCAAATTTGCATTTTATATAGATTAAAAAAAATTAAGTAAGTCTTGTTTTGTATGTGTGTTTTCTATTTCTAGTGCCTAAGAAAATTAATGAAGGAATTGAAACTTCTGTGTCATCATGCCAGGTAGTTGTGAATCGGAAACAAACTCATCTCCTAGTTTGATATCAAGCCTTCGACAATTCAGATTTCAAAATAAGACGAAACGCTATCAACCAGGATCTAGTGGTAGGTATATCTCATTATTTATCAAAACCTTGCTTCAAATAGTATTTCTTATTTAACAATAGCACTGTCAACAGATGAGTCATAAAAAATTATATATATATATATACATAATTTTTGAATTATATGTAGAAGTGATGTTCAGAATAATTAATCACTGCTGTGCTTACAAAGGAATATTATAAACATTTATTTATAGCTCGTGAGCAGTATTACCAACAGAAATGAATAGTACAGAAAATAATAAAATAGTATGAAAATTATTGTTTTCTTAGACTAGTCTTAGAATTAGTCTTTTCTAAGACTGCGATTAAGTATTTCTTAAACAGCTGATCTCTAATTCATGATTTCAGTTTACGAAATGTAATTAATGAAACATGGTAGGCTTTCAAACTGTGGCAACTTTTATCATGGGAAAAAATATTCGAAATGAAATCTTTGTAAGGGGGGAAACACCAGTATAGAATCAAAATTGGTTGAGACATTCTTAATTGAAATTTTGGGTAACTGCACGTACAGGTTAAATTATTATTTGTTAAATTTTCATATGTATATTTCTAAGATACATTTTGTGTAAGGTAATATTTATGCAGAAGCTTGGCTTCAAGTTTTTTTTATGCAGAAATCCTAAAATTTGAAATTATGTACCTTGTAAAATAACTTTTGGTACTTCATTATTGTTGCTCCCATTTCTTCAATGCCAAGAGAATCACCAAGTGCATGTTTACTTCTCTCCTACTCGTTATAGCTGCTATGTTTCCACACTTACTTTTAATGTGGCATCAGTCGCTAGGTAAGATTCACGATGATGGTGAATATTTGCTTTGTTAATTTTTATTGAGCCACTTAGTGGAGTGTTGAAACAAAATAACATTTGCATAATCAAGTTCAGAAAACAAAACATTTATTTTACATAATTTTTAAAATGTTCTGAAGCAACATGTTTCATCTGGAAAAAAAAGTGCTGACTTCAAAGCTTTAGCAAATGAACTGGCAGTCAAAGGATTCGCCATAAGCAAGGTGACTCAACTGACTAGACGGAGAACACATGCCCCCATGCCATTGCCAAGTGATGAAAAATGAAATATCTGATCAAATTTTTCATATTACTGAATTGCTACTGTTTGCTGTGACTGTGGAGAAGTACGTATCCAAGAACCAGGTGCCACAGTGCTATAATTGCGAAAAGTGGCACCATTCTTCAGAGAACTGCTTCTTCGCACCTAGACGTGTGAAATGCTCATTAGAACACAAGACTATGGACTGTCCAACTAAGTAACACATTGAAGAGCCATAATGCAGCAATTGTCAAAAAAATCATGTTGCGTCGTATTGTGGATGCGAAAAATTCTCTTAAAATAAGGGTAAGCAACAGAAAAAAGATAGCACTGTAAAAAAGGGAATCTCATATGCTGCTATGACAAAAAATCAAATTCCAAATTTTAAAGATAAAGCTAATATGCAAATCCCCAGCTCAGCTACTGCTGCACCAAACCAGTCAATTGAGAATAATGTACAATTCAATGTTGCTGATATTAGTAATGCTCTGAAAAATTTAAATGTTTCTAATGTAAATAGTGTTAAGCAAATCTCTTCTGAAAATAATGATTCCAGTTTTCCGCAGGAGAAAAATCAATGTTCAGAATTTGTAAATTTTGTGAAGAATGTTGCAGAATTTAATAATATTTTTGGAATTCATAACATAAAGGTAATGAATAATGTATTTAAAACTTTAATGCCTAAGCTGAGAGAATTAACGGATCCTGTGGATAAAATGTTCTTATTTTTTGAAATAGTTAATGAAATTCATAATGTCTCAGTGTAATCAAAGTATGTCTTTAACTATAATTACATGGAACACAAATAGATTGCTCCCGAAAGCTTACGAGCTCAAGGAGTTTTTACACGAATTTGCCCCTGATATTACAAGAACACATGCTTGGCCCTCAAAATTATTTTAGAGCCTGCAATTATGTCACACACAGATGGGACAGATCAACTGTAGGCAGATATGCGCCTAGAGGTAATACAAGAGGTGGATTACTTATTTTGATCAAGCACTCCATTTCTCATTATGTCACACCATTATCACAGCTTTTAGCAATTGAAGCCTTAGCTATTACACTTACCCCAAACACATCACGACCAATCACTATTATCTCCACCTATTTTCCTATACACACACCTACAAATACTGTTTAAACAGATTTGCAAACACTACTAAATATTAACAATCGAGTCATTATAGGTGGAGATTTCAACGCACACCACCGCGAGTGGAATTGTTGGGATATTAATGAACACGGACGCATTATTAGTCACTTTGCCCAAGCGGCCAATATTAACCTAGCATTTCCAGAGAAACCAACACACTGTGGGATTGGTAGACTATCGGTCATTGACTTTTTCATCCTAAAAAATATTAACTCACCGAGTTATATTGAAAGTTTGACTGAAATGGCATCTGACCACAATCCTGTGATAATGGAAGTTAATACCAATACCTACAGTACACCATACAAAAAAGCCCTTAATACAAACTGGGCAGGTTATGCCAAAGCTCTTAACAACACCCAGTACCCAACACATACAGTACAAACGAGAGATGAGTTAGACGCCCTCACTGAAGAATTCACAGAAGAGTTGCATGATGCACTCCTTAAAAACAGCAAAACTGCAAAAGCAGACAAGAGATATAAAAACAGTGACATCAGAGAACTGATTAAAAGACGGAACCATACACGTAAGCAGTGGCAAAAATTCAGATGTCCTTCTGATAAAATTTTATTAAACCAGCTAAATCAGCAAGTCAGGACTCTAATAAAAAAACATGCACAGCTTAACTGTGCCAGACATTTAGAATCGCTTTCATCGGATAATAATTCAATCTGGAATGTGCTTTCTAAATTTAAGAGACGCAACACCAATATTCTGCCCATTAACGGCCCCAACGGGATCGCATACACTGATTTTGAGAAAGCTGAGTCTATTACAGAAAACTATGCTTCTCAATTTCGTACACACAACATCTCTCACCCACAAACAGAATACTTGGTCTCTTCCCTCAATACACAATTCCAATCAAGAACACACACAAACAACACACCCTTAATCATGCCGTCAGAAGTTAGTAGTTATATCGAGAAGAGGAAAAATCGTAAATGTTTAGGACTGGATAAAATAAGCAACAAAATGATAAAAGAAATGGGACCCAAGATGCTCTGTAAGTTCACGAAAATCATCAACATTATGCTTAAAATTCAGCACTTCCTGACCAATTGGAAGACAGCAATTATAGCACCGATTTTGAAGCCGGATAAAGATCCAACCTACGCCGCCTCCTACAGACCGATAAGTCTTATCAACCCTAAGCAAGATTGTCGAAGCTGTTATCCTGCCAAGAATCCATGATTTTCTGCAGGAAAATAACATCTTGATTCAAGAACAGTATGGATTCAGACGAAAACACTCTACCACACATCAACTTTACAGAGTTACGGAGCTGATTGCAGATGGATTCAAGAAAAAATTAATCACTTTAGCTCTCTCCCTCGATATATCGAAAGCTTTTGATTGTGTATGGTTACAGAGCCTCACTTACAAACTAATCACCCTGGGTTTCCCAGATTACATCATAAACATCATCAATTCCTATCTTTACGATAGATACTTTGTCGTTCGTTATAACAATACCCACTCTACACGTAAAGCAACCCTGGCCGGTTTGCCACAGGAAAGCTTGCTCTCCCCCACATTATTTTCAATTTATACGAACGACATCCCACACAACCCCCTCACTACACTAGCACTTTACGCAGACGATACGGCGATCCTCCACCAAAACGCATCTATGGCCGCAGTTGTACAAACATTACAAGAACACATCCATGCACTAGAGTCCTGGATGATAAAATGGAAAATCAAGACCAATGTGGAGAAATCAGAAGCTGTCTACTTCACCTACAAAACCAACCTGGACCTGGATATCACCCTCAAAATATATGGTATCAGCATTCCTTGGGCCAAGCAAATTAAATACCTTGGTGTCATCTTAGACCAAAGACTTACTTACATGGGCCCCACACGTTACATATACTTTAAACAAGTTTCGGGGTGTAAAAGCATTACTCAACCCCCTAATTGCCTGAAACTCTGGTTTGCCTATTGAAAATAAAGTTCTTGTATTTCAATCCATTTTGCGTCCCATCATCACTTATGCCCGTCCAGTCTGGGGTAACAATGAAAAGAATTCAACAAGTACAAAATATAACTTTGAGGCAGATGGCAAATTGTCATTAGGAATGAGGCAATTCATCGTGAACTCAATATTGATAAAATCAACGTCTGCTTTGCTAAAATTGCAAAAAATTTTTTAAGAAACATTCATAAAGTAAATAACAGCTCCATTCCATAGCTGGACTATAACTACCAGGATAGAGACAACAGAAAAAGACCGAAAGCGGTCCTTTTACATCTAAACACGTAAACTATGATTGTATTTCCTTATTCCCCTTGATAATTTATCTTTAAATCTAATTGAGCACTGAATGATGACTTGTTCCTAAATAATTTTATTCTGCTTTATAACACGACATAAGTGTCGCCATCTAGGAAGTAATTTCAGAACTACTGCCAGACTCTGGAAAATACAAATTGCCATCTGTTAGAAAACTCTGCTATATAAGTTTTTTACTACAAGGTAAATTAACTCAGTTATGCTGTACCCTATCCAACTTAATATCTATATTAACCTAATTTCATAGAAATAACTATTATTGCTTTCCATGATCCTTTTCCTTGACTTCAAAATAATTCACACCACCTAATATTAATGTACATTATGTTATTACGTTAACTCCTTTCCCAGGCAAATGCCTGTCTTGCAAGTAGATGCACTTACTTTTCAGATTCACCATTGGTAAAGACGGCCAGTAGCTCCGCCAACTTCACCAAAGTACCTCCAACGCCTTCAACTCAGATGAGCCCTCGCCATTCAGACGCTAGCACGCAGCATTTTGCATTTACACTGCCGGATATTCGAACTAGCTCAACAAAGGACATATCTGAAGACTCATAACCTTGTACCTTCACAAGATTTATTTATCTCAATTACGAACTTTATAACGTAAGGGTAGAAAAAGATATGCCATTTTCGCATGAGTTCCACACAGGATGGGTTTTCATAACCTGGGTGGCGGCGAACAAGTGTTTTCTAACACCTGAGTCTTCAAAGCTTTACGGCTTCTGACTTGGCACACATCTAAAAGAACAATAAGCACAGAAGCATTGTTGCCACACAAAAAAGGAAATACAGTCAAAAGTCGTTAATTCGGACACCCATAATCCGGAATGATCTATAATCCGGACCTCAAAGCTACAAACTTTCTGCGCATGCGTCTGCGCGTAAGACCTTTACGGCTGCTAATATGCATGTGCGCATGCGCGTTTAATGTATAACGGACGGTATAAGCTAAGCTAAAATTATATAATTCAGTTAATGTTGCGGATTGTGTTGTTTCTTAATCTTCGAATTGGATCTGCCTTATTTTTTGCAGACTGTTAGAGCAATTTTATAAAAGTAAGCTTGAACTTTCGATTATGTCAAATAGAATTTACAATATATATTTACTAATATGTAAAGGATTTACAAAGCGAAAGTATGTTTCGAAATCCGAAATCTGTTTATCAATTTCACGCTGCGGCGAGAGTGGGAAACGCCGCGGCGCGCAATGAGTTGGAAGTTGATCTGTCAGCACTATCCTTATCTTCAGGGTAGATGTTTTTATTTTATTTAGCTTATAATTCCTTACTAAATGTAGTATTTCATCTCGATGTACTCCTTTGATGTGATTTAAATCATGTTCCTCGTCATTATAATTCGCTTCCGATAGTGAAGAAAGTGACACAGAGGTTATTGAAAACGAAAAAATTTCGATTGACAAATTAGTCGGTATTCTCGACACAGCAATTATAGGACATGAACAGCGGAACTTTGTAACTAAACAAGAAATTATGTCTGTTTAATAGAATTAAAGAGAAAGTATTATCACATGAAACGAAGCAACTTAAACAACTTACATTGAAAGAAATGTTTAATAAAGTAAAAAATAAATATTAACCTTTTTCTTTTTGTAAATTTTGATAGCCTTTAGATCATAATTGTTCTTTATTTCATAAATTATGGTTTCATATTTTTAATTTTGTAATTTCTGCATGCCATCTTGCCAGATTTAAACTGATAATCTATAATCCGGAAAAATCGATAATCTGGAATCGGCGAAGTCCCGACGAGTCCGGATTAACGACTTTTGACTGTATGGTTACACACTTAACACAGTATTAAAACAAAAACACAGTTTTGAAAAATAAACGATAATAAAAATAGTAATAATAAAATGCTTATTTAAAAATACACAATATTGTCTTGGTTATGCAACATGGTGTGTCACAGTCTTTAAACTTTTTATATATAAGTATCTATTATTGGATCAACAAAATTAAGTTTTTGGTTCACAATGAAATGTTTCTAACCTGATTTTCCAAATCTGTTTTACATGCCTGTTGACAGTGTGAATAAATCTTCCGTCCCACTTAGACATGGTCAACAAATTAAGCCGCAGGTATTTAGACACATGGTAGTTTGTCAGCCAAGTTTGGAACAGACGGTAAAGAAAACAGTGCGACACCATCCGTGTGTACCTTACCATTTCGAGCAACATTCGAAGTTCCCTTCTCATTCTCAAAAAGTATTAGACCTACAAACTTGCAATTTTGTATGTCTATTAGAACTCCCTTGAACATATTGAATTCAAAATTTTATTAATCTACCTCTTATTGTTATGGAATCAGTAAAATCTGAAAAGTGTAATTTTTATCACTCACTGACTGACTTGCTCATCAAAACTAGACCATTTTTTTAATGATTTAGATACTTGAAATTTGGTATCAAGGTACATCATAAGGCATATACAAAGAAAAAAATCTAAAACTTAAAAAAAAAAAAAAAAAAAAAAAAAAAAAAAAAAAAAAAAAAAAACATTAGTATCGAGGTTAAACCAAATAATACTCGTAACAAGCATTTGACAATGTACCAATAGATGGCATTACACCGATCGCCAGTTTCCGCGCCACTCAGATGCTAATCAATGCTGTCGAAAGTGAATAAAACCTGTTTATGATAGATGAAATGGTAGTGCAGAAATAGAGTGCAGAACCGGTTGTTTTTTCATTTTGGTAGTGAGTTCGGACGTAACTACAACAATCTCGAAAAGAATATGAACAGCTTTCAAAAGATAAAAGTGTTGCTGTTCAGTAACTAAAATTTAAGTAACGAAACAGATGTTGTATGCAAATCAAACAACAGAACACACACACACACACACACACACACACACAAAAGAAAGCCTGAATCTATACTTTAAAATAGAATTTGAACATTTATATTGTTTAATAATTAAAAATAGCTGTTTAAACTTATTGTTTACATTTTTACGTTTCTTTAAAAATCTAAAATTTCAAAAAACTGTATTATTATTAAGGTTAAACCAAATAGTGTTCATGGAGAATGTCGACAATTTAAGAAATTGCTAATAAAAAGAAACCAATGCAACATAAATGTAACATTTCCACCATTATGGAAAATATAGAAATTGCT
Organism: Stegodyphus dumicola; assembly: GCF_044657685.1. Classification (NCBI taxonomy): domain Eukaryota; kingdom Metazoa; phylum Arthropoda; class Arachnida; order Araneae; family Eresidae; genus Stegodyphus; species Stegodyphus dumicola. The sequence continues at coordinate 106,971,711 of NC_140777.1, forward strand.
AATGAAAAGAAACCAGTGCAGCGTAAACGCAAGAAATAAAAAAGAATTGATGGTCACATATTTGCTTAGAGGCTTTTTCATTCGAGTGAATAAATGAGAACGTAACCTTTAATTTAGCATTTCAAAAATTAATGATATCATAACAACATAAATGTGAACAAGTACAGTAGAATTCCAGAAATCTGTAAAGCTTGGGACTAGAGGTTGTGAGGATTTTGCGATTTCAAGACAGAAGAGATAAAGCATAATATTCAGACTAAAAGTGCAAAATGAATAATGTATATTAGATACATTTAATTAAACTATTATGTACATTATTGCGATAATTTATTATATGTATTAAATTATTATATACATTATTGCAATAATTTATTATATGTATTAAATTATTATATACATTATTGCAATAATTTATTATATGTATTAAATTATTATATACATTATTGCAATAATTTATTATATGTATTAAATTATTATTACATAGATAAATTGATTATATTATATGTACATAACATCGAGGTTTGCCGATTTCGCCTCGTGCAAAGATTTCCGCTTTCGGATTCTGGTGTTAGAATCACTGTTGCTGTAAAATTTCAACAGCTTTTCTTTATTTTTCTGTGTATCATACACAATCATGTCGCAATTCCATACCATTCTGCTATGAATCGAAGAGTAGCACCTGCTTCCATCTTTTTCAGAATTTGCCCTTTTTGCTTTACTGTCAATGCAACGTGTTTACGTTTTACAACGTTGCAAGCAGTAAAATCATGAGTGCGTTTCTTCTAACAAAGTTCAGAAAATACAATATGAATCCTGAACTTGAACAAAGAGTTGAGTGAATGAGTGCGTGAATCATGAGTGTGTTTCTTCTAACAAAGCTCAGAAAATATAATGTGAATCCTGAACTTGAACAAAGAGTTGAGTGAATCGTCTGCTTTCTTACCTCAATGCAGATTAGAAGGGGGAAAAACTTTTATCATGATATCAATAATTTGGTATTTCCGTTATGACTCATTATTATTCGGTAATTATGACACCATTATTCGGTAAGTAATTTTTTCTTATATATTATATTATTTCTTATATATCACCAGATATTTTGTACTCAGTGTTGCTGTTTCCGGAACCTATAAACTGAATGTTTATGTTCTGAAAGGCAAGGCGGATTTCAGGTCGGCTGATTTTCGGTATTTGACTGTAATATATATATATATATATATATATATATATATATATATATTTATAAAAAAGTCAATTGCTACTTAGGTCAACAAAGAAAAAATTTATTTTAGTTACTTTTTATTAACATTTTTTCATTTCTAATTTATGAAGCTGATGGTGGTCTATAATTTCTCATTCTATCCATCTCTTGTAATGCTTCATTATTGCAAGGAACCTTACCAGTGAGTTTTACCAATTAATATTACATCTATTGATTTCACACGGCTCAAGGCTTGACCTGCTGCGAAGAGTTTTACAGTGAATCTACAGTGCTACCTTGCATCTTATGTACTGTTGTTGCCCATGATAGTACTATTGGTAGCATTCTTCGTTCAGCAGTACCGTAGCTGCGTTTGGTGGGGAATTGCATTGATATTGGCTCGATTCTATGAACACCATTATTGCCAAAGTTCACAGTAACTGATGGAATGTCTCGTTCATGCATTTGCGCGCAGTGAAAATTGGGCCAATGAATTTCAGTAATGAATTCAACCGCACATCAGTATTTGATCTTAACATCACTTAAGCTTTGACAAATATCCCTAATTCTGCAGGAAGACCACTAGTTTTATTGATGTCATTTGGTATTAATATGTGGAAAAAAAACTGTATTAACATCAAGTGTCATCCACTACAAGTTAAAAAAAATGAATTTGAGTGGATAAATAAAAAGTATTTTGTTACTGATTGAAAATTTGAACAAGTTATAGGGAGAGTGTGAGCTAATATTAGGAATTTTAAAAAGGCCATGTTTGGTGTAGTGGTGTCACTGACAAAAGAGTTGAGATCTAAGGGATGGATTAGCAGTTCCTTTAATCAAAGCTGTAGAAATGTACTCTGTGTGCAATGACAAAATAAAAAGGGGGAAAACAGTTTTATATCTCCCATTCTGCTGGGCCGATTAACAAAATTAAATTTGCATTTTTCATGTCTTGAAAGTACGACTTAGTATATGTATTATATGTATAGCATTGTTTTAATATAGGTATTTTGACACAAAATAATGCTTTTTCTGAAATGACATGCCAATGTTTTTCCATATTTGAGTATTATGACTCGTATTATGCCAAACTGCCATTTTTTGTAAAAATTGCATGAGTAGTTTTTAAAAAATTAGCTCCTCAGTGTTAATTGAATTTGATATATGCAGTACAAAGTCCGATATCTAGACTCGTCGGGATTTTAGCGGTTCTACATTTGGGATTTTTTTGGAAATTAGATAATCAGTTTAAATCTAGTAAAATGGCATTTAAAATTATAAAATGAAAAATATGAAATCATGACTTGTGAAGTAAAGGATCATTTATGAACTAAAGCATATCAAAATTTACAAAGAAAAGCTTAATATTTACTTTATTAAACAATTCTTTCAATGTAAGTTGTTAAAATTGCTTTTTTTTTTTTTTTTTTTTGTTGTTGTTGTTGTTGTGCTGATACTTTTTCTTTAATACTATAGACAGATCTTATTTCTTATTCAGTTGCAAAGTTTGATTGTTCAAGTCCTGTAATTGCTGTGTAAAGAATTCTGACTAACTTGTCAAGTGGAACTTTTTCAATAACCTCTGTGTCACTTTCTTCACTATTGGTAGCAGTATTTTCTGAATCTAGAACCACACTACCAATTATGCCGTCTGTTAATTGATTGATGATTGAAGCTTCCTTTATTACCGCTTCTCCACATTTCTTTACAAAATCCATCAGTTGAAAAATTTAACCTTTAGTTTGCGATATCTGAAAACCTTCAAATTCATGGCTATCATCTTCATCATCCTCACCATGAAATGTGGTAGTTGGCTATAAATTATGCTAGGCATTTTTTGAAGTATCTGGCGATGCATCCTCCTACAATCTTGTGATGTTCCCCACAGCAGATTTTATGCTAAATTATTTCAAAAATTCCTGAATGGTCTTGCTATTATTCAAGAAATTACCATGGTTGTAAAAATGCTGCTCTATATTGCATTTCAGGGCACCACTGTTCCAATATACATAGACTGAATAGTGGATGTACAATTTAGGGTAAAGAATAATACAAATACATTATCTTTTAGTAAAATTTGAAGTATGAGCCATACAATTGTCTGCAATCAGGAAAATTTTTGCGTCATCAGGTAAAACATCCGAATTCAAATGTTGCCGAGCCTCGGGTATGAAATAATTTTCAAACCAGTCATTCATTTACCTTTGTGTCATCCATGCTCTTTTATTTGCACAATGTATAACAGAGAAAATCTGACTTCTTTAAATGCTCAAGGTCATGTATTTTTTTCGATTACGAAACGATGACTTGTGCGTGCTGCAGCATTTGCACAAGCTAAAATTGTTGGTCTTGCTTTGGAATCTTTGACACCAGTTGGAGCCTTTTCTGTACAGGTTGCCAAGGTATTTCATGGTACATATTGCCAGAAAGACCAGTTTCATCAGTGTTGTAAATTTTTTCGGGTAGAGACCCCTTGTATTATGGCGAAGTTGTTGCTTGATTTATGGTAGCCTGAGTAGTTGAATGTTATGGAAACCCTACTGTGACGTAATCGAGTGCATGATTCTGGGAAATTTTGAATTGTAAGCATTTTTGTGGTGTGTGTTGGTGTGAGTCTTTAGACGGTAGAATGGCCGAATGTAGTAAGGTTAATTTAAAGTTTCTGTACGATTTGGAGCGAAAGGAGAAAAGAGCTTTCATTGACTGGTGTGTAAATGAAGGTTTACTTAGTAGCCGTTATAAGTGTCCTGCATGTGGGAAGGATATGCCTCTAGTCGAACTTAAAAACCGTTTAGATGGATTTGAATGAGTTTGCAGGAAGAAAGGTTCAAATGGTCACTATGTGAAGCGTTCGATCAGAAAGAGTACCTGGTTTAAAAAATGTCATTTGAGTATGATTGATATTTTGATTTTTACGTGGCTCTGGGTGTACGAAGCGAATTCAAAAATCATGGTAACTGAATATTTGCTTTTGGTAGTGCTTAAATGTATAACATGTTATTCCTTTTTTATGTTATTTTATTGTTTGGTTTAAAATGTATTTTATTAAGATTATGTATTTTTTGTTTGCCTATATTGTAGAATTTGGTGCTCCTTTGACTTTTTAAGTGAAAATATATCGATGTGTACATGGACAAAGTAAAGGGAGTGCGCAATGCGAGTTTGTACAATTCTTGGATTTTTTTTAAGTGAAAATAGGTCGAGGTGTATATGGATAAAACATGCGCAATGCCATTTTTGTGCAATTCAGGTATTTTTTTTTTTAAGTGAAAATAGGTCAACGTTTAGATGGATAAAGTCAAAGGAGTGCACAATGCCATTTTTGTGCAATTCAGGGATTTTTTTTTAAGTGAAAAATAAGTTGATGTGTACATGGATACCGAGTTTGTGCAATTGTATGTCTTGTTATTTTGGCTTTGCCAAAAATTGCCGCTTCGTAAGCCAAAATAACGAGTCAAAGAATTGCACAAAATCGGTATTCATGCACCGCCAAAAATCGCCAAGTTTCGCCAAGGGGTACCCTAAACTATACTTTTACCATTTTTTCTGGAGATTTTTCACTATTATTGAGTTCAATGAACTCATCTACAAATAGTTCAGCAGCTTCAGTATCAGCTGATGCTTTTTAATTCCCATATATCATATCGATTTTTAAACATGCTGGGTTTGGTGTAACCTTGATTACACATGTTAGTTATTATTCTTGAGTAGACTCCCGTTTTCCCCTCTATCACGCATTTTCGGGGGGAAAAAAAAAAAAAAAAAAAAAAATAGAAATTTTTAATGAAAAATTAAATATAACTAAATGATAATGTAATAAATTTGAAAAGAAAATAAGAATGAAATGTTTTTTTTTTTTTTTGGTATTTAGTACATTTTTTTTTTTTTTTTTTTGGTTTGCCGTAATTGACGCTGTTTTTTGTGGTCGACGGCATTTTCCGTAAATATCAAAATATTTATAACTATATTTATCTAACAGTTAATTTTTAGTTAAAGTTACTTTCCTGTCCATTCTTAATTTCACCTTACAACTTTCAACCGGAACGTATTTTCAGACTCGAGGTCAAATGCAAATGAGTAGGCAAAAATGGTATTCAACTTTGAAGTTCTACTGACTTCATTAGAGAGCTAGATATTCTGAGCAGCGCGTGTTCGCCTTTTAGGCTACTCTCTCTCTTAAGCTCTTACGCTTGGCTGTACCTTAATAGCTTCGCTGTTAGTTAGCATTAAGGTGCCAACTCTGTTAGAATCTTGATAGTTTCGGCTATATCTTTTTAATTTAGTTAAGTTTTACTTCTTAGTATTCCTGATTTCAAGCCCAAGTGGAGGCTTTATTGTAAACTCCAAGAAGGAGTTGGCTGTTAAATTTATTTTGAATAATAAAGGGTATTAAAGCCTTCTTGAGTTCTGCTCTCTGTTCACTGAACTAAGTGATTATTCACTTACCAGTTCTTAAGGTTCCTCGTTCTTAGTTGTAACTCAAAGGCAGGACTTTTTATTTGAAATTTTTGAAGCTTTATTTGAAATGCTTCTAAACTCTTTTTTTTTTTTTTTTTCCAGTTAAGCCAAAAGTTAACCAGTGTGTTATTTTTTAAATCTGCAGTTGGAGTTCGATCAGAGGAAATTTCTATCAATTGTTCTTTTTCTTAGCGATATAAAATTTCCGGTTTGGAGTTCGATCAGAGGAAATTTCTATCAATTGTTCCTTTTCTTAGCGATATAAAATTTCCGGTTTGGAGTTCGATCAGAGGAAATTTCTATCAATTGTTCTTTTTCTTAGCGATATAAAATTTCCGGTTTGGAGTTCGATCAGAGGAAATTTCTATCAATTGTTCTTTTTCTTAGCGATATAAAATTTCCGGTATATTTTAACAAAATGGATTTCTAATCCAATTTTCTTTCTCAAAATCCTTGGGAAAATAAATATTGAAATTATTTATCAATGAAAAACAAGAATTTTTAATGTCGGATACTAATTCTTCTATTTTCAAATGATTTTCGGTTAGAAAACTTTCTAAAAGTGGCAAAAAACTTAAAATATTATTATCCAATTCTTTGATTATTAGCTTGAGTTTTTTTTACGTTGCCTTTATTTTATCTCTAACAGTAAACAAATTATCATTTTGTCCTTGTAACCGTAAATTTAATTAATTTAACTTTCCAAATATATCAGCTAAATATGTTAAACCTGCCAACAATAATTCACTAAATAAACATTTTTGCAATTCAAATTTTGAATTATGATGGAAAATTTGAATTTCTGTTCGAAGTTCAAAAAGACGATTTAAAACTTTGCCTCTGGATAAGCGCCTTCCTTCGTAATGTAACAAAAGTGTTTCATGTTCACTGCCCATCTTTTGGCATAAAATCGTAAATATTCTTGAATTTAAAGCTTGGCTTTTAATAAAATTAAAAATTTTCACAGCTTGATTTAAAATAAATTTCAGGCTTTCAAGGATTGCTTTGGCTGTTAAAGCTTCACAATGTATGGAGGGGTGAATAAATTTAGTTTCCGGTTCGACTTTCTTTATTTGAGAAATCGCTGGGGAATGTTTTCCTGTTAAAGCTTGAGCTCCATCGCTGCATACAGCAATGCACTTATTCCAAGGAATATCAATTTCAGACATAAAATTGTCAATTACTTTGAAAATTTAATTTGCAGTTGCTCTATTATGAAGAGATTTAAAAAATAAATAGCAATTTGTTTATCTTCTTCGAAACATATGTAAACTAATAATTGAACAAAGTTCATTATATTAGCACTTTCATCCATTTGCAATGTGAAATACTCACTGTGTTTTATTTTTTGAATAAATGTCTCTTTTATGAAATCTGCCATTTGATGTTCTCGTCGAGTTACTGTATCATTTGATAATGGAATATTATTAAGTTCATTAGCCACTTTTTCATTCACTGATGTGTAAAGGATATCTTTAGCTGCTGGTAATACAGTACAAAGTCCGAAATCCGGACGTCCATTATCCGGAATGATCTAAAATCCGGACCTCAAAGCCACAAACCTTTTTTTTTTTATTAATGCTTTATGCATGCACATTTGATTTTTCCTTCCATAATAAAACATGTGGAGATTTTCACTTAAAAATTCGGATTCTTAATTTCACTTAGGCACTAAATAAAATACATCGTTATGAAAGAACAATCATGTATGCATTTTGTGAGATTAATAATTTGGCTCCACAGCTGAGTGTTGTGCTTGGCATTACATCTCAAACCAAAACATTCACTATTTTATATCCCTGACACCAACCTGGCCAGTCATTATATATATTTTTTGCTTTCAACAATACATGTTTATCAATACATGACAGCTTCAGTAATAACTCATGCAGTGATGTCTAAACTTTTTTTAATATTAGTATTGAATGACAAGAGTAAGGCAACCTTCTCTGCTAACATTATGCTTGGTGACGATTATAGATTTGTTAAATGCTCTAAGAAATGTTGACGAGGAAAAATTCAACAAAAATTTCTTTTCATATGCTAAAAATAGATTTCGTTAATGAAACTCATAGGTTACATTTAGTGCTATTTTAATTAAGAATAACTGATATGTTATTCACCATAAACCCAGAAGTGGGAAGAATTTAGGGAAGACACAATTTTTGGAATTTGCGGAAGCACCGAGCGGCAAAACTAAGGGAGGAGAAGTTTTTATGATTTAGGAAAAGCACTGGGATCCAAAGCTTAGGCCTGGTGAAAATTTAGAACTTAGGAAAGCACTTTGTAGCAGAATTTAGGACCTGTAGAGACTGCACGGGGCGTTATCGGGCGCCGGCCCTAGATAAAGCCTTAAGTATATGTGGGAGTTTATTTAGGACTCGAATTAGTTCGAAGCATGTGCAAGAAATAAATGTAGGTATAGTAAATAACTAAACTAATACAATTCAGGCTTAATTCAGCATGCAATAGGAGCAAGGCAAAATTTAGTAAAACAACGTGGCTTTTGTCGCCAATCTTGTGATACACTGCCAATAATGTATAATAGACACTATTAACCCTTTGAAGGGCACCAGTATATAGTATATACGGGTTGTTTGTCACTTTTTTAACCTCCTAAAAAATGCTAATTTTTCAACACCAAAAGCTATAATCATAAATTTCTAGTGTTTTCTTTTGATTCTAAAATCACCACGGTATGAATGTTCAATATTTTGAAGTTATGAAATTAATATACCTCGTTCCAAGGTATCATGTTTGAAGATTGATAAATTTTATTGGAGGGAAAGAAAAAATTCAAAATCTGCAAATATATGATGTACACATGCTGAATCTTATATATTTACTTCATTTTCGTCAGAAATGATAATTAACAGAAGATTATTTATACAATTTTAAAACCGGTATATAATATATATACCGGCGCCCACACTGAGGGTACCACGCCAATAGATGGCAGTACCAGTCTTCTCCTTTTCTACTCTGTGACATGACAGAATTTCTTTACAATTATAACAGTTTCTGATGTAATAATTTTTATGATTAATTTATAAGTTGTTTAGGATTCAATATTTTGTTCATAAAGGGAGGGGAGTTTACTGACCCTGCGCTGGGGCTGAATACAAGTATATTAGTTTCTTTACTGCACTTGAGTTTCATTCGTCTCTGTTTAGCTAAAATTTTTATTTCAGCATTTATCCCTTTCCCAAGAGAAAAACTTATCGATTTCAAAATTGCCATCTGGTGTCAAAACTTTACACACTTGTGGGGGTTAAATGTGGCATCTTAGCCTCCAAAAGACACCCGTTGCTTCGTGTTTTACAAAATCCTAGAATGCAAGGAAAATGAGAGATGATTGACAACTAATTTGTCATTCGAGAGTCACGCCTTCTTCCCTTTGTGAGGTGTGATAAGATCACACAAAGGGAAAGCTCACTTAAAATGGAAATGTACTTAAAGTCCATCTCATAGTGTAATCACAAAAACTGCTGGTTTGAAAGCATGCTTTTATTCTTCAGGGAAATTCTTTATTAATTTCAGATGAAAGACTAGGAAACACAAGAGAAATTTACCCTTTGGGTTAGGATAAAAGTAGGTTGTTTTGGAAATAAATTTTCACAGTTGGTAAAAGGAGGAAAAATATTTCTAAGGCCCATTTTAGATGCAAACTAAAATTTATCCAAAAGTTGAAAAAGAGCCACTAGGAAGCCGAAGGGGTTGAAAATCAGAAAAAGAGCTTTGAGGTGTATCAAATAATAAAATTGTTTAATGGCGTTTCTTACTGAACAAAAAGATATATTACAATCTATATTTACAAAAAATAAAAAGGGGACCCTTACAGTCCTCGATGATCTAAAGTGTGTGTGCGTGGAGGGGGGGCGAATCTTCGTATCATAGTATGAAGCATGGTTTTTTTCACGTATTATCTAAAGCATAAAATACAACTTAAAAAATGCAACATACTTTCTGAGCTGAGTCGGTCGTAGTGCTTCATTTTTCAATTTTTTAAATTTTCGGCTGAGTTACATCTGCTTGTAATATTATACTACAGTTACAGCATGATACAATTTACACACTGATCAAGTTACAGTGTTATATTTGCTAAATTTTTTTATAAAATAATAATATTGAATTTAAATCAAGTTGAAAAGCTTTTTACCCATATTTTACATAAGTATGGTTAGTTGGGTTGCACCATCAAAGTGCATAAAAACATAAATTTTATTTTTGAAATTTTAAATGTCTGCCGAAATTAAAAAAAAATTTGTCTTTAGACTTTCATAACTATATTTAAGCACTTATCACTGCAGACGCACATCAAAAGTACCCAAAATTAATTAAAAAAACAAAGATTAAGCTACTTGGCATCTACTTGGAAAAAAATGTCCTAGAGGGGCGCCGGTATAAAATGTATACTGGCTCTCAAAATTCAGGATTTCTCTCTAGATTTTTTTGAAGTCTCAATTTTGTGTCCTTAAGGTCCATAAATTATAGTTCATGCAAAATTATACCACAGTTTAAATTATTTTATATATCACTCCTCAAAGGGTTAAGCTAGGCTAAAATTATCTTTACTGATTCTAAGGCATTTCAATTAATGTAGCAGACTGCACTGCTCCCTGATCTTCTAATTTGATCTAGCTTATTAGTTTTTGCAAACTATTGTTATTACGGCAATTTTATAAAAACTAAGCCTCAACTTTCAATTATGTCGAAAAGAGTTTCCAATTCTGGAATTGCCAAAGGAATGTGGGCAATAAAAAAGCAGAACCATGTTTCGATGTCTATTCGATGTCTATTAAACAAAAAGTGGAATTGCTGCAAAAAATTGAGAAAGGCATATCTGTCTCAAAATTATACAAGAAGTATGGCATTGGAAAGTCCACTGTATATGACACGAGAAAAAGAAACTTTTTGAATTTTTTTGTGGAAGCATCTTAAACAACTTACATTGAAAGAAATGTTTAATAAAGTAAAAAAATAAATATTAAGCTTTTTTTTTTGTAAATTTTGATAAACTTTAGATCATAATTGTTCTTTATTTCATAAATTATGATTTCATATTCATAATTGTATAATTTCTGCATACCATCTTACCAGATTTCAATTGATGATCTATTATCCGGAAAAATCTGGAATCGCCGAAGTCCCGACCAGTCCGGATTTTGGACTTTGTATTATATTATCTTTCACTAAAAGTTTAAGTGAAGTATGAGCCGAACTGTTGTGTACATTAGGACAATTTTTGTGTCATCAGGTAAACTAACCGAATTCTGCAGAGCCTTGGGTATGAAATGATTTTCAAACCAACCATTCATTAACATTTGTGCCATCTGTGTTCTTTTATTTGCACGATATATACAGTCAAAAGTCGTTAATTCGGACACCCATAATCCGGAATGATCTATAATCGGACAAAGCTACAAACTTTCTGCGCATTGACGCGTGCACGTAAGACCTTTACAGCTGCGAATATGTGTGTGCGCATGATACGTTTACACATGCGCGTTTAATGTATAACGGACAGTATAAGCTAAGCTAAAATTATCTAATTCAGTTAATGTTGCAGATTGCGTTGTTCCTTAATCTTTGAATTGGATCCGGCTTATTATTTTTTGCAGACTGTTAGAGCAATTTTATAAAAGTAAGCTTGAACTTTCGATTATGTCAAATAGAATTTCCGATATATATTTACTAATATGTAAAGGATCTACAAAGCATAAGTATGTTTCGAAGTGAATTAAACAGAAAGTGGAATTGCTGCAAAAAATGAATAAAGGCATATCCTTTGATTATCTAATCATTCCGAAATATGTTTATCAATTTCACGCTGCTCTGCGGTGGGAGGGAAACGGCGCAGAGCGCAATGAATGGGAAGGTGATCTGTCAGCACCATCCTTATCTTCAGGGCAGATGTTTTTAATTTTATTTGGCTTATAATTCTTTACTAAATGTAGTAGTTCATCTCGATGTACTCCATCTTTGATATGATTTAAATCAAGTTCCTCGTCATTATAATTCGCTTCCGATAGTGAAGAAAGTGACACAGAGGTTATTGAAAACGAAAAAATTTCGATTGACAAATTAGTCGGTATTCTCGACTCAGCAATTATAGGACTTGAACGGCGGAACTTTGTAACTAAACAAGAAATTATGTCTGTTTAATAGAATTAAAGAAAAAGTATTATCACATGAAACGAAGCAACTTAAACAACTTACATTGAAAGAAATGTTTAATAAAGTTAACAAATAAATATTAAGCTTTTTCTTTTTGTAAATTTTGATACCCTTTAGATCATAATTGTTCATTTCATTAATTATGGTTTCATATTTTTAATTTTATAATTTCTGCATGCCATCTTACCAAATTTAAACTGATGATCTATAGTCCGGAATCGCCGAAGTCCGGATTAACAACTTTTGTCTGTATATAAAATGGGAAATTTTTCATTTATGGAAACCTGAGCAGTTTAATACTATGGAAACCCTATTATGATGTAATACATTGCGTGATTGTGGTGAATTTGAATGATGGGAAAAGATTTGGGCTCGTTTAAATGTTTGAGGTCATGTATTTTTTCGATTACGAAAAGTTTACACTTGTGTATTCCTGCAGCATTTGCGTATGCTAAAATTGTTAGTATCGCTTTGAAATCTTTAGTACGAGTTGAAACCTTTCCTATAGAGTTAGCCAAGATATTTTGTGGTATGTATTGCCAGAAAAGTCCAGTTTCATCAGCATTGTAAATTTGTTCTGGAGGTAACTTTTAACTATTAATGAGTTCAATGAATTCATCTGTAAAATGTTCAGAAGCTTCATTAGCGGCTGAAGCTTTTTCACCTGTAATTCTGAATTGCCTTATACCATGGCGATTTTAAAATTTTGTTAACCAACCTGTTGAATATGTGCTCTTTGTTTTTAAGTTCATTTCTTTGTGAAATATTTTAGCTTGAACCTTCAATGGCACGTCCTTGCTGCGACACTGTCTGACCTTTTCAGTCCTCACTTTTAGCATAACGAATAATTTTTCTGTTATTCATTGTGAGTGGTGTGTCAGAATCCACAAAACATTTAAAAAGTTCCTTTTTCTGTTTTCTTTTGTCATATACAGTTGACCTCACAATGCCATACTCCTTGCATAATTTTGAGACAGATCTACCTTTATCCATTTTTTGCAGCAATTCCACATTTTGTTTAATAGACATCGAGACATACTTTCACTTTGTAGATCCTGTTGCAGCTTGAGAATTAGAAACTCTTTTTGACATAATCGGAAGTTCAAACTTTAATTTTCATAAAATTGCTGTAATAAAAAAAAACCTGCAAAAAATAATTAAGCCGGATCAAATCAGAAAGCTGTACAATCTGCTATACTGACTGAAATTCCTTGGAGTCATTAAAGTATAATTTTAGAATAACTTAAGAGCGTCTGCTATACATTATTGTTTATGTAGCATGAGATTCGATGAAAGACAAGTTATTCTGCTAAATTTTATCTTGCTTCTATCGCGCACTGAGGCAATTAAGCCTGATGGTTAGAGTAGATTTAAGGGTGTCTATTGGATTATTGCTAAGTTGTTGTTTCATTTATCGGCAAGTCTTTTTTTCATTTATGGTAACCTGAGCAGTTGAATGCTATGGAAACCCTATTATGACGTAATAGGTTGCGTGATTGTGTTGAATTTGAACGATGGGAAAAGATTTGGAAAGGTTTGTTTGTGTGTTGGATTTTGGATAAGAAGTATGTTGTTATTTTATGGTTTACGTGGTAAAATGGCTGAATGTGGTAAGATTAATCTGAAGTTTCTGTATGATTTGAAATGAAAAGGAAAAAAGCATTTATTGACTGGTGTATAAATGAAGGTTTGCTTAGTAGCCATTATAAGTGTCCTGTTTGTAGGAAGGAAATGTATATGGTTGAATGTTGGAGGATACTAGCACTATGGAGGGTATTTTTGTGCATGCTGCGATGCCATTATACAGATTCTAGTTCAGATAATTTTAGGAAGCTTTTGGATGCTGTTAAGGAATTTTATTTGACTGAAGACATGTTAATTCGTAAATAAGATAAGTGGATATTTTCTTTGTGTAGTGCAAAGAGGAATTTCCTTTTTTGTTATTTCATTGTTTGATTTAAAATGTAGTTTATTGAGATTATGTAATTTTTTGTTGGCTGATTCTTTGACTTTTTATGTGAATATAGATCAATATGTATGGACAAAGTAAAGGGAGCCTGCAATTATTTGATATTTTTTTAAAGTGAAAATAGGTCGATTTGTACATGGATAGTGAGTTTGTGCAATTCTTTGACATGGTATTTTGGATTTATGTTGCGGCAAAGAATTGCACAAACTCGGTGTCCTATACTGCCCCAAATCACTAATTATTGCCAAGGAGCACCCGTAAATATATTTTTTCAAAGGTCAAACTTTGAGAGCATTTATTTGCATTTGTACTCAAGCAAAACAAACTAATAAGCATAAAAATTTCATTCTCTAAAAGACAAATCAACTGTATAGCCCCAGCTCATAAGATTCAATACTTCTTTCCCTGAATCACTAATGTTTCAAAATTTCCATAGTATCAGCCTAGGATAGAGCTATGTCTGACAGCTTGGTCAAACAAGACCCAAAGTGAACTAAAATATTTTGTGCAACGAAATTTTGGTCTTCCAGCTCGCTGGCCGAATTGCTTGTTTTTGCATAGAAACTCTTAATTTTAATTGTTAAAATTATTTTATTTTAAGCTGTTTTTTACTGTATTTGATGTTTTACGTTATTCTGTATTTTACAATTTTTAATGAAGTTGTTTTGAGATTTTATGTGTTTTTGCCTTGCTGCAAAGTGAGAACTGATTTAATTGAATGAGAAATATATCTCTAATGCAATAAGTTTATATGAAATGCAGTAAAAAATATGTATAATTTATAGGTTGTATAATGAAGTCGTGCTTTTCACGTCAGATGTTTGTGTTTAGACTGGGTTCATTATATTGGGGTTCATATTTAGAAAAATTCTTAAATTACCTCAACTCTTAAAGGAATTTATACCAAATTTTTTTGTTTAATAGTGAAGGTAAATTACTAATTTGTTTTGTATTCCCGTGGTTACAATTTCTCAGTTTCCCGAGGAAAAACTGTCCTTATTTCAAATTTGTATTATTTGAATTTTTTAATAAATATCAAAATATGGGAATTTGTCATTCTAGGCATAAAGCAGAAAGATACAATAAAGCAGAAATGTTTATATATATATTTTCTAATTTTTAGGTGTGTCAGAAACTAAACAAAGCACTTCAAATAAGCCAGCGGCAAATGATACTCAAAAGTCATCGGAAAGGTATTTTCACTTCATTATTTTTATCGTTTGGGGTCCTGTTTCTGTAAACTGCAAATTTTTTCATGTGATGTAAACTGAACTTAACTAAACTTTAAAGTAAATAAAATTTGATTAAAATATTAATTAAAATTAATTTACCTGGTATGTGTAGCATACAATTTTTCTAGCAAAGTTTTATTTCCTGTCTTCTGATAAATTCTTTTATTTCATCTATAAGTTAAAATCTGTATCTGGCATGCAGTTGTGTTTTCTATCCCACCTTCTGTGAAGGCAGAGCATTCTTTGGAACTCCTTTCAAGTCAAAATGATGTAATGTGAAGAAGCTATTACAGTCAAAAGTCTTTAATCCGGACATCCATAATCCGGAAGGATCTATAATCCGTACTTCAAAGCTAAAAACTTTCTGCGCATGCGTCAAAGCTGGCGCATGCGCGTAATACTTTTACGCATGCACGTTTAATGTATAACGTACGGTATAAGCTAACCTAAAATTATCTAATTATCTATTTCAGTTAATGTTGCAGATTGCGTTGTTCCTTAATCTTCTAATTGGATTCGGCTTATTATTTTTGGCAGACTGTTAGAGCAATTTTATAAAAGTAAGCTTGAACTTTCGATTATGTCAAAAAGAATTTCCGATTCTGGAGCTGCCAAAGGATCTACAAAGCGAAAGCATGTTTCGATGTCCATCAAACAAAATGTGGAATTGCTGCAAAAAATGGATAAAGGCATATCCTTTGTTTCTCTAACCATTCCGAAATCTGTTTATTAATTTCACGCTGCTCTGCGAAGGGGGGGGGGACGTCTCGGCGCCCAATGAACTGTAAGTTGATCTTTCAGCACTATCCTTATCTTCAGGGCAGATGTTTTTATTTTATTCGGCTTATAATTCTTTACTAAATGTAGTATTTCATCTCGATGTACTCCGTCTTTGATATGATTTAAATCAAATTCCTCGTCACTATAAATATCATGAATATACATCAAATAGTTTTCTGGTTGCAATTTTCTATGTTCTACGACTATGTGTAATGTATGCTTTACGCATGTGCTCGTTGAAAGAAATGTTTTATAAAGTAAACAAATAAATATTAAGCTTTTTTTTTTTTTTTTTTTTTTTTTTTTTTGTAAATTTTCATATTGTTTAGATCATAATTGCTCTTTATTTCATAAATTACAGTTTCATATTTTAAATTCTATAATTTCTTCGTGCCATCTTACCAGATTTAAACTAATGATCTATAATCCGGAATTGCTGAAGTCCCAACTAGTCCGGATTAAAGACTTTTGACTGTACTATTCATTTAATTTTTATGGGAAAAAATTTCAAGCATTTCTACATCACACAAAAATTATGTGTTAAAACATAAAGTAACAGTAAAAGAAATATAGGTATGATAAATATATACTTGATATAAATAGAAATAATATTTGTTCAATATAATACTAGCATCCGAAACTGAAAATGCAGAATGTTGGAAGCCATAAAGGTGACAGCTGTGACAATCATGCATTTAGTTTATTGTGTAGGAGAGAGCCAAAGCAAAATAGTCTGTTATTTAAATGTTATTTATGTGTATCAAATTACTTTGTCTATATTTTCTAATCCTGCCTAGTTGTAGTATTGGCCCTTGAAATTTATTAGGCTTTTATGTAAAATATATTTGGTACTATGACTGATATATTTTAATTTCCAATCGTATAGTTCTTAACAATCAATCAAAACTTGAAGATTTCTTTTACTGTATGTGCTATATTGCAGTTAGTCAGACTATTGTACAATCATTATAGAAAACAAGCACTGAAATGAACTTTATTTGTAAAAATAAAATCACATTTCTTTCATTTGGTAACAAAAAGAGATACTAAATGTATCTTTTATTAAAGCAACATTTTGTAAAGTGGATCACATCTGTGCTGATGTTAACTGCTTAATATAATTGAAATTTTTTATTTTAAAAATTTTGATTTTTTTTCTAAGAAGAATTATTGATGCAAAGGTGCATGACATTGTAAGAAATTTGAATGTATAGAAGTTGTTCTCACATTTTTTAGTTGATTTTTGTTGTGATTACAGAAATATTTTATTTAAAATTTTTATGTTTTAAATGTTCTGTCTGATAACCTTTATTCTTCACCATCTTTATATCCTGTAATTTCCAAGACAATAGAGTCTTTTGTAGCAAAAGGTATTTTATCCCATTGCTCTCTAAGGAGTCTAAGGAGGCAAGTCTAAGGAGGCTGTAGATCGATTTTTGGACAACCCACTTTAAAAGTCCAAAAGCACAAAAGTACATCGGTAATAGATCAGGAGATTTAGTAGGGATATAAATGAAGGGTATGGCCGTGATACCTATTTCTTGATCCATTTTTTCCAGGAAATAAACAGTAGATTTTGACGTGTCGCTGCTTGCTTTGTCTTGATGCAGTTATACTGATTGATCACACTGTGTGTAAAAAGAAGATATTTCATATTTGAAAATTGGGTATAAAAATATTTTTGATAATATGTGGAGTTGATCTTAACATTTTTCTCCATTGTCTTTTTTTTAAATTTACAGTATTATTTTACAGTATAATTATTTTTTTAAATTAAAAACCAGCAACAATCATATATCCCTTAAAACTCTTTAGATTCCTTGAACCATGTTCTAAGATTTTTTCCTCTCCCCTTTGGTGATAATACATGGATCTCTTTTTGTAGCAGTCGTTTACGTACACCCAAGATTCGTCTATGTTGATAACATTATTCTATTTGTGTCCAGGTAAAAGTTTCTTATAAAGAATTATGGAGGCATGCTTTGTTTGGCGATATGTTGTGGAGAAAGATGATGTACATTATGTTTTTTCACCTTTTAAAGATTAAAATCAGCATTAATCACTTTGTTTACAGTTGACACTGAACATTTTGATGATTTTGCAACTGTCTTTTGACTTAGTGGATCTTCTTTTAACATTAAAGATCTAACTTTTGTAATGTTTGAAACATTACGTTTTTTTCCATGGATACATATTTGGAACAATTTTTCCACATGAAGCTAAAGTTTGATGTTTTTTCCTTTGTTGTTGACAAAGGGCTTTTAGTCTCGAACCTCATTTTTCTTATATTTTTCAATTTTCTAATAACGAGCTGCTGGCATGGCCAGCCACTTAAAGTAGTAACTATAAAAAAGAAAATATATACATAATGCTTTTAATAAATCCATTTGCTGCTGTTTCACGAATCCAGTTGGTAATTAATAAGAGATAAAGAACTCAGGGTTGCCACGCTACCTGGAAAACCGGAAAAAGGCAGGGAATTCGGAAATTGACCAAAAAATTCAGAGAAAAGTCAGGGAATTTAAGTGTTTTAGTCAAAATCTGGAAAAGTCAGGGAATTTCATACAACGATCCTGCCAAAAAAGGCGAGTTTTGCGCTGACGTCGGAAGAGATCATTTTTTTGGCGAATTGTGTATCACGTGAGTGTCATTCGGGCAGCTGGCATAGAGCCAATTTTCACAGCTCCAATTTGATTGTGTTTTAGAAAGGCAAATCAAGTTTCCCACAACTTTTGGTTTCCAGTAACCTCGAGAATCGCATGTGCAGTGCATGAACTAAAGAAAGTAATATTAAAGTGTGAAATAAATATAAAATACCTCAATTTAGTAAAAAAATATCATTAAATAGATTTTCTTTCATTTAGCTGCAGAATGTCTGCAAAAAAAGCCTTATTTTATTCCAGATTGGGAAGATTCTAATCTCAATCTTCAGTGGAGAAAACAACTCCTATTATAATTATATTTGTGTTTTCAAGTGTTAAGGTGCCTTTTAAGAAGACACCTCACACAAATTAAATTTACCTGAAATCTAACCTAACTTTTAGCATTGCGTTGTGATTTATAAGAACCGGATTAGCCTCATGTTGAACTGGTGATGATCATGAGTAATAATTAAATAAAACGTACAATTGTTATCCAATGTATATATCTTAAATTTTATTAAGTTTCTTAAGTGGAAAAGTAAACAAAATTATCAAACAAAGTGTACCAAGAATAAATAAGAATAAATGTCCTCTGAGATTTATTGAATAATTAAGTGAATTTGCTACACAGTACAAGTAATACCATAATTAATTTACCTCTTAGCACAGCCAACGTACATTACGCGGATAGACTTGAATTTTCTCGAAACATACCTGGAAAACCTGGAAAAGTCAGGGAATTTCATTCTCCTGTTTGAGTGGCAACCCTGATATATCAAATTCTCCTCTACTTTTATTATCTTCTACCAATATTACTTTTGGTTTAAGAAACTGTATACAGTTATTTAAACCTTGAATATAAAATTTTATGCAAAATCTGTATTTTCTACTTTAGTTCTTCAGTAGCTGCAACATCATCTGCACCAAGCAGTGTCCAGAGTTACAGTCCACTTAGTTACAGAAAATACAAAATTTCTGAAAACTCTGTTTTTCTCCTACAATGCTTAAATTCAAAATTCAAATCAATTTTTAAAAATTCAAATGCTAACACTCCTTTATTGGAATTAAAATTGACATCTGCAGAATTTACAAAACTCAAAGAAATCTGCTCTCGGAATATAGCCTTATCAGAGAAATGGGCTGCAAATGACTCCTAATTGACATAAGGCTTCCTCTCTTATACAAGGAGTCATCGTATAGTCCCAGATTTTTGGACTATTTCTTATTTCTTTCCAAAGCCAGGATTCTGGTAGTTGATCGTCATCAGATGTATCATCAATAATTATTCGCCTATACTTTCTTTGAAAATTACATAATTTGTCATGTTTACGATTGCCTGGATTAGCATGTTACAGAAGTTGTGGAAATGTTCCGAATGCTGCGCGAGCTTGTATACAATTTCGGCCCAACATATTCGAATCTAAATCGTAGGTTAAGGGATTAATATCACATAGGGATCATCTCGCTTAGGCATGAATTTACTTATTTCCTGTAGTGGGCCTTTGCTGATGGAGATTAACCCAGATTTTATCTCCAGGAGTAAACAGTTCTCGCAAGATGTTTCAAATGTAGAGTAATTTCTGAAAGGAAATTATCATTCTCAATTATGGCTTTTATGTCATGCTCTACATCATCCAAGTTTCATAAATTGTGTGCAAATTGGAGAAATGCAGCAGATTCTCTGGTTGAATCACATTTGGTTGTATTTGAAGCGAATCTTAAAAATGACAGTTTATCTTATCTTTAAATGCTTAATGGCCATTAATGCTATCAGCCGTATCTAATTTTTTTTTTTTTTTTTTTAACTTCTATCATGGGTCTGTGGAATCTACCAAACAATGAAGGTGATGCTATTAGTTTCTTACAAGGCTATAACATATTAAAAAGTAAATGCCAGTGTTCCAGTTTGCACAAAATGAAATTGAGTCAATCGAAGAGCGCATGGTGATGTTTGAAAGACATGGAACTAGTAGGAGTATGAGTCGACAACTAGTATTTAGTGGCATTCACATGGTGGTGGAAAGTTGTAGCTCAAGATAAAAAGCCCTTTGAAACTATTGCCAAACATTTTCCATCCAAAATAAAGAAAAATTAATTGTATCAAATTACCTCGTAAACAGTGCTTCTCAGTTAATACTTAAGTGCTGTTATTTATTTCTTAGATGGCACCACAAAAAGTTATTTTTAAATATGGAAATAAGCACAAATTAATAGGAATATGTAACTGTAAATGGCTTCATTAAATTAATACCCATGAAATTTTTAATTCCATTAAATTTCAGTGGCTTCAGAATTCAGTAATAATGGCTTCATAAAATGAATTCAGTAGCTTTCATATTCAAAGATGTGATAAAATGAAAAGAAAAATAAATTATTAAAGGAACCATCAATTTTAGTGGTACCATTTAAATAACTAACTAAAAGTAATAGATTGCATACTACATAATTACCCCCTTTTTTTGGTGGGGGGACATTGTTTAGCTTTCATGTATACAGATAAGGAAAATATCTTTTATAAAAGATGTGGATTTTTAGGCTAATGGCAGAAGTCAAATGCATAGCATCTGTAAAAATAAATGCATCAATAATTTATGCAAATGAATGGGTACTTACGTATTAATGTAACCACCTTGATGTAATATGGTGATTTTTTATGATTTTTTATGATGAAATGGTCAAAGCTTTTTATTGGGTGCAGTTTGATGGTTTTCATGCCTTTTTTTTTAAAGAAAGATTAGATGGTTATCGTAGTTGATAAAAATTACCAACGTATGAAAAGGAAACATACCTTAGCAATTTAAAATATAAATTGTAATTATTAAATAAGGATCGCATGATGTATTAAAAAATAAAACATTTACATTCCTCTACAAGTGTTTCTGTAAATTTTTTGAAGTATTTTTCTCCAGAAGTTCAGAGTGATCTGTTTTCCCTTAAAAAAGAATCAGAGAATTACAGGTACTTGACTTCATGCAAACCCTGGCAAACAGTGGCTATAAACGAGGAAATGCATTTCTTTGTTGTTCCCATTAGAAAATGTTCAGCAAAATTCTGTATTCCTGCTATAAGTTTCCACAGTTTCTTGTATTGCTGGCAAATTCTGCAAGCTCTTATTTTAAAACTAAGTTAAGACAAAAAATATGATTTGCTTATAAAAACCATTAGAATTGGAATGCAACAAAAAAGAATGCATACAAAAATTGTTTAACTGAAGGATTGTTATGAGCATGATCACCAGAGTACTGTACATTCTGAAAATTTGGCAACTTCTACTAATCTGGTTTTATTAATATGTAAGTACCAATGAGTAAATGAATGAATTAGGAGGAGACACGTAAAAACATATATTAGGTTATAGTTACTTTTATTCATAGACATATAAATTAAAACATGTTTTATAAATTCCTTACTTTCATTCAAAAACAGAATGGGGAATCACTGGGTCATGAAATATTTGAACTGTAATTAATTTAGCCTGAATGTTATTTTCGTAAGATAGGGGTTGGCTGTATGATGACAAGGATAAAATTCTGATTATTCTGTTTTTATGGGCTAGAGATAGGCTGACTGATGATTATGGTAACAGTTGTTTATCTGCAGGAAATTGAGGTTGAGAGATAAAAGGGAAATGATATAACACCGATTTTAATTCACATCTGGTTACAAGTATAAAAAGTCTTAGAAAAAGTGATCTTTAGAAGAAAGTAGTTCTAATATTAGTAAAAATAATCCCTCTCTTCACCATGCAAGTGTTCAATATTTTCGTTTGCTGCTTAGCAGCTTATTTCATTCATAGGAAGCTGTTTAATTTCTAACAAATATGTCAAATTGATATGATTCTTATGCTAAAGTATTGTCATTATCTTTATAATGTAAGATAAATAAATTTGTTTATTTTTATGTGTTTTTGACACTTATATTGTGTAATTCATTTTTTAATTTTATTGCTTTTGTAATATATTTAAATTGAAATATTACTATTGGTTTAAGAAACTGTATACAGTTATTTAAACCTTGAATATAAAATTTTATGCAAAATCTGTATTTTCTACTTTAGTTCTTCAGTAGCTGCAACATCATCTGCACCAAGCAGTGTCCAGAGTTACAGTCCACTTAGTTACAGAAAATACGAAATTTCTGAAAACTCTGTTTTTCTCCTACAATGCCTAAATTCAAAATTCAAATCAATTTTTAAAAATTCAAATACTAACACTCCTTTATTGGAATTAAAATTGACATCTGCAGAATTTACAAAACTCAAAGAAATCTGCTCTCGGAATATAGCCTTATCGGAGAAATGGGCTGCAAATGTATCTGAAAATTCTGATGTGTCAAATGCTGAAAAAGTGCTGAAAGTGAAACGTCCATATTTGCATGAGCTTTTGAAGTGTATTTCAGATAAAACTAAGCAATCATCTTTGAATATCTCGGGAATCTCTGTTGCAGATTCAAAGACGTCTGTGAAAACATACAGTAGGGCAAAGAACAGTTGCACCAATTCTAATCAAATACTTATATCAGGAAAAGACAGTAGTCAGCTTCTAAATGCAGGCATTAATTCTAATATAAGGCGATTATCAGATAGCCATCCTAGGGGTGCTATGGATGAATATGAAGTGTTTTGTGAGAAAGAACAGAATCTTAGAAAATTGCTGGATGCATTTCCTGGAGCTGACATTATGGTATGTAGCTAATTAACAAAATGTTTCAGTGCAATTGAAATTTTAATGTTCTAACTGTTATTTTAATGAAAAAACTTTTGTAATACTTTTCATGGTAGAAGTTTAAAAAATATAAACATAAAGCTTTTTAATATTATTTAGCATTTTATTTTATTATAATGTACAAAATTCTTGAAATAATTTATTTTATCGAATCTATGTATGCTATATTGTCATAAGTGCTATTTGAACAAACCTTTCAGGTTCTGTAATTTGTTTTGAATTAATATTATTAATATTGCTGATGAAATCATTAAGAAAAGAAAATTTTTCTAGTAATCATGAAGAAAAGAAAATGTATCTATCTTAGGTTTGAATAGATTTTGCTATTCTTTCATTAGAATTAAGTTCAGAATTAGTAATGAATAAATATTTTTGTTTTGATTATAATTCATTTGTTGAGAATTACAATTTTAACTGAGTTATAGATAAACATTGAAATCTGCTTTTTATTTCCTCTATGAAATAGATTTCTGAAATTACTTATAAATGAATAGAATGTAATTAATCTTCATTATGGAAAACAAAGTAAGTGTTGCGTAGGGGAATTTTAGTGAAAAAATTAACTGTTGAGTTTTTGTTTGAAAACTGAAGGATTATGTGTGGCTAAGGTAATCCCTTCAGTCTGTCTCCTGCTGCCATCTACATGTACTATTTTGAGGTCAAATAATATTATAAACTTTTTTTTTTTTTTTTTTTTTTTGTTGTTGTGAATCTGGGACATTCATTTGTACTTTTGATGGTATAAAGATGATTGAAGATTTTACCTTTTCTGAATTCAGTTAATCCAGCCACGTTTGGAATTCAATCTACTAACTGCCTTCCTTTTCTTGATATTCTAATTATCTGAAATGAATTTAACTCCTTGCCACTATAAACTTTTCTTTGTTTGTTTCCTTTCTTATGCAAAACCATGTCATCCTGCTAAACAAAAAACAATAACTTTGATGTGTATAGGCCTTCCAAAATTTTTTGTTTCTGAATCTGTTGCTGTCTCATGAACTTACTTATTTGAAATTAGTTGACACTGACAAAATTTGTTTCCCATGGCCATTGATAAATACTTTAAAAACATTTCATCTCACCATCAAAAAATACATTCCTGTATTAGAAGTAACAGTAATAGCCATGTTATTACATTTCATCCTTCTGTCAGTTAAATAATTGTTAAAATTTACTGGAAATTCAACTTTCAGGTTATTTTTCCATCTATCAATAAAATTCATTGTTTTGTTCAAATGCTTGAATCCAGAAATAAAATAATCCAGGGATTGAAACTGTAATAACATATCATATAAAATATTAACTTTACCTAAAAGTAACATATTGTAACAACAACAACAAAAAAAAGGGGGGAATTGGTGGTTCACAGCTCTGTGAGATCTACAGTTAAGCCAGTACTCGGCTATCTGGAATAGCAGGAATACAGCCTGCTATATGGAATAGTAATAGCAAGCGGTTTAATTAAATAGCCTGGAATTAATTGCAACATTTCCACTCTAACAAGTAAACCTCTCCTTTGATACCAGTTGGCTTAAAAGCTTATGTCACAAGTAGAAAAACTGAAGTTTTAGGGGCTGAAGGACAAGCATTTGCAGAGTTGCCAAGGAAACTCCCGAATTTCAACCGCTCTCCCGCCAACCCGATTTACAATATATTTCTTATTCTTAAAATTTTTCACGATTTTTATGGAACTTTGCTTAATACTTCGTTATATGAACAGAAAAAAGAAGTGATTTTGGACGTCTGAAAGCAATTGAATTTTCTGTTGATTGTATCTAAAACAAAACTTTGTGAATCAGATGAGAACTTCTGCTTTGTGAGTGAGAGCATATACATATCCAGAAACGTCGTTCTCCAGTTCTCCAATGGGCATCGAGCTCTACTGTGCGTCATCTGGCATATATAGCCAATGAGCACAAAGCAAGTTTAAGGCTTTGTACTCATTTAGATGTTCTTTAGTTATTTCGTTCATCTTGTCCTGAGTTGTGTGAGTACACGTGCCTTCGGGAAATAGTTTTAGAAATTATCATCTTTTGTTATATCTGCGAGAAAGGTGAAATATCGTGTACATTTCAAAAATCGTACACAGTTGACTTTCCTTCCATTATTTCCTCAAGGAAATGTAATAAATTTGCGATGTGTACCGTCTGTCATTGCGATTTTTCGATTTCGCTTGGTGGAAGGGCAGATGTTCTCAAACATGTGCGTATACAAAAACACAAGGATAACATGAGTTGTTTTGAAAAAAAACGAAAAATTAAATTTTTCTTTGGAAACAAGGGGCCAAAAAGTTATCAATGCAGAATGTCTGTTCTTTGCTTTTTTACTGGAGCATAACCTGCGACTGAATGCATCGGATCACGCTGTAGCTTTATTTAGAAAAATGTTTCCCGATGGTGAAATCGCTAAGAAATACTCAAGTGCAAGGACCAAAACAGGTGCAATTGTTAAAAAAATGGCTTTGAAAAATAAATCTTCAGTTATTGATTGCATTAAAATAGCTCCGTTCTGCCTCTCTACGGATGGAAGCTATAATACGGATTCAAAACTATCCAATTGTCGTTTCTTTTTTAAATCCAGAGTCTTCAGAAATTGAGTGCGATTTACTTTCTGTCACCACTTTAGAAGGACGTTCGACAGGCTTTAATATAGTACAGCTAATTATTAAAACTTGAAAAGAAAATGCAGTCCCCCTGGATAATTGCTTAGCACTTGGTGCCGATAATGCACCAGTAATGGTAGGCTTGAAGTCTGGTGTTGCAGGCATCTTAAGAAAGGAAAGTTCAGATTTGCAGATTATGAAGTGCACCTGTGACCTCTTAAATTTAGCTTCTTTACCAATAAATGTGGACGAACACATTGTTGATATTTATTATTATCTTGAAAGAAGTTCTAAAAGGAAGGAAAAATTGAAACAGTTCCAACAGCTGCATAATATAATACTGAAATGAGAAAAATTTTGAAACGTGTGTACACTATGGCGGTCTTTAAAGAAACGCTTATATAGAATCCTCAATCAATGGAACCCACTTCTTGCATTTTTTAAAGAAGTAAATGCTTCGAGAGTTAAGATAAAAGGCTCTATTGAAAGTTATAAAATACCTAAAGTAAAATGGAGATGTAGTTACTACTTCCATTATTAAAAATAGGTTTGAGAAAAATAAAGTAATTTCTGCACCATTCAGCAATTCAATTGGCAGTTCTCAAAATAATACTGCAAAATATAAGCGTAAAGCTGATACAAATTTATTTCAAAATTAAAAAAAAAATGCTCAACACATGAAACATTTTCTGATTACTGTAAGTTTATCTTGTGAAGAACGAATATTTATGTTTTTTCTTCGGACTTTAATAAAGCTTTTTGCTTTTTTTTTACAATTCATTTTGCCATCATTTGATGTTCTTAACACAGTTCTACAAAGCAGAATTCCATTAATTCATGTTTTGCAATCAATGATTTATGATCTGTTTAAAGACATTTTATCAAAGTTTGTAAAACCAGTCTGTGTTTTGTCTTGTAATTCTATATATGATGTGATTTATGGTGAAATAGAAAGTCAGAAAAAAGATGGAGATTTGGTAATAGGACTGCAACTACAAAAGTACAAGGAAGAACTTTCAGAAAAAGACAAAAATAAGTTTTATCTTCGTGTTAGAAGTTACTTCTGTCGAGTATGTGATTACATATTACATAAATTTCTAGTCAACGATGAAGTGATTTTGCGTGCTAAAGTTGCTGATGTTTCTGCTCTAGCAAATGCATCTTTTTCTGCTATAAGGTACATTTTGAACAGATTTCCTTTGTTACTTCATTTAGTCATGAAAGATGATGATATTGATGTTGTCACTGATAATATTGCAATCGCAATTCGGCAGTTTACAATTAGAAAACTTGGATGAAGTTATAAAATCAGCTAGGATTGACACCCAGTGGAGTTTAATTAAAACTGAAAGGTGCTGATGGAATTTTAAAATATAGTGAACTGTCTAGAATTATGTTGGCCGTCTTGACAGTTCCCCATAGTAATGCAGAGTGTGAGAGGATTTTTAGTGTTGTTGCAAAAACGAGGAATTAATTTAGATCTAATATTAGTGATGACACATTAGAAAAACTTTTCTTAGCGAAAGCAGGCCTACGTGGCAATTGCTATCAACAAAATTATGAAGTTTCTTTTTTAACAAAAGCAAAATCTGCCACTGTTCATAACATTTATACAAAAACTGATTAAAGTGGTTTTTTTTTTTCTTTTCTTAAACAATGCAAGTAATAAAAATGTTTTATGTGTGAGGTATTTTTGTGTTGCTTGCATTTAAGAATTAGTAACTATTTAAAGTTAATTCATTATTAGAAACTATATTTTTATCATTTAAAAAGTCTTTTTAACATTGTGAAAAATCTGATTTAAAAAAATTTCCGGATTTTTGAGTGTCATAGAT
Source organism: Stegodyphus dumicola (assembly GCF_044657685.1). NCBI lineage: Eukaryota > Metazoa > Arthropoda > Arachnida > Araneae > Eresidae > Stegodyphus > Stegodyphus dumicola. Next base: position 106,999,331 of record NC_140777.1, read on the forward strand.
TGGCAAGTATGCATTTAGGAGCTACAGGACACAAAAATTATCAAAAAAGTGTGTATAGATGGATGTACTTTCATAATGATGTCTCTATTTCTTGTATGTTCATGCATTGTCTGCTTCCGAAGTACCTAATGGCAAAGTTCTTCAAAAAGTTCTGGTACCTGAAGGATGTATGGGAAAGATCTACCCTCTGAATATTCATTTCTTCAGACACTAAAAATCTTTTTCGTTACGAAACAGACACAATCATTATCGAGGCACGGAGCACATTTGGCAACGCGATAGTTTTCTGGCCCAGCAATCCTTTTCACTATATCAGTTCAGCGCTCCTCAAGAACTTGATTAAGTATGCTTTTTATAAGGGCAGATACTTGAATGACAAACCTGGAATGTGGATTGCGCCAATGGATAACTGCTTCGATTCACTGACAAATAATGAGTGTGTAAAGTGTGAGGCTATCGCTTTTGTAAAATGTGCCCATTGCGAACTGTCTTTCTGCCCGTCTCGCTCTTTATTTGAGGAATTGCACACTGATTGTCTCTTGTAACAGATTTTGTTTGAAGTCAATAACAAGTCACATTTTCAACATCTAAACATATATTGTTTCTTTTCAGCGAGTTATTTCTTCTTTTATATTGAGATCTCCACCTACTTACCGTATTATTAGTTCATATAAATATATGAAACGAGCATTTTACCAACTTTTGGTGTCATGTTTCCAACATTTTACTGATACTTTGTGGGTCCCATATCTCCTAAATACTTTTCCCCTCTGGCCCTAAGATTTCACAGTTTTTCTACTTGTGACATCAGAAATTATATGGATTTCCGGCAAACTGGTATCAAAGGAGAGAAGGTTTACTTGTCAGGTACAATTTCCATGTAGCACTCTACCAGTTCAGTTTCTAAAATTCCCATCACCGATTTAAATTCTTAATTTATATGCCCAATATGGTGTGGTATGGTATCTCCACCTACTTACCGTATTATTAGTTCATATAAATACATGAAACGAGCATTTTAGCAACTTTTGGTGTCATGTTTCCATCACTTTACTGACACTTTGTGAGTCCCATATCTCCTAAATATTTTTCCCATCTGACCCTAAGATTTCACAGTTTTTCTACTTGTGACATCAGAAATTATATGGGTTTCTTTGTCAAACTGGCATCAAAGGAGAGAAGGTTTACTTGTCAGGTACAATTTCCATGTGGCACTCTAGCAGTTCAGTTCCTAAAATTCCCATCACCGATTTTAATTCTTAATTTATATGCCCAATATGGTTTGATATATGTATTAGCTTACTAAAACAATGATAAAATTTGACTTGAAAGAATGTTAATCATAAGTTCAAAAAAGAGAAACAAATCTTTGTTAGGTGATCTAGTTGAGCACATAATCATAATTTTGACTTTTGTTCTGTGAAAATTTTTCAAAATTTGCTTCAGGTGGTGAACTGAAATTCTTTGAAGCTTTTCATGTGCGCAAAACTTTAATGACATTTATTCCAAGCCACATCTTTGTAACACTTTCAGAATTCTGATATTTTAATTTTTATTACTGTATCCCTTGAGGGATGGAACTACAGTTCTTAACGCTGTGCATTTCTTCTTCCAATATAAAATGGTTACGCTCATTTCATTTTTGTTTTAGAGACAAATTCCATTCCCTACAAGAACTTGGGAAACATTTTTGGATGCTGTGAACTTAATAATGATGTCATTAATGTTTAAATAAATATATGCATGCATGTAATAACATCCTCAACAAATTTAATTTTGCTGAATTAAGGTATTTTAAGCCATTAAACTAATAACAGCAATTTTCCCCCTGCTTTAAATTTCTGCCGTAATATTCTTCTTCTCTTAACAATGTACTTTACCCCCTTCCCTTTTCTGTTTAGGATTATTTTTAAATTTATATGATGTCTGAAAAGAATTCTCCCCTTGCTCTCTTAACTTCAGTAAGTCATATTAACTAAACTGGTATTCTTCAGCAATGATTAAACTTGCTTGCTCATTTTACTTTCTGCATGTCATGTGATCATTCTTCTGACCTGACTCTTCCCATCTCATTACATTCTACCTCACTATTAAGTGTTACTGATTGAATATGGAGTTCAACATTTAAGTGTTACTGCAATGCAAAAAAATATTTTTTTTTTTACTCAGGGATAAGTTTTGCTAAGGAATTGTTTTATCATGCCTGTGACCACTTAATCGCTTCTCCCAGTTTGTGGAGTTTTTTTGGTACTATTCGGTTTTGAGGGCCGTAAAAAATCCCCAAAATATTGTTGATGCCAGTTCTGCCAAAAATAATGCTTTCTTGCGGCAACCCTAACGCAAGAAAGGAAGTATAATAGTAAATAACTGTTTAAGATTGATGTTTTTATTTAGATGAAAGTTTAATTTCATATAATACTTTTTTATTATTATAATTTATATAAAAAGGCTAAACATGACTGAATGGAAGCATAACAGTAAATAACTATTTCAGATCATTTTTATAATTTATATAAAAATTGCTAAACATAACTGAATGGATGCCTGCATCACTATTTCGCTACCGAGTTATTGCTAAAGCATAGTTTCATCTCGTTGGTTGTTCAAACATATTTTTCTATAATGAATGATGCCTGTTCTTTGAAAAAATTCTCGGTAAAGTGCAGAATCACCCACTTAGTTGTTTGCCGCTTTTTACAAGGGTAAAAAAAACAATTAGATTTTTGTCAATTTTCTTTTACTTTTTAAGTGAAACTAGGTCGATGTGTACATAGATAAAGTCAAGGGGGTGCAAAGTGCCATTTTTGTGCAATTCTGGTAATTTTTTTTGTGAAATAGATCGATGTGTACATGGATGCCGAGTATGTGCAATTCTTAAAAACGCGTCAAGCAGTGAAAATAGGTCGATGTGTACATGGATACCGAGTATGTGCAATTCTTAAAAACGCTTGAAGCAGTGGGTGATTCTGCACTTTACCCAAAATTCTATTGCAGACTTTTCGTCATGGGCAATTCCCAAATTGTTAAATTCATAGGATATCAAAAAAGGATTTAAAAATTAAACTAGTATTTCAATGGCGTCTTAAGAAATATAGAACTATATAAACTTACGCGATCTGAAATCAGCGTGTACGCTAGATATGGCGCGCTGTTAAATGTGCGCATTTGCTAGATTTAGTGCTTTTGCGCATACATTTTCGCTGCAATTTTTTTATGGTCCTCAAAACAGAATAGTAACTTTTTTTTTTAAGTAATATAAAATGTATATTATTTAATTTATAAATGTATGTATTTATTAATGTAAAATGTAAGTAAATTAGGAATGAGTACCCTCCAGATGCTTTATTATAAAAAAAATTGTATTTTACAAGCATTAACCCTTTAACTGTCAAGTTATTTTGATGATTTGGGTACACAAATTGTCAAATTTTTTTATTGGAAAAACCAAATGTAGCCAAAATAAACATCTCCCGATATATAATCGGGTATGACAATACGATGCACTCAAAAAAAAAAAAAAAAAAAAAAAAAAAAAAAAAAAAAAAAAAAAAAAAAATTTACCCCAAGAAATACTCGGCCGGGACATTTTCGAACACCAGTGAATCTCGGGCATGACAGTTAAAAGGTTAAGTATTTGCTGCTCTAGGAATCTCATTCCTTCTGTTTTTCACAAAAATTTGCTTAAAAGAAATTGCTGGAAGGCATGAATATTAGATCAATCTGGATTTTAGATTTTGTACTGAATCATAATTAGAATTTTCATGGGTTATTTAGTTTTTAAGTGTTTTATGTCATGACATTTTAAATGTTAAAAATATAGCTTTTATATATAAATTGCCTCATAGGTAATATATAAAATTCCTAAATAGTTTAAGAAATTTATCTTTTTTATGTCATATTGTATTAAATTGTTCATATAAATTTATGATCAGTCTTCATTTGTATCACTTTTACTGTATAGGAAGCACAAGATATTTTGGTGAAGTGTAATTGGGACCTCAAGAAAGCAATTGAAGTATCTCGAACAAAACCCCCAAGAACTACTAGAAAGAGATCTTTCTCTCAAGTAAGTCCATATCAGGCTGCTGACTGTCAGGGAGTTTCAGAAAGTGCACAAGTCAATTCAGGAACTTCACAGAAACCAACTAATGTCACTGAAGAAATAGTTTTAGATAGCAGTGATGAGGAAAATATTGTAGTACCTCCAAAGAAAAAAAAAGAAAAAAAAAGACATATATTGACATCTAGTAGTGGAAGTGATAGCAATGATCATTCTTCTGATTCAAAAAGTAATGTGTCGAGCACTGCACCATATTCATCAGCTGTAGCATCAAATAGTGTATCTAATACAAATGACTTACAAAAAAAGACAGCTCTAACAGTCCCGCAATCATTAACCATAAAACCTGTACCAAATTCAGCTGCAAAAAGTGATGAACAACCTGCAAAAAATGTATCTGTATCTAATGCTATTCCAAATCTGCCCAAGGGACTTGTGATTACTCAGATTGGAGCTGGCAACTCATCAGCAAATCAAACTGAAAGTAAATTATCTGAGCCATCTGTAAATGGGACGAAAAATATTGATAATGTGGCAGAAATGAAACGACAAGCTGAGAGCTCTAACATTCCATCCTTCAAATCTGTTGCCAATTCAAATTCTAAATCTGCACATTTGGTTCGAATCAAATCTTTGAACAGCTCAGTTACTATAAAGCCAACAGAGAATTCTGTAGGCATTAAAACAAGTGATTCTGTTACAGTGAATCAAGTGACAAATATTTCTGTTAATAAATCGGTGAGCATTATGCCTGTCATCAGTAAAACAGTAAGTATTACTCATGTAGGTTCAGAAAAGAAAGCATCTGTTAGCCATAATACAGGTGAATCTGCTAGTTCACAGCAAAATGCTTCAAAACCAAAGAATACTAAAAGTAAACGCAAAAAGTATGACTCTGAAGAAGAAGATGATGAAGATTATGGAAATGAAGATATTTATGATAGTGAAGATAGTGAGTGTGAAGAAAATCTCACTTCAGCTCATAGTGCTGTGCTAAAATTTTTTCAAGAATCTTCTGCTGATGAACTAGGTACTATCCCTGGGTGCAGTAAAAAGAAAGCCGAGGCCATAATTAATTGCCGTCCTTTCAGTGGATGGTCTGATTTAGTAAGTATTGCAGTTTATTTTTGATAATTAGAAGGAAATAATTTTTATATGTACTTCTTTCAATATATTTTAGTTTGTAAATCTTTTTCCTTGGAATTAAGTAATTTGGTTTTAATATGTGATTGTAAATAAGTCCTATCATTTGACATTAAACATTACTAATTATTAATTTCTAACTAACAAGGAATATTAGATAAAACATGACTACTTAAGAATATTCTGAAAATAGACTTTCATTTCAAAAAGTTTTATTTTATTTTAACTGAAATAGGGGGGGGACATAATTACTGCTCATTAAAAATAGTTTGTATTACCCCCTTATGTGTTCAAAGGGAAAATATTTCATCAACATATAAAAAGATAGGCCCATTAGTATACAGAATGTATTGTATAATGTGTATGCAGTGAGAAAGGGGATGGCTATTGAAAGAAATAATTGTGCATTAAACTTAGGTTACTTGGCAAGAAAGTTGATATATAAGTTGCTTTGCAACTCACTAGGTCTGGATAAAACAGTTCAGATAATTAGCACTTTATAGTGCCTAATTTAAGTAAATATGCATAATTTTAGCTTCAGCAGTATACATTCCAAGTTGTTATTGTTGAAAAGTCCATAAATGGGTTTAGTTTCTAGATGGCTGATAATTATTATCTGTTATAAACAGTTATTTTTAGTGCTTCACAATTAAAGAAGAAAAAAAAATCTTGTTCCTAATTAATTACAGTGAACTCTCGATTTATAGGGATAATATAGGAGAGGATATGTACGGTTAACTCAAAATCATGGTTAATCCAAAGCCAGTAAAAAAAGGAAAACTATAATATATGGAAATAAAAATGTTACAAGGCAATTAATTTACCAGTACAGTATTTGTAGCTATAGTAAATAAAATAAACTAAGATTTATAACTTAAAAAAGCTAAATAACATAATGTTCACCAGCTTTTGCCAAGACATATGTATGGCTTAACGCAAAACAATATTTAGTATCTTGTATAAAAATTGTTTAGCAGGAAATGGAAATACATTGTGACCCTTGATGAAGCATGGGCTTATAAAAATAACTGCGGTGGGGGGGGGAAGGCCTATTTATTATCAAAAGTGACGAATAGAAAATTACAGATCTGGTTGTGTCAATGCAGAGAAAGTGAGGAGTTTATGATTGTCACAGGACTGTCTTACAGTGGGAACTTAAAAATAAGTAGAGTGCGAAAATAAAAATCAACTTGGTGTTTACAATATTTACAGAAGAAATTCCATTTCTTTATTTCAACATCTTTCAAAAAGTGAAACTTCTTTGAGGCAGAGCAACAAATTATACTTCGAAAAATAGCACTACATTTCTTGACAAAATGGTGACTGATACTGGTAATGCATATAACACATCAATTAGTAAGTCCCGGGACTAACTAAGAAAACAACATCCATTTCGCAAAATTCACGTTTATTCATGTACATAATCACCATCAATAGCTATGCAATCATTCCAACGCTTTTCTAACTATTTGATACCATGCTTGTAAAACGATTTGTCCTTGTCCACAAAATAAGCTTTAGTGGCAGCGATGACTTCCTCATTCGAGCCAAATCTTTTACCATGGAACATCTTTTTGAGATCAGCAAACAGCCAGAAGTCGCTGGGGGGCTAAATCTGGGGAGTATGGTGGGTGGGGAAGCAGAGTGAAGTCCAACTTGCTCAATGTAACAGTATTTGCATTGTCCTGATGGAAGATGATTTTTTCCTTCATGTGCGGTCTTTTTTTTTTTGCGATTTCATCCTTCAGACCCACCAATAACAGGTACTGACTCCGGAGTGAAATAATGCATCCATGTTTCGTTCATTTTCACATACCGACGCAGTGACAAACAGCTCTGTGAATCGTCGACTCGCTGTTGCTTTTGTTCCATTGTGAGCACATGCAAATCCAGTTGATATGTTTACCATCTCGGCAATCTTGCAAACTTTCACTTTGCAGTCATTCATCACGATTTTCAACACTTATTTCACATTTTCCGGAGTGACTACTGTATTTGGCTTATCCGAGCACGCCGCATCATTTATAGCCGTGTGATCGCGCTTGAAATCAGCATACGAATGGCAAATGGTTGTTTTTGATCCTTAAATAGCAATGTTTAATCAATACTCAAAATTCGTTTTTCTCCATTTTGTCCACAAATGCACCAGTAGTGTCACTTTCACCACAGTAGCTTCGCTGTTTCCGGTCCGAAAGCCATGAAATTCAGACACGTGTCATTTGAAAGTTAGTTCTTTAGAACAACAAAGTCAAGTTGATATTACTATGCCATCTGTTGGTTAATCCCGGGACTTACTCAATGATGTGTTATACCTTTTCGATGTATTCCTGCAAAGTCCTCCGACGTTTCACCTATGGACTGTTGTGGCTTTGGTCTCCTGAAAAGATTTCTAAGTGCAAACCTACCGCAATAGATGGATTATGGAAAGGAGTGGGAGAAGAATAGAAACCAATATGCCTGGAAATTTTATAAAAGGCACTTTTTTTTCTATCATGGAAATCACAATGCAGACTTATAATCCAGGAAAAAGGCTATTGGATTGAGCATTAAAAAAATACTCTTTATATTTTAAACATTATTAAACTGCCCTGAAATCCTTCTAAAATGTGTAAAACCTGTTTGCATATATGACAGATTTTAATTTTTAACAAATTACTGTTCCAAAATGGCAAACTGACCTGGGTAGCAGGACCATACCTTCAAACTGGGGCAGTGCTAATAAAGCAGGATGTCTCATAAGCCCATCTAAAATGATAAAACATATAATTAAAAGCAATTTTTTTAAAAAAACAGGTAGGCTTATATTTGTGAAATTTATTACTAAATATTAAAAAAAAAAATTAAATATCCTGCCAAGTAGGTTTCTTTTTATTTAAACTGAAATTAAACAAGTTGTTAAGTGGTGTCCTCCATTGATATTTGTGGCAAGTTTGCAACACTGTGTTGATTTTCAGAGTTACACCTTTCAGTAATTGAACATTAATTGTTGATGTTTGTTGTGACAGCAGTAGCACAAAAATTATTTTCCTTATTCTAAGTACAGTAGCAGTGGTGGCACCGTAGCTAAAAATAGTGCTGGTGCTGTTCCAACAAATTTTAACCTTTGTTTTAAAATTTTATAAATCGAAACAAACATGTATAAAAAGAAAATTTATTTTAAAACTTCATAAAATCTTACAAGAACAAAATGAAACATTTCTTAATTACTTTAACCTAAATTTTTGCAGTTCAATCTTTTATCTATTCATTTAAATATGAAATCCGTTCTTCTTGTTTTAGTTGTAATAATTTTCTCCTTGATCTCTGGATGTCAACTGAGGAAATTTTTCTCTATTGAAAGCACTGCAAGCGCATTTAGTCTTTCCGAATTCATAGTGCTTAGAAAAGTTTTCATTCTTTTCAATGTTGAAAAGCAGTGTTCTGCCTGTGATGTAGTCAGGAGAACTTTCAAGAGAATTTTTATCAGTTCCGTAATTTCATTAACATCATCTAGATTATTTTCCAAGATAAATTTCAGTAGCTCAATTAATTTGCAGTATTAATGAATATCAGACCTACCATAGAATACTTTTAGTTCACTTTCAAGCTTTTCTTTGTCAATCATTGGATACACTTCAATGGTCAGCACTATTTCTTCTGTAAGATATAACTAAAACTAGCAAAGCATTTCTTGTTGAACAATATAGCAGCAGCTAAGTGTTAAGTGGGAAAATATCTGTCCATTATGTACATACATGTAAAGTCACATATTTCCTTAGTTTCTGCCATCAGTGTCTTTGAAGAATTCTCACAGAACTTTGCGTTTCTTAATTCTAAAATAGCAGTTTTGAAATTTGTTATATATTCTTTAACTTTAAACACACTAATTTTTCTGGATTGCATTTGGTTGTATATTACAGGGTTCGTATGGTCCTTAAGAGTCCTTAAATTTTTTGGAATCGACTTTTGGTCCTTAAAAGTCCTTAATTTTGGCCAAAATCAGTAGAAGGTCTTTAATTTTAATCATCCGAAATTTCTGTCTGTTTTTATGACTGCCATTTTGAGTGTGAATTAGCATATAGAAGGAATATTTTTGGCAATTCAATGACGTATATGGTTATCTTTTGAATGGGTTCATGCGGTTATAATTTGTTTCTATTTTTAATATAAATGACGAGATACTCGAGTTTCTAAGCAAGAAGTGAAACATAAGCATTTCGAAATTCATTTATTGTAATAAGAAGCTCTTAAACAATTTTCACTTTTGGGAATGTGAATTATTTTATTAAATGGTTCTAAATTTGGCGACTTGTCAACATTTTGGTGATTTTAAGACCAGTTTCTATAAAAAAATTTTAATTCTGATATCAGAATTTTCGACGATTTTTTTTTGCAAAAACATCATAACTTTGATAAATAACATTAAAATAAAACATTTTTATTTTCTGCTGTCATATTATAAAGTTTTATTTTGGCAACTTATACAATATTTTGAACCTGAAAAATAAACAAGGTATAATGCTATAAAGCACAATTTACGAAACAACTCTTAGCAAAAGCAAAATTCTGTGTAATTAATTAAAAACATCTTCTTTTTAATTTTTTCATAGTAAGCGTTTTTCCTATGTAATTGTCTCGGAATATTAGAAATTCTCAGAATATGGATCAGTTTCATCTATAAAAGTAATTTTACACTTTTCCCTTCTTTTTTTTGCAAAATATTTCTGGCTTTTTGCTGTTACAGAATTGGTTGCGATAATTTTTCTTTAGTATTTTTGACATTGCAACTTGGAAAATTTAGAAGGATTTGAAAGCAAGATTTATAGATCCACGATTGTAGAAGATTCGAGAAATATGTGACAAAGTGAAAAATGTCTCCATGGTATTAACGCGTAATGGATGTATTTTACAGAATGTTTGCAATGAATTTCTTACTTTTTGGAGAACGTCTGGAAGAACAATGAAGACATAAATATTATTTGAGTGTTTTATTCTTGATACTTGAATCTTTTTCTTAACATGTTCATCTTCCCTTTATTTTCTCTACTTTTCACTAGATACAAGCATGGAAAATATCAAAAATGCTTCGAATTGTATCCCTTGGGCAGGCATTATAGAAAGGGATTTTTTTTATTAATTAAAAAAAATTGAAAACTTACAATTTAAAAGATCCATCTAATATGTTTTAATGCATCATACACATTTTCCCATTTGATGCAATCTCTGTGGATCCTAAATTCGACTGCATAGGGCCTTTCTAAATTCTGCTTCCAATGGCTGTCTAAATTCTAAAAGTTTTGTCATTTCTAGATTTTGTTGTTTAGTGTGTCACTAAATTCTAAAAATTCTGCCACATCAGCTCTGTAACTGGCCTTTACCATATATATATTTCATATTTCTTCTGAATTCCATATTAGTAAAGAAGTTATTCACTTTTTCTATACATTCTCAATCCATTTAGTGATTTTAGAAAAACAGAAATCCTTAATTAAATCCAAAAATTCTAAAATGAAAAAGAAACATGCTGAAGAAAGAAACTGAATGCATAAAGAAAATTATTCTTCAAAGATATGTGCAGTTATTATTATGTAAATTACGCAATTGTTTATGATTTCAGCCTTTACTATAATTTTCCATTTCTGTTTCCTCATATGATAGAGTTACTGAGCCAGATTAAACTAAAATTAAATTGTATAATTTTTTACCACTAGTCCAACTTTTTAGTTTGAATTTGACTGTTCTTGTTTAATTATGTCACCGTGATATATAATTGACTTTGTTAGCATCAGAACATGCGTTTATGTTTGTTTTAAGTTCTTTTCAAATAAAAGGCTTATTTAAACCTTTGTCCGATATTGTAGTTACTTTCAGACATAGTGATAATTTGCTTCACGTCTATCGGGGGTTTTGGACTATTTAACTTTTACCAGATCAAGTAAACCCTCATAGGTACATTGTAGAGAGGTTGACAAATTAGGAGATAAAGCACGCAGAAACTAGCGAGAGCATTGGTTTGCATATTGAGACAAATCTCTAATTATTGTTAGAAAATATGCTTAAAGAAAGGAAATCGGTATAAACTAGCCAAAATGTTTGGGAAGGCTTCAAATTAAAATGACTGATAAATATTTTGTTGAGTGTTGTTGTTACAAAACATAAATGTTTTGTAGCTTTTAATGTGTAATTATTCTAATATCGTTTAAGAATCAGTGTCATAAATAACATGTACTACTACCACCACCACTCGTGAACAAAGCTCAGATCGCATCAATTTACGAGTGTTAGAGAAAAAACTCAATCAGAATGTCGGGGTTCTAATTTTTGAAATAAATAGTTAAAAATACTTTGCTTCTTTGTGTACCACCTATTTTTTCTTGCGTACCACTGGTTGAGAACCTCTGCTTTAGACTGACCAATTACGTGACAAAATAAGACATAAAAAAATCAAAATAAAGCTAACTATTAGTAAAACGTAAACGTCACTTGTTTTCTTTCAAATATGTCCAACCTATTATAAATGCTACTTGTAAAATATTTAATGCTACTTGATAAACTGCATGAAGTTTATTTTATTCTCAAACTTATTAATAATTATGTTAATTAATTTACATTTGGCAATAATGCATACTACTTATGGATCTATTTTATTTTTAGGATGGTATTAGAAAAGTGAAATTCAGGCATAGAATAAAATTTTTAGTTGAATTTATTCAGTTCCCATATGCTCATAGGTCCTTAATTTTTTCATTAATGGTCTTTAAAAGTCCTTAAAAGTACTTAATTTCTGTGTGTAGAAATGTGTACGAACCCTGTATTATTTCAACATGAGGCATAATTTGATAAAAAAGCTCTAACCAAAACTTTAAATTATCATTATTTAGATATTTTAAAATTCCTGTTGCTTCTGCAATACGTTTGATGTTGACTGAATTTCAGTAAGGCAATTTTTTAAGGGTTGAAAATTTTCATGAACTCTGTTTATTGTCTGTATGTTGGCGTTCCGCCTTGTGGAGGAAGGACTTGGAATGCTAACGTCTATATGCTTCTTTAGAATGGACACATTGCAGTGATCTTGAGAAAAATGTTGGAATAGCCAGAATTTCAGAAAAAAATATTTTTGTGTTACGTGAAATACTTGCTGCATTTCTCATTATTTAATTAAGTTGAGTGAAATGTGCATTAGTATCAACTGCTTTTATTTTTGCTTGAACTCCTGCTTTTTTGCCTTTCATGACATTTGCACCATCAAATGTCTGAGCTATCAATTTTTCTTCATTTCGTTCAAGGATTATGTCCAATTATTCTAAAATACATTTTGATATGCCATCTGCAGTTTGATTTTCTGGAATAAAGAATCCCACAAATGCTCAAATATTTTCCCATTTAATACATACTGTAGAACAAGGACCATCTGAGTGTGTTCCGAAACATCTGTTGTGTCATCATCCATTAAAGCTTTTCTAATTTCCGTCTTTATCTCCTCATGGTGTATTTGAAATAGGCAACCAAGTATCTCATTCTGAATGGTCTTAGAAACACATTTGAAGACTGCACTAGTTTCTAAGTGTTTCTTCAAATATGAATCTAATTTAGATGCAAAATTTACTAATCCTCTAAATACTCTTGGATTTACTGAACTGTCTTTTTCATCATGTCCGCGTAAGGGAGTTTCAAAGTTTCCACAAAAGAAAAGGCAGTCTATTATTTTGCACCAAATTTCACGGTTCTTTATAACCTTTATGTTATGCTCATTGACTGAAAGTCTGTATCCCTCACTAAGCTTCTTAATGTTTCCTAAAAGTGACAGTGAAACTACATTATCAACGTGCTTCTTTTACTTCTCATGCTTTTCAGATTTTTCTTTCATTTTGCTTATACAGTCAAAAGTCGTTAATTCGGACACCCATAATCCGGACCTCAAAGCTAAAAACTTTCTGCGCATGCGCCGCGTTGACACATGCGCATAGGCGTTTTCGCATGCGCGATAGACCTTTACGACTGCGCATATGCGTGTGCGCAAGCGCAGAATACGTTTTCACATGCGCATTTAATGTATAACAGATGGTATAAGCTAAAATTATCTAATTATCTATTTCAGTTAATGTTTATTATTGCGTTGTTCCTTAATCTTCGAATTGGATGCAGCTTATTATTTTTTGCTGACTGTAAGATCAATTTTATAAAAGTAAACTTGAACTTTCGATTATGTCAAATAGAAATTCCGATGCTGGAGCTCCCAATGGATCTACAAAACGAAAGTATGTTTCGATGTCCATCAAACAAAAAGTGGAATTGCTGCAAAAAATGGATAAAGACATGAAAAAGGTGACAGAGAGGTTAATGAAAACGAAAAAATTTCGATTGAAACGACAAAAATTCGACAAGTTAGTCGGTATTCTCGGTACAGCAATTACGGGACTTGAACAGAGGAACTTTGTAACTGAACAAGAAATTATGTCTGTTTATAGAATTAAAGAGAAAGTATTATCACATGAAACGAAGCAACTTAAACAACTTACATTGGAAGAAATGTTTAATAAAGTAAAAAATAAATATTAAGCTTTTTCTTTTTGTAAATTTTCATACCCTTTAGATCATAATTGTTCTTTATTTCATAAATTACGGTTTCATATTTTTAATTTTAGAATTTCTGCATGCCATCTTACAAGATTTAAACTGATGATCTATAATCCAGAAAAATCGATAATCCGGAATCGCCGAAGTCCCGACGAGTCCGGATTAACGACTTTTGACTGTATTACTGAAACCATCATGTGTCCACATTACATTACCTCCAAACAGCAAGCATGGGAAGCAAAACAAGCATTTTTTACTTCACAACCTCAAAGCTAACTTTTTCATTGGTACCATTCAAAATTGAAACTACAAATATATTTCTTGTTGTTGCTGTGCCTGGCTGACATATTAGAATATCGGGTTGAACGACCTCTTTTCTTAATTGTAACTTTCTCATGGAGAGACAGCTGTGAAAACAAAAGCTCTTGAAGTTAACTTACAGTCACAGAATTTATTACTTGAGGATGCAAGGAAATGGTTAAAGTTTCCTGTAACATAAAAGAACCAAAAAAATTAATCAAATAGAATAGCTGAATAGTCTGATCAAGAATATGGTATATGGTTTTTTAAACACAGCACATGCAGAGTAAAAAAAAAAAAAGAACCACCTCCCAATGGCGTGCCAGATTTGGCACTGCAAGAGCGATGGTGTTCTTCTTCCTCTCGGCCACGTGTACTGCTTCCTAAGTGCGCAGTCACAGAACAGCCAAATACCACATGGACGGAGTAAAAAGAAATCTCGTTTCCAATAACACGGCAGAATTTCGGCACTGCAAGTGCGACAGTGCTCTTCTTTCTCCCTGGCTCATGTGCTGCTTTCTGTGTGCACATATGCAGAACAGCCAAACACCATGCCACTGGAACTCTGAAGCATGCAGTTCCATACAAAGACTTTTGTGCCTTTTCATAAACTGGGGGATGGCTACTGACATTAAGCTTAAGGATTATATATCGTAGAAGTATAAAGAAAGAATTAAAGAATGAAGGGCGCATTATATTAAATATTAAAAATAATAAGCAGAAGTAGCTGGTGCTGCAGTTCCACATTGCATATTACAAGCTGCCACTGTACAGTAGAATAGGTTTGACTCCTGTCACCCATGCGTCTAATTGTGCAACACAAATGTACGTGCATAACGCAGACTTAATCAATTACAGGTTTAATGTCACTGTCTTAGAACTGTCTTCCCTGACTTACTGTATGGGTCATCTGAGACAATGAGGAAATTGTAATTTGATGTATGACTGCGTTAACCAGCTTGTATGTTTCTTCGACCTTGCAACAGCATTGGCAGCTTTCTAGGCAGGGTCTTTTAGACAGGGCATTGGCATGTCCATGTGACAATCCTTTCAAGTGGTGGATAGTGATGTTATATTTCTGCAGTCTCTGTACCAACTGGTTAGTTGGCTTTCAGGATTCTTGAAATTTAAGAGCCAGGTCAGCAAATCATGATCTGTCCAGAGCAGAGATTTTCTGCCATAGTTATGGTGGAAATGTTCTATGGCTTTAACTATGGTGAGCAACTCTTTCATGGTACACAGTAACTCCTCTTTGGTTTAGATATATGTTTGCTATGACATGTTCTTGACCATTTATTTCATTGGACAAACCAACACTTCATTGTGCTCATCCAGGTCATAGGTTGTCATGCTGAGGATGCATCAGGATTGTCGCAGATGTTACAGCCTCCTTCAGTTTGTTAAATGCATCCTCAGCTTCTTTTGTTCACAATAACTTTTGCTTGCTCTGTGTTAGTTTGTGAAGATGGTCTTGTGATGAAAGGAAGAAAAGTCCTTCACAAATCTCCTACTGTAGGTAGAAAGCCCGGGAAACTCCTCAGCTGATAGCAATTTTCAGAGCATCTCCAATCTTTAACTGTCATTTGCCTGGATTTAGCTTTGGATTATCTTCCTTTAATTTCTGATGCACGTTTCTACGAGTTCTTCAGAACTTTCCCCTATGATGACGACTTTGATGATGACAGGCTTTGTAGAATTCTCAGTACCGTCTCCATCAGGCTTTCAAACCTTGCCGTCCAACCGTCATCACCTTGAATTCCCAAATTTTTTTTACATAGTAAATGGTGTCTTTTCTCGGTCTGAATGTACATTCTTTAAATCAAACACTGAAAACCACTTGCTTCCGGTCCTCAATTCTAGGAAGAGATAGCTGTTCTTCATGACATCATTCAAATGCAATAGTTAACACAAATCTGTTTGAACCATCTTTCTTTCCAACCGCTGTGATGGCCTGAGAACTTGCTGAAGGCTCAGTAACATCCCTTTTTGCATGTCCTTTACAAGTTTTTCTACCTATTCCTTTTTAGCAATTGGTAGATGTCTCGGATATTACTTAATTGGTGTTTGATCTCCTGTATGTTGGATGATATTAGTGGATGTTTTGTCCTGCAGTAAATCCGATGTTATGCTGTCTGAAAATACTGTGACTGGAGGACCGTTGGTTTGTTTAACACAGGGCATGGAGTGCATGCTGCAACCATTTCACCTTTCTTAATGACTTTTTTTTTGTATCAGTTTGGCAACTCTCACCAGTATGATTGTCCTCAGTAGTCAGGGAATGCAATGTCTACTAAGTACGTCTGTTGGGCTGTTATAATTTTTAGGGTATTCTATTCCAAAGTCCAAAGAAAAACGGTATTTCGTTAGAAAGTCTAATCCAAGTATGTGAGGGTCTGTAATATCTTCCACATAAACTGTATGATGGTAGATAACATCCCAAACATAATATGAAAGGTTTTTAACTTTTTGTTTATTCCACCTCAAGGAATTTATTTATGTGTTTAAATTATCTAGATGAACAATCACTTGATCCACTAGCTCCTGGACATAAGCAGCCTGCAGTTGGATGATGCTCTGTGTGTGTTGCTTGCTGGGCTGCCTCAAATTTAATAGCATACATTTTATAGCAAGTACTTTTTATATCCTTAACATCGGCCATTCGCAGGGCTTTCTGTATCTCAGGATCCCAGATGCCATCAAATGAAGTACTTCAGGGCAAGGATTTCTCTTATTTCAGTGGGGCAGTAAAAAAGAGGCGAGATGAGACAACCTTTCAACATCTGTAGCAAGTGTGAGTGTTTCAGTTTGCCTTTGTTGTCTTTAACTGAAGCCTGCTGTATTCTGTTAAACGTTTCTCAGCAAAGCACAGCTGCAGTACTCCAGATAAAGCTTTTAACTTCTGATTTTCGGGCAGAATATGAAAGATATTCCTTGCATCGTCTGCTCTCAAAGAAGCTGTGAGATGACAGGCTTTAATTTCGGAATCACAGGCATTTGCATCTTCTCTTAGAGAGAACTGATTCTTGTACACTTGTCATCACATATGGATAGCTTTAGAGAGGTTTGAGAAGACATAGGTAGGAATTTAAAGCCATCAGAATTGTTTCAAGCTGTCACTATAGATTTCTTCAAGCTATCAACTCCCTTGGCGACAGCAGAAACTTTGTCATCGATTTGTTGTTCGATAGCATAGACAACTGTTTCTTCGATTTGTCGTTCAACAGCATTATCTCTTTCTTCATTTTGTTGTTCAACAGTAGCAAAAACTCTGTCTCTAATTCCTTGAAAAAAAACCATGAAACTTATTGTTATGGAAAAATATTAATTTTATTTTTAACCATGAACTTGAATTTTGAAATCATGAACTTTATTTTGAACTATGTATATTCTGTGTTCAATAGCCTCAGATTTGTTTATATTATGGCAGTAATTTATTTGTCTTTTAATTTTCTCTTCACCTGCTTCAATCTTTTTTGACACACTTCCATCTTTTGTTAAACTGCTTTCATCTCTTTGACAGACTTCATGGGCCCTTTCACCTTTTCGTGACGGGCTTTCATCTATTCTTTAAATTCAAGCAAAGGCTGTCACCAGCTGTCAGTTGCTTCTTCATGGCAATTGTCTTGGCAAAAAATTGTATTACGTTCATATACTAGGTTCATAAGGAACTGAATTCGCACAGAATCTGTTGATAGATTGATGGAATTTATTTTTCCAAAAAATACAGTTCTGGAACTTTTCTTAGAAAAGTACTCTTACAGCTGTCCTCAGTATGACAACACAATCAGTAGTTACTACTTAAAACTGCTAAGAACATTGAATACAAGGCAGTACGAAAAGTCTCAAATGCCTAAGCTTGCATGGTTGATCTCTCTATATTTTCAGCTAATTTCTGAACGAAACTGATGTTTTCACCAGTCTTATGTAGTTTTTCCCTATTGTCCAAGATATTTCCAATACCTTTGATTTCTTAAAATTGCTAGAAGGAAAAACTGTTGCAGTCACGTAGGGATTGATCTAGTTACATGACACGGGGATTGAACCAAAATGTTTGCAAGTGGTTGTCAAGTTTAGTGACTTTTGCTATTTTCTCATGAAATTTGGTGACAAAAATTAGTCTCAAATCATTGCCAGCTTGTCACTCAGTATCTCTCCGCTTTGACGAGATATGAAATGGACTTACTCTTGTAACCCTGTTTCTCCATGGATGCTTTGCACTCTGAAGCCTTTCAATTTACATTACACAAGAGATTTTACAATTTAAATGTAATTTCAATAAAAGTATTTACATGTATTCAAAATTCATTATTATATGTTGAGTAAAGTTTCGATCCATGTGCTAAATTACTGATTTGGTTTCGTACCTTTTTCACAGAGGGAGCATGAAATTAAGAATATCATTGAAAATTTATTTGTCTTAATGAAATATTAACTCAGTTTTAACACTATAAATATATGATTTTTTTTTTTTCTTTTTTGGTATGTTATTCAAGACTTTTAACTGATTATATTCTACATTTTTGTTTCAAGCATATTCCAAATGAGGATTCAAATCAGCAGCCAGATATTAAATTTTATGTAATAAAATCACTAATAAATGCTAATATCAGGATCACTTATAAAAAGAGTTCTAGGTAGCTCGGTAACTTTTGAAGATTTTATTTTCATTTTAAGCAGCAATAGAATTTATGCAATTATTTAAGGATTGGGTAAAATACTGGATTAGGTACTGGAAGTACTCGTAATACACTCACTTCCAAAAGTTAAGCACGGAGAGGAAAATGCTAATTTCAGAAGCCAATCAGAATTGGAGAGGATGCAATTCGCTGCAGAGGTAGATGGAAGTATGCAAATATGTTAGGTAACAACCAATCACGCTTTCATGTCAAGAAATATGCAATAAAGGCAGTCTTATAAGAAGCCAGCTTTTTGAAGGGTTACAGAAGTTGGTTGCAAGTGCTGATAGAAGGTGTTTAAAACTTTCGTGCAATTTGTTTTCAAGACATACGTGTTTCTATGACTTTCAGAAGACAAATGGAAGATTCTGAGCGCTGGTGTGCTGTGGGGTGCATTGAAGCAGGACAGTCGATCACAGATGTTGCTTGTTTCTTCGGCATTCATCATTCTGTAATTTCACATTTATGGAAACAATTCCAAACCACACAGACGGTTGTCCGAAGGCCCGTAGCCGGTTGCCCAAGGGTTACAACCCCCACGAAAGATCGATATATTGCTATTGTAGCCAAATGGAATCACAGAACGACCTCCACATGTGTGAGATCTATGGTTACAGCGTCCATCGGTAAGGTGATATCTGCACCTACTGTATGCTGAAGATTACATATGAGTGGACTGTATGCCAGGGTACCTCGAGTTTGTGTTCCTCTATTCGTCCAATCAAGAGGGGCATGATTACAGTGGTGCCGGGAACATGTTAATTGGAATGTGTCTGACTGGGGCAATGTCATATTTACTGATGAGTCAAGATTTGCTCTGGAGCCAGATGACAAGCATATAAGGATATGTTTGAAGAAAAAACACGCCATCAGTCCCAAAACATCACTGAACATCACGCATTCCGAGGCGGAAGTATTATGGTGTGGGCAGGGATTTCATTAGGATTCCACACCGACCTGCACATCTTTAAACAGGGTTCTTTAACAGCTGTCCAGTATCGAGATGAAGTTCTAGAACCCATTGTGAGATTATACGCTGCAGCAGTTTGCCTTACTTTTGTTTTAATGGACGATAACGCACATCCCATAAAGCTGACATCGTCAATGACTACCTGGAAAGTGAAGGGATTGCGCGTATGGCGTGGCCAGCATATTCGCCTGACCTTAATCCCATCGAAAATCTTTGGGATGCTCTCGGCTGTGCTGTATCTTCATGTTTCCCACCTCCAGCCACTCTTATTGAGCTAGAAACTGCTGTACAAGAAGAAGGGTGATTGCTTAATTCTGCGGTTGTTGACCACCTAATTGAAAGCAGGGTCACAAGGTGTAAACTTTGTATACAGATGAGGAGCATCACATACCCTATTAATGTCCTTTTTTTTTCATTTTATGCTGTTTATTTTCACTTTATACATAATTCTGTTTAATTCTCCAGTATGTCATTATCTGATAACTTACAAAAAGTTAATATTCTTTTCATTTCTGTATATAATTATTTTGTTTTATGCATAAATATATATGCTACTTTCCTGCCGAATTTTGTGTCTATCAAAGTAGTATTTGTTGATTTATTTTTGCATTTTACATCTTCGTGCTTAACTTTTAGAAGTGAGTGTATTTATCAATCAAAAAACTTTGTACAAACACTCTCATTGAAGAACTAATATTAGCTAGTTTTCTTGTTTTATAACATGGCTGAAGGGAGTATTGACATTTTAAAAATTGACATGATTAGAATATGAAATTTATTTCTTTTGGAAATTAACTGCAAATAATGAAGTTTTACTTTTTTTAAATGCAATGTATTATCAATTTAGTGAGGACGTGATTGTTAAGCATTTCAAGATTTCTTGTGAATTTTTATACTACTAATTTATATTAATGATGATCAACTAGAAATATGCTGGCTGCATGAGGTTTTCTTCTGTTGCCTGCGGGTAGCTTGGTAAAATTTACAGTCATTGAACAACAGATTTCCAAATGCATGTGCTTTTTCTATACTTGTAACTATATTCAGAATTTGCTGAAAATCTCTGAAAACTGACTTTTGCAAACATGTTCTTTGCATTAGCATTTATGGTATTCTGAGTTACTTGTACATTTTAAGGCTTAAATGTTAAGATACATATACCTAAAAATGTTTTCAAAATATTTTAAATTTCTTGTTTGTTTAATCTTATGCTTGGCTTTGGTGTTATTTTATTTGCAAAAGTGTTTATGAAGCTAAAGAGGAAATAAATATTACCAGATTCCTCAAGTAACTAATATTTATTATTTCGTAACATAGTTTCTATAACATAAAACTGTGATTTCAAATACTTAGTTGAATTGCCTCTCAAGTATATAAAAATTAGTCACTAATGAATTTACATAATCTCTCTCTTACATAAACTTATTTTATGCTATTCAAATTTCAATAATAATTTACATTGCATAATTTATTAGAGTTCTGTGATATTCATTAGAATTTCATATTAAATTTTTACACAGAATTCTTAAAGGAATCTAAATATAATTATGTAATTTATGATGTTAATGGGAATTTTTTAACAGGTTGAAAAGCTAAAGAATGATAAATCATTGTCAACTGATATGCTTAATGGTGCCAAGAAAGTTCTTGATATGAGGAATGCAATTACTAAGTTGATGACAAAGTGCCAGCGGATAGCATTAGACATGGAGGACTTGGTGGAAAATTTGAAGGAGAACAAAGAGAGTTCCTCTGGTTATGTCAGTAAGCAACCAGATTTACTGAATGATAGGTAAAAATCAAATGTGCACGTTTTATGTTTTGCATTTTTTTATTAGTTAAGATATTTGTAGGAAAGTAGTTTATAAAGCTGATTAAGCTACTTATTATACACTTCTGTAAGCTGTGAACGAGTGGTAAATTTAAAAAAAGGGGGGGGAAGAGGCTAAAATGTATTTTCTGCGAATGCTTAAGAATAGTTATAGTGCACGTAAAAATTTTTACTGACAACAGGTATGTTTTTATTGGATCTTTCCAAATTTTAGGAATTTTATGTGATCAAAATGTTATTCATCCATTGGACAACACATATGTAGTTTATCTGTAATTTATTGTTGGTGGGGCTAGCAAGTAGACCGTATTCAGTAGGTTGCCATTCATTGTAACACAAGGTTTTTTTAATTTATTTTCACCCCATCTGTGGTTAACCCATTAGCCGCTGGTGTTGCGTTGACGCAACAGTCAAAATAAATGCGTATATAAATATAACTATGTAAGATATTTTATACCACCAGATGATTTTGTGTAGGGAATATTATGAAGATTACTTCTGTAAAAAATATTTGCTTTCAACAATCATTTTGTTTATAATAATTAATCTCATACTTTAAGCAAAATTTTCGACCTGGTATTTTTGCCGAAAATATTTAACTAAGGAATCGCCGTCTTTATGAGTGATCTATTTTTAGTCAAGGTTACCATTTATCAGAACATTACATCAATCAGATGTTTATATTTGTGTTGGGAAGGAAGGGAAAACAGGTGTTGCGCTGACGCAACGTCAGCAGGAAACGGGTAGTCTCCTTTTTTAGTCATTCCTTTCGATGTACTGGTTTATGTTGTGGCTGCTTTAAAAATTTCTATAATGAGGTATCTTACATTAGAAGAAGCCCTTCAAAGATTTTTTGATGAAGAAACAGATGATGATAATGTTAATAATGACCAGAATGAAACTGATATTGTTGTTGTTTCCCCAAGAAATTGCAGAAGCTAGTGATGAAGAAAAAGGGAATGATAATATTTTAAATAATGATAATGATATTTTACCACGTGATATTGCTGGAAAAGTTGAAATTCGCATAAAAAGTAAATTTCAGCCTTCTAAAAGCAGTGGTAGTCATAAGAAAAAGTTTAAAAAGCAGAAAACTGAAAACTTGAAATGGATTAAAAAAGGAACCCTTAGTTATGTCTCAGAAAGAAAATAAAGAAAGAGATGGAAAAGAAACTATGAAAGGCATAAAACAAGTGGAGAGATTTTCGATTTTCTTTTTGGTTTAGACATTTACTCTCTTCTCTTTAAACAGACAAATATATATGCTCAGCAAAAAGATCTCCCAGAATTTATTGGATCTGAAGCCTATATGAAAATATTTATTGGAATATTATTGCTTATGGGATATCATTCTTTACCTCAAGAAGAAATTCATTGGTCATTTGATAATGTCCTGGACATTTCTGTTCCTATCATACGAGAATCGATATCACTTTTGTAGTACAAAAATGTGAAGTAGAATTTGCATTTAGCTGTCAAGAGTCAAATGACAATACTGATAAATTATATAAGGTGAGACCGTACCTAAACTTACTAAATATCATGATTTTTCTACTACTGGAAATAAAAAGTGTCTTTTAGATTTCAGACGCGAGATTGCATTATTCCTTTTGCAAACTCCTATTGAGAGTGTAGAATTAGCCAGAAATAGATCAGCAGCAGGAAGACCTAGTAAATTCAGCATTCAAAAACCATTGCATGGAGATGGTAGACATTTTATCATAAAGTCCATTAAAGAATTTTTAATCGTTATTAGATGTGTAAGGAAGGCACAAAATGCACCAAAGATGAACCTTTCTCCGATGAACTCTCCGCTTTCAATTAATTACGAAACTGATTAAGCCAGAGATTTATTTAACAACTAAATATGTCATTCAGCAAGATCTTATATTATATATATCCTGCAGAGCAGGTTTGAGAGCTCATTCATATTTTTGGCATGTTACTTTTCAAATTGTTTCAAAAACACTTCCCTCCCCTGCAAAATAACATTGTCATATGGCCAAGGATATGATTCCTTCAGGTGAGTCTTTTTTTAAGTTGCATGATTTCATAGATTTTTGGTTTTCATACAGAAACAATTAAACAGGTGGACTGAATGTCACTTGAGAAATGAACCAAGACTGAAAACATTCAAATCAGTCAAAAATCATGATAATGAATGTTTTTGTCAGTTGCCTTGATTATGAATTTCTGCAAACTGGGGAACTTGTTGACAAAGAATATATGTGCATTTTGTAGCATTTGCTTGAAGTAAATCGTAGGAAAAAAATGACCTGATTTTGCATTGTTATAATTCACCTGATCTCAACAGCTATCGCTGTTTTACAATTTCAAGTCAAAGATTGGTAACCTCATTTTGAACGTCCAACGCAGAATGGGAGAGAGAACCAGCAAGATTTAGATGCAGGTGTGTAAAAAGGTAGAAGTCCAAAGTAACGATGTTCAGGGCTATATGGGGGGTTGTGTTAAAAGATCCCATTCAAAGTTCAGTCACTTCTTACTTTCAAGGGTTTTACCTTTTTCCAGATACTCTTTATGGATAATACCACGGCAATCCCACCAGATACAAAGCATGATTTTTTTTTATTCGAGTTGCGCTTTACAATGCTGCTGATGGACTATCCAGGCATAGACCAATCTTCTTCGCAGCCTGTGTTGTTGAAGTAAATCCACTTATCATCACAAGTGATGATTCGGTCGAGAATTTTGTTCTTGCATTGATATGAGCAGATTAGTGCAGGCCAAATATATCTATTTGTACCTGCTTGAGTTGGCTTATGTGGCACTCGGTGATTAAACTTATACATCAAGTTTATGTGATGCATAGTTCGACTAATGGAAAGGCACTAACGCCTAACCTCCTTAGCAAGCTCTCAAGTGTTTGTATATTGATCTTCATCCACAAGTTCTTGCAAGTGGGGCTCATCAACATCAGTAGGCTGGCCAGAGCAATCAGCTTCATGAATGTCATAGTCCTTGTTTTTGAACTTTCAGTACCACACAGTCACAATAGAGTCTTTCTAAAATTCTTGGTCTTGCGGGTTACACTACATAATGTTACAAAGACTTCACAAATGCGGCACCTGCAACAAATATAAGGTTTTTAATTTATCCAGTGATTGAACTTGTACGTCAGGTTTATGCATTGCATAGAGTGACTAATGAACATGGCAGGAGCGTATAACTCCTGAGCAAGCTCTCGAGTGGTTGCGTACTGGTCTTCATCAGCAAGTTCTCGCAGGCGGGCCTCATCAACATCAGTAGGTCGGCCAGAGCGCTCTACTTCTTGAATGTCATAGTCCTTGTTTTTGAACTTAAGTACCAAACCTTCATAGTGTCATATGATGCAACATTAGTATCTAAAGCTTTGCACATGATTTGGTAGCATTCTGTAGCTGATTTTTTTGCAACATAACTTGAAGTAAATGATGGTTCTAATCTGGTAGTGTGATAGTTTCATTTGAGACACCTTGTACTTAACACTTTTTTTTACAAATTTCACAGCACAGTGTTCTAAAGCAAGTCTCTTTCTTTCAAAGGTCAAAAATCATTTGACAAAATGTGATTAAACACACCAACACAAACTGTTTGTGCAGACGATATTTTTGGTGGCTGGAAACTTTCGTTAAAACCCGATGTGTTTTAAGTTCTGACCGATAAATTAGAATTTTGTTTTATGGAATCAGTTAAAAGCTTTTTGATCTCTGTAGTCTTGTTAGATTTAATTTGCTTTTATTTTTTGTTTTCTCTTTAGATTTTATTATTACATTTTAATCTATGAAAAATAATTATTATCAACAATTGAATTTTAGAAGATTAATTAATAAACATTCAATTGATCAAATTTTGTAATCTTTGAAATCTTACATTTATATATTGTTAATTTTTATATATTTGATTTTCATTACAGAATGCATTTGACTTCATATCAAATGTTAGGCCTGAATTGGTTGTTACTTATGCATAATCAAGAAGTGAATGGAATTTTAGCAGATGAAATGGGTTTAGGCAAAACTGTTCAAGCGATAGCATTTCTTGCTTACTTGAAAGAAATAAGCATTTCTGGACCTCATTTAATTGTAGTTCCATCTTCAACTTTAGGTAAGTTTTTACCATGGTTATAAATATTTCAAAAATATATTTATTTTCTATGTTTTCTGTATTTTTTTTTAAAATTCGTCATTTTTAAAGTAGACAGGAATGAAGTTTGAATGATAAAATGATATGCAATTTCTAACTTTGAAAAATGTTTTTATTCGGAATTGCTTTTATAATTAGCTTTTGATTAGGTAACACATAAATGTGCATGCACACTTTAAACAATTATTCTTGAATATTTAGTGTATAAAATGTAAATTTTTCAGATGCTATCATGATTAAAATTTTAGTTAAATATTTAATATTAGAAACAATCCAGTTTGAATTAGGCATCATTTACTTACAATTATTACTTTAGTAATTGATAGAAAAAAAAATGCCAGTTTTTTAATTTTAAAACTTTAATGAAGTATGCCATTTTCAAGCTTTGTTAATTTTAAACATAGCTTTGGAAGCCATGGTCCATTTTAAAAAATTGTAAATGTTTATAAGAAATACATGCCTTTTTTTTTTCTGCCATATACCAAATTGTATTTAATTTGATTAGTGATTGATTTATTCTATATGTAGCAAACTGGATTTCAACTATTTCTGATTAAATACATGCATTATATTTTAGATAATTGGAAGAAAGAACTACAAGTATGGTGGCCCACTGTATCTGTAATCTGTTATCATGGGAGCCAAGAAAGCCGTCGTGAACTACGTATGCAAATCCTTAATGATGAAGTAGATGAATTTGATGTGATGATCACAACGTAAGCAATTTCCTTAAGTACTGAAATTTATATGCATTATGATATCTTATTAAAGATTTTTTATGCATTATGATATTTTATTAAAGATTTTTTATTGGAAAGATGCCAGTGCTTGATTATGCTAATTGAAATTAGGCATTTAAATTTATTTAAATTTCTGTGTAAATATTGTATATCCACTAAATATCTAATATATATACTTTAGTTAAATTTTGTTTGAATGATAAAAAGGTTTCTTCCTTTTTTATGAGCACATATAAACTGAGTAAAACTGGGGTTGCAGCACTGCTTGTTGGAATTGTTGGAAAGCTTTTATAAAGAGGGGTCATGTCATGACAAAGTATGCAAATGATCAAAGTTACTAAGTTCTGTAACATTCACTGTAGCTAGTGTGAAGCAAAACCTTTTATAATTACTAACATCTATCAAACAAACAAATTTTAAATTTTAAAGGAAATTACTTAAAGTACCTTTTTACTGACCATTACGGGAATAATAATCCTTCTGTCACCCAGCTGTATCACCAGAAATTGTAGCACCCACTCTGCTGCTCGTTGTCAGTGGACTTCTGTTTGAATAACTTGCATGTAAATGCAGAACAGCATCATTTTCAACATTTAATCTCAGTTTCATTCTTTTGCTTCATTTCTGATATGAACCAATAGAAATTATAGGATATTTGGAGAGCAAAACAGGTTGGCATTTCTCAGATTTATATGAAATAATTATGTAAACATTTTTTTCTTTCATATTTTAAAGAAATAAAGATGATTCTGTCCCCTCCCCATTTTAAATCTTATGAAAACGAGACTAATGACAGTGCTTCTTCGCCTTTCATACGTTTTGCTATTCTCTACCATACCAACACATTATCATTTGGGATTAGCTAAATTCCCCTTCCTGTGCATTACTGATAAGGAAACAGGTTACATGATGTATCAATCTCCTTTGAAAAACGTACTGTGAAGCATATGTAATCTGAAAACTAAATGGAGTCTTCCCAGTCAATACCAGCAAAAGTGCAGCTTTTGTAAGCAGTGCCAAAGTTCAGTACTAGTGTAGATCCATATACAACAAACATTTCACAAAGATTGTCTCTGAGGTATCACCATGCTATTATGGCCTGTCAGATTCCCATATGTGTTGCACATTGAAAATATCTGGCATGTTTCTAAATGAGACTGCTACAGGCTGAACTATTATCTCTCAAACAACAATTGAACAGATTGTGCAAGCAATATCATGAGATGCTATGCATCATTAATGGGTAGTAAAATGTAATATTAATAAAAAAAATATAACCACTTTATATTTGTATGATGATTTACATTTCCCATCTTTTTTCCTAGTATTTTATAAAGTCCTATTCATTGCCTGAATAATGACCATTCTAATTGCCATAATCTTATACAGTGTGTCGATAAATTTCAAGAAAATTGCAATTTATCTTCTTGGTACTGCAGTTTCAGTTTTACTTAGTGTACGATCAGATTATTTAAAATTAATTGTGACATCATACTCAGAATATCTGGAGCAACATAACATAGCATATGACTTTCTCCATAAAAGTGTTGTCAGTCATCACTCGTCGACATGATTTAAGGCTCAGGTGCAGTGCACGTTGTGTCAGGCTCGTGGGCTAAAAAAGCCTCATCCTGCATATAATACATATAAGGAGTGACATGGCTTTCCTAACATAACATGGCACAATGACTTAAATGAGAATAAATTTCGTGAAAAGCATTGATGAGCCCTGCGCATATATGTATCTTCGAGTCAGTTACTTCCGATGCCTGGAGATGTTTCAAGCAATAATGTCATGGCAAAGGTGGCAATAACGCATAACTTAAAAGTCGCAGGCTACCTTTACGGCTGCTGCCGTTCAAATGGGCAAAGAAGGATGATGGTAGAAGTTCTTCGGCGACTTGGATGGAGCTTACTGGGTCACGTGGTCCAATTGTGTACCTGATAAGTAAGTGCTTAATCTTGCTAATTGGGATTGAATTCTAAGGCATTGGTCAGGGGGCGGGGCAAGTTCGAATCTTACATATCTAAGTAGGTAGATTTAATAAAAAGAATAAAATGTTAAAATAAAATATCTGCAATCAAAGAGCAAAACGACATGATTAAAATGGTTGGTTCCTGTGATTTTTTACTTTTTTTTTTTTTTTTTTTTATTTTGATTGGTGTAGTTACAATGAATAATTTTTTTTTTTTTTTTTTTTTTTAATTAAGAGTAACTTTTTAGGTTTTAAATTAAAAAACTGCTTTGCATTGCTTCAGATTGTGGTAGCAACCTTAAAGGTATAGCATATGGCAAAAAACTACTATGAAAAGCATGTATTGTTTTCCACTTACCAGTCTCAGTTCCAAAATTTTCATGATATATTCCATTTTATTCTAATAATCATACCTGTTTTTATGTAGTCTGTATTTTATCAGTAGTTTGGTTATTTCTTTTTAAGAAATTATTTTTCTTGTTATGATGGAATATATTGTATTCGGTAAAGATTAATATTAATTAAAATTATATTTTCTGAATTTTATTAAAAATTTTGACATTTAAAAAAAGACATATTTTATGGTAATTCTAGTAAAATCTTTCATCTTGTATTCCAGCTCATTAAGTCATAAGTCATTGATAAGTGTACAAGGTAACCAAAAATGTTTTTGTCGTTTCTGATATGACATTGGAAGAGAGAACCCCAACATAAAAACAGTCACCAAACCTGGCAATGAAGTGGTTAGGATGGGAGTTTGGACATTGACCAAAAGTATAAAAGCGTGTTGCATCAGTACTTCAAACATAACTCGCACAATGACTTATTGAAATGGCCGCATCAAAGGCGCTCATTCGAAGTTGTTTGTTGTGGATTTTACAGGGGGCCTGTCAGCAGCAGAATCAAGTCGCTGAATTTGCCAGGCCTTTGGGTATGATGCCATTAACAAACGAACCACTAGGCAATGGTTCCAGAAATTTAGGTCTCTTAGTGATGCACCACACAGAGGTCGACCACATGTGTATCATATATAGACAATACTCCATTTGCACCACAGGAAAGGCATACAAGCTGAGCAAGTGGGTACCCTACTCATTATCCGATGCAAACAAGTAACAGCATGTCACTGCCTGTTTGACAGTGCTTTCTTGTCACCGTGATACATCCATATTTGCTAGAGTACTTACCAGTGATGGAAAGTGGGTCCAGTTATGTGTGTCTGGAATTCAGGCATTCTGGATATTGTTTGTCACCACAGGACCCTGTGCCTCACATTGCGAGACCTCTCCACCCACACAAGATCATGCTTTATTTGGTGGACTAGTCGCTAAGTGGTGCACGAATGAGCTCCTGCTAGTGGGCCAAACCATCACGGCAGACCTGTACTCGCAGCAGTTGGAACATGTGCATCAGGCACTGATGCATAAAGAGCCAGCATTGGTCAGTCGTAAGAGTTTACTCCTCCTCCATGAAAATGCGAGGCTGCATGTGGCTCGGAAGGCCAAGGATACCATCCAATGACTGGGCTGGGAAACACTATACCATACTCCCGAGACCTCGTGCCAGAGAACTGCCACATTTTGCATTCCCTGGACAGCCATCTTCATGGGAAATCCTTCAACAACTGGCCAGACCTTGAAAAGGCCCTCACGGACTTCTTTGCATCCAAGACTCCTTTGCATCCAAGATAAGTTCTATCTCGATAGCACTGTACAGCTAGCCACTCGTTGGCGAAAGGCATTGGAGGCCAATGGTGATTACTTTGAGGATTAGTGGTGATTATTATTTGTTTTATGACTTTTTCTTTCTGATTGCCCAAAATGGCCAGAACGTTTTTGGTTACCTTGTAATTATCATTTTGTTTTTTAATTACAAAACAATGATAAATGTTTAAATAAAGCAAAATTTGAAATATGAACAAAATTTAAATTTAAATTATACTCAACCTGTGAATATGTGTATGACCTCACTTATTAGTAGTGTATGGCTTTGTACTTTCTACTTTCAGTGTTTTAAAACTTGTATGAGCAATTTGATCAATCTTTTATTGGTACTTTATACCAAAATCAGTTTATTTTCCCCAACTTTATATAACTAATATTTATTAACCTAGACTATGTATTCCATAAGCCTCTTCTTCCTTACTTTCCCTCATTTCCTGTGATCTGAAACTGACTTGCTGCTTTTCTTAGATTAAATTTTCATGAATTTGATAGGTAGAAAAGATAATAGAAAGCTGATTTAATTAAAAGATTTTAATTCATTTTGTGTTGAGTATTTTCACATTCCAAACTAATTTTGCAGCTTCTGGCTATTAATTGTATCTAAGAAGATGAAATATTTTAAACAATATATGCATATATAATTCACATACATTTATGTGTGTAATGGTATTTAGGAGTTTTGTTTTACAGAAAACAGATATTATTATTTTGAAAAAACTTTTATTTGGTAATCTAAAAAATAGCATTTTATATTTCATGTGATATATTACCATAGCAGTAAAAAATAGTCAGTACTTTTCTGACATACCTTGTATTTTTAGTGCCATATTTGATGCACTTTGGTTTATTTCTTTTCTTAGTATTAGACAAAATTGAACAGTCAACAACAGTAAAGGAACATCTTTTATTTCACAACAAAATCTTCCAGAAACCCATTGTGGTGACAGAATGTAGCCTACATTATGTATTTTTCTTTTTTTAAATAACATCTTACCAATTTCCATATTTTCATTGCATTCATTAATTTAAAAATTAGGATGAAATAATGAAGAATTAACCTTTTTTCTTTAGTAATCACTGTAATCATCTGTTGATTCATTTGAAGCAAGCTTTTGCTTCACAAAACTGAAGTGACATCTTGAGTAGATGAGTCGTACAACAGTAACAAAAGGAATTTTGTGTACCGAGAAATCACAATTGTGTTCTGACATCTTTTTCTTCCTGATACGAGCAAAGGCTGTGTAATTATTTGGCATCAAATTGCATTTAATTTCACAAGGCAGTTACTCAAATATCATCTGTCTTTTGGAAGAACCTTTCTTGTGGAAACAAATACCTGTTTCTTCATCTTTGGGCAAATACTAAGACGTGAAATTCCTTGTAGTGGGGGAAAAAAATATTGAAAAATGTGGCCACATAAGCAATGACTGTTAAGACACTTATCACCAGGAAATAAGATGCACCAAATTGGCGACATCTGGTACTAAAAAAAATCACAGAACAACAGGGGGAAAAAAGTGCCAGGTAATACAGAGAAATACTGTGTAGTTAGTATGCTTTCTTTTGTGCAAATATCATATTTACCCTAATTTTAGATAATGTTTGATATATGTAACATGTTTCATATTTAACTCTCCTGTTTCTAAAGCTTAGTAGCATATCAGTAATGACACAAATGTCATGTTTCAGATTTAACTAAGAATGAACTAAATTTTAAAAATACAGACTTGAGATTTAGCACTGCAGTTTTATTAGGTTGTAATTGGTGAATGACTTGAAAACTTGTAAGCATAGAAAACTAATTAAGTTGTAGAGCCTTTAGGATTTTTCTGAAGCAAGGAAACTGAAGCAATCTACGATGTCCTGGCCGGTACCAAACTTTCCACTTAAATACCTGATGTGCTTCGAATTACACCATGAAGGCATGCAAAAAAAGGGGGGGGTCATTAGATTCATTCAGAGGAAAGTCATTGCAGATTTGTTTGGCTATGAATATGTGATGAATTTAGGAAACAATTTATCTCTGTTTTGTAGTTTCATGTTTATCTCTCTATTTCAGTTAAAATATTTTATCTCTGCTGAGTTTAGTGTAACATCTGTATGCTGTATGCTAATATTTATACTTTTTAATTAAAGGAAATTCTAAATGACTAACTGAAATATTTTCTTTCAGGTATAATATGATAACCAGCAGTGCTGAAGACAGAAGTTTCTTTAAGCGTTTGGAATTTCATTACGTAGTGTTTGATGAAGCCCATATGTTGAAAAATATGGCTTCTCAAAGATATCAACATCTAATGAGAGTTAAGGTAGGTTTAATTTCTTTGATATGCTAATTTGCAATTGTTTATTGTTGCTGATTTTTGAAAATAAGCATTTTCGTATGGTGTCATGTTGTATTTTTCTGTAATATATATCTTTAATTTGTGCAATTATTTATTGGGTTAGGCTCCCAGAAGACTCTTGCTAACTGGTACGCCACTACAAAATAATTTAGTTGAACTTATGTCTTTGCTCATTTTTGCTATGCCTCATATATTTTCTGGGAAAACTGAACAAATAAAGCAGATGTTTTCAGCTGTGAGTGTAAGTACTGATTTGATATGCTTTACCTTACGTACATCAAAATTAATAATTGTCTTTTATTTTTAACCAGTCCTATAATATAGTTACATTTGTTTTCTATGCATTTATTGTACATTGCATGTAATAAGAAATCATCATGTCAAAAACTAAATAACCTAGTAATAGGTACCTGTTTGTTATAAGCACAAAGTATCTGCAGAGTAATGGAAAATAAATTGATTAATGGGAGAAAAGAATGTAGTATGGAATGTTTTCTGAAATCTCTTTAAGTAAGAGTATAAGTGCAGAATGGAAAACATGTGACATTCACTTTAAAATGAATTTTCTGTAAATTTAAATCACTTTACTCTCCTTTAAAACTCAAATATTTACTATCTTTTCCCCCTCTGAAACTGGCCTCAGTTTACCATTGAAATGTTTCTTTCTCCCATTCACCAGCTGTCAAGACCTAAGAAAAGAGAAAAATTTCTTTGTTCTCTAATTTGTTATGTGAAAATTAACAAAGAAGATCCCCTAAAATCACACTTTCAAATGAGCAGTAGTTTTCATTAAAGTGCCAGATGAAAAGGGAAATGGAAGTGCATTCCTATTTCCTGTCTTTTTAAGTAAACTTTGCTTTGTATGATACTGATACAACTTAGTCCTGAAGAAAGCATAAACAATTAAGCCATAAATCTCCTATTTTCATTTTCACTGCGTTCTACATGGTAAACATAAAACGGTACGCTTTGTCTCGGGAAACGGCGAAGTGGTTAATATCATAATGTGAATAACTTAATAATATTATACATTTAAATAAGAAAAAAAAATGGGAAATAGTTCTGACCTTGGATTGTTACAGTTATGTTGGATTACAGTTGGTCTTTGGAGAAAAATTATTAATGAATTATGAGCAGTCATCTGGAGAAAAGTTGAGTATGGTATTGAATTGAAAAGGAGCTGGGCTGTGTGCAACGTTTTTTTTTTTTTTTTTTTTGTAAATTTATATATTCAAAATAAAGTAATTAAAAGTAAATTAAAAAAGCCTATGACTTGTGCTAAAGCTACAAAGTAATAAACCAATAATTCATAATAATTTATAATAAGAAAACTGTCTATATACCATCTCCAAGGAATACAAATTAAGTTTAAAACCATGAAAAAGTTTCATATTTTTAAATTGAATTTTTAGCAGTTTAGCTGTACTTATGCACCTTACTTAGTATAAATACTTTTTGGAAGCAACTATGTCATTTTTTTTTCGTAACTTCTACCTTGTTAATATCTCCATACTGCTTTTCTTCCCTGTATAAGATGCTTATGTTATACTTTTAAAACCAGCATACATAAAAATTATTGTATTAAACTGTGATTGAATAAATACCTTGTCTACCAAAATGATCTGATGTGAATTATCATGGAATAAAAATTGTGTTTTGAAACAGCCACAGGTGGAAGTTTTTAGTTTATGCATCCATCCATCTATCTAACTATGTAGACTCCAAGCTACAGTGTATCAAAATATCCATTCTCAGTCATGATGAC
Organism: Stegodyphus dumicola; assembly: GCF_044657685.1. Taxonomy (NCBI): domain Eukaryota; kingdom Metazoa; phylum Arthropoda; class Arachnida; order Araneae; family Eresidae; genus Stegodyphus; species Stegodyphus dumicola. The sequence continues at coordinate 107,033,560 of NC_140777.1, forward strand.
TGCAAGCTGCTAAAAGTATTAGTGTTTTCTATGCACTTAAAATAAATACTACACATATATATATATAACTTTTAAGAAAGTCCAAAAAGAATTCTAAAATTAAGTTTTAAAAAGTAAAGAGACAAGTCTAGGTGAATACTGCAAGACCAAAAATAATAAAATTAAATAGGAAGAGTTGGAACTAAAATGAAAAATGATTTTTTTCTTTATGAAGGCCCTAACGAATTCTCTCTCTATGCCTACATAATCCTTTATCTGAGTAAACCTACCAGGTGGTGTTATTTTATAAAATTCGTGCTATCTCGACAAAAGTACTAAGTACATATTCCATTTCACTAAATTATTCAACATGCTAGTATATCAAAAGAGTCTATACTTTAAAATTCAGTAAACAAATCAATTTAATAGAATGCAGTAAAACTTGATAATAAATAACTTAAATTTGCGGTTTGCTTAAATTCAATTTTATAGGTACATGTTACTATTATTAAAAAAGTTGCATAATAATTCTAATTTTAAAGAATGAATTAAATTCTTCTACATAATACTTAATGTTTTATTTATAGACCTACTACAAAAATGAACCAAAAAACTCAGAATCAAGTATTTCTAGAAAATTTTTTATTTACTTATTTTTATATATTAAGGTATTTTTATATTTTAGAAAACTAATGAAAATAAACTTTCATATGAAAAAGAACGCATAGATCATGCCAAGAGGATTATGAAGCCATTTGTATTGAGAAGACTTAAAAGAGAGGTATTGCTTTTGTATTAGCATTTAAAAATGTTTATAAGAATATTGTTTAATGTAAAATTACAAAATTTACTAAATAACATAGAATAGTTTCTAATAATTGTATTCCTTTATCACATTACTTATTGTATTATTTTTTCCATTGGACGATGCTTTATAAATGCTTTCTTAATAATGCATATGTTTAATCTAAGTTTTCTTCTTTGTTGTGTGCATCTTTACTATGAGGACTATTGTTTATCTTCATTTCAATTCAGTATTCTCATTTGTGCTAACTGACAGTTGTTTGTAGAACTTGAGGTGCTGTAGTTCAATTTTAAAATAAAATTGTTTATTTATATTAAACCATTATTATTATTTTTTAATGATTGAAGCCAAAATTACTATCCTTATTTTATTTGTTAAGCATGAAAGATTTCCCATTGGCACGAAGAAGAAGAGATCCATACAAAAGATATAAAATCATTTTGCATAATCTAAATGCTTCCATCAGTTGAAAAATCATGCAACTGTTAATTAACTATGCTCAGATTTCCTATTTACTTTGTTCCCACAGAATTTGTTTATTTGAGTTTATATGCAGACAAAATGCAAATGATATGTTGTTGGAAGTAAATCAATCTCTTTTACTCTCAAATCACCAAACTTGAATCCATTTTAAGTATTATCAATATGTATTATTAACTCTCTAATGTATTACTAACCCTCTAATTAAAAAAAAAAAAAAAAAAAAAAAAAGTCTGTTTTGCCTTAATTTCAAATTAAAATATTTTAAAATTATGCCTTATTTTTAAATTAAAATATTTTACATTAGTCAATCCATCAGAAATGTTTTTGGTAAATTAATAAAACAAAGAGCTGGCAGAAGAATATATTATTGAAATTGAATTCTGGTAACATGCAGGCTGAAAGTGGTAATAATGCCCACAATGCCCACTTTAGCATTGAACATGTGTATAAAAGTTTTTAAATATACATATATATATGTGTTTGTGTTATAAATCTTTTGAATAGTAAACTCTTAATGTGGGAGAGATGCTTAAAATATTACATACTTTAAGATCAACTGGAAATTAAATTTTTTTTACAAAATGTATGAATTCTTTTTTAATTTTTAAAATAAATTTGAAAATATAGTAGAGTCCTGCAAACTCAACTCCTGATATCTCAGCATTGCATATAAATCGACAATCTTTTGGGAACTTTTTTAACATATCTCTAGACCAAACAGAACAAATATTACATACCCTACATATACTTATTATTTATGCATATATCTTTCCTATTCTGTTCAAAGATTTGAATGTTCCTTTTCTGTAATTTTTGCCACTTTCACATTGTGCCGTTAATTCTTGGAACTGCCTAACAAATTTCAAGATACGTCAGGTAGCCATGGGCTCACATTCCTTTCTGTCATTGCGAAATGTTAGGAGACTTGTCTGAAGTTTTGTGATTGTATCTTATTGCAAACTAAACTCGCACCGGTTCATTGTATCATTCCTCAATTCACATCCAGGCATATAAGTTTTAACATATTTTAGGGAACTTTTGATATTCTGTGAAGTAAAAATGTCGTTCAAAAAGAAAATAAAACAAACCAATGTGGCAATGGAAATGAAACTAGATGCCTTAAAGAGAGGACAAAAGGAAAAGTGTAAATAAAAATACCATGGATTTAGGTGTTGAATGAACTACTTTGTTAGCGTGGAGGAAGAAAAGGTCTGAAATCGCGTCTTGGAGTGTAAAAAGAGCATGTATGGAGAGTTTAAGGGAAAGAAGTATGAAAGGTGGTGAATACGACAAAGTGAGCAAGGTGCTTTATTTGTGGTTCAGGCAGAAAAGGGAACAAGGAACACTCATTTCGGGACCAGTTTTTCAAGAAAAAGCTCTAAAATTTTATGATGAATTTCAAGGAGAGTTTGGATTTACTACTAGTGCTGGCTGGCTTGACAGATGGAAAACGCAGTACATCAGACAGTTAAACTTTTAAAGGGAAAAGCTATTTGCTAACCTGGAAAATATTGCAATATTCAAGGATTATTTCCACAAACTAATTGAAAAAGAGGGTACATCTGGAGATCAAATTTATAATTGGGATATAGACCGGTCTGAATTTGTTAATGCTACCTTCGAAAACGCTGTCATCCAAGGAGAAAAATCAGCACATGGCTACAAAAGAAACAAAGACAGAGCCATAATCTTGGCATGCAGCAATGCAACAAACAGCCATAATCTCAAACTAGTGTTTACAGGCAAATCAGAATATCCCAGGACATTTAAAAAATGTAAAACAGTATACTAATGGAACCAAAATAAAATATGATCTTCCTGTTTGGTGCCGGAACCAGTCAAATGCATGGATGACTGGATCAATATTTGATGATTGGTTTCATCAGCAATTCGTTCCATCAGTGGAAAAGTTTTTAAAATAATAAATCTACCAAGGAAAGACTGGACAGTTATGGACAGTTCATCATCCCTTTCTGATGCAGAACAGTTACAAAACGAAGATATAAGAGCCCTGTTTCTCCCTCGTAATGTAACTTCAGTGTGTCAATCGAAGGACCAGGGTGTTTTGGAGGCATTGAAGAAAAAGTACAGCCGTAAACGTTTTTCATCTCTTGCCGTAGCCATGGAGGAATGGTATGATATGATCGAGAAACCGTACAAAATAAATATGCTAGATGTTGTAGGATGGATTGAATGGATTCTTGGATTAAAATCGAGCAAATAAGCCTGGTTTGTTTTGGGAGAAAGCTGCGGGACCATTCAGAAAACAAATTCGACGATAGAGAAGAGCCAGAAAATTGTGAAATAGTTAACTTACTTAAGAAAATACTAGGCTTGTAAAGCTTTAAAAAAAAAAAAAAAAAAAAAAAAAACTGTACATCATAGTGATATGTTTATGTGTAATAATATTACTTGTAAGGGAAATAGAGGCTCTTTTTTAAATTTTTTTTAAAGGATAAATTGTCTAAATAAAAATTAAAGCTGAAAATAACAGTAAACACTTGTATTTCCCATCCTTGAATTCAGATTCATTTTGCAGTCTCATCACAATTAGAAAACGCCAGAAAATCAGATACAGCCCTTGTATAGTTTTATGTAGCCATGATGAGTTTATGCTCATGATTTTGGGTAATAAACAGTATGTCAGACTGAAGGTAGATTCAGATTCAGTTTTATTTATATTAGTGCCTTGCATCTCTCTTGAATATTAACCCTCCACTTACCATGTGATTTGGACACATTCTGGCTCTGAAATATGGGGTGCTTTTATTATTATTATTATTATTATTCTGTACCTTTGTATATTTACTATTCACATCTTTATAAATAAAATTAGTATAATGCAGAAATTTTAATAGTTTTTTCTTAATTTTAAAAAACATACTTACGCACGCTATTTTCATGCTACCCATATTACAAGACGGGTTTCATATCCCATGGAAATCACGAGAGCTGTATGTGGAGGGTTAAAATAATTAAACAAGGGATTGGCTTATTTGACCTCTAAATCATAGTTCTTTTGAAAACTGAAGACTAAAGGAGTACCTAGGATTGCAAACAGTAACTTTTCAGTGATTGTCCGAGGTATTTGTAGTGACCTAAAATAAGGATAAGGAATATGTAATGTGTGCTTTCTTATAAGATGTGTGATAACCATGCAAAAAAAGGTGACAAGCATATATTCAAAATAGAAGAGGACTAAATTCATATTAAGGTTCCATTTCTGTGATCTTCTTTTACTTCTCTTCTTTTTTAAATTTCTAAATTTCTCCTGTTTTAAATGAACATTTTATTGCTTTGCTGCTTGTTATTCAATTAAAATTCAGTATATTATTGATTATTAAAATTTGAGTACATTTTTAGGCTGGTAAAGGAAAAACTAAATGTGTGTTTTTTTAAAGTTTTTACTTACTTTGTTGGTGTAGGTATTGAAAGAGTTGCCACCAAAACATGATGAAACAAAATTTTGTCCTATGGTTGAAACACAGGCTAAGCTGTATAAAGAGCTGGTTGCAAAATTTTCTGAAGAAGTATGTTTTCATTTCTTTTTCTCCCTTTTTCTTACTGCCTTTATTTATTTATTTTTTAATAAAAAGTATTTATCTTAATTTGAACTTTTAATCGAAAGCTAACTTATTTCACATTAAATTTCAGTTAATATCCGCCATCAATAAATCGAGCAAATTTGAGTAAAGTGTGCAAAGAAACGGGTGTTTCAGTAGTTCATGCATAATGAATATGTTGTTGTGACTTATCTCACTTGTCTGACAGTAATATCAGAACAAGCCCATTATTCATCATTCGTGGCAAAGAGTGCGATTTGTGCCTATCGCTAGCAATAACATCGAGTGCCATACAAGAGATAGCAATAACCTCGAGCACCATACAAGAGACAGTATGATTTTTTCTCAGTTCTGCCCTCAGTTTTGAAGGAGAGCACCCTGAGGGAGGTCCTAGGATCTCATACCATCAACCTTCATGAAAGAACTTTCACCTCGCCGCACATTTAGAATGCTTCCATGCCGTACAGACTCTTTCAAATATTTGGAATTTGAACCTGGGCCCTGGTACAGCAGTCAGCATCGCTGTTCATGCACCTGGTTGGGCGACATAATGAATATAGGAATATTTTAAATCAAGCACATTTTTAAAAATTGAGGATTTCAATTATAGTTTAGTGTAGTGAGATAACTGTGGAGGAACAAATAAAATATTAAAAAAAAGTTTGTCAGTTCAGTTGATATATATGGCATTAAGTATACCATATATTTCAAGTTTTTCCCAGCCTCTGCCTCTGTAGACCAAGAAATAAAGCATTCTAATACAGTTGGTTTTTACTCATGCATGTAGTGAACATAATATTTTAAGAATTGATAAAGCGTGTGTTTAATTTAATTTATAGAAAGCTGCTTTTTGTATTAATACATTATTTATTTTTAGATTGCTTTGTAGTAGTGTCTTTTTTTAACTGATAAAAATATTAATTATTTTCATAGAAGTGAGAACTTCAGTTTTAGGAAAGAAAGGATTCTAGTTATGGAATTTTTGTAAAATAATTTGAGAGAAAAATTTAGTATGTAATTAATCAGAAATATTGCTGTCAAGTAATTTCACTAAATTAAAAAATTATTCTCATATACACGCTTATGATGACTATTAAAATTATTACACCATGAAGCAAATCATTTAGCAGAATTGCATTTATATTACAAATACATTATAATGAAAGGATGAAATGATTAAAGTTTCAAGTAATTTTGAAGTACAGATAACATGCAGAATTTTAATACCTTAAGCAGCCACTTTGTGATCAATAACAGCTATTATAGGCTGGATAGGTACTTTGGATGGCACTTACGGGTACTGAAGTCCATGCAGCTTTTATTCTGTGCTCATTTGCTGTAATGGCTGGTAAGTGTTGTTATGCCACTCTTTTTGCAATCAATGATTATACATTTTCAGTTGGCAAATCTTCTATACAGAAAACTAGCCAAAGCAGAAATTGGGCAGCGTATGTATTGAGGAAACATAGGAAAGCATGAGTAACATACCATCTTGTATTATCTATTGAAAGTTGGGAGGGATAGAGTTTGATGATATAGCTCAGCATTAAAACTTTGATAATGTAATAGCAGCTGATTGAAATATTGGATATGCAGACTAGAGGTGAATGGGATGTGTGTCCAATAGTATCTTATTATATCCATCTTATTCCATATCATTCCAGGGGCTAAGTGATTTTAACCTTCCTGCACGCGCGCTTGGCAATTTTACATGAGCACGCATGCGTCGAGTTTTTACGTCATCCATTATTTTACTGTTTTTGGCACGAAAAACGACAGGAATGAGTGAATATTGATAATAAATTGGTTAAGAAATAAAATATTAATCTTATTATTGCAAAATACAAATGATATTACATTCAAATATAAGTAAATTATTTTTAAGTTCTTATGTTAGTGAGGCTCACCAGTGGCCGAGCGGTAATGGCGCTGAACACTGGTAGTTCGGTCCGAGTTTCGAATCCCGTGAACGGGCTCACTGCAGGGGTGTTTTTGTGGTTTTCTCCATGTGTAACGTGTATACGAGCCAGTTCCCCTTAGAAAGTCCTCCACGAAGGCATCCCTCCCCTTAGGCAGATAGCCCTCGAGCCTTTGCCGTAATTAAGTAACCTAACCTAACCTTATGTTAGTGAGATGGAAATGCAATGATGTATTTCATTATAAAATTTTTTTCATTTATTATTTAATAATTATATTTTCAAAACAAAGCCAATTTTAATATTCGTCAAGTATAGACAAATAAAAAAGGAAAACACCTTGGTAAGGAAAAGATTAAGTTTAGCATTACTTACTTCTACAAGGAATTTACTTCTTACTGGTTACAAAAATGCAATTTAAACAACTTTAATATTTTTATTTATTTCCAAAAAATAGAAATAAAAGAAAATAAGGAATAGAAATTGCTATCGTTCTCCCATTGAAAGGTTTCCTTTTCTTCATCAGATAAATCTTGAAGAATGTGAGCAAAATCAGCTGGTTGCACATATTTTTTTGCCATGGAAACCGATATAAAATTTACAGAGCGAAATGTATTCAAATTAAAATAATACACGGCAATTAATAACACAAAATAACAAAATATGTGAGAAAAAATATATTTTCCGAATTTTCACCCGCGGCCACGCGCATGTCGTAAATTTTACGAAAAGGTTGCCACGTAGCACAAAAGCTCAGTAAAAAAAAAAAAAAAAAAAAGACAAGGAGAAATAGAAATGAATTTCAAACGTCTCAGCTTCGATATGCGAAAAATATGCATTAAAAACTGAATTTGTTGTAAATTTTGTGCATACGCGAGTGCTGGAAGGTTAAGGAAAAATGCAGACTTCCAGCATTTGTTCCCCACCTGCCCACATGGACACAGCAGTCTATTAAGCAAAGTGTAAGACTATTAAGCAAAAACTGGATGTTTCAGGAAAGACATGACACCTTTGATGAATCTGTGTACATTGTTGAACATGTGTTTTTTGCTACTGTAGCTTCAAAGAAATCTGAAAAAGGGGTTGAAATATGTGGTACTGTTGATGTCATCATATTATATACTTGGTATTGTGCAATAGGGTTTATGAAGAGGCTGCATTATCTCTGACAGCAATGTATGGAGTAGGTTTTGTCATATTGGGCATTGGTGAGTGAGGATTATTGAGATCCTGCATGCCATATTATGTGGTGTTCCGGGACTCATCAGGGTTGCAGATTCTAATGAGTCATTGAATCTCCATGAATATAAACAGCATAGGCTGCAGTCTTCCTGCGACTGAGTTCTGAGGTGTGCTCATATAAATTATTTCTTCTTATATAATGCATAACATGACTTTCAGCATAAAAATCTGATGTGTACACCACCTGACTTCCATGTATGGAATATTAAATTATATGTAACTTTCCTGCATTTCATTTAAACATATTGAATTAACAGTTAATGAATTTTAATTAAATCTACTTCGTCGATAGTGCATATAGTGCATCATTTTATAACTCGGAGTGCACGAAAATTATATCATCTGAAGAATTACCACATGTTTTATTCAAATACAGTAATAAATCTAAAAAAATGTATGAAAGAAATTAAACAACTAAAAAAGAAAGTTTTTCACAGTCTATTCAGCGCCACTTACCTAAAGCGCATACGCTACTTATTAATTCAGTTCTCACTTCACGGCAAAGCAAAAATACATGAAAATTCAAAATATTTTCACTAAAAATTTAAAGGTATAGAAAAACATAAAACACCAAGTACAGTTAAAACAAAGAAAACAATTTTTACATTTAAAATTACAGTTTCTGTGCAAAAACAAGCTAATAACTTAAATGATAATTCTAGAATGAATCAAGTACAATTTAATTTACAATAATAAAAGAAGACATTACTTTGTTGTTGCGAAGCTTAGTTTCTCTAGACCGGTAACAAATCCACTATTCTGCTAAGTTTCAAATGTAAACAAATATGGCTGCTATGCTAAACACCGCCACACTTAAAAAGCTTTTGAATTGTTGATAATTCCACAATTATTGCATGCAGGTTAAGTAAAGGCATAAAAACCTTAACTTAAAGATAAGAACAACATATTTCAATCATTTTTAAAGCAAAAAATGTGCAATTTACAAACATATAAGAATAAAGAAACTGAGCCGAATAACAGAGTGGATATATATATACATATATTTGTATACTTTTGGCGCGGCCGATTGCAACCAAAATAGGAGGTGCTTATCTACATGTTATAGCAGTCCTATATACAAAATTTCAACATTCTGAGGCTACTTGTTTCTTAATTACGCGAGATACATACCTATGTACAGACATCACGAAAAAATCTCTTCAGAATTCATTTTAAATCAGCTTTATAATGTTTTTTGAGAAAGAGCCCTTTATTCGGTTCTTACGTATGGATGTTATGCAAAAACATTGTTAAATTGCGTTCGATAGCTGTCAAAATGGATATTTCGGATGATGCCCAAAATTTTTTATTACAATGCTTTCTTTTTACTTCATACAAGGAAGTAAAAAGCAATGAGTAAATGTGATTTTTGAATGAAAAATTGGCATTTCAGTTTTTAATACTGAATCAAAATGTCATTGCACTCATGGATGTAATGTATTCATGTAGGGAAATACTAATCATTTGCATATTCTACCTTTCTGATGTATTTCAGGTTTGTTGTAGTATAAAAGGTAGAAAGTATAAAATCAAAAATATGACATATTTGTGGGGTGATGACTGTACGTTGCACAGATTGCACTACTCCATCTGATAACTGGTGTTGGTTGTGCTTGTTAAGATTGCGTATTACTTACTGCATATAGAACTAAAATACATCTAATTAAAATATGTGGGGAAGTTCAATTAACAATACATAACAGCACTGAAGTCATTAAAACAATTATTCTAAGTTATTGTTCTCATTATGCGAGGATCTTGCTAGCAAAAAGAATCTCTCTAGGTAAGAGTTTAAGAGCATTCTTAGTTTTGTCTTGTCTAAAACAATTTGCAGTCTGAATTAGTCACACTGCATTATTTCTTTTTGGTTGTATTTTATATTCTCAGATTTATTATAGGTGGAACACTATCACAAGAGTAACCTATCGACACAGTGCTTTGGTGACACTGCAGATAGTGAAAATCCCTTGATACTGGCTGTGAATTTATGATTCTTGTGATGTCAGGAAGAGGCATTGCTGAACGAATTATTGCTTCTGTAGTGTCATACCCTATTGTCTCGCATCTCGTAACAGCTTGAACACTGCCACCTGTGGCAGACTGTACATATGAATTTCTTATTTTTTGTGGTTTGTCACAGTTGTATGAAAATAATGAAGTATGATACCTTGAAAGAACAAACAAACAAACAAAAACTTACTGTTAACCTTTATTTAATAATGGTTCATATAACCTTAAGCAAAAACATGCCCCCCCCACACAAAAAAACTTAGTTTTATTGTTTATTTTATTAAACACTTCTTTTTTAGTGAAAGTTACTGAAGCAATTTTGTTTTTAGCCCAAAGGGGCAATTTCCCAGAAGAACTACTAATTACTCGCGCTGAAAAAAAAAAAAAAAAAAAAAAAAAAGTACCTAAGATGTCAAATTTTGAATAATGTAGTCCTCCATTCAAATATGGTCATCTGGAAGCCTAAATTTGGAATTTGTTTTATTATCTATTTCATTTTTTGTAAAACTGTAGCGAATTTTTGATTAACAAACTCGATGATTTCAAAGCGAGAGTCATAATTCCTTATTCAGTTATAAAATTCCTTTAGTCAAGTGCTATTTTCAAAATTCTTATAGGTATTATTTATTTTAGGTTAAAGATAGGGAAGAAAAGGAAGAAAGCTATAGTGGGCTTGGAATGATGATGCAGCTAAGAAGAGCCGCAAATCATCCATTATTGTTGAGGAATATCTATAGTGATGATAAACTTTTAGAATTATCTAAATTAATGCTGAAGGTTTGTTACACTGATTATTCGTTTCATTATAAAATGTATGTTCAAATAATTGTTTAATTGATTAAACATAGAGCAGAACAGTAGCAGCATACAGCAAGTATTTATAATTTTTATCATCCATATCTCTTTTTGATTTCTATAAACCCATTTTTCATAAGTATTACTGATGCTATTATTTTATATGAATAAAAAAACTCTCAGTTTAATTTTGCTTATGGGTTTTGGTTTACATAATGGAAAACAATTAATTTAATTTTAATACTGTGAGAAATATTGAGTTATATTTCAGAGTCTTGTATACTGTAAAACAAATTCTATAACGTTACTAAATAAATTCATGGAAACTGGAATGACATGAATTTTAGTAACAGTTACAAGTGAATTCTTAGTAATGGTGCATGGATAATGCCTGTAAAGCTTAGAGATATTTTGCTTGCAATTTTACAGGAAGTCTTTATGTAAACAGAACATATTTTTTTGCTTATAAAATTCCCAAGAATGTATCTGTAAAGATTACAGGTATTTTCTTTATAATGTTACTGGAAGTAATTTTGTAATTAGAACGTATATTTTACATGGGGAAAAAGAAAAGGTATATCTGTGAAAGTTACACTTTTTTTTTTTTTTTTTTTTGTAAGATTACGCCAAATAATTATCTAAGTAGAACATATTTTACTTGCGTGAATTATCAAAAGATGTGTGTGTAAATATTACATAAATTTTATAGCAAGGTTTCTGCAAATAATTATGTATATTGAATTCATGTCCTATGTGAAACACTGAATAATGTACCTGCAAAAGATTTTAGCTTGAAATGTTAATTAATGCAATTAATTATTTATGTTGAATATATCTACTGTATTTTAATTGCCAAATAATATATGGCAAAAATTACATTACTAAATTAAACTGAGGTTTTTTTATCTCTTGTACTAACTGATTGTAATATAAGATGCGCTGAATATCCATTAATCAATGATTTTGAGTAAAAGGAAAGGAATATAGATGTAAGAGAGGCACTGAGTTTTTTTTAAATTGGATAAATACAATCCCTAAATTGCTGCTAACTGGAAAGAGAGGTTACAGATTTTTTTTTAAACACCTAAAAATACTTGCCAGGTACTCTTGAAAGAGTATTTCTTTAAATTATTTCTGTCTATTACCATTTTTTGAATTATTTAGAAATCAAATTGAACTGCTTTTCTTAACTCCTGTTGCTCTTAAATCGATAAGTGGATGCTGCTAATAAATATAAACTATCATTGACTGTTGCATGGTTAGATAAGATTATAATATTAGAATATCAACAAACAATTTTTAAAAATGTATTCCCCATTCTTGAATATACATAGGAATTATGTAAAATTTAATATCATCCCTTTCCTTCCCAGTAAAATATTTAACTTAATTAGGTCTTTAACAATTTTGTTCTTGATTAGAACTATTATGAAATTTAAGAAGACTGTTTGTCTCTGCGTTGCTTAAACTCCTTAAGGCACACATTAATTTCTAATTTTCGGTAAAAAAATCACCTATTTTTTTCCTTGCATAATCATATTCTCTAGTGCATTTTAAGACATGATCGACAAATAAAAGTAATTTTTAACTGAAAATTTAATTAAAAAATCTTATTTTAAATTTTGGAATAATTTCACTTAAAGTTGTCTTTTGTTATGCTCCTTTGTATTAGAAAAGACAACATACAGGGGTACAAGTATAGGCTAATTTAAAAATATATATATATATTATACAAACAAAGTGAAAACGATTTGATTACATGTTTATTTTGAATTTCAAGTTATTAAAATCAAATTAAATCAAATTTTCATACTTGCAAACATAAAATTGACTAAAAATTCAGTTTGGTATGATATACCATGAAGCATGGTACTGCGCAAAGTCCAACATTACAGTTTCTACAATAGTATCTTGTTTCTTTCCTTATCTTTTTACCCCTCTCATCTCTTTTACTGCAACAAACGGCGCAATTTCTACAAGGGGCCGCTTTCTTTTCTGTAGGTGGTACAAATTCGGGAAAGTGCCTTTCAGTTAGTCTCAGAGGCCCAGGTTGGTAACCAGGCCGACCTGTTCTTTTGGGTAACACATTTGAATGGTATTTTTCAATTAATTTTTCCACAAGCATTTTACGGAATTCCAAATGGTCCCGTTTTCCTTCATTTTTTTGATATAGTACAAATGAATTCCATACGGATATATCCACAAGATGGAAAAATATTTTCTTATAGTACCTTTTTCCTCGTTTTCTTGTTGTTGGGTAATCGTGGAGATGCTGATCAAGCCGATCAACGCCTCCCATTGTATCGTTGTAATCAATTACAACTTTCGGTTTCTTTATTTGAGTGCCATCATTGGCTGTTTTACTTGTATTTTCCTGATGTGTGTTATGGATTGTTGAAAGCAAACAGACATCTTTTTTGTCTTTCCACTTCATCGCCATCACTTTTCCTCTCTGAAACGCTATAACATCTCCCTTTTTCAATTTTTTATTTCTAATTTCAGATGGAACTTCTTTTCTGGTACTTTTCAGAGTCCCGTAGGTATCTGTTTGACGTTTTACCAGGAAATCTGCTAATTGTGGAGAAGTATAAAAGTTGTCAGTCGTCAAACAGTACCCTTTATCTAATAACGGCTCGATCAGTGACAACACTACTTGAGTTGATACCGGCATTTCTCGATATGCATCGCTCAGATTCGTTCCTTTTCCGGTATATATAATGGATGAATATAAGTAACCTGTTTTTGATTCACAAAGAAGGTACATCTTTATTCCGAAACGAGCTCGTTTCAGTGGTATATATTGCTTCCATTTCATTCGCCCTTTATACAGTAGTAGACTTTCGTCTATCGTGATATCTCTTTCCGGTGTATATAGAGAAGAACACTTTTTATTTATATGGTCAAATACAGGCCATATCTTATTGAGCTTGGGATGGGGGTGAATCTCAGCATCGTAAGTTTCATTGTTAGAGAAGTGAAGATATCTTTTTATCTCAGAATAGCGACGAAAGCTAAGGAGCTTCGGAAAAATAGGTGATTGAAAAATTTCAACTTTTGACCAATACATCCTTATCTCAGGCTTTCTAATTATACCTTGTAGTATAGTTATGGCTAAAAATATGTATAATTCTTCCATAGTAATCGGTGACCATAGGTTCTGTGATGATCCTGGATATTGAAATGCATATCCGTTTGTTTCAGTTAGAATTATGTCCATGAGAGAGTTATCAAAAAATAATTCAAAGTATGACAAAGCATCATCGTAATCCGTCAGAGTAAAACAACAGCCAGGGTTAGCTTCAAATCGAAATCTCGGTGGTGCAACGTTTGGTTGATTTATACTAATTTGATACCAATTCCTTGCTATATCCAAAATCTCGTTGTCATTATCTTCCGATTCACTTCCATCACTCAAGAAATCATCACTCTCATCGCTGAAACTGTCTGATAAATTGGCATATTCAGAATTGTCATCGTCAGAGTCGCTCATTATCAGATAACTTTTTTTAAATTACAAAAACACTTAGTAATATAATTTGCAGTTAACTGCTTACTTTTATTATATTTACGTAATAAAAATGGATATATTACCTTTTCCACACCAAACGACTATTTTATAGCAAAGAATTCCTAGCAAACTTATAGCTAATCATCAAAATGCGCCACGTGGTTTACACAAGAAAAATGCTGAATAGTGGTGCCATCTATGTCAAATAAGTTTAATTGTAATCTAGCCTATTTATTTTTACTGGAATGGATCTCAGACAAGCATTAGAAATAAAATAACGCGAGATACAAGGGCGCCCGTGTGAGACACGGGCATATGCAAATTTGCCGGAAACTTTCGCCCGTGTGAGGCATGGGCAAATGCGTTAAGGGGTTAATATATGATCCATGTAGAAAAATTTTTTTTCATATATATATGTATGAAAGTTTAAAATTTATTTTTTGCATCTTTCATTATTTATTATTACTCACATTTTAATCTTGCACTACATGTTTAGCTGCTACATATACTAAATTATGAATAGACTTTAATAGATTATATATACATAGATTATATATAGACTTTAATATCGATACAAAAATATTTTTTATATCAAAATATGCTAGATAGGATCAGTTAGCTGATAGGATAAGAATGAAAAACCTTTAAAAATAAATAAATAAATAAAAAAAAATCAATTAAAATTGAAATAATGTCACTGTATTTAATGATTCCCTGTAATTTCAATTCATTTTATGCTAACTTACAAATATAATGACTTTTGGATTTATTGTAGTACTGAGATTTAATCTCAGTACTACAATAAATCCAAAATTAATCAGTTTGCTTTTCTATTCTGTACAAATTGACATCTGAAATGGAATTATTTCTAAAAAAAAAATGTGTGTATATATAAAATGTGTGTATCTATAAAAATGTAAAACTTATTTTTTTTTAAACAGTTAAAAAAATTTTTTTAAATATCCATCAACTGAAAATCTTCAGAATTCTTCCAAACCTCTACAGTAATGTTCATGAAACAAAAGTTTAATTTTGAAATGAAACTTATGGCAATGTTGATTCTCATGACAATTTGGTATCATCAGTACAAAAGCAGTCCATGAATTTGTATGCTTTTTAAAATGGTATTTAACTGCAATATTCAACAATCAAAGTTATATTCTGAAGTTTGATACTATTACAAGATAAGCGTCCAAATGTAAGACCCATAAAAATAAAACTTGTCTCATATTTAGCAACTTAATTAAACTAATATAGTTAATATATTGAGCTATAATTAGCATTCATTGTATACTGAATTTCTTATTGGACTGCTTACAGTATAAAATGTAAAAGTTTTATATCAAAACACAAATATGGTCTAGAAATAAAAAATGAAAACAATATTTTCAAAAGTATTAAGTACATGTAGTACTTGTATGCATACATGCATACAAGTACACGTATGATTGTTTCTTACATATTTACAGATAAATATTTTGCAATCATGTAATTAAAAATATGAAAAAATGCTTTTGTAAATCATTCAAACTTTTGTAATTAATTAATTTATATATTCTAAATTAAAAATGCTTTTCATTTCCATCAACTTAATTACAAAATTTTTTATAAACCTTCAACCCATTTTGATGAACATTTTAAATTACATTCAGTTTCTTTATTGGTATAAATTGTCAGTTTTTAGTTCATTGTGAACTTCATGTATAAAATAATTTTAGTTCTCATAAATTAAAAAAAAGGAGGGGTGAGAAAGAAGGACAAAAATCAAGCATTGTCTAACATTGTTTGGAAAGTATTACATTTTTAAAATACTCTTCTTAAAAATGGGTATAAGATTCTTAAACATTTAACATTTTAGGAAGAATAAAATTATTGTCCCAAAACTCCAAAACTGAAAAATTTTCCTTATTTTCTACAATTTTGAACTACCAACACATCGTTTTCAATCATAAAGCAGTTTAACCCTTTGACGCACGGTGGTCGCGCCTTGAAACGACCAATTTTCGAATTTTTTTCTCCTCTTCCTTCCGAAATTTTTGACTGAAAATCAATTGATTACTGATCTTTTACCTCTAAATAACACAAAATGACTGCAGAATCATACATGTTTTAGGTCTTAGTACTTCAAATCGGATGCCTTTTAAAATTTGTTTTCAATGAGACAAAATAACTTCCTTTTATTAATATAAACAACTTTAAATTTCAAAAGTTATTCATCACACATCATGATTTCTATCATAAACAATAAAAAATAACAATTAAACTGCATATATTAAAAAAAACCTCTATATGTATGGCATTTGCTTTGTGGTTTCAGGGCGCGATCGCTGCACCACTAGAGCATTGTCTAGACAATGCTCTAGAGGCTCGGTAGTCGCGCCTTGAAACTACTGCTCTTCACAATGGTGTTTGCTTGCTTCTCAAATAGGCATGTTTATTTTTACTGGATATAGATAAGGGGTTTTGAAATCACAGAGCTATTTTATTACTATACAATACATGCACCTGCCCAGTAAAAAGGTCTTTCTTTCCAGAGACTTTTCTCTGACCTCAACACACTTGCTCCCCAAGCTAGTATTGTGATTTTATAAATTATTTCCTGTGGTTTAAATTTAATGTAAATATACTTTGCTGTAATTAAAAATAGAAATCGCGTAAAGTTTTATTTAAATTAAATATATTTTCTGAATATTTTGGTACGAAATACGAATAAAATAAGTATGAATGGGAAACGAATGATCCGTATCAAAGCCAAAAAGACCAAGCCCCTCCTCATTAACATAAAAAACCCACAAATTTCATGTGCCAGATGAAAAGAAACTAAATAACTCTGGACATATACCAGTGAAATTTAGATCCAATCAGTGTACATTTTGTAGCGCAAGGAAGAAACCTCATAGAAGAAGATACATGTGGTGAAACGTGCGATGTGGGCATGCAGGTACCAAAAAGGCAAAACGTGCTTTGAACAGTCACAAAAAATATTTGTTCTTCGAAATTAAAAAAAAAAAAAAAAAAAAAAAATACTGATTCTTTTTTTTTATCCTTATATTTTACTGAGTTTTTTAATCCATGTAGCCAAACGTCCTTATTATGTAGGTATTTTCACTGCTATAGAAAAATTACATAAATGTGTATTTTTTAATTTTTTCTGACGATTTACTTTGTAAAATAATGTAAAAAATATATATATTATGCAATTCCTACATGCATTTTGTTTTAAATTCGTAAATTTCGTCATTTCTTGGAAACGCGCACGGAAAAAGGTAAGTTTTTTTTCCTACTACATCAGTAAGTTTCCAAGTCCTACACGTGCGGTAGTTTCACAGTGCGACCATCACCCACAGAACAATGGGCAAGAGAAAATTTTTTTAAATTCACATAATATTTGTCTCTAGGATCATAATATTCAATTTCTAGAGTTTTTAGTTAAAAAAATTATAAAAATGATTGCGTGCGTCAAAGGGGTAAATAACTGATTACTATATTTACATAAAGTATTTATCAGCTCAATTTTTTTAATAAGAACCTAAAACAAAATTTGGCAACATCAAAATTAAATTTCAAAATATTCAGCTTTTGTAGAACAGCTTTTAAATCATAATTTGCTTATAAATCTTTAGCATCTTACTTTAAATTAAGATGTTCATCATTTAAAACTTTTTATAGTTAATTAAACAAAAATTATCATTTATCATTTATAAACAGAACTGATATCTATGATTCAGAACCATATTTTATTAAATTTAAAACGAGAGATAATGATTTTTACTATTATTTGTGATTCACAGATTTAATTTAATTCTGAATGTGTCTTCTACAGTAAAAATCAATATGAAACAAAATGAAATATTTTATTAGAATACCAAAATGCTATAGCTTAGAATATTTAACAGTTTGGCCTTTTTTTTTTTTTTTTTTTTTTGTGTAAATAAAAATTATTTGTATTGCATTATTTTGATTAAAATGAAAATGCGTTGTGTTTTAATAATTTCATTAATTTTGTCAAAAAATGTTTTTCTTTTTAAGAAAATAACAGTTTAATTGTCTAATAATTGTTTAAGTGAGGCACAAAAAACAGAAGTATAAACAAGCGTTTCCTGCACTTGCATTACGATAAATACATATTTGTCTGTTCAGGGAAGAGAGTGAGGAAGAAAACATTTATTGCTACTTTTTAATCTGTGGATTGGTTGTCATCCCTGTTAGTCCATATATTTGAAATTCTGTTATATATCTAAAATGTGTATATATGAATTTGTAGTCTGTATAAAAATAACATTATTTAAAAAAATTCATGGGGATCAGTTTCATAAGCCTCTTTTATTGTGCAGTTTTGCAGTGTAAATGACTTACCTTGAAATAAATGATTTAGTTTAGATTTTGTATCAGATTTTTTTTTTACTCTTGTTACTATTACCGAGTAAATGGACCCATTAATGGCCAAAATTACAAAACACTGGTAGTTCATACTGAAATCTGTTGTGTAGGCTGACTGCAAGGAATTTTCGTGGTTTTTCTCAATGTGTAAAATGTGAATGCGAGCTAGTTTCTCATAAAATTCTATTATTATCTCATAAAAATCTCACTAGGAATATGCCTTTTGTTAGACAGATAGCCCTAACCTGTTTTCCTATAATTAGTCAGTTCTACCTTCAAGTGATTATTTTATATGAGTTTAGAAATAGTAATTATTTTTTAACACAAAATACACAGGCCTGTTGTTATAGCAAATACTGTCATATATGTAACTGAAATTCTAGATAATCTTAAAAACTACATTTCACAGTTGCAGAATCTATAACAAAAGGTGGATATTGGATGATTTTGAACACTTATTTTTTTATTCCTTCTCTAATTATAGAAAATTGCATAAAGTTACTCTTTGAAGTGAAATGCTGTACTCCGACAGTTTCTCTTTATTTTTATATCACTAACCCTTCCATATAAGCAGTTTTAAAAAATGTAATGATGTGAAATCTGATAAATATATGTTTTGAATGATTATTTACATTTGCAGATATGTGCTTTCATTGAAAATGATCGAAATTCTTTTCTCGATAGTTCCCTCATTACTGAGAATATTGCCCAAGGAACTGTGCATCTGCCATGTCTCTTTCTCTACTGACAACATCTTAAAGAGACTTTTTGCCGAATAGTAGTTTAACTGCCCCTATATCACAAATGTGTTACATACTTAAGCACTCCTGCTTTTTATGGTATACACTCTGTTTCTGTTATTCTCTTTCTCTGTTATACATTGTTTCTGTGGCTCACTCTTTCTGTGTTATACACTGAAACCTCCATGTTAACAAAATGGCCTGTATAGTTATTTGGTAATGCATTTGTATTATTGTAGCCTTCTTTTAATCGTTAGGCAAATATGCAAGAAGTTTTTCTCATAATCAGCTTACCTGATTATCTTCTGAAATGTTTTCTTTCAATATTTTTAAAAGCCTGATGCTTTTACATCCATATTTTGCATCTTTAAATAAGATTTTGATTCAGTACTTTCATTAGCTATTAGCCTCAGTTTAATTTAACTGAAATGATAATGTGAAGGTATTTGTTCAATTTCTGTGTTGTTATTCTTTCCTTTTTATCATATGCTTCAACAACATTAGTTTTGAGCACACAAAGTTTTGGTTTTTCTTTGTAAATCTAATAATTCTAGATTTTCACATATACTATGGTTATATGTTACGACTGTATAGTTTTAAAGATTTGAGTAGAGTGTTCTTCATTTATTTAGCATATTTAGCATCTGTATGCATTTATCACTTTGATTTTTAAATTTTCCTGGGAACAGTATCTCCTTTATACATTTAACATTTGAAAATCCTTCTCTTTCACTTCATATTTAATCACGTTTTACTTAAGCAATTTGCTGCACTAGTAGCTAAAATAATTCAGTTCAAGGTGTTTGATTATTATATTTATCAAAATTAAAACTAATTATATGAATATGACAGGTTGTGTATGAAATTTTCAGATTATAGTTGCTTATTTTCTAAATGCTTATTATTAGGATCGCTTTTTAATTGCACTTGTTCTATTTGAGTGCAGTACAAATAAAATGTTAACTGGCTTTTGACTTTCAAAATGATGTAAATGTTTAGTATAATGCTCAGAATAATAAACTGTTAAAAATATTGCAGTATGTTATATACTATAAGTTAAAAATTATTTATCGTATCTAATGTAACAATTCAAATTAAAACAATTGAAAATATTTTAAAAAGATGCACAGTAAGACACAATCATATGCAAATTTGTCACTAAGAGTTAGTATAGATTCATCCACTAAAAGAAAAGTCAGTAAAGTATGTGATAATTAAGCTGTCTGATATAGAAATTTTTATAGCACATAGAGGTAATGAATCTTGAAAAATATATTCCATATGAAACTGACTTTCAGGACTGCTGCACTTATTTGATTTTGAAACATATATGAATTCATTCATTAATTCTCATCTGGGGGGGGGGGCAACTGTATAAGGACAGCTGTGTGATTATGTTCATTGGTCAGAATAAGAATTTATATCTTAATTGTTGTGGTTGAATGAATTGCAGAGATTAGAATGTGTGTTTATCCGTATTAGGTATTAATCTGTAAGTGTAATTTGCTATTTTTCCTGAAATTTCGATTAAACTAAATATGAATAGTAATTTATTGATATTTTTTAAGTCACCTAAAGTAATATACATTTAGAGTTTTTGATTTGTGTGTTTCAGGAGCCTACTCACTGTGAGTCAGATCCAAATCTTGTGTTCGAAGATATGAGTGTAATGTCAGATTTTGAACTTCACAACTTATGTAAAACCTATAAAGTAAGAATTCAAAGTTCAAATAATTAGTGATTTTCTTTTTTTTTTTTTCATTGATACTGACTGAAAAGATTTTAGAAAGCTAACAAATATTCTTTTTTCAGAAGCAAATTATTTTGCATATATAAGTGCATTTATTGTAAACATAAAGAACATTTAGTGACATCGGCAGAATGAAACAGGAGGAGGAAAAGGAAGAAGTGTAGTTGTATAAATTATTTTGAAAAATTTAGATTAGAATAAAAGTTATTGATTGGCTAAGTCAGCAAATGATTATTTTTGTAAGAATTACCGAGGCAAAGAGAAAAGCTTACATTCTAAAACTCCTGTCTCTAATAACAGTCCTTAAACTTAAATAACAAAAGAAAAGGTAAACAGTAAAATGCTTTCAGTAAAGTGTAATACTGAAATTGCATTTACTGTGAGTTATTAATGCCTACTTATTAAGAAAGGCTGTAAGATTCTGTACTGGATCTGAGGCATTGAGTTCCAGGATAAAACAAAATGTCTGAATCATTGGAATTCATTATTGTAACAATATTTTAAATTGTCAGCAAGACTCAGACTAAGGAATTGCCTTCAACTAATTTAATCTATTTGCTTGGTAATATTATCAGTTTAGAAAACTAGAATTTGTAATGATCATTATGACACTAAATTGATATTTTTTCAAGACATCAAAAATACATATACTATTCTGAAATATATCTCCAAAATCAAATTATATGAACATAAATTGATACCTTCTATTTTTAAAATTGATATTCTAAAACTTTTTAATTAGAAATTAGAAGCATATATCATGAGAATATAACTCAAAATGTTACTTTTTCACTGCCAGTATATTATATATTTGTGTATATATGTATACCTACAAAGAATGTAATTTCATGAGAAATGAAACTATTAAATTAAAGTTTTAATATATTTTAATTTTACTACTAGACTTAAATGTTTGTTGTATATAAAAAAGGTTTAACATCAAACTAGATGCAACAAATTCAAACAAATTAGAGACATAGGAATTAATGGAAAGTGAAAGTCGTATGCTAAAAGAGCTATTTTAGTTATGATATTATTAAATGCATGCCTTGCAAATATTTAAAATCATTTAAAAAAACATAAATTATCTGCTACGTGCGAACTTAACATAATTGGATGAAATGTTAGTGCCAAAAGAGTGCAATACCAAAAGGATTAATGAAGAAGAAACATTTTTTTTTATGAGAAATACATATAAAGATAAGTAAAAGCTTACAGTGTATTCATTTTCGATCTCTTGCTTCTTTGTGCAAAACTTCTTTTATATTTATGCAACATCTTTCATATAACTTCATAACAGAGGTTCATATAACTTATTAGCAACTTGTTTTCAGTGCTGCAGTTTAATCGAAAATTTTTTTGTTCACTTTCCTACTGCCATCAAATTTTGTCATTATTAGAAAGGGTAAAATTACTTTCCTCTACTTAATAATACTTTACTCGAAATCTTCTCTAATTTTAGTTCTTTCATTATTCAGTTTTTCATCTGCTTACAATTATCTAAAAAATTCACCAACATTAATTCAATTCAAGTGAATTAGATTTTGGTTATGTATTTGGCATTAAAATAAATATATTAGTTTTATTTAGCGATTTTGCTCTCATTATACAAGAGCCTTTTACCTGCTATATGTAAATTTATAATTTTCTAATGTATTTCCCTCCAGGAAAGGTAATTATACCACTTGGGTTAAGATAGTTATAATTCAGTTCTTGAGTAATTTATCTGTTTTAACCCTTTGAGGAGTAGTATATAAAATAATTTAAATTGTGGTAAAATTTTGCGTGAACGGACCCTAAGGATACAAAATTGAGACTTCAAAAAAATCTAGAGCAAAATCCTGAATTTTGAGAGCTGGTATATATTTTATACCGGTGTCCCTCTAAGACATTTTTATCCAGGTAGCTTCCAATTCTTAATTTTTGTTTTTAAAATTAATTTTGCTTACTTTTGATGTGCATCTGTAGAGATGAGTGGTTGAATATAGTTTAAGTCTAAAGACAAAAACGTTTTAAAATTTCAGTAGAAATTAAAAGTTTAAAAAATAAAATTTATGCTCTTTGGTGATGCAGCCCAGCTGTACATACTTATGTAAAATATAGGTATAAAGCTTTTGAACTTGATTTAAACTCAGCCGAACAATAAAAAAGTTGAAAACTGAAACACTATGACTCAGCTGAGAGAGTATGCTGCATTTTTGAAGTTATATTTTATGCTTTAGATAATATGTAAAAAAACCATGCTTCATGCTATACCAATAATGGCCCCCTCCTCTCCACGCACACACACTTTAGATTATCGAGGACCGTAAGGGCCCCTTTTTTTTATTTTTTTTGTAAATATAGGTTGTAATATATATTTTTGTTCAGGAAAAAAAGCCGTTAAACAATTTTATTATTTAATACACCTGAAAGCTGTTATTCCGAATTGAACCTCTTTGGCTTCCTAGGGGTTCCTTTTCAACTTTTGGATAAATTTTAGTTTGCATCTAAAACGGGCCTTAGAAATATTTTTCCTCCTTTTACCAACTGTGAAAATTTATTTCCGAAACAACCTATTTTTATCCTAACCCAAAAGGCAAATTTCTCTTGTGTTCCCTAGTCTTTCATCTGAAATTAATAAAGAATTTCCCTGAAGAATAAAAGCATGCTTTCAAACCAGCAGTTTTTGTGATTACACTATGAGATGGACCTTAAGTACATTTCCATTTTAAGTGAGCTTTCCCTTTGTGTGATCTTATCACACCTCACAAAGGGAAGAAGGCATGACTCCCGAATGACAAATTAGTTGTCAATCATCTCTTTCATTTTCCTTGCATTCTAGGATTTTGTAAAACATGAAGCAACGGGTGTCTTTTGGGGGCTAACATGCCACATTTAACTCCCACAACTGTGTAAAGTTTTGACACCAGATGGCAATTTTGAAATTGGTGAGTCTTTCTCTTGGGAAAGGGCTAAATGCTGAAATAAAAATTTTAGCTAAACAGAGACAAATAAAACTCAAGTGCAGCAAAGAAATTAATATACTTGTATTCAGCCCCAGCGCATGGTCAGTAAACTCCCCTCCCTTTATGAACAAAATATTGAATCCTAAACAACTTATAAATTAATCATAAAAATTATTACATCATAAACTGTTATAATTGTAAAGAAATTCTCTCATGTCACAGAGTAGAAAAGGAGAAGACTGGTGCTGCCATCTATTGGCGTGGTACCCTCAGTGTGGGTGCTGGTATATATTATATACTAGTTTTAAATCATATAAATAATCTTTTGTTAATTATCACGTCTGACTGAAATGAAGTAAGTATATAAGATTCAGCATGTGTATGTCATATATTTGCAGATTTTGAATTTTTTCTTTCTCTCCAATAGAATTTATCAATCTTCAAACATGATACCTTGGAACGAGGTATATTAATTTCATAGCTTCAAAATATTGGACATTCATACCGTGGTGATTTTAGAATCAAAAGAAAACACTAGAAATTTATGATTATAGCTTTTGGTGTTGAAAAATTAGCATTTTTTAGGAGGTTAAAAAAGTGACAAACAACTGGTCAAAGGTTTAAATTTTCAAATGTAAAAATTTTAGAAATATAAAATAATTTTAATTTTTATGAATGATTTGCATTTATTTTTTCTGTGTGAATATTGAGAATAAAAGTATAATTGACATATATTTTTCTTCCCCCAAGACTCTGAAGTCTTATGTTCTTTCTGATGATGATATCCTTCAATCGGGAAAATTTAAAATTTTGGAAGAATTGTTGCCGAAATTTATTGAAGAGGTATGCTATGTTGTAACTATTGATATTAAACATACTATAATCTGCAAAGTAACTGGGATAAAGTAATGTTTTGCTAATTTATATGCATACCTTCATATACAGTGATAATTATAAAATTAATTGAAAATATGCCCTCCTTTAATAGAAATTACCTCTAGAATGTGCTTAGGCGCTGACTCTTCTATTCTTTTGCATATATGTTTCTTATCTTTAGTATAGTACCTCACTTGTATAACATTCTTAATCATGCACTCTTTAATCATGCAGTCCATTTTTCTAAGATATTCCTTGAGAATGTGCCACAAGTTTTCAATCACAAGTCTATTGAATTACCAGGCCAATCTAACACAATAATTTTGTTTTCGACTTGGAACCTTCTAATAGATTTTAAATTGTGGCATAGAGCTAAGTCCTGTTGAAATGTCCCTGCAAAGGTTTTTGAAAATGGCACAAAATTACATTTTAAAATTTCTTTGAAGAGTTCATCATTCCTTCAATAGGAACTAGACTCCTAGTGCCATCTGCAGTGAAGAAACCATAAAACGAGTTTCCGAGGGTATTTTATGGGTTTATGGATATGTTAAGGTCTTATTGATTCACGTCCACCAGCAGCCGAGCGGTAAAGTCGCTGAACACTGGTAGTTCGGTCCGAGGCTTGAATCCCGCGAACGGGCTGGCTGCATGGGTGGTTTCATGGTTTTCCTCATGTGTAACGTGTATGCGAGCCAGTTTCCCTTAAAAATTGCTCCACAAAGGCGTCCCTTTCCTTAGGCAGATAGCCCTAGTGTGCTTTGCCATAATTAAATACACCACCTTATTGATTCACCCTTATTTCACCTAACAATGTTAAATCTGTAACCCTGAACAAATAAGTCTCACTGCTTAAAAATGACCTTTTTCCTGTTTTTTATAATCCAAGATTTGTATACCCCCACAATAATTGCTTTTGCTTCATTTGATGTGTCCAGAATTGCTTTTTTAATTGGTTTTCTTGCCTTCTGACCACCAGTGAAAAGTCTGTGCTGCATATTTGAAGGATAATATCAATACTAATAGACAGTAGATCTCTTTTAATGTCTTTTCTAATTTTTGCTGGACTAATAATGTTAATTTGGAGTAGAAATTGGTTGAATTTTGGAAATTTTTCCCTTTTTACGTTTCACATTTGTTTTACCTTGTGGAGAAAGTGATCCAGTTTAATTGTGTCTTCTCAGAATTCAAGGAACACTTTCATTTTCCAAAACCAACCATGGAAGCAATATATCTTAGTCTTGGATGTGTGACTGGTAAGTAAAATATTTGCTTTTTTTCTAGGGATTGTATTCATTTTTAGTACACTAAAATGAATGAATGCAAAATGTATTTAAGAATTATGCGAAAATAATATCCTCTTTTCACAGAAACAAGCTTAAAAATAGTGCAGTGATCTCAATTTGTTGTCTAAACTGGTTCTAAAGTCACAAGCAAACATTCAGATGACATTAAAGCATATTAAAATTGCTTTGAGGGACGTGCTGGTTCCAGTTGGCAGCTAACTAAAAATTCTTTTGGAAAAAATCACTTTGTCCCAGTTAATTTGCACAATATAGTAATATCATCACATTCTATTTCGTATAATAATAATTGCATTTTTCTTTTCAGGATCACAGAATTTTATTGTTTAGTCAATTTACAATGGTATTAGATATAATAGAAGAATTCATGAACATTAAAGGTTACAAATTTTTGAGGTTGGATGGACAGGTTCCAGTTGCAGAAAGGTATGTATTTTAATTTAAGATTAATGTTTACATCTGAAATATGATGCTCTAATTAAGTAAAATAGAATAATTCATGAAAAATTGGAAATTAAAATACAAGTAAACTTCAAATTAACCGTAGTTATATTAGGAAACCTGTCCACAGTTAATTTAACTTAAAATTGCTGTTAATCTGAGACAGCTGAAACTGCTAAGTAAAAGTGATTAAACCATATGAATATCATCTGCTATTGCTGCTGTTATCCTATGCTTTTTTTTTTTTTTTCCCCATATTTCTGATAGACACTACTTTAAACCAGGGGATAGACAGCTGTATAACTGAGTTATCAGCTTTATTGCCTATCCTGTGGGGAAATCTTATATCCCAGACTGCAACGAAAGGAACATTCTGCAGAATAGTGGCTTTTTGAACAAAATTTTGAGTTTACAATACACAGAATTTTGTACTGTGCTATATGATGAACAACATAGTTAATATGCTGTATGCTGCATAAATAAGAAGTTTAGGTGTCAGAGTAGATGTATTTTTTTCTTTTGTTTATGCAAAATCTTGGTTGCCATTACCAAAGAAATATAGCATTTCATTTCCTTTACACCACTCTTTACTGCCAAATATGTGTTGTGTTACTAGAATACGTACATTGCTCGACATTGAAAATACAACACCAAGAAGGAGTGGTCAGAAATTTATGCAAATTTTAGAGTAGACGCATGTCACTGAGTTATGCGAATGATGTGAAATGCGCAGCTCTCCGATGGACGTGAAGTAATATATAAGGGAAGGAACGTACAGAATGGGCAATACTCGTGTCGTTATTTCTGCCAGATGAATTATCAAAGAAAGTTGCTTTTTGTCCCGAAGGATACGTGTAATAGGAGAGAATGCCAGGCCGCCGTCAACGAAGGCATTTCCAGCAGATAGACAATTTTACAAGTGGTATGGTGATCGGATTGAGAAGTGCAGGGTCCTTACGTCAAATCGCAGCTGATATCCACATGGATGTGAGCACAGTGCATCGGCTATGGCGAACATGGTTGGAACAAGGAAATATGGGAAGAAGTAGGGGTGCAGGTGCAACCAGAGTGACATCGGCCACGTGTGGATCGACGCAAGCTGTTGCTGTCCCGCAAGTTACTTGTACCGTGATTCTGCAGCATGTGCCAGAATCATTTCCCGTTGATTGGTTGAACGTGACCTGCACTCTCGGCGTCCGTTAAGAAGACTGCCATTGACGCCACAGCATAGATGGCAACATTTAGAATGGTGCCGGACTGAAGCGATGTGAATGACAGAATGGCGAAACGTTGTGTCCTCAGATGAGTCACGCTTCTGTTTATCCAGTAACAGTCGCCGCATACGTGTGTGGCGTCAACGTGGAGACAGATCTAATCTGGCAGTAACTGTGGAACGCCCTACCGCGTGACAACATGGCAAAATGGTTTGGTGTGCTATTGCCTGCGATTCCAGGTTACCTCTAGTTCGTGTTCAGGGCACTATGACGGCCCTACGATACTTGGATAAAGTACTGTGGCCGGTGGCAATCTCCTACCTTCAAGGGCTGCATAATGTAAATTTTCAGCAGAATAACGCCCGACCACAGAGTGCTCGCATCTGCCAACATGCTCTGCAAGGTATACAAATGCTTCCCTGTCCACCATACTCTCCTGACCTGTCACCAATCGAACATGTGTGGGATGTGATTGGATGCTGTTTGCACACTCTGCCCCTGCCTTGTTCAGAAGAACTGTGGCAAATGGTTGAAAGGGAATGGAGAGCCATCCCTCAGGACACCATCCGCGTTCTTATTGGCTCAATGCCTAAACATGTTTCTTTGTGCATCGCTGTCCACGGTGGTCCTACATTCTACTGAGCCGACGCTGTTCTCTTCTGTATTCTGACTATCATTTTGAAATAAAGATCACTTATTGCTGCTTGCTGTCTATGTCTTTTTTCCAAATTTCATCACTTTCTGACCACTCCTTCTAGGTGTTGCATTTTCAATGTCGAGCAGTGTATATTTTATTACTGAGATTACATAGTAAATGTTTCATAATAGAGGCTTTTTGCTACAACTGATTATTTTAACAATAATAAAATTCATATTTGTAGTATTACTGAGCATGTTTTTGACCCAAGGAATTACTTTAGAAAGTTAAGTTCAAGAATTTTAGAGCTTTCAGTAAAATATTATATTTGTTATTGCATGCTATGTTTATACCATATAAACTCCAATTTATTGCTTGCTACACATTTAATTATACAATGTTGCATATAACTGCATATTTCTATATACAGAGTTATTCAAAAAGGTGGACCAAATTTAATTACTTTGTGTTTCATAAAGTGTAAATTGGACATGAACAATATGTATGTTAATGAAAAGGGGAAGTCTCAGAGTTTGTGTACACTAGTTGTAAATGTTCATTGTGCCCCCTTTGCTGCACAGCCAACATCTGAGCATTGGACAAACTTTACCCTCCCCCCGAGGGGCACGAAAAATAGTCTTTTGTTACTGAGTGCACTGCAGCAATGTCATGGCTCTGCAGGTCAGCCAGAGTTGTTATTAGCAGTGGAATGTAAACAGTCTTCTTAACATAGTCCCACAAGAAAAAGTCGCACAATGCGAGATCCGGAGATCTTGGTAGCCAGAAGTGTAGAACCAGATCTTGATTTCCTATGTGATCTATCCAACTCTGAGGAAGGGATTGATTTAAAAATCCTCAGACATCATTGTGCCAATAGAATGGAGTCGAAAAAGAAGTCGTATGAATCTTCAGTAAATTGAGGAAAAAGCCATTGTTCTAACATGGTGTAACATGTAACAAAGTAGAATGGTCCATACACTTTTGTCCGTGATATGACACAGAACATGTTTAGTTTCACTTAAACTCTCTCATGTTGTAATGCTGGATGGGGTATGTGCAGACCCCATATGCGAACATTGTGTCGATTCATTTTGCCTTTGTCACTAAGGTAGAACATAACTTCATCACTAAAAATTAAGCTCAGTTCTAACGCATCCTCCTACATCATTTTTAACATATCACCAGAAAATTCAGTATGCTTTTCTTTGCAATTCTTACTGAGAGCCTGCGTAAGTTGTAAATAGTGGAGCTTGTGTGGCAAACATTTTTCAAAATATGCCATACTGTTGGTTGGGGTATTTCTAGTTCTTTACAAGTTCAGTTAGTTGACTCTCTTAGACCAAGCACAAAACTGTCTTCTATTCATCTCGCGTCATCCTGTAATACTTGCGGTTGACCTGAGCTTTTTCCTTTGCAGAGACGTCTAGTTCCTTTGCGTAAAACAACATTTGCTGCTTTTTCTACTTGATGTGGTTAATGCCAAATCAGAGATGAAATGTCCACTGCACTGTAACTCCAGACTCATTTCTTGCAAACTCGAAAACACAGAAAACCTTATGCTGCATCGTAGCCATCTTACTACAACTGAGAGTGAAACAAAATGCGCGCCTACTGGCATGAATACCCTATCGACGATTTACACAACTATCACCACACCAGCTGTGGTAAACAAAACTTTGGAACTTGCTCTTTCCTTCGGTATGTAGACTGTCATATGCAATTCATACTTCATGAAATACATAGTAATTGAATTGAGTCCGTCTTTTTGAATAACTTTGTATTATATTGCATATTAAAAAGCATGTTCAGTAAGTACACTATATTTTATGCATACATTGTTTATACATATTACCTATTATGCTTATACTCCATGTTACATCGGTGCTCATCCTTTTTTGCTCCATACAACCCTTTCACCATTTTCTCCTCCCCCTTTCCAAAAGTTAAAAAATGTATATGCAAGCATATATTTATATTATTTTCAAATGTGTTTTATAAATTAAACAACAAAAAGTATAGAAAATGTCTTGCAGTATGCAACATGGTGTTTTTTTATACATTAATGTTTTGGAATATTCTGCAATTAACAAACTTTCTGTATACATAGGACCAGGTTGATCTACTCCCATATAATTGGGAGTCAATTGTACTACGTTTCAACATTATTTTATTGAGATTATATTTAGATTGTGCTTGTTGTATAATAGCAAATATAGTTGTGAAAGTGAAAGAATGTAAATGGTATTTCATCCAACTATGAATATATAGTTTTCATTGGATAAAATTAAATTGATGTATGAATCAAAGATTAATATTATCTCAAGATAATTTTTATTACAAGCCTTGTTTGATATGTAACAAAAAGAAATGTAAAGCATAAAAATAAAATAACGTTAAAGAGCATTTTAGACAGAAAGAAAATCATTGTAAAATTTCATAAATACTGCATAAATGTTTTCTGTTTGTAAATGTGTATAACATGAAAAACCATTACTATGAATAATAATAATAAGTTTTAATAAGAGTATTGAAAGTTCTAGAAATAAATATTGTATGAGGATAAATGTCTCTGTAGCACTATGTACTCAGATTTTTTTTTTAAAAAATTCTTAGGCTTCTCTTATTTTTAACTGGCTTCACTCTGAAATCTGATTTCATATTGTTTTTAAGTATTATAATAATTTAATTTGGCATTTTTGTTTTATGTATTAAAAATTAAAGCACAAGTAGCAGAAAATATGCCTCAGGAACACAACCATTAAGGCCCGTTTCCACTACTGCATACGAACGCATTGTGTCAATTGAAGACACACCTACAGCATCCGTACAAGCATTTATACTGCCGCGTATCCATAGATTATTTTCATTTTCCTCCGCTAGGTGTCACTGTAATATTTTGGCGCCAAACAAGCAGTTCTCGAGTTACACCGTTGAACATCTGAATTTTTCCCGCTTAAGCGAGTATTTTTTGTTTTAGGTTGATATGTCGTCCTGACGTAAAACGCAGAAAAATTTTGTTTTCTAAATTCCATGTTATTGGAAATTTTTATTTCTGCTTATGAACTGCGAAAGTAAAGTACGCTAGCAATTTTTAGATAAGTAAGGTTATAATGCATATTATGAACATCATAATTCCATAGAAGCTGAAATAAATTTAAAAAATGTTTTTGTGTTTCTAGAAGCCTTAAATATTAATGAAATAATATACAGTCAAAAGTCGTTAATCCGGACTCGTCGGGACTTCGGCGATTCTGGATTATCGATTTTTCCGGATAATAGATCATCAGTTTAAATCTGGTAAGATGGCATGCAGAAATAACAAAATTAAAAATATGAAACCGTAATTTATGAAATAAAGAATAATTATAATCTAAAGGGTATCAAAATTTGCAAAAAGAAAAAGCTTAATATTTATTTGTTTACTTTATTAAACATTTCTTTCAGTGTAAGTTGTTTGAGTTGCTTCGTTTCATGTCATAATACTTTCTCTTTAATTCTATTAAACAGACATAATTTCTTGTTTAGTTACAAAGTTCTGCTGTTCAAGTCCTATAATTGGTGTGTCGAGAATACCGACTAATTTGTCAATCGAAATGTTTTCGTTTTCAATAACCTCTCTGTCACTTTCTTAACTATCGGAAGCGAATTATAATGACGGGGAACTTGATTTAAATCATATCAAAGACAGAGTACATCGAGATGAAATACTACATTTAGTAAAGAATTATAAGCCAAATAAAATAAAAACATCTGCCCTGAAGATAAGGATAGTGCTGACAGATCAACTTCCAATTGATAGCATGCCTGCGGCGGCGTTAAAGATAAACAAAGTTTAGATAAACAAACGTTAAAGTTTAGATAAACAAAGGATATGCCTTTATCCATTTTTTGCTGCAATTCCACTTTTTGTTTAATGAACTTCGAAATATACTTTCGCTTTGTAAATCCTTTACGTATTAGTAAATATATATCAGAAATTCTGTTTGACATAATCGAAAGTTCAAGCTTACTTTTATAAAACTGCTGTAATGGTTTGCAAAAAATAATAAGCCGGATCCTATTCGAAGATTAAGGAACAATGCAATCTGCAACATTAACTGAAATAGATAAATAGATAATTTTAGCTTACCTTAAACCGTCCGTTATACATTAAACGCGCACACGCACAAACATATTCGCAGCCGTAAAGGTCTTACGCGCATGTGTCAACGCGACGCATGCGCAGAAAGTTTGTAGCTTTGAGGTCCGGATTATAGATCATTCCGGATTATGGGTGTCCGAATTAATGACTTTTGACTGTATATATTATTAAAACTAAAATGTACTGTTAGTGAAAAAATAAACAAATAAATAAATAAAAAAAAAGAGTTAAACGAATTAAAAAATAGTTGATACTTTAAAAATACAGAGCAACTGTAAAGAAAGGTTCACAATATTTACACAAAATTTGCTCTGCTTGTATACCACTGACCGTGGACTTCAAGATCATAGCTCGATAATTTATTAGAAATCTCGTTTGTTTTAAAATGCACTATGGGCAGTTATATTTTATGCATAATCCATAAAATATTACTTTTAATTTAAAATTTTTTAATTCCTATCTCTTTTTATAGAAGAAGCTTTTTATAAAAATAAGCTTTTTCTCTTTATGTATACACACATTAGGTAAAGAAAATGGAAATATTTAATTAATTCCTGTGCTTCTGCTGGAGAGGACTGAATTTAAAAGCAATCATTATAGTAATTTTTTGTTAAAAAATGTTTAGGGCATTAATACTGTATCATGTTAATTGGTAATGAATGTTTAGAGCCGTAAATATCCCAATGTTTGAGCACGTGTATGTACATTCACATAAAAGTGAAATAAAAATATATATATATATGTATGTACAGGGTTTGAAAAGGATAAATAAAGATAAATTAAATTTAAATAATTCTTTTGCGACATTGCTGCAAGGAATGAAATTTGAATTTAACAAACATTATCTATTCGTAAAAAGTAAATTTAAACGAAATTTAATGCAAATAAATAAATGATTAATTATTGCTGCAAACTAATCTACAATATCATTTAAATTCTGATAGCATATGTAAATCAAGTGTAAGTATCAAAATCCATGGATTTGGTACTTGCACTTGATTTACATATGCTCTCAGAATTTAAATGATATTGTAGATTAGTTTGCAACAATACTTAATCATTTATTTGTTTGCATTAAATTTCATCTGAATTTAATTAACTTTAAATTTGCTTTTTACGAATAGAGAATGTTTGTTAAATTCAAATATATATGTACAGGGTATGCTTTAAATTCGTATTATATAATTTAAAAAATTTTTTGCAGGGAAAATTTAAATAAATAAGAGCATAAATAAAACAGTATATTTAATGCATATAATAATAGAAATAAATTATAAAACACAAATATAAATCAAATTGGAACAAAAAGCTAAGAAAGTTTCAGACAGGGTGCAAAAAGCGTATAGGATTCGAACTCACGACCTCGAAAGTTAAACCTTGTTACTGTTAGGTTTACCATTAAGCTAGCATCACATGGCATTCATATGCATATTTTGGCTTATGTACATCATCAAGTAAATCAATTCTTAAAACTTAATTTTTTGGTCTTGTTTCATTTTGCTATCGACTAAAAAATTCACCAGAGTTTGTTCTTCAGCTTCTAGTACATTTTTTTACAAAAAAACATTATCTTTTAAAGTGACGTTTCGATTGAAGTTAAATGGGCTGCTAAAAATATATTTCGTGTGCTTACAAATATATGTTAGCCAAAAAGATATATTTATAAAGAGAGAAATACAAATTTAACTTACTCTTTAATGCAGTGGAATATTTAAAAGGCTATCAAATTTAATTTATGATTAACGTTTTTAGTTTTTTCAAAAGAAAAAAATAACAAATCTTTTAATGCTATATCTGATTTGCTATAGCAGTTTGCAATAAATCTTGCAGACCCAAAGTCGAAATTGTGATTAAATTTACAACTATGATTAGCAGTCAAAGATTTGTAAATTTCATCTTTTCGGACATAAGATTCATGTTCCTTAATGCGTAACCTTAATGCTGTTTTAGTTCAGCCAATACATAATCTGTATAATGTTTAACTTGGGTTAACAGTACATGAGTAAATTGCAGGTCTCTGATTTATTTTAATTTTTTGTTTGAGTTATGCTTGTTTTATATTTTTAGAAGCAAAATATTTTACGTTTTATTAAATTTTTCAGGCAGCAGTTAATTGATGAATTCAATAACAATCCAGAAATTGTTGTATTTCTTTTGTCTACAAGAGCTGGAGGCTTAGGAATAAATTTAACAGCTGCTGATACAGTTATTCTTCATGATATTGATTTTAATCCCTATAATGACAAACAAGCTGAGGATCGATGCCACAGAGTGGGGCAGTTAAGGTGAATTTCTATTTTGTATTTGCTTTCATTTTGTTTTAGAATCAAAATTTTACAGAGAAAGGAGGAAGAATCCTGATTATTTCAGCCTTAAATTTATAGTACATCTTGTGCTAAACTGTAGATAAATATATATTAATGTTTGATACATAATGTGAAAATCATTGGAAAAAGCATCAAACATAGAAAAGTTAAAAACATATTAATCTTTTATCTGTGACATTCTTATGAGCCATATTAAAATGTGCATTTCAATACAATTTTAGGTTCAGTAGTCAAAATTTATTACATGTTGTATGACCAGTGACACACTAAATATGTCATTCAATATCTATCCAAAATAAGCAGTGATATATTGTGTGTGCCATTTTGGACGCATATTAGGTGTTTTTAAAACAAATGTAATGATAGTTTTAATTTTGTATTTTGCTTTTAAATGTTGATTGGAAATCTAATAATGATATATGTGATGTTTCGTCAGTTCCTTAAAGGTTGCTAAAGGGTCTGTGACACACTTCTGTCATCATCTGGTAAGTGGAATTGGGTTTCCAGAAGACCTAAATCCTTGAGACATTGCTTTGTTAAGCAATAACTTGCATCACTGCAACATGAGCAAAGGTCATGATTTATGACTTCAACAAAGGGTAGGCTGATATGGCCAATAGGCTGGCTAAAAGCATTTAAAAACTTCAAATTTTATTAACTGTTTGTGAAATGCAATCATTAGTTTATATCAAAGATAGTTGTAAAAAAGTAAAATATCTAGCTGAAGATTAATCCTTTCAAGACAGCATGCCTTTGTTTAACCCCTTCACGCCGACTGTCACGTCTACATGTCAGCAACGAACACACTCACTTCCTGGCCAACACGCAGGCATGCCAGAGCGTTTTTCCGTTCAGCCCCGACTGTGCCAGTATCCTGGAACATTTTAAAAAATATAATTTCTGCCACAAGATGGCATTGTATGTCTATATGGTTTCAGATTCATGTACATTTGACCTTCTACTCGAAATGAGAGAAGCATGACTCAAATACACGTGTTTTTGATTATATAAGGGGAAATAAATGTTTCCGAATGGCGTGATTTATGACGTCTCTTTAAATTTCCACGTGGTAGTTGTTTATTGTAAGTAGAGAAGTTTTATTTTCGCTAAAGCGTTGGGTATTTCGGTTTGCAGTTCAGTTTTTAAAAAATAATTAGATCTTATTAGACATGAATTCTTTCTGCTTTTACCGTTGCAATGTCGAAGCGTCGAAAATGTTTAACAGAGCATGAAATAGCAGAAATGATGCAGAATATTTCAGATATTGATTCTGAAACTGATTCTGATAGTAATGATAATGATACTATGATATATTCTGATCATAAAGAATCTGGCGATGAGTTATTACGATTTGCCATTTTGGAAGATTTTTCCGGGAATGTGAACGATGATGCTTCGTTTGTTCACATTCCCGGAAAAATCCTCCAAAACGGCAAATGAGTTATTACGAGTGCAAGGAATGTAACGTAAGACTGTGTGTAGATCCCTGTTTTCAAATTTTTCATACGAAAAGAGAATTTTAAGTAATATATTTAGTTTTCAGATGTATAATGTTAAAAGTCATAAAAGGTGAGTAATGAAAATAAAATGTGTAAAATATGCATTTAAACAAGAAATAAGGTAATTAAAGTATATATAAAAATATCTATAAAGCATAATCCGTTTAAATACTCTATAGAGCATTATTGAAAAATGTGTTGATACTTCCGAAATTTCATGGATTTAGGCTTAATAGCAAAAAAGCCAGCGGCCCTGGACAGACGCTTGCGTAAGACACTGCCAGCCTCCGCAATAAGCGTGCGCCGACAGTGTCTTACGCAGTGTCTGTTTGCGCTACCCGGCACGAAGGGGTTAAGACGTTCCCTCGGAACAAATAGGAGTTGAAAGGAATCATACCACAAAATAGGGCTTTTGCATCTGCTAAGCCTAACTTTAGAAAGGAATAAAAGTTTACCACCTAATGTCATAATTTTTAGTACCATTTCAAATTATTACAGAAGCTATCATTTATGTTAAAATTAGCATTTAATAATATTTTCCTTTACTCTACATGAAAATACAGGGTTCGTAGCGGTCCTTACAAGTGCTTATAAGTCCTTATATTTGAAAATAAAATATAAAGGCCCTTATAGGTGCTTACTTTTTCTTTAAAGCCCTTATCTTTTGTTTTTAGTGCTTATTTTTTGCTTTTAGTGCTTTTTTTTAATTCTTTGTTTTTAATGAACGCGCATTTCCCCCACTACCAAAGCCGAAACTAAATAAATAACTTTTCTTCCTTATATGCAACGTCAGATAGTGAATCATACTTCCGGAAATTGCTTTCCCCCCTTCCTATGCATTAACGTAACCTATGGTGTGCGCGAGAGTACAGACAGGTGCACGTCGTTCTATTTATTGGTCAAAGAATTACGAAAACGGTAGAAAATTCCGGTACATTCTTTTCCTCCCACCCAAATACTACACACGTTTGAATTTCTATCAAGATTTTAATAATTTGCATTCTTGTTTCACGTGGTCAGTTCATATTCATGTTTATTATGATCGTTATGCTTATATTATGAGCATATGTATGAATATTTATAATAATACAGTTGCAGTAACTGCTGAAGTATAGATAAACTTCCAAAAATGGGTGTGTTTTTCACAGATTAGCTTTCTAAGGAATAATATTCGGAATGGCATAAATAAAAGGAAAGTAATCGAATAGTCAATTTTTTTTTTCCCCCAATACATTATACAGTACAGAGGTTGGGAGTTTCTCCCCAAAATCTTTAATGTTGAAGCAACAGACTTTTTTTTTGTCACTGTCCTAGCTGGATTGAATAGGACTAAAAGTTTTTGCGGTCTACCCAACCCAAGCGAAGATTGATTCTGTTCCGAAAATTTAATGCAATCTGTTGAAAATTAGAATCGGAAACACCCCAGATTAGTAAGCCTCTTTCTTTTCCTTTATTTAGTTCTTTATTCTCCGAATACCGGCAGGTGTTGATTCCGATTGCGTAATATCACATATGGAAGAATTACGCCGCACGTATTGTGCAATTGCGGTATTTTGCATTGATAATTAATTTTGATGTTCAGTCTAAGATTTGTCATGAACACTTAAAAGAGTTTTACTGTGCTTTCTAAGCAGAATATTTCTCAATTCCGTTGGTCTATTTTTATATGATGCACATATCGAAATGTCAAAATCATTTATTTAGCCTAAATTTAAATCTAAAGAACGGCTACAATCTTCCCCACTCCTCTTTTTCCAGTTACTATCCAGAATATTCGGCAATTTCCGAGTATGCGGGTTAGTTAAGCTTTTACTGTTAAAGGATGACTGAATGAAGCAATTTCCCATCTTCTGATTTCAGAAATGTGCCTCTTTTTTTACTTAAATTACTTTGCTTGGAATATATGTTAAGGAAAAACTGTTATGCAATGAAAATTGAGAAAATGTTCAGAATTTTGGTTTAAGTTAAATTATTTAAATATTAATATGAGTGGAAAAATAAATTGTATTTATCATTAGGTGCCAAACAAATACAATTAATATGGCTTATTATTATTTATTTTCTATATTTTGAACTGAAATTTCATCATTAAACCTTGTAATATAGTTTAGTTCTGCATATTTTTTTTCTCTCATTGTAAACTAATTCTGTAAATTGAACTGTCATTTAAAATTAAAAAAAAAAAAAGTTAATTGTTTTCCACGGTTGAGGTAATGCTCGTTCTCTTAATAAATATTGCATTGCTCATATTTTAAATTACAAGTCTAATTTTTCTTTTAAGGTTATGCAGTTATGTATAATGTAATTAGACAGGTGTTTATTTTTTCCTTAAAATGTGCTTGAAAAGTGCTTATAGGTGCTTATTTTTTTAACTAAAATGTGGCTACGAACCCTGAAATATATATATAAAAAAATATGCTTACTTTGAGAAATAATTTTCAGAAGTGCTATTCAAATTATTCCAAAGTTTTAATTGATAAAATACATTAATCAGCTTTTAGATTAATTTAAAAAAACTACAAGAAAGACTATTTACAAGAAGAAAGTAACAAAATCTTTCACGTGAACTAAAAAGCAGATACTTGGTGAGCTCTCTATCTGACAGAATGCCAATATGGGAATCACTAAAAATATTGCTCTTTAGGAAGTGAATCATCACTTGCATTCATGTCACTAATTGACTCACCATGTGAGTATATCCTTCTCTGATAATTAATGCTTGCTTGCCATAATAAACTGAAGTCGAGGCTTTCCGAAGTAAAAAGGGAAGTATGTGAAATATAAGCAAAAAAGCAATGCAAAACATAATAGAACCCACATAGTAATCCTGAAAGATCTACATAGTAGGGGGAAAAAAAAAAGAGGGTTATCAGAAATACAAATGTTTATAACACGAGGTGAGTAAAAGAACCAAGTTGTTTACATTACGCTTTCCCTCCTCCCTCCGCAACACCTGACAACAGAATGTGATCAAGTTGAAGGTCAGTATCCTAAAACTATATTCAGTTCTAAAGTAATGGATACAGAATGCCATCTAGGGATCTTTAAAACATTGGCACAAATGTATGGTCACCGGGGGTGAATCAGAAAACGCTGTATAATATCAGTATACCAGCTGGAAATGGGTGCTTTTCTTGCTGGCACGCATCACAGTCTAGACGAAAAGCTTTAGCTGGTTAAGAAATACTGATTGTTCAACTGATATTTTCACTAGCAGAGATTTTGTTGACATGTTTGTGCAGTCAGACGAATTACAGTAGCTACTTTTTCCAATTAGTTTAATAGTTGTGATGCTTAGGAATGTATCAGAACAAGCAGATCATCATAGAATATTGTCTATTAGAGTACATAGCCATTCTCACTGCTGTTTGTTGTTACAGAGAATCTCTTGGACAAGACGATGAGAATGTTATGATGTGAGCGA
Organism: Stegodyphus dumicola; assembly: GCF_044657685.1. Lineage (NCBI taxonomy): Eukaryota > Metazoa > Arthropoda > Arachnida > Araneae > Eresidae > Stegodyphus > Stegodyphus dumicola. The sequence goes on from NC_140777.1 coordinate 107,073,539, forward strand.
TTTCTTTTTCATGGAATGTGCTTGGTTCTATTAACCATTGTGCAAAACAATCTTTGCGCCTCCACATATTATCCTGAGAGGCCAGTTGTACCCCTTTCTTGTTCACTGTCTTACCGAGTGAAAATGGCACCTTAGTGCTCCTTATTATGAATCTCGTATAGTTTTGGAATGGCTCATTCAGAGAATGTGAATATGAGAAGGCAAAATTTCGTAGAAGCAATGTTAAATTAGTTCATTCACCTCAGGAAGTCCAAGCTAGTATGCATAAAGCAAACATGCAGTATACGAATAAAATTCATTCATAATGCTAGTGAAATGCAAAGTGTAAGTATTCTATTGGAGAATTCATTTTGTTCCGTGGTATGCTTTAAATGCGATTTTTTTTTTTTTTTTTTATTTTTTTTTTTATTTTACAGACACTTTTTCATTTATAATTATTATTTTTTATTTAAATAGTCCATTAATTTTTACTATTATTTTAATATTTCTAATGTAATTACTATTTTCAATTATAATTTAATTTTAAATTTCATGTACTATGTATTTCCAAAATTAATAAATGCAATGTTTATTATTATTGAAAAACAAAATTGCATTGTTTTTTATTATTGAATAAATATTGATTAATGAGAACAATAGGTAGAGAAGCATGCAGTAAAGCCTTAGCAGTCACCTTGCCAAGTACTTACTGCAATTTTGACTGCTTAGCTTTATGAGAATGAAGAAGAATCATGTTTTTACCTTGGAGCTAGCAGAGTAGTATTGTGAAAAATCCAAATAAGGCAAGGCAGATTTAAATATTTTTGGGGAATGTTGTGATTAGGAATAAAATGTATATTTCTCTATTCGAGTGTAAGCACTCCTTAGCTGTTATAAATTGCTAAAAATGAGGAATGTTAATTGGGATAATTTATTAATTATGAAGATACTTCTGAGCTCCTTCATTGCACAAAAGAATTTGATTACGTTGTTCTTGGGGTTGGTATTATCTGCTTCAAAATAGGATTTACACTGGTCATCAAAATTAAAGTTTAATGTGAAAATACATCCTCTCTCTAAGTTAATGTCCAATGCTGAAATTATTTATGTTAAGTAAATACAATTGAACACAAAATTGCACTCCTGCACATATGTTAGTGCTGGAAATATTCAAGTTCAGTTATTGACAATGTGGCGTGCAGTGGAAGCATGTTGGAATTCTGGTCTGTAGTGTTGTTTAAAGTGAATGTGGTTTCTGAGAGTGATCAGTATTTAGTAATTACGGCTCAAAGGCATCATTTCAGTGAAGGTCAAAAGTGGCAAACAGTTAGTAAGGTCAAACACAAATGGAGGTTGCCCTAGATTTGATTCTCTCTCAAAGTGTCTTATATTAAGAGTTTGGAGCCTCTTTTCAAGCATTGGATCAGTTGATAGATAGCCAGGTCAAGGGTGAGCAACAGCAGGAACTGCATTATAAGGCCATTTTCTACCTTTGTTGGCTCAAAGAAACCGCAAAGCGACTACAAGAGGTTTGGTTTCAAATTTTCAGGCTGCCACAAGAACTTAAATGGGCTTTTCAGGCTGCCACAAGAACATTGCTGCACAAAGGCTTAACAACATTGGACTGTATGCAAGAAAACCAATGGTGTGTGTCCCACACAATACAGCTTCCAGAGGGGCCTGTTTAAACTGGTGCTGACGTCATGTTCAATGGAGCCTAGATGTCTGGGTCCAAATATTGCTTACTGATGGTCCAGGTATAGTCTGAACAGACATTCTATACATATTTTGATCTACTAGAGAGGGGAAGCGATGCATAGCTTGCCTTCCCTTAGCCATGAAACAACCAGTTTCTGCGACCACGATTTAATGGTTTGGGAAGGAATCATGACAAATGGCTGCACCAAGCTGGATATCTTTCAAGGAGGTTCTATAACCACTTGAAGACATATGGATGAGGTATTGGAACCCCAGGTTAGTCTGTTTAGGTGTGCTATTCGCCCAGAGTTTTTGCTAATTGATGACAGTGCTTGGCCTCATCAAGCACACGTGTGTCAGAATACTTGCAAATAGAAGTTACCTCTCAAATGGATTGACCGTCTCACCCAAATTGAACCCAATTGAGCATGTGTGGGATGCCTTAAGGCAGGGGTTTTCAACCGGTGGTATGTAAGGAAGCAAAGCATTTTTAACTCTTAAATTCAAAAATTGAAACCCCGACATCCTGTTAGAGTTTTTTTCTCTAATTCTTGTAAATTTATGCGATCTGAGCTTTGTTCAAGAGTGGTGGTATTAAAGGTTTTCAATTTTTTTGTTAGATGGCACGCATTAGTCAAAAGGTTGAGAACCACTGCCTTAAGGCACTGAATTTCAGTGCACCAGATTCCTCTCCAGGCCCTCCAGGAACTGAAAAGTGCACTTTTATAAGAGTGGTGTCCAATTCCACTAGACTTGATCAACACTTTGGTAAAGTCTATGAAATCAAGATGTGACGTATGCATATCTGTCTGAATTTAAATTGATCATACACCATATTAAAGAAAATTATTTTTCACAATAGGTGACTTAATTTTCCCATCATTTTCCAATTTCCATAAATTTAGTTTTAATTTCAATATTTTGCAAATAACCAACTGCCTAACATTATAATTTATATTAACAAATGCTTTTGTACAAATTTCTATTAATAACTTTTCATTAAGTATGAGTTACATTTTATACTTTTTAGGATTATATATTTTATGGCTCGCATTATTTTTATATTAAATATTCGTTTTGGGTAGTTGATTGGTTTATATTTCGGTAAGCTGCCAGTTCCTAAAGTATGGAAAAGATTCTACTTTGCTTAAAAAACTTTTGATATAGAGATATACCATACTGTTTCTGACTTTTTTGTTAATCTGAATTATAATAATATTAAAGTAAGAACTTCCAAGCAGGATTATGTTTCCATTAAAAAAATCATTTAATCATTCCTTACATGTGATTTTTGATTACCTTTCAATGTTATGAAATGGATTTTTAATGTAAGGCAGGCAACTGAGATAATTTTAGCATGAAAAGGAATAAAATGTTAACTTTCACACCCAAGACCACTTACTTACAACCAACTGTGTTGCTGTGCCGCCTGTTATATGACTATTAGCTTTTGTACTCAATTGGTGGAGCATTCTATTGTCCATGGTTCGTACGGTCCTTAAGAGTCCTTAAAAGTCCTTAAATTTTTTGGAATCGATTTTTAGTCCTTAAAAGTCCTTAATTTTGGCCCAAATCAATAGAAGGTCCTTAATTTTAATATCTGAAATTTCTGTCTGTTTTCACGACTGCTATTTTGAATGTGAATTAGCATTAAGACAGTTCTAAATTTGGCGACTTGTCAACATTTTGGCGATTTTAAGACCAGTTTCTAGAGAAAATTTTCAATTCTGAAATCAGAATTTTTTGACGACTTTTTTTTTTTTTTTTAAAGAACATCATAACTTTGATAAATAACATTAAAATAAAACATTTTTATTTTCTGCTGTCATATTATAAAGTTTCATTTTGGCAACTTATTATACAATATTTTGAATCTGAAAAATAAACAAGGTATAATGCTATAAAGCACAATTTACGAAACAACTCTTAGCAAAAGCAAACTTCTATGTAATTAATTAAAAAATCTTCTTTTTAATTTTTTCATAGTAAGCGTTTTTCCCATGTAATTGTCTTGGAATATTCAAAATTCTCAGAATATGCACCAGTTTCATCTATAAAAGTAATTTTACACTTTTCCCGCATTTTTTTCTTTTTTCAAAATATTTCTGCCTTTTGCTGTTACAGAATTGGTTGGGATAATTTTTTTTTAATACTTTTGACATTGCAACTTGGAAAATTTAGAAAAATTTGAAAGCAAGATTTATAGACCCACGATTCTAGAAGATTCGAGAAATATGTGACAAAGTGAAAAATGTCTCCATGGTATCAACGCGTAATGGATGTATTTTACAGAATGTTTGCAATGAATTTCTTACTTTTTGGCGAACGTCTGGAAGAACAATGAAGACATGAATAATATTTGAGTGTTTTATTCCTGATACTAGAATCTTTTTCTTAACATGTTCATCTTCCCTTTATTTTCTCTATTTTTCACTAGAAAGCATGGAAAATATCATAAATGCTTCTAATCGTATCACTTGGGGCAGGCATTATAAAAAGGGTTTTTTTATTAATAAAAAAATTTAAAGCTTACAATTTAAAAGATCCATCATATATGTTTTAATGCATCACACACAGAGCTATGCATCATACACATTTTCCCATTTGATGCAATCTCTGTGGATCCTAAATTCGACTGCATAGTGCCTTTCTAAATTCTGCTTCCAATGCCTGTCTAAATTCTAAAAGTTTTGCCATTTCTAGATTTTGTTGTTTGGTGTGTCACTAAATTCTAAAAATTCTGCCACATCAGCTCTGTAACCGGCCTTTACCATATATATATTTCATATTTCTTCTGAATTCCATATTAATAAAGAAATTAATTATTCACTTTTTCTATGCATTTAGTGATTTTAGAAAAACAGAAATCCTTAATTAAATCCAAAAATTCTAAAATGAAAAAGAAACATGCTGAAGAAAGAAACTGAATACATAAAGAAAATTATTCTTCAAAGATATGTGCAGTTATTATTATGTAAATTACGCTATTTTATGATTTCAGCCTTTACTATAATTTTCCATTTCTGTTTCTTCATATGATAGAGTTACTGAGCCAGATTAAATTAAAATTAAATTTTGTAATTTTTTACCACTAGTCCAACTCTTTAGTTTGAATTTGACTGTTCTTGTTTAATTATGTCACCGTGATATATAATTGACTTTGTTAGCATCAGAACATGCGTTTATGTTTGTTCTAAGTTCTTTTCAAGTAAGAGGCTTATTTAAACTTTTGTCCGATATTGTAGTTACTTTCAGACATAGTGATAATTTGCTTCTCTATGGGGGGTTTTGGACTATTTAACTTTTATCAGATCAAGTAAACCCTCATAGGTACATTGTGGAGAGGTTGACAAATTAGGAGATAAAGCACGCAGAAACTAGCGAGAGCATTGGTTTGCATATTGAGAAAAATCTCTAATTATTGTTAGAAAATATGCTTAAAGAGAAGGAAATCGGTATAAACTATTTAAAATGTTTGGGAAGGCTTCAAATTAAAATGACTGATAAATATTTTGTTGAGTATTGTTTTAACAAAACATAAATGTTTTTTAGCTTTTAATGTGTAATTATTTTTCTATCGTTTAAGAATCAGTGTCATAAACATGTATTTTAAACTGTGGAATTTTATTAGATTTTGATTTTAATAGGGCTTTTTTTAAACAAATATTGTTAAAAAATAAAATTTAGTAGTGGCCATGTAAATCCATAATGACTAAGGTTACCTATTTATCTAATTTAATTCTGTATAACTAACTGCTTACCCTTAAAAATTATTTCTACATAATAAAGCGAGTTGTTGCCTTTAATTAATAATCACTGTGGTTACAAGATAAAATTTAAAAATGTAGAAATTCAAGTAAAGCTTATTCTTTGCATCTAGTGAGACTTAATACAAAACAGCTTATCACCTCTGGTGCTTTAATGGCTTATTGGAACCTGAAAGTATATTAACTGGGTTACAAGCCCTGGAACTCTACACGAAGCTATGACACTAACTGCATCAAAGCCTGACTAACTTTTAGCACTTGCGAACCATGCCTACATCATGCCTACATCATGCCTTTCAAGTTTGTTCTAATCAGCAGGTCTCTCTCTAGACAAGCAGCAGCGGTGATAACATTCAGTCTTTTATTATGAATAATGCTGATTATGATACTTCTCGTTTTAACCTATGCCGTTTGACATAAAATCTACCTGCTATTTACTAAACCTCTAGACAAGCGGTTCTCAACCTTTTGATTAATGTGTACCATCTGAATAGAAATTGAAAACCTTTAGTACCACCAAAGTACTACTACCACCACCACTCGTGAACAAAGCTCAGATCGCATCAATTTATTAGTGGTAGAGAAAAAACTCAATCAGGATGTTGAGGTTTTAATTTTTGAAATAAATAGTTAAAAATACTTTGCTTCTTTTTGTGGACATACTTTTTCTTGCATACCACCGGTTGAGAACCTCTGCTTTAGACTGATCAAGTATGTGACAAAATAAGACATAAAAAAATCAACATAAAACTAACTATTAGTAAAACATAAACGTCACTTATTTTCTTTCAAATATGTCCAACCTATTATAAATAAATATTTAATGCTACTTGATAAACTGCATGAAGTTTATTTTATTCTAAAACTTTATTAATAATTATGTTAATCAATTTACGTTCGGTAATAATCCATACTACTTATGGATCTATTTTATTTTTAGTATGGTATTAGAAAAGTGAAATTCAGGCATGAATAATATTTTTAATTGAATTCAGTTCCCATATGCTCATAGGTCCAGGGGCGTAGCAAAGGGGGGGGAGCAAGGGGGTGTATGATGCCCCGGGTGCCGTTCGCAGAGGGGCGCCAAATGGTCTCCGAAGAAGATTTTCCAGAAAATTTCAGTTTTTGTTTCGATTGATTTCTGGAAAATATATTTAAAATTAATAATTATTGTAATATATTTAATTACTTATTTTCTTGATTTGTCTGACAAAATGTGTAATAAAATAAAACTTGTAGTACATCAACCAAATATCTCCCATACAAAACGTTCTTTCTGACCACTTTATTTCTCTAAAACAGAGATATATTTTTATTGTTTTAAACGAAATGTACGTGTAACTCCCGTTTTTTATTTTAAAATGATAACACGACCTTGTCCCGGATTCCTCAAACTTATGCAGTTTCTAAAAAAACCTATTCCATAGTCTGGAAATGATATTTTGGGAAACTCGTAATGCTTCCACTATAATGGATAGCGTTTGACTATCCTGTAAACGATTGATGCTCTCCCTGGTTACCGATAAACTAAGTCATCTTGCTGAGACATCGTATATTCACTGGTACAAAGCATTCAATGCATGTCAGCTGTTTTTAGTCTCCTACTAAAAAAGAATGTTGCAGGTTGCTCCTTACTCCTTATGTAAAACGCATAGTTTCCGATGTCACAGGCTAAATTTGCATATTCCCAACTTAGTAAACGTTATAATTTTCCTTTATAATCTTTTCTTTTTCCTTTTGTTAAAAAGTTTGTCGATTATACGTTTATTTAATACCGAACTCGCAATGTCCCCTAATTCTTTTGAGCAGTGTATGTTTGCAAGATGTTATTCCACAGTAGAAAAGAAACTGAACCTAAAAGTCCATTATGGAGAAAATGTTTTTCCAAACCAAAGAGTAGCACTTCAAATACTCCTTACTATTTCATTATCAAATGCTGGCTATGAACGTTCGTTCAGCAAATTAAAATAAATTTTGACATATTTACAATCGACAATAGGACAAGATCCCCTAAGCCATCTAGCATTTTTAAATGTGGAAAGAGAAAAATTTAAAATGACCGACTTTGATGAAGTAATTGATAAATTTGCTTCATCCAAGACGAGAAAAATGTATACATAGTAATTAATTATATTAATGTATTATAATACTATATTTTTGTTAATAAATATATTTACTTATCTATAATATACATTAAACTTTTAATTGTTTAAAAACTGATTTTTCCGCCGACACAGATGCATTTTCCGAATCCAATGCTAGTGTAGTTAGGTAGTGACTGTTCTTAATATATTTTAGAGTATTTTATGGCAGATTCAGCATTTTATTATTATTTGCATTATTTTCTTATTATGAATTTATTCTATACATTATATTACTGTAAGTGTTTTTTGGGGGGGGGCCGCCAAAAAAGGTATTTTGCACCGGGTGCCAGTTATGCTCGCTACGCCACTGCATAGGTCCTTAATTTTTTTTCATTAATGATCTTTAAAAGTACTTAATTTCCGTGTGCAGAAAAGTGTACGAACCCTGATTGTCGCTGGCCTAGCCAAAAATCACCATAGAATATTAAAATTTGTAGAAGAATGTATAAAGTTACTTCGGAAGATAGGTATTTGTGACGCAAGACCGCTGGAACAAGATTCATTATTCCTTTCTATTTTGCCTATTATAATTCTGCAAAATTGTATGATGACAAGCTATGCGCATTAATGAAAGTCAAGAATTCACATTTTTAAATTGTTCAGTTTGACAATGATCTAATCTATCTGACAGCTTATCTAATGTTGTCAGTTTTGGAATGCATGTATAGATGAATTTCTACACCTGCCTTTACATCTATTAAGTGTGTGGCTATGGATAGCATCTAAATTTTTCTAACATAATTGTATCAAGACTTTTAGTTTCACTTTGAACAAAGCATGTAAGGCATCAGTATCACAGTTGTGCAATTTACAAGAATTAGGTGGGCTTCTATTGCAGTCAGAGTATGATATACTACAAGTAATCTTATCAACATCTAACTGAATGCATGCCCTGGCTCATCAAAACTGTTTTAACTACGAAGGAGAACCTACATCTTATTAAGCAGGATAAGTGTGTGTGTATTTTTCAGTTTCCAAACCGTCTCATTTTTTGCATTTAGGCTTAAAGGGAAAAAAAAAAAAAATTGGTTAGTCTAGTGATAAAATAATTGGTTAGGTTAAAATAAAAGTATAAGAAAAAAGTGTTATGCTTTCATTTGTGTGAAAGTCAGTCATATAAATTTCTCAATTCATTATCAAGCAGCTTGTGAGAATACAATCTGGTTGATAAATCATTTTCTTCCATTGATTATAACAATCTGGCATAGCTGGTAAAACCAGATTTTTTTAAGGGGTTGTACAATAAGCTGTTATTAAATTTGAATTCTTAAAAACTGACGAAACTACTCAAATTGATAATTTGAGCAATTTTGTTAAAATTATGAGTTTCAAAGTATTAGTTACAAAGTTTGTTCAAATTATCAGGGTTTGAGTTATTGAAAGTATTCTGAATATCATTTATTCCTAATTAATATATACTGAAGCCTTCATTCAGCATTTGTTCAAAATTAAATGAGATTTTAAATTATCTAATTTCAAATTAATGAGACTTTGCTACACTTTTAAATGTGAAAGCAAGAAGTTCTGTGTTAACTTCTGTTATTTGGAATAATTTTTAGAGTGATACCGTAAAAGAGTAATCCTATGATTCTTTAAAGTTATTTGTTAAAGGTTTTTACTTTTTGAGTTTTAATTACATGTTTTATTTCTTACAGAGATGTCAGAGTGATTAGATTTATCAGTGAAAATACAATTGAAGAAGGTATTTTGCAAAGGGCCAAAGACAAGTTGAAACTTGAAAGGGATATACATGAGGAAAATGGTTAGTAATCATTTGAAGTTAAACCTATAGTTTCCAAAAGTATATTTCCTTTAAGTTGGCTTGTGCAGAATTATAATTTTTCTTAGAACATCTTGTATTTTAATTTTCAATTTGTTTTGTGCAGGAAAATTTGAATTTTTATATATACAATATATATTTTATTTGGTAATTATAATGTTTTATCATATTCAATAAGAAGCCATTTCCAACTTTTGCATACTGGTTTAATTCAACTTTTGCATACTGGTTTAATAATAAATCTTTCTCTTCCTGAGGTGCTGAGAGATAATAATGCTTTGCTAAATAAAATCCGGTTTCAGATTAACCCTTCAAGTAGTTAAGCCACATATATACCTTAAAAAATATTTGCTATGATACCTTCAAATATACAAACTTGCATCTTGAAATGTGTTTAGCCAATTAACTCCTTGCCTGTACCGCCCGAACTCAGTTCGGCAATGCAGATGCGGCAATTTTGGAATGTCTGACCAGAATTCAGGCAAAAGGAAAATCGATGTTTAAATTCAGTGATGCCCAAACTTAGTTTGTCCAATGCATAATATGTAATTTCCCATTTTACTAATAGATCGCGATACGTTTCCACGAAATGTTCAGCAGTTTCGCACCACTTGTCGGATTTTTGCAATTTTGCATTTCTTCCCAAATTTCATTCAAATCACATTATGTTCGCAATGTCGGAATCAGACGATGATGAAAAATACTCGTTAAGCTCTTTATGCTCAAATACCAGTATTTCAACAGAAGAGTATGACTATTCTGAAAGTGACAACGAAAGTGAAACTCTTTCATACTGAACCTGGATGCCACTACATTTGAATTACCTTCCTCCAGCCACTGTAAGGTTCCCATTCCAGCATCCACAAGTGGGTGCAACAGTTGACACTTCTATTTTTACTCAAGAAAAACAATATTTTGGACTATTTTTTGATGACAATTTGATTCACACCATTACGGAAGAGACTAATAGATATGCACAGCAATGCACTGAAATGCAACATTTGAGGCCAAAAAGCCAAAATCTGAAGCCAAATTTTCAGTGCCTGCAAATGACCACGAAATGAAAATATTTGTGTTGCTCAATGTTTTACAGGTTATTATTCAGAAACCTGATGTCTCAATATTTTGGTCAAAAAAGACATGTCTTGAAACTGAATTCTTTCGCAAAGTTATGTCCTACGATAGATTTCAAATGATAAGAAAATATTTACATTTTGTGTACAAAGAAGAAGTCGACCTTGAAACACACTGTAATGCAAAACTAACAAAACTTGGCCCGTTCATGTAAAAATCCACCGTAAAAGTCTGCAAGACCTGAAATTCATGACAGTTGATATAAATATTGTTTTATTAGTTTATTATATTTATCTTGAAAATTTTGTCATTTGATTCATTTTGTTATAATTTAAGCACAATGTTGCTGTAATCCATTATCATTTTCCATATATGTGAAAATATTGAATTTAGTAATTATTTTGTTTAAAATATAAATTTTTTTAAAATAATCTATTTCTAACATTTTGATGATGATAACGAACAAAGTTAAAGAGGAAAAAAATTCCATTTTTGGCACGTTTTTCTCAAATATATTCCACAGGCAAGGGGTTATAGTATGTATATGCATTGGAAGAAAAGTCATAGTACAAAGTGGGAGGGTTATTTTTTTTTTAATTATAATCATGAATACCATTCACCTTCAGCCTTTTTGGAAAGTTAAGGGTTGGGAAGCTAAATCATTGAATGCTTGGAGAATAAATGATACGTGGAGCTAAAAACTTTTTGAACTTAAACTTGTATTAGGAACATTCTCTTGCATTCAGTCATAAAAGCATTTTAAAACTATTTCTTAATTGCTTATATGAAGCATTAGTTGGTTCTCTGCTTAAATTACAGTCTATATAATAAAGAGACTGTAGGATTCCTCACTGTGTAATTCTAAGCTATTGTTGGAAGTGAAGACCTTTAAGAACTGATAAGCGAGTAATCGCTTGAGTCGTGTGATAGGAAACAAGAAGATAGAAGTGTAAAATAACCCTTTATTATTCCAACTAAAAATTAACAAAACTCCGTCTTGGAGTGAACAATAAAGCCGACACTTGGGCTTGAACTTAAGAGACTAAAAATTAAACTAATCTTAACTAAAGAGATATAGCCGAAGCTATTAAAATTCTAACAGAGTTGGCCCCTTAATGTTAATAGACTGCGAAGCTATCAAGGGCCTAAAGTACGGCCGAGCGTAATAATAGCTTACGAGAGAGTAGCCTACGAAGGCGGATGCGTGCAACCAGAGTATCTGGTATCTCTCTTCCTAAGACTGTAGAACTTTGCGGTTAAGACCGCTCTTCCTCATTTTGTACTCAGATGTGATTCTAAAACTACATTCTGGCCAGAAGTGGTAAGTTAAGAATCGATAGGAAAGGAAGTTTAACTCAAAATCTAACTATTAATAAAAATTAATATAATCGTTACAAGACTATAAAATGTTGTCACATGAGGATCTTCAGTTTTATGAATAAAATATAGAGCATTTGTGATGAAAATTTTATTTGAGAAAGTATTATATAAATTGTAGTCTGTTCTTGTTTGTTTTTTGATTTATTAATCTCCGCCATTACTCATGTAACAAATCTCTTTATGTAGTGTTAATTATATGTATTTTTTTTTTTCTCTTTATTTAGTGTGATTAGCAAGGAAAGTGTATTGTATTATGTTTACTGACCTTAACTTTTTTTTTTATGAATTCAACTATGACAATAATTTTCAGTTAATAACTTTTACTAGAGATCGGTTAAAAGTTTTACTGTAAATTTTGTGTTTCTTTTTCTGCTGTTTGTTTTTCAGTTTTTTTTTAAGAGTTTTAAAACTAGACATTTATATATACTTAGAAAATAGTCTTTCCTTCTAGCACAAAAGTGTTGTCTTTTTTAATAGATTTCAGAAGTGATAAATATAAGTGGCTACTATGTTCTCGTGCAGTTATTTAGCTGAACATCAGCCCAGTGGTAAAGTCTTTGTACACTGGTAACTCAGTCCGGGGTTCGAATGCCGACAAACAGGCTGGTTGCATGGTGTTTTTGCGGTTTTCTCTATGTGTAATGTGTATGTGACCTTGTTTCCCTTAAAAAGGTCCTCCACAAAGGCATCCCTCACCTTAGGCAGATAAGATAGCCCTCCTACATTTTGCTGTACACACACACACACACACACACACACACACACACACATTACAGTTATTTTTCCGACAGTTCTTTTTTAAATGTCCACTGTACTTATTGCAGATCTTAATGATTCCTATGTCACTAAATTAGATGTATATATGAGTGTGTGTGTGTATATATATACTGAGTTTGTGCAATACTTAAGGGTACTCCTTGGGTTTTTTGGAAAGGGTTTTTTATCCTCAAAAGTCCTTAGTTCTGACTGAAACCAGAAGGTCTGTAATTTTAATCATCTGAAATTTGTTTTCTTTCACGACTGTCACGACTGTCATTTTTAGTATAAATTAACATTTTGGAGGAATATTTATTAGTGTTTCACTGACAGATATGTATTTGATGGATTATCATTTGAATTTGTTCGTACTTCCAATATAAATGATGCAGTACTCAAGTTTCTGGGCGAGACCATGAAATGTAAGCATTTCGAAATTATTTTTTGTTAATGAAAACCTCATAAACAACTTTTCCATTTTGGAGATGGGAATTCTTTTATTAAACAGCTCTAAATTTGGCGACTTATCAACATTTTGGTACTTCTAAGATCAGTTTCTATACGCAATTTTTAATTCTGAGATTTGTGAACTTTTCAAAGATTTTTTTAAAACATTATAGATAAATTTCATTAAAATAATGATAATATATTAAAATTATATTTAAAAAATAACATTAAAATAAAACATTTTTTCCTGTCATATTATATAGTGACATTACTTTCTATTTTGGCAACTTATTATTAGAATGTTTTGAATCTGAAAAATGAAAAGATAATAAATGCTGTAAAGTACAATTTTCTGTAACACTTCTTAGAAAAAGCAAAATAGCTGTTGTAATTATTTTAAAATGTCTAATGTTTTTTCATAGCAAGAGTTTTTCCCCCATGTAACTGTCTCAGAATATCCAAAATTCTCGGAATGTGCACAGTTTTCTCTGTAAAATACATTTGACACTTTTTCTTCTCTGAAATAGCTTTTCAAAAAACATCTGGCTTTTTGCTGTTTCAGAATTTTTAAGGATAATTTTTCTTTTGGGTTTAAACATTGAACCTTGGAAGGTTTAAAGGATTTGAAAGCAAGATTTATAGACCTATGATTCCAGAACAATGTGACAAAATGAAAAGTGTCTTTAGGATATTAACATATAATGGATGTATTTTACAGGAAGTTTATGATGAATTTCTTACAATTTGGAGGAAAATGAAAACTTAATTACTTGAATTTTCTACTTCTTATTTTTGAAGTCTATCTTTTAACATGTTTATCTTCCCTTTATTTTTCTCTTCTTTCCACTATATGCAAAGACGGAAAATAACAAAAGTGCTTCTAATATTGTCACAATGGACAGGCATTTCAGAAATAATCTTTTCTATTATTAGAGAAGTTGAAAACTACAAATTTAAAAGATTCATGTCTCAAAGCATATTTTAAAGGGCTGATTAAGCATTTTCCCACCTGATGCAATCTCTGTGGGTCCTAAATTCTGCTGCCTAGTGTCTCCCTAGATTCTAAAATTTTTCTGCCCCTAAATCTGCCGCTGAGTGCCTGTCCTAAGTTCTAAAAAATGTTGCCATTTCTAGATACTATTGCTCAGTGGTACACTAAATCCTAAAAATTTTCCCACACTAGCTCTGGTACTGGCCCTGACCATATAGCATTTCATATTTATTCCCAATGTTCATATTATTAATGAAATAAAATTTGCAAATTTCTTCTATGCATTTTAAATACATTACATTTTTTAGAATAACAGAAATCTTTATTTAAATCCAAAAATGTAGTGTTGAGAAACTGACAAGTCAGATGAAGCAGAAACTAGTGGAAATATTTGTTTGCTTATTGAAACAAATTTCTTTGTGCTATGAAAGATGCTTAAAGAGAAAGAAATTGATATAAATTAGTTAAAATGTTTGGGAAGTTTTTCAAATTAGAAAGATGTAGGTATTTCATGTGTTGTTACAAAACATAAATAAAAAAACATTGATTAACATTTATGTTAATACAAACATAAATGTTTTGTAGCATTTAATGTATAACTATTCTACTGTCGCTTAAGTATCAGTGCCATAAATTAATTACATATCTTTAAAATTCTAAAATGTTCTGAGATTGTGATTTTTAATGGTACCTTTTTTAATAAATATTTTCAAAATTTAAGTAAAATTTAATAGTGGTCATGTAAATCTTTAGTGACTAAGCATATCTAACTACCTAATTTAATTATTTGTAACTAACTGCTTGCCCTTTAAAGTTATATCTGCATGTTAAACCAAGTTATTAGCCTTTCATTAACCTTACTGTGATCACAAGATATAATGCAAAAATGTAAAAATTAATGTAAAACGTTATTCCTTAAACCTGATGAGACTTAAACATTACAAAACAACTTATCATATTTGGTACTTTAGTGACTTATTTGAACCTTAAAGTATGCTAACTGGTTTACAACCCCACCAACTCTGCGCAAAGCTCCTACACTTAACTGAATCAGACAGAGACAGCATAGCTAACTTTCATATGAATCAAGCTAATTATGATTTACTTCTCCTTTTAACCTTTGCTGTTTGACATAAAATCTGCTTGCTATTTACTAAACTTCTAGACTGAGCAACTACGTGACAAAATGGGAATGTAAAAGAAAAGATCAGCATAAAGCTAACTGTTACTAAAACATAAATAAAATGCATCTGACCTTCTTTAAAATATATCTAACTATTATAAGTGTAAAATATTAAATGCTACTCTAAAAATTGTATGAAGTTGATTTTAATTTCACATTTGTTTTATAGTTATGGTTAATAGTGGATTATTTTTAATAATAATGCATCTTATTCAGGGTTCGTACAGCCCTTAAGCATCCTTAAAAGTCCTTAGATTTTATGGAATTGATTTTTGGTCCTTAAAAGTCCTTAATTTTGACCAAAATCAGCAGAAGGTCCTTAATTTTAATGATCTGAAATTTTTGTCTCTTTTTATGACTGCCATTTTGAGTGGGAATTAGCATTTTGGAGGAATATTTTTGGGGTTTCACCGACGTATATGCAAGAAGTGAAACATAAGCATTTCAAAATTCGTTTTTACTAATAAAGTGCTCTTAAAAACTTTTTGCTTTGGGGGATGTGAATTCTTGTATTAAATCATTCTAAATTTGGTGACTTTTCAACATTTTGGCGATTTTAAGATCAGTTCCTATAGAAACTTTTTAATTCTGAGATCTGAAAATTTTTCAATGATTTTTTTTAAAAATCGTAACATTGATAAACTTTATTAAAATAATGGTAATATATTGAAATTATATTTAAAAAATAACATTAAAATAAAATATTTTTATTTTTCGCTGTCGTATTATAAAGTTTCATTTTGGCAACTTATTATACAATATTTTAAATCTGAAAAATAACGAATGTATAATGCTATAAAGTACAATTTACAAAACAGCTTTTAGCAAAAGCAAAATTAGCTATGTAATTTTAAATATTTCATAGTAAGAGTTTTTCCCATGTAATTGTCTCAGAATATTCAAAATTGTCAGAATGTGCATCAGTTTTCTCTACAAAATTAATTTTACACCCCCCCTCATTTTTCCCAAAATATTTCTGGCTTTTTGCTGTTACAGAAATGGTAGGGATTATTTTTCTTTAGGATTTTAGACATTACAGCTTGGAAAGCTTAAAAGGATTTGAAGGCAAGATATATAGACCCACGATTCTAGAAGATTCGAGAAATATGTGACAAAATGAAAATTGTCTCCATGGTATCAACACGTAATGGATGTATTTTACAGAAAGTTTGCAATGAATTTCTTACATTTTGGAGAATGTCTGGAAGAACAATGAAAACATAATGTTTAAATGTTTTACTTCTGATAACTAGAATCTTAACATGTTTATCTTCTCTTTATTTTCTCTACTTTTCACTAGACACTAGCATGGAAAATATCAAAAATGCTTCTAATCTTATCACATGGACAGGCATTATAAATAGGGATTTTTTTATTAATAAGGAAATTGAGAACTTAAATTTAAAAGCTTCATCTAATATGTCTTAATGCATCATACACATAGCTGGCACTAGGCATTTTCCCACCTGATGCAATCTCTGTGGATCCTAAATTCTGCTGCCTAGTGCCTGTCTAAATTCTAAAAGTTTTGCCATTTCTAGATTTTGTTGTTCGATGTTTCACTAAATTCTAAAAATTCTGCCACATCAGCTCTGTAACCGGCCTTTACCATATGTATTTCAAATTTCTTCTAAATGTTCATTTTACTAAAGAAATCAAATTAGCCGTTCTGTACATTCTAAATGCATTTAGTGTTCTTATAGAATAACAGAAATCTTTAATTAAATCCAAAAATTCTAAAATGAAAAGGAAATGTGTTAAAGAAACTGAATATAAAAAGAAAATTATTCTCCAAAGATATGTGCAGTTATTATTATTTAAATTACCCAATTGTTTATGAGTTCAGCCTTTACTATAATTTCCCATTTCTATTTCCTCATATGATAGATTTACTGAGCCAGATAAAATTAAAATTAAATTGTATAATCTTTGACCACTAGTCCACATTATTAGTTTGAATTTGACTGTTCTTGTTTAATAACGTCACCGTGAGCTGTAACTGACTTTTATTAGCATCAACATGCTTTTATGTTTTAATTTTTTTTTTAAATAAAA
This sequence comes from Stegodyphus dumicola, assembly GCF_044657685.1. NCBI lineage: Eukaryota > Metazoa > Arthropoda > Arachnida > Araneae > Eresidae > Stegodyphus > Stegodyphus dumicola. The sequence continues at coordinate 107,090,793 of NC_140777.1, forward strand.
AAGAGGCTTATTTAAACCTTTGTCTGATATTGTAGTTACTTTCAGATATAGTGGTAATTAGCTTCATGTCTGTTGGGGGTTTTGGACTATTTAACTTTTACCAGATCAATTAAACCCTCATAGCTACATTATGGAGAGGTTGACAAGTTAGGAGATAAAGCATACAAAGACTAGCAAGAGCATTGATATGCATATTGAGACAAATATTTGTCAGAAAAAGATGCTTAAAGAGAAGGAAATCGATATAAAGTAGCCAAAATATCTGGGAAGGCTTCAAATTAAAATAGCGGATAACTATTTTGTTGAGTGTTGTTGTTACAAAACATTTTTTGTTTTGTAGCTTTTAATGTGTAATTATCCTAATATTGTTTAAGAATCAATTAGATTAATTTATTAGATTTTGATTTTAATAGGGTTTTTTTTAACAAATATTGTTAAAAAATACAATTTGATAGTTGTCATGTAAATCCATAATGACTAAGGTTACTAACTACCTAATTTAATTATTTATAACTAACTCCTTACTCTTAAAAATTATTTCTACATAATAAAGCGAGTTGTTGCCTTTAATTAATAATCACTGTGGTTGTTACAAGATAAAATTTAAAAATGTAAAAATTCAAGTAAAACTTATTTGCATCTACTGAGACTTAAAATAATGCAAAACAACTTATCACCTCTGGTGCTTTAATGGCTTATTGGAACCTTAAAATATATTAACTGGGTTACAACCCCTGGAACTCTACACGAAGCTATGAAACTAACTGCATCAAACAAAGCCTGAAACAGAAAACTAACTTTCAACACTTGCCAACTGTGCCTACATCAGGCCTTTCAGGTTTGTTCTAATCAGCAGGTCTCTCTCTAGACAAGCAGCAGCGGTGACAGCATTCAGTCTTTTGTTTTGAATCATGCTGATTATGATCTTACTTCTCATTTTAACCTATGCCGTTTGATATAAAATCTGCCTGCTATTTACTAAACCTCTAGACTGACCTAGTATGTGACAAAATGAGACATAAAAAAAAATCAACACAAAGCTAACTGTTAGTAAAACGTAAATGTCACTTATCTTCTTTTAAATATAACCAACTATTATAAGTTTAAAATATTTAATGCTACTGTTTATTTTATTCTCAAACTTATTAATAATCATCTTAATTAATTCATGTTTACTAATAATGATTGGGATTAGAAACTTAGGGATTAGAAAAGTGAAATTCAGGCATGGATAATATTTTTAATTGAATTTATTCAGTACACATTTGCTCATAGGTCCTTAATTTTTTTCATTAATGGTCCTTAAAAGTCCTTAAAAGTACTTAATTTCCGTGTGCAGAAATGTGTACAAAGCCTGTTATTTTACAAAAGCGAAGTTCAGGCATAGGTAATATCTTTAATTGATCTTATTCAATTCCCATTAGCTGGTAGGTCCTTAATTTATTTTTTGTTAACTCCTTGAAGACCAAAATGCCTTAGAGAACCTTTCATTCAAACGACTACAACTGCCTGAAATGGCCAAAATTGCCATGTTCGTTTCTTGGCTCCTCCTAAGGTATGCAGTAACTGGTGCAATGTCCCCAAATGCATCGTATCAGCTTATTGCAGACAGGTTGTCCTGAAAGTATTTATTTGTGGTTTCTTATCTTTATTTGTTAAGAGGTAGAAATGATGGCATTTTAAATTTTCACACCTTTTTGTGTGTTAATGGATGAAGAGGGGAGGAAACTTCTGTGAACTCAAAAGGTATTTTGGGGGCTTCCATATTTCAAGCATACAGGTTAGCGATGTCTTTGATTTTCAAAGAGTTGTTGTCTTGCCCATGTTACATGGAACAATGTTTGCAAGAGACTACTCCAAAGAGAGGTTGGACTTCTATTTTCCTCCCCAATTTTGAGGAAGAGCACTCGGGGAGGGGGGAGGATCCGGGGCTCTCCCACCCCTCTCCACTCCCACCATTCCACACTAGAGGACTTTCGGCTCGCCTCATATTTAGAGTGCCACCATGCCGCACCGACACTATACATTTACAAACATCCATGTCTCCTCTGGGATTCGAACCCGGGCCCTTCGGTTCCATTTGTAGGCTCCCCTAACCACTATAACGTCTGGACAACTTTCAAAGAGTTAATGTTCCTTAAAAGTACTAAATTTCTGTGTGTAGAAGTGTGTGCAAACCTTGTAGATGTAGATTTTGTTGGTGTTTGATGCCAAACAAGTTTGACTACTAAAATAGTTTGAGAAATTAAAATGAAATGGGGTAGTACAGTGCTTTAGAAATATATGTAAAGCAGTGTCTAAAAACAACTGAATCAGAATCAAATACTAAAAGGAAGGCATAAAATCTGTGCCATAGTTCAGAAATGGCAAAATCTGATTTTTAATTTAAATGGTTAAGATGGACATTTTTCTCTTATCTTTAAAATGTGTTCATCCATTCTTGTAAATGAAAGATAAATAATTCTTAAATTCATGTTTTATCATTCCCTTGTTCTTCCTAGCAGACAGGTATGAGTCTGATTATAATGATGTATGTAATAATTTAAAACTGTAATTAGTAATGGCTTAAATAATTCATATTTTTCAGTTTTTAATGCATTTGTTAGATAGTTATATTAAAAATATTGTATGCTATTTTGAAATGTAATACTGCAAATTTTTATAATTTTCGAAAAGTATCACATATTATTTTTGGTTTGTTAAATTTGCTTGGGAACGTGCCCTTGCAAGTTTTTGTTTGCTTTGTTGAAAGGGGGACAGAAATGTTACCTTATCCATGATATCCTCTTTGTTCACTTTGGTGTCCACATACATTTTGATAAGGAATATCACATTACTCCTCTGTGTCATTTTGCTTTGCGCATCTTTCTCCTCCTTATCACCTACAAGTTTCTTTGGTTTGGTTTTCCAGGCCGTACTGTCCATTTTGGTTTGATCCAACAACTCCTCCAGGCTGGTTTTTCTTGCCTTTTGCTCACTTTTAGTATCCAGTTTTGCCTCTACTCATAAAAAATGCATAATGCTTTCCTTCTTGTTTGTTTCTTTCTTTTTTAAAACATGCCTTTATATATTGTTAGCTATCTTTAAAAAATATGCTGCTCTTGTAGTTTCAGTCAAGGACTGATTTTGCAGTAGCATAACTGTGCAGGTTTGCATTGAATAAGCTAAATACTCGTATATCTCAGTGTTTGTCTGTTGTGTGTGTCTATATATAGAGGTGAGAAAAGGAATAAGCAATGCAATTTTTTTTTCCCCTGGGGTAAATAATTGATTAAACTTGCAAGTATAGATAGAGATGTTTCCCCTAAAAGTAAAAAAAAAAAAAAAGGTTTAGAAAATGTTCTTAATCAGCAGATTGAAAGTAATAATAAAATAAAGAGTAAATAATCAAATCTATCTCCGATATTACAAGGCTGCATTGTAAAGTTTGGGTTTTGGAAATATATTCGTGGATTATATTCTACTTTTCAGTTGCTATTTTATTCTTACTTGTATCTTTTACATATGTTACCACTAATTTTGAGTGTAATTTTTTAGCACAACTATTATATATTTTTATCATTTTTGATTTAATTAAAAAAGTTTTTTTTTAAATAATGTTTGTGTTTTATATAGATAGAGAGAAGAGAGTTTGTGAAACCTTTTCTGGCTGCTAGCTTTCCAAGACAATTACTGTTTGTGATTGTATAATTAAATAAAAGGTTTGGTAGTCAAAACTGTAATCATCTTTGGTCATGGTGGGGGGGTTATACTCAGCAAGTTTTGTAATAGTCATATAGCAGCGCATTTAAGATTAATAAAATACTTATAGTATTCTAATTATATGTTTAATATATATTAGTTTTTATTTTCTTATTTACAGGAGAGGAAGAAAATGATATTGCAAGTGTTGCAAAGCTCCTGAGAGATGCTTTGGGTTTGAAAAATGCAAAGAGTTGATTTGAAAACTGTTTGATTTTAAGGACTGAATCCATTGCATTAAGTAAATTAGATCTGTGTGTTAATTCCCATTGAAAAATATTTTCTTCTGCAGCTGTTGAGGAATTTTACATTATGACATTTTCAGTTAACTATAAGGCACATATGAAGTTGAATTTATTGAACACTTGAAAGAATATTGTATTTATGATGAAAAATAACTCACTAGAAGACATTTTTAGTTTAAATGTACTGCACATTCTTCTCAATACTGTATGCATTTACGGGATTTAAATTGTTAATTTTTTTAACAATTCAGTTTCTGTAATATCAGCATTTTACATTTTAAAATTTTATATATGAAGACGTAATATTAAGCTTCTGCATTTGACACTTAGTCACTACCTATTACCCATCATATATGTTGCAATAAGTTGACTGAGAATTGTTTCTCAGTTGTAAAGATTTAAAATCCTTATTGTAAATTTATATTTTAAGCTGAGATTTTTTGGTATAATTTTTTTATTTGTAAAAATTTAAATGTATTTTTAACCAGTTTGTATGCTTTGTAATTTTATTAGTTATTTGTAGTGTTTCTTGTAATAAAAGCCCTGGATAATTTTAATGCCCTACATATTTAAAAAATATTTAATCCATACTTATATTCAAACACCTAAATGAAATACATAGTGAATGGCAAATATCTACAAATGAAGCAATACTTTAGTAATTTAAAATTTCTATTCTTATTGAAAAATGTATTTTTTATGATGTTGCATAAAATACAGGATAAACATTATCTTCTGATTTTGTTAGAGGATATGTATGATTGCATTGTTGAAAGAGAAAATGAAAATATTTGCTGTGCATTGTTTTGCTTTAAAAGTTGTCTTTTGTACAATTGGTGCTGATGTCATCAATTATGCTAAACATTTATTTCTTCTTGGGAAGCAACATTGTATAAATCATAATAGAAGAATATTCTAAAAGCTTTTGAAATAACTTTTATTATTTCCGAGCGAAAATTAATTTGTGCTAGACACATGTTTTGGTAAACACTGGGTTGAATAAACTATTTTGAAGGAATACTTTCATTTTTATTTTGCCCGATGTCTAAAGAAATAATTTTTAGACTATAATGGTGACGTGGAATAGCTGGCATTCTGTTTTTATTTCTGTATTTGCACATAAAATAATAAAAATGGTGTGTTTATCTTTGCTGTTATATATATATAGTTTATTAAATTTATAGTTTAAAAAGAAATTCAAAATTTCCAGTGTAAAAGGTATTTTTAAAAAATTGGGAAATAAGAGTTATAAGATTTTCTTTAAAAAATAATTAATTTTATAATTTTTCCTATTTTAACTAATTTTTTAGGTGCTTACGTATTAACACAACCACCTTGGCACAGTTTGGCATTCTTTTACAAATGGAAAAGAATGATATCTTGTAATTAAAAAAAACCTTTACTTTTTATTCTGAACATGTATATTGTAGTAAAGTATTTATCTGATTATCTTACTTAAACAGTGTTTTTGTTTTTTTAATATGCCAGAAATTTCATGACAGTTACTTTACAAAGGCTTTCATATTTATTATTTTTTTTAGTGGTTTGACAATAAAATATTATATTCCTGCAGAAACTTTGCCATAGTTTCTTTCATTGCAAGCAAATCTCGCAAGTGCATACTTTAAAATTTTACTTGAAGGAAAAAAAAAAAAAAAGTCAGTTGCATATAAAAACATTTCAAATGTAAGTAAAAGAATGCACAGTAAGGTGATGGTATTGCTTGCACATGATGGAGTTGAAGCATTCTGAAAATTTGGCAATTCCTTCTAAGATGTTTGCACTAAAAAGATAAATTATTTTTTGCTATTTTTCAAATTAAAAGAAATTTAAAAAAAACTAAAGAAAAATGGTGTGAAGAACAAAATTGCATTGATTTGTTTTGGTTATCTTCATAAATAGTGTTTAAGCATATTGAACAAAAAGGTAGTTTGTATATAATCCATAATGTTTTGGTTTTGCTGGCAGAAATTCTTTGGGACTTAACTGTAATGTATTTTTCTAGTATTTATTTTTGAATGAAATGCTTCTTCTGTAGATTTTTTCCATAGTCTGGAAGATTATAATTCTGTGTGTTTGTGAACTGTATGTATTCATTTAAACTGAAATCTGGTAGTATTTGGTATTATTAATTCTTATCCTAAGACCTTCAAGAATTAAGTCTGTTTTATTTAGTTGTTTTCTTGAATGAAAGCTACAGCTATAATGATGCAAATAGTTTAATGTAGCTTTAAGATAAGCTTCTGGAAGAGTAGCTGCCAAAATATAATTGATTTAAATTTTAATTGCTGTGGGCAGCTGTCATTAGTTAGACATTAAATGTTTTTATATAATTTACATGATCTTGTTTCCTTTTTAATTTTGATAGCTTCATTATTATCACGAGTAAGTTTAACTATCTATTGAATCATTTACCCATTTTTTTAAAATTACTATTATTATTCAAACTGTGTATGAAATATGTTACATTAACAGAGTACATTGTGAAATCTCTGCCCTTTTTCAGAATGTAGTAAATTTGAATTATGACCTTTCTATACTTTGTATTTTATTGCTTAATAACCTGAGCTTTTTGTGAAAAAAGCAGCATTATTTCTGTATGGTTTTTCACTTTTAAAGTCAGTGTATCAGAGTTGCATTGTCTTAAGAAATGTATATTGTGTATCAAAAATCAACCATATTTGTAAATGTGATAATTTTTCTTGTAAAATGACTGAAATTATGGGAACATTTTATTGCTAATTTTTTTTTTTTTTGAAATCTTGATGTGATTAATGATTGCATTTCTTGTCTGTCATATATCAAACAAATAAATGCAGTTTTAAACAAAGATTTGTATTACTTTTTTTTTTTTTTCTGTGTGTGTGTGTGTGTATATATTTATTTCACAGTATTATATTCAAGTAGTTTTCATTTAGTGATTAATTTGGTTTTAGGTCTGACATTATGATTTGGCATGCATAAAAAAAGTTACATTTTTTCATACCTTGTATCTTTGTACTTACTTACTACTCTTACTTTTTGCACTCTTTGTTATCTGAAGAGTGCCTTGGAATCTTATTCTTGTTATAATCTAAAATCTGCACTTTTAAACTTTTTTTTGGAGGCAGGGGCATACATATTCCGTGTATTCAATACATTAAATAAGGCTCGACACTTAGTTTACTATGGAGATTTAAAATTCACTACTTAATACAGAACAGGAAATGGTAGACCCTCTCGATTTGTTTTTGTATTCTTTGCTGAGTGAACAGTGTCTAAATAGCTTCAGAAAATAAAAAAATAGTCTCAGAAGCACACATGATAATGTTAAGATAAGATCAATTTTAAAATTAACCATAAGTATCTAGGTAGCTGTGTATAAATTGAAATATGAGTTTTGCTGTCCACTAAAAACTGAAGATGAAGATAACTTTCTAAAATTACTTTCACATATAGCCATCACAAATATTGGCAATATTTTACTCAAGAGTTAGCCATATTTTATAGTAAGTTTTACATATCAATACTTTGATTAGTGGGATTGTCCTCCCTAAACTTAAATGTAAAGAAAGTATCTCATAGATTAATTGCACTTGCTGAAGGTTTAATAATAATACAAGAAAATTTTATTTCAGACCCTCACTCAGTTTAATTAATTTATGTTTTACAGATTTGTACATCAAGCTTCATAATCTTTTCTTATGTTAAACGTCATTTCATAAAACATGGGAAATTGGGAAGGATTATTTTAAACTAGGTAACGCTCTGAAATATTCTTCAATAATATCAAATATTGAAAAAAATATTCAAATTAATATTTTTGAATATTTATTTCAATATTTTTCAGTAACAAAAATGACCAGCATGTGCACCATGAAGTGAGAAAGATATATAGCCAGTTATTAAAGGAAAAAGCTGCCAGCTGAAGAGAAAGAGGGAGAGAACTTGCAATATTGATTTAATATGCATAGCAAAATTAACTTCAAATTAAATTGCTTTTTCCCCCTTTCTTTGCTTTTCTCCCCCTGTCAAAGAAGCAATAAAATTGTGGTTTGAATGATAGATAGTAGTTGTACAGGTGATGGACATTTCCATGATTGGTTGTTTGGTAAATTGATGAATATAAAGCTTATAAAGACTAGCCTTGTGAGAGTGGTGCAAAAGCAAAAGAGACGGCGCTGAACCTAGACGCGCAGCAAACAGAAGTGCTGCTCCCCAAAAGTAGTATTAACCTTAAATTACCAACAGCTAAAATATCGTTTTAAACATTATTTAGTGAAAAAGCGGTTATGTTAGTGAATAATATTCCACTATCAATTGATACAGTAAGTCGACGAATTCATGAAATGGAAAATTCCCTAAAAGGGACACTTATTCAAAAAATAAAATGCACAGTAGGTATTTCGCATTGCCATTGGATGAAATTACTGATGTAACGAATTTTGTTCAATTATTAGTTTACATGCTTTTCAAAGAAGATAAACAAATTGCCGATGGGTATATTGTGAATCCCTTCATGATAGAACAACTGCAAATGAAATTTTCAAAGTAATTGACAATTTTATGCCTGAGAATGATATTCATTGGAATAAGTGCATTGCCATATGCAGTGATAGAGCTCGGTCTTTAATGGAAAACATTCAGGTGTTATTTCTCAAATAAAGAAAGTCGCAACTGAAACTAAATTTACTCACTGCTCCATTCATCATGAAGCTTTAGTAGCCAAAACAATCCCCGAAAACCTGAAAATCGTTTTGAATCAAGCTGTGAATATTGTTAATTTTATGTAAAGCTGAGCTTTAAATTCAAGAACATTTACAATTTTATGCCAAGAGATGGGCAGTGAACGTGAAACGCTTTTGTTACATTCCAAAGCAAGGTGGTTATCCAGAGGTAAAGTTTTAAATCTTCTTTTTGAATTACGATAAAAAATTTAAATTTTCATCTGTGACTCCAAATTTGAATTGCAAAAATGTTTATTTAGTGAATTATGGTTGGCGTGTTTAGCGTATTTAGTTGATATTATTGGAAAGTTAAATGAATTAAGTTTAGGATTACAAGGATAAAATTTTAATTACTGATAGATGTACACTGCTAAAAAAAAAATGGGACAGTGCTATATCTCCCGTTCTAATGGGCCGATTGACAAAATTCAAACTGCGTTTTTCATGTCTCGAAAGCGCGACTTAGGATATATATTAGATTTATATATAGCACTATTCTAACAGAGGTATTTTGACCCAAAATCGGACTTTTTCTGAAATAACATAACAATTTTATCCATATTTCGATTCTACGACTCAAATTATGCCAGAATACCAAGTTTTGTAAAAATCGTACGAGTAGTTTTTAAAATATTAGCTCTCAAAATTTTAGCTCCTCAATGTTAATTGAATTTGGCAAATATTTATTAATATCTCTTTTTTTATTAAATGTTTTTGATTTTTTCTCTCGCATTTCGAAATTTAGGTTCATTCCAAATAAAATTTGGCCATTTTTTGTGTTTTATTTTTTAAATTTCTATTTTTAAATAATTTTTATAAATTTTTCGAAAAACATTTCCAACTATAACCTATAAAAGTTTTACCACCATTTTAAAGTAGGTGTATTTTTAAGCATATCTGAAAAAAATTAGACTTTTTTATTCAAAATTTTCTAAGATATACATTAATTTACATATTTTCGAGTTTTGAAATTTGGTTTTGATCTTTTTTTTTGAGCGATAATAACGCCAAATGTGGTCTATGGATTTTTGTTACAGTGAATTGCCACAGCTATTTTTAACCTTAAATTTCAAGTAAAATTTTACGGAGAATTAATTATATGACATTTTTTCCCTCAATGATGCATAATAAATATTTATTAATACTATATGAAAAGCTATTTTTTTAAATTATAGGTGATATTATTCAAATTTTTAACTATTTTTTTAAAATTTCTCTCTATCTTCCTTTTTTTAAAAAAATAAAGAGTAAATTTTTACCTTCGGCGTTTTATCGTCTGCTACTTTACTTCGTTTAAAATGAATTTTCATTTGATATTTATTTGAATTTTATGACATTAACTGCATAATTTATTTCTAAACAAACTGATGCTTTTGAAGTGGCCGAAAGAGCGGATGATACTATCGTCCACATTTTTAAAGCACAGTATATTTTTATAGGAACATAAGATTTAGAATAATCATTTTTATAAAAGTCAAATTATGATATAAACATACAACCCTCTAGAGACTGAATTAATGGAAGTTCAATGGTTATGTAGAAATGATCTGGAGCTACTTAATGGCTGGATAAGTCAGCAGATTCTGTGGACAAGTAAGAATGATTATATAAACGACACCAACACTCTGGATTCAATTAACAACGAGGACACTATGTTTATTAAATGAATTTAAGAAGTTTTAAAACATAAAAAATCAACTCATTTTTTATCTTAAAATGTATTTTTGTGCGTAGCGTATTTTCATTATATCATTAAAATTCTAATTTAGAATGTAATTATCAAGAACTGAATCCTAATCATCAGTAATATAATAAGTAATTATTATGGTTATTAATAAATCCTTCTCATAAAGTAATTGCAAATATTTAAAAAAACTTTGTCTAAATGCAAATATATTTCTATGTAAATATTTTTATTTTTATATTAATCAAGATAGCACACGATATTATTTATTTGTACTTCAATTCTCAGTTCGTCAGTTCTAGTAGAAGTTACAAATCAATTATATTTAAATAAGGATTGGATTGGATTATTTAATTATGGCAAAGCACACGAGGGCTATCTGCCTAAAGGTAGGGATGCCTTCATGGAGGACTTTCTAAGGTAAACTGGCTCGTATACACGTTGGACATGGGGTAAACCACGAAAACGCCCATGCGGCCAGCCCGTTCGCTGGATTCGAATCTCGGACCGAACTACCAGTGTTCAGCGTCTTTACCGCTCGGTCGCTGGTGGGCTATTTAATTAAGGAATGACCATCAAAGTTTAGAAAGAGCGTACCGTAACAGCAATTCAATTATTGGCGCCGCATCTTTCATGTTACTCCCGATTGGCAAGCTGCATGATTTTTAATGAGTATTCGGGTTTTGCTAGTAACTTCACTTGGAAATCGCGCTTAAACTAGGTTAGTTGGTTATTTGAACATAGAAAGAACATGGGAGCTATTTGATTAAGATGCTTTCATAGAGAACCTTTGTAAAGAGAATCTAGAAAACTACGAAAACCAACCATGCAGCCTGGGTTAGACTTCGCAACAAACAATTGGTATTTAACAATCTTCAAATGCTAGGCAACTGGTGAGGCTCCAATTTAATATTTTATTTGTAAATATTTAAAATATTGTTGTATTCTTAGACACAAAAAAACAGAATTTAAGTTTTATTAACTCGTTAGTAAACTTCCAAGCCGTAGTGCAAATGAATATTCAATTTGTTTTGCAATAATTGTATTCACGTAATATTCTTGGAATATGAGCTAAAGAAGGAACGTTTTCGGAAGATTAAAGAAGTGTTTAAATCCAGTGATATTAGGTTTGTCGTACAAGCTTAGGATTAAAACGATTCTGCAATTGCCCGAGTAGTTGACTTGTAAATGGCTGCGAATCAAGCAGATGACTTTTAATCTTACGTTTTCAGTCAGAAAACGTATTCCAAATGTTTTGTATTGCATGACAATGCATCTTTTCATTATTCAATAACCAGTCGGAGGACCACTTGTGTTCCCAAAATAAGTATGTGTACTCAATCGTCCTGCATGTTCTTCAAATTTGTCTTCTTATGATTTTTTTTCTTTCGCCAAAACTAAAGCTGTCTCTCAAAGGAAAGTTTTTTGACATTGCATTGAAGAGACAAAAGGATTATGACATCTACTTTTAGAGGCATGTCAAAAACAGATCTCTACAAGCCTTCTCTTCCATTACATGTTGTGCAGTCAGACAAAATGTTGCATCAGCGTAAATTCTATAATCTATTTTTATTATACTCTGATTACTTTATTAACATACAGTGAATATATACTAAATCTTTTACTTCAGCTTAAGTGATTCGGAATTTTTGTCGGAACTAGGACTTTGAAGATAAGTCAAATTAAATATTTCGAAAACACAATAAATTCAAGGTCGAAGTTTCAATATTTTATTTTCGGAGGGAGGGGAAATTTTTTCACTTTCGGTCCATTATCCTAAGTCTATTTGCTTCGATTCTTTATTTTTCCATAAAAGCGAAAACTTTACGCATGGTATACATATAACTCATAGCTTCAAATTAAAATTTAATAATATACAGAGAGGTTATAATTAAAGTTCCACATTGAAACGGTCATAAAAGCAAAACTCCTGGATCAAATGTTATCAAACTTCGTAATCGTGTAAAGGAGGTCATGGGAATTTATTTTGCGCAGAAAAAAGGAAGTTCGAAACCTCATCACCAGGGGGAAAATGGCGCTATATGCAATATTGTTAAACGAAATATGGGTCGGAATCTAACTTAACCTTTTATTACGTGGGTTTAATATGTTTTATACACTTAAGAAACTTTGAAGTAGGCAAATTACCATTTAAACTTGTTAAATTCGATAAAAGTCGAGTGCGCCATCCATGTAAGTGAGAAATTTGTCCATGAAAACCACGAATTAGCGATTAGAAAATGTGAGATCGCAAATCACTCGCACAAGTACGTACAATCTGGAAATCGTTTTATTACAGATCGCTAATTTGTAATTTTTGAAGCCTGAATTCGGCACTAAAACATGAAGATACTGATTCAAAACGCTTTTATTCGATTTGGGACAAAGAAATTCCTCATATTATCTATCTAGTTCCATTGCATTCGCCTACTGAATTCGATTGCATAGCAGTCATTCCACACCGTTTAGTGTTCAATGACAGCTAAGTTTATAACTGAACCATTTTCCTATGAAGAGCTGGACCACTGTGATTGCAGCTCACTTAGAGTCAATGTTAAAATGTTTCGTGATACAGAAACTGCAGTAACTTGGCATTTTAGATACGACGATTTTTATGCAGGGCTGGGCCCCACCTCACGTGTGTCGCACAGTTACTTAGGCAACATTTCACGAATGAACGTCTTATAAGCCAACACTTCCCGTCTTCCCACCAGACCTCAACCTCTGTGACTTTTGGCTATGGGGTTATCTCAAAAGCACTGTTTATGGTGATAATCTAAACAATTTGACAGAAATGAAAAATGTGATACACTGACATGTCCGTAACATTCCTCCTGATATGCTAAGAGCTGCTGTTGAGAATGCAGTAACAGGATTTAACTTGCTTTCGGAAAATGCTGGACGCTACATTGAACATGCTTTGTAACACGTTTCGGAAAATATGAAACACATTTTAAACAGATGCTTTCGTGTTCAGTTGAACAGTTATCTTCATGTTTCTTCATGGTTATTGTCTTATTTCATTTAACAATATTGTATACAGCGCCATTTTCCCCCTGGCAGTGAGTTTTTAAACTCTTTTTTTTTTTTTTTTTTTTTTTTTTTTTTTTTTTTTCCCGCCGAAAATAAATTCCCATAACTTCCTTTACACGATTCCCAAGTTTGATAACATTTGGTCCGGTAGTTTTCCTTTATGACCATTTCAAATTGGAACTTTAATTATAACAACCATGTAAATTAAACTTTAAAAGTTTGACAGTTTCGTTCAAGTCCCAGCTTTAAAAAAATATATATAAGTATAATCTTTTATATTAATTCTTTAGAAAGAATGTTTTAAGAAGCTAATTTTTCTCTCGCGTTATAGATTGTATAAAAGAACATGATCTTTAATATGCTTTAGATCGTTTCAGCCGATATAAGAATCGGGTTACTCGGTAGTACAGAATAAACCCTGCTGGACTGTTTTATTTCTTTGTCATTTAGCAAAAAAATATTTTAATTAAAATATTTATCCTTTGGACTTTACTGTATATATTGTTTATAGTTAAAATGTCTAGAAAATGAAAAGCTGTCTTCAGCTGTAACGCAATTCATGTAATTGGTATTATAAAAAATTGACAAGAATGCAAAATTTACGGAAGTCTAGCAATCGAAAAAACTTAATTTTCTTGTGTGAGCACTGAAAATAACTGTAGAAGGAAAGAAGAAAATTAGGGAGAAAAGTAAGCAAAAATTTGCAAAGAAAATTTGGCTGTCAGACATACCAAGATGTTTCAAAAAGTTGGACGCTTTTGAATATACTTTCAGGATACTTCAAATAATTTAGGCGTTCAAAGAGAAAACATTTGGACGTGCACACCAGCAAATACCATCAATTGAGCTTGTGTTAACAGAAAAGACAAAAACGATATCATTGCAGATTAAAGTGAAGAGCGACTGGTTTTAGACTATATGGTTGTATAAATTTAAATTACGTTATAAATCATCATATCGTATCATAAATGGAGAATCCCATGATATTCTCAGTCGAATTATTTGAAGATTCAGGAGTTTATCCAGTACTGTGTGTAGATGTCACGTAAAGGCGTTTTTTTCCCCTCCTGATGAAACAGCGGCCGAGCGGTAAAGTCGCTGAACACTGGTAGTTCGGTCCAAGGTTCGAATCCCGCCAACGGGCTGACTGCATGGGCGTTTTCGTGGTTTTTCCCATGTGTAACGTGTATGCGAGCCAGTTTCCCTTAGAAAAACCTCCACGAAGGCATCCCTCCCCTTAGGCAGATAGCCCTAGTGTGCTTTGTCATAATTAAATAAACCAAAACCTCTTGATGAAACCAGTCTTTCCTTTCATCTCATACCTTCAAAATGTTTAGCATCTAAAGACTGATAAAGGCTCTGACGAAAAACTTCGTGAAGAACTTTCTAAGGGAAACGAGCTGTCATACACAGTACACATGAGAAAATCCACGAAAACGCCCATGCAACCAACCCGTTTACCGGGATTCGAACCCCGGAGTGAACTACCAGTGTTCAGCGACTTTACCCCTCGGCCGTTTGTGGGCCTTTATGAAATGGAAGGTGATAACTTTATTCAAAATGATTGTCAGAAATATCAAGATATTTCGAAAAGTTGGATGCTTTTTAATATATTTGCAGAATGCCTAAAGAAAAAGACCAAGAATAAAGTAGAATGCCTGAAGAAAAAGAGAAGAAAAAATAAATTTTTGCGTAAAATTTAGTATTAGTATTTTTTTTTTTTTTTTAATTTAAAACCTTTTAATATTATGATATTTGATTCTTGCGATTTCAAAAATAAAATGTTTGACTAAAATATGAATAACATTTTAAGAAACCAAATGTAGGATAAAATTGTGTAAAGCAATGGGCACAGTGATAAAACTGTTTAAAGCAGTGTATGCAAGTCATCCTAAGTTAAAATGTCGGTTATACATGTCTCTTATTTATATATATCTTTTCTGACCGGAACATTGAAAGGCGTGTTAACTGTGCTTTACTGTATTTTCTCTTTTAATATATGCAGTTTTGAAACGCATCGTAGTGTGGGTTAGAAAGTATTCTTCCGAAAGAAACGCAATTCAAATAAATAAAATCAAATTCTGGAAACTTTATACTAATAAATATATTTAAAATGCTAAGTTCGAAGGAATAAATAGAAAATCTTAAAACAATTATCTAAAGAGACAATAATAAAAATTAAAGTATAAAAATTTAAAAATTACATAAAATAATAACTATGACCAAAAATATATATAAAGAAAACTATTTGATAAAAAATAAACGCTCCACCTTTATTTACGCAGTTCGAATAGGTAAATAGAAATTTTTAAAACAGTTATTCGAAAAAAAAAAAAAATTGCAACTTAAACAATTAAAATGAAATTCGAAAAATAAAAAATTATTTAAAATAATAAGTTATAATTAAAAATACGAGTATAATATAAAGAATATTATTTGGAAAAAAGGAACGATGGTGACTTTTTTTCCTCTCACGGAAAAGGAAACTAGGTTGCCATATATTAAGAAGGTCGCCAAGTGAACTATTCTTGGCGCAAACTGAAAAAAAAAGCGCCAACATAAATTTGTGAATTTCTCCGTAAATTTCGCTCCAAATTTTACAAAATTTCATACGCATGTTAGAATAGTACTATATATAAATCTAATATACATCCTAAGTCGCGCTTTTGAGACATGAACAAAGCAGTTTTAATTTCGTCAATCGGCCCAGTAGAACGGGAGATATACGAGCACTGTCCCATTTTTTTTTTTTTGGGGGGGGGCAGTGTACAATAAATACAATGATAAAAACTCGAGCTAATAATCAAAGAATTCATTGATAAATAATCTCAACATATATTCTCCTGAGGATTATGAAAAAAAAAATGTATTACAAATCCATTTTATTCAGATGTACAGTGCTCAAAAAAAAAAAAAAAAAAAAGGGACAGTGCTATATCTCCCGTTCTACTGGGCCGATTGACAAAATTCAAATTACGTTTTTCGTGTCTCGAAAGCGCGACTTAGGATATATATTAGATTTATATATAGCACTAATCTAACATAGGTATTTTGACACAAAATCGGACTTTTTCTGAAATAACATGCCAATTTTTTTCCATATTTCGATTCTACGACTCAAATTATGCAAGAATACCAAGTTTTGTAAAAATCGTACGAGTAGTTTTTTAAATATTAGCTCTCAAAATTTTAGCTCCTCAATGTTAATTGAATTTGGCAAATATTTATTAATATCTCTTTTTTTATTAAATGTTTTTGATTTTTTCTCTCACATTTCGAAATTTAGGTTCATTCCAAATAAAATTTACCCATTTTTTGTGTTTTATTTTTTAAATTTCTATTTTTAAATTATTTTTATAAATTTTTTGAAAAACATTTTGAATTATAACCTATAAAATTTTAACCACCATCTTAAAGTAGGTGTATTTTTAAGCATATCTGAAAAAAATTAGACATTTTTATTCAAACGTTTCTAAGATATACACGAATTTACATATTTTCGCGTGTTGAAATTTGCATCTTTTTTTTGAGCGATAATAACGCCAAATGTGGTTTATGGATTTTTGTTACAGTGAATTGCCACAGCTATTTTTAACCTTAAATTTCAAGTAAAATTTTACAGAGAATTAATTATATGAAATTTTTTCCCTCAATGATGCGTAATAAATATTTATTAATACTATATGAAGAGCTATTTTTTAAAAACTATAGATGATATTATTCAAATTTTTAACTATTTTTTTAAATTTCTCTTTTTCTTCCTTATTTAAAAAAAATATTTGAATAAGTAAATTTTTATTTTCGGCGTTTTATCATCTGCTACTTTACTTTAACGTCGTTTAAATCGAATTGTCTAAAACTGAGAACTTTCGTTTGATGTTTATTTGAATTTTACGAAAATACTTTATGACATTAACTGCATAATTTATTTCTAAACAAGCTGTTGCTTATGAAGTGGCTGAAAGAGCGGCTGATACTATCATCTATATTTTTAAAGCACAGTATATTTTTATAGAAACATAAGATTTAGAATAATCATATTTATAAAAGTCAAATTATGATATAAACATACAACCCTCTAGAGACTGAATTAATGGAAGTTCAATGGTTATGTAGAAATTATGTGCAGCTACTTAATGGCTGTATAAGTCTGCAGGTTCTGTGGACAAGTAAAAATAATTATATAAACGACACCCAAATTCTGGATTCAATTAACAACGTGGTACGATGTTTATTAAATGAATTTAAGAAGTTTTTAAACATAAAAAATCAACTCATTTTTTTTTCCTGAAATGTATTTTTATGCATAGCGTATTTTCATTAGATGCTTAAAACTCTAATTTAGAATGTAATTTTCAAGAACTGAATTCTAATCATCAGTAATATAATAAGTAATTATTATGGTTATTAATAAATCCTTCTCATAAAGTAATTGCAAATATTTAAAAAAACTTTGTCTAAATGCAAATATATTTCTATGTAAATATTTTTATTTTTATATTAATCAAGATAGCACACGATATTATTTATTTGTACTTCAATTCTTACCGTCAGTTCTAGTAGAAGTTACAAATCAATTATATTTAAATAAGGATTGGATTGGATTATTTAATTATGGCAAAGCACACGAGGGCTATCTGCCTAAAGGTAGGGATGCCTTCATGGAGGACTTTCTAAGGTAAACTGGCTCGTATACACGTTGGACATGGGGTAAACCACGAAAACGCCCATGCGGCCAGCCCGTTCGCTGGATTCGAATCTCGGACCGAACTACCAGTGTTCAGCGTCTTTACCGCTCGGCCGCTGGTGGGCTATTTAATTAAGGAATGACCATCAAAGTTTAGAAAGAGCGTACCGTAACAGCAATTCAATTATTGGCGCCGCATCTTTCATGTTACTCCCGATTGGCAAGCTACATGATTTTTAATGAGTATTCGGGTTTTGCTAGTAACTTCACTTGGAAATCGCGCTTAAACTAGATTAGTTGGTTATTTGAACATAGAAAGAACATGGGAGCTATTTGATTAAGATGCTTTCATAGAGAACCTTTGTAAAGAGAATCTAGAAAACTACGAAAACCAACCATGCAGCCTGGGTTAGACTTCGCAACAAACAATTGGTATTTAACAATCTTCAAATGCTAGGCAACTGGTGAGGCTCCAATTTAATATTTTATTTGTAAATATTTAAAATCTAAACAATAATAATAGTTAATGAGTATTCCGGTTTTGCTAGTAACTTCACTTGGAAATCGCGCTTAAACTTAGTTAGTTGATTATTTGAACATAGAAAGTACATGGGGGATATTTGGTTAAGATGCTTTCATAGAGAACCTAGAAAACTACGAAAACCAACCATGCAGCCTGGGTTAGACTTCGCAATAAACAATTAGTATTTAACAATTTTCAAATGCTAGGCAACTGTTGAGGCTCCAATTAAATCTCCAATTTAATATTTTATTTGTAAATATTTAAAATATTGTTGTATTCTTAGACACAAAAAGCAGAATTTAAGTTTAACTCGTTAGTAAACTACCAAGCCGTAGTGCAAATGAATATTCAATTTCTTTTACAATAATTGTATTCAGTTAATATTCTTGGAATATGAGCTAAAGAAGGAACGTTCTCGGAAGATTAAAGAAGTGTTTAAATCCAGTGAAATTAGGTTTGTCTTACATGTTCAAAATCAAAACGATTCTGCAATTGCCCGAGTAGTTAACTTGTAAATGGTTGTGAATTAAGTAGATGACTTTTAATCTTACATTATTCAGTCAGAAAACGTATTCCAAATGTTTTGTATTGCATGACAATGCATCTTTTCATTATTCAATAACCAGTCGGAGGACCACTTGTGTTCCCAAAATAAGTATGTGTACTCAATCGTCCTGCATGTTCTTCAAATTTGTCTTCTTATGATTTTTTTTTCTTTCGCCAAAACTAAAGCTGTCTCTCAAAGGAAAATTTTTTGACATTGAAGAGACAAAAGGATTATGACATCTACTTTTAGAGGCATGTCAAAAACAGATCTCTACAAGCCTTCTCTTCCATTACATGTTGTGCAGTGAGACAAAAAGTTGCATCAGCGTAAATTCTATGATCTATTTTATTACACTCTGATTACTTTATTAACATACAGTGAATATATACTAAATCTTTTACTTCAGCTTAAGTGATTCGGAATTTTTGTCGGAACTAGGACTTTGAAGATAAGTCAAATTAAATATTTCGAAAACACAATAAATTCAAGGTCGAAGTTTCAATATTTTATTTTCGGAGGGAGGGGAAATTTTTTCACTTTCGGTCCATTATCCTAAGTATATTTGCTTCGATTATTTATTTATCCATAAAAGCGAAAAATTTACGCATTGTATACATATAACGCATAGCTTCAAATTAAAATTTAATAATATACAGCGTTGTTATAATTAAAGTTCCACATTAAAACGGTCAAAAGAGGAAAACTACTGGATCAAATGTTATCAAACTTGGTAATCGTGTAAAGGAAGTCATGGGAATTTATTTTCCGCGAAAAAAAAAAAGAAGAGTTCGAAACCTCACCACCAGGGGGGAAATGGCGCTGTATGCAAAATTGTTAAACGAAATATGGGTCGGAATCTAAATTAACCTTTTGTTACACGGGTTAAATATATTGTATACGCTTAAGAAACTTTGAAGTAGGCAAATTGCCTTTTAAAAGCGTTAAATTCGACAAAAGTCGAGTGCGCCATCCGTGTAAGTGAGAAATTTGTTCGTGAAAACCACGAATTAGCGATTAGAAAATATGAGATCGCAAATCACTCGCACAAGTGCGTACAATCTGGAAATCGTTTTCTTACAGATCGCTAATTTGTAATTTTTGCAGCCTGAATTCGGCACTAAAACATGAAGATACTGATTCAAAACGCTTTTATTCGATTTGGGCCAAAAAAACCTCTCATGTTATCTATCTAGTTCTATTGCATTCGCCTACTGCATTCGATTGTATAGCAGTCATTCCACACCGTTTAGTGTTCAATGACAGCTAAGCTTATAACTGAACCATTTTCCTATGAAGAGCTGGACCACTGTGATTGCAGCTCACTTAGAGTCAATGTTAAAATGTTTCGTGATACATGAACTGCAGTAACGTGGCATTTTAGATACTACGATTTTTATGCAGGGCTGGGCCCCACCTAACATGTATTGCACAGTTACTTAGGCAACATTTCACGAATGAACGTCTTATAAGCCAGCACTTGCCTTCTTCCCACCAGACCTCAATCTCTGTGACGTTTGGCTATGAGGTTATCTCAAAAGCACTGATTATGGTGATAATCTAAACAATTTGGCAGAAATGAAAAATGTGATACACTGACATGTCCGTAACATTCCTCCTGATATGCTAAGAGCTGCTGTTGAGAATGCAGTAACAGGATTTAACTTGCTTTCGGAAAATGCTGGACGCTACATTGAACATGCTTTGTAACACGTTTTGGAAAATATTAAACACATTTTAAACAGATGTTTTCGTGTCTTATTTCCATTAACAATATTGTATACAGCGCCATTTTTACCTTGGGGGTGTGTTTCTGAAGTCTTTTTTTTTTCGGCGGAAAATAAATCCCCATAACCTCCTTTACACAATTCCCAAGTTTGATAACATTTGGTCCGGTAGTTTTCCTTTTATGACCATTTCAAATTGAAACTTTAATTATAACGACCATGAAATTAAACTTTATAAGTTTGACAGATTGTTTCAAATCCCAGCTTTAAAAATATATATATAAACATAATCTTTTATATTAATTCTCTTAGAAAGAATGTTTTAAGAAGCTAATTTTTCTCTCGCGTTATAGATTGTATAAAAAACATGATCTTTAATATGATTTAGATTGTTTCAGCCGATATAAGAATCGGGTTACTCGGTGGTACAGAGTAAACCAGGCTGGACTGTTTTATTTCTTTGTCATTTAGCAAAAATCTTTTAATTAAAATATTTATCCTTTGGACTTCGCTTTGAACTTTATTTATAGTAAAATGACTAGAAAATAAAAAGCTGTCTTTAGCTAAAACGCAATTCATGTAATTGATATTTTAAAAAATTGACAAGAATGCAAAATTTATGGAATCCTAACAATCGAAAAATCTTAATTGTCTTGTACGAGCACTGAAAATAAATGTAGAAGGAAAGAAGAAAATTAGGGAGAAAAGTAAGTAAACATTTGCAGCGAAATTTGGCTGTCAGACGTACCAAGATGTTTCAAAAAGTTGGACACTTTTGAATATACTTTCAGGATACTTCAAAGAATATAGGCGTTCAAAGAGAAAGCACTTGGACGTTCTAATAATTTTGTGCATCTCCAAATCAGATGATGGTGGTTCAGTGGGTTTACTAATTTTAACACTTTTACATTTTTGACAATATTTAATTACTATATACAGAGCGTATTCTTAGGCCGCCGCCTTCAACATGAACAAACTTTATTCTCTACAACTAAGCGAGCAACAGCGCCCTCTAGCCTTTTTCTTCAAATTACACAACACTCCCCACCTGAACTCGGTGGAGAGTTCATCTTTCAATAATATATTCTAGAATATTCAATTAATATTTTGACAATAAATCCTGGAGAAATGGTTAAATATAACAAACATGCATACATAATTATAAGCACATAAAATTTTACAAAACATTAAATGATACCTATCAGCAAGGTCAGGAGAATCAAACCTAAAAATACAAAATACAAACATTAGTTAAGTTCCATATTATATAACAATTGTATAGGCCTTTTTAAGGTACCAGTAGGTGTTTTAATTATGCAAGATCTTATTTTACCATCTCTGCCTGGCATTAATTCCAAAATTTTACCTATTGTCCAAAGATTTCTGGGATGTTGTTTGTCGTCATGAATCAAGACAATATCCTTGATTTTAAACTGAGATGCGTTAGAGTGTGGAGGACAAATATTGGCAGATCTCAGATTAAAAAGATACTCTGATCTCCAACGCTTCCAAAAATGATTTAAAATATCTTGATGGTATTTATATCGTTTAATAATTGAATTTCTTGATCCAATCAAATTATTTGATGTTATTTATTAGCAGGCAGAGATAGCAATCGTCTACCAACCAGAAAATGAGAGGGTGTTAGTGGAGAAGGTTCATTGGGATCGGTAAACACGTAGGTAATTGGTCTACAATTAATCATTGCCTCGATTTCAATGAGCACTGTTTCAAGCTCTTTCACAGTAAGGGATGATCGACCAATAATTTTTCGCAAGCTGGATTTTATGGTTCGTGCCATACGCTCCCAAAACCCTCCCCACCATGGACCCCTCTCAATAATAAATTTCCAATTTATGCCTCTAGCAGAAAATAATTCTTTCACAGATGAGTCACTCAAAGTTTTAAAAATATATTTTAGTTCTTTATCAGCTCTTTTAAAAGTTTTGGCATTATCGGAGTACACGGTGGTACACAGTCCTCGGCGAGCTAAAAATCTTCGGAAAGCTAGCAAAAAACTTTCAGTGCTGAGATCAGTTACTATCTCTATATGTAAGGCATGAGTGACCGCACACGTTAACAACAGCATGTAAACTTTACCTTGCCTGTCTTTCGTAAAAAACGGACCGGCGAAGTCCAACCCGGTCACAGCAAATGGAGGCGCCTCTTGGATTCTGTCTGGAGGAAGTGGAGCGATATCCTGTACCCCAGGACGAGCACTATATCGTTTGCATATCACACATTTGCTGATGATAGTCTTAACACGCTGTCTTCCCTTAATGATCCAATATTTGTCTCTGATCTGAGTTAGTGTCGAATTAACTCCAGCATGGAATACTCTTTCATGCGAGTCCGTGATGATCAACTCGGTAAACTTGCATTTTGAGGGTAATAGAATAGGATGTTTTAAATTCTCGTGACAGTCTGCAAATTGAATGCGACCTTTCAACCGAAGAATTCCCTCCTCATCAAGCCTTGGATTAAGGGAGTAGATGGAAGAATCGAGAATTGATTTTTTATTTGATAACTTAATTATTTCCGCTTGATACGATTCTCGTTGCGTAATTTTTACCCAATAATGTTCAGCTGCTTTAATCTCAAAAGCACTTAAAGGTCCATTCCCTGTAGACCTTTTCCGAAGCCTCCCAATAAATTTAAATACATAGGCAGTAATTCGAAGTAATTTTCCTAAAGAACTGAATTTTTCTATATGCAAAATTGGGGATTCATTGTTAATTACAGGTGCAGTCAAAATAATACTTTTTCTTAACTCCAACGATTCTGAATTTGGTTTTAATTTCTTTTGTTTTGGAAAGTTTTCAATAGGAAAACGTAACCAGTGTGGCCCATGCCACCACAAATCATTCTTAATTAGTGACTGAGCACTAATTCCTCGAGTTAGTAAATCGGAAGGATTTTGTTTCCCTTCGCAAGGGTTCCACAATTTTTTGTTGCATATACTCTGTATTTCTGTAACACGATTGGCGATAAATGGTTTCCAATTATTTGGCGAACCTTTAATCCAAGTAATCGCGATTTCGGAATCACTCCAAAAATAAACATCCTCAATTAAATCACCAAACAATTTTTTCAAATATTTATACATTCGAGCAGCCATGAGTGTTCCCATTAACTCTAAACGAGGAAGCGTGATTGCTGTTAAAGGTGCAACTCTGCATTTCGACATGATAAAGGAAGTTTTAATTTTAGAATCACTCGTACAATATCTGAAATATGAGATGGCCCCATATGCTTTAGGACTAGCGTCCGAAAATAGGTGAAGGCTTATATTCATTGGATCGTCATCAAAGAAATTTCGCTGAATCGATATTTCAGTTAAATCATTAAGTTCCTCCCGCCAAATGTTGAATTTGTCCTTAATCTCTGCAGGAAGGACCTCATCCCAGTCAGAATCGGAACACCAGATTTCTTGCATAATAATTTTTGCCCGAATAACAAAGGGTGCAATAAATCCAAATGGATCGTATATTTGGGCGATGCTTTGCAAAAGTTTCCTTTTTGTAGCAAAATCGTTTCCAGTAGAAAAGTCAATTAAATTTTTTAAATTTAACTTTATATTGTCTTCAATGGAATTCCAAATCATGCCTAAGAAATTTGATTCACTAGTTAATTTGTTATCTGATTCCTTAATCCCATCTGAGACCCATAAATCGTTTAATGCTTTAGAATTAGTTCTTAATTTTCTGAAATTCATCCCAGCATCCTTAAATATATTAACCGCATCTACAGATAATCGATATGCATCTTCAACCGTTCCTGCTCCAAAATATAGGTCATCGACACAGACAGAAGAATTTAACATTTGGAAACTGTCCGGCATTTTATCTTTATATTTTCGAATGTGATATTTTATAGTGGCGGCCAAAATGAAAGGAGATATAGTCAAACCGAAAGCTACGCGACACATTTGCATAATCTTAAAGGAGTCATTATTTTCATTAAAGCAAAGAAATTTTAGAAATTTTCTATCACCTTCAGCAATTCCTATCATCAAAAAGGCTTTTTCAACGTCTCCACAAAACGCTATCTTAAACTTACGAAAATTTAACATAATGTCTAGTATATTTGGATTTAGATTAGGTCCCGATTCAAGGCAGTCATTTAACGAATTCGTGTCCTCTGTCCTTGAGCTAGCATCGTACACAATTCTTATCTTAGTAGTTTCACTAGGTCGTATCACTGCTCGGTGCGGCATAAAATATCCCAAATTTGTATCATTATTTGGACATTCTTCCACAATTCCTTCTAATATCTGGTTCTCAATTATATTTTTATATTCCCGAAAAATCTCCGGAGTTTTACTTAGTTTATTGTGAAGGTTTGCGAATCGTTTCTTAGCTACCTCAAAATTATTTCCTAGATTATTCGGACTGTATTTCCAGATTAAATTTGCCTCATATCTTCCGTTTTTAAACTGCAAATTTCTTTCAAACTGGTCTACTATTTCGCAGTCAATATCGGAATAATCGTCAAAATCATTAATTCCCATATGTTCTAATTCCCAAAAACCTTTTAAATCTTTCAACACAACAGTGTTTGTCATTACCGCTAAATTTTCAGAACAATTTTTGTTTGTTTTATTTTTCTCGATTCCTGCGGCAACCCAACCAAACACAGAACTGACTGCGTACAACCCTTCAGATATTTTAATTCTTTCAGAATAAACTACATTCCAGAATTCATCCCCTCCAATTAATATCTCAACATCTGTTATTTTTTCTTGCGCAATCGGCGATCTGCAACCCCATATGCTCCATGAAGTCTGCAATTTGTTTACTAGGCACACTGATGGACGCCGAGGAAATAACATCCGAGATCAAACATTCAAATTTTATTTTATTATTTTGTTTCCAATTCTGAATTTCGATTTCAACGACCGGATAGGAATGATTCATTGCCTTCGTCGCACCAAATGAATAAACAGAAAGTCTTTCATAACGGATTGGAGTAAGTTTTAAATGGTCGGCCAATTTTTTCGTTATAAAGGATCTGTGACTGCCTTGATCAAGAATTAATCTAGTTAATTTTGATTTATACTTAGAACAAGCATAAACTGTACAAGTTTGTAATAATATTTCCTGGCATTACAGTCATTATTATTATCACCTTGAGGAACAGAAGCAATCAATTTTAAGTTTTGAACTTTATTTCTTTCCTCAGAATTCAAAGTCAGAGATTCAGTTGCATTTTCGGAATAACCTTGTTCCGAATTTTTGTTTACAAGGGATTTATTAGTACAAATCGATTCATTGTGATACATACCGCCACATTTATTACATTTAGTTTTATTTCTGCACCTTTTTGAAGTATGGAATTTTTTAAAACAAGAAAAGCAGCGGTTTTCGGATCTTATTTTCTTTAATTTATCAGAAACATTCACTTCGCATTTAAATGACTCGTGCAAATTATCACAAAAGATGCATTTTCGGTTAACTGCAGTATGAAATGCAGCCGTGGGTGTATTTTTTACATATTTTCTAGTTTCATATTTTGATTGATCGACTCGCGAGGCACAGGATTTTTCCTTTCGCTTAATACTAGATTTCAAACTTCCCTGCATTTTATTTCCGTTTTAATAAATTGTGTTAATTCCGAAACTTCAACTTTATCTTTCGATCCTCTTTGCCGATTAAATTCCAAAACTAAATCGTCCGGAATTAATTTTAATAATATTGGAATTAATAAATGTCCATATGAGCCAGAAGTTACTTCTAAAGTTTCCAAATTACGAATCGAAACTTCTAATTCGTCATATAATTTACGTAAAGCCTTTACGTTAGCAGAATTTTTAACGGCTTCTAAATTGAGAATTTTATTCATGAATGAATTAATGATCAGGTCTTTTCGACCATATCTGTCCTTTAGTAATGCTACACAACTATCATAATTACTTTCTGTTAACTCAAAGCCTGACATAACATTCGAAGCTTGTCCCGTTAAGAACGTTTTTAAGTATACAAATTTTTGTATTTTTGAAAGCGTTTCGTTTTTATGTATCGAATTTTCGAAACTATTCCAAAATTCATTCCATTGTTTGGGGTCTCCCCAAAATTTATCAATCATTAATTTTGGTAATTTCAGCGTACTACTCCCACTAGAACTGGAACTTACATGCAAAATTCCATTACCACTAGACTGGTTTAAATCAGAACTTGCTGGCGGTACTGCGGTAACCGTACCTAGAAACTGCTTAATTTGACTATAAGCAATTATACATTTGTCATTGTATTCTTCGCTTATACTACAATCTTCTTCAATTAAGTTAACATCAATTAACTCTTGTATTTCATCATCAAGCGTTCTTAAATTATTTTTCTTTTCGGTTAATAATTCAAACAATTCTCGTAATTCTTTAATCAAATTTTCCTCCCCTTCAATTTTTAATTTATCTTCAATCACTTTAATTAACCTAGTAACAGACGATCTCAATGTGGAACGTTTACGTTTCAATCTATCTAACTTCTCTTCCATTTTATTTAATTTAAATACACCCACGACAGCAATAATAAATACTTACTAATGTACTACAAATAATCACTAAATAATTAATTTAAGATTTCCCTACCTTTATTTGGAATTCCATTGTCACTTGAATATGAAATATCCATTGAAATCGAAACAGTTGGATCGAACACCTAAAATCTTCACAAAGCCTTAATTCCTTACGCCGATGCACCATCTAATAATTTTGTGCATCTCCAAATCAGATGATGGTGGTTCAGTGGGTTTACTAATTTTAACACTTTTACATTTTTGACAATATTTAATTACTATATACAGAGCGTATTCTTAGGCCGCCGCCTTCAACATGAACAAACTTTATTCTCTACAACTAAGCGAGCAACAGCGCCCTCTAGCCTTTTTCTTCAAATTACACAACAGACGTGTACACCAGCAAATACCGTCAATTGAGCTTGTGTTAGCAGAAAAGACAAAAACGATATCATTGCAGATTAAAGTGAAGAACGACTGGTTTTAGACTATATGTTTGTATAAATTTAAATTACGTTATAGAACATCATATCGTATTGTTAAGTAGCTACGACACCCAGGTTCGAATCTTGGTCACGGCACCAATGTTAAGTAGCTACGACACCAATGTTCTGTTTCTGAGAGAGAAACCTATGTTTTATTTCTATACTTTGCCGAAAAATCATGGGCACCAATGCTGTGTTACTAGTTCCTCTTAGGGAGGAAACTAATGCAGAAACAGACAGGTGAAACCGTAACTAACTAAATATCAACTGAGAAACTAAACTCTTAAGAGTTTGCTAATTACCAAACTTTTATTGATCGTATAAGTGAATTTTTAATGCATTGCGTTGTGAAAATGCATCCGGGACCGCGCCGTGAGAGGATCGAATAAACAACAGGTAAAATCAAAATATATATAAGAAAAACACATAACAGATATACAGAAAACATAAGTAATAGGTTTCCAGATAAAATATCAGTTTATTCAAATTCCTCACAATAAAAATTAAGTCTTATCGTAATCAGAGAGTCAAATTTCTTATTTGTGTTACATTTTCAATTTACTTATTTTAGACACAGGGGAATTCTTCAATTTGTCATTTACTTTTTGTTACATCTAAACTCATGATTTGCAAATCTATTACATAACTCTTTTAATTTAACGGGTACCCGTTCTATAATTTCTAAGAGGTTAAGGAAAACATATTATTTGCAATTCACATCTGTTCTAAGGAAGATTACACAAACAACTTAAATTATTACATCCTAATTCATATAAAAACCTTAAAGTTTGTCTCGGTAATTTAGAAGGGGAAAGGGAAACAATTGAAAGCCTGAGAATTAATTTAAGATTCGACGTTGTTATTTTACATTCCAAGGAAGTCGTTGAAACCTTACTTAAAGTTCAAACACAAAAAAATAGAAACTTATCTTGTGGTGTACATCTTGAAGTGGAGGACTCGTATCCTAATAAGAGTTGACGTCGGCGGCGCTTATCCATGGTTGAAAATGGAAGTTTCAGAGGACATCGTCCTGTCCTGGCACTATTGGCGAAACACACACGGCAGGTAACTGGTTTTCATAACGACGAAGCAATTTTCACTCTGGAAATCAGAAACAGGAGCACTGCTGCCCAGCACGGCTGTTCGCCTGGATCCTGAAAGTCTTAAGTCACTCGCCCGGGTTAAATTTCGCCTTTTAACCAGAACGCGGCAGGGAAGCATGTTTGCAGCTCCCGGCCAGAAACGTCTCTCTAGGCAATTACAGCTCGCCTTCTCTCGCTCATCCCAAGAGCAAGCTCGAAGTTACAATCTTAGCCCAAAAGTAAGTAAGTCCACCCAGTAAGTGATTCCAAGAGTAAGTGAGTAAAGTCTCTCGCCTCTGAGTCAAAACGCGGCCGGGGAGCATCTCTCTTCGTAAATTACATCGTTTCTAACGCTCAACCCCAGAGCAAGTTTCAAGAGTAACGTTCAAAAGTAAGTTCCGCATGAAAAGTCATTCAAACTCGAATTTTCTTCCTCTCCTTCACAAACGCGGGCTCCCACTATGGTTTCAATTATCGCCCCCTTAATTTGGGCAAAATTTGCGTTTCAACCCCGAATGCGGAAGTAAGGCGCATGCGCGTCCCTCTTTAATTAGCCAAACCGGACCTTCCGATCGCCAAAACCTGAATGACTTACATCGAAGGTTAAGTGGCAACCTCTGACCCTTCTGTCACGTACTTCCTGTCCTAAGGTCAACTGCACAATGAAATTTCTTCTAGAACATTCAAAAGGACAAAGCGCGCGAAATCATGACTTAGCAAAATTGCCTCCCTTTCCCTGCTTCTTTCACAATGAATCAAAGCTTGTACAAAAATTGCAAATAAAAGAAAAATAAATAATATCCTTTAAACTAAATAATATTCCCAGAAGCATCTGTTTTTCCCCAAAATTAAAGCATTAAAATAAATAATTCAGAATCAAATAAAATTAAGATTTCCATACATCAGAAAATAATTCACCTAGTTTTTATAACGCGATCAGACAAATTCTCTACGCAACAGTATCATAAATAGAGAATCACATGATTTTCTCTGTCGAATTATTTGAAGATTCAGGAGTTTATCCAGTATTGTATGTGGATGTCACCTAAAGGCGTTTTTTTCCCTCCTGATGAAACAGCGGCCGAGCGGTAAAGTCGCTGAACAAGGCTCTGACGAAATACTTCGTTAAGAACTTTCTAAGGAAAACCAGCTCTCATACACGGTACACATGAGAAAATCCAAGAAAACGCCCATGCAACCAGCCCGTTTACCGGGGTTCGAACCCCTGAGTGAACTACCAGTGTTCCGCGGCTTTACCGCTCGGCCGTTTGTAGGCCTTTATGAAATGGAAGGCGATAACTTTATTTAAAATGATTGTCAGAAATATCAAGATATTTCGAAAAGTTGGATGATTTTTACTTGCAGAATGCCTAAAGAAAAAGAGCAAGAATGAAGTAGAATGCCTGAAGAAAAAGAGAAGCAAATATAAATTTTTTAGTAAAATTTAGTATTTGTACTTTTTTTAATTTAAAACTTTTTAATCTTGTGATATTTGATTCTTGCGATTTCAAAAATAAAATATTTGACTAAAATATGAATAACATTTTAAGAAACCAAATATAGGATAAAATTGTGTAAAGCAATGGGTACAATGATAAAATTGTGTAAAGCAATGGGTACAATGATAAAATTGTGTAAAGCAATGGGTACAATGAGAAAACTGTTCAAAGCAGTGTATACAAGTCATCCGAAGTTAAAATGTCGGTTATACATGTCTCTTATTTATATATATCTTTTCTGACCGGAACATTGAAAGGCGTGTTAACTGTGCTTTACTGTATTTTCTCTTTTAATATATGCAGTTTTGAAACGCATCGTAGTGTGGGTTAGAAAGTATTGTTCCGAAAGAAACGCAATTCAAATAAATAAAATCAAATTCTGGAAAATTTATATTAATAAATATATTTAAAATGCTAAGTTCGAAGGAATAAATGGAAAATCTTAAAACAGTTATCTAAAGAGACAATAATAAAAATTAAAGTATAAAAATTTAAAAATTACATAAAATAATAACTATGACCAAAAATATATATAAAGAAAACTATTTGATAAAAAATAAACGCTCCACCTTTATTTACGCAGTTCGAATAGGTAAATAGAAATTTTTAAAACAGTTATTCGGAAAAAAAAAAAAAAATTGCAACTTAAACAATTAAAATGAAATTCGAAAAATAAAAAATTACTTAAAATAATAAGTTATAATTAAAAATACGAGTATAATATAAAGAATATTATTTGGAAAAAAGACGATGGTGATTTTTTTTCCTCTCACGGAAAAGGAAACTAGGTTGCCATATATTAAGAAGGTCGCCAAGTGAACTATTCTTGGCGCAAATTGAAAAAAAAGTGCCAACATAAATTTGTGAATTTCTCCGTAAATTTCGCTCCAAATTTTGCAAAATTTCATATTTAGGCGTAATTTGAGTTGTAGAATCGAAATATGTAAAAAAATTGGTATGTTATTTCAGAAAAAGTCCGATTTTGTGTCAAAATACCTATGTTAGAATAGTGCTATATATAAATCTAATATATATCCTAAGTCGCGCTTTCGAGATATGAAGAACGCAATTTGAATTTTGTCAATCGGCCTAGTAGATCGGGAGAATAGGACTGTCTCATTTTTTTTTTTTTTTTTTTTTTTTTTTTTTTTTGAGCAGTGTACCTGAATTTTATCTCATGAAGAAAAAGAGCAATTGACAGAAATTTCCTGTGATCGATCCCTAACTGAAGATTTCAAAAACAACACAGTTGTTAACGTTTGGCTGAACTGAAAAAAAGAATTTAAGGAGTATCAGAAACCCCTATATCGACAATGTTAAATTGGCCATTTTCGATGTACCTTTTCTCAAAATCTGTTGTAGATACAAGCTTGAAATTTTTTCTGTAATTAAAGTTTACCTACCTGATTATACTGAAATGAGCTTTTCAAACATTTTGAATTTTAGAGTAAATTACAGGATATTTTGTTAGGCATAGTAAAATTTAGCACTTTTCTCACACAAAAAAATTAAAAAAAATTTTTTTTTCCAAGTTTATTACAAAAGCTCATTTCAGTAAATATTAGGGAACCTAATAAATAAGCCATAAAAAGTTCAGATACCTGTGAGCAATAGTTCCTGAGAAAAGGTACATCGAGTATAAAAAAATCACATTTGGAGAAAAACGCGTTTTTATGTAAAAATCCTCATTGATCAAAGCAGTAGATGACAAATTAAAACTAGATTTTTTTACAGTTCTAATTTTCATAGAGATTAAAGAATGGTATTTTTAGAAAGATAAAAGTGTAGAGAATTTGAAAATGCAAAATTCCAAAATCACAATTTTTTGAAGATTTTGGGGTTCCAACTCCCCTTAAAGGAATTTGAAATAAAGCTATTAAATTTTTATTGCCTTTTTGCACCACCTATTTGTGTGAACAAGGATTTTCTTCCATGTTATATCTGAAAAATAAATACAGAACAAAATTAAAAGTGGTTCGTAATTTACTGTTAATACTAAGCGAAATATAAGACCACACATAAAGAAATCTCTCTTAAAGAGGCCCAAATATCTCACTAAATTTTAGAATTAAAGTATTATAATTTGAGAAATCCAAAAATAATCACTGTAAAATTTAGCGTTGGTACTAAAGTTTTTCAATTTTTGTTTAGGTGAACACTTTAGTCAAAAAGTTGACAACCGCTGTCCTAGACTGCTTCGGGGGACCAGTAATATAGTCTTCGTGTATGCTTTGGGAATACACACTTTTAAACTCTATGTCAGAGACTAAGTAGCGAATTCTTGTTATATTTTTAAGAATAAATAATGCAGATGAAAGATTTGAATAATCTTTTTATCTGAATCTAAATTAAAATATCTGCACACACTTCGTGCTCACAAATCACCACCACTTTTGGCTACGTAACAGAACATAAGAATGTAACAATTCAATAGTAAATTAAGAAAAAAAAATCTGTATGTCATTTCAGGAAAAAGACCAGTTTTATACCAAAATACCTATGTTAGAACAATGTTATACAGTGGCTCCCAAAAGAATTCGTACACTTTAATAAGTTGTAGAAAACGTGCTGTTGCGGGGAGCTAAATTCAAATATAAGGCCCGATATTTTTTCATACTATCTCGATGAGATTTTGAATAAAATCAAACTCCAAATTTCAAATTCCAGATGCCCATATTCGGGTGGAGACGTATGATATTCAAAATTTGATGGCCCTAGACACCGTTGTTTTATCACACTGCGAGAAACATACATACATTTATGCAGATTCTTCATTATTTAATTTCTTTAAATATAACACAGAGCGATAATATTTGGTGGCAAAAATTTAAAAAGTGATTCGCAATTTATAGTGAATCAACGCAAAATGCCAAAACGAAATTAATAGTTCTTCTGGGCAAATTGACCGTTTGGGCTAAAAATCTGGTGAGCTCTATACCAGACGTTTGAAAGCTGTCATAAATGCTGCAGGCTATCCTATGAAATACTAACTGAGAGAAATTTTGCAATTACTCAGATGTATAGATTTCTTTAAAGTGTACGAAGACTTTTGTGAGGTAACTTTGCTGTTACCTTTTAATTATTGATTTTCCAAAAAAAAATGTTTTACCATGTTTATAAAATAATTAATGTATTTTTAAATTAAATTTTTGGATATTATTGAAAAATTGTTATTCTCAAATAATAATTTTTATTAAGGGATAAAGCAATATTTCACTGAAACTCGTACGTTAACGAACACTTTTGAGAGCCACTGTATATAAATCTAATATGTATCCAAAGTTGCGCTTTCGAATAATGAAAAACGCAAGCTGAATTTCGTCAGTCCGCCCAGTAGGGCAAGAGATATAGAACTGTCTAAATACTTTTTTTCCCTCCTGAATGTGTGTGCATATGCTCGTATTGGTACATTAGATTTCAGAAGCTGACTAACGAAAGGTCAAAATAACCAAATGAGCCGAATTTTAGGTGACTGTGAGCAATAGTTTCTTTTGATTGTCTGCTTTCACCCAAACTTATTTTTCCCTCAAAGAACACTTTCATATTTTCACTTAATCCTGAATTTTTTTTCCTTAACACTTGACACTAACGTACAATCTGAATAAACTCGACAGTTTCTTTTTCTGCAAAGTATAATAAACACGATTATTTGAATACATCCTTCACACTGAGTACGTTTATTGACAAGTAGATGTTTATGACAATTGTTAATTGCATATGTTAAAAATAGTGTTTGCATAAAACTAAAGGTATTAAATTTTACTTATTTGCAATTATTAGCCCAAAGGGGCGTAGTCTCGAAACGGCATTTTGCATCATACGACTAAAAACGGCTGTATCACTTTTCAGGTTGTTGCCACCAGATATTATCGCCTTGTATTATATTTATTTACAGAAATATAAATAATGAAGAATTTGTATGAATGTATGAATATTTCTCGTACTGTGAAAAAACAACAATACCTGGGGCCATCAAATTTTGAATAAAGTAGTCCTTCAGCCGATGGATGGGCATCTGATAGCCCGAATCCTGAGTTTCGAATTATAGAATTATGAGTTTTATTATCTATTTCATATTTTGTAAACCTTAACGAACTTTTGATTAAGAAACTCAATGATTTAAAAGCGAGAAGTAGCAACACACTGTATGAAATAATATATTTATATCACCAACGTGAGACTGTCTATCGGAGATTCTAAAGATATGAAGTCCAAAGAGGCGTCAGCCGAAATGGTCCCGAAATATTTTACTCTAAGTGGAATTCTTGAATAGCGTGACAGTGTCACCTATTTGCATGGCCTTATAAGTTTCCAATGTACTAAACTAACACTGATATAGACTAAGGTGAATAATTCTGATGCGACTGTATTCTCATTTGCTCTTATGCTGCCCTTAATAAGACTGATAACCGAAAAAATGCCCACAGGAAAAACGTTTACAGGAAAAATGCTCACAAAATGCTCACAGAATAATGCTCAGATATAAATGCTCACAGGAAAAAAGTACTCACAAAAATATGCCCACATAGAAAAAAAGCTTACATGGAAAAATGATCACTTAGAAATATGCTCACACGGAAAAAAGCTCACATAGATATATGCTCCCATGGAAATAAGCCACTGATAAATAAAATATGTAGAAATATCCTTACATTAATCAATCGATAATTAATCGATTTGAACATCGTACACCTACTTGAATTTTTCAAAGAAAAATTAGTTAAATTACCAAAACATCTATGGTACATATATATATATATATATATATATATATATAACTGTATAACTTATGTGTAGATTTAATTGCTGTATAAGATTAACAAATGGGCCGTTTTGAATTAGGAAAAAGAGAGCAGGAAGGAAGTAAAATGAAACAGAATATACAGCGAAAAATTATTACAATTTTAATTGTTAAAGAAACAAAATAATAGTAAGTACAAGTTACACATTTTATAATATAAACATTTAGAAGAATAAGCAAATAGAAATAATTATTTTATTTAAATTACGTAAAATACCTTGTTATATAAAAATCATGTATACTTCACATAAAATTATAAGATATTTCTCCCGCTTTCTTAGCATACCTTCGTGGTGTGGTGGTCTGCACGCTGGGCGCGTATTCCAGAGGTCTGTGGTTGGATTCCCATCGAAGGCTTTGCTCATTTTTCACATCTCCTGCTTCCAAAATACATAATGTCTCTACAAACTTACTGAATATTAGCTAATATACGTAAATATCTAATTTTATCATCGATTTCATCATAGTTTCTTACATGATTCGCGATTACCAAATGTAAATTTTCATATTTTCTTTTACTTCAGTACGCCCTGTATTTACAATAGCTAGCAATAAACGTTGACAGGCTAATTCTTTTTTCAGTCCGTCAAACAAAAACCGCATACTAGAATGGCTACAATTAAATAATGAATTTAGTACTTTATGTTATGAAACCTTCCGTAATAATTTGTTGTTTTAGGAGATTTTCGAAAGCTGCTTTATAATGATTCCACACTTCGATTGGAAACTGTGGTCTTCTAGAACTTTTTTGGCTCCAAACGTAAATAACTACATTCAGACATCAATTTCTATAGATGCACATCAAAAGTATGCAAAAACAGAGTAAATAAAAACAAAAATAAACTATGGGCAGTTACAGGAAATAAAAATGTCGTACAGCGGACAGTGGTATAAAATGTTACAGAATATGAAAAATTTTACTATAGTTTTCATTCTTTTATATACCGTCCTTGAAAAGGTTAATATGATCATTTGTCCAATATTTTTGTTTAAAAGATCAAATAATTTTTCTTCAAAAAATTCAAGTAGGTGTACGATGTTAAAATCGATTAATTATCGATTGATTAATGTAAGGATATTTCTACGTATTTCATTTATCAGTGGGCTTATTTCCATGCAAGCATATACCTATGTGAGCTTTTTTCCGTGTGAGCATATTTCTAAGTGATCATTTTTCCATGTGAGTATTTTTTTTTTTTCTATGTGGGCATATTTCTGTCAGGGCTTTTTTGATTTTATCCTGTGAGCATTTATACCTGTGAGCATTATTCCTGTAAGCTTTTTTCCTGTGGGTTTTTTTTTCCTAGAACCAATAGGATTATAATAGCAAGCATGATGACGTTGTTTTTTGAAACTTTGTTCCTCAGGCAAAATTTGTGTACCGTAGTCTTTAAAAACAAGGGTGCAAACCAGAAACAGGCGTGTAAAACCAGAAATATGCAAATGATATGAAAATTGTGTTCAGGAGAGCAGAAGAGATCATTATTATCATAAAATTCGAAAACGGAAGTTTCAAATTAGTGTAATCTGAAACCGATATAGAATACAAAATATCTCTGTAACGCCAAGGTAAAGTGGATTCTCAAAAGACATGAATTTCATGTTTGTAAGAACTAAAGAAAGAAATTTTCTCTTTGATAGCAAGTGTGAAATTTGCAAATAAGCAGTGGATACGCAACCTAGTTTCTCAACTATCATCCAGTTAAACAAATAGCTATAGAGTAAATAGACTGCATTTCATGGTTTTTGATAAAGTAAAGGAGGAAAGTGGGATTTTCAGATAAAAAGGGCAAGGAAAAGGGTATCATTTTTTCATTCTCTGAAAATTTCAAAGAAAAAGTGCACTTGAGCTTCTTTTGTTTATGTCATGTAAAATCCATGTCGAGCTTAGTTACTATATCTTCTGCGAAAAATTTCAATTTTTTATAAACTTATTAAACTTCTTTCTCTATAAGTATATCTCAAAATTCTTTATATTACGAAGAAGCCTTAATTTCCCTGTTTTGAGAAACTATTCATCCCCGAGATTTTGTTTACATTTTTTTAATGAGGTTCCATTCGTCACTGATCGAGCCATTACGTTTGCAATACATTTTTCTACAGCGCATTTATGTGAAATTAGCTTTTTCATTCACAGTGTCCTAGCAATAGACTAAATTTGGAGACGCATCTCTAGGTGAAATTTTGTATTGACCAATAAAGTACCAGAAATTTGAATTTAGCCATGCAGATGTATTCTTTTTTCTATAAAAGTTCAAGGGCTTATACTCGCTGGATTTCGGTTAAAAAATTTTGTTTAGAAACATTACTATATTGTTTCTCTTATTTTTAACCAATTCGTGTAAAAGTGCTCAATTTCTTAACCTTTTTACTACAAATTATTGCTATTGTTACTTATTTTTAACTGGTTATTAAGGGATGAATGTTACAGCAATTAAACTGGAAATCTTTGAATAATTTTGTCACATCTGAAATATTTTTTATTATATATATAATCTTCAGCAGAGTAAAATATGCCTTAGTAGTTTGTTAGCTTTTTATATTTGAAGGGTATATTTATGAGAATTTAAGGAATTTTCTAGGAAATGAAGCTATATTAGACTTTTAATTCCGATCTGTTAAAAAAAAGGAAGTACGGTTGAGAACTGCCAAGTTGCTAAAACGATATCAAGACGATAATCAGACACGGGCTATCGTAGGTATTTTTTATTGCTTTTTGCAGCAATAACAAAACAGGTTTTGAGATCATGTGGGCTGATAGGCAATTGTGATAAAGGTGAAAATTTTTAACATGTTTCAAACGAAAACGTCTTATGGCCTAAGATGCAGTGACAAAAAATACCAGCTATGAGGTACACTTCAAGTCTGTCGTTGCATTGAGACTGATGTAATGCGAAGGAAACCCAATGCAATGCGAATGGATTAATGATGAAATTAATCAAGTAATGCAGCAGAAAATGGATATAATGCTAAGGAAACAAGTTTTACAGCAAGAGGCATAGTTTAAAACTGGGATGTAAAATAGCCAAAAGCTAACTAAAAGTTCTTTGGGAGTAATTGCAGTTTTCCTGCAGAAGCTGCTCGAAAATCGAACTTATATCTATCAAACGTTTGATCGAGTTTTTTAAATGTTAGAAGATTAGCTACTTCTCGTTCCGATCCAAAGTATGTTGTAGATCTGTGTAAGTTCAGGTATTTTAGTTACATCTTTAGCGTACTTGCAAGCAGCTGTAAGTGACAAAAAGGCACAAAGTTTAGTTTGTTTCTATTTTTCTTTTTTTTTTTCTTTTTTTTTATAGCAACAGTTAAGCCGTAACAGAGGCAATAATTCGCCAACCTTTATGTTATAATTTCTTATCGTTAACAGTTAGGTCCGAGAAAAACATCCTGGTCAATTTATTAACATTTTCTTATCAAATGAACCTGTTTTTACAGGTATAGAATTATACTCTTGTAAAACGGGTTCAGTCATTTAGTATAGGAGTGTAGTTCAGGAACATTAGTTTGTACAATATGACTTCCCCCACATATCATAAAATATATTGTTTTTTATTATCTGTACTTTTTAAGCTTTTTATTATGCATTGTATTTAAAAAAAAAAAACGGATGGAGAGGGATTTATTTTCTACATCACTCAACCAGAAAAGAGCACCTGTATCGTAGCCATCATTTTCATGAATAATTCATTCTTAATGATCATGTTCTGTCTGGTAATCTTAATCCTTGACTGTATGCCTTTCTTTTCCTTTGTCACTGAACTAGATTTATAGGGAAATGAAGATTTTGTTACAGGAAGTGAGAATTACAATTTGCTAGTAAGCCGCATAACGTTACTATTCGCTTTCAGTTACTGCTTGAGAGAGAAAAATCTAAGTAAAAATGATAATTCATCGTTGTTATAAATTCTATAGTGTCAAGTAAAACGCACTCCTTTGGATCACCTTTCACTGTCGATTTTAAATAGAGGGTTTTCATTTCCAAAGAATTCTGTTTTTTCAAGTATTCAGGTTTAATCTTGTGATTGTGCTGACGTATGACAAAAAGAAGCAAGGACGGAGCTCTCCAAGGGAAGACACTAATAACCAATTCAGTGACTTCTAGTAGTTTTTTTGTTCTTTTCCCCTCCTATGCAAAATTTTAAGATATTTTTTGTTTTGTATTCTTTGATGAGAGTCATGTTAATATTTAATCAAGTTTTTTTTTTTTTTTTTTTTTTTTTTTTTGTCATACATCTTTGTTTCTTCTACAGAAAATATGTTGAAACTAGGCAGGGAATACTCCGAATTTCGAAACGGTTGAAAATTGACAACGAAAATGAAACTTGACCTTTTTTTTTCCTGACTCCCTTACACTGGATCAGCATTATTGGATAAAAACCATAATTGTAAAGCTGCATTTCTTTGATTCTAAAACTCAGTTTTTTTTTTTTAGTGTAAAAGTAACTTAAAATAAAGTGCACATTAAAATCCCTGGTGACTTAAAATTGTAAATTTTTTTCAGAATTATTAATTATTCCAAAGAAATTTCTTTTTCCAAATTATTAAATTGGGTAATTATACTATTGTTATAAAAACCGGAATAACGTAACAAAATATTTACTAAATGTCTTTTATTTTACGATTTTATTTCATTGTCTTAAATTTTTAATTATTTATTTTTACTCCAAAGATGCAGTTGGCCCAGAGGGCTATTAATTTCGTTTTGGCAGTTTGCGTTGTTCACTATAAACTGCGTTTCACTTTTTAAATTGTTGCCACCAAATATTAGAGTCCTGCATTATATTTAAATAAATTAAATAATGAAGAATGTGCATGAATGTATGTATGTTTCCCTGTAAAAATTCAACGGAACCCAGAGACATTAAATTTTGAATAACATGGTCCTCCACTCGAATATGCCCATATCTGGAAACCCAAATTTGGAATTTGTTTTATTATCTATTTCCTATTTTGTAAAACTTTAACGAATTTTTGACTAACATACTCAACGATTTCAAATTGAACAATAGTAACACTGTATAAAAAAAAAAAAAAAAAAAAAAAAAAAAAAAAAAAAAAAAAAAAAAAAAATTATCTCCCGGGCGCGAGACTGTGTATCAG
Source organism: Stegodyphus dumicola (assembly GCF_044657685.1). Taxonomy (NCBI): domain Eukaryota; kingdom Metazoa; phylum Arthropoda; class Arachnida; order Araneae; family Eresidae; genus Stegodyphus; species Stegodyphus dumicola. The sequence goes on from NC_140777.1 coordinate 107,131,163, forward strand.
AAATTCTAAAGATATGCTCTTTTCAAATATTTTGTGCTATTGGTGTTGAACTGAATTTTATGATTTAAGCGCGAAGAACATGATATTTAATAAATACAGGTAACACACAAAACGTTAAAAAAAGCCACTTTGGCCGTGATATAAAATCTGAAAGCTTTCAATTTTTTGATTAATGTTTTTTATATCGTGCAATTGGTATCTAAAATATGCGTCTTAAAATCGATGGAGACATAATCAGCAGACTACAGTAAACCCTTACATAGCGCAAGGGTTACGTCATTAATACTTTGCGCTTACCGTAAAATCGTGTTCCGCAACGTTGATTTTATATGGAAGAAACGTGTTGCGTATAATTAAGAAAGTGTGCATAATTTATACAAACTTAAAGGTTATTGGAACTGAAAGAGAAAAATGAAACAAATGTTAATTGAAAGTATTTCTGTTACTGCTTAATAAATAGGTACAACATGATAAAATTATTTTTGTAAATACCTGGTGACTTTTGTTCGGAGCAGTGTCTGAGGCAACTCATTAAACATTTCGCGGTAAGGCAATGCAATGTTTTTTCAATACCTCTCATAAAGTGTGCTCACGTTTCTTCATTTGGGTGAATCTTCACTACAAATCAGACAGTTCCTGTGCCTATTCTAAGAATTCGTTTAATTTCTTGTAGAGGCTCGTTAGCTTCTTCGCCATCGCTGCTTTCATCGTCGGCTAGTGTCATAAGGTCATTCAATTCTTCATTTGTCATTTTGCTGTCGTCATTCTCAATTAATTCTTTTATTTCTCCTTCTTCCATACATGAAAGTCTCTTCGTCGCTTATTGCTTTTGCAATTTATACGGTTTACTTAGCCTCATTTTCAATGATTAGAAATCCTATATTCTATGTGAATTTATTCCTTTTTATGTAGTATCTTATCCTGAATTGCTTCCGAAACACCATTAGTGTGTCATGCTTTCCTTTGTCTAAATCTTTATTTTCAGAGATATAAAGTTGCCTCACCTAACAGGAATTGAATGTTTTCGTGATTCCTTGATCCAGCGGTTGGAAGTGGTGTTCGGTAGAAGTAATAAAACCTCTACATTTGGATGCAATGTTATGAGGGTTTCAGCACCGCCATCTGAACCATTTGAAGCATTTAACCTGAATTAGGAGAACTTTGAAGCTCAGGTTTTACTTTACTAATATTTGACTTTTTAATGAATGAATTTTTGAACCAGGTCTATCGCAATGCGGCCATTGCTCTTCAGCGTACACCGTATAATGGAAATACTCGCTCTGAACAAATGAAAGAGAAGCAATTAAGATAACGAGTAAGCGCAAAATCGCATTCTGGAAGTCAGCGTTCGGCAAGGGTTTACCGTAGAAGAAACGCGGCTAAAATCTTCAGCCTAAGTATTACTTGTAGCGCACTCGAAAACCACACTACATTTCTTTTGCGTATTGAGCGAGAGACAATACGACTGGTAACTTTACGGTACACAGGTAATTGTGCAATATTAGAATTTACTTTTTGGAAAGTTTAAAACAATAAGATGCATGACAAATGAATTTTTTTGTGTTACTTTTTATCATTTTATTTTAAACTTAAGTCTGAGATAAATCAATCATTATTAAAGGCTATTGAGATTAACAGATTTCTTTATTGCTAAAAATGTTGTATATATACTTAGCTATATGAATTTTTTAAAAATTGGTTACTGGGCAGTATTTTTTTAAGTGTTGAAGATTTTATGAGAACAGTTTCAATACTGGAGGTAGAGCAGCCTTTTAAACACAAAATGTAACTTCAGGTATGGTCTTCCAATAGTAAAATATTATTCATGTCTTAATAAGTTAAATGCAAAGCGTTTCATAATTCTTAACGTCAAAATTCGTAATGCCGTAATATAAGGAATTTGTTGACTGAAATCATTTTTCAGCGTACATCATTGAATACATCTGAATAATTTTAGATCAGATATAAGAATACACTTAAAAAAAAAGACTGAGAAGTGGTAATTACAGCATGCAAATTAGGAAATGTTTTACATTCTTACCTCCTGATCGAAATAACAGTAATTTTCATTTTATTAAACTGAAAATTAAGCATCTCGTTCTCTTATATTTTTTTCTTTTTCCATGAAGTGGCAACACAAGCACAGCTAGATTAAGTTCTATCTAACCTGGCAATTCTTCTTTACATAGCGTGAACTTATTATCACTGAAAAATACATTATGACCAAATATGAGTATTATATCTTGAATTCAATGAAAAGTAATTTTTATAAGAATTTTTCTTATGTTCACCTAAATTTTAAATAAAAATGCCTACTTTAGTTTTTTTTTTTTTTTTTTTTGGTAACTTTTGTGAATTGCGAATTCGAGTTATAAAATGAGTAATAAATCTTATTTTGTATAAGACTAAAATATAAAATTATAAAATTCATAGATTTTGAACAAAAGCACATAGTAATTTTAAACTCATATAAAAATTCCTTTTCAGAAAACTTGTTTAAGGTACACTTTTTAACCTTACTCTTAATACTTAACCTTTTAGGATCTAATTCAGAAGTCAAACAACAAAACTCAGCGTTATATTTACAAAATTTTCACAGGACTAGTTTCGATGGTTTTACCGAGCCACCATCCTCAGCTGCAAAACCGCAATTGCAGCTGAAGATGGTGGTTCGGTAAAACCATCGAAACTAGTCCTGTGAAAATTTTGTAAATATAACGCTGATTTTTGTTGTTTGACTTCTGAATTAGTATTTATTCGGCGTGTTATTGTGTCTGAATCATTTTTAGGATCTCCTAAAAAATGCTTTTATTTAATTTCAAGTAGTTTAACACTAGAGTTTAACACTAAACATGAATAATTTTATCATGAAACTATAAAATTTCTTTCTTATGATCAATATTTGCTGAATCGAAAGTCCTCAGTTAACATAGTCAAAGGAAAGTCTCGTCTAAAATAGATGGATAATAGCAAACGTTTGGCGATAAAAAGTTATTTAAGTATGAAAAGGTTCTACTTTAAAATAGCACGCAGTATGCTTCTATATGCTACCAAATTTCATTTCGAATTGTTGTAACGGTATTTTACTTAAAATTAGTTATATTCCTTGTCGTCAAATACTACATAAATGATGCCTGAAGAAGGGAGATGTGCGAATTCCTTTTTGAAGTTGCTATATGAAAATATTCAATGCGTCTCTATGAAAGCCCTTTAATACTTCCTTTCCAACCTCCTGCTAGACTAAAGTGGTCCTCTAATATCGGACAATCAAAAAATAATTCTCATTATATTATGGAAGAGAAAATACACTACATTGCACGCATTTTCAACAAAATATAATTTTCAAAAGTTACAGTAGATGAGGAGAGGAAGCTAAATAATGTCAGCTTAACAGAAAAAAATAAAAAGACAATCATGCAATATCTTGTCAAATAACGTGAAAGTTTTGAGGTAATTACTCAAAGTTATTAATGTCGTTTAATCCAGTATGACAAAGCATATCTGTTTAACAAAGGGATGCTTTGGAGAATACTTTCCAAGGGCATTGTTTCTACTTGCGTCAGAGATAGAGAAAACCATGGAAATTCCAACTCTAAGAATCGTACTATTGTTCAAACAACCATTGTTCAGCAATCTTATCTTGACCATTAATGGGTCAAAACTATTAAATATCTCTCTGAATTTTGCTATTGAGAATGTATGTGTTGTTCTCACTAAAAAAATTTAAAGCTTTAAATTTTTTAAATATTGTTTTAGTTTTATATTGACTACCAAGGGGAAAAATTAGACTGAAGCAGACATTCTTTGCTTTTCGAAAGGCAATTAACGTCGCTTTAATTTTACAGAGGATGTTTACCCATTTTTAAGAAAACATTTGAAGCCGCTTAATTAATTTTTTATATGTAAAGAGTGCTTTTTTTAAACATTCAATCTGAAGGCCTTTTTTCTGCACAGTAAGTCTGCATCGTGATTTCCATGAAAGAAAGACTATTTATAAAATTTCTAGGGATACAGTATTTTATTCCTCTTCCACTACTATCCAGAGTCCACCCGTCGTCGTGGGTTTGAACATAAACACTTAAAAAGAACTCTTATGTGGAACTTAGAAAGAACTGTTTTGAAGAGACCAAGGACACAATAGTTCATAGGTGAAACATCACTGGACTTCGCACGAATGCGTTAAAAATGTATATATGTAATTGAGTATTTATTCACCATTTTTTCGAGAAATGCTGAAATAAAGAAGCGAAATTTCTTCTAAACGTATCGAGCTTATATGTTATAATATGTAATTTTTTTCCACTCTCCTCATTTTCAATTTCCCACTGTAAGAGAATCCTGCGGCAATCATAAACCCCTTACTTCCTCTGAACTGACAGAACCAGATTAATAAATTTTTACTTTTCATTTTTGATAATAAATAGGCCTGTTTATTTTTGGGAGGGAAGGAGGGGGCTGTAGTCATTTGGGTAAATACAATGCTTCATCAAGGGTCATTACTTATTTCCATTTATCTCCTTCTAAACAGTTTTCATACATTCTGCGCTGAGCCACATATCTTGGCAAAAGCTGGTGGACATTATGTTTTGTAACCTTTTCAAATTGTAAATTTTGGATTATTATTTGACTTACTGTTATTACAGATGCATTTAAAGACTTTTCAACTGATTTCTGCGTCGGCGGATTTTTAGAAACATTAGAAAACAGTATAACAGTAAAGGGTATTTTGCAGTCTTCTTTCATTTTGAGTCAATTTGTTTTTTTAATTATATGTTTATCATTTTAAATTGTCTTATCAGGATTGCCCCAGTTTGAAGGTGTGGGCCTCGCATCCTCGCCAGTATGTCATTTTGGCCCAGTTATTTGTTAAAAATTAAAACTGTCAAATATACAGAGTTTTTTTGCACTTTTCTTTAAATTATTTCAGGGCAGTTTGATGAATGTGCAAAACTTAAAGATTATTTTATTCAAATGTTCGATTTGATAGCCTTTTTTCTAGACTATAAGCCTCCATCGTGATTTCCATGACAGAAAAGCATTCCATTAAATTTCCAGGGGTATTGATTTCCATCCCTCTTCCACTACTACTCAGAGTCCATCAATCGCGGTAGGTTTGCGCTTACAAAGAGTTCTTTTCAAGAGACCAGAGGTACAATACTCCATAGGTGAAACATCAGGGAATTTTGCAGGAATACTTTGGAAAGATATATATGCAACACTTGCACCAGTCTTCACTTTTTCAAGGAATGAATGATACTTTTCAAACTATTATTATTGCTTTGTTTTGAGAAAGTTTCACTCTTTGAAAGTCATCGGGATAAAGGAATGTAATTTCTTTTGTAAATATTTGGACATAAAGCGTAATCTTGATAGTACGTTGAACTGATTTTAGCACTTTTTTTCCAATCTCATTATTTTTAATCCCCCACTGTAACAGAATCCTGCAACAATCATAAACTTCTTGCTGAAACTTTCGTTGCATTCACAAAAAAAGGCTTGTAAATATTTTTTCTCTTCGTTTTCGATCATCAAGCGTCATAATGTATTTCCATTTATCTCCTGTTTAATGGTTTTCATGCAGAGTTCTACAATTGTAAATGGTTCTGCTTTGAGTCACGCCTCAGCAAAAGCTGGTAAACATTAAATTTTTTAACCTTTTTAAATTGTAAAGCTCCGATGGACGAAATTCAAATTGCGTTTTTCATGTCTCGAAAGCGCGACTTAGGATATGTATTAGATTTATATGTAGCATTTTGTGTGAAAATATCTAATATAGGTATTTTCACACAAAATCGGACTTTTTCTGAAATGAAGTTTTCCATATTTCGATTCTAAGACTCAAATTATGCCAAATTGCCAAGTTTTGTAAAAATCGCACGAATAGTTTTTATAAAATTAGCTTTTAAAATTTTATCTCCTCAATGTTAATTGAATTTGATATCTATTTATTAATATCTCCTTTTTTTTATTAAACTTATTTGATTTTTTTCTTTGATACTTAGAAATTTAGGTTCATTCCAAATAAAATTAGCCTATTTTTTATGATTTATTTTTAAAATTTGTATTTTAAAATAATTTTTATAAATTTCTCGAAAACAATTTTGTATTATGATCTATAAAAGTTTTACTATCTTCTTAAAGTAGATGTATTTCTAAGCATACCTGCAAAAATTTACAGATTTTTATTCAAAATTTCCGAAGATATACGTGAATTTATATATTGGCGCGTTTTGAAATTTGGCATATTTGTTGAAAGAAACAATAACATCAAATACTGTTTAGGCACTTTGTTAAAAATTATTTGAAAGAAGAAACGATGTGACCTTTTGACATTTTTTCCTCTCCTGCTCAATGGAAGGGAAAGGAAAATAGTTTGCCATGTATTAAGAAGTTCGCCAAGTGAATTATTCTTCGCGCAAACTGAAAAAAAAATGCGCCACGTTAAATCTTTAAATTTCACCGTAAATTTCGCACCAAATTTTACAAAATTTAATATTTAAACATAATTTGAGTCGCAGAATCGAAATATGGAAAAAAAATGGTATGTTATTTAACAAAAGTCCAAAACAATGCTATATGTAAATCTAATATATATCCTAAGTCGCGCTTTCGAGACATGAAAAGCGCAATTTGAATCTCGTCAATCGGCCCAGTAGAACGGGAGATATAGAACTGTACTCTTTTTTATTTTTTTTAACCTTTTCTGGTATTCATTTGAAGTCTTCTTTCCGTGTAACACTAATGATTGTCCAATTTTTCCTTTTCCGATTAATAATGTTGCATATTTGCACTTCGAAATTTTAATACAAGCATTTTGCAAGGTTTTTGAATTACGGAAAAGGAATATTTCTTTTCGGAAAGAGCAAAACCACATCATTTAACCCCAGCTTGTTTACATGAAAGAAGAATGAATTTAAAAGTCGCAAACTATATTTTTCATTTTAAATAATAAGCTTTTGCCAGAAAGTTTTATCCCAAAATATTTGCTTTTTAAAATTCTTTATCGAAATCATTGTAAAAAATATGTAAACACCTTTTATATGTGGAACTTCCTTTACTACAGTGGCCGTATGGATAAAATAGTAGCTCTGGTAGTTCCAAACTTGTTGAATCTCGGCTGAATGAATAGACAATATATTTCTAAGCATACCTGCAAAACACGTTACACGTTTGGTTTTCCCAACGTGTAACGTAAATACAAGATAGCTTCTCTTATAAAATTATGCAGATGGCATCTTTGACCTGTAGCCAGATAGCCATATTATTAATGAATGCAATCCAATAGAATCGTAATGAATCCAGATTTAGCTGTAAAGAATCTGAACACAAAGAATGCCGTTTTTATGAAGCACAGATATCATTGACCTATCTGTCTAATGGATTCTAACGAAGAGGAAATGTTAACAGATTTTCTGCTTTTCTCTACATGTAGACTAATTGTAGTGTTTTCGTCTTTAGTTAAACTAAAAAGTTTTCTTGTGTGAATTAAAGATCATTTCTTCTTTGCTCTCCGCAGTGGCGTGCCTGGAGGAGAGCGAAGGACGCGGTCTTCCCTGGTGGCGCATTTTTGGGGGTGTCTTTTTTTCCTGAAACATAGTTTCAGAGTAGTTAGTCATGCAGATTTTCGAAACAGAAAGAAGGATTGAAAATTACTGTGTTATTCAAATCTCACTTCAGTTATCTGCTTGAGATATATAAGCAGAGGATATCTGCGTGGAGGACTAAAGGTCTCCATCGAGGCCTTCGAAACTAGAAATTGAATCATATTCACATTTCGAAAAACCCGCTGCTTCGTATTGAAGTTATATGTAGTGTGAACCCCGAAAATGCTCATCAAAACTCATCCATCGAAACTTTAGAATGAAAAATACGAATATCAAGAAAATATTACCACATGATGATATAAGTAAGAAAGAATCCCTAACTGAAAGTGTGTGTGTGTGTAATTATGGCAAAGCCTCGAGGGCTATCTGCCTAAGAGGAGGGATGCCTTCGTGGAGGACTTTCTAAGGGAAACTGGCTCGTATACACGTTACACATGGGGAAAACCACGAAAACGCCCATGCAGCCAGCCCGTTCGCGGGATTCGAACCTCGGACCGAACTACCAGTGTTTAGCGACTTTACCGCTCGGCCGCTGGTGGGCACCTAACTGAAAGAGAGATACTTAGGAGTTTTATTTCTGTTTTATTTCTTGTTGTTCTGTTTCTGTTTATTGCTGGAAGAAACGAAATAGAGAGGTGTAAGAATGGTAATTTTGTATTTTTTCAGTTTATTCAAAAATACAGAATGTTTTCAAAACACAATTCCAAGTAATAGAAATCTACTGTGTATTTTCTTCCCAATTTCTGTAAGTGTTATTTGTGAGAGGCGCGTTTTTAAATATAAAGTAATCAAGAAGCATTTAAGACCTAAACTGAGTACCTTGCGTTTATGAAACTGTCTCGTATCTATCTACAAAAAAAAAAAAAAAAAAAAAAAAAAAAAAAAAGTTGTAAAGTCCTTAGATTTATTTCGGAGCATGAAACAGGAAAAATGAGTAATACTGTCGCTGGGATTCTATCTCACAATATCCCGATTGCTAACCGGACGTGCTTCCAGTTCACAAAGGCGCAAGAAAAAAAAAATCCTATGCATTCTCCTCCACTTACAGGACGAATGGGTAAGGGGGTATCTAGTCGCCAAATCCTGGTAGTGACAAACTGCTGTCCGTCGCATTTAGTTTGGGAGCAATTTGTGAGATATTGAGCACTTTTTTGTAAGCTAGAAAATAAGAAAAGGAAGCTGTGCCCTAGCAGCGGGGATTTGAGGCTCTTCAATTGTTACAATTGATTGAGACTGTAACAATTGAAGATTAAATAAACAATTGAAGATTGTTACAATCTTCAGCTGATGAGATCTACAGCTTATGAGATCTACAGCTGATGAGATTACAGTTGTATTACGAAGGCGCGATATAAGAAAGATGAAGCACATCCAAACAAAATTAGGACTGTTAGCTTCAGTTTAGAAAGTCTAGCATTTTTATTACGTCATCTATCACAGGTTTCTCAACCGCCGGTCCACAAGAAATATTTGCCGGTCCGCGAAATATTCAGCTATCTCTGTCCAAAACAGCTATCATCGGCCGACAACCGATATTATAACAGCACCTACATTACAATAACAATAATTTACTAGCTTAGAAAGTAATACAATCTATGACGAAAAATATAACAAACTGGCAACTATGTACCTAATCACCTTTCATAAATTGCCGTGCCGTACACTTAGTACACCAGATAGTGTGCCCCTGTCTGCCTGATTACTTGAACGCTGAATATCAATTGTAGTGTTTGAGGCGCCTTAGGTTATCGCTAGACGCCTCCACTTTTTATCTTGCTTACATTCTTCTGAACGCTTGGACAACTGAAAACTATACACCAGCGTACGTTTTTAATAACTACTGAATTTAATACTGTGTTATTAATCAGGATGAGTAAGAAAGAAACGAAAGGCACATTGTTAAATTTCAGGCAAAGAAAGGATTCTTCAAAACCAAGTACGTCGTCCACCCCTTCAAATACAGATGAAAGTGGATATAGTCCACAATCTGCCAAAAAAAGAAAAAGCTTTGTAAGGAACTATATCGCAGACTATTTGAAATGTGCTTTTGTCCTTTGGGCACAATCAGAAGAAAATTGTCTAAAACCTGAATGTGTTGTTTGTAGAGATGTTCTTTCCAACGAAAGCATTTTACAATATTTACTTTATATTTAAATATGATTGTAGGCAAACGGTAATAAGAATATTACAATTAACTTATGTAGTAATTTTTGAATACCTTGTAAAGTTTTTTTTGGGGGGGGGGGTGTTGGGGAAAAATTCCACCGGTCCGCGAAATGTTTTCGTAAGGTTTACCGGTCCGCGGACCAAAAAAGGTCGAGAAGCACTGATCTATCATATCCTCCATTACTTTCCCACTAAAAGCTCCTCAACTGAGCAAAAAGCGAAAGCATTTTCTGATCAGTTAGGTGCCACTGGGGAGCAACAATTTCGTTGTCTTAGATCTGTAGCCCTTTTTGACTAACCTTTGGCCTCTGAATCAAAAAATAACCTCTTTCTGTCTGTCACGTCTATATTTTAAGCTGAAGGATACTCTCTATTTGTCCCACAAGTCACGTAAAACATGTATATAAAGAAAAATAAAGGGAAAAACTTGCCAAACATGCTGTTCACAAAGAATAGTTTTATTCATACAAAGACTATATGTAGTTATTGCAAGTTGAATTTTATCCATACAAATAGTAAGGTTGTTTTACCGAACGGTAAACATACATTGTGGCCTTTTACTGAAGTGTTTAATGCGAGGACATTCTTGCCTGAAGGCTCCATTAACAGCCAACCTTAAAATCTTGGTGAAATCGTTCATGCTGCTCATCATTGACTGCATCAAGATTTTAGGGAAGTTATCAAGATGGCTACGTAAAACGTACAATTTGATGCTTATGTTACGACCAAGCATTTTGAATTTCTCCAAATGTTGCTGGACAATTTCGCTGAAATTCTGTGCTTATATATTCCCATGAAAATTTTTGACAATGTTTTTGAATACCAACCAAGCATTCTTTTGAAATTCTGTCATTGTTCCAATGAAATGTTCATCTCTAAGAAGCTGCCGAATCTGTGTACATCGCACTGGCTTTTGTCTTTTGAAATGACAGACTAGGGAATGCCGAAATGAGATACTTGAAACAGTCTCCTCCTTCAATTAGCAAAGCTTTAACAAATTGCTCAATGAGACAGAGGTTTAATGCAAACAAGAACTCGGACTCCAAGTTGGAACGAGATTGACTATATCAGAGTGACGACACACAACGTCTCATTATAGTATCCCAGGCGTAACGGTGGCCCACCAGCGGCCGAGCGGTAAAGACGCTGAACACTGGTAGTTCGGTCTAAGGTTCGAATCCCGCGAACGGGCTGGCTGCATGGGCGTTTTCGTGGTTTTCCCCATGTGTAACGTGTATACGAGCCAGTTTCCCTTAGAAAGTCCTCCACGAAGGCATCCCTCTCTTCAGGCAGATAGCCCTCGTGTGCTTTGCCGTAATTGAATAATCCAATCCAATCCAGGCGTAACGGAACTAGTCTAAACAAGTAATGCATCACTAGTCTCCTGTGGCTTAATTCATCCGGCGCCAATCGGATGCTTTATGTCAGCCAACAGGAGAGCAGAAGTACTTCGCATGATCCACACTCGATGTCTCGGAGAGTGGAAATATTCACATACGGTGTAAAAACAGTTGACTTGGTAGAAGTAAACTAACTACAGTTTTGAAATCAGAATGCCTATTTAACTCTAAAATAGCTCAAAGATCGAACTCAACAGAAATTTTGTTGCAAATTTTTCTCCAGTGAATTAGTAACGATATCAAACTGAGGAGAGTATTCAGTGAAGGACTACAACTGAAAAAGAATTCAGAATCGAAATTATAAGCAGAGAGCTTTTATTGATTTCTTTATATGCCGTTTTGATAGTTTACAGATATTTTACTGCGCAAAGAAAAAGGTGGTAGACGTATCGCCAGCGGTGGCAAAAGCAGTGGTTACACCACTGGCTATACGACACTATGATTTACAAGAGATGTACAGGGATCATGTGCTGATCTGTATTTCTTTTATTGATAATATTTTATCCAAAGGGTGTTGTTGTTTAAGACGAATGCTGGAAAAGTATTTCATTTGTAATTAAAATGTAATAATTTCGTGAAGCGAAACATAAAATTACCAAGTTTCTTTGAAGCGTGTTTAAGTTAATTGAAGAAAATTGAAACGAATTTTCTAGGTATTCTAATTATTTGTTTTTGAAGCCATAAAAAGTGTTCAGCTCTTCTACTCGGAAAAATAAAGTGACATAAAGATGTTTCTTTTGTCACTATTACATAGCCATACCCCTATTTTATATTAGAATGCGTTTTATGACATAAAATGGTGACTTTCAAGAAATCCAATGTCTGATAAAAAAGAAATTAATTTGCATGTTTAGCACTCCCTAATGAATATTTGGTATGTTACTTTCATCTCTTGGCAAGGGAATCCGTTTCAAAACCAAAAGCGAAACAAGAAAACTACCGAAGCTTTTCTAATGTAAAATCGATAATACTATTTATATGGTAGTCTCTTGTTTCTGTTGATAACAGCCAATATCTGAAGTGACTATATTTGAATTTATTTTTTATTTCCTGAAAGTCAGACCTCAGAAGGATATCTATTAATATTGCACTTATATTGCAGGCATTTGACCTCCAGATTTTATTTATTACTACTTTTAATTTATTATTGCACTTGTACACGTGCATAACTGACAAACATATAATGATGCATTGTAGCTGAAAATGAGTTTCATATAGTCTTTAAAGGAATCGGCATACAGCACTGTGTTTCCAAGTAGGTTAATTTAAAGTAATATTAGAATAGTTTTAGTTTTTCTTCTGGAAGCGGTCAGTTATATGTTTTCTTTTTAGAGCAGTACTGGCATTTTTTCAGTCAGTATAGAGTGTATAGTTCACAGAAGTATATCTTCATTAAACCCAAACTTAATTTATTTACCTCTATCTAGCAGCTTTTTCGCACATCTTAAAGGCCCATCGTGAATTAATCCTTAGTCTTTCACTCTCACCTTTACGTTCACGTCCAATACTAACTCCATGGCTTCTCATGTCAAAAACCAAATCATTGTGTTAATTTGTTAACAGACTTCCTTTTCTCTAAATTAGCAGCTGAGTGTAAAGTTAACTTTTCTTTTTATCCAGAATAAGATGCACTATGCCAAATTATGCTGTTATTAAATCAGAACTTAATTTATTGATCTATATAATCGAACGTGTAACTAGAACGTGTTACTAGAAATATTCACGGTGTGATACCTCAACTATAAATATTCGGCCACATATTACTCGTGTTCTCAAAGAACAGAGCTTTCAACGAATTCAAGGTTTATCACATCTAGGAATAAAATCGACTGAAAACTAATAATATCAAATTTCATTTAACCGAAGAAAGATGAGAATAAGAAAGATGTATTCCTTTCAAACAGCTAAACTCAACGTCAGAGTAAGACAAAATTAGGTGATTTTGAAGTACCACCAGGAAGATTTTCTGTAACCCCCATAGATTTCATAAAACCACTCCCTGTATCCAAAGGGAATATTTATTGTTTTAATTGCATTGACAGATTTTTGAATTGGATCGAAGCCAATTCCTTTAGATAATATTTCAGCTGATAGTATAGCAAGAGCCTTTTAGCATGTTTGGGAAGTAAAAGCAAACTCGTTAGTGATCATTGATCCCAATTTAAATGTGACACATTACGAGCTTTGTCCAAAATCTGCGGAACCAATTTGCTCTTCTGTTGTGATGGCAAACTTGAGAGCCTTCCCAGAACATTAAGAGCAGTATTAAAAGCTCACAACAGTCTGTTTTGAACTGACACATTACCAGCAGTACTTTTGGTTTGGCGTACTGCTATCCGAGAAGATATAAATCATTCTTGTAAGTAATTTATGGCCAGAATCTGAGACCTCTTGGAAAGCTTTTCAAAAAACAAATATTCAGATAGCCTCGAAAACGTTTACTAATAATCTCAAGAAACTGATGGTAGTTGTCGGAGAGGGACAGATTCGTAAAATTTCATCTAAACAGATACTTTTACATAAAGACGTAAAAAACTGTTGTCATGTGTTTCAGGGAATTGACTGGGTAAAACAAACCTTTGGAACTTCCTTATGAAGAGCAATTCCCTGTCGTTGATCGAAAAAATAATATTTTACGATTAGCATAAAAGGGAAATATGTCAATGTATCCCTCATTCGCTTGAAACCACCTTATAATTCTAGCTCAGGAGAAATCTTAGTTGAAAAAACCTGACCATAACAAATTGCAGAGACTGGAGTCAAACCGAGATGTGGATCAAAAACGTTTTCGTACAGGTAAAACTATACGTTTACTTGTCAGATTCAAGGTTTATATCTAAATTCTTCTAAAAATGTCTTAATTCTCTGACGATGATTAACATTGCAATACTAATCACTCCCTAGTTCTCCAACTTTTTAACATAATGTAGTTACTGGTGGGGCTGCAGTGTAGTGGCCCAGTTATAAGTAATAATTATTTTAGATTTGTACTATTTTATATTTTTTGCATGTGTTTAATTATTTCGTAAAATTAACTTTTACGTTTCGATATTTCTTTTATACTGAATCGCAACAAGTAGGTGCTCGTGATTATTTTGTTTTCGAATTTAGAGTCTATTGTTTTTGTTATTCGAAATAGCAGCTCATTTTGATATCTAAAGAGTAAAAGCTTTAAACTTGTTATTCGTTTGTGATTCTTGGTGTTTCTAAATTATAATTCAGTTTAAATATCGGTAGTCTGTAGCTATAACACCATCACTTAACATGCCAGGGCTTTAGCGTTGTATGGCGTTGTATAGCGTTGTATGGCCAGGGCTTTAGCGTTGTATGGCTTGTATGCACGATAACGATCGACAGTAACGTTATAGCTGCGCTTTAGATACTTGTTCAGGATATCACTGCATGGATCTCAGAGTATACCTACAGAGGGTGTAACCTTAAACTTATTCATTGGTGATCCAGTTTGTCTCTACTCCACAGTGACTCATTTGATTGTGGAGATGAAATGATGAAGCCGAATTTCGTCACCAGTAACGATGTGATGAATGAAGTGCTACATTTCTTCCTTAGTGACGATCTGATGAATGAAGTTAGAATGTTATGCTGAAGAAACGTGAGACTGCACATCATTCGCGTGGTTTTGTGCTTTTCAATTAATGCACGTGGTACCCAGTTGGCACCAAACCTTACAATATCAACTTTACACGGTACCATAGCGCAGTTGCAGATCGATGCGATTGCACGTGCAGTAACCTATCAATCATTCTGAATCATTTTTTCATCTTGTTGCCGTATTGAGTTTTGTCGTAGAACTTGGACTGCCGCTTGCTACCCTATAGCGGTTTTCCACAACCTCTCTGCACGACTGAAAACAGCGAACACTATTTCGCTACCCTTTGTGTGCTCATTACTTCTTTATCATAAACTTCCACGATTTGAGGGCGGGTTATCAAATGCGGACACGTTTTTTTCACTAAAAAGGGAATCAAAGCTCGTCTTTCCGAGAGAGACCACTTTTCTAAACGTCTTGGTTTTTTAATTCCTCTAACGCTTCTGTGAACTTACACTACATACCCATACAACCGATGTAAGACAACTAGCGCCATCTGTCTCCACTCTGGGGAAAAAGACATTCCTTCCACAATAATTAGTTTTCAATCCGCCTAAGTAATTTGCGTCCACCTGCGTAGTTCGACAAGTTTCGACTACGAAAATGTATAAACTGACTAATCATTCAAGTAAAGTTTGATCTTTTTCTTTTTTATAATACACACCTCAGGTGAATATTCCCTACATGTTGTTTGATACAAAGTGATATATTTCTTTGGAGAATGACTGTCGCGTATGAAAAAGAAATGTTAGGAAACTACGATTTGAATTCGTAAATTCAAGTTTTTGAATAAGATAGTTGAAACGTTAACTCTATCATGAGCTTTGTTTTTAGTGTGACATAGCTTTGTTTGAAACAGAATAAATGACATCTATAATGGTCTTCATTTAACTATTTGTAGAGTCATTAGGTTTTCTGAAGCATGAGACATGAAAAACGGGATGGCCTTCCCGGGATTCGAACACCGGACTTTCCGATTGGTAACCGGAGGTTCTGTTCAAATACATCACGAACATATAATATGTAATTATCATGAATAATAAAGTATTAAGTATCGTGAATAATAAAGGTGTTATTATTCATAGTTAAATAATAACATAATAATAAATTTAACTATCTTACCTGTAACATTAGAATAGAGTAAAAGTCCATTTGTTGCTTTTTAAATATGTCTGTTATCTATCTAATACTATGCTTTTTAAATTATTATGATGTAACCATCAATAAAATGTAAAAAATAAAACAACGAAAGTTTACTAAATTTTTTATTTACATTTGTAATATATTTTCACTGAGCTTAAGTACTCTTAGAGTAACGTGCCCGTTTGGCACAGCCGATTGTAACCAACAAGGCAGGTGTAGAAAATTTCAAAATTTTACGGCTACCCGTTTTTGAGTTATGCTACGTACGTACATATAGAGATCGCGACGGAACTAGTAAAAATGGATATTTCCCTTGAAATCTGAAAACCGAAATTTTTCGCGGTTACAATACTTCCTTTACATCGTACAAAGAAGTAAAAGGAATTTATTTGAATATTTCCTTTTGCAATTTATTCAGATATAATTCAGAACAATTCGTTGATAAATGGTTTGTTCGGTTCCTTGACATAGACCAAGGTTTCTTCGTCCGGAAAGCAGTAGCAACAAGTACTAAATCCTTTCTAAAAAGTGTATTTATAGGAGCATCTGTCACTCAAGATGATGCTTAGTCAAATAATAAAATTTTTATTGAAGAACTGAAAATAATAAAGGGGCCTTGGCTTTTACAATAAAATAGTATATCTTCTAGAATAATGGTGCTTCAGCATAAGAAGCAGTAAGTATTCATACTTTGTAAAAGTGGAGTGGTCCATGAAAACGTTTTGATGGTCCGCAGAAAAATTGGGGCATTATTTATATTTTTATGAAGATTCAGTTTAAAAATGACGAGTAACAAAACCTATTATGGAATATGGATTACACATGTTTTAAAAATTTTAGCTACTACTTTTAGCGAAATTCCTTCTGAATTTAGCGCTTTTTTAGCTACTTTTGCAGGTGTATATAGCGACATTTGAAAGTGAGAGTTGGCATCAATGGATATGCTTCTGTTATCAATAATAGAGTGATTTGGAATTCTCTTTCCTTTTGAATGACAAACATATACTATTGTGGTCGTTAATAACATAGTTTTTTTTCGTGTCAATTGGCATCTTGATGGATTTTTATGAGAACCATTTGCATTCCTGTTTATAATTGTATCACTGGAAGTTTACGTTTTTATTTTGTCTAACTGTTGATCGATATCGACATTGCTGAGTAAATGATGATTATTATGTTTCAACAAATAAAAATTCGCGGCATAACACTGTCAGTTTATTGATATTGCTTAGCGTTTGACGGTTTGTTCTTGCTTTTCGTGAAGTTCCTAATCAGTGATATGAAAATGTGAAGCTTTCTGTACAAGAAGGTAACAATTTTGTATTTTTCATAAAATTTTTTAATGTGAACGAAATACACTGGTGTGCAAAAATTAATGACGAGACGGTTTTTTCAATATAACTTTGTACAAAAGCTTTCCAAATCAACACATTTAATACCGTAAGATCCCCAATACGTAAGGACATGAGTACTGTAAGCAACCTTACTAAAAGAGAAATCAGAGGGATAAAAAGAAGCTTTATTGAAAAAGTAGCATGGAGCGCAATGCGACTGAAGGCCGAAACATCCCTGTGATGGGTGTCCAGCAAGAAACATCCGGTCCTTAATAGGGTATAAGATCTCCCCTGACTGCTAGGCAGGTTTCACAGCGTCTGCCCATGCTGAGAATGAGGGTGTCAATGAGTTGTTGAGGCATTGCTGCCCATTCGTCTTGTAGCGCCAATCGAAGGAATCGTTACTGGTGGTAAGGTACGAGCTGCCAAGCGTCTGCCTAGAAAATCCCATACATGCTCGATGGGATTGAGATCCGGAGATTGTGCTGGCCAATCCATACGTTCAATATCCTCACTCTCTAGGAGCTGTTCGGCAGCTACTGTGCAATGACATGGTGCATTGTCGTCCATGAAAAGGAACTGCGGACCCATAGCGCCTCTAAAAAGACGCACATATGGAAGAAGAATCTCGTTACAATAACGGGTCCCATTGACTGAACCTGCGTCGAAGATGTGAAGGTCTGTACGACTACCAAGTATGATGCCTCCCCAAACGAGAACACGGCCACCTCCGTACCTGTCCCTTTCAATGATGTTCGAGAGATGACTGCGGCTTCCTCGCTCTCTCCAGATGAGTATGCGATGAGAATCGCTACTCAGACTGAATCTGCTCTCATCTGTAAAGAGTACTCGTCCCCATTCATTGTCTCTCCAATTCCGGTGTTCCCGGCACCACAGAGAACGCCTTCTCCGGTGGGCAGGCGTTAGAGGTACAACCGTACAGGGCGTCGTGCAAACAGACCACCACCGTGCAGTCTTCTGGCCACGGTAAAACGCGATATCGGTCGTCCTTCGCCTGTGTCGTGTGTCTAGCGATTTCTCCCGCTGTCTGCCGCCTGTTTCTTCTGGCCTGTAAGGCAATATACCGATCATCTGCGGGTGTGGTTCCTCGTGGACGACCACTACTAAACCCCCGGATAGCTGTTTCCTGTAGTTTGAAATTGTCTCCAAAGTCGTGAAACGATGCTGTGAGAAATTGCGAACTCTGCAGCCACACTTGTCACACTGCGGCCTTCCTCCAACTTCCCAATGATTCGACCTCGGGTAAAAGCATCCAGATGTCGTCTAACAGATTGATTATTCGCTATTCTCGCTGAGGCAGCAACTCGGTGTGATTTTAACTGCTATACGGCGTGCAATCTCTTTGCCAGAAATACTGATCTTACACCGACAACATGCTTTATACTACTCAGACACTCCCCATTACGTCTACCTGCATATCTGCGCATGTGCTATCGTACATCACCTTACTTAATCTTCTGATTGGTCTTTCTGTCCGCTCTGCCTCTTCGTTCAGCTGATATGTTAATTTTTCGACTTCGTCCTTAATTTTTGCACACCAGTGTATGTGTAGTTTCCTGATTATTATATTATTGATAAATGTATGTACCTTTTTTTTGAATTCATATTAGTGGTCTGCCAAATGTAAAATTGTATATGTAGTGGTCCTTGAAGTTCTAAGGGTTGACGACCGCTGATATAAATGATATCTCCTACGTAGAGCCTTGCTTACATATTTTTTCACATGAGAGATAAATGTGCGCTCCTATGTCATGTATGTTTTAGAGGAGAGGGATAAAAAGAAATAATATATATGCATATGCATGTAATATTAAAAAAATATGAAAGCAAACTTCTAATTTAAACTGGCTATAACCTCTTTTATTTTTTATTTAATTTGGATACTTCCGCTCTCTGTCTTAGAAACAGCGCCATATGTCTAAACTGCGTCATTCAAATTAATCAGGCGATCTTACGTAACACTTAATGCAGATATATTGCCCAATCAAAGTAATTGAAAACAAAAAAAGTTTTGACTCCCTCACTTCTTCCTGTGCATTACTACTGCTACACTCTCTCTCTTTTCGCTTATGCTTTCATCCTGTTAAGACGCTGCTGCAATCATCTATGTGCAGCTATGTGATCGCTTCTTTCGCCATAGTATCAAAATTGTAAATGTTCTGGAAATGCTAGGTACGATTGGAGTACCAAGTCAATTGTGGCCACAAATGTGAATTAAAATATATACGAAATTTAATCCGGTTCGACTACATGTTCTTCAAGATGGCTGGACGCTCTAAGCATCAAATATCTTCGCTATCGGCATTTCTAAGCGTCTACATCTCATTGTTTTTACATCAGTGCTTCCAGAATTGTGCTATCATTACATATATATACATCATAATCTTTAGAAAATTGATTTCTTTAAATTCAATAATGCCAAAAGCACGAATCTTTACATTATTCAAAACATTTAAGTAACTGGAAGTACATATCTAATAAAGGCAGGTAAGGAATTTGATGGGCATGTTTTATGTATATTAGTATATATAATATCTACGCAATTTTATGCGCATTAAATCTATTTATTTAAAATTCTAATACAATAATACTTGAAAAAAATATTTAATTATATCTTTAAATATTCTGAAAAATGAAACACATATATAATGATTTACTATTTTGAAATGAAAAGCATCTTTTTGTTAAATAGCAAATAGCATAATAATCTATAATAATTCTTAATTTATGTTTATAATACTAGGTAGACTATAAGGCATTAACTCATATTGAACATAATTTTCATGTTCGAACCATTTAGATTTTCTAAAACTATCCAAGCATATTTCACCGTTAGTTTAAATTCTTTTTAAAAAACAAATCATATCTTTCCAGTAACATTTTAAAAACAATGATACCCCTACAGTATGTATAATTTTAAAATAAGTATGGTACTACAGTAAAACATGTATAATTTTAAAAGGTTGATTTTGGGTTTGTTCATTACGTAATGAACAGACCCAATGACATTACTAATGACGGGGATCTAACTAAAGGAAGGGATGCCTTCGTGAACGACATTCTTAGGAAAACTGTCTCGTATACACCTTGCACACGAGGAAATCACGAGAACGTCCATGCAGCCAGCCCGTTCGTCGTGATTCGAAGCCCGGACGCGTATTTTAAACCCCTACTCCACTTTTCGAATTTTTGACGTCATGGAAAAGTCGACTAGTTTCGCCTGGTTGGTAATTCTTGAGCATGCGCTGAAGGGCGAGAAGAACTTTGGCTTGCACTTTGTAAACAGTACTAAGTATATAGTCTGAAAGTGCATTCGTTTATGTAATTGCATAATTTGACTGTTTCTATAAAAGGAAAACTTCGTTCAGATAAAATTAATTTTAATATTATTATCTGGTTAAAGGATTATACGAAATGCTGAATACTATGTAGGTACTATCGTAATCTTCACATAACCTTTCACACTGGGTTTTGCCTATCATTGTAAAATATATTGTATTATAAAGATTAAATCAAAGCAAATTACTTTGTTAGAAATGTGAATGTTCTTTTTATCGGTTATCATTTATTTTCGCTTTGAAAACAAGCTCAGATTTGACAAAAAAATTATCTGCGCTGAAAATGTTTTGTTTGTTTAAAAACTATATTTGTCAATAATGTAATAAAAACTCACTAATCTAGTGCTTCGTAGATCAATATGACAAAGAATTCAAAATGTTTTAAAAACAGTTTTTAATTTTTAGTTTGTAGTAGATGCAGTTTAATGGCACAGAGAAAAAATATTTCAATAAAAGAATTCTCCATGTTAAGCCAATAGCAAAATTATTTCGATTTCAGTGAGAAATCCACATTCAATGCGTATACAATAGAGAAATGTAACATATGCATTTTGGAAGCTTTAGGGTTTGGAAATACTCAGCCCTGACCGAACTACCAGTGTTCAGCGACCTTAACGCTCTTCCGCTGTTGGGCTTTAAAAATATATGAATAATTCTTAAACTAACGAGTTAATACCCGTAACATAGAAATGATTTTAAAAATAACGAGATTTAAGATTTATTATTTACTTTTGCCCCACATCTTAACTCAGTAGGCTTTGATGTGTTAAATTTCGCTAGCATAAAGAGTTTGCCACTAATTTTTATTTGAAATAATGAACAAATTTACAGTTTCTGGTGTAACTGAATTCGATATTGGGGAAAGTGCAGAATCATCCACTGCTTCGCACGTTTCTCAATATCTCCAATTTGAAAATAACAAGTCAAAGAATTGCACAAAGTCGGTATCCATGTACACATCGACTTATAAAAAAATCAGAGAATTGCACAAACTTGGCATTGTGCACTTCCTTGACTTTGTCCATACACACATTGATACACGCCATTTAAGTGGGCGATTCTGCATTAACTTGAAAATAACAAGTCAAAGAATTCCACAAACTATAATAAATAACTTGAAAATAACAAGTCAAAGAATTCCACAAACTATAATAAATAACTTGAAAATAACAAGTCAAAGAATTCCAAAGTAAATCCATGTACATATCGACTTATTTTCACTTACAAAAAACATCAGAGAATTGCACGAAACTTGGCATTGCGCATTCCATGGACTTTTCTATGTATACATCGGCAAGTGCCATAAAAGTGGGCGATTCTGCTCTTTAGCCCAATATTTATGTTTTAAATCTGTTATCAACATTTCATCAGGCTCATTTACCTTTCAGGCTTTCTAAAACTGTATTTCAAAATTTCCTTCAGTAAAATTTAATAGCATTTTTTATATCGATAAGAAACTTCGAATATAGATTAGAAACTTAGAATAAAACTTAAATTTTTTAAAATATGTTCTTTTGTATCAAAATCAGTTATGTTAGAACTAACTAATATGAACTAAATATTCGTCAAAGCATTCAAAGTTTCAAAACCCCTTCTTTACTTTCTTTAAAAAATTCATTTTATTCCTTCACTGTAATTGACAGAATAACAGAAAAAAGCTTCTTTACTTACATTTTAATTCCAGTCGACAAAGAATGAGACAAGCTAGTATACCGATTCCTTTAATCCGTCCAGTAAACGAGTCGCATTTAGAAATAATAATCATATGCATAGTTTCCGCTCAAATTAAACACGATTACAAGAAAACAAACCTCAAACCATTTGCAAATTCCTTGGCAAATTTTACACAAAAGACTAACAATAAGATACACATCATTTACAAACACTCATGTTCAGTTCCCGATGCTATTCCAGTGAGCCTTTGTGCGTCACGCTGCAAAAAACGTCTGCAATTGCGTCGCCGTCTGTGCTCAGTAAGTGGACTTTGGAAAGCTAGTTATGGCAAAACAGGAGCAGTGCAAATTAATATGAGACAAAGTAAAGAATTATTAATGTCGGGAGTATGATAAATTTTATGAATATTTAGCATATGTCGCTCGTTCCAGCAAGTGCAAATTAACTTCAGTATGTCACTTCCAATAATAATGCTAGAAAATAGTGCATGCTGTACACTGAAACCTCATTTTCTCTGAGAATATGTTAATACTATTAATTCTCCTTTTAATTTAGATTGATTTTTTGCAGCACAAAACTCTTTTTCATATTCATTGGTGCATTTCAGAGTTGAAAGGTAAAAATTATAGTTTATGTTTAAAAAGGAATTTCTAAATTTTCGTAGGTAATTTGGCGCCCCCCTTTTTTTTTACCTGAGGCTCACCTTTGTTCCGGCTCGAAGACACTTAAGTTTAAAACTGCGTTACAATTATTGAAAGTTAATTTAACTACTATGTAGTTGCGCATAAAATCAAGAGGATGTTTGCAGTAGAATTCGTTATATACGAGCTCATAACAATAAGAAATCAAAGAAACATCAAAGCTTAATAATCCTTTTACCCTTAAAAACTCAAAGCTTAAAGATCCTTTTACCTGAATTGAAATATAGTATAGGAATAAATATATAAAGTATTAAAAATATGTGTGCGTTCATGTTATTAGTACATAATAATAGTAACAAAAATCGTATAGGAAGATAACACTGAGTAAAATATTTCGACTTGTCATTATCAGCAACAAAAGACCTTTTTAAATTCTTATTTTCACGTGTTCCAGAAAATTATATTTCCATCTTTTAATGTTTTAACATATAGCTAAAAATGTAGTTCCGTTGAGTTGCATTTTTTGTTTGAAAACAATCTAGGATTTTATACTGTTTTAAAAAAGAATTTAGTGGAGATCTTCCGTATGATAAACTTTACTTTTTTCTTCACTTGTGTTAAAAAAAATATAATTTCGGCGCTGCAATAAACATTTCCTTTTCATCCATCTTCTAATACAAAAAAAGGTCAAGAAACAACAACTTGGAGCAAGCCGAACAAGAAACGTGGATAACAATCAGTACTACTAAGCATCATGAGATGGAAGCAAATATTCTAATACAGCCAAAGAAAATTGCTTTTCTTATAATTAGTAAGTATGTAATTTATTTAATAGTTTTAAATTACATATAATCTAAAAATTTCTTTCGGAAATATAATAAACAGCAGACTAAATCAATTCTTAATTGCAGCTAGAGAAATTCTTAATTGCAGCTAGAGAAAGTCAATTTCTATTATTCTCGGCTTCTCACTTCTTACACACATTCGAGTAATTCTGATTGAAATGAAAAATAAATAAATATAAGTAGAGAAATTTTTCAATTTTTCAAGTTAATATTCGCTCGCTAGTGTAAACATACGCCTTTGAGATAAGCCGGGGAGTTTATCATTAAATTAGTTTTTGAATAAAAAGAAATATTTATTATATACGCATATGCTAATTAAAAAATCTCTGTTGTTCCAGAAGAAATACACTATTTACTCAGTTTTACCTCTGATATGCTAACTAAGCAAAAATTGTAAAGATTCCGAATTCAGTAAACAAACTTTAGTGAAATGCAAACGAGTGATAAATCATGCAAATAATTTACCCCCTATTTTTAAATAAAAGTAATGTCTGCTATTGTCATCTGCTAAAAACCAAAGTTTTGCAGCATAAATTAATATGGACAGTCAACATTAAATAGTTTTAAATTTAAAACCTTGATCGTTTATTTTCGTACTTCGTTTCTAAATGTAAAAAGATATAATAAAAGAGTATCAATCTTTTATTTAAAAGAACATCATTGCTTAAATTGAAAAGTAAGATAAACGACTGTGATCTACAAAATACTACAGAATTTTAACTTAGATGGACTTAGGTTTTTATTTTAATTTATTTGATAATGTACGAAGGAAATAGAAAAAAAAATTTGCAATGAATGTACATATTATACAACTATTATCCAGCAAAACTTATAAGGTATTTTCTCCCTTCTTCCAACGTGACTTCGTGGTATTACGGTTAGCACAGCGCGTGTTTCGAAAGGTCCTGGTTCGAGTCCCAGGAAGAGCACGGCTCATTTTTCACGTCTCCTTCTATAAAAATACCTAACAAACGGATTTTTTGTATTAAAGATGTTTTTATTAATATTTTGTATTATTATTATTATTATTATTATTATTATTATTATTATTGCATGGCTGCTAACAAACACGTTGCAAAATATCATTAGGAAACACTCTTTTGAATAGTTCACTTTATTACGTTGATTAAGCTGTGCACTTTAATAGCAGGAACCGTAAATAAATTACCTGTCATGCAGTGAAAATAGTAACATATGATTTCAAGTGCTGAAAGAAACAAATGCCATTGCTAATGCAGAATTGTCTGCTCATACAGTGTTGATGAAATTTCGTATAAGTAAAATAAAATGAAAAAATGAATTGCACACAAAATATAAGGGTTTATTTGGCGTGAATGGATGCTCTGACAGGGCTTAAATGTAAAGGTAAAATAATTTAAGCAAATCAAAGTAGTCAAATTATTTAAGTAAAGTTATCAAAAGTGTATTGATACATTACTTCGTAACTGGTATTGCTATGTTCCAAGAAGTCATGTAAAAGAAATATTTTTGCAAATCTTTTTAAGCATATCAAAAGTTTCCGTAGGAATGTACCTAATGGAGTCATTTTCGTGTGATATGAATACTCTAAATAATTGCCCTGAAGTAATAAAGGAAAAACGTTATAGAGGATAATCCCCCAAAATATGTAATGAGGAATAAAATAAAATAATTGTAAACAAATATAAGCAATTGTTTAAGTAAAACCGTTCTCTCAATATCCTTAATTTTAAGTTGCTACAAAAAAAAGTACTTTAAATACAAACGTTCCTCTAAAATACTTGGCTGTTTAAGTGAAAACTCATCAAATGACCCTAGCGGTCCCTGGGACTTGATCATGCCAAAAAGAAGTTTGTCCTATATTTTCGAGTGTATGCCAAGAAATTTAGCAAATGTTTTACTGCTGAAACTTGGGAAGGCTGCTTATATACGAGTTACAGACTTCGTCAAACGTCGCTTTATGCACTTCCTCAAAACAATTTTAAAATAATTTGATCATACAAAATTATGTTATAAATTACCTAAATAAAAGATATTTATATTTTATTTTAATCTTAATAATTTATATTATAATATACAAGTACATTAATATTAGAAGCCGCTTCGGGAATTATACAATTATCCAGCTTTCACGTTCATCGGAAATGGCTGCTTGAGGAAATCCAAGTGAATGTCTTGGTGTCTTAGTCCTCCATTTCATCACTAAAATCAATGTTATTCGTCTCGTATATCGTATAATATAATCTTCAGCTCCGTACATAACATTGGTCAGCAAAGTGATAACCATTAGTTAAAAATTGGCAGAATACGCAGTCCTTTTTTATTTTGACGTTTTTTGTTCTGTAGCATATTTGAAGAACTGCATTTTACTTGTAAAAGCGAGACTGCAACTAGCGACAACAAATCTTGAGACTGCCTAACTGAGAACCAAGGTGAAATTCGCTTTCATCTTTTCGATTTTGGCATCTGCTTTCAGTTATTGTTGTTGCGAGTTAGTTCAATGTGAACTGAGATATTTCCGGGTTAGCTTTCTTTTTACATGCGCTTTACATTGCCTAGTGCTTAATGTTCTTAGAAGCTTGAAGTGTAACTACTGATTGTGATACTGTGAACACCGGTACGAGTACTGTGGAAAATTCCAGAACTTTAAAACGCTTCATTTGATAAAAATAGATTTTATTAAACTATTATCGGACCTGTGTGCATTCAGTCTATTACGAATCCGTACGAACTCAACAATATATACCTAAAATTTCATATGTATTTTTATCTAACATAATTGTGAATTCTTATTTCTGATATATATCTTTAAGCTGTAAAGACATTAGGATTTTTTTTTGGAAGCAAGAGAGATGTAAAAAATGAGCAATGCCCTCGCCGGGACTCGAACCACGCACCTCTCGAATACGCGTCGAGAGTGCTGACCACTATACCATGAAGGCACGCTAAGAAGGCGGAGGAAATATCTTATATACTACCCTTTTAAAGGGCGACTGGAGTTTTAGGAGACACAATCGCCAAATCCTTGTGGGGAAGAATCATCATCCATAACCCTTCTTAGTTCGGGCGCCACTGTAGAGACATTTAGAATTTTTTTAAACTGAAGAAATGAGCAATGCCCTCGTCGGGACTCGAACCACGGACCTCTAAAATACACGTAGAGCATGGTGAGCAATACACTACATAGACATGCTAAGAAGGCGGGAAATCTACCTTATATACTCCCCCTTTTAAATGGCGACTGGGGATTAGGGGACCCAATCGCCGAATCCCGGTGGTGGAGATTCATCATCCACCACTTTTTTTAGTTCGGGCGCCACTGTAGAGACATTAAGATTTTTTTTGGAAGCAGGAGAGATGTGAAAAATGAGCAATGCCCTCGCCGGGACTCGAACCACGGACCTCTCGAAAACGCATCGAGCGTGGTGCCGCTACACTACGAAGGCACGCTAAGAAGGCGGGAGAAACACCCTACAAAGCATATAAATGGAACTGAGATAACTATATATAATCATAAAACCTCATACTGCTATTATTATATTAATCACAAATTAAAAATATGTGTACTTTCAAACATGTCCTTTAACAAAGGGAAAACGAAAACAAAAATGAGAATTCATTAGTTTTTTGTGTTAATTATTTAACTAACTGGCACTGTGTATATTAGTGGCAAATTGGACAACTATATTACCGGGAAGATAGTATCTACGTGCTGTGAATTTCCAGATATTTCGTAATAGTCTCACTGTTAAAAAAATCGAAGCACTTTATTCGAAAAGATGCCCTGAATAAAATTCAGTTTATAAATAGCTGCTCAATCATTTCTTCATCCTTATTTCAATACCTACAGCATCTATACAACAACCAGAAAAAAAAAGAAAAAAAATATCTGAAAGAAGAAAATATATTGATTGAGGAATTAATCTTAATAAATATTGGAAAATATATCAGGCGTTAATCCGAAAAATTTGCGATGAATAACTTCATATTCATGAAAATAAAAACAAAATAATAAATGAGAGAATACTCTGTTCGTAAGTGAATAGTGATGACATAAAATAAACAAAAAATGGCAGCTCAAGTGTAAATAAAAGTCTAACACAGGAAAAAAAGTCTAACAAAGGAAAGGACTGATTGAGAGAGTGAGAAAAACTGAGGTTTGGTCATTTATATTACCTTATCATCAAGGTATAAAAATTATACTAGACCATTTTAAACCGAAAACAAAGGGTAAAATTTATATTCTCTGGAAGCAGAAATATGATATGATTTAAACTGCATTTAAGAAAATAATGAAGAAAATAACTCCGATAATACCATATATTTTGGCTCTTCAAATAGAAAAAATGAAGGGTAGAACAGTATTAGGAGTTTAACTGAAACTAATGTCTTGATTTACATTATAGTTGTTTAAAGCAAACTAAAATGTTTTTCACCATTTAATTACGTTAGCCTCTAAAATTAATATGGGTAAATGCTAGAATATAAACATTTATTACAGTTCTCTGAGCTGAACGAATTAAACATGAGTTTATAACAAACAGTGAAAAAAAAATAGCATTAGATTTGCATATTTTTTATTTATTACAGTGCCTTTTTTCCTTATAAGGAAGGCGTAGGGACAATATTAACCCACTTTCTACTGAAAATTTCCTTAATAGAAAATATAATGTTTAGGTAGAATGAAGAAATTATGAATTTACGTATTTAGTATTGGATTTCCAAAGTCACTTTTATATATTCAGTGTAAGATACAAATAAAACAAAAATTTGAAAATTGCTATAGACAGAATTAATCCACAAACACACACACCAGTATATATCATATCGAATAAATTTATGAATGTGTAAATTCATTTTGCCATGTATGTTTCACAAAATTATTTTTGTGAAACATTTCCGATATATTCAGTTGTCATATATTTCAAAATGTTTCTGCTCCTGAAAAAGAACTGTCATCTGATCGCCTTCGAAGTCGACAGATTTTATTTGAATTCTATGCCAAGATGAGATTGTTACTTTACGTAATGTCATTTTTAGCCCAAAAGGGCGATAGCCCGAATGAGCTATAAGTCTCGAAACGCGATTTTGGTCTTTCACTGTAAACTACTATATTACTCTTTAAATTGTTGCCATCAAATATTATCGCCCTATATTATTTTTTAAAGAAATTAAATAATGAAGAATCTACATGTATATATATATATGCATGTTCCTCGCATTGTGAAATATGATGGTTATTACAGCCATTAAATTTTGAATAACAGAGTTCTCTTCCGGAACATCTGCACCTGGAATGACAAATTCTGAATTCCAAATTTTATATTTCATGTTTGGTAAAACTTTAATGAGTTTTTGATTAGCACACTCAACGTTTTGAAATTGAGCAGTGTCAACACCTGGACAGACTGGTAGACTACGATATCCGTGACAGAGTAAACAATCTTAACACTCCCTTTTTGGAGACTTAAAATCTGACACATTTCAGACTTCTGTTTATGCATTTTTGCAAAATAAAATTTTTTTCTTTTATAATTGTGTGTTTCAAAGGTGCTTTAACACTTCTACATTAGTCCTAAAAACGTGGTCGCGATTAAGCAAGCTGACAAGTTTTATTCAATCGCAGAAGTATTTTGATTTTCCTTTTGTGTAATCTTGTTTATCTATCTAATGACAGCAATATGAGTTTGAAGTCCTATGATTGGGTTCTTTATATAAGAAGTTTCTCATGTGCAGCGTGTTTTTCGTGTTATTTCGTGAGCTTTTAGTGGAGCAAATGTTCTGTCGATTGTGACTTTTATATATTGCGAAGTAGAACTGTTACTAAAAATAACTTTTTCCACAGTGTTGCGCAAAGAAACCTGAGAATATTGACAATGATCACGTTTTCTGACGCGACAGAACATCCCGATGTAGGAAAAGAAATGAGATGTGTAACATGAATACAAAATATTTCTTTAAAATATTTTCCACGAAGGCATGCAATCCCTTAAGCAAATATTCTTTATGAGCTTTGAAGTAATAGACTAAAGAAACATAAGAACATATTGCGAAGAAAAATTTCCTTCAGGATGATTTGGACGAGTGCCTTAGTTTTTGTTACGTTCGCATAACGAATACAATGTGATATACTGATTCGTTTTGGTTCAGATAAGGCGAGTGACTTTTGCTTCTGGGCGATGTGATAGAATATATTTAAGTTTTGTTATATTCGCACAGACAGAGCGTAATATATTTATTCTTTTCTTTCCAAATTTCTTACCTGAAGATGCCTTAAATTTACGAATTGGTAACAACATTAGCATTCCAAAGAGGTATTGGAAGTCCTTTCATTATAAGAAGCTTTTAGCTTAGTGGAATGAGGAATATATTTCATCTTGTAAATGCTGAGGTCACGAAAATGTTCTTTCCTTCTATTTATCGTAGATTGCATTCCGAGTCTTTCCTCTTTATTACTTTTAAAGTTTCTCAGTTTTTATCTGGTCACGGTGAATTTGCAAGTTATCTGTTTCGTTTCAACCGAAGATCAAACAATTTAAGTGAATGTTCAAAAAGAGTACCTCAGGATGTGGAATATTTGATCTTCTCATACCCAATATTTGATGGCCCTAGATTATGCTTGTAGAACGATTTGAAAAGGTATGGAGTAAATTGGCCAGTGAACTTGAACTATTTTTGTGAAGTCCAGACAGCTTTTCACTGCTTTTGTTCGTTTTATTTATGTATTCAACTTTTAATGTTTTAGTTAACTTACTTCTGTAAGCTCCGTGATGTACGTCTGTGGTACAAGAGAATTTTGTATGTTTGTATGTAAAAAAATGAGGTTTTTGAATGCCACTTCATACCTCATAGGTTAAATATTCGTAAATGATTTGCTTGCTTTATTTCGTGTATAAGAAATGTCATCTTTCAAGTACTATTTTAAAGTACTTGCTGTCAAGAATATTATTCGCTTCCCAGAACTTTATGCTCTGAATACTGTTCTCCCGAAAGAAAATGATAAATTTAAGCAGAAGTAAATTCTATTATAAAAATGATATTCATTAACATCGCAGCAAAGTCATGTTATTTTATTTGTTTACTTAAATACATTTTCTTGACATTTTTATATTAGTCATTTTACATTATTCTAAAACAGATATATGTGTATTGACTGCAATGCAACAAAAGAATTATGTAAAAATCATAACTCAATGTAGCCCACAGTATCACAATTTTAAAGCTCTTTTCTTGAAATACCATTTTGTAGATTTATGGTTTTGGCACGATGGCACCGACACAAATCTTAACAAAATATGCGAGACACTTAGTAAGACAGAAATATATTTCATTCAGTATGTGTTTTAAATTTGATTTTAATAAATTAATGACTAAGGGGAAAATAGCCTTTTTCTCGTTTTGAGCGAATCTAGTTACAAAAGATTCGAGGTACATAAAGCTCCCATGCTTTTCTCCTAAAGCAATATTTATTGCCAAATTTTATTAGAAAGAACGAAATCTGATTGTGACGGGGTAAAGGTGAGACGATTGAGGCATTTAGCTCAGGTGAAAAACTAGTAGCGGCTCAAAATTAGTCACGGAAAAAGTTAAAAATTCATTAAAAATATATGGTTATTAATTTTCAGCTTTGAAACGTTTCACAAGAAGCAAACGTTTAACATATAATATTTAAAGTAAAAATCTTTAACATTATCAATAATTTAAAAGAATTAATGAGCTTGATACTGCTTTAATTGTCTGTATGGTTGAGCCTGATTTCCATTAATATTTCGTAGCCATTTTCTCAGTTAGGAAGGCGCTTTTTAGTTTACATTTGAGAGAAAGTAAAAAGGGACAAACTTCTTCAAATATAAATTAATCTATTTAATTTATTACCTTACAGAAATTCAGTTTCTATAGTATATATATTTTATCATATGATTTCCATTCAGTCCAAGAAAGGAATCAACAATTTTGTTTCCAGTTGATTTAAGAGAAGAATTAGTGATTTGAATTTATTCTCAACCGTGCTAGAATTTCACAATATCGTATACATTATTTCTGAACACTGAATCTAATGTATTGAAAGTTTAAATTTAACACTGAATCTAATATGTTGAAAATAATTTATGGGTAATGAATACAGAGTAAGTTTGTCTAGGAAACACCAGGCTGCTGATATCAGTGATTCTCTTCTGTCTCCGTTTAATGTAAAATGTAACTCTTACCATAATTTGTACTGCAAGAAATCACATTAAAGCTCAGAGTTAACCAACTTCACAAAAACAAATTTAAAAATTCACGAAGTCAACGTAGATGGCGCAACAATTGCCTAGAGTTTTTACAGTAATAGTAAAAACTCAAAGTCTCTCTTGAATTGGTATCGGGAGATTGAACGAAAGCATAAAATTTTTTTTAATTTTCCATGTTATCAATTTCTTGCTTCATTTAAAAAAAACGTTCACAATCTTCATCTTTTTTAATTATAGACTTTGCCATTTAATGAGATGTAAGGTACCATTTTTTTCAGTTGTATCCATATCTAATTTATCTTTGTGAATGTTTTTCATTTACTGCTGGACAATGTTGAAATTACTTTTAGTTGCAATTACTGCTAGACAGATTAGATGAATCAGCACTTTAGTTCCTTTTTTTGTCACGGTTGGAATATAAAGCTAGGAAAAGACATGACTTCTTTTCTAAGTTGTTCTATTAGATATGCGAAATAATAAACTAAAATAGTTAGTGTCAAAGGAATGAAAAAAATTAAAATTTTATTTTTAAAGCGGAAGACTTCATGTTAATTCTAATACAGCTAAAATTTATGCTTCTTTATGTTTACTCTTGTTACGCTTAAAATTTTTACCCTTGAGGAATATAAAGATGTTTATATTTATCAAAGGTAAATTGCAAGAAAAGCAGTTTGATAATAAAGACCAAAGGCAATGCCTTTGCCTTGGATGGAAGGCAAAAGTATAAAACAAAAGATAATTTGCCTTTGGTATAAATTGAAATAAATCAAAGGAGTGAAATAAATCAAAGGATAATGAAATAAATCAAAGGATAATGAAATAAATCAAAGGAAAATTGCCTTTGATATATTATGTAGTTCATGTTCATTATAACGATTTCTAGTGTCCTTAGAATAGTGTCATTATAACGATTTCTAGTGTCAGTTGGAAGCAGTTTGCAAGGGCCATGTTATAGAACAGCCACTATAATAAATGATCGTTATAACGAGCGGTGGCTGAAGTTAACTTGCATTGTAGATAAGAGCTCGAACACAACTCAAATGAAAACATGTTTAGATATTACTCTGCTATTTGGGTTAATAAAGTAAAAAAGAAATACTATTAGTAATCTTATGAAAAAGTAATTTTTTTCAAAATCTGTTGCCATAATATAAAATAGGCATTTAGTTGCTGTTTACTGCAGTAATTTTCTCTTAATTACAATTTTCATCTAACTGCTTAAAATTAGTTTAAAGAGCCTAATAATTCTATTACAGCTCCAAACCACTTGCCATAACTTGATGAACTTATACTTTAAAATAAATGTACGAGTATTCATTTGTAGTTTGTATGTACTTGATAAAAATAATATTGTAAAGCAGTTTAAATGATATTGAAAATCCAGTCAATGTGTAAATGAATTACAAGTTTAATTTGTTTATCTCAGTAAAAGTATTGTAAATATGAATTCATATAATGTTTAAATGTACACATAGCTGTCATGATTTTATGTATCTATCATATGTAACTTGTACAAGACAATGATTGTAATCAACATATCTATGCTTATACACAGGCCTTGTATGCCCATGTAATATTTATATGTATATTTTTACACGGAGGAAATTTTCCCTTCTGCCAGGATGGCTGATAACATTGTAAGACTTTTACAACAAAGTCAGGTCAGTGGTTATCTCAGGCGGCGCTCACTATTCATTTGTTTTCATGGCAAGGAAACGAATAAAATGGCAAAAGTTTTCATGGCAAGGAAACGAATAAAATGGCAAAGGTTTTCATGGCAAGGAAACGAATTCCGTGAAGAATTAAACTGCTTGAAAACGAAAATTTCGCGTTTTCACTAGCATTCATTTTCCTAGAAATCATTTTCGTTTCGGTATTTCTGTTTCAGAGTGTTTGGGCGGTTCTTTGGACAGCCGAAAATATGCCATATTCTTTATTACACCTTGCGCACACAGATGGAGCTTTAAATTAAATAAGGAATTGCGTTGAAAAAACCGTTCGTTTTATGTTATATCGTTAAGATTTCACATTATCAAGTTAGCACTGAAAAATATTGTTACGAATTTTGTATAATGTAATATGAAAGGCGCCGAGCTGGCGAGTCGCCGTTTTCATTCGGGTATAACTGTAATTGGTCTAATTCTTATGTAAGTATACCTATATCCCACTTTATATATAACCCTAATTGTATGTATATATGCCTTACAGCAATTTTGAGAAATTGAAGGTACTAGAAAATTCTCGGCGGTCGGGGAAAAACTATATAACATCGGAGAGAGAATCAATTTTCCATTGTTTACTTCAAAGGTAAGTTCCGAGTATTGAGAGATCTCCGTACGAGCTTCGATGGTTGAATGCGGTTTGCACAGCGTTGTTAGTTTAATATTCTCAGTAGTTTGAAGTAGTAATTACTGATTATGCTCTGTGATACTGAGAAGTATCGAGTACTTTTGTGGAAAATTCCAGAACCGTTTTTTTGGGAGGAGAGACAATAAATTTTATCAAACTGTCATCGGTTCTGTGTGCATTCAGTCCATTGCAAACCCCTACGCACGTAACAATACCTAGTTTTCTGGCTCTGTATTCCAATTCTGGTTCTGTAATATTTGCCTCTATTAAGAATTAAGTTTTCTCTATCTATGTAAAAGCAGGCATAGACTTTCGAATTGCTCATGCATTGAAACCTATTTGCGTGTGTTAAATCAATTTTTTTTCCTGGATTGGTTTTAAGTAGTAACATAAGCAAATGAATCTGAAGAAAAAAAAATATATTGCTTTCAGATAAACACGTTTTACTACTGATCTCATTTTTTGTAGCAGTTGAAATTAGCAACTAATTAGCTTGGAAATCTCAATTTTATGGCTGCCAAAAAATATAAAATGTAGATACTGTGCTAATGCACTCACACTCTAATTTTGGATTAAAACAGAAAAAAATACAAATGAGAGTATTTTTAAATTTAAATAGAGATGTTAAAAAGGAATTTCGAAAAATACAGCACATGAAAAAAGTTATAAAATACTAAAACAACTAAATTTGCTTTAGAATTTGTTCTAAAAAGTAAAATTTTAGTTTCCTTCGAGCCTATCTTTAAATAATTGAAGGGAAAAGAAAATAGTGGTTTTTAAATTTTTATAACCATATATATATAAATAAATAATAAAATAAAATACAAATATATACAAAAGAAGAGATACAAATTTTTGCCCAATATTTGTGAGAATATTCTTCACCACAGAACTCCTAATCATATTTCCTGAGATCAGCATATTGTGAAAAACATTTATTTCGAGACTGAGCAGAGGAAAACTTATCTCGCTAATGTAAAATCTAGTATATACTTCGTAGATGCTCTCGACGAAACAAATCACTTAGCTGAAAATAAAAGGAATGGATTTATTTCTTTATTGGAATCGAAATTGAATAATAAATTTAAATCACGTTTTAAGACCTAGAAGTTAAGGGAAAGAACCAATGCTAGTTAGGTGCTGAAAAATCATTCACATGAAACACAGAAGGTTTTATCTTTCATTTTTAGATAGAGAATAGTTTTGAATTTAGTTCTTTACAATACATAAAAGATGTTTTTATAGCTGATATTTTGAGTACAGCTGTTATTCTTACATCTCTGAAAACCGGTCAAATAAAATTTAAAAGCATGGCAGTTTAAAGCTATGCTTTTAATAGAAAAAATTATTTAAATTCATAGTCTTAGTTATATATAAAAGAGCTAATCTTTATCTAAGACATATATAGTGACGTATATTGCACTTACTAATTTTAAATAACAACAGAAAGATACAAGTGAGTGTATAAGGTATTTCCTCCCTCCTTTCAGCATGCCCTTCGTTGGGTAGGTCCAACAGCGGCTGAGCGGTAAAGTCGTTGAACACTAGTTGTTCGGTCTGAGGTCGGAATCCCACGAACGGGCTGCAAATTTCAATTATTGCTTTCGAATTGTTACATTGCACCTTAACAATGGAAAAAATTTTATTTAATATTCTAAAAAAGTGTTTTTTTAATGAAAGTTCGCTGTTTTAAAAGCGGAATGCTCAACAGAGGCTGAGCGCTAAAGTCGCTGAACACTGGTAGTTCGGTCCGAGGTTCGAATCTTGCAAACGGGCTGGCTGCATGGGCGTTTTCGTGCTTTTCCCCGTGTGTAACGTGTATACAAGCCAGTTTCCCTTAGAAAATCCTTCACGAAAGCATCCCTTCCTTTAGGCATATAGCCCTCGAGCCTTTGCCATAATCACGTATACGAAAACAAGCCTTCGTTGTGTAACGGTAGCAGTCCCGGTGCGTATTTGAGAGGTCCCGGCGCGGGCATAGCACATTTTTTCCATCTCCTGTTTCAAAATTATCTAATGTTTCTACAAGTGTTTGCAGGAACTTTATACGATTGGGAAATAACAGTGTTGATCTAGGCAAGAATCTAGATAATACAGGCATCAGTTAACCTTGAAAATTATGCCGTCTCATTTCTCTTTTCACAGTTCGCATCCATGTGATAAGGCTTCCATGACACGTTTCACATTGTTCTGTGAAACCGTGTTGGTGAGCTTATACTTGCCATTTCTTCTGCAAGCAGCTAATATCCTCTAACCATTTTGCCCAATATTTTGCTGGCGTACGTTTTCTCTTGTAACTCCCCCTGTCTGTCTCTCCGCAATACCCATTGCAATCTGTGGTAGAGCCTCTTATAATGAAAGCTTCGACAGCTGTAGTCCACAACTGCACCAGTCTGGTTTTGACTAATTTCCCAATTCATAGTTCTCCATGGATATAGGCATATATGTGCACATGCATTCTGGCAGAACTGTTAACTCAAATATAAATACGTCCCTCCCTCTATGACTTTCAAACCAGCAAAACCATTAAGTCGCCATCCAAGACCTCCTATGAGGGACACATTTCATGTACCATTCATTCTAAGGCTCTTTATGGAACTCCGTAATTATTCTGGTGTGTACTGTAGTAGAGTCTTAGAATAACACTTCAGTATTGTAGTAATATTAAGTTTCTTTCAACTTACTGTCTTCTTTATATTATCCATTCATGAACTTAAGGTAGTTTTATGCGGTCACAGCGAAGGACCATCAGCAATATATAGCAAAGACTCTTAGCTTGTTCAATATAGGTGCCAGGGGCACGAATATTCACTTTTTAGCTAATGAATTTTTCAGGTGACTTGGTGAAACTCCGATATACATCGGTCACTTTCAGTGAAAACACTGAGTTCAATGAGCTGAAAATAATTTTATTCTGAAAGATATTATTATTACATCTGTATTTTAATTAACTGATTTTATATTTGAAAAAATTCAAAAATTACGATTTTTATTAAAGATTCACATACATTATTAGTAATAGCAATAAAAGCTAAAGACTGTTCGGGCATAGAAACTCGGTTCAAATTTCCAGTTTTCCTTTCCACTTGGCCTTCGACAGTTCAGACAATTGAGTGAATTTCACAATGAGTCCTCCAGTTGTTATGGAGACTATTAATTGGATTTTATTAACATAATTCCTGTTCTTTTACAAGTATCACAACGGATTGATATGGAAAAAGGTTTCATGTTAGTTTTGATAATGGTCATAACTTTGTCATTGGAATCACTAAATTGCAGTTTCATCTGAAATTTTGTGCATTAGTATTTAATCAATCTACATATTATCCCCATATAGTGATTTCATTGTGCACTAATTTCATTTCAGCTAGAGTGAACGATAAACACTTCTTTAAATTTTTGTTTGAAATGCAGTAGATTTATCTGAAAGTCAAACTTTAAGATTTTACCATATAGTGAAGCACTAAAATCGGTGCATTGTTAACTAACATGAATTAAATCTCAAGCTAAACCTTATTACTGTACTAATTTATTTTCTTACTGTTATGATACCAGCACTCGAGGGCTTTTTGCAGAGTTTTTGCAGAGGGCCGTGTTCACACGGCGGCAAAGCATCCGGTTGCCACAGTCCTAAACCAAGGTTCATATGCCGGAGAATGCACGTGTGTGTGTGTGTGTGTGTGTATTATGGCAAAGCCTCGAGGGCTATCTGCCTAAGAGGAGGGATGCCTTCGTGGAGGACTTTCTAAGGGAAACTGGCTCGTATACACGTTACACATGGGGAAAACCACGGAGAATGCACGAATATTTTTAAGTGTGTACTTTTCGCCACTGATACAGGCTTTCGACTTAAGGTAATTGTGAGAATTGCCAAACAGAATTAGTGCCTGGTCAGTGGAAGTCTTCAACATCTTGCCATTTCTTCAGCGTGCCCCACAGCGGCATAGGAGCATTTGAAATGTTTTGGAAACGAAAATTCACTCGAGTGATTGATGATAGAGAAAGAAGGGTTGGAGAACCTCGGACCCGTCCACTGTGATATTCTCTATCGAAGTGCAAAAGAAGATTTCTTTTTATCGCGGGGTAATTCGGTCGCCATTGTGGACCATTCTAAGCAACGTTCTCGGCGAAGAGACCGAAAGATTTTGTCTATTACCAATGAATGCGTTAATTTGAAAATGCCGGTCATTTGAAATAACATACGAGTATTTATATCTTAATTTTACAAGAAAAAAATAAAAAAGAAAACTTAAAATATTTTAAACTAAATGGAAAAACTGAATCATAAATAGGCATTAATTGAAATAGAGATGATTCTGAAGTATTTTATAAAATATTTAAAACATTTTATTTAGATTAAGTGAAAACTTATTGAGTTTCATTTAAGTTATTTCTCAAATTCTGCTTGTTTTGCTGCACTAACCACTTTGTTGATGCAAGATAAGAAAGTCCGTTTAAAAGTCTAAAGTTTTAATGCCATTCTCTTTGTCACGCTGATGTTTGAAATCCCTTGAACTTACGATATTTAGAGCATGAATAATTTCTCTAAACTGAAGAATTTCTGAATCAAATATGTGATATATTTTATAAATTCCAACAACACAATTTTGCGGCTTTTATTCTTCAGGTTCTTGATGGTTGCCTATCCATGCTATTTTATTTCTGCAAGCTGGGAATTTTTGCTTAGAATTTTAAAATTTTCATGACATTCTATTGGTGTAGCTTCTCTTTTAAATTCCTTGAACATATGGTGCTTAGAAGCTATATATTACTCTTAAAAAGAGGAATTATGAGAAGTTAAAACAATTGTTTTATGAATTTCGGTGTAACAACATAAATACTTCAAATGAAACTTCAATGGGAATTTTTCTATGTGATAATAAAGTACCGTTTTCAGAAAGAGATCATTTTCAGTAGTATGGATCTTTTATTCTTTAGTTAGTTTCATCAAGATTCTATAAAGGCATTATTAGACAGCGTTGAAATTCTTGTTCCTTCTCTGATAATTAATATTGAACAATAACATACATAAATAAGCGTTGTAAATTACGTACCGTATTTGGTATCCGACGAAAAAGTATATGTACATAGAATTTTCTATCAATAGTGAGGCAGATATACAATATACCCAGAGAAAGTTTGAATCAACAAAAGCATTAGTTTCAAGGCAACATTATTTATCGATTTGCTGTAACAAACTTAATAATTATGTGCTTATGTCAACGGTGAAAGCACTTTTGAAATTAATTCTAAAAACAAATTGTAAGAAATATTTAGGTTGATGTTATTATATGTATAAGAAATATTTAGGGCATTGCGCGGATGAGGAAGCCTCAGCTGCTTAGTGAGTATTGACAAAGAGACAAATTCTCAGTTTATTACACTGTTATGTGAGTCAGCAGCCCTTTGATTAAAATTCTTTATATACCTAAAAAGAAACATTAGGTCGCCTAACCGGGATAATGGTCAACGACGCTGACTGTCTTACCGAAGGGCTCGGATTCGAATCCCAGAGAAGGAATGGATGTTTGTAAATGTATAGTGTCGGTGCGGCATGGGGGCACTCTAAACATTCGACTAGCTGAACGTCCTCTAGAGAGGTTCGTAGTAGGGGGGGGGCGGAAATGAGTAAAAGGCTACTGTCACCTATATAATGCTCAAGGCTGTTGATAACGATAGGCGCAATCTTGTACTTCTTGCCATGAAGACTTTCGCAGGTTTGTTCTAATAATACTCTCGGACAATTGAGATAAGTCACAACATCTTCAGTAACTTCATAAGCCACAACATAAAAAAGATTGATAAGTTAAATTGACTTTTCGCATGTGATTCCTTTCCAGAGCGGTATGATGATTTTAGCTACCAAATATGCAGATTACTGAATGCTGTCACCAATTTATATTTTTTATTATGTAGGTACTTTCCATTTTCTTCTTGTCAGGTATCATCGTGTCCATTGCAATATCTCCTTTGAAAGATGCTGAGCAGATGGCCAAAGCTATTGCAATGTTTTTTTTTTTGGGGGGGGGGCCCTTTTGTCTCCGTACACATCTTAGATATCAGAAAGTAAAGTGTGAGGTTTGTTTACTGCTTGTATTTATAAACGGAGTATATCAATTATTTAGGGGCTGAGCTATAACAACACAGACTTCCGAGAATAGAAAGCATCATAGGATTTTACGAGGAACATTTCAGTTAGCGTAATACTGTGTTAATAATGTGTAATTTATGAGGCAGTTTTTATTTTGCTGATGAGGAGCTACGGCCATTGCTCTTAATGAATTAATTTGCCTCTCAAAGGGATTAAATCCAATTAGTATAAATACAACAGCATGAACTTAGTTGTTTCACAAAACATGAATGTATTAACTTTTATTAGTCCATTTCTGAGTAGAATTCATATTGTGTTTGTTATAGCGAACATGTTTTAAAATACCCAGCTGTCCCTTCATTGCAATTGTTTGGATGTGAAGATTTATTAATCTTTGGAACTGAAAGACGCGTGCTTGGGCGCAATTAATTTCAAGGTTATCTGATTGTGCCCTGACCCGAGGATGCAATTTAATCAATTCTCACCTATTTAACGAATGCCATCATCATCGCAATTTCCAGGAGAGTTAATCATCAAATGAATTGTGACGGAGTAGCCACTTTTCATCTCCGCTTATTTCGCGTTTTATGCGAGTATCCTGTAAACTGTAGTAAATCGCCGATTTTGGCGACATTTGTAATCATGAATCGTAGAACGATTTTGTAACCAAATTCAAAGAACAACTGACTTTCCAAAAACATTAAAAAAATTTTTCATCAAAAAATATCTTGGATAGACTTTTGAGATCAGAAATCTCTTTAGTTTAGTCTTCCGATTTTTCATTTGACGACTTTTACTTGTAATGGCTACCACACCACAGTTCTTCACGATATTGTATTAGTTAGCAACACGTCCGGATAATTGTCAAATTTTAAGACAAATCCCATTACGCATTTCATAAAAATATTCTGAGCCGTTTAATATTATGAATTTCCTGAAGATACTTCAATATTTTAAATAGGAGGAAGTTTATTCATATTTTTATCAATATAATAAGTCACATTTTGCTTTAAAATTCATTTCAGTTTTAAATAAAATATTTTAGCTTTAAAATTAGTTATTTATTTTGAATTTTCTTCTCTTTTTGTTTGCTTTTTTGGATGAAGCTGTGTTTTAGACGAATGGTAGGTATTTTGGTTTTTGTCCATTGATGAACACTAGAAAATTGTTATTTTATTTGACCTACTCAGCTTTTTGTATGGATTCAGCAATACTATGCATTCTGTACGGACCACTGCATGAAGCTCGTAGTCATTTTCAGACGCTATCTTTCCCAGAGGAAACATATAAAGCAGTTAGTCTTTTTCAATAAAAGTTCAATGGTGAGAAAGATGAGGTATCGATGTATATGAATTTCTTTGCTGTATTAACTAAGCCTCTTTTTCACTAAATCCTCTGAATTAAGTATGCGGATAGTGGTGAGAAAACTGTTCTGAATTATAAGCTTTATTTTCACTGTGATCATGCAGATGATTTTCATATTTATCATTTTTTAACATAAGATGTTGGTTATGC
The DNA here is from genome assembly GCF_044657685.1 of Stegodyphus dumicola. NCBI lineage: Eukaryota > Metazoa > Arthropoda > Arachnida > Araneae > Eresidae > Stegodyphus > Stegodyphus dumicola. Next base: position 107,173,104 of record NC_140777.1, read on the forward strand.
TTTTATGCTTTAAGTGATTCTGACTTCGACTTCTCTAAATTAAAATGGCTTCCTAAACTGTATATGTTTATTGTTTAAAATAATCTTAATTTCCGTTTTATGTAGCTTATATTTAAAATAATTTTGCTGTATATTTACTATATTTTTAAGATTACTATCTGTACTAGGTAAGCCTTAATAACTTTGCGTTCTTTTCTCCAAATATATCTATTCTTGAAGCTTCTTGCAAGATGCTCTTTCCTGATGTTGAGAACGTTGGTAACAATTTAAATCTGAGTGTCCGTTTGCAAGAATGAATTTTGTTTCTTTCACGTGACTTCGTAAAAGCAGTACATTATATGTGTATGAACTGATTTTTAGTTTTCAGAGAAATATCTATAATAAGCAGTCTCAGCAAATTTAGTATAAGATGTTGAATTGCTCTCTTAAGAAATTTATTTTTAGAGGAAAAGATTAATAGAATGAAAAACTAAAAAGAGAATTGCATCCAAAAATCGATTAATTTACGGTGAACCATTTACCTGTATTAACTAGTATTATAGCCTACTCGGTTAAACAAAATTTCAGATTTATGGCTTACTTTCCTTCCTGTACAGCCAAACAATAGTTAATGGGCTAGTCTGGTTTTATTTTCAAATATTATGCAATTTAAAACAATACGAAATTTTATTTATTTTAAATAAAATGCAAAACACATTTATCTCATAAGAAATTATTGCATTTACAGTGCGTGATCTTACGGTGTAGATCTGCATCTGCAGTTAGCAGACTGGAAGATTCAATGATTCGAATCTCGCAGGAGAACTATTGAGTGGTTGTGTTTCCTCCTCCGAAATTTCTAATTGCTTCTAAAATCCTGACAGTCTAAATACTGTAATATTTTATTTACCCCTTTAATTTTTAAATAAATTAAAACAATAGACTTAACTGTTATATTCACAGCTAACATATTGTTGCGTGCGTACGGGTTCGTTACGAAATGAATGCACAAGTCCGATGAAAAATGAACAAAAATTTATTATTATCACAACAAAAATGCTTAAATTTTCTCAAATTATCATGCAGTATTACAATATCTCACAGTAGTTATCTTTTAACTACTCAAATATCCAATAGAACGTAATTCAAAACAGCTAAAGAACGCTAATCCGCGAATTCGCTACAATCAACAACAGTAGTTTTCTAAACAACAACAAACTAAGCAACTACTACAAACTGAGATGTTTTCCTCCTTTTATAAGATTTTAAAATCACGCGCTAGAATTTTCCAGTACTTTCTCGAAATTAAAAAGAGATATTTATTTATTTAATGCACGCGCTCTTGTATTTTCAATTTTCCGGCTTAGCTTTCTTTTAATATTCGTCACGCGCTGCACTGCGCGAGAAATAAAACCATTTAATTTATAATTGAACTAACATTAGCTTTTTAAATACCAAATTCGTAACAATATGCTATTTTTTTTTTTCTTATTCACTGCAGTAAAATTAAACCAAGAAATTATTTTTTATTTGCATAAAACAAAGTAAGAATTAGCAAACTGTAATTATTTTGGATATTAGTAATTAGTTTTTAGTATTTATAGTTGCTGTTTTGAATTTTTGAAAGTTTATGAGAGTGATACGCAGCAGTATAAATACGCAGCAGTGGATCCCTTACAAAAGAGTGAACGTATCATGTCAGGTTGTGACACGTTAGTAAAACAGATGGTGAATAACAGATGAATGCACCTGACTGGTACAACGTGAGTTGAGTCTGTTTGATAAAGCATTTAGTCAGACAGGTACTTAGCGGCGTAATATATTATCCGGGATCCTGTGCTACATTTCTGTTACAATTTATTCTTTCATAGTTATATTCTATAACAGGTTTCCAGGCCTAGAAATCGCCACATCACTCTGGAATGATTCAGGATTGTTGACAACGTCTATAAAGCACATCGGGAGGACACACAGTCTTCACAACCATCGCGAAGATTCTCTACGAGATTATATACTTTACCTTCTTCCTCTTAGCGCAGCCGCAAGAAAGAAAATGTAAATTTTCTACAATAGTAATTAGTAAACTATAAGTATTAATTAACTGTAAAAGTAAATTATTTGTATTTAATTAAAATTAAATTGAGATCGTGCTAGCACTATTAGTTTATTTTGTATTTAGAAATGTAGCACTTGTTACGACATATATTCTTATAGGCTACATGTTTGCGAAATGTTTGACATAAAAATCTGACATAATTGCTAAATGATATGTAGTAATGTACAAGTGCTATTGAATGTAATATTTAATTTATGATTCTTGAAAGAATTTGGAAATTTTTATGAGATTTATAACAAAGCTTAAACTTTTTATTAAAAGATAAAGTATAAAATTACTGAGGTTTTATATTAGTTATATTTAACTATTACAGATATTAGAAAATATTTTCAACTTTATGTAACCTTTTTATATTCACAGCTTAACGTTTTTGAATTAATAAAATCTATTTAATTTGAATGATTATAGGTTATAGATCGTAGGCTATGTCTAAGTCACAGCACGTTTATACTTGCACATCTTTTAGAGTTCCTTAGGGAGACTGAAAATTAGACGAAAAATTAAAGCACGAGTTGAGATGCACTTTGATAAAATTACTACGCCGAATTACGGAAAACAGTTCGTGGTCACTTGAGACTGCAGTTCTCTCCTGGGGTTATAATTATCTAATGACTTAATAATGACATAACAAGAATTATCTGCACCAACGAAAATATTTCATGTTTTTCTCAAAACTAATACTTTTAGTTTACTTAGTTTAGTGAGATATTTTGGTTGAATTTCACTGTTTCTTACAAATAAAAGGCTGTTAATAATATCCGAAAAACGTGCTTGAAAACCTCGAAGATTTTCCGTTTTTGCTGTTAAAGTCCAAACTAAAGATTTATAGATATAGATTGAAAGTTAACTTTGATTTAAAGGGATGAAACTACTCAAATATCTGTTTCAGTATTTTTGAAAATTTCGTAAGAGTTGTGAATTGTATTGAAACTTGAAACTTGTTTCTATGCAATAAAGAAAGTCTCTCAACAAGTCAGCAAGATAAAATGATTCTTATGCTTTTGACACTAATAACCTACAAAAATTACTCAGTAATTAAAATTTACGTAGTTCAGTTATTACTTTAAAACATTTTTCGTAATTATAATTCATAGCCTTTTGACAATAGGACAGAATTTTAGTCGTAGCATATAAAGAAATGTATTTTAGAATTTTAGTATTCAATCAACATCCATTTTATATAATTTAAATAATATTATATAATATTTTATATAATTTAAGTAACATATAACGTATTTCTCCCGCCTCTTTGGCATGCCTTCGTGGTGTGGTGGTCTGCACGCTGGGCGCGTATTCGAAAGGTCCGTGGTTCGATTCCCGGCAAAGGTGTTGCTCAGTTTTCATCTTCCTGCTTCCTAAAATATCTAATGTCTCTATAAACATTATATAATATTTCAATCAACAACAGTAGTTTTCTAAACAACAACAAACTAAGCAACTACTACAAACTGAGATGTTTTCCTCCTTTTATAAGATTTTAAAATCACGCGCTAGAATTTTCCAGTACTTTCTCTAAATCAAAAAGAGATATTTATTTATTTAATGCACGCGCTCTTGTATTTTTAATTTTCCGGCTTAGCTTTCTTCTTTTAATATTCGTCACGCGCTGCACTGCGCGGGAAATAAAACCAATAAATTTATAATTGAAGTAACATTAGCTTTTTAAGTACCGAATTCGTAACACTGCCCCCTTCCCAAGGACTGCACGTCCCGGGCAGTACAATCCCTGGACTGGAAGCCAAACTTACAACTTAAGCATGAATGCAATAATAAGCATTACATTACAATAATAAACAACATGAACAATAAATGCAATAAATAAAACAAATCAAATACAAAATACAAATCAAATGCAAAATATAAATGAATTACTAAATACACATTTAGCAAAAAGGACCATGGTCTTACACTATTTACAATTATTTACATTACGTACTATGGCCATAGTAATGTGCTAACTTGTCGTAATGAACGACATTAGGTTTAGAGTTCGAAGACTTACGAATCCGAACCACAACGTCATTCAGCCTGTTTAGGACTGTGTACGGGCCATCCCAAGGTGACTGTAATTTCGGACAGAGTCCTTTCCGTCGAGTTGGATTCCACAACCACACCTTGTCTCCTTCGTGGAATTGATGTTCAGTAGCTCTTGTGTCGTATCGGGTCTTCATCTTCTCCGTCGCCAAGTTGACTCGCTCTCGTGCAAAGTTGTGCATCACTTCAAACCGGGCCTGGAGATCTTGAATATATTCCTCAGACGATGAAGGAGCATCGGGAGGACGGCCAAACAATAGATCACAAGGCAGACGAAGGTCTTGACCGAAGAGCTTCTGAGATGGAGAATAGCTGGTAGTCTTGCGTTTCTTTTCGACCCTGGTATGATTTCGGCAGCTTCCCGAACTCGATCTTTCGGACAAGGCGTCGACATTTCCAGACGAGGATCCCTTTTGAGGATGGATAGTCCTGCCATCAGATGCTGAAAGCAGCTTACTGTTTTTGAAATCTAAGGAAAAATTGTATTTCCTTAAAAAGTCCAATCCGAGTATGCATGGATCTGTAATATCCGCCACATATGCCGTGTGATGGTAGGCGGCACTTCCAAGCGTGATGTTTACGTTTAACTTCCCAGTTATGTCGATCTTGTCACCAGACGCAGTCTGAAGGGTGACACAGGATGGCGTCCAAATAAGTTTATCTTTAAACTGTTCAGCTAAATCTTTCCTAATGATGGTAACATTAGCTCCTGTGTCAATGATCATATTGCAATGAACTCCATCGATATTCCCATTGATGGACAGTCCGTTATTGTTGCCACTCACTATAGAGATCTTAAGCGCTTTAAAACAGGGTTTTTCATTATCTGGCAGCCTCCGTTCCTTGATATGGTCATTAATTTGTTTCCTGCGTCGTTGCTCAGAAATTGTCTCAATTTTCGTACCCTGGACTGTTCTGCAATTCTTTCGTACGTGCTTCAGCTCCACAGTTCCAGCACGTTGGTTTCTTGTCAGTCCTTTTCCTTCCCGTGGCATTTAATTGTCTGTTTAAATCGTATGCCTTATTTTCCGTGCTCTGGTGAGTTCTGCAGTTCCTTCGTAGGTGGCCTTCAACACCGCAATTCCAGCACTTAACGGTTGGTTTCTTTTCACCAACATTCCGTCTCAAGGCGTTCAGTTGTATAGTTAAATCGTCTAGACGAGCGGCGACTTGATCCCCTGGCTTCTGGACTTGAGCAGCTCTGACTGGGTGGCGGTCTCGACGAGTGGCTTGCTGGGCTGCCTCGAATTTCATGGCGTACACTAGAGCGCTTTTTAAATCTTTTACATCCGCCATTCGTAGAGCTTTTTGTGTTTCAGTATCCCGGATGCCGTCGATAAAGTATTGCAAGGACAGGATTTCCCTTGTTTCTGTCGGGCATTCCGAAACGGCGAGATGGGACAGCCTTTCAACATCCGTGGCGAGCTCCTGAAGTGTTTCGGTAGGCTTCTGTTGACGAGATTTTAATTGGAGCCTGCTGTAGTCTTTTAAACACTTCTCTCCAAAGCGCAGCTCCAAGGCGCCGGACAGAGCTTCGAAATCTAACGTTTTGTTTTCGGGAAGAGTCTGAAGGATATCCTCTGCGTCGGCTTTTAAAGAAGCGGCGAGATGACAGGCCTTAGCTTGGGAATCCCATCCATTCGCATCTGCAACGATAGAAAACTGGGTCTTGTACACTTGCCAGGATGTCTTCCCATCATATGTGGATAGCTTCAGAAATGGACGAGCAGGCATCGGTAAGAATTTAAAATCATCGCTCTTGCTCCCTGCCGTCGCTACGAATTTCTTTAAAGTTTCCATTTCTTTGGAAACTGCAGAAACTCTCTCATCAATTTGTTGTTCGATTTGGTGTTGGACGGCACAAACTCTTCCTTCAATTCGTTCCTCCACAGCCGAAACTTTCCCTTCTATATGTTCTTTTACAGAAGAAACTTTTTTTTTCTATTTCTTCTTTCACCGAAGAAACTCTTTCTTCAATTTGATCTTTTACGAAAGAAACTTTTTCTTCAATTTGTCCAATTTTATTTTCAACTGTATCAATTCTGCCTTCCATAGCTTCAAATTTATTTTCTATTATGCAGGTAATTTCTCTTTTCATTTCTTCTTGACATGACATCTTGACTTCTTCAATCTTTTCTTGACCAGCTTGAACGGCTTTCATTTCGTCCTTAACGGATTCCTGGCCCAATTTCATTTCTTCTTTAAATGAGGCAAAGGCTGATATTAACTGCCTTAATTGCTCTTCCATCGCTCTTGTTATTGGCATTCAAATCCCACTTCTGACACCAAAAATTGTTGCGTGCGTACGGGTTCGTTATGAAATGAATGCACAAGTCCTATGAAAAATGAACAAAAATTTATTATTATCACAACAAAAATGCTTAAATTTTCTCAAATTATCATACAGTATTACAATATCTCACAGTAGTTATCTTTTAACTACTCAAATGTCCAATAGAACGTAATTCAAAACAGCTAAAGAAAGCTAATCTGCGAATTCGCTACAATCAATAAGAGCAGTTTTCTAAACAACAACAAACTAAGCAACTACCACGAACTGAGATGTTTTCCTCCTTTTATAAGCTTTTAAAATCACGCGCTAGAATTTTCCAGTACTTTCTCTAAATCAAAAAGAGATATTTATTTATTTAATGCACGCGCTCTTGTATTTTTAATTTTCCGGCTTAGCTTTCTTCTTTTAATATTCGTCACGCGCTGCACTGCGCGGGAAATAAAACCAATAAATTTATAATTGAACTAACATGTCTTTCAGAACAAAATACTCAGACAAATTGTTGACTCCCCATGGTTCGTACGTAACCTGCAGATACATAAAGAACTAAAAATAAGACCCATAGATGATCAAATTCTCACCACGAGCCATAATTTCTATGCTAAAATAGAACTTTCTCAATACGAACATATCCGTAATCTGATAAATTATGATCCTACTATAGAAATTGCAGCAAAGCGCCCAAGAGGCATCTTCCATAACAGCAAATGATGAAATGTGTATATATTGTACATAGTACTATTATCTTTATTTTATCTTCATTGTGTCATTTTACCAGTGTCTTTGAAACTTTATAGACTTATGGACATGATCCGTGTACCTGGATCTTCAAAGCACTGATCTTATATTTGTCATTTTCGTAATCTTCTTATTGTTATATCAGAGACTTTGTAATATTGTGGACTTATGGACATGATCCGTGTACCTGGATCTTCAAAGCTCTGATTATTTATTGCTAGTGTAAAATGTTTTTCACCATTTGCCACTTCGCTCAAATACCGCCGTCCCTATATGTACATAGTGTATAGTTACAGTAACTCATGTGCCTCAGTGTTGTATAAGAACTTTAGTGTTTAATTTCTCAGACCAAGACTTCACTGAATTGTGATATCTACTACTTCAAGATGCATTGGGCTGTGGACAGTTCACGGGAGGGTGACTCCCACGTGACTACCACTGTCCAATCCGTGTTTTACAGAAAGGATGAATTTGAATATTTTGTTTAGCTAATCTGTTGCACTTAGTTGTGCCATTTGTCTTCATTTAGATCGTGATATTAGTTTAATTATTCCAATCTAGATAACCTGTTTCAAAACTTGATAATTATTAATATTTCCAATATTTCTCATTGTACGCGTAAGCTGGTGACCACCCGCGTGACAGGCTCCTGCCTGTCACGCGGCTCCCTTACTCACCTACATTTCACAAAATTTGACAAGTTTCGCCTAGTTGGCGCGGCGTAAATCGCCTTAATTAAAAACTTAAGTACCAACGCCTTAGGGCAATTTACCAACAGAGACGGTTAAAGTAGCGGTTGGCTACTAATTGCCGCCTAGCCATTGACTCGATTTCGATTTCGATTGAACTAACATTAGCTTTTTAAGTACCGAATTCGTAACACTATTTCAAATGGTTCACTAACTGATGGTAAATTTTGCATTAAACCAAATTTCTTTTGTTTACTTTTCTTATTAAACTGACATACTTCACAATGTTTACAATAATTTCTAACATCTTGAACAATTCCTGGCCAATAATATTGTGGAGATAACAAATTTAGCATAGATGATACACCAATATGACCAAATTGTATATGGGCCTTTTCAAGTAATTTCGAACGTAGAGACATGGGTATCACAATTTTGTACAACTGTTTTTTTATAGTTAAGACATCATTCATTTTCCTATACTTAGTATTACACACATTATCTAAATTTTGATATTCTTTTATTTCTTCTAATGATAATAAATTAACTTGCAATCTTAAATGTTGACACATAGGATTTCTAGAGAGCATGTCAGCTTCAACATTAGTAGATCCTTTTTTATATTTTATATCAAAATCATACATAGATAATTTTAAAGACCACCTAAATAGACGACCTGTAGGGTGTTTTATATTTTTAAGCCAAACTAAATCAGCATGATCAGTATGTACAGTAAAATGGTTACCATGTAAATAATAATAAAATTTATCAATGCATCAATAATAGATAGACATTCCAGCTAAGTAATGGCATAATTTTGTTCACAAGATCTTAATTTTCTAGAATGAAAAGCAATTGGATGTAAACTACCATCAGGATGTTCTTGTTTTAAAACAGCACCAACAGCTTCTTTGGACGCATCAACAAATACATGACAGGGATATTTAGGATTAAACAAAGTTAAAATAGGTCTAGAAATCAATGCATCTTTTAATTTTTGAAAAGCTTTTTGACATTCATCAGTCCGATTATAAGGAGTATCTTTCTTAAGTAAATTTGTTAATGGGGCTCTAATTTTAGCATAATTTTGAATAAATTTATGATAAACATTAATACTTCCTAAAAATTTTTGTAGTTCTTTGATATTTTTAGGGGGTTGCAATTTCTTAATAACCTCTATATTTGCATTACTGGGCTGGTATTTATCTGCTTGAATTTCCTATCCTAGAAAATTTATTTTTTCTTTAGCAAAATTACAATTAGATTGTTTTAATTTTACATTGTCTTTCTCACATATATCAAATATTATTTTAAGATGATTTAAATGTTCATCAAAATTTTGAGAGAATACTATAATATCATCAAAATAATTTAAAGCAAATTGAATCTGATATTTGTTTAAAATTTGTCTAAGAGCTCGCTGGAAAACAGCTGGGGAATTTTTCCAACCAAAAGGTAATCTAGTAAAATCATACAATCCAAAATTTGTAGTGAATGCCAATTTTTCAGTATCCTTTTCATTTAATTTTATATGCCAATAGCCTGATGCCAAATCCAATGTAGAAAAGGTTTTTGCATTTGTTAATTGATCTAAAACAGCATCAATTCTAGGAATAGGTTCAGAATCAGTTTTAGTAATTTGGTTAAGCTTCCTGAAATCAACACACAATCTGCTTTTGGACTGCTCATCTCGCTTATAAGCTAAAGTTACAGGAGCAGCATAAGGACAATAAGAAGGTTTAATAATTTCAGCTTTTAACAATTCATCTATTTGTTTTTAATTTCACTATTATCTTTAGGAGATGCTCTATATGGTCTATAGGCTATTGGTAATTCTTTTTTTTTCACTTTTAACAGCAAACATATCTTTATTTTAATTTAGAGCAGATGATTTTTTCCAGATTGAGTTAATCAAATAACTTATTCAGTAATTGAACTATTAGATACGACTGACTTTAAACTTTAATACGTCATAACGTTCTAACAAAGAAAGAGCAGCATAGCGGAGGCGTTAGCAGGACGAAGGCGAGAAGGAGGTTATGTAATAGGTGCGAATGTTCTAGAAGGTACTGGTTTAGGGGAATATCCTGAATTGCAGAAAATTAATTAAAGGTTGCTGGTTCGCAAAGAGCAAAGCCATCGTATTTTTTTTATCTTACCTATATATATGATATCTTTTATGCAACTTTCATTCTGACATGACAGGACATAAAATGTTTGACTTTTTACATTGTTATCCATGGGAAGTGCGACTATTTTAAATATTTTTGACCACTTTTTACCTTATTGTACAATTATTCTCTACGTTATTTTTACGCGAGTTTTGGATGTTTATTTTAGAGACTGTAAACACTCTGTTGTTCTCTCTTTCAAGACTGGAGGCGCAACTGACAAAGTCGTAGCGTCACCTCTATAGTGCCCAAGGCTGTTGACAACGACACACGTCATCTTGTCTCCTTGCCACGATGAATTTCGTAGGCTTGGTCTGATGTCAGGCAAGCGAGATTAGACACAACAACAACGAGGATTGTAATCTCATTACTTTTTATTTCCGTTTGTTGATTGTTTAGTTTGTTGATATTTTACATTCTGCCAATATATATGTATGTATATATATATATATATATATATATATATAAATATTATGGGATATTATATTATGGGACAAAAAATTAAATTGAAATTTCAACTATAATGGGAAGAATTATGTGTTAAATTTAGCATATAATAATCTGTGATGCCATGACATTCTGCATGAAGAAATGCAGCGGAAAACCGCTTCTTAAAGTAATTGCCTATTACAATTTCGAGAATTAAGTGTTCACAGAAGCGAAATATGATTACAGTTGAGAGGGTGAGGATTATTAAACATAACAGCTATTAAGTAAGACAGATTGTCAGAAAGCAACAGCCTGTGATACGTTTGATGCAAATTTCACGAGTATGAGCTAAAGAATTAGAATAGGTGAATCATTATGGTAAAATGTTCAACTTTAAAATTTGGGACCCAGAAAATAATAAAAAATAGTATAGATGCAATCTACCCAGTACAAATAAATACTTATTTATTATAGAAAAAAATAAAGCAAACTACTTCGACTATTATGCATCTAATACGACATTTTATATGTTGACATTCAAAAAACATAATTAAGAAGAAAAAAGGTAAACAGTACCTCAAAATATATGCACGTCTATGCCATGAGTTTCATCTATTGATTATCTAATAGTTGCTAAAGTATTGATTATGTAGTAGTCTTAGCTATTGATTATTCAATAGTTATCTAGTTTGCGTGTTGTTGTCATTGACGTAAATAACCATAAAATTAAACAAAAGATGTATAATATATAAAGAGCTTTTTACGTTCTGCTAGTCTTTTAAATTCTAATGGCAGCTCAAATGCAAGTTAGATTGTTTTGCTATCGAATATGAAACATGTAGTCTGCAAAATATTATTGCTTTACATGTACATTACACATCCTGTTGTAAGATTAAAATATGTATAATATAATTTTTATTAAGTACCTAGCCTTTATTCTAAATATAGGAGGAAAAATAGCGAAGTACCATTATGTATATGAGAACAGAATATTAATTTTCTACTAATTATGTATAGGATGAAAGTTCTTCACTATCGAGATAATGCATAACAGATTTCCTTGTATAATCATTTTTTATGTAGCTTACACGGCACACAGTATCCTTTTTAGTCTTATATGAAATGAAATCAGATGAGGAGTTTCGTTTCATAGTTTCGCTTCTATTGGTTCTTTACATTATTGATCCTTTTTCTCATTCTTTTTGGATGATTCTGATTGATCACAGCCTTAACTGAATACTTGTGAATTGCGACACATTGATTTAAATTTTTAATGCTTGAAATATATTCAAGTTTCGAATACTCGTTAGTGATTAATTAATCAAAGTTCAATGCCCACACACAGCTTACTATAGTAAAATAACTTTCGGAAAATGATTGTGTTAAGTGTTAATAATTTCTTGAATTGTGTTTGTTCTGTTCAGATGATAAAAGCAGATATTGACTATGTGTATAATCATGGAATTAACTTTTCATTGTAAATATGTAAGGAGTGTGGAAATAAATATTGCGTTCTTCACATATTCCAGTTGAGTTCTGTTTACAAGGATGCCGTTAAAGAAAGAAAGGCGAATCAAGACAAAAATTCACATTATCATGCAATATAATACTTCTGTAAATAAATAATTTTAATGTTTTTTGTTTTACATACTGTTGTATCTTGGATTCCGTTTCCAATACAATCAGATACAGAATAGAAATTTCTTCCGATGTAGAAAGTATGAATCAGATTCTATTGAAAACTCTTCCAACATGAAATATCCTGTTGCTTTTTTGTCATATTCAAGCAAACAACCTCTTACTAATAGTCTGCAACTGGTCTTTAGTTCATACTCTTCGACTAAGGGCAGCAGGTGGCATTTGGGCTCTATAACTTCTACTAATATTTGCCCACTCATATATTCACGGGGCGAAATTATTCAATCGTCACCATTATAATGTCCTTTAAAAGGGAGTCTATTGCTCTTCTATTTCGAAGTTCTCGAAATTCAGGAATTGCTTATTTATGGATAGCGTCTGCTGAAGTGAACTGTCCATTAACGGAAATTCAGATGATTATAGATTTTAACAAAGAAAAAGTTTGATTAGTGCCAAGTAGAAAGGGATTTCAGAGAATGTTAGTAAAACACGTTAATTAAAAATAAAATTATTGTTCATTCAGCTTCTGTAAAACATTTAATACTTTTTCTGGTAAATATCAGATGTTGAGGTCAACGAAAATAATTTATTTTTATAATAATTAGGTATTGAATTCGAGTGTTATTTTCGTCGTCTATCCGAACAAGACAATAATTTATCGAAGTTTGCATTTTTATATCTGCATAGATTTTAATTTAATAGTTTTCTTTCATTTTAACACAGATGCTAAAATTTTCTTATTTTATCACAACTTTGTTTCCTTGAAATTCAAAGCAAAGGGCGGAACTTCATCCATGTTGCGTGATTTACGTGCTGTAGTTCCCCCCAGAGGATTTCCAGTAGCAATTCTTCTAAGCTTAATTTGCTCTTAATAAAGAGAAATTTAACCTTATAACAATTAATTTGATGACATGAAGAGCATCGTGATTAATAAAATCGACGGTATCATGAATCTGCGCTATTTTGTGTAAAACTCCACAGACCAAGCAACTCATTTATTGATTAACGTGGTTAAGTGTCTTTTCTATGAAGATAATCAAATTACGCTGTAACGTTGCGCGCCTCCAACTTGCACGCAACCAAGAGGTGACTGTTGAAACTGGATAAATGACAGAGTTTTGTTAAGGGTTTAAGTCCCTTTTTATTCAACGTAATAAATTACAAATGCGTGCTCTTGACGCTCACAAACTACGCCAACTCGGCGGTAAAATAAAAATAATAACCTGAAACGAAACTAATGACAAGACTCTAACTACGAGGCTCTCTAAAAGTAACTAACCTCACCGCGTTTTACAATACCGCTGCTAATTCAGCAAACTTGAAGATCACGTTGAACGATTAACAATTCTTCCAGGCAAGCACACAGGCCGAAACGCGGGGTTCTTCAATTTCTGGCTAACTACCTCCGCGCTCGTGAAGTAAGAACAGCACTCCTCGAACTCGTTTCCTTTCTATTTAACTCAGAATAGTTCAGCTGATAATTTGAATCCTTGCGCGTTCTACTAAAATTTACATACTCTGGCATTGGCAGTTCCAGGGGAAAGTAAGGCTTGACAGGAAAGATAGTTTAAACTTAAAATAAATGTTAATTAAAATAAATATAAACCCTACATTTGCCGCTGCCAGAATTTGGAAAACTTAGAAGCAGGTACTACAAACGACCTGTTGTAAGTTTCTCTAATTCTGAACTAACTCTCGAGAACCTCGTTTACACAAAAAAAAAAAAATCTTATGTAACAAAATGTATACTAAATTTCTGTTGATACTTATAACTCTCTCTTCTTACAGCAACTTTTCCTGGACATCATCAATCAATCTAGTTCTTTTCCCTCCAGCATCTGGAAGGAATAAGTATCAGTATCTTTCTAAATCCATTATAATTTACACTTTCTTGACACAATAAATTTTTGTTTTTAAACGATTCGTTTCCTTAGTTATTGCATAATTCACATTCATTCAATTTTTCAAGCATTAATTTAACTTTACCCTGGCTCTCCACCATGTGTGGTGTCAAACGGGAATATTCGTGTTTTAGTCTTACAACACTTCCCCTAACCACCATGATTTGTTAGAATTCAACGACCAAATAGACACACCTTACTCGACATTCTACAACTCGATGAGCTACTTTAACATTCTTAAAAATTCAAGTGTAGGTGGAGAACCCTACAAAACACATTCATTCTAACTTCCCCCTCATTCATCTTTAAACATGCAGGCTTTCGCTCTAAAGCATGACTTTATCTACAGTTTAATACTTAAATTTTGAATTCATTGCTTTTGAGCATTTTACCTTTAGCATCTAAAATTTTATGCTTCTAGACTAAATTCTACTTTTACATAACATTCAAGTATTTACGTACATTTACAAAATTTTAATACAAATGATTTTTACAATTTACCATAAAATGAATAAGAGAAAATAAATTTTTACTTTACTCATTCTTCGCCAAGCTGGCGGCACTGAAACTAAAATTCTTATTAATACAAGAATACGAAGTTATTTTTATCTTCGGCCAAATTTTGGCTTTAACATAACAGAATCAGTCTTTCGACCAACAGAAAATGCTTGTTCTTAGATTTGTATTTAAAGAAAATAATACTTTTGCCTTAGCTAAATAAAGTAAAACAAATCTAAGTCTCAACCGAGACATATTGACTTTCGTCAAAACATAGAACTTCGTACTTATGCATAACATTTCGGAACAAAAGAAAAAACATTTTATAGAAGATTTTAACTTATCTTTGAGTTTTCGATGATTGAAACTCCGTCATTCTTTTCTGGCAATATTGTTCCCAAGTTATAGGATTCATGGACGTCAATCTTCTCCTTACTGACCTCCGAGTGTCATCCACATTAGTTTTTCTTTTGCGTCCTCTGCATGCTGGCCTCTTGGCGGAGTAATCGTCGGGTTGTTTCCGTTTTTCCATGGGACGGCTGGTCTTGACGTCCTTCGGTCTGGAGTCCTTCTTGAATTTCTTGTGTTGTTCCTGGTATTTTTGTTCCTCCTGCTGCCGTTTCAGTTTCCGGAACGGCGGCCTTGATGGCACCTGACTCTCTGGCTCTGGGAGCGTTCTCCTTGATGTATAATTTCTCCTGCGATACGTTGTAGGTGGTGTTTTTCTCTTTACCACGGTTTCTTTACGCGGTGCATCTGCCTTCTTGTTTTTCTTAAATGCTGGACTTTGAAAGTTTTTATTTTTTCTTTTTGGTACCGTCGTCCGGGTTGTAAAAGGGCTAGGTCTCTCTTCAGTTCTCTGCTTCTTGGGTGGTGGAACAGTTGTTGTTATTTCTGGACCTTCTACTTCGTTTAGATTTGAGTCCTGCAAGAAACTTTTAAGGATTTCAAAAACATTTGGATTATAGTATTTTTTCACCTGGTCGGGACTTGCTTTACAGATCTCCCCTCTCTCGTTCTTAAGGTACAATACGACTCCTTTGATTTCCTGAATTACATACGGGCCTTCAAATTTTGGAGCTAACTTTGCAGTAAAATTGTCTGGGGCACTTGATAAAGAAAATTTTCGCTTCAATACTTTATCCCCAACTTTAAAATCTCCTTCACGGCGTTTTCTATCATAATATGCCTTTTGCTTATTTCTTGCCGTATCCGAGCTTTTAAGCGCCTGATCAATAAGTTTTTGCACATCTTTCTGTTTAAACTCTTGCTCTCTTTGTTGCACAAAGAATAATTTATCTAAAGGCGTAATTAACTTTCGGCCTAAAAATAATTCTGCTGGGGTTTTTCCCGTAGTATCGTGATTTGCCGTTCTTAAAGCATAAGCTAATTCGTTTATGTAGCCATCCCAGCGCTTGTGATGTGTGCTCACGTAACTGCGAATTATTTTTACTATGATTTTATTCACTCTTTCTGCTATGTTTGCCTGTGGTCTATACGGAACCATTTTGATATAACGTGTGCCAAGTCCATTGCATATGTTTTCAAATATTTGACTAATGAATTGTTTCTGAAAACAAGTTTGAAAAATTACTCACCACTTGCTGGATGGCTTGCCTTTCATGGTCATTCAGATGGCTAAGGTCCACTTGCGGTTTCTCCACAGGTTACACCACCCTCTGGTCCATCTCCAGCACCACGGAACTGTCTTGAAAATTCAGCTTGGCCCTCGCGGCCCTTAAAAAGTCCATACCTAAAATAAGAGGATTTTGCAGATTCTTCACTACAAAAATTAATACTTTGAGGCTTTCCTCTTTTACCTGTATGTTTAATGATAATTTCCCGATGCAGTGACATGTTTTTCCTTGCGCCGCTATAATTTCCGTATTTTTGGTTTTAAATAATCGTACTTTTTATAAAAATTCTTTTTGAAGAAATTTTCGCTCATAAAATTTCCTTCTGCTCCTGTATCGATGAGGGCTTCTACTGGTACATCGCCAATCAGGACTTGTATAATTGGTAGATGTGAGTTTTTTACGATGACCGTATTTAAATGTCTTTTTGAGGGTTTTTTTAAAACTTCCGGGGTCTGGACCCTCCCTTTCACAGGCCCCTCTACTCGTTTAAAGCTTTCCTTTCAATTTGTGCCTTCTGGGTACGCGGATGTTTATTTTCGAATTTTCTTTTTGGGCCTTGACCTTCGAGGTTCGATGAGTTAGCTTGATAGTTCTTTCCCCCATAAGAGCGATTTGCATTTCTGTTTTCCTCATTTGAAGATTTCCTACGGGTACTTTGAGAATACGATGCCCCTCTAGCTTTTTCCGCTATTCTGCGATATTGAAACTTCACCGCCAATTCGAAGAGCTCCTGCAATGTGCTTGGGTTTCTAATTTCGAAGTAGTCTTGAACAGCGGGTAACAATCTTGGTAAGATTATTTCAATAATATCCGCATCGGGTTTCTTCCCATACAGCATATCCGTCAGCTTAATTTTTCGTAGAATAAAGTCCGTCAATTCTTCTATATCCCATTGATAGAAACTATATAGTTCGGCTTCCAGCCTTGCTCGATCTTTCACTATGGGGAAGGCCTTTACTAACGATTTTTTGAAATTTTCAAATGTATATGTCTGGCTTCCAAATTCCCCTAATAAAAATTTGCCAATATTTTTCCACCATAGCGCGGTCTGTCCTCTTAGTGCGGATGTGGCGATGGCAACTTTTTGTCTTTCAGGCACAGGGTAGAGGTGAAAGTGATTTTCTAGGCCTTCTAGACATATCGCCACCGAATTTTTTCCGTCGAAATTGACGTTTGGCTTGATTGACGCTCTCAAAGTCTGGACCAGGTATCCAAATCCTTCCAATTGGCTTGTCATTTCTTGGTGTTGTCCAGCGGCTTCCATCCGATTTTCGGCCATTTCAGTTCGATAAGTGCTCGGGCGCCAATGTAACGTTGCGCGCCTCCAACTTGCACGCAACCAAGAGGTGACTGTTGAAACTGGATAAATGACAGAGTCTTGTTAAGGGTTTAAGTCCCTTTTTATTCAACGTAATAAATTACAAGTGCGTGCTCTTGACGCTCACAAACTACGCCAACTCGGCGGTAAAATAAAAATAATAACCTGAAAAGAAACTAATGACAAGACTCTAACTACGAGGCTCTCTGAAAGTAACTAACCTCACCGCGTTTTACAATACCGCTGCTAATTCAGCAAACTTGAAGATCACGTTGAACGATTAACAATTCTTCCAGGCAAGCACACAGGCCGAAACGCGGGGTTCTTCAATTTCTGGCTAACTACCTCCGCGCTCGTGAAGTAAGAACAGCACACCTCGAACTCGTTTCCTTACTATTTAACTCAGAATAGTTCCGCTGATAATTTGAATTCTTGCGCGTTCTACTAAAATTTACATACTCTGGCATTGGCAGTTCCAGGGGAAAGTAAGGCTTGACAGGAAAGATAGTTTAAACTTAAAATAAATGTTAGTTAAAATAAATATAAACCCTACAACGCCTAAGGAAAATAATATCCTCGTGCATCAAAGTACTAAAGGACACTATTTCAAAATAAAAGGCTTAGTTCATTATATCTGTGATTATTTATAACACTAAAATATTGTTCTTACTCTGACTTTCTGCAACAGGTGAATTATTTTTATTCCTCTAAGACGAAAACTAAAAGATCGAGAAATGCTACTGGTATTTTATTGTTTAATAAAACGGAAGAAATTCGTCCTCCTATTGGAGAAATGATATTTGATTTTCTATAATAATAGCTTTTGTAACCCAATCTGTTCTTTCAGATTATTGAATTTTTCCATTTATATAAAATTCCTATTCCATTTCTCGCGTGTTTAGTTGTTTAGCTATCTGTTTGAAACCTTGGTGTTATAAAATACTTCTCAAGCTATATTTCTGATAGCATTTACTTAGCCTCTGAGTTACGAAATAAAAGACTGGTAATAAGAAGACGGGAAATAGAAAAATAAGTCCTGGAAAAAGTGTAAATGGTATACAGTATGTCTTAAGTTATAGCCCTTAATTTTATTTAATTTAGTTCTTTATCTAACCAGATTTCAACAATTATGGAGTTGAACTGCACTAAAAGTAATAATAAATGAGCATATCAATAGGTAAATAACTAAATCATTTATGAATACTTAATAACCTATCAGTTACACATACATACAAACCGAAACATTTGGACAGTACAATTTTACGATTACTTATATACAAACTTGGTAGTATTCAGTTTTAAAATAGAAACACTAGTTTACCAAAATCTCTATACTGAAGGATTTATTTACAAGCTTTAAGCTCCGATGTTTAAGAAGTTAGATTAAAATTGATTTTACCGAAATCTTGGCAAGTTCGTTTCCAAATCTTACTCAGCAACTAGACTAGACTTAGCAGCAACTAGACTAGACTTAGCAGCAACTAGACTAGACTTGCAGCAACTAGACAAGGTAACTGCCAAGTCTTTCAGATTCAGTCAGTCAGCTGTGGTTTGCTATATTTTATTTTAGCCTGCACCTTATAGGGTTGCACTTGATCTGGTAATGCTTTTTAGTCCTATAACACTAACAGGCGTGAATCAAATTATCACTGAGACAGATCGAAAAAGTCTTATATATAGCTTATAAAAAAGAATTTTTTATTTAATTAGAATTTTGAACATAGAAACATGAATTTTTGCTACAATAACCACAGCTTATGGAAATGCAAATTAAAATTAAACTACAGAAATAATTACTACGTTATAAGCTGGGTCAATAAATTTTAAATAGAATATCCTCTTACACTGATAGGTTTTGACTATTGATGGATGAGAGCTCTGATGCTTAACTGCATCTCCCACGTCTTTGGGTCGACACCGCGGCCACATTTCGACTTCTTATTTTCATCCTATGCATCGCACAGGAAATATATGCCATCAAGCAGAGTTTTGAGAGGACTAAAAATAAGAAACTCATTGGGCTTAAGTCGGGACTGTGAGGATGTTTTTGAAGAAGCTGCCATTTCGTGTTGTCTGTGCCTCATAAGACTCACGATGAGGTGTATTGACTCAGTGGGCCTTGACATATTCGGGGAATTACTGCCTGAAGCTATAACGGATCATAGTATGACGAAGGAATGTCATTCTCTCTTCGGCTGAGGAAATGAATCTAGTAGCACGTAAACTCAGTTCTTTGCTGCTCTAATGTACATTTCTCTAGCATAGTAGCTATTTTAATATTCCCTTGACAATAATCGATGACTTTTCTTATTCACTAAATATACAGTAGGAGCCTGTTGATATCAGTTGACACCTTTTGAAATTATTCATGGCATTTTTCGAAATAGGTTTGTAACATACTTACAAACTTTCTGTTAAAAAGTTAACTCAGTGAAGTGCGTATTATTCAAAAAGTTGCTAAATTAATTTAGCCGTAAGCATAAGAATAGTAGGCAAATATTCAGACTTTAGTTATTGATGGAGGAAAATATAATGAGCATTATTATTTTTAGCTTTATTAATATAATGCTATTTATACACTGGCCAAAGAAAATAAATTAAGTTCATTTTAGGTTAGCGGAAACATATGAGTTTAAGGTAATTAGCTAATAATTCCTTTGTTTACCTTTAGAGAAAGCAAAAGTGATTGCTCATTTAATTGTAAGGTCTGCATAAATAATAATATTTATTTTATTTCATCTGGAGCAGAAAATTATACTTAGAATAGTATTTAAACAAACCAAAATTAGTTTAATTATTTATCCCCAAATTTATTGCGCCAAAAAAGATTTATGGAAATAAAAAGAAATGTTTTATCTTTTAATTCTATAAAATCTGTTGACATAAAATACGATAAAAGGAACAGTAAATTCCCTCACATGCATTATACTAAATACGTTTTTGACCTGTAGGAAAAAGACAATCCATTTATTGAGTTGCCGCCTCATTCAGTTTGTGAATGCTTAGAGTTCTGATGTACGTTTACGATTTTAATTAAAGAACTCCTTAATATTATTAGCTCGAATGCAAAAAATCAAAGCAACGAATTATAAGAAATATTTTAACTCTTTTATTGAGTTATTTTGACTATTTAGTTAAGCATTACTATGTATTTAATGTTATCTTGATAATCCGTGAAAATAGTTTAAAATATAACTAAAATGACTTTGCCTAACTGTAAGGTTTTCTTTGCGATGATGCCAATGTCTTCTCTGCAACCTTACTTTCTAACCAAATACTACAATAAAGTTTAAAGAATAGCATTGCCGTAAGTTACTTCGTTTTTATAAGCTTATTGAGCTTTGCTCTTTTGAATTGCGGAAATACTTATAATGCATA
Source organism: Stegodyphus dumicola (assembly GCF_044657685.1). Classification (NCBI taxonomy): domain Eukaryota; kingdom Metazoa; phylum Arthropoda; class Arachnida; order Araneae; family Eresidae; genus Stegodyphus; species Stegodyphus dumicola. The sequence goes on from NC_140777.1 coordinate 107,193,923, forward strand.
TGGTACTTGCGAGATATTTATGATTACTAAAATAAATCACTATTAAATAAAGTGGCTGGCCAATGCCAAGAGAAGCAGCTAAACATTTAACCTGCTGTACGTTTTCCATAAAAACTTATGCCTGGCAGAAGATATTAAAATTGGTATTACACGTATTCAACCATAAACTATTAACCCTTTTTAGTATTTTATATACTTCTGCCTGTCATGTAGACAATGTACGAAGCATGATAAAAAGGCAATAATTAATAAAAAAAGTATTTGGCGTGAAATAAAATGTGACCTCACCACTTAACGGTTGATGACTAATAACTAAACCAATGGTTTCAAATTGGCAGCCTGCAGGCCGCATGGGGTCTCTGCAGCAGGCCCGCGAAAAAATTTCTCGTAAATTAATTAACATCAAAATTTGGAGATACAAATTCGATTAAATTACATTTATACTTCTAGAAAGATAAGGACACTCAGTTACGAAATTTTGCAACAAAAAAATAATTGCATTGTTTGGTAACGCATTTATATGTGAAAAAAATTTTCGGGAATTGAAATTTGATAAGAAAAGAACCAGATAAAATCATCGATGAACATGTATATATAATTCATCATGAAGACAATTTCTATTATTTCTTTTCTAGGTTGTAAACTTTATCAAAATCGAAACGCAATCAGGGTTTGTGGCTGAAAGTTTCAATAAGAAATAAAGGAATTTGTAACTATCTACTTAACAAATGTATGTATTTTTTCCGTATGTATCCAAGAAAACTCTAGTAAATAAAAGAAATAGAATACATTATATTCTCAAAGTTTGTCTCAGTTGAAAGGTTTTCAGAATTCCTTTTAGTTCAAATTAAAAATTATCGATTGATTAACTAAGCATATTAGAATTATTGAAATATATGTCCCTCTAAAAATTTTTTGCTTTCACTGTATTTGAATTATAAATTATGACAAAGAGAATCTTTTTGAAGATGCCAAACTATAGGTTTCAGACACGAAATAAATATAAATTTGAATTTTTTCATTAGCATTTTTATTACAATCTAAATATAAATTCGAATTTTTTATTAGTATTGTTATTACAGTATATGTATGTTTTAAAAAGTATTTAGTTAGTAAAATTTAGTTAAAGCTTTTTTTTTTTGTTTTAGAGAAAAAACTTTTCCTCTTCTTTAAAAATTTAAAAAAAAAAAAAAAAAAAAAAAAAAAAAAAAAAACTGAAATGTTTCAGATTTTAAATTACGTCCAAAGGGGCGTTTTTTAACATTTTGTGTGTTACCTTTCTTTATTAAATATCATGTTCCTCGCACTTAAACCATAAGATCCAGTGCAACAGCAATATCGCAAAATAGTTTTAAAACGAGCATATCTTTAGAATTTCCGATACAGAGACTCACGCGCTGGAGATAAAAATGTTTTTTCTGCACAACGTTGCCATTGCTGGCTTTGAAATCCTTGAGTTTGTTAATCAAAAATTCGTCAAAGTTTTAAAAAATAGGAAATCGATCATAAAACAAATTTCAAATTTCAAATTTGGTCTTCCACATGCTCATATTCGTTGGAGGATTACGTTATTCAAAATTCGATGACTCTATGTACCGTTGTTTTATCACAATACGAGAAATATACATACATTTATGCAGATTTTTCATTATTTAATTTCTTCAAATATAATGCAGGACTCTAACATTTTGTGGCAACAGTTTGAAAAGTGAACCGACATTTATGAGTCCGACGCAAAATGCCAAAACGAAAGTAATAGTCCTTCGGGATTCAAATCCCTTTGGACTAAAAAAAAAAAAAAAAAAAAAAAAAAAAAAAACTGCTTTGTCAATTGGTTTTTAGATTACGCATTCGGTCAGCATGCAGTGTGAGTTTCAGACCACTAAACTAAACGACTTTGGAATTATCGCCTTTGATAATGTTAAACACTTAATGGAACACACAATTCAAACTTAAAATCAAACAGATCTTTATTAGCCCCTCCTAGTGGTTTTTTTACAAATTTAAAATGATTATTTAAACCGTAAAGATTTCTTCCTAAGCATAACAACTAACTATCGTATCTACTTCCCATTACTGCATGCAGATTACGCAAGCAAAAAGACATCGACACAGCCCAAGCTTCAATAGGCTCACTGTTAAGATTAACACTCTACTTTTAAGCTATGCCACTTACCAATCAGTTTTCATAACCTCAGTGAGTATCGTAAAGAGTCAAAAGAATAGGAAAGCGTTTAATTCAAAACTAACTGATAATAAATCTTAAGAATAATTGCCACAACAGTTTATTTCCGATTACCGTGCTATATATCTTCCGTCTAGTGCTGAACGAGATGTTTAAGAAAGTTAGCTTAAGGCTTTATGTTAAGAAATACTAATATTAGATACTTATTGTATACCACAACGCTTTCTGAAAGTAAGGTAAAGAAATCTCTGAAAACAATTTTGACATTACAATTGGAAAGATTCTTCAAAACAAACTCTGGATTTTCATATAATCTATACCGAGTAAAAGTTCGAGTTAGTAAATTATTCATTAGAACTTAATTAAACGAAAATAAAATAGCTCATTTCTTCGTAAACAAATTTCGACGTAAGTAACAGGAATAAGGAAAATTTCAGCATTCTTTCATGTTCACTGATAAGAGTGTAAAAGGCTGGAAGATAAAAAAAAGAATGCATATAAATAGCCAGTTATAGATTAGTATATCATTTAATCAGATTTCAAACTGCCTATTTTCCATTCCTCATTTGGAATTTCTCAAGTTTTTTTGCGTTGAATATAACATTCTGAGAAATTGTTAAAATTGCATTACATCTGAGATGCTTAACTGAGTGAGTTACACATGTGGATTCCAAACTTCTTCTTGTCAAGTAACGTGACCTACAAATTGGCCGCAATGTCCTGAGGTTTCTATCTTGATTTCTAAATATTAAATGAACCAAGTTTTAATGAAATTTAAATACAGGCATGATGGCCATTTTTAAGCCCATCTTTAAAATGGCATTCCTTCCTGCAAATGCTAATGAATTTAAAAGAAACGATATAGGTAAAATCTTCTTCTGGATAGAAAATGTTCTTATGATACGTAAAATAATATATTATTTATTTTAAAATGATGGAAACAGAAATAGACGATAAAATACCAAATAGTTGAAGCTTTCTAAACTATTTTTAAAAAATAATGATTATTTTCTACAATTTGGAAAGGATTATTTACTTCTGTAATTTCTCGGTTTATTCTTGTTCTTTGTTTCTGGACATTAGAAAGCTACTATCCTCATCTGTTCCACTTGCTACTCTAAGTGATACTTCTTATTTCTTGAGGATACGAATTTTAATTTTCTGTCGTACTTTTTTCTGTGGCACTATTCTCGGACTTTTTCGCTTAAAACGTTTTTAGTTATAAGTAAATGAAGCTACAATGTTTAAATTTTTTACCTAAAATAAATTTTATATGAAGGTTCCATGCATTAACGGACATAGATCTCAAATATATTTCAGTATAATCTTCATCTGATTCAAAAGACGATGTAATTATAAAAAATCTTCCTCTAAAAGAAATTTTAATAAGTTTTTTCTGGTATATTGTAAGCACATTCATTTGAAACAATCACAGCGATGTCTAACTGTATTGATTTTTACAGAAGAAAAGATTTGCTGATTAAATAAATTCAATTCTACACTTTTTTATATAAAAAAACCATTCAGCATGCAAAGAATAAAAAATATGTATAATTGACGCCATATATTAGCACGCACTACAGAATCATGAAATTTGGTTCTGAAGAATAAAATAAATAAATGTAGCATGAAAAAAGAATTTTTGGCGGCCAGGAGTATGACTGCATGACTGAACGTTTTGCGTTGTTTAGGTTATGAACAATTGAAGCAAGGAATTCTGACTTATTTGTATATAACCTATGAAAACATTAGTAATCAGTTATAATAATACAAAGGATATCAGCATCAAAAATTAATAAACAGGTATTATTTAAAATAAAGCCATAATGAGTTAGCCAGTGGACTGTCAGAGGTAAACACAGTTAATTGTTTTCTTTCTCCATGACAGAGTACTTGCTAACAGCAAGTTTCAGAAAATTCTTTTCTAGTTGATACAGCGTTGCTGTGTCTGGTATATTTTTCAGATTGAATTAACCATTTTCCTTCAGTTTCTATGTTGCATTTATTTTGTTCTCCGCCTCTTTATAACTGAAGACGATAAAAGTGGAATTGTAGAATTCCCCTTTTAGGATCTCCGTAAAAATTAAGCTGCTTTTGCTGCAATAGACGTGCCACAGGTCATTGTGCTCCCCTGAGCCACATCATGAATTTACGAATTTCGTAGTCTAAAATGGTGACTTTAGAAGGAATGTTATTGCTTCTATAGTACCAAGGCATACTTCTACAGTATCAGTTTCACACGCCTCTTAGAGACTTACCATTTGACTTTAAGATTTAGACTGAAAATTGTGCGGTGAACGTACATGAAGATATCTTCACATAAATCGCCGTATTCTACATCATTCCTTGTCGCACATTAAGCTATAAGAGGCAGTTGTGTGGGAAACTACTGACCAACTACCTTCGTTTAAAAAGCGGAATTAATTACGTATTGACTATGAAGGCCGAAGTGCACGAAGTGCACTTGCAATGCAACATGCGATTTCTACTCCACAGGCCTCGGTTCGACCCCTTGGATTTTATTACAAGCATAAGGATATCAAGAAAGCGGTAGTATAATAACTGCTTTCATTAAGAGATGACATCACTAACCTTCCAGCACGCGCGCTATGCACACAAAATGTACGACAAATTCGGTTTTTAATGCACACATTTCGCATATCGCAGCTGAGACGTCTGAATGTCACTTCTGTTCCTCCTTTCAACCCTTCCCCACATTATGGAACGTGTCAAGAGGAAGTCATATGACATTTTTTGTTTTTTACCGGGCTTTTGCGCTACATGACAGTTTCTTCGTAAAAGTTACGACTCGCGCGTGGTCGTGAGGGAAAATTCGGAAAATATTTTTTTTCAAATATTTTGTAATTTTGTGTTATTAATTGACGCGTGTTATTTTAATTTGCATAAATTCGAGTCTATAATTTTTATATCGGTTTTAACGGTAAAACAATATGTGCAACCAGCTGATTTTGCTCGTATTCTTCAAGAATTACCTGATGAAGAAAAACCAGACAAGGAAATTTTTGGATGTGAGAATAATAGCACTGTTACCTGAGTGGAAATGATGGCCTAATTTAGATTGCTATATATGATAGGAATAAAAAAGAACACCATGTAAATGCAAAAGAATTGTTGTCAAGTGATGGCACTGGAATTGAAATAACAAGAGCTGTAATGATCTACAAGAAATTTTACTTTCTGACAAGTTGTCTTCGATTCGATGATAAATCAACAGGACAAGAGAGACGAATGTTAAAACTAGCTTGGATTTTAAGATATAGTTATTAAATAATAATTTTTTAAATTTTATAATGAAATACATCATTGCTTTTCCACCTGACTGATTTGAACGTTTAAAAAATTTACTATCATTTAAATGGGACATCATTTGTATTTTACAGTAATAAGGTTAATATTTTATGTTTTAACAAATTTATTATCTATATTCACTTATTTCTGTCATTTTTCGTGCCAAAAGCAGTAAAATAACAGATGCCGTAAAAAATGCGAGCGAGCTCACGTAAAATTCCCAAGCGCGCGTCCTGGAAGTCTAATCAGCGGCAATGAGCTTCCTAACGCCAGGACCATTTGAGCACTGGAAACTTCTAGCCATAAGAAAATACAGCACAAAAGCTTTCAATCTGGTTCGAGTTGAACTCACACATTAGAGAAATTACTGCTTTTTGAGAGGAATTAATATGTATAATGTCTTAACAGAATTGTTTGTTGGCTTGTTTATTCAAATGCGGCGAAGCACGAGAGAATTTGTCCTAAGGGAAGAAATTCCTTCGTGTGGGTATTTTTAAAGGAACTCACAATTTCAAAATATTCGAAAATGTTCACATAAACAATCCTCCAATCCGAGATGCCAGTTCATATCAGAGAGTAAAATCCAACGGGCTTATCTCCTCAGTATCTGACAGAATTGTTTGCCAATCATGTTTGGAATTAGTACTCGTAGCAGCAGAAAAGCGATTTGAACTGTTTATTTTCAGTTTTAATTAAATGTGCCGCCCATGTGTTTAGGGAAGAAGACTACGATACCAAATGGGGGCCCGGGCTCGAATTCCGGAGAAGGCATGGTTGTAACTGTCCGTCCAATCATAGAAGGCAAAGGTGGCCCACCTATTAAGTGCCTCCATAATAAATTGACCACCATTTCTGGCCTTAGTAATGGGCAAGCCGAAGTCGGCTGAGATCCTGCTTGCGATGGAGAGAATAATTGCTTAAATGCTTAATATAACGCAGATACTTTTAATTTTGCAGTTTGTCTAAAAATTGTAAAAATTTTAGAAAAATTCTAAATTTTAGAAATTTATATCTTCAACTTTTTTAATTACTTTATCTAAAAATCTATCGAAAATGAGCCTTGGAATTATATTGCAAAAAGGGCCCACCAGCGGTGGAGCGGTAAAATCGCTGAACACTGGTAGCTCCGACCTGGGTTGGATTCCAGGCAAACAGGATGCCTGCATGGGCGTTTTAGAGGTTATCGTCATGTGTATACGAGTCAGTTACCCTTAGAAAATCATCCACGAAGGCATCCCTCACTTAAGGTAGCTAGCCCTTGCGTGCTTTGACATAATTAAATAAACCAAACCAATCTATTGCAAAACCTAAGTTGCGTATTTTTATAGTAGAATAATGTATTTCTACAATTTATATTCGCAACTTCCAAATTAACATTTCAGTGACTTTTTTTGGTTTCTACTTAGGATTGCATCTGAAGATACTTTTACGCAGGAACTGATCTCAGGAAGCTTTGAAAATATGAAAGATAATTTTTAAAAGGGCCTTATTTTGCAACTGTGCATTACATTTATTCGTCTTGGTTGAACTTTCTCTCAAATTCTTTAAAAAATATTCTCAAATTCTCATACGAAATATAAATTTTTTTAAATTTCTTCTTCATTGATTATTTTATTTATATTTTCTCGACTTACTTCCTTATTAGCAGCGGAAAAGCAGCGCCAGTAAAATCACTGAAAGCTTTGCTAAGAATTTAAACATTTAGCACTACTTTGTGTTTATTAAATGCACTTTAACCCATTATACATCTGATATTTCAATTTTATTGAATTGTTCTGTTGAGTTTCCCTTTAGCTGCGTAAGTGTTTGATGCAACCGCGTTTCCTTTATTTACTTATAGCTCGCATCTTATCTAAGACGTTATCATAAATTCTTTGCATAATTTTTATTTTTGTGAGTTGAATCCTTTTTAAACATACCTCATAAAATGAAAACAGTATTAAAAATGCATACACTGAGCTTGTTTAAGACCCAGTGCTTTAATTAGTAGAGTTTATGTTTGTATTTGAAAAAATGAACATTTATCTTCACTACTTTACGAGACAACATTTTTATTTGGTTGGAAGTGCAAGCAACGAAGGATTGATAAATGGAAAGAAATCAAGGAGCACATTATTTCTAAGAAACACATGCTCAAACACTTCTGCTGACATTTCCAAAACTGGGAATTAAAATTACTTTACAGCTCAAAAGTAAGAAATTATTGTTTACGTTTGAAAAAAAATTCTACTATTCAGTGTCAGAATGAGCAAATAAATATTATTTCTCCTATTATCATATTCTCAAAGCTTGGTATTGTAACATAAACCACGTATTATTGTGACCGGCGACATGAAATAGAAAATTCTTTTACATGAAGTTTAAACATACGAAATTAACTTCTTGTCTGATTGTAACGTTTCCGTTTATACTATAAATGGGTTGTACAATGTAATATATCCAGAGATTTCCCTTGAGTTCTGTGTTGACGCATTACTGAAAAAGAAGTTTCTGAATAATTCTATATAGCTCAGTGTACTTAAAAGCCTTTTCCTGGTTTCCTTAGTAACTGCAAAATTATCGATGAGTTTAATTTATTATAGTATCATGTATTTTCCCCTGTGATGCATTTAAATTTTGTTTTCAGAACTTAATCATATTTATAATGTTTTCGGGAAACATCGTCGAATATAAGAGTATAGTTCCTTATTATGTTCATTTGACAAAGAAAACTTTTATTATGAATTGCTGATGAGATGTCGCTGAGAATCTAATAATACGAATGCCGTCTAGTCTTCAGTCATATGATCTCTTCCTAAAATATGAATATTCGAGTAAGCTCTATATCGAGAAGGAAATTTTAAATCTAATCTCTATGCTACAAAAGTCATTCGAATACCTAAACCTTAAACAAGTTTTGAATTATTCTAGAGTTTCAGAAATATTTCATTATTTTCCTAGTATTTTTTGATTTTCAATAGAATTCATGGGGGTTGTTGATATTTTCGCAATTATCTAAATCTAAAAAGAAAAAACATGTTTCTTTAATCTTTTATACACATTTTTTTGGAGTTTTCTGATTTATTATAAAATGGCTGGAATGAGACTGTTACTTTACTTTTTTAATTTTACTTCTATTAAATATAACTTGTAATGAACTATTATTTTTAAGCTTATGCTATTCATGTTAGTTAAGTTATTCTTAAAATTTGTGATGGGGCTTCAAAATCCTCTGGCTGCAAAATAGATTTAAATTTCATTCACGGGGAAAATTACCATTCTAACTCTTGGTGGAAATTTCTGTTTAAAGTAATACTCCTGGAAATAATTATAAAGATAACATAAGATAATCAGAAACGGAAAATACACAAAGACTGTCTGCAACAGAGAGACAGCTTTCATCGAGAGCCTGTAAGATTTCTTTCTCCCCTCTAACCGCGTGCCTTTGTGATGTAATTGAAGAGCACGCCCGGCTAGAAATCGGAAGGTCTGGAGTTCGAAGTTCTGCTAGGGAACTGCATATTTTTAATTTGTTTACTTCTAAAACCCTTAATGATTCTGCACGCTTTGGGTTAGAAATAGTTCATATTTTCGTGTCATATTGGGACATATCCCAACAAGCACCCGGCTACACATTTTAATTCATTTAGAATTTAGCTTTATATAAATTGAATTTCATTTAGATTCATATAAAACTATGCTTGCACCAATTTAATTTCCTGTATTTCATGTTAAATGTCTTTACGGTACGCTCTGAAGATTAAGGAGATGCTATCTAACACTATTTAAATTTACCTTCTTTTGGTAAGAGAGATGTCCTAGTATACTCCCACTATCGCTCAGTTTCATAAGCTTCTGAACCCCATAAAAAAAAGATAAAAAACATCCTCCTCCTGGGTGGTATCTCATTTATGTATAGCTTAGATTGGACAAAAGGTACTTTGGTGGCATACCTTCTTTGGTGAGTTTGGCTATGTTTATGTCCCAGAACTACTACAAAATCATACTTACGGAACTGCATTGATGATTGTTAATTAAAAACTACTCTCCAGTTTTAAGTGGGTTATGTGCTAGAAGAATTACTGCAGTTAATGAATAGTTTAATTTTAATAAAATAATATGCCATTTCTTTGAAATACAAGGTAAGCAAAAATTTAAAGTAAGAATTTAGGAATAAATAATTATTTTCCTACTGATTGATTTTAAATAAAACTAGCGGGCTATGGCCAAAATAATATTTATACATTCTACGTACATCTCAAAAGAAAGTGCATAAAAGTATTTTAATATGAATGACATCAGTTCATTAATTTCCAAGCAACAACCAACTCGTAAATATTTTTTTTTTTTGTTGCCAAACCAGGAAATAAAGACTTTTGACACTTCAGGTTAATACGCATACGTATGACGTCACGATTTAAATTTCATGTAATATCGCACCTTCCTCTATCAATGAAAGAATCAACGTGGCAATAACAAAGCGTGTCAATTATCGTAACCTGATATCCTTATTATGCTTAAAAATCATCTCAAATCAACTTTATACGAGACGTCTAGAAATACGTGCATTGAGCATACCGCGGTTATCATTTATAGCAGAACTGGTGATCATTATTTATTTATCTCCGCTTATAATCCTCCATGAAGCTAAATTACCAACAAAGACATGGACTGCTTAACTAACACAGATCTTCCATTACTTATTGCTGGAGATCTAAATTCTAAACATCCATCTTGGAATTCACATAGGAACAACAATAATGGCACCGTCCTCGACAACTAACACAGATCTTCCATTACTTATTGGAGATCTAAATTCTAAACATCCATCTTGGAATTCACATAGGAACAACAATAATGGCACCGTCCTCGACAGTTATTCTCTTCACAATTATCTTAAAAGTGCTTGGACAAGAAACTCCTACAAGATTTCACTACACAGGCTCTATGGAAGTTCTCGACAATGTTATCACTAATAATTCTATTCAAACTCCTTATCTTGAAGTTCTACATAAAATGTCATCTGATCGCTTACCCGTTAAATTTGTTACGTAGAAAAAAAAGAAAAAACTACTTTTTAGGTTTACACTCATTTAACTTTTAAACAGACTTCTTCTTTAACTTCTGTTTGGTGCCGTGACAAAAAAATAAATAAATAAATAAATAAAACTAAACTCAGTACTTACTTTCATAATCAAAATAAAAAACACTTTTTATCAAAGAAAATATCCTCCCTGGTGTTTTGGAGACTCACCGAATATTTATCAAACAAAATGTTAAATATGCTCTTCAGCAACAAAATCCTCAATCTGCTATCTCTCATTAAAATAAAACTAATTCAGATCTCTAACCCGAAAACGCATAAATTTCATTACAAATCAAGAGATAGCCCCTAAAACACTCTACATTTAAAATACAACTTAGAACTCTTCAAAACACCAGGGAAAGATAGATCTCACATTTAAAAAATCTACTCAACATATCAAGATAAATTAATTAAGCGGATCGTATACCAACACTTAAAACTGATCTTTTTCTACCACCGAAGTATGGTTACCCAGATTCGAAATTGGGAGTTAAACCATGTTTCCGTAAGGAACATATGGGTGACCTACAGCAGACCACAATTAAACTCAAAGACACATACAATAATAAAAATAAAAAACACATTTATTAAGCAATTCAAATATTATAATTTAAGATAGCTGGCTCAAAAGAAACATACACTAATAAAAATCATAAACACATTTATTGAATATTCCCACACATTATAATTTAAGATAGCTGGCCAGACTACCCCTACAAAATCTTTGGTACTATTCGGTTTTGAGGGCCGTAAAAAATCGCCAAACTATTGTTGATACCAGAGCTGCCAAAAATAATTGCGGCAACCCTAATGCAAGAAAGGAAGTATAATAATAAATAACTATCTAAGATTCATGTGTTAATTTAGATGAAATGTTCATTTCGTATAATACTTTTTTACTATTATAATTTATATAAAAAAGGCTGAACATGACTGAATGGAAGCATAAAAGTAAATAACCATTTCAGATCATTTTTAGAATTTATATAAAAATTGCTAAACATAACTGAATGGATGCCTGCATCGCTATTTCGCTACCGAGTTATCGGTAAAGCATAATTTCATCTCGTTGGTTGTTCAAACATAATTTTCTATAATGAATGATGCCTATGAAAAAATTCTCCGTAAAGTGCAGAATCGTCCACTTTTATGTTTGCCGCTTTTTACAAGAGTAAAAATAATTGGATTTTTGTCAATTTTCTTTTACTTTTTAAGTGAAAATAGGTCGATGTGTACATAGATAAAGTCAAGGGTGGGCGCAGTGCCATTTTTGTACAATTCTGGGATTTTTTAACTGAAAATAGGTCGATGTGTACATGGATGCCGAGCATGTGCAATTCTTAAAAACGGTGAAGCGTTGGGTGATTCTGCACTTTACTCAAAATTCTATTGCAGACTTTTCGTCACGGGCAATTCCCAAATTGTTAAATCCGCAATATCAAAAAATGATTTAAAAAGTAAACTAGTAATTCAACGGCGTCTTAAGAAATATAGAACTATGTAAACTTATGCAATCCGAAATCAGAGCGTTCGCTAGATTTGGCGCGCTGTTAAATGGCCGCGTTTGATAGATTTGACGCTTTTGCGCATACATTTTCGCTGCAATTTTTTTACAGTCCTCAAAACGGAATAGTACCAAATCTTTTTAAGAGTTACTCATAGTTTTTTTTTTTTAAATCAATCTCATTTTAAACATTATTCCATTAATACAAAAATCATAGTAAAATAATAAGTATGGTTACCTCATATTAATCTTTTAAATATGTACTCAATTTAAACTCATGACAATTAAACATATAAAAAAACATAACTATCACCTTCTCAACTATTAATTATTCATCAAACTTTTTCAACTATTAATTAATTAATTAATAGTAGAATCCTAATTTTAATCCATATAAACGGTCAGCTAAGGCGTTAGAATTTAAATTTTCTAAAATCAAACGATTACTTATAAAAAAAAGCAAAAATAAAAATAAAAATTTACACTCAAGCTTTCAGCGTAACCCAAGTCCGAGCGACTCGAGGAGCAGCGATCCAGTCATAAAACGTCGAAACAATTACTGCCAAAACTTCGTTGTTGTCAGGGAAACCGATACTGAAGTCCGTTCAACGGGAAGCACAACGGGAAATTTTCTCCAGTTCAAAATACTTCAAATAGTTCCAGCACTACTCTATCCGATAGCATTTTAACTCTAAAATCATCCTGTGAAATGTTCGTGCTGACGCTGTGGATAAAAACAAACAGACAAGAGGAGATGACGACAGTCAATAATCTCTGGAATAATCTGCATCTTCAGCGTAAAAGCTTCGGGAAATACTTGAAAAAGGAAGCCATTCCCTTTATTCAATATTATCATCACAAAATCTGTATCTTTGGCGCGACCCATTCGGTACTAATAACGGGCAAAGAAGACACGCCCTTATTCCATATTCCATTCCATCAGAAAATCTGTTTCTTTCTACTAAAAATCACCATGTTGAAACCTATACTATTGTGCCGCAGGACAGGCAAAACACTTCGCCGCCTTCTATCACGAAGAGAGTCCGCACGGGCTCGGACAGGCCTCCGCAGCCAGAATCAAGGGGACGCGTAATGTCCCTTAACTGTAACCCACGGTCGACCCCCGAAGGGTCACCGCATTTCTCTTTTTCTTCGCTCCCACTTAGAAGAGTTGGTCAGAACTCGCACACAAATCTCCGCTATCGCCCACTGATCGGTGCAGCAGCACATCACTGACCGCGGCCGGCTGCAAGGGGCCGCCATCAAAGAAGCAAACCGGCTCTGAAAAAAAATCTGCTAAAACGACTTCTAAAATCCGCTCCTGCCTCTCGTGCAAAGGCTTAAGAAAACTCGGTTGCCAATCATCAAAAACTGCCTCAAAATCACTATTGGCTCAAACCACACTAAAATTAAAAATTTAACCAATCTTAAAGAAACTTGGACCCCTCTGGCCAACTACAACCTGGTGATAAACCATTACGAAATTTCTAAGAAAAATCAGAACTCTCAGCAAGATGACAGACCCTTTCTTTCCCACACAAAGAGGAATGTTTCCAACCTATAACTCTGTCAAATAATCGCCGCCCCTTAGAACTATTCGCCTCTGAACGAGCAAAACACGTGTTTTCAACCCCCGCGAAAAGGAAATTGCAGCTGGCCGCAACTGACCGCTTCGTGGGAAATAGTAGTAATAAACCTCGCCCTTTTTTTCTGAATCTCACACTTCAGCTAAACGAGCACAACAATGAGCTTTCCGGCAATTGAGTTAAGGTTTAAACAATACTAAATACTATACATTAATTCTTAAATAATAGCAATACAAAGTCATTAAACACAGTAAAATAATATAATTACTAACTACCTTATGCACAGTAAAATAATAAATAATAATTGTACACAACAAATAATACATAACAATTTTCCATAACAAATTCATCCTAAATGGCTTTGAATAAAATGAACAAAATTTCAAACATATTGTTAACTGGGAGAAATTTAATACTATTATTGAAATCCCAGTCTTGCTAACATTTCTAATATCGAAAATGAAATCCATAAAATCAGTTCCAGAATTCAAAGTGCTCTACGAGAAGCTACTGCCATGAAAGCAGATCGCTCTCAAAATTCACTTCTGAATTACATTAGGGAAAAAAATCAAAGATAAGAATAGATTGGCAAAACGATGGAGAAATACTGAAGACCCCAGATAAAAAAAGACTCCTTAATCAAAAAGTTCGAGAAATATCTAAATTACTCAGTGATTATAGACCAAGCAAATGGGAAGAACTTCTAAATAACATGGAATATAAACCTACCCTAATTTGGAAAACTGCCAGAGCTCTCAAAAAGTCATTTGCGAATCGCATCTGTCCTCTCAATACCCCCAATGGACTGGTTTATTCTGAACAGGAAATGGCAGAAGTTTCAGCGCAACACCTTGAAAACACCTTTACTCCTAATCCCAACTTCTGTCCTGAAACTGAACAAGGAGTCCAAGAATTCAACGAGAATTTAATTCATCGCACTGACGTAAATCATTTATTACCTACCCCCTAGAGAAGGAAAGAACGTCACTAAGAAGCTCAAGATCAGAAAAGCACAAGGATACGATTCAATCTCTAATAAATATATCAGAGAACTTCCCTGGCATTCCATTGCAATATTAACAAATCTCTTTAATGTCTGCCTTCGTTTAAATTATTTTCCCATCCATGAAAGCATGCTATAGTTATAAACTTCCTTAAACCAGGTAAAAATCTGAAAGAAACCACCCGTTACCGCCCTATAAGCCTGCTTCCCTGCACTGGTAAAATTTCCGAAAAATTATTCAAATTCGACTAATTAATCACCTAAAAAGAATAATATCACCAACTCCCAACAATATGCATTTCGCTGAGGACATACCACCACACGCTAACTCATTAATGAAATTTATTGCTGGCGCTGTTATTAAAAAAAATGCTGTTGCTGGATGATTTTTAGACATAGAAAAGGCATTTAACACAGTATGGCACATCCGCCTTCTCTTCAAAATACAAAAAGCACTTTTTCCTATCCATCTCATCAAATGAATATTTAAAAAATCGAACATTTCAAGTTCGAATTGGAAAATCTCCCTCCAGTAGAAAAATCATTGAAAGTGGCGTCCCTCAAGCATTTTAGCGCCGATCCTATTTAACATCTTTATAAATAACATGCCGTATCCATTAAATGCAAAATATCGCTAACTATGGTAATCATGCTGTTGTTCTTACGAAGTCTTTAAAACCGCAACTCGCTATTGACAAACTAAAGTTCACAGTTAACCTCTTTGATCATTGGTTCTCGAGAATTAAATTAAACCAAAATAAATGTAACGTCACTATTTTTTGAAGATATAAAAAGAATACTCCTGCGACATTGATATTCAAATTAATAATGTCAATTCAAATTAATAATGGTATTAAATGGAGCGGGTTAAATACTACTTAACACGCTCCATTAAATACCTAGGTGTGCGCTTTGAAGGAACAACTATTGTTTAAAGAACGATCTATGAATTCATTACGAAAATACGAAAAACTAACGCAGAGGTTATTGCCCTTTATCCTCTCCTACGAAGAAACTCGAAACTTCACATAAGGAACAAAACGTATACTATATCTCACTATCATTCGACCCATTTTACTTATGGTATTCCTGCCTGGAGCACTGTTGCTGAAACCTATCGTAAAAATCAGAACTTTTTCAGAATAAATTACTAAGGATGATTTTAAATGCCCATGGTATGTTCGGAACAAGAAAAGAAATGGAGATCGATTCCATACATGACGAAATACTTTCTACTTGCCATAACGTTTTCCAGAAAATGCAAAATTCAGAATACCACCATATAAGAGAACTTGTAAACTATGACCTATCTACTGAACATACTGCCAAAAGGTCAAGAGCCATTCATCACAATCCAAAATGGTAAATTTTTAATTGTTTCTCAAGTTTAAATCTTCAGCTCAAAAAGACTCTTTTAGTCGCTAGCGGCAGCACTCGTCCATGGATTCGCCTTTTCGGCATGAGCACCCCTCTGCTCTTTAACATTTAAATAACGCCAACGCCCTCGGGCGAAAACTTCAAATATAGGTAAAGGCACATTTTAAATGCTAAATGTCTATTGTATCCTGAAGATCAATGACCAATCTTAACCTTAAACAAAAAAGGAGCCAACAGCAGTTATTTATTTAAAATACTGACATTAACTTAAGGGGACTCATACACTTTAAACCCCTCATGATCTTCGAATATGTGACTGTTGCAAGAATTGGGATATTTTATTTATTTTAAAAGCAATTACTTCCAACGTTTTACAGCTGACTACATAATATAGCTGCTTTGGAAACTAGTAACCAGAAAATTTATGTTACCACAAATATTTTTGTAATTTAATCCTCTTTGTGACAAAATATTTCGCCATGTTTCCACCTTGCGCGCATAATATTTTAAAAATGGCTAATGGTACATACTTGAAATTGGATGGAATTCTTTATATGGGCAATATTTTCTAACTGAACCAAAAGTCTGATGAATATTTTAATATTGAAAAATTTTATGGACGAAAACATTAAAATTTTTTTAAATAAAATATATTTTATAAACGCAACGCAAAATAAAATAAAAATTTAACATGAAATTTTTAGAATTTTAGGTTCACAGTAGTTTCTAAATGTTATAAAAGCTATATATTAAATATGGAATTAAATTATGAAACAGAATGTTTTAAACTGTGCGTGCAAGTTGGAAACATGACGAAAAATGTTGTCACAAATCGGATTTAATTATAAAAATATTTGTGGCAACACTGATTACTATTTCAGAAAGCAGCTATATTATGTAGTCAGCTGTAAAAAGTTGGTAGTAATTGCTTTTAAAATAAATAAGTTATTCCAATTCTTGCAACAGTCACCTACCTATTCGAAGATCTTGTGGGTTTTAAGGTGTATGAGTCCCCTTAAATGTTACATTGACGTCACATGAATTCGCATGCTTTCTTCAACGTCAGAATATGAACTTATACGCTAACAATGTATTTAATGTTTGGTAATGCTATTTTTATTTCATATTTTGCAAAACTTACAATTTCTTTAACGAACTCTACAATTTGAAAGAGAGCAGTGGCAACACTTTCCGAAATGAAGCAGATTTTTATCTCCAGCGTGCGAGACTGTTGCCACTCGCAAAAATGAGTGCGAAAGTATTTCGTGTGGTATAAGGTTCCTGATTTTACTTAATTTTATGGATTTTATCCGAGCATCTTTACATATTTTATTTAAATTATTATTGTAAGTTTGGAATAGCTCCAGTGCTTTAGTTACAAATTACCATTCATTTTCTGGTTCTTCTATATTGGCTCTAATTTGTTTTATGTTTATTTCTTATAAACCGTACATATTCTGCTTGTATGTGGGAGGTAAATCCAACCCACCATTGGCAAAGCATTAGCTTTGGAAGCAATGATGAACTAATATTTTAACTATTCGGAGAACAACGAGAAAAAATAATGAAATTTATTTTTTCAATTGTAAATTATAATAATGTGTTTAGAGTTTTGTAAAAACATGCATTACATTTTACTTTTTTACCTTTATGGAATTCGATGCTATAATAATGTTTTTAGAAAGTTTAACTATAAAAAAAGAAAAATTTGCGTTTAATTTTGTCTTTCTCTTCAGATTTCATAAGCTTTACTCGACAAAAGTAGAATCGGAAACTAAAGTTATTTTTTATGATATATATATATATATATATATATATTGTTTTGAATTAATTAAAATTGAAACATAACATGTGATTAAAGAACATTAATCACAACAATAACTCGGAGTACAGGTTAAAAATCTTTTATTTTTTAAAAGGGCATTTGTTTAACCGATTTAGATTTTATTAACAAGTGCATTATTTCACATTGCCCAATAATGAGTTAGAAAAAGTATACATCTTGCAGTAACCAAAATTTTCACTTCATTTATGCTTGTGAATATAAATTTTAAAGTCAAAGGAAAAATGAATGTTTCGAGTTTCATTTCAGAGTTTTCTCTTTCATTTGTATTTTAGTCTCGAACAGAATATTTCATTTATTTTGGAAATAACATTTGTTTGGAAGCAACTATTGAGAAGCAATATCTTTTCAATTTGATTTAGAAACTGACACTTTTCAAAATATGTTCAAAGAATTTTCAAGTGAAATGAGTCTTGAACGCACAAAAATATAATACCAAAGCCTCTGTTTATTCATTTTAAGATCACAACATATTAATGTTATTTTAGGAATAAATATTCATTGTAAATTCATTACATTGCAACATTTCGACCAGAACAGAAATAAATCACAAATATTATTAAAAATATTCTTTAAAATAAACACATTTTTTCCTTCAAAAGAGAAACTCTTTTCTTTGTTTCTTCTTTTCTTCATTCGTTCGTTCTGGATGAGAAAAATCTATGTAATACTTACTACAATTATTTCCGTTTAGAGTTAATTATTGTTCCTTAATAAAAGTAGAACATTTCTTGAACATGAATGTTGTTAATAAAGCACATTTGTATTAAAATGGTAATTAAACAGTTAGTCTTATAGGTATGTACTTCAAAATTATAAATTCCCCTTCCTGACAGTTCAAAAGTTACTTGACTCTTCTCTCAAAGCGGACTATTTTCCTCGAAAATATTATCTTTATGGAGTGTTAATACGTAATCCTTCTATTCTATTGTTTTCGGGCAATTCAGTTTCTAGATTTTTTTCCAAACAACATACCTGTGATAATTTCCTTGGCAACAAATGTTTCAACAATCGTTAAACGATGGTGTCACGTATGTTTAACGATGATTAACATAGTTTAACGTTATGAACAGAAATAGAGAAAGGCAAAAGCTGTTTCAGTTAAATAGCTTAATTATCATTATCCTTTTCAATCTTATTATCATTTTTCACTTGTTGCCGTTTCATATTATAAATGCATTTAGATCAGATTACATGCAGTATTTGTTGTAATAAATGCCAAGCGAATTATATAAAATTGTAGAAATCCGTTAACCCTTGTTACAACAAAAATGATTAATTCGTTCATAAATTCTGAATTTCCTTATTTTCTCTTTTCTAGCTAACTAAGCTATAGATCTAGGCTATTTCAGATACAATTACAATAAGTCTATTATTTCTGAATTTCTTTTTTTATAGTTCGAAGTTATTAGAAATAAATTGTATTCGTTTATTAATGATATTTTAAAACTTTTGCAGCTTGCTAGGAACACTGAAAAATGAAGAACTTAATGATGACATTTTTAGTAATTTGACTGCGTAGTAGTGTTTATAAAGTTTTGCGATAAATGGTGGAATCATATTAAGAATCCAAGTGACGTTTTCATATGAAGGAAAAATCAAGGTTCAGTGTATGTTTGGTGATTTAAGTAGGATGTGTGCAAGAAAATACAAGATATTTTTGTTATTTCAAAGAGGTAGCAAAATTTGTGTCAGTAGTATAAATGAATGTTACTGAATAAAAAGGAGTGTTTCGAATATATATATGTATATATGTTTGTAGAATAAAATAAGAAGAAATGAAGTACTATTGGTACGTATCTAAACTTAACTGGGTAGAAATGACCTATGCATTGGTTTGAGTGGACTTCATACCATTAAAATTTATTGCTCCTTATAAGATTTGTTTAAAGTCAATAGGTCTTGGAATAACGAAATTTGTATAAGACTATATTTAATTTTTTGGGGAAAAGGAATCAGAAATACAGCATGAATTTGTTTTAGAAGTTAAATATAAGGGTAAATGTGTAAATGGAGAGTGTAAAAATTACATTTGTCAGACATAGTTTGGTGAATCCTTTGAATAAAAGCAAGACGTGTAAAAGAAAATCAGCGAAGTTTTCTATAGTTGGCCAAAAAGTTAATACAGTCATTAATAGTTAGTACAATACACTAGAAGGAAAAGTTCTGACTATCTCCAACTTAGTAGTAAAAAAGTAAGAAATGTAGTATTCCAGTTAAACTATATAGAATGAACATTGTGTATATTGGTTTAAAGTTACAGAAAATATTACCTAGTGAAGTTATATGCATGTTAATTCCAGCTTAAAATTTCAAAGACAGAGAAATGTAGGTAAGTTTACTTTTCGAGAAATGGAAATATAACATCATATTCTATTTAAAACAAGGGAAAAAAGTTAAGGGTAAAATAAAAATGTAACAAAAAAAATTTAAAGGTAAGGAAAAAAAATGAAATTTACTTTTGGAAGTAAAATGCATAAGGGAAAAAACAAAAAACTGCATTTGTGTAAACAAAAAACTTAAAAAAAAAATTTAAAATTATGAAACTAAATATTACTTTTGTAAAAAAATAAAGTTAAAAATTTAGTAACACCTATTTTTAAAATAAAAAGCGGAAAGGTAAAATTAAATTTGTAAAAATAAATATTACATTTGTAAAACCAAAAAATGTTTAAACAAAAAATTAAAATAAAGGAAAGTAAAAATACGAAAAGGAATAAATTTTTGGTAAAAAAAGGTTTTGCAAAATAAAAAAGTGAAAAGGAAAAATTCAGTTCGTAAAAATAAATATTACTTTTGTAAAACCAAAAAGAAATTTAAATATAAAAAAAATAAAGAAAAAATACGAAAAGGAATAAATTTGAAAAAAAAAACCCTTTTGCAAAGTAAAAAAGTAAAAAGAAAATGTAAATTCACTTTTGTAGAAATAAACGTCAATTTGCGAAAGTTAAAAATAAAATTTATGTTTGGGAAAGGAAAAACATATTAAATCAAAAATTAATAAATTAACTAATAACTTAAAAAATAGTAAGAATGAGATGAAAAATGAAAACAATTAAAAATATCTTAATAATAAAAAAAATTAAACTGTGGGAAAATCTTACATTTAAAACAGCAATGAATAAAGTAATGATTAAGAAACCAAAAGAAATCCTAGTCGTCGTGTAAAAACAAATGTGTGATGCATTTTCATGTCAAAGCGCATGCGCAGACTTTCAGCCTTATGACATCAATGGTGCAAATAAGTCAAAGGGACAAAGAGGGTTTCAAATAACAAAACGGATAAGACGACCAGGTAGACGTGTGGTAACGTTCAGATCTTTCATCTCAGAGATGGCGGGTTCGAATCACGTTCGTGGAGTTATTTTTAAAATTCAAGGAAAATAATATTGAATTCAATAAAATTTAATTAAAGGTAATAATTAAAATGCTGACATACTAAATAATTAAGATACTTATAAAAAAAGAGTAAATAATTAAAAATTAATGACGTATTAAATAATTAACCACGTGTTAAATAATTAAAAATAATAAATTAAAAGTGATGTAATGCCAAACACATGGCTCCAGAGCTCGTCGCCGCAAAAAATAAAAACTTTGAAAACATAAAATCTTTGCCACAGCATAAAAACGAAAGTTTGATGATGTCATTCCATCACGTGATACAAGATGGCGCTGGTGTCGTCACTTCCGGTTCCAGGCCCTTCTGGATACTGACCACGCCCCTTTCCTGTGACGTCACTTCCGCCTACCGAGGACCTGGGCTTACTACTACTAGCGGTTTGTTATTCTTAATGCAACTGGAAAATGAAACGAATTTATTCGAATATCACAGATTCTATAATATAATCTAACATCTCATCAGCAGCGTTCAAACTCAATAGCTGGATAAAACAAATCTCTGAGCATCACAACAACATCTGTATACTGTTCCTCTAAACTGTGTTTTGTTGCATCATTTTTCATTTCTAATAAAAACATTTCAATCTCTTTTTCTCTATTTTTTCGCCACTTAGTCGCTTCCATTACATTTGGATATGCTCAACGTGATAATTAATGTTACGATGACACGTTTGCAGAATGTGGCTTTCTGTGATGGGGAAGACACTGAACACTTTTTACTGTGAAACACTCTATAATGAAATAATTTGATGTTATTTACTCAAACTTTATTTCATTAAATGTAATCCGTAAGGAAGAATGACGGTGATACAATAGGTTCACTGTTAATATGTGAAGATGATTATTTATCATAGAAGGCTAAACAACAACAGTTAATTGGATAGGTTTAATCCTACAATTTATGTAAATGAACATTGAAGTTTGAAATACTTTATGTTATCATTACTTCATACAAAAGGAAAGACAGTCTGTTCTAAATTAGAAAGACACAGCTATTATAAGGCAATGTCAGGGAACGAAAACGGAATGCAGATACTTTTACCGGCATGCGTGTGTGAAGTGATATAACGTTCTTAATAACAAAACTGTTTACAAACTGCTCCTTAAATACCTCCGTTTTTACCAAATATTTTAAGAATAATAACAAATATATAACGAGTTAGAGAAACTCAGCTAAAGCAGCATAATCCTTCGTTTTTTTACCATATTAAATGCATTCAAAACATTTCAGAAACGTCAGGGACGCACAAAATTCCTTGTATCGTAATTTTGAGAAACACCGGGACAAAATACGTGATTACTAAGAAGACTGCCTTTTGGATAGAATTTCGTACAACTGTCTGCATATTTATTTAAAAAGTGTAATTATATTTTAAATTATATTTCGTCTTTACGTTTCTGAAACTCCTATACTGAATTCTAGCGCAAATTATGCCCTGCATTTGAAGTTGTCGTTTAGATTCAAGTTTTTTTATTTATAAGTTCAGCTTTAATTTTATTAAGCCTACTTAATTATTAAAGAATTTAAATTCATCTAGGTATATACAAAAAAAAAAAAAAAAAAAAAAAAAAAAAAAAAAAAAAAGATTAAGGTTAAAGAAACATTGTTCTTCAAACTCTATGTAAGAATTATTAAGCTTATAAGGTATTTCTCCGGCCTTCTTACCGAGCCTTCGTGGTGTAGTGGTCTGGTCAGCCCACTCAGCGCGTAATCGAGAGGTCCGCGGATCGATTCCCAGCGAAGACGTTGCTAATTTTTCATCTTGCCTGCTTCCAAAAAAAAAAAACCTAATGTCTCTACAAGCTCCGCCATTTAACATACCAGCTGTAGCTTTATGGTAGCGCAATAATACTGTAATTAATCTCCATTAACCAAAATGTTATAAGAGAAAATAAACTGACATTTCGTAGCGTTATCACTAAAAGGCGGAATGAAGTAACAGAAAAGTAAAAAAATAATAGGAAATACTTTCAACTAATTCAATATTTCAAAATCTCTCCTTCATTAACCCTAAGAAGAAGAAAAAAATAATCCTCACGTTTCTTCTAAGAAGATAAAAAGAAGTTTGTAGAAGTTTTTAACGATAAGCTTCTTCTCACTGAACTGCAGACTGTTGTTCGTACATTTCTACGCCTATTTTGTCTAACAATTCGTTTTTAGTTGTGTTTTCTTCAACTGATGAAAAGTTCTATGCAATGTTTCTGGTAAACGTAAGCATTTTTCCGTTTTCCTGCTGACAGGTATTCCGATTTAATTGCTTTCTGAGCTATTAAATATTGACAAACACATGGCTTAAGTTATGTAACAAATTATGCATACTCCGAATAAGATGTTTTAATGCGTTATAACAAAATAATTTACTTCCTTTATTGAATACTTAAAAAAATTATATTCTTAATAGTGATTCTTGGGAAATTGTTAAAAACTCGAAGTATGCAATTATTTTAGATCGCCCCAAAATATGATACCAGTATCAAAGTTCCCACAAACTAGAAGTAAATTTCAAATTATGAAAACTGCTATAAGCTTAATTTATTTAGTTTTTTTTTAAGTGTAACTCTTAATTTTGTTTAATCACATTTTGCTGTTAAATAGTTAGTATGCAGCGGTTAAGAGGTATTACCGCTATCACAGAATTTAATTTCATTTAAATAAACACAGAAGTAATTGAATAATAATTAAAAACTTAAGGAGTTAAGAAAACGTAAAATATTTGTTAAGTTTTAAAATGTTTTATGCCCCATTTTATCTTTTTCTATAGGTGGTGCTCTCTTCGCGCTAGATGGTTTACTGCGTATGTATTTTTAATTTTGTTTTTGTGGCAGCAGGTCTAAAGACCAAACGATGCAAAAACTCAATATTCTATGAAAATGTTAAGATGGAAAAAATCCTAATGTTGCACTAAGAGTCTAAACCTTATTTATTTGTATCAAAGACAAGTGTTTCCAGGTAGCTATAAAACTGTATTTCAGCCTATATTCAAGTTAAGTCTTTTGATAATTATTAATTGTTGAATTTACTACAGTACAATAACTATGAGTTAGATGTTTCGTTACTCTCAGAAAATAAATGCCTGTGTAATAACTTAACAGTCACCAAGTAATTAAGTGCATTTTAATTCTTCTCCAAGCTCTTACTTTGAAAAAGATCCACATGTACAGAGTGGAGAAGAACATTCGTTATTTATTTCGCTGTAAATTTAGGACCATTGGATAGAGCTGTGATGGTAAACCTATGGCACGCGTGCCATATTCGGCACCCAGAGCCTCATCAACCAGCACGCGGCTAAAATATTTCTCCGTTAATCAATAATCACAATAAAATTATACTATGTAATTTAATGTAATTAAGTGTTTTAGGTTGCTTTTGAACGTTTCACTTACTTAGTTATTGCATAATGCCACTGGCATAGGGCCTAAGCTTAGATATAAGATTTTAATATATCGCCATAGAAATGATATACATATTTAGTGACCCAAGTTATGACGTTTCATTGTTTGGGCCAATCATATTACTTGTTGCATGGCAAAGAATACACCAAAGTTGAAGCAGCTAATGTTTGCTAAACGAATTAAAATTTATTGGAGACAGCCGGTGAATTTTAATATTTTCATTGTTAAACAAATTCCAGTTTTTAGATCTAAGCATTTTGAGGTAACCGATGAATAATTCTAATTTAATATCTTAAACGGAATGTACGAATATAATGTAAAAACATGCAATTTAATAATATAGCAAAACACGAAGCTTAGTAGGAAAACCAAGCTTATTCACATACGCTCAGCTAAAATAAGCTCAATAAAGCCTAAAAGGAGCATATGAAATCTAAAGTTAGAGATTTAGTAAGGCGATGTCCGGGTTAACAGTTACTGCTGTCCCCTGTTCATATTTGAATATGCAGCCATAGATTGCTGATTCATGAAAATCTAATTTCTTACTATTGGCTAATGATGTTACCTCTTTTTAGTATAAGATCGATTTATATTTAGTGCTTCATTTTTAAATCTTGTGCTTTTCTATTTTCCCAGTCTTGAACCTTCCCAAATGACTTCAGCGAAAAAGGCAGAATTAAACATTGATATTGGAAGATCATTTCCAGCGACATGGACAGAATCATTTGGAGTTATTGATTACAATTGGAAAGCATTATGCATTCTGTGCGAGAAAAGTGTGTGTCACACATCTAGTGTCAGACGGCTCCTTAACACCAACTACAAGATTGTTGCCGAACTTGATGAAGCTGAATGGAAAGTGTTTATTGAAGGGAAATTAAGGAATTATAATTACCAGAAAGTTGGTTTTGTACCAGAAAAAACTTTCTGGTAATTATAATTCCTCAATTCCTTTTTAAATTTTATGTTTTTACATTCTATTTGTACATTCGGTTGTTTTTGCAATTATATTTCTAAAACAAACCATCTAACAACGGCCAGCTTTCAAATTTCACTGTTCTTGGCAAAACATGGTAAACCGCTCTCCAATGGGGATTTAATCAAAGAGGTCATGTTGTCTGGGTGTGACTCCCTTTTTCATGACCTTCCAAATAAGGAAAAAATTAAAAAAACGCATCCAGAAATACTGTTAAAGATCAAAACTTGCTGATAGCAAGTGATATTGGTCAGCAGTTTATCACCGACTTACAAAAGGCAGCCTGTTACTCAATGTTTGGATAAAAGCGCAATAACCATGCAAGTCAATAACTATGATATCAATAACCATGCAAGGCTAGCAAATATTTTGCGTTATGCTGTTGGTGATACGATGAGAGAAGAGCTAGTTAAATTGGCATCTTCGCCCGAAACAACATAAGGAATAAATATATAAATATTTCCAATGCTGTGATGGAAGCTTTTTTGAAACAAAAGTGAAAAGTAGTAAAAGTTAGAAAACGTAGTTTCAGTTACTCGTGATGGAGCGCCTTGCATGTTGGGAACAACTTCTTGTTTCATACAGATCTTTGTTAAAGAAACAAAACATTCAGTTATTCAGTTTCATTGTCTCATTCACCAAGAAGCTCTTTGTGTTAGGGACAGCTTCAAAATATTAGACAAAGTTTCTCAAAGATGTCACCAAAATGGTGAATTATATCATGGCTTGAGCTCTTAATTGTCGACAGTTTCAAGCACTTTTGGATGAGGTTCACACACAGTATAACACTTTGCTTATGTACAATAATGTTCGATTCTTGAGCAGAGGACAAGTTTCAGCGAGATTTAAAAGCTACTTGGATGAAATTAGGCTATTTCGGAATGAAAAAGAGCAGAATTATCCACAGCTCACTGATACGTTCTGGCTTAACAACGTTATGTTTTTTACAGATTTTACACAACACTTAAATGTACTGAACAAGCAACTGCACGGCTTGGAAAAAACGGCAGAAAGGATTTTTTGCGACTTGAAAGCGAAAAAAACACTTGAAAGAAAACTGCATGTTGTTGAAAGAGATCTTCCAAGTGGGCAGCTGAAATGTTTTGCAAATTTAAAGATACGTCTAGAATTCTACACAATTTGCACATAATCCTTCGAGTCATGAAGAAATCTACAAGGAATTTTTGAGAATCGTAGCAGCTGCAAAGGAGAATTTTAATGACAAATTTCTACAGTTCCGTCTGATGGAAACAACCATTTGTTTTTTTACTCTTCCAGATAAATCCAGTAAAGTTTGAAGAACTTGACCTTTCTTGCTTATAATGGCTAGATCCTGAAACTGTAGAAAAAGAGCTATAGGAAATTCAATAAAACTCTACGTGGAAAAAAAATTCTCTGATCTGCGTGCAACACTTAAAAAGATGGAGAGTAAAGAGATCACACAAGAGAGCACAAATGATAGTTGTGAAAATGAAAACCGTGAAACCGTGGAATTCTCTGTCAAACAAGTTTTAATCAATTAAAACACTTGGGGGTGTTATTCTTACTTTGTTTAGATTATCTTATGCATGTGAACAAATGTGTTCAGCTTTGAATTATATCAAATGTGACACAAAATTGACAGGTAACCTGAGTGCTTCATGTGTTGGGCTAAAATTAACGAAGTATGAGCCAAGGTTTGACGAATTACCAGTATGTATACAACAGAAAAAGTCCCATTAATTACACAAAACCAATCTCTTTCCTGTAATTAAAAGTTTTTTTTGTACCGTTGAAAACACTCTTCTTGTTTTTTTCTTTAATTCTTAACACAAGTGTGTGTTGTTTTGCCAAGCCAAAGCCCCATTTTCAAGTTTAATTGGAGTGTTGGCATTTTTTATAAGTAAGTGGGTTTTTGGGTGAATTTTGTGCACGCGGCCCCAAAACGGTTGGCCACCGCTGGAACAGGGGTCTTGTATTACATTTTTACTATTTGTTTCAAGCGAAATGGGAATGCGAAACTTTGTTTTTAAAATTTGTATTTTTTAGTAATATTTATGAATTATAAAATTTTTGCCGTCACCGTAAAATGGATGTATTTCTAAGCATATCTGCAAAAATTTAGAGCTTTTTACTCAAAATTTTTCAATATGTTTGTGAGTTTACATACGGGCGAATTTTGAAATTTGGCGTTTTTGTTATAAGAGATAATCAGGCCAAATAAGGTTCACGCACTTTGTTAAAATTGTTTGAAGGAATGAACAATGTCCTATTTTTCTGCTCGAGCGCAGTGAAAGGGAAAGAAAAATAGATTACCAAAAATTAAGAATTTCTCCAAGTGAATTATTCTTAACGCAAAGTGCAAAAAAGTACTTCAAGAAAGATTTTTTTAATTTCTCGGTATGTTCGCAGAATTTCATAGAAAGGTCTCTGAATCGTAGAGTTGAACTATAGAACAAAATCGTGTCATTTCAGAAAAAGTAGTGTTTATTTCAAAATACGTATGTTAGAACAGTGCTATATATAAATCTAATACATATTCCAAGTCGTGCTTTAGAGACATGAAAAATGAAAATTAAATAATTAAATTTCGTCAATTGGCCTAGTAGAACGGGAGATACAGATTTTTTTTTTTTTAAAGGAGCGTGCACAGTATATTTAGATATAGCATGACGTTATCTCTCAGCTATATATTTAGGTCGCACTGCCTTTTCTTTTTTTTATATTCGACCAGTTATTTCGAGAGTAAATGTAATGATTGAGGAAATTAAGGAACTTCGAGAAACGAAAGCAATCAGGATTTAAAAAAAAATAATAATTTTCTAAAAGAAATGATATCATCAGTTGACTTTTAATTAATATTTATTCACAATTCATGAATATAAATAGTTTTATAAGTTTTAATCGATTCCATCGATCTACATTTTTCATTACAAACTGGAAATCAAATAATAACTTAAAATAACTACAATATTTTGGAATAGCATTAACAAAGTAATAATTTTTGGCTTTTAGGACGTGATAAAAATTGTTAAAATCCCATTACAACCAATTGTAACAATAACAGCAATTTTAATATTGCTCTTATTGTTATAATGGGATATTTTTATAATTGGTCATATGGAAGAGGAAAGTAGAATAAAATTTAGGTTAAAAGGTGTCAGACAAGAATATATTTTTTAGATTTATTTCATTTTCGAGGTAAAATATCATAGGTCTCCCTTCTTGAGAAGGAAAATTTTGCCTTTTATTTTTCAGAAGCAAAATTATTTTGCTTCTGAAGAAGCGGGATCAATACCCCTTACTTTCAAAACTGAGAGCCTTATTTAAAAATATGTCACTTTATCATTCGATGTTGATTTTGCGTAATTTCTCAGAAATTTTAATATATTAAACACACTAAGCATATCAGTGATAAAGCTTAAATCATCGCATAGCTAGATGAATTTCAGGTACCTATAGAAAAACGAGATACAAAACACACCTAGAGTTACTTATTAAAAATCTTCTTTTTCATTCCTGAGAGAGATGCAAAATAAAAATTAATTGTCTTTGAAGCGTTTACTCTCAGAAGTTTCCGCTTTTATAGTTTTTTATTCTTTCATAAGAAAAACTTATTTAATTCTTTGTATTTGCTTGAGTATTTTTCCTTTTTGCAAAACTTTGGTGGAGGTGTCGAAGATCTATCAGCGCGTTTTGAGAGTTGAACAGCCACGAGCACAAAGAGGCCTAATAATGTGTAATGACTTGGAGTGAAGTTTCGGAACGCAGAAACATTTATAAAATCTTCAAAGTCGATATTAAATATGACCTTGGCATCATTTACTTAAAAGTTTAAGGTATCGAAAGCCAGAAATTTACCTTTGGTTTTTTCTTCCGTGTAGTATTATTGAAATATTTCTGTTTTGCTGTCGAAATATTTATTTAGTAACCCAGGTTTAAAAAAATGCGCATGAATAAGTTTTATTTTATAAATCATTTCATCAGGTTACCCTTTTACTTTGCTTTATATTACTATCTGCTAATGCTTACTCACATTTGTAAAATCATATATATTTCGTCTTCTGTGCTCTAGGCTTGAAAATAATAAAAGGTATTTTTTTAAATACATATATGTGTGTATAATATTTTTATATTAACATTCTATTTGTATTTTCCTACAAATTCAATTAATGTTCCTATACAATTTCTTTACTTTGTAAGGATTATGTTAACTTTATTAACAGCTAAATTTTGAGTTAAACTTACTTTTCTATCGCTTCTTAAATTAAACGTACCACTTCCGGCCAGAACTGCCTAGGAAAAGCGGTATATAACAGCGAGGTTCTACTTTTTTTTACTTTTACACTGCTAAGGAGGACTACTGACCGGGAACAAGCCCTTGCAGTATGATGCCCGCCTTGCAGACATTTATTAAGTCTAAATTAAAAAAAAAAAAAAAAAAAAAAAAAAAAAAGGGGACAGAGTCACATCTAGATAGGGAATACAAAGGACTACTTTGAATACATATGACATTCCTGATAGTATAGGTTACAAAAAAAATAATAAATAAAAAAATACTTAGAAGTACAAAGCTGCATTGATACAAAACTGGTAAAGGTAAAACAAAAACAGTAAAATTTAAGACTAACATTGGAATTTCAAGCCTGCAGTTATACATCACACTGACTTACTATTATACACTTACTATAATTCCGAACATTACAACATATTATGCAATATATTACTATAATACTGAAAAACACACTAACATAGTAAAACTGATACTACAAATAAAACACACTATATACACTGTTCGTATCAGAAAAGTACACACTGACATAGTAAAGCTGATACTACAAATAAAACACAACATATACACTGCTCGTATCAGAAAAGTAGACAATTCTGTACATGATGCTGTACTGTAACGCTAAAACTAAAGAACACTAGACAATAACCTTTGGAAACAGTCACAGTGAAATTAGGAATATAATATATTCTAGCAGAGTTAGAATACGAGTCATTTCAAAACATTAAATCCAGCAAAATATTTCAATACATATTTACAAAGTTCTACAACCAAGAAAGTCTGGTTCAATACTACTATTATACATCACACTTACTTATAATTATACGACCCTAAACTATTATACTCCACATTAATAGAAAAAATTATACAAGATACTTAATGGAATACTATACATACATTGAAATAAAATGGCGAATACTACAAAATAACAATCAATATACAATGTGCTTATCAGAAAGTTGGTTCTGCGGCCACAAATATTTGTTATAAACTGCTGCATTTTGCACAGTACTAGAAACTGTTACAAAACATTTGCACACAATATTTCATGGTACTAGCCGAGAGCTCTATATATGTATTTACTATTATACCGCAAACTTAATTTGAAAACATAACACAACGCACTTACTACTTAACAGGTCAATACACTAAGACAATATGTAAATTGAAATACACAGAATACAATACAAAAATTAAGTAAACACAATAAAATTTAAAGATTAATAATGGATAGAAGCGACACTGAAGTACAAATAGACAGACATTCATTGTGGTAATATGCATCTAGGAGGTAACATGTTCCAGCAAAGTTATTCATGTACTGCACTAAACATGGCTGTCATGCATGTACGTAACATAGGTACAATGGCATGCCATTAGTCTCTGAAATTGTCCTAATTTCAGTAGTTGAATATTATCGTATATAATAAGATACCAAATTTGTAAGGTAAGAATTATGAAAGTTGTTGGTATAGAATTGCCTGCTGTAGCTGCTGTTGACACCGCTTCTGTTCAACAGAATTCACGAGCACAAATGTCCATTACTCGATGAATCTGATTAAATGCGAGCTTACTTCTCTTGAGGGTGTCTGACCACCCGGAACAGTGTGCTTCAGAGGGTTTTTTTTAAATGAAATGGTATCGTGAGAGAGCATTCGAAAGCAAAGTGATCCGGATCACCTAGTGTTCCACATCTACAACTGTCTGAAGTAGCTAATCTGAAGCGCCGTAAATAGCTTGGAAATGGTCCGTGTCCAGTAAAGAAATGTGTAAGATGAGCACTACTAGTGACCAGATTCAGACCAACTTTGGGGAAGAAACGAAAGGTTCTGCGGCCTGTGGTGGAGTTGTTCCATCTCTGTTGCCAAATTTCTAACATTTTAAGTTCGGTAATCTTTTTTAAATAGGAAACTGGTGCTTTTAGGGGTGTTACAGGCATATTCAAGTCGTTAGCTGCTAGCTTAGCAAGCCTATCGGCCTCTTCGTTTCCAGCAATGCCTACATGCGCTGGAACCCAACTCAAGTACGGTCGTTGGGACTCGGGAATCTGAAGTAGAGCATCCCTAATAATGTGGACAGAATCCGCTTTGCTGTTGAGTTCTTTAATGGCCAGTAGGCTCGATGCTGAATCACTCAGTATTCTGACTGGTCCTGTTAGATTTTGCTTAATATAATCTAATGCTGCCTTTATTGCTACAAGTTCCGCCTGAAATACAAGTTCCGCCTGACAGCGAGGTTCTACTGTCTGAGTTAGAGAGATACCAGATATTCTGGCTAGCACGTGTCCGTCTTTTTAGGCTACTCTCTCTTAAGCTATTGTTACGCTCGGCCGTACTTTAGGCCCTTAATAGCTTCGCAGTCAGTTAGCGTTAAGGGGCCAACTCCGTTATCGATCTTGATAGCTTCGACTATATCTCTTTATTTAAGATTAGTTAGTTTAATTCTTAGTCTCTTAAGTTCAAGCCTAAGTTCTCTTAAGTGTCGGCTTTACTGTACAACTCCAAGACAGAGTTCTGTTAGCTTTAGTTGGCATAATTAAGGGTTATTTCACTCTTCTTACTTGTTGTTTTCTACCTCTCGAACTCAAGAGATTATTCGCTTACTAGTTCTTAAGATTCTTCACATTCAACTGTAACTTAGAATTGCACAGTGGGGAATCCTACAACTTTTTTATTTGATATAATTCATTTGTTTTCAATCATAGATAACCAACAATTATATGATCGCTAATAAAGATTTTAATACCGCTGAGAAAGATTCAAGTAAGGGACAAAATGAACAGCTTATATTTGCTTAGATTTTTATATGAATTTAGTATGGATTTTAAGAGCGGCTGTCATAGGGGGCACTGTCCTGTAGGAGAATAAAAATGATATCGATTATGAAACTAAAATACCTTACAAATTCGTTATTGTTTTCAGTTAACTGTAAAATCTTGTCAACCAGTAATAAAGATTAGAAACACGAGGGAATTATATTGCTGATGATGCCCGATGCATGAGATTATTTATTTATACTTTTACTATCATATATAATACATCGAAATGCGAAACTTTAAACCTAATTATTTTTTTACACCATAGCCTGGCTTCAAAATAAAATATAACGTTAATATTAGTTTAAATTCTCCTCTCAATTAGAATTCGCTTGATTCGACTTATTGGTATTTACTGATGATCCTGTGAAGTCTCCAGAGCACTGAAATGAAACCCTCGATCACTATGTGAGATCATATTCTGCTGCTAATAATCGTTTCATATCTTTAATGGTTAATAATGCTTGCCTTTGTAAAGCATTTCCAGTTGATCAATATATTGTGGATCCAAGTTTACTATGAAATCGATTTGCCATTTTATCAGGTACTTGAGGGAACACCGAGGGTGCATATAATTGATTGTACCCCTTATTAAATAAACTAGAAAAAGGGGAAGATGTACATCACATGTGTTTCTATCTGAAACAGGACTGTTCCTAGGCCATTGGTTGCCCGCATACTTTCTAAAGATTGCTACCCCAAAATTAAAAAAATAATAATACAAAGAGTTATTTCATACTCAACGAAGTACTTGCATATAACAAATTGTATAAAAAGTACTTACATATGACAAGTGCTTGCAATGAATTTAAAATATTTAGGTTTAGAGACGTTAGGTATTTTTTGGAGGCAGAAGGGATGAAAAATTAATAAGGCCTTCGCCGAGAATCGAACCATGGACCTCTGGAACACCGGCCCAGCGTGTAAGAACCACTACACCACGAAGGCGGGAGGAATACCTTATATAGGCATGGTCCCCCCCCGGGAGTCGACGTAGAGAATTCTGCGAAGCTACTGGCTAGGATCTGTACCTAGGCAGTCTCGGCCACGGAGGTATAAAATTTATGAACTTGGTGGTTCTGAAGGCTCTGGGAAAGGTCACTCATTGGCCGGCCTCGGAGTCTGGCATGTCCTAGCGCGGCGTGGTGCTAGTAGCCCGGGGGTTTTTCCCCGGGGTCGCTGGGTAATGTCCCGCTGCGACGGGCTCGCCCGAGCGACTGGCAGGAGCATTAGACGACCGGTGCTGCCTGGTGTCTTATCCAGGTGGTGTGCGGCTCTACTGGAGGGTAATAGTGGAGGTTGAACCTCCACGACGTGCCCAAAGGTAGAGTCGACCTGTAGGGAGATTAAGTTACTCGGAGCAGGGCAGCCGAAAAGCTATATAGGCATGGTATCGCCCGAGAGTCCGGCCGCCCCTGATTTTGCCCCGCGTACTTTTATGCGTTTCACCCCCGCTAGGAACGGCCCTGGTCTAAAATATGTGATATCTCGAGTAGCGGGTTAAGAACGAGAAGCCACTCATACACTTAAAATCCAGAGAGGAAAAGTAGCTCATATCAAAACTTATTTTCTTAGTTATTTTTGCAAAGTCTTAAATCATAAGGATTTTTGTATAACCTTAATAATTAAAAATTTTTAGTTCTTGATTCTCTTCTGAATAAGAATTTCAGTGGTTGGAGCTATTTTGACAGAATTTACTTTATTCTCAAATTAAAACGACTGCAATGAATTCTGCCATTAGAGAAAAGGCTACTTTAGTTTTAATTTCTTTATCAATGTATTAAATACCTTACTGTATAAAAAGAAGAAATGGATGTTTCATCCTTTTAATAATGTTGCTTACAGCGACTGAATTATGTTTATTTTTAAGTACAACTTTGATTGTATTCAAATTTATTCTGCATCGCATGAAAGGCGACCGTGTTACTTTTACTGATAAGAAACTTACAGTATTAATCATGTGCCATGAATCTCATTCTCTATGTATGCCATGAGAAAATTAGTTATATCTATTCACAGTCCTCATATCACAGTTTTAAATTACTGTTATTCTGTGCACAAAAGAATCCTGCTTTCCAAGTAGAGAACCAAAAGTCATGGATTCAAGAATACCGTCTTGAAAATGTGGGAAATAGATCCATTAATTAACTGCTATCTGAAAGGAGTATTATCTTGAATGCTTTCAAACTTCCATGTGAATGAAGAAATTGAATAAAAAAGAGCTTCTTAAGGCAATTTAACTTAATATTTATAGAAAGCTCTTTCAGAAATAAATTAATGGTCATTTTTTAAAATACAATTATAAGGTATTTCTCCCGTCTTTTTAGCATGCCTTCGTAGTGTAGTGTTTAGCACGCTCGGTGCGTATTCGAGAGACTCGTGGCCCCGGCGGTGGTTCGAGCCCCTGCGAAGGCTTGGCTCATTTTTCCATCTCCTCCTTCGAAATAACCTAATGTCTTAACGTAATGCGTAAAATTCATAAATGTTATAATGTATTTAAATATTATTCTCAAGTAATATTCTCTCGCACAATATATTATTCAGACTAAATTTCATATATAATTCCAGGTTATACTTCAGATAAATTTATATGCTTCGGGATGCCATGGTGATTCCACTTTCTAGAAATCTAGAAAATGCCCTTTAAGTCATAATGGGTTTATTTGAATGTTTGCTATCATATTTACTTTAAATGTTTCAAGTGTCTGAACACTAAGTTTCTTATTAAAAGAAATAAATATCTATATGCTTGAAAAGATAGTATTTACAAGAATGAAAGGATCTTCCAGATGGAAACTGTAATGTATTAATTTCAAAGACATTTCAAAAAATTAAAAATCGCATATAAAAGAGTTTCTTTTACCATGTATTTTATTCTTCCGAAACGGTTTGAATAAAAATCATCGATCGCATGATATTTATCTGAAAGCATGTAATAAATAACAACAGTAGTAAAATTTTACATGTGACAAAATTCGATGTACTCAAGTGATGAATTTTTATGAACTTTTAAACCAAGACGAGAATTTCTGATTTATCAGTTCCATTGTTTAACAAAAGCTGTCAACTAGCAATGACTTTTTTCCTATGAGTGTTATTTTGGAATTCCTACATAATACTTCCCTCTTTTTAATTCGGGACAAGAGTTCTGCATTCGTCCGTCAGTAGCCACGTGTTTTTTCAGTAGACATTATTTTAGTAGTACATTTTTCAGACTATTAAATGTTGTTCAATTGTATGTTTTATACAGCAGTTTTGATTATTAGAGCTGTAACATGCTTTGACGAACTTTTTCAACGACTACAGCATTTAGTTATTTAATTCTTAAATCCTGATCCGTTTAAAATCTAGGAGCTCATCAGACAAACAATAACACAATTATTTACTGATTATATTTTACTTACGAATGGAACATATGAATCTCTGAATCCCTGGAATACTTACATAAAAAATCATTAAATAGTTTCACTCAATTAGATAAGTTTTACTGATATCCAATAAAAAGGTTCATTAAAAGAATAATTTGACTGTTACAATTTCAGCGGAATCGGATGATTAACATTACCTTCTGTTGGCACTGAGTTCCACATTCTTATTTTTCATGAGACAATGTGGTAATCCGTGCTTAATGTTTATTTATTTTAGCTTTTAAAATAATCTTGTTCTTCTACACTTGCTTTGATATAAAGCAAATCTTTAAAGATGAAAAATGTTTAAAATGTTGATCATATTTCTTTCCTTTAATTTAATTGAGAAAATAAACTTGGAGAGTAAAGAGTGAATTTACGTATTTCCTTTTTTAGTTTCCCTTGTTTCTCCGTAATAAATGTAGATGTATTTTTAAAAACGTATACTCATAATTTCTATTTTATTAAATGCAGATTTGAAATTTTGCTTTAGTTAATAACTCTTAGCATCAAGTAAAAGTTTTTATTTTGTTGTTCTTCCTTTTATTCCTGTATGAAGGGTTCGAATTAATACAGAATATTTGATGATTCCGATTCGGATATGGATTCGAAAACGTTTTAGGATTCGAATTCTATAAATTTACTATTCACCTTCACTTCTATTATTCATTCAGAAAATGGATGTTTATAGAATTTTCTGATATAGGAATTAATTCTACTTTCAATGTTAATAATTTTCATATTTTCAGCAATCTGAAGTTCGATATTGGGTTCAACTATAGTCTTGATTTACCTACAGTGTTATTCTTCATAAAATCTCTTTCGTGTTTAAGACTCCGATATATCGACTCTAAAAATCGATAACAAATATACAAACTAAGGAGAATGCAACTTCCCACGTGACGAAAATAAAAAGTCCATGTGACTAACTTTTAACTAATATCTTGTGATTTTATTCAACATTTTTCCCATAAAAAAGAATTAAACAGTTTCGAATTGCATTCTATCTACTTGTGGGTCTTCTTTGACAGACGAAACTCTTTATTTGGCGCCAAATTGAGGCGATTTGGCAATCGGCTGCGACTGTTGAACACTCTAAACAACTCAACTTCGCACGCACCCAGTCCGGCTAGACGATCTGCGAGTCAGAAGCCGTCCTTCCGCATCAAACGAAGGGTGCGTTATTATTCATCTCCCGAAACATAGCGAGAGAGAATTTTTTTCCCCCCCAAGAACCTATGACTACTGCATTATGGATGATAACGCATCTGCTAGCATCGTAGATGATCTACCGGTGATGTCTGATTCTGATCCAGCCGCAACTCCTATTTATCCTTATCAATTTCCGTCGTCTACCCACGTGATTGTCGGAACGTATCTGGTGATTATTGGTAAGTTTGCATGCTGATTATTTTCCAATAATGCACCGTCTGCTTTTCGTATTTCACTTTTCAAAATGTTAATGTCACTCAAAATTCAATGTTTAAGATGTTTTTAAAATTGTTTTTCAAATTCAATATTTTTTTTATTATTTCAGTTTTTGATTTTTAAGTAAGATACATGTTGTTTAAAATCAGAATATCTAGAGATACCATTTAATACTGTATAGTATATATGTTTTAAATAGCATGCGTATGGAATAATTCATTATGATAATTCGCAAAAATCATGCAGTGTTTTCGCTCTAGACTTTAAACAAACGTAACTTCAACTACTATAAAATGTGAAATATCTAAAACTATTTTTTGCATAATTGGATTATTTACTAATGTACAAAATATTTTTAGTTAATATTTGAATATATAGAGCTAAAAGTTTTGACATAAGATTAAAATTTGGTGAATGATCCGAAACCGGTTATTTTAGCAAAAAAAGTAGTTCGAAAATGAATGTTAAAAGCATTTTGAGTGAAGAAAGATAATAAAATGCTCACGTTTCTATGAAATTCTTACGAGTGTTTGGTTTTAAGCCTAGACGCAAAAGTAAATGACATAATCAATACAAATCTGTAAGACTGGGAAACGTTATTATAGATTTAGCATTGATTTCTGTTATTGATTAGCTCATACGAAATATAAATGATCTAATTTGATGTACTAAATTGGCAGGTTTCGAGTAATTGCCGATAATGGAAAAATATTGAAAATGCAATAATATTTTTTTATAAACCTTTCATAAGAGAGTACATATAATATGATTTTTTATGATTATGTACTATATTTGAGTTAAGATTTTTTTGAATATATCAGAATTAAATAACATAATACAGGCTCTATAAATGTAATGGATCAAATTTTTGATGTACGCACAGAATAAATCTATTGATAATAATGTTTTCAGTGATAAAATTTGTTTTATAATATAATTGTAAATCATGACATGTATCTTTGTAAGGCTGATGGTGCACAGATTTAGTACATTTCATTATTCCTTGTAATTTGCAACAGCGAATTAAAGATGAAATGTGGTTCTCGAATAAAAAGGAATAACGAAGATACATACTTCAATAGTATTTTACGTATAATTATTCAAATTTAGAAAGAAATTTTTCAGGTTAGTATATAATGAACCCAAAAGATTGAATTAAAAAATTTACATGAGCCAGTGCCTACTTCGTGTATAAAATTAAATCAGGAAATGATTAGGTGTGTACAAAAAAAAAAAAAAAAAAAAAAAAAAAAAAAAAGCTAATATGAAAATCTGTAAAAACATGGAAAGAAATAAATGTTTTAAATAATTTCTGGAAGGAAATACTACGGATAAGAAGTATTTAAAAGAGAGAGTTTACAAGTAAAAAGTAAAACAGAGGTTTGCGTATTAAAATTTAAGAAGCTGACAGAAAAAGAAAACATTACCAAAAACCACCCAAATATTTTCCAATTAATTATTATTTAAAGAATAATGCAATTGAAATTTTTATTTAAGGCTTATCTCCTATCAACTAATGGAATTATTTAAAAAGTACGTTGCTATGTTTAAGCTCCTTGAAATTGTCTTATGCTCTTATAAATATTTTCTCCTTTTCTGACAAATGTTACTGTTGTCAAGCAATCCTGAGTACATTGTTTAATTTGTAACTTAAAAATCCTTAATGAATTTAATAACAGCAATTTTCTCCAGAGGATTGAAAAATTCTTTCAGGTTTGACTATGATTACTTGTCCTTTGTGATGCGTTTAACGATTTAAAGATTACAAACCCGAGTGCGACTACTAACAAGCAATATTCCCTAGTTATTCGATGATTGAGGATTTTAATAATGAACGTTTCGAGAGCATTTTATGCAAAACAAATGCTTTACTTATAAATTTTAAAGACCATTCGAATGCATTAAATTAATAAAATATTAGCGCGTTTTAGATACTGTCGAATGGTAAAACAGAAAATTTCTTGAAAATGAGTTTTCGATAATTTCTGTTATCAGTCTGTCATCGAAACAGCTGTTAAATCAGCCAGTCATGAAACGCTGAGTTTACATATCTTTTATTATTTAGTTTAATGAAATATATTTCATCATAATTGCTCATTATGAAAGATATTTTGATAATTTATAGATCATACGCGAGGCACGAGGCTTATGTTAAAAATTATTTGATTAGCTAAAAACTGTTTCATTCTCCCGAATATATTTCTGGTGATCACGATTGTTACCTTACCTGCAGTGTTACCTAGTTTTTTATTTGTATGATTGCTATACAGGGTGTCCATAAATTCCTCCATATTTGGCCCGCGAAAGGTCATAAACAATCAGCGAATTAGTGTATCAAGTGCCTCTGTCACACTCTAAAACGAAATGTAAAAAATTAAGTTCACAGAACATTTATTTGCATTCGCAAGCATACTATAATATTATTAATAGTATAATAATGCCTTATAAGCTCACAATGGCAAATGTTCTATTAAAATATTTTTGATTTATAAAAACAAAACAGAAGAGAAACACCCCACATTGAAACATAAAATTATCAACTTTGTGTTTGACGTAGATTTAGTCAAGAACTCAATCGATTTAGAGGCAAACATGTACAGGTCCCTCTTTATCAGAATTAAAGAAATATGTAAGACTTTAATTTGTACATATTCACGATATTAATAATACAGCAACATATCTTGGTGAAACTTTATAACTGCGCTCTCAAAAAGACACAACATTTGTCAACTATTCAAAGACATGGACACTAAATAGCAATAAAGGTTTGCAAACTTAATGCTCGAAATGATAAAAAAGTGAGCAACCTAGCGGGCAAAAAGATTTATTTTAGCGACGAGTATCACTTCTACGAAAAAGCTGTATGACCATCCGAACTGTGAACATTAATTGTCTAAGAGTCCCAATCTATATATTGTAGCTCCCTTGCTTGCCCAAATTCTTGTCATATAATATACGATATCGATAAAGTGATTAATTTGCTTTAAAAGGTATAGTTTCCGGATAGAATTGTCGTAAGTTGTTGAAAGAGAATTAGCACACAAAGTTTATCATTATACAACAATTGGGGGATATTATTTCTAGTAAAACGGCGTTCAGGCTAACTGAATTCAAGATGTTTATACTTGGCTGAAACAGCAAGAGATAAATGATTATTAGAGCTGCTCTGGGCGGGATGGTGATTAAAAGTGCCCGCTGACATATAACTGACATCGGAATCGAATTCTGGAGAAAGCAATGAGGCTTTGATTCGCGTCTCTTTTACTTTACAGGTGCAATATCAGTAGTCCTTATCGGTGCCTCTCTCTATCAATGATGAAACCGTTAAGTGAGCAATAAGCTAATCAATAGCTCTCAGCGGATGCTTTGCTGATATGTGTCCCGCCATTATCTGGGATGGGATAACACAGATACAAGATTAGATACAGGATTAGATTTTTGTATCTGGATTAGATACAAGAAAACAGAAGCTAAAAGCGATGTCAACTGACTTCCATCCAACCCGTATGTTAATTCATTTTATTATATCATATATGACTTAACTATAGGCAGGAATTTCGAGAATGCCTTATAGTCACTTGAATAATAAAGGTAAACATTTGCACGTGTGATTATAAGCTTAAATTCTGTCATAATAAGAAATGCAACCGATGAATAGAGAAACAGAGTTTAATGCTCATTAATTGAAGAGAGCAAATGTTTCAAAATCCTTGAATGATTTGATTTAATTATTTTTTTCAATTTTTATCTCCTTGAACGAAGTACAAAAGGAAGTTCAAATGAAAGACAAAAGGAAAAAACGTTCGGGAAGAAAACAGAAAGAGAAAAATTTGGGGTATCATATTTCAATAGAAATATCCATTTTGACCTACCTCGAATCCATTTGGATTTTTTTCGACGTGACATTTGTACGTACCCATACAATAAAGGACTGTTTTTTTCAAAACGGATTTTAAAATGGATTCAAAAGGAACATTTTCGTGAGTGACGTCTATATATGGGACATTTTGTATATGGGACACTGCTATAACAGTTGTGCATCGCCTTTTTTATTCCAATCGGCAGAATGCGAAGTGTATACATACATACACACACACACACACACACATATATATATATATACATACATACACCCTACATATATTTTGTAATAGATTATTTAGTATATTATCTCCTTTGACAAAAGTAGTTAGAAAGTAGTTAGACTAGAATTCTATTGAAATAAAGTAACTCATTATAAAATATCTATGTATACAATATAAATATACACATACACACCCTTATCCGGCTTAAAAGTCTATACCCGGCCTTTATTTTCGCAATCGTTGGTCGTAAATCGTAGTCATATATTTCTAGTTACAGAAATGTTTTAAATGTCGAAAATATTTATATTTTGGTAATGTAAATTTAAAGAGAAATCATTTTTGACAAAAAAAGAAATCTTACTTATAAAGTTCCAGTAATTTCTCTTTTCTATCTCCCTACCAGAATGCATATCAGTTCCGAGAGTATATAAAGTGAGATATTTGGCTTGTAAGATAGAGCATATTTCTGCCCGTCCAGACCATGTTACTAGGTCAGCTAGTTCAGATAAGGTTGTATTCTTTGGTTCGCATTA
This sequence comes from Stegodyphus dumicola, assembly GCF_044657685.1. Taxonomy (NCBI): domain Eukaryota; kingdom Metazoa; phylum Arthropoda; class Arachnida; order Araneae; family Eresidae; genus Stegodyphus; species Stegodyphus dumicola. The sequence continues at coordinate 107,236,104 of NC_140777.1, forward strand.
TAGTTTCTTACATTTAAATTGTTACGTCGGTGAGAAGTTTGAGCCAACTTAGAGTTAAATCAACTGTACAGCTTTTGGCTACTAGTCTTAGTTTTAAATTTGAGTTTGTCTGTTATTTAGGTTTCATCGCCAGAAATGATTGGCTGACAGCTAAGTGCATAGACTCGTGCATTTATGTCTCAGTTCTGACTTAAAAAAAATTTGTCATGAAACCTTTTTAAGATTTCGTAATTCTTTTCAGACGAAGCGATAATTCTCTGCAGTCCGCCTTCGAATTTGGACTTAATTTAAGCTAGCAAAACAAGTCTAATTTTATAAACTTTAAATGCGGTCTCCTAGCTCCTGCTCTTATATCTGGAAGTATTTTATACTCAATATGACAGTATACAAATACAAGAAGTTTCACTCTCGGACGACAAAAATTGACCAGAATATTTAATTTCAAAATTTGCAATTTTTAATATCATTTAAAATTTGCCTTGTCAAATCGGTTAATTAGAATAATTCAAAGAAATAAGTTTAAATGAAGCTCAGCAAAAATATGTATAATTTAATAGGCCGTAAAAGGAAATAAGGTGGTGCTCACATCAGAGTTTTTAATCTCTGATCATCTATTTTTTATCAAATTACTTGAGTTGAGTCACAAGAACGATTTTTAAGTCATTAAGGAGAAAAAACTTCCATTATTTAGACATTTATAGGTACAAACTTATTTCATGGGTTACAATGCACAAACTAACAGACAAAGAGACAGACAGATACGCACAGAATTTAATAGGATAGATATTTGAGTAAATCGCCGAATGTGTACTACAGCGTAGACTCTTGTAGTTACATATAACACTTTTCGGAAAGAAGTATCCGTAACTACGAGGAAAGTTTTCGCAACTTCTAATTTTTATGTCTAAAATACTTAAAATACGAAATTATCTTGCATATGTTTTCATCATGATCAAAATTAGAGAAGAATGATACTTTAATTTAATGTATTATAATCAAGCACTTGATACTTTAATGTTATCATGGTTAGTGGTAAGATCACATTGTTGAACAAAACAGAAAAACACAGAATGAGCAGCTGTTCGGTCTGAAAGACTTTCAGCTTTTTCTGTTCACTTAGTCCCTTTTATTTTAAAAAAAATGTTATTTTTTGGATACAAAATTTTGATATAGTGGTTATATAAATGTTATAGAGAATTTGTTTCACACTTTTACAAAGAATGTTACATTTTACAGAGATTTTTCTGTAAAGTATAAAATCTTGTTACAGGTATAACATAGATATTATAATGAATTTTGACACTGTAAAAGTTTTGACAAAATAAAGTCTTTTTATAGAATATTTTACCAAGAGTAATGCAAAGTTTTTAATGGATACTTTTGACGTAAGGTCTGAGATTCTGAGATTTTACAATTTTGAGAAAGTATTTTGCAAATTCTGAGAAAATTTAACAATTTGGAGAAATAATTTAACAAATTCAAATAATGTTACATAATTAAAAATGAAACTAATAAAATAACAAACTAAATAATAATCAATAATAAGCATAAAAATATAAATAAAAAATCATAATGTTATAGAGTATAATAATAATTTTTTACAAAAGTTAAAACTATTATCATTAAGATTATAAGTCACTTTTGTGATTGCTTCTTACATTAATAACATTAATAACTAAAAACTTATAGATAAAAATGAGAATTATATTGCTTTGAGATTGTCGCAGTTTATAATAAGATAGTTCATTAGAGTTTAAAAAGCAACGGAAGGAACCCACGTACTCTTCATAATAATATTTTCAATACCTTCCAGTAGTGAAATGCTTGCTTATATTGCTATTTTAACAGCTATTTCATTATTATGTGTAAATATCAGAGTTACAATGATTTATATTCTGAAGTGACTTTGTATATATATATTAAAAAAAAAAAAAAAAAAAGAATGAAGTCACATTTTTAATTGTTGCCAAGTTGCTGTAGGAGACCGGTCAGCAGAAACCTTCTGGACCGAAATATTTTTCCAAGTTTATATTTTATATTTAAAAGATATAATTGTACTATTATTTTTACATATTATCAGAAAAACTATTTAATATTTTTTAAATATATTGCCTTCCTAACATCATAACTACATGGCGTTTTTTTAAGCTTTCTGTGTATCACAAAACATACAGTCTAAGATTATGATTTTCTAGCACAATGCTTTTACTTAAGAAAGTAATGACAGCAATAAATTGTAAATTTGAACCTTTTTTATATTCTAAATTAAATGAGTCAGAATTTCTAATATGAAGCAATAATAATTTATTGTATACAAAATGTATTCGAAATTTTGATACCAGTGTTTTAGAAATTAATTATTTTGCAAGAAAACTCAGTTGTTAGAAGCACTTGTCAGCAGGCACCCGGGTTATAAAACCACATCCTGTGTAGAAATAACATAACCAGTTTTTTTTCTGTTGTCGGCGGACAAGGTCTGTCTATATTTTTAATGCCTTTATGTGTATACAGTTTTAAAAATGGGATTTTCGACAGCTGAAAGAATATTGTTTAGCGTCTTGAAAGAGAATACTTTATTTGCAGTAGCACGTTTTATATTAAACTGTAATTTGTTTTAATTTAATTTAAATTGGCTTCATTCTGCATACCCTTTTTGTAAATTAAATATCTATTAAATCAAGCTAAATATTATTTATGAAAGAAAGACCAAACTGCTAGTTTTCTATTTTATTTACATTTCTACTTATGCATACCCAATACTTTTTTCCATGGCTATTAACAAATAGTAATACATTTATGTGTATAAAATTGAAATATCTAGTAATTTGTAAAAGTTTATTTCATTTATCTGAGTAAATACATTCTTTTAATTTATTATATTTGTGTTATTTTATTTGATTAAGATATATTTTAATCTTAGACTAAAAATGATTTTATGTAAAGCCCTTTTATGCTTTTCATTTTAAAAGAAACTCTTTATCTTGTTTACACTTCGTGTTTAAATTGATAAAATTGCATCATTAAAATGCAAAAATGATATTTTCAATTCTGCATATTGTTTGCATAAAACAAAACAGGAATTTTCTAGCAGATACTGAAGTATATTCATCTGTGTTTGCATTTCAAAGAACGAAGTAAAAAAGTAGTAAACAAGTATATGCACTTTATGCAATAGTAACCAAATATATACGATTTAAATGCATTTTAAACATACTCTTGAAACAGAGATTTATATTTTTTATGTAATGGTTTATATTTGGCGGGAAACGTGTATTTCCCCTTGCCGCTGCGCCATGGAAAAGAGAATAAAAAATATAATCTCGAGGTAGAAGCCAAGAAATGTATAAAGACTGTGTGTTCTTCCAATATGCCTATCCGGCATGTGTATTGTCCCGGTTATCGACGTGGCCAGCAGATGTCATTCTCTCTAGCATGATGTGGAGATTTAATGCGCGGAATTCTTACATGGAATATAGTAAGTCTAGAATGGGAGGAGAAATCTAGCAGAGTCTTCCGGATAGCATTTACTAGGAAGCCAAGTACCTGCCAATCTAAATCTATTGCCAAGTAGACTAACTCTACTGCACATAACGCAGCAATTTATATTAGTCAAGTTAATTATCCTACTTGCTTATTATTTTTTATAATACTGTTACTATAAGAGCAAAAAAGCAAGATCTAAACTCCTCAGCCTAAGATCTAAACTCCTAAGGATTGAGAACCCCTTGAATACATTTTCAAAGCTTAAACTGACTGGCAAAGATTGCTAATTTTCTTTAGCCAAAATGTGCTTATCTTAACGGTTGTTCACTTTCTATAGTTAAAAGGTATTACCAAAATTTTTAATCTTAATAATTTTAATAATAAAAATGTATCTTATCTTATTATTACTATGATAAATATTAAGAAAGCTTTTGTGTTATTTATAAAATAATAAAAAAGCTAGTGATTTTAAAAATTCACGAATTGCTAGGCCACAGCAATTTTGCATAGTAACAGTATTGTATTAAAATATAAAGATGAATATATACAAATTAATTCATGGGGATCGATAAAACAAATTTCTGAAGTTATTCGTAATCAATTAATTTTCTAGAGTTTTTTAATTACATTTATGCTGCCAAATAAAATGCAATTCAAGAGGCTGTCGTATTATTAAAAGGATTAAAACCCTTTGAAATTATTTTAGCTTCTAAATTAAGAAGCTATGTTTATTTTAAAAGTAAAACTTACCTCTTTTAATAAAGATTTAAGTTTTATTAATCGTTCCACAAAATATATGAGAAAAGTGGGCGCAGTCTATTTTTATTTATTTAAGTTTGTTTTTATTTGCAGGGGAATAAAAACTTAAGCTCATATTTCTTTTCATAAGTAAGCCATTAATATTTTTCGTGTTCCTTTAGTGTAAGTTGTTTTCCTTTATTTAGTTTTTGTCGCAGTAAAATATTTTTAATTAATTTTTTAATGTTTTAATTTTATGTCATATAAACTCATTACAATTTTTTACGGCTCATTATTAAAACCATTTTAAGGGAAAGATTTTTTTTTTCTTTTCATATGATTATTATGCAAAAATGACGAAAACCACAAAATTAAGCAACGTAACTGGTAGCTACGTTACTATAGAAATATTAAATTGCACAAGTTTTTATAGAACTAGTTTTTAACGGAAAAATATTAAATATAGCATTAGAATCTGTTAGGCCTTTCAAAGTGGGAAAATATGAGAAATCAGTAACGCTCTCACCGTAATCCTAACTCCTGATCTTCCGAGTGCTAGCCGAACCTGCTATCAGTTACACTACGAATGCACGCGCTCAGGAGAAAAATAGTTCCTTATGTTCTTCACCACGTAAACACTTAGTGCAGAGGGATTTGCCTAGTCCAGATGAAAGCGAAGTATCGTTTACCACGTTTTAAATGGCTGCCATTTTAAAGTTATTTAGAAGATTTTGGAGCAAGAAATGGAAGAGAATCAGCGATACTCTCGCCGGGATTAAAACTCCAGCCCTTTCACTACATGATGAACGAGCTTCCAAAACCATACTGTGAGAAAGGAGAAAATTCCTTATATTTTTCTCCACTTAGAAACTGAACTGGCAGGAGGGCGACCCGTCCGTCAGGTTCAGCTGAGGACGAATTAATACCTACCACATTTGAGTCGAACGCCATTGTACAGTCTATTAGGCTTTCCAAAATCACGAAACGTCAGGCTGTTCAGCAGTATTCGAACTGCTAATTTTCCGATTGCAACCGGAAATGCTATCAATTGCACTGAATATATGCAGCGAGGAAGGGAAAAAATAGCTTATAAGAGCATTTGAAATTAACAAATAAAATAAGACTTTTGCTGCGAGAACAGTTCGCAGTAAGATCTTTCTATTAAACTAGAATCTGAACATAAAATGTTTCAATATTTGCCATGAAACAGCGAAGTGTTTGAAGTTATAAATGTGAAATCCACCCTTCAAATTAGTTCGATATTTTTATAATAGTTACGGAAACTGAAATTTATAAACATTTCATCTCCGTCAACACATTTTTTCTTCTTCTTCATTGAGTTATGCAACGAAATATTTTCAGTGATTATAAACTGGCAATTAATTTAATTAGCAATTCGTGAAGAGGATAATTAAAATATCGGCATCCATTGAAGTAACATCGTTTGAGAGTTGTGTTAAAATAATTTCTTTCCTTTGTGTGTTGTTATTATAGTCTGCAATACACTTAACGTTAATTAAAGAATGCCTTAAAATTACAAACCAGCATTGAGGTTATTTTTTTAAATATGCGTAATTCAGCAATTGATTTGTGATTTCATTAAACATTATATGCTACAGCAAAGAATTAGAAAATATTTTCTGCTTTGTATTCACTAAACTCTTAATAATATATAAATTCTTGAGGGAACCGAGCACGCAAAAAAAAAAAAAAAAAAAAAAAAAAAAAAGGGGGGAACGAAAGAAAGAAAAATTATAACTTTGTAACCAATAACTTTTCTGAACTGACTCGTAAAACTCAGCACTGAAATAGTAGCAGTATAGCAACTTGATATACTTCAACAACTTGCAGTATTTGCCGTTTTGTTCTTCTAGTCGGAATATTTAATTATAAACAAGAAGCAACTAAATTTGTTGCAAAAAGGAATACTTTTTATTCGTTAGAAATAAATTCCAAACAATTATTTTCTTATTTTCAGTAAAAATTTAATAATTACCTTTAATTAAAAAGCAATATTTTAAAATCTTCCTCACTTAATTTTGCTTTATTTGTTTTAAACTAAAATACAATTTAAAAAAGGTTACATATTACAAACAGGTATCATATTTCAACGAAAATATCCATTTTGACCGCTATCGAATACAATTGAAAGATGTTTTTGGGTGATATCTGTACGTAAGGACAGAATAAAGGACTCTTTTACCCTTCAAAAATTATGAAGCTGATTTAAAATGAATTCTGAAGAGAACTTTTCGTAGCGTCTGTGCGTATGTACGTATCTCGCATAACTCAAAACCGAGTAACCTCAGAACGTTGAAATTTTGTATATGGGATTGCTATAACATGTAGATGTGCACTTTGTATTTTGGTTGCAATCGGCTGCACTAAAAGTATATAAATATATGTATACACCACACACACACACACACACATATATATATATATACTCTGTTACTCGGCTCAGTAATCTCAGCTTCTTTATTCTTATATGTTTGTAAATTGTGCATTTTTTGCTTTAAAAACGATTGAATTATGTTGTTCTTATCTTGCGGTTAAGGTTTTTATGCCTTTAGTAAACCTGCATGCAATATTTTTAGAATTATCAACAATTTAAAAGTTGTTCCTGTGCCGCTAAGCCTAATTATTTTTGCCATGGCGGCCATGTTTGTTTACATTTGAAACAGCAGAATACTAGATTTGTTGAGATATAGAGAAAGCAAGCTTCGCAATAACAAAGGTAGTGCCTTCTTTTATTATTGCGAATTAAATCATGCTTAATCCATTCTGGAATTTATTCGAGTAATTAAGTGTTTGAGATTTCCTTCATAATTTTCAATACAGATATTTCGAGTTTTTATGTATTTTTGTTGTTGTTGTTGTTTGCTTAATTTCTTTTATACATCGTTTAGATTTATTATAGTAAGCTGATATAAATTTTGTGCATTCTGAAATAAAAAATTATTGTATATAGTGTACATATTTTTATATTGTTTTTGCATTATTTGTGTTTCATTGTTCAAATTGCATTATTAATTGTAACATCAGCCGTGCTGTAATAATTTGATTCTTCTCGTCATCTTCAAGAATTCAATCATATCCTAGCTTATTCATCTCTCAGACCGCTTCTCTGATTTCAGGCTTTAAAGAGGCCCCCTTGTTTCTTCTCGTTGCATCCGTTTCTTCTTAGAGAAATTACCATGCCAGGAAACTCTAATCGTCATGCTCCTTTTAGGCTTCATTCTCACTGAGCCGGCAAAATTACCCTTTTGTGTAATAGTTCCGGCGATATGTTTATAAGTTAAGAAATGAATGAAATATAACGCTGTTAAGGGAACCTAGGGCCAGTGTGTCGCTATAAACAAATATAGTGAATTTTAATGAGTGCATTTATTCTATTGCGGTTTATGCGCTATCGACGAAGTAAACTTAATTCAATGAAATAAGTTTAAATGAAATGCAAGAAAAAAATGCGTATAATTTAATATTCCGCACAGGAAGTCATGTGGTAATTTCAATTACAAGTTTCAATAAAATAAATTTATTGCCTGTTCAACGTAAGATGCCTACAATAATACTGCCAATTCAGCCTCTAATGCATTAAGATGGTAGACTTCATCATTAAGTGCGCCAATCGAGCAAACTCAAAAGCAATTTTTCCGCAAGAAACGCTTTTTTCGATCTGCTTCAGACTGTAACAGTTTTTCTAAAAATGTAGAAAATTACTCGATTAAGATTTTTTTCATTTTTATATTTTTAATTTAAAAGAGATAATCAAAAATTTTATTTTATAATTTGAAAATTTCGAAATATTATATCAAACGATTTTTTATATGTTGAAATTTTAAAATTACAAACGTCAAGTAATCTAAAAAATAGAGTAATTTTCAAAAAGTCGACGAAATTTCAGAAATTATCTTACAATTTTATGTAGGTTTCAATTGAAAAGGTTTTTTTTTCTGCTGTAATCGATGGTACAAACAGTAATTCTTATATGTTTAGTTTAATCTTTAGTTTCTTTTTGTTTAGTTTACTTATCTCAAAGCTAAAATAGGTGCGAAAAATCGGTTAAACTTTAATTAAAAAATCTTAAACTGAATTTTGAAAAAATCATCCTCATTGCATTGTCATCGACCAACAGTGCGTGTACAAAATTTGAACTCGATAGCTCATCAGGAAGTAGGTTAAAAACAGATTTAATTATTTCCTTGCTGCCACCTTTCGCCACAAGGTTCACTCATTCTGGAATTTATGTAGATTTTGAGTGGCAAGCAGTTTTACTATAAACTGTAGAGAATTTTAGACTGCTTTTGCTGCCCTGCCGATAGGAGCAAAGACTGTTCTTTCTGGGATTATTTTAGGCCGAAGTTAAATTCTACTTGATAAGTATATGTTGGAGAGCTTTTTTTGGTCTATATAATCTTGAAGTCTCCGCTCAGATTAGCCTTGAATTATTGAATATATATGCTTTTTGCAAGGATACCTTTTTGTTGAAACCAAGTCCAAGTTGGCTGGTAATTTTATATTGTATATTTTAATTTACACGTTTACTCACTCACTCACAATTTAAGTAGTGAGGTAGAATAAATTTAAGTTCATTTAAATCTGTTAACTGTTTGTTGATGGTTATCTATTCCGATGGTGAAAATTCACTGCACAAATCAGGCATAACACTTATTGAAATTTTAATTGTACTGTAAGTTCTTAGAACCTACCAGATGTTACAAAATTTACAGCTTTCTCGGTAGAATTTGCAATCATCGAAAAGATAAAAGTTTTTAATACACGCTTGAAACCTTTGAGAAATGCGGCAAACGATAACTTTTTCTCAACAAGGGTAATGCTCCTTGTTTGCGCCTCCTTTTAGTGTCAGACTATCTTAAACGCGAACCAATCTATCGACTCGTTTAAACCACACATTCACCAGATATATATCCAGGTGAACATATTTGGGATACTCTAGAACATTGATTTGCATCATTGCAATACCCAAATGCTACTTGAAGGCAGCTTTATAATGAATGAGAACGCGTTTTTTTTATGCCGAAGATGCTCCTAGATAATTTAATCAAAAGTATGAAAAATAGATGGAATCTTGTATTTTTGTCAGAGATTCAGAATTTCCATAAATATTAATTCCAAAATACTAGTTTTCTAAGTTCACATCTGAAATAATGTTATACTTGAAAATAATTAATTTCAAGAACAGAAAATTATGCACTAAAAATGTCAAAATAAAAGGCTTGTGAACTTTCTTCCGTTTTTATCTTCAAAATAAATTTTATAAAGATAAATAAAAGAATATAAAATAAGAATGATATAAAATAAAAGAATTTACTAATTTAATGATTGTTCTTTTAATTTTTGGCCTCATATTATAGCTAATGACTTTACAGATCACGAAACATTACTTTGCCTTTGCAAAGATTTCCTAAATATATGTTATTAATACTACTTTGATGTTTGGAACATATTCCTAACAGTAACTGCAAACGCTTCCAGAAATTGAACGAATCAGATAAAGATAAATCAAAGATGATGCTTACGCATGTGAACGTTACATAATGTATTGCCGATTTGTGCTAATAGTCATTGGGATTTATATAAATGGAAGCATGAATCTAAGGACAGTAACAACTTATTTTCTGTATCTCAGATTTTCCTTATATATCTAATCTCCAGATACATTATATTGTTATATTTTCCTAGATATCAACTGCCTATCTGCGATACTGTTATTTCCTGAATAATGGATAATTCAGTTTATGAAACAAAATTATAATTGACTAAGGAAAAGTTGTTGGTGGCTTTCGTGGAGTAATGAAAATAAATTCGCTCACAGTTTGATACCGGGTTTCGATTCTGTGTTGACGGATCCTTTTTTTATTGTTGAAGGATCCTTTTGTATCAAACATAATATAATTATCATATGGCAGTTTGTTTTATTGCCTTCCTATATTCTGGTATTTGAATAATAAGAACCATATATTTCAAGCTAGGCAAAATTCAAGTTTAAACTGACGATGGTCTTACAAGAAAATTTTGTCGATTTTGTTGCAGGCAAACGCGAGGTATCAAGAAGCAAAAGTAGGTCTGCAGTCCTTTTTAACATAGTATGTCTGCATATTATCCTTATGCTTCAGAATTTCTGTTTTAACCACCAGGTACCTTCTTTAGTGAAATAACTGAGTTTTTATTTTGCTACATAAGGTACGATTGCTTCACTCTCGAGTCATCTTCCTTTCCATTGTAATGTCTTTTTTTTTTTTTTTTTTTTTTTTTTTTTTTTTTTTTTTTTTTGTAAATCGTATGCAATAATCAGGCATTGATAAATGAGTAGAACATCTGAATTATGCTATTAGTAGTTAGAACTATCTTGTGCATAATGCTGCATTAGAAGCGAGGAGGTAAATGCATACATAAATATGTTCCAGGATACATTCTAAGAATACATTAGAATTTGTGAAAGTAAATATACATGCTTAATAGAGTTCTTGATGTATACATGTTTGTGAATTACTGAGAATCTAATGATTCCGAATAAAATGCTTTGTCATATGGAATTCAAAAGATACATTATAATTGCCTTGGTGACAACACTGCCTAATTTTAGGTATATATATATATATATATTGCGAATTGAATCATTTAAGTGTTTTCATTCTTTTCACTCTCTAAAACTCGATAAGCAAAAGATATGAGAAGAACCTTCTTAAATACTGTTATTAGTGCTTAAAAATAAAAATTTAAATCTGCAAAATAGAAACAAAATTCACGCAACGACATATAAGTCATTATCAGCCCGATAACATAAACAAATAAAATCAAGCACGCCTAAATTTTTGGAAACATTCTAAAAGTATTTATGTAATCAAAATCGAATCGAGAGTTTTTGAAGTACAGCAAAAATAATTTAAAAGGATATTTCTGTCCCAAAATCAACTTTTGAATTTGATGAGAACACTTAAAAACTATTTCAATCATTATAGTTCCATTACAGAAATTCTTCGTTTAAAACATCAGTGCTTAATCAGTATTAAGAAAGATGTATGAAGAAGTACTTTCTTTCTTTTATTAAATTTCTGTGCCTTCATTGGTTTTGTTTATACGTTTAAATAATCTACTGAACTACTTTATAATATCAATATGTACTAATCAGATTTAATTAATTAAATCTGATTAGTACATATTGATATTAACCAAAAATAATTATATATAAATTTAATATTGATATTAACCAAAAATAATTATATATATATTTAATATTGATATTAACCAAAAAATTTTAAAAAATCACTAGATAAATCAAACTTTTTATTAGAGAAATTCAGAAGAAAAGATATCCACTGAAATGTGTGATGAGCTTTTTTAAATATCGCTCATTATTCGCAGGGGGGGGCAAGTATCGGAAGGAGATGGCCTTCCAGATGTTTAATAGTGTTCAGCGAGCATTTAAGGATATCTGAACTTTGTGCCAAAGATGATGGAATGCAAGGACTGCATAAACTATCTTGTGAACTGTGTATGGACTGTCATATTCAGCATAGTTTATTAAATATTAGCTAACCAGATTTCTTATTTAATCACAATAGTTTAATCAAAAAGTAGTTAATAAAGTAGTATAGATTTAATTTTGTATTATGCTGTCCATTTGCACTCCATATTCATTACGTTCTATCTCGTTTCACAGCATCTGAGCTTATATTGTGCATCTAGTCATCCAAGAAATGAGTGAAAAGTGTATGCATTTCTCGATAACCAAAATGTGAACAGCTCTGCCTTATACAATGTTCTATATTCCTTGTTGTTTTCATGATTTTAGCGGCACGTTAGCGAAACAGGTGTAATCAAATTTACTTATCACAAAATTACTTGCTATTTAACTCATTTTCTTTTGAAATCAATTTACTACGCGATTTTCTGTTTACCAGCCAACTAAACTAAATGTTAGGTAACTGAGAAAGTTGTCCAATAATATCTACTAACAAAACTGCGAAATAAACTGGTTCTTTAAAATCAATTAATTCAACCAAAGTTATATTCTCAATCGTAGAGCTACTCCTCCCTTGAAACAATTCACAGGAAACCCATGCCACGCATATGAAATCTGAAGTATACTTAAATTTCATAGTTTGATTCTTATAGTATATATTAAGAACACTTAAAATATACTTTAGCAAAAGAAATTAACGCATCTGCCAACCATTCAGAGTGGTGGTCCATTTTGATTTAGTTTGGTTTATTTTAATTATGGCAAAGCACTCGAGGGCTATCTGCCTATATATTCAATTTTGAACTAAGTATGAAATTCTTAGATAAGAAAAAGATTCCTCTTGTGCCACTTTTCAGATTTCTGACAATTTGCATTCCCTATTGCAAAAGATGATTCTAAACAGTCCAAGGTTTCAGGTTATTCAAGCTGTTTGAAATTACGCGTTGACAAATCAAAGACAGGTACCAAAATAGGCATTTTCTTAATGTTTTAGGAGCAACAGAAACACTGAAACACATACATGTATATGTATTAATGGATGATCCTTCAAGGGTAATTAGGTGATAAATTTTTGCATTTCAAATGAAATTGCTGTACAAGCGTAATTCCCGAGAATATTTTAAATATAAAATTATATAAGAAATTTAAGTATTAGTTACTTCCACAGTTTTTAACAAAAATTAACTCAACCTTCCCAGGAAATTTCTGGAGAAAAATATTCTTCTTTACTCAAACAATCCTCCAACTGAATTTTCTCATCTATTTACCACAGCGCAAGCAGACAGATGGATAATTTCATTACTTACTCTTTGCTTATTAACATCATTATATTCTATTCCATTGCATCTGAACTTGTATTGAAAGGAAAGTATATGCCATCTATTAAATAACAGCAAAAATCTAAAAAGCCCTATTCGTTTGATTACTGATCTGCAGCAGAATGTCTGCATATTTAATGAACTTCGTTTTGATTTTATTAGTTTCTAATGCAAAGGCAATCTTCAAATTTTATGATACACAAATGATGTCTCTATTTGCGAATCATAGATACAGTGTTTAGGAAATTTTAAATTTACCTCGGATTAAGAGCGAAGAAATGTTTTATGTCGAAACACTTTATATGCAAGTAAGTATATTTACCTTCAGGCTGAATAATAATTTGCCTTTAGATAACAGAAATGATTGCTAAACTGATGTTTTCTACTTTCATTTTCAAAACTGTTTTCTTCTTTTTTCCTCGTAAATTTAACAAAAGGGAGAAAACCTACACCAGACTTTCATTATTTTATTCTTAAAACAGTTTTAAATATCAAAGAACCCCGTCTGCATAAAAATCACTGTTTTTATTCTTGGTATACCCTTTAGTTCAAACATTTTGTGGAAGAGTTATGTCGTGTTTATTTATGTCATATGTCCTGATTTTTAGTTATTTAAAGTTTAAACATTTTTATCTTTAAACGTATTCATTTTTTACAATCTTTCGGTGTAATAAATAGTGGTTGGCTTATCACACGGAATACAAAATGGCAACTTATTGATGTACAAGTGCTTATATAACATAAAAAATTGATGTACAAATATGCCGATTTGACTTTCATCAGGGAGTCGTCCAATACATTGTCACTGAATGTCTCATCGTGGGGTACGATGCCCTGGATGCATAATAGGGGGGGTAAACCGATAAGGCATTTTTGTCAGACAGTACAGACAAGTTAACTTTACAAGGGAGCTGAGTCGAGCTCATCGTCATCAGCCTGAATGTCAGACTTCTTTAATTTCATCTATAAAAGTAATTAAATTATGTAGTTTTCATGTTCGGGTTAAGTTTTTATGCCTTTAGTTAATCTGCATGCAGTAGTCGTAAAATTGTCAACAATTTAAAACTTAAAGGGACGAATTAAACCTAAGAACCGCCATTTGTTTACATTTGAAACTCAGTAGAATAATGAATTTAGTGAGGTTTTCCACCTTGAATAACTTTTGCCGAGAGGGTACAAAAGTAAACTTTCAAATTTGCGCACCGAAAAATCTGCCTTCTTTTCTGCTAGCCGAACTGCCTTTTTTTTGTACAGAAACTCTAATTTTAATTATAAAAATTGTTTTTAACTGTTTTAACTATATTTGGTGTTTCACATTTTTTACAATTTTTAATACAGATGTTTTGAGATTTTATGTATTTTTGCTTTCCTGCGAACTGAATTAATTGAACGGGAAATGTAACTATAATGAAAACCGAGGAAATAAGTTTAAATGAAATGCAGCAAAAATATGTATATAATTTAATAAGCCATACAAGGAAATCGTGTTGTGTCCACATCAATTAAAAAGTGAATTTTGATTTTTGATTTTCAATTTTTTCACATCACATAACTGTAAGTTATATCAGCTTAGAGTTAAGCTAAAATTTGAAAAATAAGGGCGAAAGTTTTAAATTGCTTAAAATTTTAGCTTAATTTCTTTATTCAAAAAGTTACAAGAAAGGTATCTTACAATAAGTTGATTATTAAATTTTCTACTTAGATTTCTGAATTTTCAAAATGGGAAGACGAATTCAAGTTGACGGCTCAATATTCTTCTCCGTAATCAGAAAAATTATATTAAATATTTGAACGTAATATTAATTAGCCGATATCATATTTATTTTTCACAGACCGAGAAATTGTTCATTTTTTCTTGTTAAGATACTATTTAAGAATTGAAACTTGTAATGACTTTGTAGTAGATGTTTTTGCAGTGCAACAAATTAAAAAAAATCAATTTTTCTAAAGCGCCGCGAGCGCAACTCAATTCGCAAAGAAAATTATTAAAAGATTACATTATAATCATGTTTTTCGATCTAGAAATTTATTCCAATGGGAAAAAGACATGATTAAAACGAAGTGAAATCTGTCTATATTTAATGAATAAATAAACAACGAAAATATTTTGTGGAAAAAGTGTATAACAACTACGTACGTATTTTTATTAAATATGATAACTAAATACCTTTTCTTACAGTTATACTTCATTATAATAGTGACTATTGTAATGTGTCACAAATAAGATGATAATTTAATTTCCATAGCATAACAGAAATTGTTAAATTGTTCTTTTGCCAAAAATTAACCCAAAACTCTTAAGACTAAATATTACACCAAATGTCTGAAAGTTTCAGTAAAAATGGAAATGCATTATGTAATATTTTGATCTTAGCATTCAGTTTCGGTTCAAATTCATGAATATATGTGCTTCTCAAAGAATAAATAGTACCAGGTAAGGCAAAAATTAATTTAGCTTCAGCTGTTTAATTAGTAACGCAACCCGACGACAGCAAAAATTGAAGCGTAGTGTTTATTGTCCTATCAAGAGAACTATTTACAGAATAATGAGCACAATTTTTCCCCAATAATTTTTATATTCCAAACAATTTTTAGATTCGCAATACGTAATTGTAAATTATAATATTTAAGTAACTAGTAAAAAGATTGCTATTATTTATTATTAATAATTACAATTCTTCATTTATTAAGTATACTACACAGAGTGCTTGCATATTTTTTACAACATTTTATTTAGTAAAACAGTTCAAGGCAATGCAAATATTATTTTAAGAGGTCACTCTGGTGGCACTTTCGGTTAACAAGTGAGCTACAAATTTATTTCCTAACAAAAAGGGCATTTCTTAATCGAATACTAGCTCACTAACTTGTAGAACGTACTTTTTAAAATAAGTTTGCCAGTTAAAGCACAGTATTTATAAATATAGAAGACAAAATATTATTTTACACAGACTGCTTTTACATTTCTTTCGACACTCTTTAGTTTTGGTTTCCCTGTGCATGAAAAAAAAAAGCTATAATCATAAATCTTTTATTAAAATTTTCGTTATAGTTTTTTAAATAAGTTTTTAAGTCTTTCTCTCCATTTTTACTAAACTAAATCCACAATTCTCTGTTGCAATCATTTAGATATAAATATGATTCATCTATAGTCGCACAAAATTTCGTTTTTTTTTTTTGGTATGAAAAATAATTGTAGTAAAGAATTCTACTTCTGGTCCTAACTTTATGCAACGTGTCTCAGAAGAAGATTGTTAGATGAATATTTAATATTTGAATTTTTTTTCTCTGTATATTTTATTTTCTCACTGTTTAATTTTACGTTATGATTTTTACAATAATCTTGTTACTGGCAACATGCTTTATTTTACTATTGAGTTTGGGTGAATGGCAACAGTTGTTTTCATGTTTATGTTTCAGTAGAGTAGCGTTCTTAGCCGCACTGCGCTGCAGGCAATTTTTCTCTTAAATATTTCATGTTTTAGAATATCAATAAAGTTTATTGTACAAAGCTGATGCATTTTAGTTCAAGGCAACTACTTGGTTCTCCAGGTGAGGCATTTAATGATATTTAATATATTGTAATTATATGCTTTAGAACTGTATTTAACGAGCTTTTAAGTACTAGTACTGCGAATCATCTGCATGACGTCAGAAAGATAAGCGGAAATATGTTTTGCTGCTTAAGTATCTTGAAGTTGTTTGTGCTTATTAATTATTATTCATGGTAATAATGTCAGAATTAAGTGAAGCTGATCTTAAAAGATTAAGAGAATCTACCCTAACACAGTTTCACAATAGTTTCAGTAATCAGTTAAGTTTAACGGAATTAAAAGCGCGATTAGAAAGGATTTGAGCAAATATTTAAAGAAATTCATTCTTCATATGATGCCGCTTTACCCGAAGAATTTTCTGAAATTGCTGAATTCGAAGCTAAATATTTTGAAACGAAAGTAATGTATCAATCCGCCATTGAATCCTCAACGGCCAGAAATGTTTTGATTTCAAATCCCACTGCAATTGAGGCTAGCTTTAAACTTCCTCGTTTAAACATTCCGAATTTCAATGGTAAATATACTAATTGGCTTAATTTTAAAGATCTGTACATGGCGATAGTTCATACCAATCAGTCATTAGAGAAAATTCAGAAATTCCAATATTTGATAGGACGTTTAACAGACGAACCAGCTGCTATTATTAAGCACATTCCGATTTCCGAAACTACATATAATGAGGCTTGGGACAAACTCATGAATCGTTATGATAGAAAAAATCAAATTGTCATGTCGCTTGTCAGAATATTTCTTGAGCAACCCAAAATTACTAGCCCTTATTCTGTTAATTTAAGAAAACTATCTGATGAAGTTATCCTTGGATTAAAATCTCTTTCCGAAAACGCTTCGTCTAGAGATGTTTGGCTAATTTATTTTTTTGTTAAAAAAGGTTGATCCGGAAACGCGTCATTTATGGTCACAAAAAATGGTGAAGAAGAGTTTCCTACCTTAGAATGTTTTTTGGAATTCTTAAACTCAAGATGTGTTTCACTCGAAATGTTAAACAATCATAATAATGAAGAGCGAGTATCGCATAAAAATCAGTGCTCTGTTTCGAAGAATGTTTCATATATAATAAACATTCTGTTCTAAAATGTCAGTACTGCAATGGTTCTCATACCTTATCAAAGAGTTATAAATTTAAAGGTGCAGATATTACGACTAGGAAAAATATTATCCGGAAGAATTTATTATGCTTCAATTGTTTCGGAAATCATCAATTAAAATTTTGTTAATCGCAGAATTTGTTTTCTATTTGTAAAGCAAAACACCATACTTTACTGCATGATGATATTAAAAGTGTCAAATTCATTTCCATCTGATGAACAAATTTCTAACTCAGACGAACAAAATAATATTTCGAGTTTTTCTATTCAGGGTCAGAGTACTTCATTTTTACCAACAGCAGCAGTAATAATTTACGATTCTGCTGGTCGAGCTCACGAATGTATCATTCTTTTTGACAGTGGAAGTGAAGCTTCTTTCATCAGTGAATCAATGATTCTCAAGCAGCTTTGACTCGTGGTTATGTAAATGTAAAATTGTTTCCGAAATTTTAGTTGAAAAAAAATGGTGTTTTAATACAAGCATATATTCTTAAAAAATTAACTTTTCATTTGCCTTCAGTAAAGATTGACAGCAAAGACCTTGATTATTTGAATTCAAATAATCTTGCATATCCGAATTTCAGTACACCCACACAAATAGACATGATAATTGGAGCTAACTATTTCTTTTCTCTGCTTCATCCAGGGCAGATTGTTGGTTATAAAAATGTAATTACGCATTTTTATTTAACATTTGTATGGATTTCGGGACTAAAATTACTAAAAGAAGGTTCATTTTTCAATCTTCTTCGCAAAATACTATTTTTCGTTGGGTTGTATCAGGCAGAATTAAAACAGAAGGCGTCCCATTAGTGTTCATCGCATTAGTTTACATATTGAGGATAACGTCGATGCAACACTTAAGCGTTTTGGGGAGTTAGAAGAATTAACGTTAAAAAATCAGAAGTCAGTAGTTAAAGAAGAGTTTTGTGAGAATCATTTTAAAGAAAATTATCGAGTAAACGAAAACGGCAGATTTGTCGTCCGACTGCCCATTTTCAGTAAAGCTGAAGAGAAGCTCCAGACCTTTTGCTATTTCCCCGTCTTTTCTCCATGGAAATAAAATTTGATTTAGATAAAGAACTTGGTAGGCAATACAAGGAGTTTATGCAAGAATACGAAACTTTAAATCATATGGTTCCAGTTGCTCAGACTGAAGAAAATAAGCAAGTATATTATCTACCGCAACATGCTGTTGTTAAACCGAGTAGCTCTACCACTAAACTTCGAGTAGTGTTTGACGGTTCATGCAAACCTAAAAATTCAGTTTCTTTGAATTCTGTTTTAGGGGTCGGTGCAACACTACAACGAGATATATTTTCAATATTGCTCAACTTTCGTATACATAAAATAGCTTTTTCTGCTGACATAGAAAAAATGTACCGCCTGATTTTAGTAGATAATGAGGATCAACATCTACAAAGAATTGTTTGGAGATCTTCCGTTCTTAAAAATGATTTCTATGTGGATGATTGTTTATCTGGATCAAACAGTTTAGAGGAAGCAATTGACCTACGTACTAAGGTTTCACAGCTATTAGAAAAACGTGGATTCAATTTAAGGAAATGGAGATCAAACTGCCCTAAGCTTCTCGAAAATTTACCCATTGATAATCATGAAGAAGGTGACCTGGAAGTTCGCTCAGATGACTATGCCAAAACTTTAGGGCTGTTTTGGAACTCTACAGAAGACGCATTTTTATTTAACATTTGTATGGATTTCGGGACTAAAATTACTAAAAGAAGGTTCATTTTTCAATCTTCTAAAATCTTTGATTCTCTTGGCTTGCTATCACCATGTACAGTCAAGTTTAAAATGTTTTATCAGCAGTTGTGGTTTTTAAAACTTGACTGGGATGCCCCACTGCCTAAAGAATGGGAAGAGAATTTTCAGTGACTTCAAGAAGATCTTAAGGTTCTCAGAAATGTTAAAATTTCCAGGTGGCTTCAAACTACGTCTAACCACATCTATCATCTATGGTTTTTGTGACGCGTCAGAATCTGCTTACGCTGCTGTCATCTATTGTGTTCAACCAACATCTCACGACAGAAATTTGGTGGTTGCTAAAACCAAAGTGCTCCCATTAAAGAAGTGTCCATACCTAGACTGGAACTCCTAGGTTCATTGCTCCTTGCCAGATTAATCAAAGCTGTCCGTAAAGCCTTCTCCCGCACTGAAATGTCCTTTCACGCTTGAACTGACTCTAAGGTTGTTCTCTGTTGGTTACCAGCTCATCCTCGAACATGGATGCCTTTTGTGGCAAACAAGACTTCAGAAATATCAGATGCTATTCCCTATCAACAGTGGAGCTATATTTCGTCGAAACAGAATCCTGCCGATCTTCCTTCTAGTGGAATCGATCCTAAACTTCTACCGAGCATATCCCTAAGGTGGCATAAGCCATCATTCTTAGAGTTCGACTGTTTAAAGTAACCTACGGAACACGGTACTTACAAACAAGCAGAATAAACTGCATACTGTTGTCATCAGTATAGACATTCAAGGTGCCTTCGATTCGTTGTGGTGGCAAGATGTTTTGAAATGTCTCAAAGATATCAATTGTTCCAAAACTTTATTTGATTTGATCTACAGCTACCTGAGTAAAAGACAAATTCAAGCAACAACGGACGAAGACGTCCACATGCAAAAGGTGACGAAAGGCTGCTCTCAGGTCTCCGTCCTATGTCCACTTCTGTGAAACCTGGTAGCAGACACCGCGCTCAACCTGTTTGATGATGATGAAACATCAGAAATAATAGCGTATGCTGACGACTTCTTGCTAATTTCAAACGGTCACAGCCGTAACAGTTACGAGGTAAATTCCCAAAAAGCGTTAGACAAAATAGCCCGCTGGGCCAGTGAACATAAGCTCACAATTTCAAGAGCAAAAAAGGAATGCTAATTAGCCCAGGGAAAAGGCACGAGCGTACCCCGTGCGTAAACCTTCATGGCAGAAACATACAATTCGTGAGACATTTCCGTTACTTGGGTGTGATTATAGACGACAGATTCTCCTGGCTCCCTCACATCAAGGATCTTAAAGAAAGGCTGCATAAATTGTCTAATACAATGCGGAGAACAGCTGCTGCTAACTGGGGTGTCTCCTCACAGATGCTCAAAATATGATATGTCACAGTCGCTGAGCGCATAGCTCTTCTTGGCGTTTCCATATGGGGCGTCAATGTCACGATTAACATGCAGCATGCATTGAACTCCCCGCAAAGACCATTTCTTCTGGGCATCTGCAGAGGATTCCGTAAATCTCCTACAACTGCATTAAATGTATTGGCTGGGCTTTCGCCCCTGCACTTGATAGTGCAGAGCGAGAGTGTTGCGCTGAGAGTGATCAGACTAAAGCAAGACGTTACTATTTGGAGTAAGACTTATGTATCCTCGGACTACGAGAATCACATTGTCCACTCTCCATGCCACCCTGCAGACTTCGATATAGAAGCAAACTGTAATCCTCCAAGTGCATTACAATCCTTAGCCGTATATACTGATGGCTCCAAAGGAGAATTCGGGACTGGCAGTGCCTGGTGTGCAATTGAGGGTGACCACATAATCCATTCCTGGGCTAAGAAGCTTCATCCCCGTAACTCAGTGTTTCAGGCAGAAATTACAGCCCTAAAGGCAGCTCTGGACTTTACTGCTAACAATGGCAGGTATAAAGTAATTTACAGAGACTCAATGTCAAGCTTGCAGGCCATCCATGGCGGCCGCAGTAGACATCTCATTGTCAAGAGACATACAAAAACTATTAATTTCGATTCCTGCAAGTCTGAGGCCCCAGCTACAATGGGTTCCAGCTCATACGGGGATTAAAGGAAATGAAACAGCGGATATGATTGCGAAGGGCGCAGCCAGTGAACCCCACGTGAGTAGCATTGGTATGCCCCTTCCGCACTCGTATCTGAAAACTGCTCTCAAATGTGAACTAATGAAGCAGTGGCAAAACTACTGGGAAACAAGCACCACAGGCTGTATGATTTCCAACCGAAAGTTAACCACAATTTAAATAGCAGTTATTTGCACCTCACACAGTATCTGACAGGGCATGTCCCATATATGTCCTATCTTCACAGATTTCGCCTAAGAGACAGTGACCAATGTATTTGTGGCAGTACTGGTGACCTAGATCACTATCTGTTTGACTGCTCGCACACAGGGAATTCAATTTAAAAAGACCAACTGCAATCAATATGCCGGCATGTTTCAAGAACACAATTAATAATAAATATGCGTTCAGCCGCATTAGAGACTGCACTATCATTGCTAAAAGCATTGCTGACAACCTGGAGTGACTACTTTCCTTGGACAACTTGCCGTCAGCAGCCTGCTGTGTACATATATTAACTTACATAATGTCTTGTGTTTTTTTGTTTTTCTGTTTTTAATTATATTTAATATTATGACTAATCCAGAACTCATTTAATGTATTCCACAATTTGTAATGTATTTGGTCATCTTTACATCTGTATTTGATTTTTTTAGCACATCCTTAATATAAGTGTATGCCTGACATATACGATAATAGTGAAAAGTGTTCCGCTTAGTCTCAGCAGTCCCCACCATGCACCTTCTTTCCATGTTCTGGTCCTTATTTCAATGTTCCTTGTTGCGTGGCCAATCCCCAAAGGATACAGTACTAAGCTCTTTAATTATGTTTTTTCATGTATTTATTTTTAATTCCATCGACGGAATCCAACAGGCTGAAAAGCACCTAACCCAGTGGGCGAGCTGTTTCGTCGATGGTGAAAAGAAAGAAAGTTCAAAGTGGCCTCTACAATGTTCTGTCAGTTAATGAGACCAATAGTGATGCAACTGTCTTAACAAAGGACAAAATCAATTTTTTGTGCTACAGCTTATTTGACTAATGACACTCTGGACAATTTATTTCAGAACTGGAAATGTATTTCTTCTTTATCTAAAATGGTTAATGTAATTTCATTTTGCTTAAGATTTATTTCTAGGTGTAAAGAACGGGTCTTTGGTTCTGAAGATAATAGGTTAAAATATCCTGCAGTAGTACCTTCATCTAATGAAAGGCAAGAAGCTATGAAGTTGATCATTAAATGGATCCAGTTTGTGCACTTCCATAAATATATAAAGGATCTAAAAATAATTCATCTTTAACTCCTAAAAGTATTTTAAACTCACTTTTTCCTTTTCTAGATGATGATGGTGTTTTACGGCTGGGAGGTCGGCTGCAAAATTCTGACTTATCATTCAATGCTAAACATCCCGTAATTATCACAGGTCAACACAGAATTGCCTTGTTACTTGTTAAACAATATCATGTAACTTATATGCATGCAGGGCCCAGTTTACTAGCTAACATTTTAAAGCAAAACTATTGGATAGTAAATGGTAAGAAACTTATTCAGTCTTTTATCCATAAATGTATTGTTTGTCACAGATATAAATTGTCATCTAATAATCAATTAATGGGAAACTTGCCAAATCAAAGAGCATGACTTGAGAGACCATTCTTTAGCACAGGTATTGATTATGCCGGTCCTGTAATTTTGAAATGTTACAAAGGTCGTTGCTTTAAGACCACTAAAGGATATGTAGCTTTAATTATATGTCTAGCTACCAAAACTTACCATATTGAGGTAGTTAGCGACTTAACTGCAGATTCTTTCATTGCTTCTCTTAGGCGATTTGTATCAAGGCGTGGTACACCTCGATACTTATTTTCAGATCATGGGACGAACTTTGTTGAGGCAAAAAGAAAATTATCCGAATTGCACACTCTGCTACTTTCACTTAACAGCAATGAATTGATTTTAAATTATTTGGCTCAAAATACTATGGAATGGAAAATGATTCCACCTGCTTCTCCCAACTTTGGTGGTTTGTGGGAGTCAGGGATCAAGTCCATAAAATTTCATTTGAAAAGAGTGATAGGAGAGACCAAGTTAACATTTCAGGAATTAACTACTTTACTAACTCAAATTGAAGCTGTGTTAAATTCACGCCCCTTATCTAAAACTAATCACAATGATGTAGCTAATTTAGATGCTTTGACTTCATCACATTTTTTAACTGGGGATGTTATTACTAGCATCCCAGAACAGGATTTTTCTAATATTCCTAAACCCACTTTATTAAAACGATGGGAATTATTACATCAAATGAAACAATTCTTTTGGAAAAGATATTATAAGGAGTATTTAAATTCCCTACAACAAAGATAAAAATGGAAGGAACAACTTCCAAATTTGTCTGTAGTGATATTCTATTAATTAAGGAGGCCTTTAGGTCGCATTGTTGAAATCCATCCTGGAAAGGATGGCAATGTTAGAATTGTTACAGTAAAAACTGTTAATGGTCCTTTAAAAGACCTATAGTAAAATTTTTACCATTGCAATTGTATCGGGAGTAATCTATTGTTAATGCAATGGCAAGGGTGAGAGTTAATTTTAGATGTATATTTAATATTTGCATTTCTTTTTTTTTTCTTTGCATATTTTATTTGATCACTGTTTAATTTTACGTTATGATTTTTACAATAATCTTATAACTGGCAACATGCTTTATTTTACTATTGAGTTTGTGTGAATGGCAACAGTTGTTTTCATGTTTATGTTTCAGTAGAACAGCGTTCACCGCGCTGCAGGCAATTTTTCTCTTAAATATTTCATGTTTTAGAATATCAAAAAAGTTTACAAAGCTGATGTATTTTAGTTCAAGGCAACTAAAGATGATGAACGTGAAAATTTTTTTTTTATTTTTCTATTTAAATTTTGTTTATTGCTTTATCCCTTCATTCATAGCACGGCTAGATATTTTTGAAACTGATTTGGCTATATCGGTCCTCTTGGGGCCACAGTTTTCATTTCTGAACGATGTCTGAAATATACACTTTTATTGGACAAATATATTTGGCTTTCTGTTTCCGGCAGAAAACTATGATGGTCAATGTTTTCCTCAGTTACAGTGGTATTGTTTATTGTACCTTTAGATACCTTAATTGGGAGATCATTATAAATATTTTACCGAAGTATGAGAATGTGTTTTTTCAAGAAATCCAAAAATCAAACTTTCTCACCAAAATTTATTTACATGAACCCTTTTCAGCCTATAAAAGTTTTGATTACTGTAGAAAATTGCTTATCGTTAAGATAAAGGCGTTTGCCAGTTAATTTTATGTTAGTTTCAGTTAAGGAATAGGCAAGCAAAATTTTTATAGAAGAAACTTTTAGTATTCATTATAATTAAAATAACATAAAAATTGATTCTGCATGATTTAAAAATAAGAAATAAGACTCTGATGAAATTAAATAATTTAAGCCATATAAATAAGATGAATTACCAATTCATATATTCTATAATTGCTTTGTGCATTAAACAGTTCAAGACTGTTTTATGCTAATCTACTTTGAATCTTATTAAAAGTATCCACTTTTCCAGTAACTAGTCATAGTTTTAAATTACGGTTAATCTACTGTATAAGATTAAAGCATTTCAACTTCTTTATAATGCATTCAAGTTGTAGAAACTTCTTTCAAATGAATGAAGTGACCCTGAACGGAATACTTTATCTTAATTAAAAGAACATTATTTACAGTTCCTTACGTTACCACTGTAAAGCTTTAGTCTTTTGTCATCTTCAACAAGTCCATTCAGGTTGTTAAAGACAACTTTAACAGATCTTGCGGATAGCGTGAAAGAAAATAATACAGAATATCTTAGAATACTGACATCTGCGTCACCTTTATGGCCATTGTAAGAGCACTTTTAAGTCATTTGCACATATTCGATATTCCTGCTAATTGTCAAATACTGTATCATAGCTGCACCATAAGCAGTACGTTCTTAAATAATAATTAAATGCATATTCTGGGGCGAACTGGGTTCGTAACAAAGAGCTAAGGCTAGATGAGAAGTGAAGAAAGTTCAACTTAATAATTTGGTACTTTTAGCTTTACAGTCGGAAGTAGATTTATGCCTGACATGTTAAGACAAAATTTCCTTTCCTTACTTAAACATTACATTAACTTAATGTTTTCGTTTTGTCACATGTATAATTACCGTGAAAAATAAAGGTAAACAATTTTCTTCTGAATGAAAAATATTCCACCTGAAATTCCAAATTAATGATGATTTTCTAAAGCAGAAATCTGCTTAAATTCAATCAGACCGATAACCCAGACAGAATGCAGCAAACAAAGAAAATAATCAATAAATCAAGAGGCGATAAGTGTACTTGGCGAACAATGATCCATTTATTATGAGAAATCAATATCTGAGATTCTGAGTTAATGAATGAAGATTGTCCACTTTCATGAAAACGTCACCGAACATATTTCTCTTCCTTTTTTTCTTTTATGCCTGGAAAGATGCATTACGATTTCCGATGCCCCGAACCTGCTAAAAGGCTCATAGAGTATTTGTTTCAAATAACCAAAGTTTCTTATTTAAAACATAGCAAACTTTCAATTTTGTTACAGCAGTCTTTTTTCAATAAATCTTTCTATGGAGATTCTTGAAGGTGAGAAAAAGTTAGCTTTTTCTCTGAAACATACATGTCAGTAGTATCTTGATTCCTTCTGCATTATTTGAATTTATGTCGAATGAATGGTTATTAAAAAAGTTCTCATATTTCTGATTTAGATAAATGTCTCCTTAGGATCTTCTTGAAATTCTTAGGATCTCACAACACAATTAAAAATAAGAAATAAATTTCTTATTTCATCTATGTGTTTAGTCCATCAACCTTTATTTTTCATAGTGCGTTGTCCTTAAAAAAAAAGCCATTGTTTTGAATTGTACCCTGCCGCCCTGTAGATACCTGTCGAGATCTCCCGCAGTTAAGGGAGAAGTGGACATCTGGCTTTTATGTTTTTCATTGCATTTATATGTCCTATGATGATTTTCAGATAAGGAAGATGATACAGGATATTAGGTAAAAGATTTTATTAGGTTAGGTTAGGTTATTTAATTATGGCAAAGCCTCGAGGGCTATCTGCCTAAGGGAGTGTTGCCTTCGTGGAGGACTTTCTAAGGGAAACTGGCTCGTATACACGTTACACATGGGAAAAACCACGAAACCACCCATGCAGCCAGCCCGTTCACGGGATTCGAACCTCGGACCGAACTACCAGTGTTCAGCGACTTTACCGCTCGGCCGCTGGTGGGCTCAAAAGATTTTATTAATAAATCTGACCAACGAAAAGAACATATTAGTAAATGTACTACATTGTATGTCCAATGTATGTCATTAAAGTGGATTATAAATGGCGTGACATTGAAAATTTGGTATTTATACGGTTTCCTTTGGAAATTCTTAGTTTACCTATCCCAGAGAGTCAGTGGCAGTTGCGTGTCATACTGAGATGCGGGTTATATTTCAAAGAATCACATACCGCACTTAAGGAACTGAAGACAGGTAAGGCGTCCGCAGCCGTGCAGGCCAAACGAGATTTTGCACATTCTAGACACATACGAAACATTGGACATTATGTATAATGTGGTATACAGCTGTCTGCCATTAAAAGGTTGCTTCACGAGCCTCACAACCAGGAAGGAAAGCTAGCTACAGGAGCGATATGACTTTTCGTTCTTCCAAACTTATGTCTTAGAAGGTAAGCGAGAATAAGATCTCACACTGTCTTAAAACATGATGCTATGACTCCAGTGGACTACTATAATTTCTCCTTGGGACTGCTGTGACTCCACAGCAGTATATCCTTGCAAACACGATTTCCCGTTACAACGATGAACGGACGTCCGTCAATTGCAATTCTAGAGATGGAAACCAGACTGGCAAATAGAGATGATTTTGACTTAATTCAGCACTGCAGTGTCTTCCCTTTTCCATCAATGAAATCGCTAACTGCTCTGGAAAACATTTAAAGAAATCAAAATCACAGTAGAGCTCCGAAACTTGCAATTGTTTTCAAACATCATCTGACGTGTCACTTTCCTTCATAAAGGTAACACGCATGCTGCATCACAGCCATGCGTATGAAGTATCTGTCACTATATTCTAACTTAGATTTCTTAAGTTCACATCCTTTTAGTCAGTGCGTTGACGTTTTTTGGTTCATTGTTTCCACGTATGCTAACTGTACTGGAATTTCCTTTAAACTAAACAGCGATCTCAGAGAAAGTAAGTCACCTTCTGCTAATCCGATAATTTTTCATTTTTCAAAGTTTACTCATAGGGTCTGAAATGTGTAAAATTAACTCAAAGTTATTTACACCGTATTAGGCTAACAGTCGAGATATCGCTCCATCTATATAAGTATGACAAAGTTTTGTGAAGGTTTTAAATGATTTTTATTAAACTTATAACGTTGCGCGCCTCTAACTTGCACGCAACCAAGAGGTGACTGTGAAAGCTTGTATAAACCACAGAGTCTTATAAAGGGTTTAAGTCCCTTTTTATTCAACGTAATAAATTACAATGGCGTCCTCTTGACGCTTACAGACTGTGCCCACTAGGCAGTCAAATAAAAATAAAAACCTGAAAAGAAATTAAAGACAATATTCTAACTACGAGGCTCTCTCAAATAACTAACTCACCGCGTTTTACAATACGGCTGCTAATTCAGCAGACTTGAAGCTCACTGGAACAATTGCAACTACTTCCCGCCAAGCACATAGGCCGCAACGCGGGGTTCTTCAATTCTCGATTTCTACCTCCGCGCTCGCTAAGTAAGAATAACTCTCTCAATTTACATATTCTGGCATTGGCAGTTCCAGGGGAAACTAAGGCTTGACAGGAAAGATAGTTTAAACTTAAAATAAATGTTAGTTAAAATAAATATAAACCCTACATTTGCCGCTGCCAGAATTTGGAAAACTTGGAAGCAGGTCCTACAAACGACCTGTTGTAAGTTTATCTAATTCTGAACTAACTGGCGAAAGCCTCGTTTACACAAAAAAAATCTTATGTAACAATTATATATTAAAATTCTGTTATTCGTTACAAAGCTTTCTTCTTACAGCCACTTTTCCTGGACTTCATCAATCAATCTTGGTCTTTCCTTCCAGCATCTGGAAGGAATAAGTATCAGTATCTTTCTACATACATTATAATTTACACTTTCTTGACACAATAAATTTTTGTTTTTAACGTTTCGTTTTTCTTAGTTATTGCTTACTTCACATTCATTCAATTTTTCAAGCATTAATTTAACTTTACCCTGGCTCTCCACCATGTGTGGTGTCAAACGGGAATATTCGTGTTTTAGTCTTACAACACTTCCCCTAACCACCATGATTTGTTAGACTTGAACAACCAAATAGACACACCTTACTCGACATTCTACAACTCAATGAGCTACTTTAATATTCTTAAAAATTCAAATGTAGGTGGAGAACCCTACAAAACACATTCATTCTAACTCCCCCCTCATTCATCTTTAAACATGCAGGCTTTCGCTCTAAAGCATGACTTTACAGTTTAATACTTAAATTTTGACTTCATTGCTTTTAAGCATTCACTTTTAGCATCTACAATTTTATGCTTCTAGACTAAATTCTACTTTTACATAACATGCAAGTATTTACATACATTTACAAAAGTTTAATACATATGCTTTTTACAATTTACCATAAAATAAATAAGAGAAAATAAATTTTTACTTTACTCATTCTTCGCCAAACTGGCGGCACTGAAACTAAAATTCTTATTAGTACAAGAATACGAAGTTATTTTTATCTCCGGCCAAATTTTGGCTTTAACATAACAGAATTAGTCTTTCGACCAACAGAAAATGCTTGTTTTAAGCTTTTACACTTAAAGAAAATAATACTTTTGCCTTAGCTAAATAAAGTAAAACAAAACTAAGTCTCAACCGAGACATATTGACTTTCGTCAAAACATAGAACTTCGTACTTATGCATAACATTTCGGAACAAAAGAGAAAAATATTTATAGAAGGTTTTAACTTATCTTTGAGTTTTCGATGCTTGAAATTCCGTCATCCGTTTTTGGCAAAATTGATCCCAAGTTAGAGGTGTCATGGATGTCAATCTTCTCCTTACTGATCTCCGAGTGTCGTCCCCGTTGCTCTTTCTTTTGCGTCCTCTACATGCTGGCCTCTTGACGGAGTAATCGTCTGGTTGTTGGCCTTTGCGTTTCTGCCTGGGACGGCTGGTCTTGACGTCCTCCGCTCTGGAGTCCTTGAATTTCTTCTGTTCCTCGTACTTCTGTGCCTCCTGTTGGCGTTTCAGTTTCCGGAACGGCGGCCTTGCTGGCACCTGACTCTGTGGCCGTGTGCGCGTTCTCCTTGATGTGTAATTTCTCCTGCCATCTTTTGTAGGTGGTGTTTTCGTCTTTACCACGGTTTCTTTACCCGGTTCATCTGTATTTTTGTTTTTCTTAAACGCCGGAGTTTGAAACTCATTTTTTCTTTTCGCTACCGACGTCCGGGTTGTAGAAGTGCTAGGTCTCTCTTCAGTTCTCCATTTCTTGGGTGGTGGAATAGTTGTTGCAGTCTCTGGCCCTTCTATTTCGTTTAGACTTGAGTCCTGCAAGAAACTTTTAAGGATTTCAAAATCATTTGGATTATAGTATTTTTTCACCTGGTCGGGACTTGCTTTACAGATTTCCCCTCTCTCGTTTTTAAGATATAAGACTACTCCTTTGATTTCCTGAATTACATAGGGGCCTTCAAACTTTGGAGCTAGCTTTGCCATAAAATTGTCTGGGGCACTTGATAAAGAAAATTTCCGTTTCAATACTTTATCCCCAACTTTAAAATCTGCTTCACGGCGTTTTCTATCATAATAAATTTTCTGCCCATTTCTTGCCGTATCCGAGGTTTTAAGCGCCTGATCAATTAGCTTTTGCACGTCCTTTTGTCTAAATTCCTGCTCTCTTTGTTGCACAAAGAATAATTTATCTAAAGGCGTAATTAACTTTCTGCCTAAAAATAATTCTGCTGGAGTTTTTCCCGTAGTATCATGATGTGCCGTTCTTAAAGCATAAGCTAATTCATTTATGTAGCCATCCCAGCGCTTGTGATGTGTGCTAACGTAACTGCGAATTATTTTTACAATGTTTTTATTAACTCTTTCTGCTATGTTAGCCTGTGGTCTATACGGAACCATTTTGATATGGCGTATATCAAGTCCATTGCATATGTTTTCAAATATTTGACTAATGAATTGTTTTCCGTTATCGCTAATGACTTTTATCGGTGCACCGTATTTTAAAATGTATCTGTGTAAGAATGCATCTGCGACTGTTTTGGCTGACGCGCGTTTAAGTGGAACAATTTCTATCCATTTTGAAAAATGATCTACTATTACTAAAAGAAAACGATTTTTATTTAACTCGCTCTGGGGGAAGGGACCAAGAAGATCTATGCCTAAAATTTCATTCGGAAATGTAGCGCGAATGCTATTTAAGTACCCGGCCGGGCTGTAATTAATATCATTTATTAACTGACATTGATTGCAGGACCTGACATACGCCGTTACTATTTTGTATAATTGCAGGAAATATACCGCCTCGCGTACTCTTTTTATAGTCTTTCTGACCCCGAGGTGGCCCGCTGTTTTTTTTTCGTGCAACTCCTTCAAAATGCTTAATCGAAGCGAGGCTGGGATGACTGGCTTATACTCAAGATTTTCGTTTGTTGTTTTCGTATAGAATAATAAATTATCTATTATTTCATAGTTTTTTGCTCTATTTCTTATCGCATCGATATCTGTGTGCTCAAAGTTTTCGGGGTCTTTCAAAGAGGCATAGATATTTCCAAATTCAGGATCAGCTTTCAGTTCAGTAATAACCGTATCTCTAGAATCTAAAATTTTTGAAGTCAACACAGCGCATTTAAGTTCATTACCTTCATCGTCCTGTTTTATACGAGAAAGTGCGTCAGCTACATTGTTTTCCTTACCCGGTTTATATTTTATTGTGATATTATATTCTTGGAGTTTTAAAGCCCATCTTATTAACCTGGGCGTTAGGTTTTTTCCCGAGTAAAGTCTACCAACAGCCGCATGATCCGAAAAGACTGTTACTGGCGATTTGCCGAAATAAACTCGAAATTTGTGTACAGCCATTAATACGGCTAATGTTTCTCTTTCTGTAGCTGTATAATTCCTTTGTGTTTGATTCAATGTTTTACTAAAAAATGCCAGCGGATGGTTATTTTGCATAAGAATCGCACCCACCGCATAGTCTGATGCATCTGCCGCAATTTCCAGGTTTTCGTCCCCCTCAGGGAATTTTAAAACAGGGGCATTAATAAGCGCTTCTTTTAATCTTTCAAAAGCTGTGTTAGCTTCAGCTGTCCACGTAAATTTACTCTTTTTTCTTTTGATTACTAAGAGTGGTTCAACAATATTAGCGAAATCTTTTATGAAAGATCGATAGTAAGAACATAGTCCAAGGAAAGACGAAAGTTTCTTGGCGGTGTTGGGCGGTGGGAAATTCTTAATAGCTTTTATTTTTGAATCTTGCGTTTCTATACCCTTTTGCGAAATTTTATAACCGAGATATTTAAGTTCTTTAGTTGCGAACTTGCATTTTGAGGCGTTAATTGTAAGACCAGCCTCTTTTAATAATTTAAAAACTTGTTCGAGGTCATTAATGTGTTGTTCCAACGTACTACTCGTTATAATTATATCATCTAGATAAATTAAAGTTGATTTTCCTAGGAGAGGCTTTAGAACAATGTCCATAGCTCTCTGGAAAGTTGATGGGGCCCCACACAACCCGAAGGGCATGCGTAAAAATGCATAAGTGCCCGATTTTGTTATAAACGCGGTTTTATGTATATCTTCGGGTCTTATAGCTATTTGATAGTAGCCAGACGTTAAGTCCAAAGTAGACATATATCTCGTCGATTTGATCTGTCTAATGATCTCGTCTATAACCGGCAAAGGGTAAACTGGAAATTTAGTTATGCTATTTAATTTTCTATAATCGATAGCAAACCTCCAAGCCCTTTTATCCGAAGGAGGAAACTCGTTCTTTTTCCTACATAGTACGACTGGACTCGCGTATTAACTATTTATGGGCGTTATTATTTTATTCTTTAACATCTCCTGAATATGTTCTTCGATGATTAAGTCTTTTTGTTTATCATAGCGATACGGTTTAGTCCTACAAGGTTTTTCGGCATTTAATTGAATCTTGTGAGTCACGATCTGACAGTTTCCCGGTTTTTCTGAAAACAAATGAGAAAAATTACTCACCACTTGCTGTATTGCTTTACTTTCCTGGTCATTCAGATGGCTAAGGTCCAATTCAGGTGTCTCCGCCGGTTCCACCACCCTCTGGTCCATCTCCAGCACCACGGAACTATCTTGAAAATTTAATTTGACCCTCGCGGCCCTTAAAAAGTCCATACCTAAAATAAGAGAGTGTTGGAGGTCTTTCACCACAAAAATTAATACTTTGAGATTTTCCTCTTTTATCTGTAAGTTTAATGATACTTTCCCGATGCAGTGACATGTTTTTCCTTGCACCGCTATAATTTCCGTATTTCTGGTTTTGAATAGTCGTATCCTATAAAAGTTCTTTTTGAAAAACTTTTCACTCATGAAATTTCCTTCTGCCCCTGTATCGATGAGGGCTTCTACTGGTACATTGCCAACCAGGACTTGTATAATTGGTAGCTGTGAGTTTTTTACGATGACTGTATTTAGATGTCTATTTGAGGGTTTTTCTAAACCTTCCGGGGTCTGGACCCTCCCTTTCACAGGCCCCTCTAGTCGTTTAAAGCTTTCCTTTCAATCTGTGTCTTCTGGGTACGCGGATGGTTATTTTCAAATTTTCTTTTTGGGCCTTGAACTTCGAGTTTCGATGCGTTAGCTTGATAGTTCTTTCCCCCATATGAGCGATTTCCATTTCTGGTTTCCTCCTTCCTTCTGGTACTTTGAGAATATGTTTCCCCTCTCGCTCTTTCCGCTATTCTGCGATTTTAAAATTTCACCGCCAATTCGAAAAGTTCCTGCAATGTGGTTGGGTTTCTAATTTCAAAGTAGTCTTGAACAGCGGGTAACAATCTTGGTAATATTATTTCAATTATCTCCGCATCGGGTTTTTTCCCATACAACATATCCGTTAGCTTGATTTTTCGTAAAATAAAGTCCGTCAATTGTGCTGTATCCCGTTGATAGAAACTATATAGCTCGGCTTCCAGCCGTGCGCGATCTTTCACTATGGGGAAGGCCTTTACTAACGATTTTTTGAAATTTTCAAAAGTATACGTCGGGCTTCCAAATTCACCTAGAAGAAATTTGCCTATATTTTTTCACCATAGCGCGGCCTGTCCTCTTAGTGCTGATGTGGCGATAGCAACTTTTTGTCTTTCAGGCACAGGATAGAGCTGAAAGTGGTTTTCTATACCCTCTAAAAATACGGACACCGAATTTTTTCCGTCGAAATAGACGTTTGGCTTGATTGATGCTCTCAAAGTCTGGACCAGGTATCCAAATCCTTCTAACTGCGTTGTCATTTCTTGGTGTTGTCCAGCGGCTTCCATCCAGTTTTCGGCCATTTCAGTTCGATAAGTGTTCGGGCGCCAATATAACGTTGCGCGCCTCTAACTTGCACGCAACCAAGAGATGACTGTGAAAGCTTGTATAAACCACAGAGTCTTATAAAGGGTTTAAGTCCCTTTTTATTCAACGTAATAAATTACAATGGCGTCCTCTTGACGCTTACAGACTGTGCCCACTAGGCAGTCAAATAAAAATAAAAACCTGAAAAGAAATTAAAGACAATATTCTAACTACGAGGCTCTCTCAAATAACTAACTCACCGCGTTTTACAATACGGCTGCTAATTCAGCAGACTTAAGCTCACTGGAACAATTGCAACTACTTCCCGCCAAGCACATAGGCCGCAACGCGGGGTTCTTCAATTCTCGATTTCTACCTCCGCGCTCGCTAAGTAAGAATAACTCTCTCACCGAACTCGTTTCCTTCTATTTAAATCATACTACTTCCGCTGATAATTTGAATGCTTGCGCGTTCTACTCAAATTTACATATTCTGGCATTGGCAGTTCCAGGGGAAAGTAAGGCTTGACAGGAAAGATAGTTTAAACTTAAAATAAATGTTAGTTAAAATAAATATAAACCCTACAAACTAAAATAGAAGTTTTGTAGTAAAACACTCAAAGAGTTAAGATAATAAGATTTTGATTATCAAAGTTTTTAGCTTCAGGGTTTTTTTTTTTTTTTTTTTTTTTTTTTTTTTTTGTCACGGCACCGAATAAGAGGAAGTTAAGTATACAGGCAGTTTAGACAGGGGCGTTTTTTAGTTTAGAAGTTTAATTTAAAAGTAATTTTAACCAATAATGTTTTTTTGACGTAACAGAATACCAACAAGACACGCAGTAAAATAGATAAACTTATATGTGGCTGAGGTAATTTGAAAGATATGATTTAATAAAATATATATTTTAAAAAATTAAAATGATTTCTAAGCCCATTGTACAATGTGTTTAAATATAGTTTAAGATGGTTAAAAGAATGACGATGTGTGCAAACTTCAGGTAAATATTGATAGAAAACTAAATACAGCTCGAAAAACATTTCTCTTAGTATTTTAATAATGCATACGATGTTCATTAAGTTATATTATAAAGCATAGAATATATTTAGATAGCGTTAATAAAGTTAATTATTATTTAAACTAAATTGCTGGAATTCCAAAGAATAAGTCCACAAAATTGAAATTCCATTGAAAAGTCTGAAATAAATTATGATTAGTTTTATAAAAGCAAACTATTTGCTAGCGTAAATTTTCGGACTAGTACTCGAAATATTTCTATTATTTTATTCCATAAAACTGTAAATGTAAATTTAATGTAGTCTTTTATTTCATATACTAGTTTCGAATTTTTCAGTTGCTTAGAGAGGCCTTCTGTTACATTTTTTCTCAAATTAATAGCAAGAATTGATAGTATTGAAGAGAAAATATATATATATATGTGTGTGTGTGTGTGTGTGTGTGTGTATTTAAATATCAAATTTCATATACTTTCTATATGATTTCTAATTTACGGCAAAGAGTGAGTGAGCGCATTAGGGGCAATATCCCCTAATGCGCCAAATTCTCAAATAAATTCTGAGCTGTGTATGACCTCTATAATTATTGGCAACCTGCCACATATTCTGACGAATGAAGACTTTAGTCTACTTACTGAGAATTTTTGGCCCCTGTACAGGAAGCATAAAGTTTCATTTCCGATGTGACTTACCTTTTGTACCGGTTTTAGAATTCTGAAGCTATGTTTTGTATTAATAATCACGGTTTCATAAATATTTATGTCTAATACTTTTAGAGAATTTATTTTTTCATTTAATTTATATGTATTTATCAAAAAATAAATGTAACGTTACGCACGCCAACTTAACACCTATAATTTAACAGCTTATAAATTTTACCTTTTGTAACACGAGAGCAAAACAGTGTTTGATCAAACGAATAAAACCTTAGTTTACTTGAAAGTTTAAACTTAATTTAAATTTTATTAGTTTCTTAAACGGCCTTTATGTGAACGTATTTTAGAATAGCGTATTTATTAATTAAAGAAGAGCCTTATAGTTTGTCTACTTGTAAGGCCGGGTGTTTTCCCCTGTATACATCAGCTATAATAACACACGATTTGTAGGTCCTAGACGGTTTAATATTTGAGAAGAATGTTAAACATCTCACTGCCTAGACTCGAACACGGTCAATCCGAATATCGAACGGACATATGAGGAACAAATAGGAGAATGGAACGAGTCGAAGAACAAATGGAAGGAGGCTTTAATGCTTTACAGTTTAGATAAATATTTGTGTATTATTTTGTTCATAGTTATTAGTCCAAAGTAGCTTTAGCTCAGAAGGGCTGTTAGCTTTGTTTGGTCATTTTGCGTTTATTCACTATAAAAGTCTGAATCACTTTTCAAAGTTTTGCCACCAAATACTATAAGAGCCCTGCATTATATTTAAAGAAATTAAATAATGGAGAATCAGCATGAATGTATGTATGTTTTTCGCATTATGAAAAAAAAGGTACCTAGAGACAGCTTAAATTTGAAAGTTGTTTCATTACCTATTTCATGTTTTGTAAAGTTTTTAACGAATTTTTTATTAATAAACTCAACGATTTCAAAGCTTTGCATTAACATTAACATCGCGTGTATCTTCCCCCAAACGTGGATATTTCATGCGCGAGGTTTCTTCTTTCCTGATATTGCTGTTGAACTGAATTTTATTGTTTAAGTGCGAAGAACCTGATATTTAATAAATAAAGGTAACGCACAAAACGTTAAAAAAACGCCCCTTTGGGCGTAATATAAAATCTGAAAGTTTTCAGTTTTTTAACTTCTAAAATATTTTTATTAAATGATTTTAAAGAGACTCAGCATGGGTTTTAACTACATTTAAAAGTTGTAAAAATTAATTAGTTACTCACTTAGTTACGTGAAGAAGAACTTTAGAAAGCTTTCAAATTTTATAGCGAAACAGAATGTATTTAAGGTCAATCTACTCGAATGTTTATGCCCATTAGATGCTATCCGAAAATTTTAGGCTAGTTCGGGTATCTCAGTTTCTAAGTACACCTACCTTTGAAACTCAAAATGTTCGAATCCTAGCTAACGTCAAGAACAAATACTGAAAATTAAACTGAATGAAGCTTAAAACTTCCGTAGAGTGAGCTCGAAAGCTTCTTGAAATATAAGGATGAATATAAGGAAGTATATTTATTGCAGGAATCAAACTTACTTATCAAACTTAGTTTTACCCGTAATAAACTCAGTGCATCAAAATTGTTTTATAAGAACATCTAGATAATCGTCAGCTAAATTGAATTTTCATTTCCTAAATGACATGCATGTAAAATATACTTCTAATGAGAAAACTTTAAGATTTTTAACCATAAAATTAACAGAGAGCAAGCATTGTAACTCTGTAAGCATGAATATATACCTTGCATCAATAAAAGTATCGTGCCACTAAAAATGAGATGAATTATTTGTCAACAAAAGCTAATATTAAATTTATGCGTTAGTACAAGGAATAATTTTAAAAATTAATCTACTTTATGACCCGTTATATGTTATAAAATAGATTATCCATAATAAAATTTTTTCTCTGCAATACTATCAATTCTTGCTATTAATTTGAGAAAAAAAATGTAACAGAAGGCCTCTCTAAGCAACTAATGATTCAAAACTAGTATATGAAATAAAAGATTACATTAAATTTACATTTACAGCTTTATGGAATGAAATAATAGAAATATTTCGAGTACTAGTCCGAAAATTTACGTTAGCAAATAGTTTGCTTTTATAAAACTAATCATAATTTATTTCAGACTTTTCAATAGAATTTCAATTTTGTGGACTTATTCTTTGGAATTCCAGCAATTTAGTTTAAATAATAATTAACTTTATTAACGCTATCTAAATATATTCTATGCTTTATAATATATGCATTATTAAAATACTAAGAGAAATATTTGTCGAGCTGTATTTAGTTTTCTATCAATATTTACCTGAAGTTTGCATACATCGTCATTATTTTAACCACGTAAAGTATATTTAAACACATTGTACAATGGGCTTAGAAATCATTTTGATTTTATAAAATATATATTTTATTAAATCATATCATTCAAATTACCTCAACCACATATAAGTTTATCTCTTTTACTGCGTGTCTTGTTGACATTCTGTTACGTCAAAAAAACATTATTGGTTAAAATTACTTTTAAATTAAACTTCTAAACTAAAAAAGCCCCTTTCTAAACTGCCTGTCTACTTAATTTCCTCTTATTCGGTGCCGTGA
This sequence comes from Stegodyphus dumicola, assembly GCF_044657685.1. Taxonomy (NCBI): domain Eukaryota; kingdom Metazoa; phylum Arthropoda; class Arachnida; order Araneae; family Eresidae; genus Stegodyphus; species Stegodyphus dumicola. The sequence continues at coordinate 107,274,559 of NC_140777.1, forward strand.
CAAAAAAAAAAAAAAAAAAAAAAAAAAAAAAAAAAAAAACCTGAAGCTAAAAACTCTGATAATCAAAATCTTATTATCTTAACTCTTTGAGTTTTTTAATACAAAACTTCTTTAGGTTAAACCAAATTCACTTAAAACCATCAACTCTTGAAAAATAAAGTTTATATCATATCATCGCTCAACTCTTTAGATCGAAAAATGAAAAGAAAATAATCCTCTCTGGTCTTTTGGTAAAAGTCAAAGATTATTTATCAAAACAAAATGTAAAAATGCATTTCCACGACAATTTCGTCAATCTGCTATCTCTCACTAAAATAAAACTAATTCAGATCTCCAACCTGAAAATATATAAATATCTATACAACTCTAGAGATAGCCCTAAGACACTTTACATTCAAAATGCAACACAGAACTCTTCAAAATACCAGGGAAACGTAAATCTCACACCAAAGAACTTTAATCACCAATTCAAAAAGTTAAGTAAGCCTATCGTATAGTCACAAACACTTAAAACTACTTTTTCTTACTTATTTAAACTTAAACTTTAACCAGGTTCTAATTGAAAGTAACCATAATTTTCGTAAGAATCATTTGGGTGACCTACAGACAAAAGATTTAACTGCTGCTATTGTCTGCCTCCCACAAAGTAAATTACTCAGTTTTGAAGACTAAGAATTCTTAATTCCCACTTGAAAACTGAGCCTTTCCCAATTTTTACAAAATAGTAATACTTAGGCTGGAAACATTTGATTCTAATCATTTTGAAAAATAAACACATGACACCAACAATTTTGAATTTAAAAAAAATATAATGGCAGAATACTACAAATACATTTTACTATTGTCTGTTTTCCTCGAATCTATCTGCATCGGATCAGCCAAGGGATAAGGAATATTAGCCTCTCCCTCGGTATCCTCCACGACATCCTCCATCATCAGATTCATAATCTCGGGACACTGATGATAATGTTTCATCCAACTGACATTGATAAATGGTATCACTTTTACGCTTACCCGGAATCTCTACAGTACAGTTGATTTCGGAAATCACACTAATTCCATTTTCTGGCTTTATACAATTTACCACCATTTTGTGAGGCTTAGACAAAAAAAAAAGGCTAAAACAAACAGGAGATCGCCGATCTTAAACATTCTCATACCAGTTTTCTTTTACTCTGGCACTCTTTCATCCTCTCTAACGCCAGCTCCTTACACTTTTTAATCTATTTGTCAAGTCTAAAACATACTCGACCACTGTGGATTCTGAACTTTCCTCTTCTAGTCAATTTTCGTACACGATCGTTTGGGGCGTTCTCAAGTTTTTCCCGTGTACTAACTCACAGGGACTAAAACCTCTGCTCTCATGGCTGGCAGTTCTGAGAGCAAACAAAGCACAGTGCAAACATTCCTCCCGGTCCTTCCATCTTCCAAACACAAAACTCTCAATGCACTTTTCAAGGTGGAATGCAACTTTTCAATAGAATTTCTTTGAGGTTTACACAACGAAGAACGAAACACTTTAATCCCGAATTTACTAAAACATTCAGAGGTAAGTTCACTAATATAACCAAATCACACTGAATCACTTTAGGGTAACCTGATCTAGAAACGATTTGTTCTAAAGTTTGAATTACACACTTAGAGCATACATTATGCACATGAATGGCATCTGTATATTTGGAAGCAACACAAAGTGACGTAATTAAGCATTTATTTTCACGCGAACTAGGGATCTTAGGTCCTACTGCGTCAATATTTAATCTGCTACATTTCTGATATAACGGGCACAAACTTCATTGGACCTTTCTTTTTATCCCTATTGTGACTTACACACTGACAAATACCGCATGTCCACACAAATTCTTCAATTTCCTGGTAACAGTTAGGCCAGAAGTAGTGTATCAAAATTCTATCCTTGGTTTTTGTCATCCCTAAATGACCAGGGATTTCCTTGTGGCATCACTTCAAGATCCTTTCTCTAAAATCAAGAGACACAAAGAGCTGAAGCTTATCTTGCCCTTTCGTAGAACCTGCTAATCTGACTAGCTTTCCCTTTACAATTCCAAAATGTTTTCCCCCTTTTGCTTTCCCCTTTCTTCCACAGGGTCGCTAAACTAGTGCATGCCTTTTGCGCTTCCTCGAATTCTGTTGGCGAAATATCCACAAGTATAGACCTTTCTTCTGACCTGATGACTGGAATTTCAATGGACTCCTCTGTATTTCTTGTTAATTTCTTTCTTATGAAATCTCATTATTCACAGCACTTTCATTTCTTATCGCTTTCTCATATTCCGATCTGGAATCTAAATGTTCCGCGCCCGCCCACTGTAAACTTCTGCGCGCTTGCGCCTGACTACGGGTTTCCACATTATTAAAATCCACAAAGTCCATTCGTATCCTAATTTCCTCTATCAACTGCGCAGTTTTATTTCCTAACAAGTAACACTCTTTATCTAACTCCATTGGAGTAACCGCCGCCTTTGTGGTGACCACACCAAAATTACCTTCAATGGTGACTTTCGCCAAAGGTAAACATTTACGTTCTGTGGGCAAAGTCTGATTTTACCCACACAGTTTCCCCTAATAAGTCACTAGAATTAATTTAAGTACTATTACATAGATCTATTCCAACTCCAGTATATCTCAGATACTATCTCTCTACCCCCATTAATTACAGCTTTCTTGAAATGCGGCTCAAACTATTTCCCTAAACTCTCCGCTCCTAAATTATTCACAAGATTAGCCTTATTTTTTCAGTGATGGACAGTTAGGTTGGATATGACCATCCTCCCCACACTGGTGAAAACCTATTTTTCACTGTGTCTCGAAACCTGCTTCCTTAAAAGCCTGCTCTTTTTAGAAGCCTTCCTTTTTCTATGCTCCTTCGAATTAATTCCTTGATGACCAATACTTTTCTGATTATCACTACCATTGGAATTTACACGTCGCTTTCTAGCTTTTTCAAATAGTTTCTTAACTCCCGCTCTCTGCTCTAACATCCTCGTATCTCTTTGCAAAGCCTCATACCTGTCGTATTTCTCTGCTAAAGTAGAAGCTAGTTTAAATTCTTCCCAAATGTCTAAGTAGTGCTATCTTATTTCAAGAGGTACTGTAAGGATCTTAAGTTTTACAAACGTTTATTTTATTTTAAATCTTTACTATCACTTCTTATTTTCTACTTCCGGCCAGAATTATAAGCGTTAAGGTATTTATGCAAAGTTGTCTGGCGAACGCCAAGTATTTAAGTTGTGGCTTTTTGCCAAGCGAGAGAGAGGAAGCAGTTAGTCGAAGCAGGCCGCTTACCTTAGAAGTTTTACTCAGTTGCTGGTTGCCTTCCAGGCCAGAGGTTTAATCCTCTTGATAATTTTTTGATAATTTTTAAAACGTATTGTAGTGTTCACAGTTCTCTGTACTACATACGGCTTCCTGTTAATATAAGGCCAATCTTCCACGTTTATTATTTTAAAGTTAAATTAGAGTTTAGTTTTATTTTTATATTTTTACGTTTAGACCACAAGTAGTGGGTCTGTGTATTCCGAAGTACGGAAGTTATTGTAAATAGAGAAAAATAAAGGGTTTTGTATACCCTTCTTATGTATCCTGTCTACTTCCCACAGTGATTGAACATAGCTTTAGTAAGCTCTCTGTTCCAAGTCAGGTCCTTGCATGTTCCCGAAGAAAGTAAGATGGAACATTGAACCTGATAGTACTAGCCGCTTAATTTGTTCCTCGAGTTCCGTAAGACTTTTAAAATCCCGAATTTCCACCGAATCCAACCAATTCTCTAAGCAAACTCTCAATTCATATACTAAATCCAGCCGTAACAGCCCGTTCTTTCCAGAATGCTCTTCAATTTTTTTCTTAGTGCAAAAGAACTAAGCTTGAATATATGCATGAGTAATTTCTTAACATGTGATAATCATCTACTTTATCCGCTGGCTCTTTTACAATTAACTGAGCTACATCATGAGGTAATAATTTGAGAGACCAAATTAATCTTATTAACCTTCTCTTTTTGAGCCTTTTCCTCAAATAGTATAACAAATAAAGAAATATCTATGTTATTCGGTTCAAAACGCAGTAATATATCTTTCAAATTAAACCCCAATTTCTCTAGTTTGTTCCATTGTCGAAACCGTAGAAGCTAAGCTATTAGTCTCAACCACATTCATCAATCTTATATTTTCCAATTCGGAAGCTCGCTCACATTCCTACTCTGCTCTCTCCTGTTCGCGTTCCCACTCTGCTCTGTCTTGTTCGCGTTCCCGCTCTGCTCTCTCTTGTTCACGTTCTCGTTCCGCTCTCTCTTTTTCCGCCATTTTCTTTAACTTTTCCTTCCTCAGCTGTTTTTTATTTCTGAGTTTTGCTGCTCAGCCACAGCCCAAATTCTCGCCTCGTATTCTTTCGCTGCTTCCTCATCATATTCCTCGGCATTAAGAATAGCCTGCCTAATTTCTCTCACTTTGTTTGGCTGAGACACATTTGTATCAAACTCCTCGGCTAAATCTAATAGAACAGCTTTAGTGAATTTCCTAATAAACTCGCCCATTATGAAAAAACAATAAAGTTAAGAAAAATAACCTATCCCCAAAATATCACAAAATACAAAAACAGGTATATTTCTCCAAAAGTGAGTATTTCCCTAATACTTCTGAACATTAGCTGTCTTAACACACTTAATGATCTCTAACTATTTAACATATACATACATACGAAACGTAAATAAGAAATGCTAATCAACATGCAACGTTTTCCTGCACTATCTCAATTATAAACATTTTGTCCTATAACTCTGGACTGATATAAAAAAATTAAATTTTTCTAAAACATACCATTACAATACTTCAGACAATTTAAGCTGTTACTAGAACAACAGAAAAAACAGTTAAATTTCAATTAGCAAAAGTTTAACCACAAGAAACGTTTAATCACCGATAACAGATCTATACACAAAATCAAACTAGTCTTGAATAACTTGCATAGCCTCTCTACACTCACAAAAATGGTACTCACCAATTTGAAGAAGCCGTCGATGACGCCACTGGCAGTAACTTGGGTATAGGTATCACTCGAGGGAAAATTTCTCTGCATTGAGGCACCAAGTCACAATTCCTTCGGCGTTCCCTTCTGACACACGGTCACATTTCTGAAGAGGTCTCATCACGCGAACTGTCCTTGCACGCAAAATTATATCGTTCTTAAGCAAAGTAGAAAGTTTCTTGACTACTCACATAAAGACTTTATGTACTGCCTTTTCTGTATTTTTCATTCGACGATCCGGAGCACTCACACAACAAGATGTACGAAAAGCAACACACGATGTTAGATGAAATCGAAGTTCGTTCCTAAATTTACTTTCAGAAATAATCCCACCACTACCACTAATTACAATATTTCTACCGTAGTGTAATGCGCAAAACTACTACACAAACCATGGATGTAAATATTAACAGTATACACGAGAAGTAATAGTTCTAGCGGGGCAAAATGTGCATAGCTCCAGTCCATAGCAAAATGTCCTCCAAACGTCCTGGCTTTTCTTGGAAAACCATCTTCCTAAATGGCTGTTCAAAATTTTACTAACTCTCGGCGTCGTAAACTTTGCTGAACTCCTGGAGGGGAAATTTCTCCACTCGTAACAAAGGTTTCCACATTCCGACCCCGATGAAAAGACTTCTTTTATCTCTTTAACTTTTGGAGTGACCTTCGAGAATGAAACCAGAATGATTAACAAAGGGAGCTCGTCTGGAAAGGATTTCTCTTTTGGTGTGAAAGAGGTACCATTGCATTCGGAAATCAGTTATCTTGGGAAAGCTAGACAAAGAACATATATGCGACCTTGTTAGAGAATGTTTCTCGCGTTCTGAAAAAAGTTAACCTAAAGACATCAAATTTTTAATAACGTAGTCCTGCATTCGAATATGGGAATCTGGAAGCCCAAATTTGGAGTTTGTTTTATTATCTATTTCACATTTTATAAAATTTTAACGAATTTTTGATCAACAATCTCAAAGCGAGGAATGGCAAACTGTACAAATTTTTTTTTATCTCCAGCGAGCAAGCCTGTGTATCGGAAATTCTAAAGATATAGTCTTTTTAAATATTTTATAATATTGCTGTTAAACAGAATTTTATGGCTTAAGTGCGAAGAACATGATATTTAATAAATAATGGTAACACACAAAACGTTAAAAAGATAGTTAATAAATAATGGTAAGACACAAAACGTTGAAAAAACGCACCTTTAAACCTAATATAAATTCTGGAAAGGAGAAAAGAAACCTGAAGTTGATGTAAAATAGCAATTACACTTCGAATTTGTTTGAAATCAATATCATTTATATAAATGAACTTTCGATTATGTTGAAAAGAGTTTCTAACACTGGAGCTGCAACAGGACCATTTATATACATGAAATCTACATAAAGATATTTGCACATTAATATTATACTTGTTTTTAATATCTTGTCACATAGATTTTGGTATATTATAATAAAATATGAAAATAAGAATTAAAGTCTTTTAAATTTCAGAAAACGGAAGGAATTTTTTCAAGTTAAAAGGTAAAATAACTGCTAAACGTACATTCATTCTAAACGTTACCTCCTTTTGTATGCAATTTAAACACTTCTCTTGTAGAATATCATGATTTTTAAAGAAACAAATTCTCTATTATACAGCACTTCAGATTTCGTCCAAAATTTTAAAGATTAAAATAATTTCCAGAAGAACGTACCTTACCTACGTTGTTTATAGCTCTGTAAGATATGCTTTAAGATGCATAATTTGGAAAATAGGAAGATAAATGGTGTTTTCTAAGAGTATATGTATCGATTTGATTTTTTTTAACCTTCATCTGTTCTGCATTGCAAGAAAGTAGTAATGTTTTTTAGTTCAAGAGAAAAGTATGTTTCGTGGGAGAAAATTAATGGGCTAAATGCATGAGAATCCGTATCATCATAAAAATCAATACACAGTGTATTCTTATCATAATATTCTAAGTGCATATTTTATTATTACGCTTTAAAAATAATAAGCATTTTTCTGGAAAGTTTAGTTTCTGGAACAAACTCTTTTGAAAGCCCCAGACTTTCAGCAAATTTGAAGAAGCGGCTGCGGTTTATCTCATAAATCGTACAAGCGCATTTCATTAATTATGCCTAAACGCGTTGTTAATGCATTTAATCTCAGAAACTGACGAGGAAGGTCTGGTCTTTATTTGCTTGCGTGCCTGTAAATCTGCTTTTTTTACATTTATAACTTGCTGGCAGAAAAACAACATACACCTTACGCAAAAATCTAAAACACCATAAAAAGTAATTTGCGCTTGTAAATTTTTAAATGTTTCCTTTATTAGCTTGTAGCGCAAGCTCGTAATATTGAAGTTAGGATAACACCATCAACATAATTTTTATGAGATTTATGTGTGCAGTAAAATGTGTTCCAAATTCTTGTGAGAGAAAATACTTCTTTATTAATTTTACAGAGCTTTGATGATTAAATTATTTCAAATTGTTATTATCAGCTCAAGTCGAATGAAGAAAATCATCTGAATTTCAGCAATGTTATAAATTTTGTTTATATTAACCAAGAAAGACATTTAATTTCAAAAATGTTTATGACGATATTAATTACAAGATTAATTAAAATTGCGGAATACTTAATTTTAATTAATATCTCCCATATAACAATCATATTTAGTTTTTTTCTTGAGTTTTATAACATATATTTAATCAGAAGTTATGCAAATACTTTAAGCAAATATTCTTCTACTGAAGTAATATTTCAATGAATTGTATAAAGATGATGTAATGATTGCTTGCAATGATACATTTTTACTGCTAATTCTAGAACTATGGCTATAAGATGTAGCGAATTTAAATAACCATAAAAGAGTAAAAGACAAGTTAAAATATCCCGGCATGTTATTTATATAGGTATTAATTATTTTTTGGATACATCCTATAAAAAATAAATGAATGCTGCATTGAACATTAAATGTTGTATTGAACATAGTTCAAATTGTGCTACTGATATTTTGATCTCGACATGACTTTGGTAACAATTAAATTCTCTTTGTTTCGTTTCTTGCTTCTTTTAACATAAATATTATGAAATATAACCTATTCTAATCAAAAAGTTGATGGTTAACATAAGAAATGATAGTAGATTATACTTTTAATTTTCTCGTTAAATTACCCTACTACATTGGTAATCCCTGAGGCTTGAGTTATCTCTTCTGACAGATGTTTCTAACTATCCGACAGAAAGTATTTAACTTATCTTTCAGATTTCAAAATATACTGCTGGCAGTTAAAATTCTTACACCAGGAAAAGTGGGCAAAAATGCCAAAATTTGTGTTAAATTTGGAATATGCTAAGATACGCAAATGATTAGCATTACTAAGTTACAAGCAAGAGTAATGATACCATAAAAAAGTAGGAAAAAGTATGTTGAATTGCCAACTTTACTCATTGTTTCTTGTGTTGGAGGTCGTGTTATTCTTCGTGTAAGAAGGAAATCATAATAGTACCTCTAGGAATTCGATCACGAGATTATCGTATACTATCGCGACTGAAGATAATCGTTACGCAGAGCTGTTGCTGCTCCCGTTTGTCAGGTTTCAGTATCTTTTACCATAATTTACAGAATCAAGCAGGGTCACATAGAGTAATTTGCTGGACTTCAGTGTCAATCCATTCTCTAATGTTTGAGATGATAGACTTCTTGTCCTCATGAGAATTTGCACTCGATGAGTCCGGAAAGTCCATACACATGGCAATAATATACGGAATTCAACGGAACGCCACTCACCACTATTATTGTTGCGTGGAGTCCCGTTGAACCACCAGTAGCTAGACCACGTACTATATTGCTGTTAACTGCTATTAGACTATGTCTTCATCACTATTCGTTTTAATGCAGCCAAATCACGTGCCCTGAATAAGGAAGCTGGATATGTTACACAGTCCCAAATATCCTCATGCACCATGCTACGAGATCTGGTACACAGTTATTGTTCAATATAATACGAAAATTACTTCAGGCGTAACAGCAGAAGAATCAGCATCTACAAGGATGTGTTTAATCATGCACATTGATGCATCAATAGCTCGATGTTATTCTTTCTGTAGAATCTTGCTTTGCCGTGTGTAATTATGATGACTTTATCCACATACAGACACAATGAATGAAATGGGTATCAGAATAGTGTATGTTTCATCGTCATATCTGCACGGTAGCCGGATAAGTGGTAGTCCCCTACGTACATTGACGTTCTACATTGACGATTCCCGACGTTCTAGATCTATAAATTAATAAACAAAAAGTCAGTGCTTTACTTGGAGTCATTTTTATAAATCGAGTATGAAGATTAATTTTAAAAAATGTGTAAACATTTTCGTACTAGTAGATTTTTCTACTATTGAATTGAAAAGGTCAGTACTTTAATTAAAATCAACGTACATAAATTTTTAAACTTTTGACGAGAAGATTACTAAACCTTTGATTTCAGTTAAACTTTTGATTCGTAAAAGTTCTTCAATAATTTTAATGAAACGTTGCTCAGCTTTAATTTATCTTACTGGCAAATACTGATATGATGCTAGTAACCACTTTCTTAAGAATTTTAAAAACGAAAGCTCTTCATTTTCTGACTGCCTAAAGTAAATAATTTAATCCAAATTTAATGACATTTTTAATATGGGCGTTTCATACATGGCAGTGGTTATGAAGCATAAGTGTTATGACCAGAGAACGCAAATGATGACGTGACGAAAGGAATTTGGATATCTTAGGAAATGCTAATAAAACGTTTCCTTTCAAGCTTTATTCCTTCCTTTCATGAAATTTCATTCAAATATTGCATTTGCTCTTTAAGAGAAGTTTCTTTCACTTAATAGAGTTTCTTTAAATCAGCATTCATAACAACCTGTAATAATTAAAATGAAAGTGGAGAAATTAAATTCAGTGCACTATAGAGGAATTCCTGCAGTTGCGCCTATAATGCAGCAGGTTACATTCCTACAATTTAAATCGTTTGAGGGAAAAATTATTTTAAAGAATAAATGTCAAAATATGATGTTTCAAAAGAATATATATATATATATATAAAGTAGTTAAAGTAGTGAAGCAATTAAAATGGTAAAAAGAGTAAACAAGTAAGCATTGTGAATGTGACTCTTGAACCAGTTAAGTCAAGATTAAAATTAAAGTTAAAAATCCACGTAAGCAGCAGTCGAAACAGAACATATGAAACTTAGAAGAGATAAGTGAAAAATATATTAATCTTCAATGTTTACCATTTCAAAAAAAACTTGTCAAGGGGTAAGTTTTTTAAACTTTAAACTGGTCAATTAATGAGTACCGAATACATAATTCATTGCTCTGGACTAATTGATATATAGTATGGGGGACGCCAAGCCAGCGATATACCATAAATCAACTGATAATACTTTCTCATGCTGACTAACTATGTTATAATGTTATAATGAATTTTAATAATAATACTAAAGATGTGTCGACGGGTTATTACAATTATAAAAAGTTATTAGAGTTATAAAGTTCTCAAGGGGAATCTTCTTGAGAACATATTTACGGGGTGTAAAAGTTCATTAAATTTATGCAGCATGAAGAATTTATACTTGAGAAAGATCTAGACCATAGAAAGAGATAGGTTGCATAATTTTTGAACTTCGGATATTGATGTTTGGCTTTAATTAGACACCTTTGGATTTATGAGAATTTTATGGGGGTTATCCTCAGTTAAGGCCATGATAAAATGTAATGATCAGGAGTACCTTGTTCCCTTCATATACAGATCTCAGAGTTTGCCATGTATATATATATATATATATATATATAACGAATTGCATCAATTTCTTTGAAACATGAATACTAGAAAATTAAATAATATCAGACAATATAAGGCTTAAGAAGTATGAAGCAATAATACACTTTCACTGTGAAGCACAGTTTCTACGTTTTTCCTTTCTACGTCTTTTACATTTTAAAATTCTTTTAGATTGGTTTCGATTCATTGCTTTTTATGTTAATGGTAAAAAATTTATATGACATGTAACTTCTGTTGTAAGTCTTATTTGTACATGATGTAGAGCTATTAGGTATTTTTTGGAAGCAGGCAAGATGAAAAATTAGCAACGCCTTCGCCGGTAATCCAACCGCGGACCTGTGGAATACACGCCTAGCGTGCAGACCACCATACCACGTAGGTATGCCATAAAGGCGGGAGAAATACCTTATATACTCCCTCTTTTAAAGGTCTACTGTGGATTTTAGGAGATCCAAAAGCCAAATCCTAGATGAAGAGAATCATCATCCACCACCCTTTTAGTTCGGTCGCCACTGTAGATATATTAGGTTATTAAGAAAAGCCAAAGAGAGGAAAAATGAGCAAGCGCCTTCGCCGGGAATCGAACCGCGGACCTCTGGAATACGCGCAGAACACCACACCACGAAGGTATGCCAAGAAGGCGGGAGAAATACCTTATAAGGATATGGGGCTTACTTACCAGACAGTTTTGCTGATGCCAGTTGTTTCATTCTTCTGTTGTTTCGAAATCAAGTTTTATTTTTATTATTACTTGCCTTTTGCACTCTTGCTTAAAATTAATATGTAAGTAACATTACTACAAGATGAATCACACTCTAAAAGACAAGCCTGAGCTTTAGAAAGAATTAACAAGAAGATAGGGCTAACAGAATTAAAATTAGTAAAACCACTGGGTAATTGTGCATCAACACAGAAAACTATTGCATACTAGCCGATACGCAGCCAGCCTTCGACGTCTTTAATGGTGATAAGACCTTGTAATGTTCTTATCTCATGCCTGCAAGAAACAGTTTATTTAAAGTAGATTAAACTAGAAAACTAGAAAGCTGCCTGTGTATTTTATTGTATTCAGATGCTGAGAGAAAGCGAAAGCAGATAAAATTACATTAAATCACAGAAGTCAAGATGTTTTAAAAGTGTTTGAAATTTGCCATATTGGTAATCGGTATGAATGCAATAAAAATATGATGATCACGAATCATTTCAAAGAATAGGTAATTTCTAAAAATAAATAAACTTTTTATCCGCCAGACGATACGAGTTAATTTTATGTTTAGGTATGATTGCTTAGCTTTTTAGCTTCTAGGCGGAATCAAGTACTTAGAAATTGGCTGTAGAAAGAGATTAAAATTCAAAAAGCGTATTGAACTCTTACTGCAGGAAATATTTAACGAAAGATGAGTAAGAGTTTGAAAATGATATCTCTGGCTAGAACTCAAACAAAATAATAAACATTTAAAATTTTGTTCCCTAAGTAGAAGGATTTTCAATATCAAGCGAAACAGTTTAGTACTAAAAATTGTGATGAAGGTGAGGTAAATGTACGAGACGGACATTTTTTGGATGCAGGTATGATTTTCAAGAATTATGTAAATGGTGATGCCAAACTAATAACGCCAAAAGGTACATCGGTGAAAAATTGATTGAAAATAATTTTCTAAATGCACATTTGAATAGCGGAGATTAAAACAGAAATTTAAAATTATCTCATTTTCTCTTCAGTGTGAAATGCATTACTCTGGCACACTCACAGATGTCTTTCTTTGGCGTGATACTAATGAGTCAAGGTTTCGGAAATTTAATTCAATTCATAATATTCGTAAAGCTTTGCTTATGCTCAGAACAAACGCCAATGAAACAAAATCTGCACCTATGTTAAAATGTTCTTGAGGAAAAAGTATTATTTGTTCAAAAATGGACCAGTGAAAGAAAGTTTGGTCGTTCTTACTTTTGTGATTTTAAAAATGAAATATTTTAACATTTTTAATGCAAATAACAAGCAAACTAAAATTAGAATAATCAATTTAAGTTTCTGAATAGCATTTTTATAACGGTAGATATAAAATCTATTGGTAAAATATGTAACGTATTCACTCGTATTTTTCTCTTTCCTTAGGTTTATAAGCACAAAGCTCTAATAATATTTAAGTATTCAGCTAATTTTCCGTTACCTCAAGAAATTCATTAAGATACCTTCTCTAGATTTTAAAATGGATTCAGCCACATTGTTGTCATTTTTATCTTCCTGACTGATTTGGTCGTGGAGTTTGGGTGTAAAGGCTCTGCTTGATGAAATACTAATAGTGAACAGCTTAAAAAAAACATGGGGATATTTAATACACTTCATGTTCTGAAGATCGTTACACATATTAGGTTAAACTGAATGGCGAAACAGCAGTGATTATAGCGACGATATAAACAGCAGTTCCAGCAATATTAAGTAACTTGAAGCCTTGGTCCTACTACTACTTGGCCTGACTATCAAATGACTTGAAACCAGCAGTAGTGGACAAGAGCTGGCGAGAATCTAGATAGTGGGAAGTAGAAATGAAGATATCTTTTTAGATATTGTAATGGTAGTATTTCTATGTAATCTTAATGGAATGCAGGTTTGTCTTAAATTTACATTATTGTGGAAGCTACTAGTAGTTTAACCCAGTTGTCTCAAACTAGTGGACTTCTGGCTGCATGAGGCCTGAAGCAATTTTATGCGGCCTGAAATTGCATGTATTTGTGGCAAATACTTTGTTGGAAGGACTTCAAGAATTTTATTTTAATTCTTAGATTACGGTATTCTCATTGCCATTAAAAATTAGCTTGCGTAACACCCCAGAAAACCTATAAATTGAATTAATAAATTTAGAATATGATATAATCTTTTCAAAGATTATATCATACTTATTCGTACTTCTCAAAAAATAAGTACGTTTAGCTAAGAATTTTTGCACTTGGAATAATCGCTTTTGGGGAAATATATTTATGTGAGAACAACTTATTTTCACTGTTGAAAATTAATAAGAATGAACCCGATTGTGACCATGAGTATCTACAGCCACCGTTGTAGAGATGAGACCTATCGCTTTTAGTTACATTAGCGCTACCACATTACCTCGTAGAAACGTGGTGGAAAGATCCATTAATAAAATTCACGACTATTTTTTTGCCAAGTTGCGCGACATTCGTAATGTGTATGGCTGAACGTTTCATATAAACGGTCCTTCTAAGGGCTATTTCTGCTTTTAACTTGTAAACCTGAGCGGAGTGTAAATTTAAAGGAATTTTAAATTTGAGATGTTACTTAATTATTTGATGGATTTATATTCATTTATGTACTCTTAATTATTTGCATTTATTTTAATATTTAGAAATACAGTTTAGTGCCCCGTTAAGAATAAATAAATAACTAAAAGCGGTAGATCACATACCCAAATACCCATTACCCAATATTAAATAGTTCTATTTGTATCTTCCACACACATTAAAACCTCTTTCTTAAACTCAATAATACATTTAGATCCACTGAATAACCGGTCGTCTGTAGCACTCAAGTTTTCCAATCAAAAAAAAAAAAAAAAAAAGTCTAAAGTAATTTTGGTTTACTAACAGCTGGTGCAAATTTTAAAAAAATTGGTAACTGGAAATTTTTAGCTAAATTTTCCGTTTAGGCTTTGCCAGTCTGACTTTTTATTAGACCCACATTGTCTTCTGTAGTTCAGAAGCGACACATGACTATTATGCTTGCATATCTTACTGCCACCTAATACCGTAGACTCCAGTTGCTTACTTGCGTTTCTATCAAATTATTTCGTCCCAGGCACGATAGAAATGAAAATCTATTGGTAAAGTTACAAAATATTATTAACAAATGTAAATGAAATAAATATCATATTTTATTTAAAATCTGTTATTACGACATGATTACGGCAGATTGGTTCTGCATATTCATAAATAAGCTAAACGTATTCAATTAATCACATTTAATTTTTTTGAATTTCATAGAGAAAGAACAGAGCATGCTACTGAAACATATCACGCTGCGTTTCTGCACGCTAGCGATAACAGCACAGGCACGAGGAAGACAACAGTTAACATTTAATTTAAGAGTTCGTTGCATGGTTGCTGCATGATCATATATTATATGCACGAGTAGCTTTAAATTTCAGAGAACATTGCATAATTTGGACTCATAATAAAATATGCTGTTCCTTGTGTATTTATTACCCCAAACCCTTTCTCAAACCCAGTCCAGGAAATGAATGTATAAACTTTTTCTGCAATATGTAAACATTGTCTTTTGACAGTTTAAATAAATTCTATGTTAAATACTTCGAATGAAATCTCTTCTGGATGTTTGTTGCTATCCAAAAATGCGTTAGCCCAAAAGAGCTATTAATTTCGTTTTGGGATTTTTTGACGTTTAACTATACATGGCATTTCACTTCTCAAACTGTTTCCACCAAATATTAGAGTCCTGTATTATATTTAAAGAAATTAAATAATGAAGAATCTGTATAAATGTATGCATGTTTCTCGCATTGTGATAAAACAACGGTACCTAGAGCCATCAAATTTTGACTAACGTATGTCTCCACCCGAATATGGGCATCTGGGAGCCGAAATTTGGCGTCTGGATATTTTTTTATTATCTATTTCATATTTTGTAAAGCATTTATGAGTTTTTTATTAAGAAACTTAACAATTTCAAAGCGAACAATGGCAACACTGTAAAGAAAAACGTTTTATCTCCAGGGCGCGAAACTGTGTATCGGAAATTCTAAAGAGATGCTCTTTTAAATTATTTTGTGATATTGCTGTTGGATTGAATTTTGTTTAAGTGGGAAGAGCATTATACTTAATAAATAAAGCAGGACACAAAACGTTAATAAAAAAAACACCTTTGGGGATAATATAAAATCTGAAACCTTTCACATATTTTTAAAAGTTTTTCTAGCTAAACGAAAAATGCTTTAGAAAAACCTACCACCACTTAGGGGAAATAATATATATTGTAAGCCTTATATGCTAGCACAGTATCCGTGTGACATTAATGCATGATAAAATAATATTACAGCACTGGTTCTTAATAATTTTGGTTTCGTTTTTCGAACCGTTCATTTTCAAATATAGCATTTTATATCCTATATCTTTAATTTCTGTGTAATAAGTGCTTACCAAGATCAGTGTAAATTTTCAGACTGCAGCTCTTTTATTTTAACCTAACGCTATTGTTACGAATTTGGTATTTAAAAAGCTAATGTTAGTTCAATTATAAATTAAATGGTTTTATTTCCCGCGCAGTACAGCGCGTGACGAATATTAAAAGAAAGCTAAGCCGGAAAATTGAAAATACAAAAGCGCGTGCATTAAATATTTAATAAATATCTCTTTTTGATTTTGAGAAAGTACTAGAAAATTCTCGCGCGCGATTATGAAAGGAGGAAAACCTCTTAATTCAGTTAGCCAGTGATTGTAGTTACTTAGTTTGTTGTTTTTAGAAAACTGCTCTTGTTGACTGTAGCGAATTCGCAAATTAGCTTTCTTTAGCTGTTTTGAATTAAGTTCTCTTGAACGTTTGAGTAGTTAGAAGATACTACTGTGATATATTGTGATACTGCACGATTATTTGAGGACATTTAATCATATTTGTTGTGATAATAATAAATATTTGGTCATATTCATCGGACTTGTGCATTCATTTCGTAACGAACCCGTACGCACGCAACAATTTTTGTTGTCAGGAGTGAGGTTTTAATGCCAATAACAAGAGCAATTGAGGTAGCTCATCAGTGCATTTGCTGCGTTCCAAGAAAAGATGGAAGCTGGCCAAGCATCATTTAAAAAGGAAAGGAAAGAAAAGATGGATGCTGGTCAGGAAAAGATGAAAGATTCTGTTAAAGATGAGATGAAATCAGTCAAAGAGAAAATGGATGCTGGTCAAAAATCCATTAAGGATTCTGTTAAAGAAGAAATAAAAGCTGTACAAGTAAAGATTGAAGAAAGTCAATACGAAATGAAAAGAGAAATTGCCTGCATAATAGAAACAAAATTCGATGCTATGGAAGGCAGAATAGATGTGGTTGAAAATAAAGTGGGACAAAATTGAGGAAAACGTTTCTTCTGTCAAAGAAGAAATAGAAGGAAGAGTTTGTTCCGTTCAAAAACAAATCGAACAACAAATTGATGACCGGGTTTCTGCGGTTGCCAAAGAAGTGGATACTTTAAAGTAATTCGTAGCGACAGTACGGAACAATTCTAATGGTTTTAAATTTTTACCAATGCCTGATCATCCCTCACTGAAATTATCTACGTATGATGGGAAGACCACCTGGAAAGTGTATAAGACACAATTTTCTATCGTTGCGGATGCGAATGGATGGGATTCCCAAACTAAGGCCTGTCATCTCGCCGCTTCTCTGAGAGCAGACGCAGCGGATATCCTGCAGACGCTTCCAGAAAACTAAAGACTTGACTTCGAAGCTTTATCCGGCGCATTGGAGCTGCGTTTTGGCGAGAAATGTTTAAAAGACTACAGCAGGCTTCAATTAAAATCCCGTCAACAGAAGCCCACCGAATCACTCCAGGAACTCGCCACGGATGTTGAAAGGCTGTCCCACCTCGCCTTTACGGAGTGCTCGAGAGAAACGAGGGAAATCCTGTCCCTGCAGTACTTTATCGATGGTATCCAGGATCCCGAAATATAGAAGGCTCTACGAATGGCGGATGTACGCCATGAAAATCGAGGCGGCCCAGCAAGCAACTCGTAGAGATCGCTACCCAATCAGAGCTGTGCGAATCCACGAGCCAGTGGATCAATTGATGGCTCGTTTAGATGATTTAGCCAGAGAAGTCAATGCCTTGATACAGAGTAGGAGGGAGAAAAAAGTGGCTCTAAGGTGTTGGAAATGTGGTACTGAAGGGCACATACGAAGGCATTGCAGAACACCCCAGGGCACGGATAATAAAACGGATGATTTGACAAGACCAGTTAATGCTTTGAGACGTAATATTATTGGTGAGAAGAAACCAACCCTAAAGCGCTGGAACTGAGGTGTTGAAGGCCACATACGAAGGAACTGCAGAACACCCCAGAGCACGGAAAATAAGAGAGGCGGGTTAAATAGACAATAAAATGCCATGGGACAGAAAAGGATTGACAAGAAACCAAAGTGCTGGAACTGTGGAACTGAAGGCCACGTACGAAAGAATTGCAGAACACCCCAAAGTACGGAAATTGAGACCATTTCTCAGCAACGACGCTGGAAACAAATTAATGACCATATCAAGGAACGGAGATTGCCAGATAATGAAAAACCTTGTTTTAAAGCACTCAAGATTTCTAGAGTGAGTGGCAACGGTAGCAGACTGTCCATCAATGGAAATATCGATGGAGTTCCTTGCAATATGATCATTGATACAGGAGCTAATGTTACCATCATTAGGAAAGATGTAGCTGAACAGTTTAAAGATAAACTTATTTGGACGCCCTCCTGTGTTACCCTTCAGACTGCGTCTGGTGATAAGATCGACATAGTTGGGAAGTTAAACCTGAACATCACGTTTGGAAGTGCCGCCTACCATCACGCGGCATATGTGGCAGATATTACAGATCCATGTATACTCGGATTGGACGTTTTAAGGAAATATAATTTTTCCTTAGACTTCAAAAACAATAAGCTGTTCTCAGCATCTGAAGACATGACGATCCATCTTCAAAAGGAATCATCGCTTGGAAACGCCGACGTCTCATGTGAAAGACCCTACTCAGAAAGCTGCAGAAATAAATCATACTAGGGTCGGAGAGAAACACCAGACTACCGGCTATTCTCCATCCCAGATGCTCTTCGGTCGAGACCTTCGTCTGCCTTGTGACCGCCTGTTTGATCGCCATACGGATGCGCCTTCATCGCCTGAGGAACACATCCAAGATGTCCAGCCCCGGTTTGAAGTGTTGCACCGTTCTTCACGAAAGCGAGTCAACTTGGCGACGGAGAAAGTGAAGACGAGATACGACACGAGAGCTACTGGACACAGATTCAACGAAGAAGACAAGGTGTGGTTGTGGAACCCGGTTCAACGAAAAGAACTCAGTCCTAAATTACAGTCGCCTTCGGATGGTCCGTACACAGTCCTAAACAGGCTGAATGACGTCGTGGCTCGGATCCGTAAGTCTTCGAACTCTAAACCTTCGTTCATTACGACAGGTTAGCTCATTACTATGGCCATAGTAGTATGTAACGTAAATAATTGTAAATAGTGTAAGACCATGGTCCTCTTTGTTTCTAAATGTGTATTTAGTATTTGATTTGTATTTTGCATTTGATTTGTATTTTGCATTTAATTTGTATTTTGTATTTGATTTGTATTTGATAGCATTTGATTTGTTTTATTTATTACATTTATTGTTCATGTTGTTTATTATTGTAATGTAATGCTTATTATTGTATTCATGCCTTAGTTGTAAGTTTGGCTTCCTGTCCAGGGATTGTACTGCCCGGGACGTGCAGTCCTTGGGAAGGGGGCAGTGTTACGAATTTGGTATTTAAAAAGCTAATGTTAGTTCAATTATAAATTAAATGGTTTTATTTCCCGCGTAGTGCCGCGCGTGACGAATATTAAAAGAAAGCTAAGCGGAAAAATTGAAAATACAAGAGCGCGTGCATTAAACATTTAATAAATATCTCTTTTTGATTTCGAGAAAGTACTAGAAAATTCTCGCGCGCGATTTTAAAATCTTATAAAAGGAGGAAAACCTCTCAATTCAGTTAGTCAGTGATTGTAGTTACTTAGTTTGTTGTTGTTTAGAAAACTGCTCTTGTTGACTGTAGCGAATTCGCGGATTAGCTTTCTTTAGCTGTTTTGAATTAGTAGTTAGAAGATACTACTGTGATATATTGTGATACTGCACGATTATTTGAGGACATTTAATCATATTTGTTGTGATAATAATAAATTTTTGTTCATTTTTCATCAGACTTGTGCATTCATTTCGTAACGAAACCTTACGCACGCAACGCTATCATAAAAGCGTTTTACGTTCCCTGACATAGGTCGTTTTTGAGATTTTTACGAACGTTTGTTTTCTGCGGCGAATAAATTGATATTCATTTGCAACCAAATAGCTTTCAGAACTCATTATCCCACTTTATAAATTGGAAGTCTTTCAAGCATACCAGTTTCTCATAGGAAGCTTTGGCAAATATATATAAGGATAGAAACCAAATCTATCCAAATGCTTTCAATGAAATATTAGCGTATTCTCATGCGTAGAAGTATGTGCATTTTTCTGTTTGTGCCTGCAGCGCACCAAGAAAAGTAATAGAATTTCATTAATAGTAATTTTACCTTCTTTGTAGACTTCTTTCTAGCCAATAAATGTTTATTTGAAAACATTCAAAAGAAATATATTATATTTGATTGTGTTGATTAAATAACGTTGCATTTAAATTGGAACAAATTTTATTACACTAATATATAATATTAAATTCAATTCGAAGAGAATTTATAGTCTTCTTTGGGAAATAAAACCTGAGTTCCATTTTTTCAAAAAATTTGAACGACTGAACCCCTAGTGATTACGGTGAAATATTACGGTGAAACACCAAAATCTGGAGAATGTCGACTTCCACCGGTGAATGTTAACATTCACATAGTCGCTTGGTGTATGTCCGAAATATTTTCCAAATACTCTTATTTCTGATTTACACCGGTAAATGTTGATATTTACTGTGTACTTACTAATGGTGAAGGTTGAACATATAAGAATATTATATTTTCTTCTCCGTAATTCAGTCGCGAAAAAACTCACTTGAAACTTAAAATAAGAATTTAAGAATATAAGAACTTAAAACACACAGTACATTCAAAATGAGAAAGGAAAATAATAGAAGTTAAAAACTTACTAAATTATGTGGTTCAAATCTTATTTATTGAAAGAACTTAAACTATTATGACACTTTGAATTGCACAAGATGCGCTTGCTTTTACAATTCCATTTATTTGTGGAACATTTCCTTTTGCAATGACAGCGTGTTCATATACGCCTCTCTTTTTGACTTCAACAGAACATATCTGTGATTGTCGACATAGACCAGTAAGGGTCCATATGTACAAGAATGTAAAGAAATATTCGATCTTTCACCGACGTATTTGGTGAATGTTGACATTCTCCGGTGAAAGTCTATATTCTCCAATTTCGGTCTTTCACGGTAACATCTACAACTTCAAGCCTAAAAGTTTTATAAAACTGAACTGAAATAACCTGTGCGTTTTTCGATTTATTATATCAATTTTTCTGGATATAGAAGCAAAACCTCTCTTTCATAAGGTGAGCTATATGGAGGTTATATTTTAAGTTTAATTTCTGATGTTAGAAACGTCCTTAGCCCAGTCTTTCGGAAATGTTTAGATCGTTATGTTACGTTTTATCATCTACATATCATTTAAGTTTGTAAGTAATTTTAAATATCATATCTAGCAGATATAAAATAAAATACGCTTAATTTATATTCAATATGAATCATAATATTTGAAAATATTTGGCGCCTTTTTTTAATTTCATAAAAATTGTTTCTAATTCTTTCTGTTCCGCTTCTTGTGTAGACATTTCTTCTCGTTTATAATTTAATGCAGTTCAAATATGGAAAATTCCTAAAATTTTTTATAATAGTTAACACTATCAACATTGAATGATGCTCACTTTGAAGGATATTTACTCTTACATAGCTATTCTTCAGAAAATTGATTGTACTTCTCAACAGAAGGAGGACAAAAAACAAAACTAATTTTCTTAAAGAATGCTTCTCTCACTGTTTGAAACAACCTTGAAACAGGATTCCGACGAAGACAGATTTAATCCTTCATGCGACAGTCTCCTTTACCTATTCGTCTATTGAAATATTTACTACCATACATAAGAATTATTTTAGTTTTTCATTCATTTTAGAAACAATGGAAGATAAAAACAGCAATGCTTGGTTTGAAAATGATGACTTATGACTTATGACTTATGAATGATGACTGAGAATAATTTATTCTGCCTTGATAATTTTTATCTATTAAAAACGCGTATTTTCTGCATCAATAATGTTCTTCAATTCAGTAAGTACATTTATTTATAATCATTACTTTAACATGGTATGTAACCAAACAGCTGAATAAAGGCTATAAATGATCGAGAAAAAGTGGACAGCAAGTGAACTTCATTTTGAATATTAATATCCGTCAATTGGTCAATTAGCTGACAGGATTTCCAGTAACATTTTTGTCTTTTTAAACTTATTTCTTAATCCAAAGATATTTTACGCCTTATTGAGTATTTCAAACCGAAAGCTCTCAGTAATTTTCTTTTCTTGCACGACAATAGGTATAACAGAGGTGGCAAGCAAGATAAAGTCTCCGTTTTGATTTACTTAAGGACAGTGTTTTGTAAAATTTCTTTTTTCGAAAAATTTAATTTCTTAGCATGCCTTCGTAGTGTAGGGGTCAGCACACTCGACGAGTATTCGAGAGGTCCGTGTTTCGAGTCCCGGTGAGGGCATTGCTCATTTTTTATCTCTTCTGATTTTAAAAAATACCTAATGTCTCTACAAGGTTTTCATTCGTATGATAACAATAATAATAATTTAAACAAATTATTCGTAACGGTACTTCTCGTTGTACCACTGTTAAGAATAGACCAAATTATTCGTAACGACAGATATTCCGAGCAATTCATATTAGATCACTCCACACATTTCAGATCTACAAATCCTACGACTAATTGCTAACAAACTGAAAGAGATGGAAATAAGTCATTAGTTACATACGTTCAATAATTAGGAAGTCTGTTTTTAGTTCCAGAAGTAATCCTCATGAAGAATCAGCTACACAAGCACACTGATGTATCGTTAAACCAAAACTGAGTTCATTAGGTACTACTAAAGGAGATTTTCGTCTTCTATTTCATTGAGTTGCTATCACGAGGTTTGCTAATTCTGCAGCTTCTTGTGCGAGATCACCTTTTTTATGTCACGCATGACTAGGAACACATTTAAAGTATTAATAGTTAATTTTCCTTAATAATATATTTTCAAATATTCATATTTCGATCTTTTTTATATTCTTAAGTTAATGTGAATCAAGCAGATACTGCGTGCAAAAGACCAAGTCTCTAGCTTTTGATATGTATAAGATGTTATAGATTCATTATTCCAGAAATATTTATAAACAAATACCAGCTTTTTATGGTTTAAATTCATATTTATATGCATTATAAAGCTTTTGTGATGCTTGAAATGCACATTTCTTGATTATAAATTATAAAATGTCCCGTGAAAATTTTATAGTGTGTCGTGTTAACCGTCTTTCTGTTGCCCTTTCTTGGAAAAATATGAAAATACGGAAGATGAATAATGAAATTATGGAATAAATATGAAAAGCATTATATGTTTTTATACCTTAGATTATAAATGACCGCATACGTAATTTTCTAAGGGAACTTGAATCAAAACCATGTTACACTTGGAGGAAACCACTACCATGAGGTCAGCCTATTCCTTAGGGTTCGAGTCCTGATGCAACTACCAGTGTTCAGCGAAGAATGATTTAATCGTTAATTAAGAACTAATGCTACGCTTCTGGTACCATTTCACAGAGAAATTTCTTCAGTTTATGTTGTAAAATTGCTGCTAAAGTTGTAGAGATGCGCGCCTCCAACCTGCACGCAACAAAGTGGTGACTGCTAAAACTGGGAATTAGACAGAGTCTTGAGAAGGGTTTAAGTCCCTTTTTATTCAACTTTAGAAATTACAAATGCGTGCTCTTGACGCTCACAAACTACGCCGACCCGGCGGTAAAATAAAAATAAGAAACTAAAAGAGATACTAACAAGTCACTAACTACGAGGCTCTCTAAACGTAACTAACCTCACCGCGTTTTACAATACCGCTGATACTTCAGCAAACTCTGAATATTACGATGAAAGATTAACAATTTGCCTAGGCAAGCACACAGGCCGAAACGCGTGGTTCTTCAATTTCTGACTAACTATCTGAGCGCTCGTGAAGTAAGGAAAGCACACTTCGAACTCGTTTCCTTTCTATTTAACTCAGAATACTTCCGCTGATAATTTGAATCCTTGCGCGTTCTACTAAAATTTACATACTCTGGCATTGGCAGTTCCAGGGGAAAGTAAGGCTTGACAGGAAAGATCGTTTAAACTTAAAATAAATGTTAGTTAAAATAAATATAAACCCTACATTTGCCGCTGCCAGAATTTGGAAAACTTGGAAGCAGGTCCTACAAACGACCTGTTGTAAAGTTTCTACAATTCCGAACTAACTTTTAAGAGCCTCGTTTACATAAAAAAATCTTATCTCACAAAAGGTAATAAAATTTCTGAGTATACTTAATTAAATCTCTCTTCTTACAGCAACTTTTCCTGGACTTCAGCAATCAATCTTGTTCTTTTCCTTCCAGCATCTGGAAGGAATAAGTATCAGTATCTTTCTACATACATTATAATTTACACTTTCTTGACACTGAATAAATATTTGTTTTTAAACGATTTATTTTCCTTAGTTACTGCTTAATTCACATTCATTCAAGTATTCAAACATTAATTTAACGTTACCCTGGCTCTCCACCATGTGTGGTGTCAAACGGGAATATTCCTGTTTTAGTATTACAACACTTCCCCTAACCACCATGATTTGTTAGAATTCAACGACCAAACAGACACACCTTACTCGACATTCTACAACTCGATGAGCTACTTTAATATTCTTAAAATTCAAGTGTAGGTGGAGAACCCTACAAAACACATTCATTCTAACTTCCCCTTCATTCATCTTTAGACATGCAGGCTTTCGCTCTAAAGCATGATTTTATCTACAGTTTAATACTTAAATTTGAATTCATTGCTTTTGAGCATTTACTTTTAGCATCTAAAATTTTATGGTTCTAGACTAAATTCTACTTTTACATAACTTTCAAGTATTTACGTATATTTACAAAATTCTAATACATATGATTTTTACAATTTACCATAAAATGAATAAGAGAAAAATAAATTTTTACTTTACTCATTCTTCGCCAAGCTGGCGGCACTGAAACTAAAATTCTTATTAATACAAGAATACGAAGTTATTTTTATCTTCGGCCCAATTTCGGCTTTAACATAACAGAATTAGTCTTTCGACCAACAGAAACTGCTTGTTCTTAGATTTTATTCTAAAAGAAAATAATACTTTTGCCTTAGCTAAATAAGTAAAACAAAACTAAGTCTCAACCGAGACACATTGACTTTCGTCAAAACATAGAACTTCGTATTTACGCATAACATTTTGGAAAAAAAGAAAAATTTTATAGAAGATTTTAACTTATCTTTGAATTTTCGACGATTGGAACTCCGTCATTCTTTTCTGGCAGAGCTGTTCCCACGTTATAGGTTTTATGGACGTCAATCTTCTCCTTAATGACCTCCGAGTGTCGTCCACATTAATTTTTCGTTTTCGTCCTCTGCATGCTGGCCTCTTGGCGTAATAGTCGTCGGGTTGCTGTCTTTTTCGTTTTTCCCCTGGACAGCTGGTCTTGGCGTCCTCCGGTCTGGAATCATTCTTGAATTTCTTCTGTTGGTGCTGGTCTTTTCGTTCCTCCTGCTGTCTTTTTATTTTCCGGAACGGCGGCCTTGTTTGCACCTGACTCTCTGTCCCTGGCAGCGTTCTCCTTGATGTATAATTTCTACTGCGATACGTTGTAGGTGGTGTTTCCCTCTTTACCAAGGTTTCTTTACGCGGTGGCTTTGCATTCTTGTTTTTCTTAAATGCTGGAGCCTGAAAGTTTTCGTTTTTTCTTTTCGGTACCGTCGTTGTAGAAGGGCTAGGTCTTTCTTCAGTTCTCTGCTTCTTGGGTGGTGGAACGGGTGACGTTATTTCTGTACCTTCTACTTCTTTTACTTTTGAGTCCTGCGAGAAACGTTTAAGGATTTCAAAATCATTTTGATTATAGTATTTTTTCACCTGGTCGGGACTTGCTTTACAGATTTCCCCTCTCTCGTTCTTAAGGTACAATACGACTCCTTTGATTTCCTGAATTACATAGGGGACTTCAAATTTTGGAGCTAACTTTGCCGTAATATTATATGGGGCACTTGATAAAGAAAATTTTCGCTTCAATACTTTATTCCCAACTTCAAAGCTTCACGGCGTTTTCTATCGTAATATATTTTTTGCCTATTTCTTGCCGTATCCGAGCTTTTAAGCGCCAGGTCAATAAGTTTTTGCACATATTTCTGTTTAAATTCTTGCTCTCTTTGTTGCACAAAGAATAATTTATCTAAAGGCGTAATTAACTTTCGGCCTAAAAATAATTCTGCTGGGGTTTTTCCGGTAGTATCGTGATTTGCCGTTCTTAAAGCATAAGCTAACTCATTTATGTAGCCATCCCAGCGCTTGTGATGTGTGCTAACGTAACTGCGAATTATTTTTACAATGTTTTTATTAACTCTTTCTGCTATGTTTGCCTGTGGTCTATACGGAACCATTTTTATATGGCGTATGCCAAGTCCAGTGCATATGTTTTCAAATATTTGACTAATGAATTGTTTACCGTTATCGCTAATGACTTTTATCGGTGCACCGTATTTTAAAATGTATCTGTGTAAGAATGCATCTGCGATTGCTTTGGCTGACGCGCGTTTAAGTGGAACAATTTCTGTCCATTTTGAAAAATGGTCTACAATTACTAAAAGAAAACGATTTTTATTTAAATCGCTCTGGGGAAAAGGACCAACCGGGCTGTAATTAATATAATTTATTAACTGAGATTGATTGCAGGACCTGACATACACAGTTACTATTTTGTATAATTGCGGGAAATATGCCGCCTCGCGTACTCTTTTCAAAGTCTTTCTGACCCGTAAATGACCCGCTGTTTTCGCGTCGTGTAATTCCTTCAAAATGCTTAATCGAAACGAGGTTGGGATGACTGGTTTGTATTCGAGATTTTCGTTTGTTGTTTTCGTATAAAATAATAAATTATCTATTATTTCATAGTTTTCTGCTCTATTTCTTATCGCATCGATATCTGTATGTTCAAAGCTTTCGGGGTCTTTCAAAAATGCATAGATACTTCCAAATTCAGGATAAGCTTTCAGTTCAGCGATAATTGTATCTCTAGAATCTAAAATTTTTGAAGTCAACACAGCACATTTAAGTTCATTACCTTCATCGTCCAGTTTTATACGAGAAATTGCGTCAGCTACATTGTTTTCCTTACCCGGTTTATATTTTATTATTAGATTATATTCTTGGAGTTTTAAAGCCCGTCTTATTAGCTTGGGCGTTAGGTTTTTCCCCGAGTAAAGTCTACCAACAGCCGCATGATCCGAAAACACTGTTACTGGCGCTTTGCCGAAATAAACTCGAAATTTGTGTACAGCCATTAATACGGCTAATATTTCTCTCTCTGTAGATGCATAATTCCTTTGTGTTTGATTCAATGTTTTACTAAAAAATGCCAAAGGATGGCTATTTTGCATATGAACCGCACCTACCGCATAGTCCGACGCATCTGCTGCAATTTCCAGGTTTTCGTCCCCCTCCGGGAATTTCAAAACAGGGGCATTGATGAGCGCTTCTTTTAATCTTTCAAATGCGGTATTTGCTTCCGCTGTCCACGTAAATTTACTTTTCTTTCTTTTAATTACTAACAGTGGTTCAACAATATTAGCGAAATCTTTTATGAATGACCTATAGTAAGTACATAACCCAAGGAAAGAAGAAAGTTTCTTGGCGGTGTTGGGCGGTGGGAAATTCTTGATTGCTTTTATTTTTGAATCTTGAGTTTCCATACCCTTTTGAGAAATTTTATAACCTAGATATTTACGTTCTTTAGTTGCGAACTTGCATTTTGAGGCGTTAATTGTAAGAAAGCCTCTTTAAATAATTTAAACACTTCTCCTAGATCTTTAGTATGTTGTTCCAACGTACTACTCATTCTAATTATATCATCTAGATAGATTAAAGTCGATTTTCCTAGGAAAGGCTTTAGAACAATGTCCATAGCTCTCTGGAATGTTGATGGGGCCCCACACAACCCGAAGGGCATGCGTAAAAATGCATAAGTGCCCGATTTTGTTATAAACGCGGTTTTATGTATGTCTTCGGGTCTCATAGCTATTTGATAGTAGTCAGACGTTAAGTCCAAAGTAGACATGTATCTAGTAGATTTAATCTTTCTAATAATTTCCTCTATAACCGGTAAGGGGAAACTGGGAATTTAGTAATACTATTCAGTTTTCTGTAATCGACAGCAAACCTACAAGCCCTTTTATCTGAAGGAGGAAACTCGTTCTTTTTCCTACATAGTACGACTGGACTCGCGTACTCATTATTTATGGGCGTTATTATTTTGTTCTTTAATATTTCCTGAATATGTTCTTCGATGATTAGGTCTTTTTGTTTATCATAACGATACGGTTTAGTCCTACAAGGTTTTTCGGCAGTTAACTGTATCTGATGCGTAACTATTTGACAGCTACCAGGCCTTTCTGAAAACAAGTTTGAAAAATTACTCACCACTTGCTGGATGGCTTGACTTTCATGGTCATTCAAATGGCTAAGGTCAACTTGCGGTTGTTCCACAGGTTCCTCCACCCTCTGGTCCATCTCCAACACAATAGAACTGTCCTGAAAATTCAATTTGGCCCTCGCGGCCCTTAAAAACTCCATACCTAAAATAAGAGGATTTTGCAAATGTTTTACTACAAAAATTAATACATTGAGGCTTTCCTGTTTTACCTGTATGTTTAATGATAATTTCCCGATGCAGTGACAGGTTTTTCCTTGCGCCGCTATAATTTCTGTGTTTTTGTTTTAAACAATCGTAACCTATAAAAATTCTTTTTGAAAAATGTCTCACTCATAAAATTACCTTCTGCTCCTGTATCGATGAGGGCTTCTACTGGTACATCGCCAACCAGGACTTGTATAATTGGTAGATGTGAGTTCTTTACGATGACCGTATTTAAGTGTCTTTTTGAGGGATTTTTTAAAACTTCCGTGGTGTGGACCCTCGCTTTCACAGGCCCCTCTACTCGTTTAAAGCTTTCCTTTCAACTTCTGCCTTCTGGGTACGCGGATGTTTGTTTTCAAATTTCCTTTTTGGGCCTTGACCTTCGAGGTTCGATGAGTTAGCTTGATAGCTCTTTCCCCCATAAGAGCGGTTTGCATTTCTGGTCTGCTCGTTTGAAGATTGCCTTCGGGTACTTTGAGAATACGATGCCCCTCTAGCTTTTTCCGCTATTCTGCGATTTTGAAACTTCACCGCCAATTCGAAAAGCTCCTGCAATGTGCTTGGGTTTCTAATTTCGAAGTAGTCTTGAACAGCAGGTAACAATCTTGGTAAGATTATTTCAATAATCTCCGCGTCAGGTTTCTTCCCATACAGCATATCCGTCAGCTTAATTTTTCGCAGAATAAAATCCGTCAACTCTTCTATATCCCGTTGATAGAAACTATATAGTTCGTCTTCTAGCCTTGCTCGATCTTTCACTATGGGGAATGCCTTTAATAACGACTTTTTGAAATTTTCAAATGTATATGTCTGGCCTCCAAATTCCCCTAATAAAAATTTGCCTATATTCTTCCACCATAGCGCGGCCTGTCCTCTTAGTGAAGATGTGGCGATGGCAACTTTTTGTCTTTCAGGCACAAGGTAAAGCTGAAAGTGGTTGTCGAGGTTTTCTAGAAATATCGCCAGCGAAATTTTTCCGTCGAAATTGACGTTTGGCTTGATTGACGCTCTCAACGTCTGGACCAGGTATCCAAATCCTTCCAATTGGCTTGCCATTTCTTGTTGTTGTCCCGCGGCTTCCATCCGATTTTCGGCCATTTCAATTCGACAAGTGTTCGGGCGCCAATGTAGAGTTGCGCGCCTCCAATCTGCACGCAACAAAGTGGTGACTGCTGAAACTGGGAATTAGACAGAGTCTTGAGAAGGGTTTAAGTCCCTTTTTATTCAACTTTAGAAATTACAAATGCGTGCTCTTGACGCTCACAAACTACGCCGACCCGGCGGTAAAATAAAAATAAGAAACTAAAAGAGATACTAACAAGTCACTAATTACGAGGCTCTCTAAACGTAACTAACCTCACCGCGTTTTACAATACCGCTGATACTTCAGCAACTCTGAATATTACGTTGAAAGATTAACAATTTGCCTAGGCAAGCACACAGGCCGAAACGCGTGGTTCTTCAATTTCTGACTAACTACCTGAGCGCTCGTGAAGTAAGGAAAGCACACTTCGAACTCGTTTCCTTTCTATTTAACTCAGAATACTTCCTCTGATAATTTGAATCCTTGCGCGTTCTACTAAAATTTACATACTCTGGCATTGGCAGTTCCAGGGGAAAGTAAGGCTTGACAGGAAAGATAGTTTAAACTGAAAATAAATGTTAGTTAAAATAAATATAAACCCTACAAAGTTATCGCCTAATTCCCGGTGATACTTTTGTCTAGTATTGTTGTATTGGCATATTTTTATTCAAAGAATACAGTGTAAAATGTTATAATTTGTCAACAAATGTGATATTTATAAATATTCGTACCAGAGTATGAATTACGGTACTGTAAAACTAAATTTCAGTGTATTTTTCGTTTTAAAATAAAATGCTACAAAATCATATAATGTGAATTCTGAGTGCTATAGTTATGCACGATGCTGGAAAGGTGATTACTTTGTTTTATTTCCTTAAAACTTGATTCCTTTATATGCATTTCTATTCACAAAATAAATTATTCAAATAGGGGCGAGATATCAAAATAACTTCCATTTATGAGAATAATTTCAAATATTATGGGTAGAAGGTTCTGTAAATTAAAACATCTAAACTATGTTTCCTGTAGATTAAAAATTCCAGTAATCAAAATATTCACTATGCTTTCAATATTATCAAATTATTCACTATGATAAATTAAATAAAAACATTCTTAAGTTCCATCAAAAATTAGTGCTCGCTTCATGGATGAATTTGACAACTAGACTTGAATCAGTTTTCATTACTTTTTATGCATAAATTTGCAACATTTCTTGACTTATATCAGAATGCAACTTCAATGGTTTCTAAATGAGGAAAAAATGTTTAATTAACCATATGCTAACATGACTGTATATGGAAATTTTAGAAATGAAGATATGAACAATTTGCATTTAACTCATTAAAGTATAGTGCATACTATATTACATATATATTTTTTTCGACGGAGACTATATAAAAGGCTGGATTTTGCAATTATAGAAACTTTCCTGCTACATTGTTTGTATTGTTTTCGTAACTTTTTTTAACTGTTGAAGTACACGTCTGAAATCAATATTTAAAAAAAATGAAGTCTATAATCTCTTTTCTTTCAAAACCACTTTCACGTTTCCCAAATAGATTTTAATTTAATTCAAATGACAATAATAAATTTGAAGAATTCTTTGTTTATTTAAAGATAGATGACCAATGAAAGTCAAATTTACTCTCAGTTTCAATTTAAACACTTTAGAAGAGATGAAAGTTGCAGCATTGTATTTTCTGGGAGAATTAATATTTCTCTTCTACTTTTATGAGAGTTATTGATTACCTATTTGATGTGTTAAAATGTTTTCTGCTGATAAAATTTAGATTCACAGCCTTAAAATAGTTTTAACACTTTTCCCTCTCCAACAGTAACTCTTTCGAATACAGTTAAGATATCAGAAAAGTTAAATCGAGATGTAATTCCCATTACATTAAATATTAGGCTGTTGAAAATGTAAGCAGGGAAATAAAAATATATTAGATAGTTCTGATGTTCAATAAGTCTGAACAGCGCCATTCTTCTGAAGGATTTCTGAATTTCACACAAATTCTTCAAGACAGCGTTTGAAACATCGCAAATGTCTTTAGTAACTTAAATTTCATACATACCTGAGCAGCTGGGAGTTTGGGTTCATTTATGGAGTATGTGCAGCGAAATGACCTTCTTTGTCCCGCTCTGCTCAGTACAGTGTTTAGCTATACTGGCTGTGGTATCTTTGAGCCTGGATTTGAATCCCAGAAAAGGCTTGCTTGTTGTAAGTGCATAATGTCTGTCCAGCATGACTGGTCAGCAGGAACGGCAGTAAAAAAAGAAGTATGGGAGAATTATTCAAATAGGGGCGAGATATCAAAATAACTTCCATTTATGAGAATAATTTCAAATATTATGGGTAGAAGGTTCTGTAAATTAAAACATCTAACCTATGTTTCCTGTAGATTAAAAATTCCAGTAATTAAAACATTCACTATGCTTTCAATATTATCAAATTATTCACTATGATAAATTAAATAAAAACATTCTTAAGCTCCATCAAAATTTAGTGCTCGCTTCATGGATGAATTTGACAACTAGACTTGAATCAGTTTTCATTACTTTTTATGCATAAATTTGCAACATTTCTTGACTTATATCAGAATGCTAACATCGGATTCATTCCCAAAGGCGTTCTCCATCAAATTTGAAATGAAGTTGTACAGTGAAGGCAGTGAATACTGTATCTTGAAATCTAAGGGTTAAGTTATAATGTCCGCTCTGTACGTATACTGTCTTCAATAATATAAATACAGTTTGCAGATAGAATGCAAAACTAAATTAATTTAAAACTTCACTTAAGCGCAAAATTTAGCCTTATACTCTCGTTGCTAATTTTACCATGTTAGCATAAATGTGGATGTACAGACTTATTTTTAGAACGATTTAGATAAAAAATTAGAAACAAATCAAAAGTTTGGAATGAAAAGTTTTGACAACAGCTTATTATTTAAAATAACAAATATGGTTTGATATTTTCAAATTTATTCTGCTTTTAAAATGTCCCATGTAAAAAAGCTGTGAATTGAAGGACTCGATTTTGCGCTTTCCGAAGCAAAATATAGTTATTCTATAATTCAAAAACGTTTTAAAATGTATGTTCTTAAAGTTTCTAAATGCAAAATGAGCAACATTATTAAATAAAATAGGGAAAAACCTTTTGAGTTATTTCTACATGGAAAGAAGACTCCAAACCTGGAAAGGTACGCACTGTCTCTAATATTTCTAAAGTTAAATCTTTGGTAACAAGAGAAAATCCGCCGACGGAGAAATCGATTGCAAAATCTTTAAATAAATCTGTTTAAAGTTGCATGGAAATTGATGAAAAATGAGTTTTCCTAAATGATTGAAAGAAAAAGTTTCCATTTATTATCGGAAACGAAGTGAAAAATTGAACAAACCTAATTCCGACAATGCAAAGAAAGTTTCAGTAAGGGATTTATGATTGTCTCACTATTCTTGTAAAATGAAAAATTAAAAGAAGTGGGACAAAATGTTAAAATTAAATCAACGTATAAGCTGTACGCTCGATTTTTACAGAAGAAATTTCATTCCTTTATCCCAATAACTTTTAAAAAGTGAAACTTCATCGAGACAAAGCAATAAGTCATATTTTGAAAAATAGCACAGCATTCCTAGAAAAAATGAAGATTGATACTGGTGTTATATATATACTTTTCAAGGTAGTCCTGCGAAGTCCCTTTACGTTTCACCTATGGACTGTTGTGTGTTTGGTCTCGTAAAAAGATATCTTTCTAAGCGAAAATCCACCACGTTTTATGCACTCTAGAAAATAGTGGAAGAGGAATGGAAATCAATCCCCTTATAAATGTTACGAAATATCGCTCTATCATAGAAATCATGATGCGGACTTAGAACTCAGAAAAAATGCTATCAGATCGAACATTAAAAAAAAATCCTTTGCATTTTTCACATTAATTAAACCGCCCCGAATACGTTCTAAACATGTGCAAAAATCCTGTGTATTATGTATAGTCTTAGGACATGGTACCCTGTACTATGATGATTAGCTAATTGCTTGCCCCTTCTGTTCCTTTGATGCAGTTACGCTGCTTACGGCTTGAAGACCATTAAATAGAAAATCAAAGCAAAACGGGACAGCGAAAACAAAATAGTCTAATAGTCTGAATTTAAAATAAAAACTTACAGTATTGCGACTATTCGTATATTTTAGTTTTTGAAACCTATTATATAATTAATACTTCTAATTATTTCTAATACTAATCACTGAATATCAGTTAAATTAATGCCTATAAAATTTTCTTTTAAACTTAATTGTCTTGTACATTCATTCACCTACACATATTTCCTGCATATAAAGTTCGAAAACATTATAAGGTACTTTCTCTCACCTCTCGACACGTACTCGAGAGGTCCAAGGTTCGAGTCCCG
Organism: Stegodyphus dumicola; assembly: GCF_044657685.1. Classification (NCBI taxonomy): domain Eukaryota; kingdom Metazoa; phylum Arthropoda; class Arachnida; order Araneae; family Eresidae; genus Stegodyphus; species Stegodyphus dumicola. Next base: position 107,308,678 of record NC_140777.1, read on the forward strand.
GCGAGGGCACTGCACATTTTTCACGTCTTCTGCTTCAAAAATTCCTAATGACTGTACTAGTGGTGTCCGAACTAAAGGACGGCGGACGATAATTCGTCATCACCAGGATTTAGCGATGTAGTCTTCTAATCTCCAATGGCCTTTTGAAATGGAGAGTATATAAAGCACTTTCTTCCTTCTTTCTGCATGCCTTCGGGGTGTAAATGGAAGCGTATTCGAGTAGTCCAGGATTCTAGTTCTGGCAAGGAAACTGCATATTTTTTACCTGTCCTGCTTTAAAAAAAAGACTCCATGACATATTACGTCAAGCATGAAAGCATGCAGCTGATTTAACGTTTCTTTCCAGTCATAAAGATGTGTCTTTTCTGGAAATCGCCTTTAATGAAGTAATAATTAATAAATAAAATAATCCGAATAACAAGCTTTTTACTGCTTTTTATTGCTTACTTTCACGAAAATGAATCTCTCAGTGCATTATACTGCACATAACACTATTGCAAAAAGATTTGTTTCCGCATCTAAATTAGAGAAAAATAGATAAATGTTCCGTAATGACAGGTGTTCTGTCACTGTACAAAAGGCTCAGGAAAGTGGAAAAGAAAAATAGATTTCTCATGGAATCTTCCTTTTGTGGATAAAATCAATCAAAACCAGACTAGGACTTTAGCGAACATTTTTAGAAAGACTCAATGGGTCGATGCAGAAAGGTATCTTTCTTTGCCAACTGTTCTATTCCTTTTGAAATACTCTGCAGGAGTTCAAGAACGGTCAGGAGGGAGGTGAAAGTCCTGAAATGGGAACGAGAAGATTCATCATTACCGCTCAATTATCTATTCTCAAATGGAAGTGGTTTACATTAATCATTTTCGATTTCAAAATAGCTTTCTATGTTAATTTACAACTAAAAATTATTCAGTAATTAATTCAGTCGACGAAGGCTCAGTATTTTAATTTAATAACTTAAAAATCACAAGTAGATGCATGTAAATTTCAAATATATATTTGCCCTTCACGATAAAATTTGTGAAATATTTTTTGAGAGTAAAGTTTTTAATGCATGTTTAAAGATAATTATTTGGGAAACTATTAATTTGTTAATCATTTTAACATTTTTGTAATTGTCCTTACTGATACGATACGCAAGGGTATTCTATTTTTTATTTAGATTTTCTAATTTTTCTACTTCTGTACTTAAAATACTTGTTAAAGAAAAAGCACAAGACTTGCACATCTACATCCATTCTATGAATAATCCTATATTAAAATGGAATAATGCACGGCACATAAAAACGTATAAAATATTTTCTTCCTTATTATCATGTGTCGTCGAAGTGTAACTGGAAAGCACGTCCACCTAGCAATCGGGAGTTCGTAATTCGAGTCCCAACGAGGGTAGCAGCGATTTCTATAATTTTCCGGCTTCTAAATATATAAATGGCTCTACGAGGGCAGAAACTAATGTTTAAGAACTAGAATTTCTAAAGTTTAGATTCTTTGAGATATGTGGAAGAAACTTCGAGAATTACTATTTGCACAGGAAGCAGGACTTAAACTAGTCGATTAATAATATTAATAAATGTATACCTTTTAACTTAAAGCTGTTTCAGAACATGAAATATTATTGAAAATTCAAAAATGAACAATAACATAGCAAACTGTTTCCTATTAATATTCAGAAATAAATTTGAAATGATTTACTGAATGTTTTCAACGGCTTTTTTTTTTTTCATGTATTCCGTTAATGTGAACCAGTTGAATGTTTTCCACCAAGTGACCTATTTCTTTAGGGTTTAGTAGCTTTGACCTATTTTACCGTATAGGATTATATAAATAAATTTACAAAACGAAGACTTGAATACAGATTACACGGGTTGTTGGATAAAATCAAATAGGATTGCGTATTATTATGAAAAGAGAGAATTTGACCATTGTTATATGTATGGTATTTTTCGGTTGGCTACTCTTACTAAGAACTACTTACTACTTTGTAAAGCTTAGAGTCAGACCATTAAGCAATTCTAGCCGGCTTTCGAAATATTTGAAACGAATAGTGCTGACGTGTGAATATCATTATCCGACAAAGGCTTCAAAGTCACGAATTTGCAGAGGCGGTTTGTAAATTAAAGTCTTCGATCGGGTCAAGTGTCTAATTAAAATAATTAGAACATGCTAAAATGATTGCCGAAGGCTTACTTATGCAAGATAAATCTATTAATGGAATAGTTTTGCCCTAAGAATGAATAATTGAAAAAAGTTTAATGCTTATTACCATTAGAAATTTCTATAATGCAGTCTTTCCACTTGACCCGCTACTAAGGTATATATATATATATATATATATATATATATGATGTGTCATGATATTTCATATATCGTGAATTATAATTCTCAGATGTTCCTCTCATATATCATTACTCTCTTTTAACATGGTATAAAATATTGAAATATTGATAAATAATAGTAAAACAGTATACAGGATGCGGCAGGGAAACTACCTTATTTTAAAAATGAATAACACAAATAGTATAAGCGATATCATTTTAATTCTTTTCCGAATTATAGAGAGACACTTAATTTTTTTTTATTACGGTTTAAAAATAATATCATTAAGGTGGCCTCCGTTCTGGTCAATGCATTGAGATAGTCGAGTTTTGAAGTTTCTTTCCACTTTTACCAGCATATCAATGGCAGCTTGTCCATAGCAACTTGAATATTGTTCAGTCATTGCACGTTAGAGATTGCAGATAGCTCCACAAAAAGAAATCACGCGGGGATAAATCAGGAGAGTGCGCTGGCCACTGACAATAGCCTCGTAAGGAGATAAGGCATTCAGTTAAATGCTCTCCAAAATATCCTGGTCCAATGATGCCTATTCTGTACAATGCAGACCAAACAGTCACACGTTCTGTATGGAGGGGCTACTCATGAAACTCTCGGGAATTCGTGCCACTCAATTATCGCATGTTTTGCTCAATGCATGCTGCAACCGGAAAAATGAAAATGAGCCTCATCGCTAAAGAACACAAGGGTCATCATGAGGCGTATTGTCAAGAACGGCTTTGCATTTTTTCGTGAAAGAAAATCTCGTGGATTAAATTCTTGCACCACTGCCAATTTATATGAATGAAAATGCAGTACGTACGTACTCCACGGAGAAAGCGTGTTCCTCTCTCGTACACTGCATAATCGGTACTAAACCTACATGGCATAAAACTTTAGATACCGCTCTTTTCAAGTAGCGCCACCCCATCCTTCTCGGAATAAATGTCGCTAGATGGCGAGCGTTTCAAATAAGGAAGTCTCCCTGCCCCAACCTGTACAAATCAGAAGTGCAGATTCAGGCTTTTGACATGGCATAGACGATATACCTTTTTCGGATATCTGCATACCTTTGCTGAGGTAACTAACTGCGTAAAAGAGACCTTTTTATGGTGTTGTTATTATTACTTATGCTCACTTGTCTGACAGTAACATCAGACCGGGCCCGCGAAATTTCTCGTGGCAAAGAGCGCAAGATTACGCCTGTCGTTGGCAATTTCGAGCACCATATAAGTGACCTTGCGATTTATCTCATTTCGCCCCCAACTTTGATGGACAGCACCCCACGGAGACGGTTCTGAGGGTCTTCCATCCTGGCTCTTTGGCACGGCAGTCATCGAAGCTAACCACTTTGGGCCGCCCCTTTTTATGGCACATGTGTTTATCTGCACAGAAAATTTCACTACTGCTCAGAAAATTAAAATTCAACTGCACAGAATTCTGCTGCATTCAGCTGTACGGAACATTTCCAGAAAATTGCGTCATGCATTTTTCTAACCTCACTTGGTATTAAGTAACATTATTTATTGTAAGTGAAATGTTCTAAATACCTGGTCTTGAAATTAAACGTAATAAAAATTTCACTTTCCTTGGAACTGAACTGTAGCCAACTTGCATAACTGCACAAAATGCTTATTCACGAAACAATGTTATTACTTACAGTATTTAAGAGGTAGTATTCGAATTAAGTATAATTATTTGCTTAAACGAACACCTGCGTATATTTGTCTCATTATCCATGCACTAATATATTGATAATTAGCCTTTTAGTAATCGAGAGTTTGGAAATTACAGGTAGTTTTCAATTCTGTGCTTTGCGGCATATACGTATCCTTAAATAATAGAAAAATGTCAAAATTAATATATTTAATAGAGATTTACGTAATTCCAAACTTTTTAAAACTTTTCTCAAAAACAGAAAATTAAAAGAAGAAAATGAGTTCATATTTTTTGATACTGAATACAGCTTGTGCAGGTTTATCTGAAAATGTTTTCACGCCATTTTCGGTAAGGCTTGACTTCATTCTGTCATGAATTTGCATCCTAATTTCATTCCCCTCCCCCGGGAATGCACATTATGGCTTAGTATTCTTTGGCAGTACCTACATATGTGAACAGCGTAGTAAAATGAAAAATCCTAAAATCAAAAACAAGACCATGGCTGACAGACAGACATTTCGAGGAAAATTTTCGAATTGCAACAAGACAGATTAAACCGGATATTGAAGATTTAATTAAGCAAAAGCAATGTCAAATTTCACGTTAAAATTCAAGTAATTAATTAAGTTAAAATTTAAGTAATTAAGTAAATTTAAGTAATTAAAAAAACTGACATTACTGGCCATCTCATGCCAGTAATGTCAGTTGTTTTTCTTTTTTTTTTAATTGTAAATGTATTTTGTAACATTGTTTTGTATAATCATCTTTATAGTTTTTTTCATAGTTAAAAAAAGCTGCAAAACATTTTAATCCGATTTCTATTACACTTTTTGAAATCAATGTATATATACAAAAATCTGTAACACTATCTCTTCGCTTAGAATTAGTTGTAGTCTTACAAAAAGAACCTCCCTTTTTTCTGCCTTCACTATTTTTTGACAGACATGTGGCCCGCGGATCTTTGTGAATTTATTGACGTGGCTCTCGGGCGTGAAAGTTTGAAGACCCCTAGTTTAGAAACATGCTGTGTGCCATCTAATAATTAAACTTTTATGCTCTTTTATGCAGAATTTTCTATGCTATCATATTGAAAGTGCATCTGTGAACTCTATAGAAATGTGATCGTTATGTTTAATTAAATGCTCTGAGCTAAATTTGAAACATTCGCAGTACATTTCCAGTTATAAATCCATGATTCCAGTTACAAATCATGATTCTACCGTGATATAGTTCACATTCTTTAAGTTTTATTCCAGGGTTGTTTATTGTAACTCAAAGACGTACTAAACATAAAAAAAAATTAAAAGATACTCGTAAATTAAACAAGATCATTTGCATCTGTTGCAACCTTACAAATATATTTTCTGAAAATCTTCTTGTAAGGAAATGGGCTTAGTGTAATAAAACGAATCAAAATAAGAAGGTTTTTAGCCGGGTTTTGTAATTTCAAGTCTCTGCAATTTTCCAAACGACCTCTGAATGTCAAAATCGTTTCCAGAAATAATCTTCAATCTTTGCTATTAAAGAGAAAAGCAAAGTTTGATTGCCAGCGAGTACTCACATAACGACAGTGCAGTATTTCCATGGAAACCTGAGCATCAATATTGCACTTTTTTGTATCTCAAATAAGTATATTTCTTATCGTACTGCCTTTTGTAACGTTACCTAAGCTTAGGGCAAAATGTTATGTATCTAAAGTCATAATTGTTAAAAATATCTTTCTCAAAATGGTAGAATAATTATTTAGAGATTGGTTTATGCAAAAATTTATAATTTTTGATTTTTTTATCACAGAAATCCTTTATAAATCCATTTTTATCATCAAAATATTCCACTGTACTTGAGCTATCAGCTTATTTATGAAATAGAAATATAGAAACAAAGTAGATAATATTACTTTCAAATTAAATCCGCAAAATAAAATATGCATAATATAAAGATTTTGATCAAATTTTATTCATGAGAATATTCGACAATTCTATATAATCTCTTAATTTCATATCATAAAATCTGGACTTATTTTGAAATTTTTCCTAATCATTGCATGTTATAAATGCAGTAACAAAATTTTGAGCGGTTTATCTTAACATCAGTATATTGTAAGTAGGATATATGTATGCACTGTCCTTTTTTATGTAGGAGGGGTTTTAAATTTATAAGTTACAAAAAATTACTTAAATATTTTCCAGTAGATCAACTACTAAATATACTTTTATTATAAATATCAATTATCTCTCCATCACTACCGAAATACATTTGGGTAATTAATCGTTTAAAATTTAGTTAAAATTTATTTGGAAACAGTCCAGAATTTCTTTGCGCAAAAACATTTAAGGAACAGAAAGTCGCGAGCAGAAGAAGAAAAGGATTACAAATCGAATAAAGATGACAAAAATGTATGTGCGAAAAGTACACTTCCAAGAAAAGAAGTGGAAATGCTTTGCGATTTAAAGTTCAAAGTCATATCAAGGGCGAAGAGATTTGTTTCCAGATGTCAAGTTTCTAATATGAGAGTTCTGAGGAGTAAACCACAAAACCAAAAAATATCTGTCATCTGTTCTTTCATTTTAACAATGTGTTTGGAGAACACTAGTGTGTGAAGAAATAAAATCGTTAACCTTTTTGTTTATCAAGATAATTTTCAAAGGTTATACTACAGTTGTTGCTTTCGATTTCTTATGAGCAAACGCTTCTTATGTCGTGTTAGTACCAGATGCCATGAAAAAAAAAAAAAAAAAAAAAACCCATAATATGTGCTGTTCATAAGATAGTACGTATTATATCTTGTATATGTCTTATAATACTAAAGAAATTAATCTATCTCAGTTTCTTTCAATGACATGTTCTCATATTATTAAGCATTTTGATTATTAACGACTTGACAGCATATCAGTTTGAAGAAATTAATGATGCAATCATCTCAATAGTAGCCACGAAACTCGGCATGCAAAGATTGTTGAAGACTTATATAATTGATTAGAATTGATAGCACTATGAACAGTCGTCTGATTTAAAGAGATGTCACATCATTCTTCTAAAGAAATGGGTTTGATCTAACAGTTGTATCAGTCATTAAGTTATTCAAAGTGATAGGTTAGGTGTTTAGTTCTCTCAATAAGTGAAAAAGCCAAGTATAATGATCCAGAGGATCAGGTGCAAATGTTAGACAGTATAATGCAAAAATAAGCAGCAACAGCATTGCTGTCCTTCATTTAAAGATATTTGCCATCTTCACTTGACCTGTATTATCAAGCGAAATCATTCCATGACAATTGTCAAAAGCTTAGATTAGGTTTCGGAGCCCATCAAAAAGGCTACCACATACTTTGCGACTTCTACATAGGGCACGTAGATTGTTGCCAATGTAGGTCATCCTAGACTTACCAGATTAGAAGCGTGTAGTCCTTAGCAAAAAATCTCCATCTTTGTTAGTATTGATGATAGCTTCATATATGAATGAATGTGAAGCGGTTCTTAACCCGCGTTTGTTGCCGAACTCACGCACGGCCATCATTCGGAAAGCTATGCCTTGACACAAATGATTTCCTCTAGTTACGCTTCAAATCAACTTACGGCAAGCATTCACATCGATGATTTTCTCCAGCCAACTGCAGAATGTCATTCAAGTTTCTCAACTGCTATTCGCCAATAAGACGACGCTTGAGTTTCTGGTCCGCAGAAGTATACTAAGTAGCTGTCTTTATGCTCACTTTTAACGTCATGCGACATACCATACGTCGTGATGCAATTGCAATAATTATTTCGTTCAATGAGCATTAAAAATTGAAACCTGTCAGCATCAAGTCAATCATGGAACCCAGTTTCATTAAAGTTACTATAATTTATGAGTTTAATTGGAATTTTTACAGTGGCTTAAGTAAAAACATCAGTAAAGTACTTGAGAGAATAACTTATAAGAGGTACACTTGCCGATGATTTGCAAAATTTCGCTTAGAACATTTGAAACTACAGAAGAAACTTCGTGGACATAAGCCTATATATTCGAAACAATTGAAAACTTTAATAGAACCAGATCCATGACAAACCGTATAAGAGATTGCATAGAGTTAAACTTTTTGAGAGTTTCACAACACTTGGCAATAACAGGAAAAGTAAGATATATATAGACAAGTATGTGCATCATGAGTTCTGTAATAAAATAAAATCATCATTTAGAAGTGTGCTGTTCTGTATACGAATTAATAAAGAAGAAAGATTTTCGCAAAGAACTGTGATTATGAATAGACTTTTAAGGTAACTATACACGTTCTTTGCAATGGTTGACAGTGAAGGATCCTCGAAGAAGGACTCATTCTTTGGATCCAAAGATGATGTTGTTTACTGTGTGGTGGTCTCCTGCAGATGTTATTCGTTAATCACTTTTTCTAGGAGGTGAAACGATAAGTGCAGTTAAATAATGTATAGATATGTGGGACATACGTGACAAATTGGGATTTAAGCAATCAGCACCTGGGAATAGATATGGAGTCATATTCCTTCAGAATAGCGCCCGATCATATACATCTGTGTCCAAATAAACAATTTGAGCTACGAAATTATGCCTCATCCTCCGTACTCTCCTAATATTTCCGCAACAGATTGTCATTTTTTCTGGCTTTTGAGAATTTTTCGTAATAGAAGTACTTTACTGACGACACATCAGTCTTCCAGGCAGTGTAAGAATTCCTCATATCCGCAGACTCAGATTTTCAACAAGTATCTTCTTCCTTTTAAGCTGTTCTGTTTTATTCCTCCTTAAAAACTGACCATTCCATTTACCTCTAACTAATAAAAATTCCTCAAGTCACAAGCATTTGCAGAAAATTCTTATTCATTTTTTAAATAAATAGATCAAAATGTGCAAAATTAATAAACGTTCCAGGTACCAAGAAAATTTTCTTACGTTTATGTGAATACAATGTAAGTTGTACCTATTTCTCTTTAGAAAAATATGCATTGTGTTTTCTTTTTCCGGAAAAATACAAATGCTGGAATAGAACTGCACTTTGGAAGAATTCTGAAATCTTTCAACAGAGAAAAGGATTTCTCAGAAGTCTACGTTTATTTCGCAACAACATATTAGAATAAATGCTTTGAAAAAAAATGAAAAGTAAAGTTGTATAAATTTGGGCTTTAAGCCTTCGGATTCTAAGTCCTTTTATAGATGATTTTCATATATAGAAAAATGTTTGGAAGTAATAGTATATTGCATCACATATGATATATCTAGTACTACTTATTGCTAGTAGCAAGTTACATATTCTATCAACAGTGACAAAATGTCGTATATTTACTACAGTATACAAATGGATACAGGCTTGACATTTCAAATCATAGATATGCGAGTTTAAAGAAGCTAGCACACAAATAGTAAACGCACTCAAACTGAAAACAGATTGAAAACATCTTCTGGATATAAACACCACGAAATTAATGTAAATAAATGTATGTGATAAAATTCCAGACACTGATGTTACCTAAATTAATAATTTATAATATTGATCATTTTATTTATCATTTTGTGTAGTAGCAATGGTATTTATTTTAAATAATTATCAGTTGTTGATATTTTTCTTTATATTTTCTTACAAATCCACGATGCCTCATTTTTAACAAAGAATAAAACAGAGGCAGAAACAGTAATTTAATATTAATTTATTACCACAAAAAGTAGGCTTATATGTAAAGTAAAAAGTGTAAACAAGAATAGCCGTACTGTTGTTTGATTTTCTGGGAAGTTAATAACATTTTCATAAATTATTTTCACCAGCCTAAGAATTAGTGCATTTCATTTCTTTTCATAATAATAAAACTTCTAATAACCGAGATACAGCTTAACAGATAGTGTGGATAGAAATAATCTCTAATATGAGTTATCATAAAAAACCAGTCGTCGCCGCAGAATGTTAAGATGGAATTGGATTAAGAAGCCATTGGGCTTGGGCTCGAATCCCAGGTAAAACATAGCTATTTGCTATTCAAAATAATGTATTTATTCTATTATAAGTCGATCCAATGCAATTAATAACTAAATGAACATGAAAATTTATTAATCAAGCGTGATGCATAAATTTTTCATCATTTAACTCTCCAATTATTTACATTAGTCAGATTCATAATCACTTCGTTTAAGATGTCTTTATACAAAGTATCATCTTCTGTGTCACGGTGCAATTCGAGATTGAATACCATTTTAACCGAAATAATGATTTTCTGAAAGATGGCTTCCAAAGATAATCTACATCTGGCACAATCTAGCCCGTTTATGACGTCTATAGGCGTGAAAGTCTGCCTATTTACAATTTGCTCAATTTGTTCTTGGTGACTTATTGATGACCTGTCGAAGATATGACGAATGAGGCTATTCTGCCATGAGGAATAATAGCGAAATTTTCCCCTTCTCTTTTAATTTTCTTTTTTCCTTCTCTTTTAATTTTCTTTTCCCATCATTTATTCTGTAAACTATGTGACAGTCTAAAAACAAAACGGCTAAAAAGGTTTAGCAGATTTCTGTCTACCTAAGTTTGAAATAAGCATTATAGCTAATTTTACGTTCAACACATCGCTCCGTACTTACTTCTGTTTTTACTCAAAATATGCTTGCTAAATATATTGATGCTACTTAAATATGCTAAAAATCATAAAAAATAAAGTATACATTTAAAATTTAGGAAACGATGTGTTGTATTGAAAAGCATTCTTAGGGATATAATAAATGAGAAGCAAATTAATCATCTAAATTATTGGAAAACACTGACCGCTATATTCTTTTCAGTTTCTCTTTTGTGGTTTGACTAAATTGCAGTGTCAAGATAGTAGTGGGTTTCTTATGATTTGTCGTGGTAGGAGTCAGATTCATTTAGAGAGCTTCTTGCAAACGTGTTGTCTTCTGCAAATCTTCGTATTTCTCTGAAATAAGTGGAATATGTAATGTAATAGAAGCTAATATGCTTTAACTTAACACACTACCTTGAAACAAATAATTCTTCTGTGTCCAAGCCTTCACTTAAACCGGTAAAAATAAGATTTCTATTCACATATTTCTTGCTCTAAGGCAAAATATAATTTTTAAATCTAGTGTAAAAGGTATTTGTTAAAATAATTCAAGGAAAGAACCGACCTAATGCTCACTTGTGTGACCTATAGTCAGCCCAAGCCCACGAAATTCCTCGTGGCAAGGAGCGCAAGATTACGCCTGTCGTTGGCAACAGCCTTGGGCATCTTACAGTGCGATTTAGCTCAGTTCCGCCCCCAAATTTTGACGGAGAGCCCCCCGAGGGGAAGGCTCCGAGGATCTCCTACCCCACTTCTCCTACAAACAACCTCTCGAGAGGACTCATCTTCTCCTACCAACAGCCTCTCGAGAGGACACTCGGCTGGCCGCACATTTAAAATGCCCTCATGCCGCACCGGTCCTATACATTTACAAACACCCATGCCTTCTGCGGGATCGAACCCAGGCCCTTCGGTACGGCAGTCAGCGGCGCTAACCATGTTTTAAAAATGAATATCATCATCATTTAACAGTTATATCAGGCTCATAACTCAGGCAGGAATAATTGACAGAGAAACAAGAAAGATCATAAATTACATTTCATTTGACAAAAAGTGTTCAAATGACTCTTTATAATAAAAGCTACTGTATGTGTCAAATGTAACATATGGATGGAATTTTTATTCCTGAAGGTGAAATTACTTCATTCGCCTCTCCTGTTGCGGCGACGTGTTTTCCAAAATCTACTTTTTAATGTTTAAGTAAGTCTATTTTTACCCTGAGGAATTATCAATCATTGAGTGTAACTGTAAAGGATTTAGACTGTTACATTCATCATTTATGAACTTGTAAAAATTTCGCCATTTTATCTAGCATGAAGATAATTTTTTAATCTGGGATATAGTAAACTATATATAAATATGTGCAACATAAAGCTACAGAAACTGGGGGAAGTTTTCCCTTTTTACTAGAAATTAAGATTAAAAAAAACTTCTAAATTGCGTTTCCATTCAGAGTATCGACACATTATTCTTATAAATTTGATGAACTGTAAGTCATATTTTCTAAGATTTCAGATATGATGATGTAGAGAACTATGGATAATTGTAATCTTAAGATGTATATCAAATCAATTGTGTCTTCAAAACACAATTGATTTGATATACTTTCAAATATACTTTCAAAAAAACTTACTTTCAAAAAATATGATATACTTTCAAAAAAAGTTTACGTCTTCGAGTTTTAAACGTCACAGAGACTAAGAAACTATTCTTTAGAATCCCTTTTCCCAGATTTGACAGTACTAACTGCTTTATTTTTTCCATTCCTTTATTTGTCTATTCCTTTATTTCCTTTATTTTCCATTTCTTTTATTTGTCCTATTCCTTTATTCCAGTATGATTGCTCAAAGAAAAATGAAATATCGATTTTCAGATAATATAAAAAAATATTTCTAAAAAAAATTATTCAGGTTACTAGAAATAGAATGAAAATATCACTTCTTTTGACAGAATAGAAATTTAGAAAATCAAGCTAAACACAAAAATTTATGAAAAGGTTTATACTAGATGATTTCAACTAGATGATTAAAGACATATTAGATTTATGTTTCATTTCAAATGAAACAGCAATCTTCTAAAAGATCACATTCCAAATCAATTAAGTACAATAGCTTTAATAATAACGACGATTATACAAAGTGCTTAGTATTTTCATGCATTTTAAATATTATAGCGTAACTGCGTTATTCATTTAGTAAAACATTTTACAGTATTCATTTGAATATTTATATTTCGGAAGGAATATGAAACGCAAAAATGGCAATCTGAAGAATTTCAAATTACATTCTAACAACTTAAAGAACTTTCCATTAAAAGTACTTAAAAATTAAAACATTGTAATCTGAAAGTTTCCTATTAACGGCACACAATAAAAACATTTTACTTTTTTTAACTACTTAAAATTATTAAAGAAAAGTAAAATATTATTTTAAAGAAAATGAGTAATTTATTGCTAGCTACTTCGCTAATGGCTTTAGAAACACTGTTATAATTATTTCAGAGCCTCAAATGTTCATAAAATAAGCAATTCCTTTTTATAAAGTAAATGTATTTAATTTGCATGAGTTAGATTCATTATTAAAAAAAGTCGAATGTGGCCAGCACATTAACTTTCCCCAATTTCATGTTAAGTTATGGAGTTGGCTGAATAGCAGTGAGCTTTAAGTAAACTATCACTTTTGTTTAAATGTATGTAAATAAAATCTAACATGTTTATTAACTTTATGGCTCAGTGTTAATTATAAACACTGCTCATTTTTATTATTCTATTCTCCCATACAAAGGACAATAATACCTATGCGCGCTCATGTACACATGCATCCGTTCAATTGCTCTGAATATTGAAAATATCGCATTATCGTATTATATCCTCTGCTTGTATGATATTTTGGATCCACAAATCAGTAACTTATAAGGTATTTCTCCCGTCTTCTTATCATGCCTTCGTGGTGTAATGGTGATCACACTCAGCGCGTATTCGAGAGGTCCGTGGTTCGAATCACGACGAGGGCATTGCTCATTTTTCATCTAATGACACTACAAACTTAATAATCACAAAATTTTAAAAAGCAGCATATCTTTAGATTTCCCGATAGAGTGTTAAATATTGCTATACGTTTATTTTTATGTTGCCATACGTTTATTATTTATATTTGATAGGTTATTTCTTTAAAATTAATACATAGCGATAACATTTGGTGGCATGGGCCTTTTATTTAAACTGTAATTCGACACAAAAGTGAAATCAACCCAAAATTAAGGATTGAGTCTAATACATTTAATTTCTTCATAACGAGAGCTCGTATTCATAAGCTTAAGAATCTAAAAACCAAATATGTTTTTCCCATTGACATAAAAGAGTTAATATTAGAAATGAAAATGTTTGGGCACTATTTTGTACAGTTTCTTCTTAAAAGAAATTGTTATGGGCATCAAATAAAGTCATCAATAATTCGGTTTGTCCAATTCGGGATTAAAGAATGCTACGGACTTCACGTAAAATCCCACTTCCGGTTGCCTAGTTTTACCCAAAATCTAATCAACTCTTTATATGAATGTAGAAAGCCTAAATACGTAAAACAGAACTTTTTAGAAGTTTTATATGATTTTTATCATGGACGATAAACTTACAAACACACAGACATTATAGTAAAAGTGTGTTGCGGAGACCCTAACACTGAAAACTAACAATTAAATTTTTCGACCAAAAGCATTAACTTCTTTTGCTATATATACGTATTGGCGGGAGATAATAAAAATAATAGAAACACTTAGATTTTTAAGAAACATTTTATTGCTTTTAAATAACGCATTGTCAAAAACAGATTAATTACATCCGAAGAAAAAGTTAAACATCTTATGCTTTCCTGATTAGTAACATTTGGAGAACTAGCTGTGCGAAGGAGCGTGACAGCGATACTTAAATATGGCAGAGAATGTATTTAGCATCGTGATAACGATATTCCCAGTAGAATTACCAGCATTCAGCGGTCTTATCAAAATGCTCGGAAGATACGTTAAAGGGCTTATAACTCAGCAGAAGTTATCGCCAAGTCTTGTTTTTATATTCTTTCCATCTGCAAGTTTCCAAGGCATGATCTGTCCCACCAATGACGGAGAGGTTAACACAGCTGAATACTGTAAGTCCTTGCCGATGCAGATGCAATAGCCAGCCGAACACTCATCTCCTAACAAATTAAGAAAAATTCTATTCCCGAGCTAAACTATAACAATATTATTTCATCTATCATATCCAGACTCAAATAATAAATAAAGAAGAATGAAACACTTTAAAGGAATGAAGATATCCCTCTGATCGTGAAATTCTCATTGCTGTCCTCACTGTCCTGGCACACAGCTTTCTCCAGTAAAGTCTTTGATTGTTTTGGCATATTCGCCAGGCTCTTCAGAATTGATTTTGTCCCGGAGTGCCAGCTCCTATATCCTTCAAGCACTGTTGACGTTGTTATGGCTATTTTAGATACTTTGGGCCCTATTTGTTTTTTCTGCACTAACGTTTGAACAAGACAACTACAACTGGGAATTCGACCTAGATTTGGCTGAACCCAGATAAGTGAACTGACGAACTGGCTGGATACATGATTCATTTTTGTAATTTTCCCATGTGTAACGTGAATACGTGTCCTTCGAAAATCCTTCACCAAGGTATTCCTTCCCTTGACAGGTAGCCTGACCTTTGCCATCCTCAAAAATCTCCCTGTCCGATGCATAAACTTATCTCCAGATACATTTTGCCGAACAGGATTTTATACCTTAAGTGCAAACAATACAACTCTTTTGAAGTATGAAAAACAATAGTTATGATTTCATCAATTTTCTTTTTGTGTAGTTGGTGTACCTAATGGGCATTATTACTTCTAGGAACGATTATGAAAAAATAGGCTTTGTGCTTTTTCTACGTTTCAAAAAGCTTACAACTGTTTGTCAGGTAATTATTTGTGCAAATATTTATCTCTCGGGAAATTGGAAATTCAACGCTTTGCATATATTATTAGTAACTCCTTCAAAACACTTAAAATATTTCAGCAATTAGATTTCGCTTAGTTCTTGTTAACCGATTAAAGTAGACAGACTGAGCATAGAGCAATAAAAATGACATCGTAAATCGCGGCAATAAATTAGCAAATATATTTCCAAAGAAAATAAATGCTAAATTTACTTTCCCGTCAAGAAGGGGTAGGAAACAATATCATCTTTTGCGAAAGAAGGAATAGGATAATATTATTAAATAGAGTTATAAATTGGCATTATAATTCAGTGTAATCATATCCTTCTACTCTTTAGCTTCGGTATACATTTTCATAAGAAAAATGAGAATTTATCAGTCTAATGGGCCTAGTATATCAAGTAAGGATTTACTCTCCGCAATTATTTAGCAGTTTTTATATATCTAGAAAGAAGACGTGTTTTAGAGGAAACACTGTAGCAGTCTGCTGGGAAATAAATAAATATATCAAATATATATTATCATAATATAATTACGTAATATAATTTTTTCTGTGAGCGCTTATAAGATGTTTATCAATAACAGTATGATGAGGTAAGTTCTTTGATCAGATTTAGAAACTTCTTTCTGACTAGTCGAAAACATTTAATACTTTTGAAACTATTTTAAAATTTCACTAATCTAATAATAATTCTTTCAGGAAATTTTTATTTGGTGCTGCTATTTGGTTATTATTAAAACTGACTGCAATAAGTAAATATATTAATATAGATAAAATGGCGGCACCAGCTGTGACAGCAAAAGCAATTTCAGGGATTTTAAGTGATCGCTTTCCTTTAACAAAAGCGATTTCAGTTATTGAACACTAATGTTTTCTTCAGTTGCAGCTGAAGTAGACAGTGTGTCATTCTTTCCCTTGTATAAACTCTTCATTACTCTAGTGCACATAATGCAAGCAAGCTCTGGAATCCTCAGAAAATTAAAAATATGAAGATAACAACTGACATTCATTTTCTGTGGTTTCCAGTCCGCTTTGATGAGGGGAGAGTTTAAGACACATTTTTCTAATTTATCTAAGCGGTTAGGTTAGGTTAATTGCTCAAGAAAAGGTAACTCGAGAGCTATCAGCCTATGGAGAGGAATGCCTTAGTGGGGGACATTTTAAGGGAAACTGGATCCTTTCCTTGTTATACATGTGGAAGAGCACGAAAGCCGAAACATGCAACCGGTTCACCGGAATTCGATCCCATGTCGAGTTACCAGTGTTCAACGACTTTGGCGCTCAGCCGCTGGTTGGCAAAAGATCTATGCAAAGTTATTTCTAATATATGTTTGTTATGCATGCGAAACTAATAAAAGCTTACATGGTATGAGCTGTTTCGTGAAGAATCACGATGAATCCGGCAATTATAATACGTCATGATATCTTACTCGGAAATTAAGGAATTTATGATTTAAAAGAGTATAATGTAAATAATTTCAATAACTCAGTTGGTTAGGTCTGACCCAATGGGCCATCTGTTCTGTAGATGGAGAAAAGAAAAGAAAGTTAGTCAAGTCTATGATTTCTCAATTACACAGCATTTTTCTTTCCGCAGTTTTATCGAGAAGTTAATCTGTTACCTTGGAATCAAAATAATGGTTCTATGAACTCAGGGCATCGACTGTGTACACCAGGGATGTCAAACTCATAGGTACACTTGGGCCAAACAAACAAGGTTTAACTTTAGGCGGGCCGCAAAAAAAAAATCAATATTCATAGAAACGTAGATTTATTTCGAATAATACAATAATAAACATATATATATATATTTATACAGAAAAGAACAAGAAAAATTTAACTTGTTTACGTCCTGATACTTGACATCTCTTCTCTGCTATTATCTTTCCTATTTCGGGAGAAACTTTGTTTGCAGTGATAACTTTCAACGCTGACCCAAGGTGAGCATCATTAATACGGTTTCTAATAGGAGACTTATTACCTTTCATGACTGAAAATAACTGCTCGCACCGATAAGTGCTACCAAACATGGAAATAATTTCATATGCAAATTTTCGAGTATTTTCAAACCTGGCTGGTAAATATTTGTAAAATTCAGGCACGCCCACTTCAATGAATTTTGCTTTCAAATTTGAGTTGCACTGAATCTCGATCACCTTCATTTGCATATGGCTGGGTACTGAGTAAATACTTATTGAGAAAATCGAAGAAAACAAAAAAAATTTGTCTTCGAGGGAACTAAAATCATTAAACCTCGTTTCAAATTCAGTTGTTAAATTTGCAATTTTTTCTGCGTATTTTTGATACAAACAAGTATCATCTAAACTTGGTTTATTCATGCTGCACGTCGGGAAGTGCGTCAAATCTTCATTTCTAAGTTGTTTTTCCCAAAGAATTAGTTGACATTTGAATGCTTTAATTATGTCAAACATGTTCGTAATGATATGATCTTTTCCTTGTAATGATAGATTTAAATAGGTTAAGTGTTTTTTTGTTATATCAACCAAGAAAGATAAATCTTGTATCCATATTGGGTCGTAAAACAAACTTACGTCTTGATTTTTCGTTTTTAAAAACTGACATATTTCTTCTTTCAAATTCCAGAATTGTTCGAGAATCTTGGAGCAAGATAACCAACGTACCTCGGTATAGTAGGACAAACCCGAATATTCACTAACTCACTTAAGAAAGCAGTGAATTGACACTGATTTAAACCTCGAGATCTTATAAAATTTATAACTTTTTTTATATATGACAAAACATTCTCCATATTTATTACTTTCGTGCATAGAACTTCTTGATGTATAATACAATGCCATATGATGAATGTTTGAACTGTGAATTTCACTAAGTTTTTTTCTTAGTAATGCTACGAAGCCCTTGTTGTTCCCGGTCATTGATAGAGCGCCATCTGTAGCTACAGAATTTAATTTTGCCAAAGGTAGATTGTATTTCTGCAGAAGTCCAAAAACACAAGTAAATATATCTTCTCCTGTGGTAGTACCACTATCTCGTATCAGTATAATCGTATAACTCACTATCTCGTATCACTCACTATCTCGTATCAGTATAATCTCCCCCCTCTCTATGTTTCAACATCACCGCACTATGCATCTCAAGTCTGTAATTTATATACGCCATTATTACACACTCCTATATCCTGTCACCAAGTGTTGTTTATGTATTCTTGTAGCGTCTGTCTGCATATCTTGCTACGTATTTAACATTATAATACGTATTTCTCTCCCATATTTAATTCAGTAATCCTGTATATAATTTATTATCTTATATCAGCATAATGTCACCCTTGCTATGTATCAATTACCTTACTATGTATTTCAAATCTGTAATTCATATATCCTCCTTGTATAACTCAGTAATCCGGTATCTAATTTAGCATCTTGCATCAGTATAAACTCACAAGGTACTTCATGTCACATTTTATTCAGTAACAGCATGTTTCATGTTTCAGTATGTTCAGTTTCCCACGTTTCTCTGTCTTTCAAATATCAGTATAACATAAGTATTAGTATCAGTATCTTGTTTCAGTATATCCTCATTATGTTACCCTCGTGTTTCAGAATGCTCAGTTACAATGTGCTTTACTATGTACCTCAAGCACCAGTATAACCTTTCTATACAGCTCAATATTGACATATGTATATCTCTCCTGGATATAATTAAGTATTCCGTATGTAACTCAGTACTTTGTAGCAGTACATTATGTATTTCACGTATTAGAATGTACAATTATAGTATGTTATATGTTTCAGTATGTTCATCATTTCCTGTTCCAACATGTTTTTCAAGTCTCAGTACAATCTCACTATGCATTCTATGTTTGTCATACGAATATCTCTCTTGTATATAATGCAGAAATCCTGTATATAATTCAGTATCTTATATCAGTATAATCTTACCATGCATTTCACGTTCCGGTATGCTCTGTTATAGTATGTTTTCTGTCTCAGTACGTACAGTATTTCATGTTTTATCAGGTATTTCGTGTAATTAGCGTAATCAATATTATCTCACTATGTATTTCATGTTTCTATATGCTCAGTCATAGTATGCTCATGTTCAGTATGTACAGTATTTAATGTTTCACCATGTATTTTAAGTCTCAGAAATATCTGTATAACCCTCATCATGTATATCATATCTTAGTATGTTCAGATACAGTAAGTGTCATAATTCAATATGTATAATACTTCCTGTTTCAATATGTATTTTAAGCATTAGCATAATCTTACTATGCATTACATGATTCTATACCATATTGTACTCCAATATATAATTTAGTAATCTGGTATATAATTCAGCAACTTGTGCATACTAATGTCTGATAATTCAGCCTGCAGCAGCAGTGATGACCCTTGTTTAGCCATGTCATTTTCTACAATATTTGTAAAATAATTTCCCAGTGGCCGCAAGGGTATAGCTGATGCAATGTGGCCTGCATCAGACGCTGGGTTTCGGTGGTCGGTGCGAGGCGTTTTTGTGGCCTCAGTGACCTGGCACGTTTCACTAGACACAGGTGGACGTGGCGCTATACCAATTAACCCTAATGGTAGAGGGATGGTGCCCACGTCCTCCGTCGCATGTCGCATGTGGTAGTACCAGGCATCGGTATTAATTCCAGTAATTCCTCAAAAATGTTAAAATTCTTGTCACAAGAACAAAGAAAGACTGCTAATTGAGCTTTGCCACTAATGTCCGTGCTCTCGTCACAGGCAATGGAGAAACTTTAGAAACTAGATGATTTTGCTTTGATCTGATCGCTTAAATTCGCGGCTAAATCAGTAACTCTTTCCGCAACTGTATTTCGAGACAATTAAATTGATTGAAAAGCCTTCACATTTCCAGGACAAACAATTTCTCCAGCTTTCATTAGGCATTCCTTGATGAAATCACCGTCAGTAAAAGGCTTCGAATGTTTAGCTATTAACTCGGACAAGACGTAGCTTGCATGTACCGCCGCTTCACTTTCTTGCAATACTTTACTAAACATGGACTGTTGCTTTTTCACTCCTAACTTGAGCTCTTTCGACTTTTCTTCTCTCAGTAATCCTTCGTAATTGTTATATTTCGATTTGTGTTGTTCGTAATGACGTTTAATATTATATAACTTTGGTACATTCATAGTATTATTACATATCAAGCAGATTATTTTATCTTTTATTTCACAGCAAAAATATTCTAATTCCCATTTTACTTGGAATATTCTATGTTCGTCAGCGATTTTTCGTTTAATTTTACTACCACTTGGTTTTGATATAGACATACTGAATACAAAGGGCTGGAATAAACACGGTTAACGTTAAAAAGTTAACAAAAATTTATTCTTTCCACAAGAGATAAATCAAAATGCTGAAATATTTCTTCAAAAATATTCTAACAATATCACAAAATGTTAAACGTTTAGCAAAAATCAATTCAAAACAGAGAAACTAATTCTAACAGCGAAATCGCTACAAATTAATCACAGCATTAAGTAAACAAACAGTTCGCTAGAACTACAGCTACTACTGAGATGAGTTGTTTGTACTCGGCTTTTATAAGCTTTATAATTAATATCTCGAATATACTGGAAACATCTATAAATATCTGGATTTTTTTGGATGGCAACAGCAATTACGAGATATTTATTTATTAGGTATTAAATGCACGCGCTGTTCTATTTTTAATCTTCCAACGCAGCTGTCTTTTCAAAAATCGTCTGCGTTGCTAAGGCAACATGAAGCAAATCTAATTACAATTCTAAATAAAAAAACTAAATAAATAAATAACTATGAAATCCGTAACAATATGAATTAAGTAATAATTAATAATAAAGCAAAGTGCATGCACATGCATGCACCATATATCGTACAAAACTATGATTGGAAAACTGAGACCATGAGTTCGGCCACATTCAGCTATCGGGGGATGCGTACAAGTTCTGAGCGCACGTGTCCCCCAAAAGCCGAAGGTAGCTGAACGCAAGCTACTCACACGCATTTGTAATTTAAGTAGTGTGTGTGTCAGCTCGCTGTGAGTAATCTAAAACCACTGAATAAATTATCGTTAATTACTTAGCAGTAAACATTTCATTTTTTTACTAAAAACTTTACTTGTTTACTGCTAAGTAATTAACATTTCATCGTTAATTACTTAGCAGTAAACATTTCATTCTTCGTCGATATGTTATTTTATTATTATATATTATTATTTGCCGATATATTGGCCGGGCCGCATGCGGCCCGCGGGCTACGAGTTTGACATCCTTGGTGCACACTAATATTATTAAGACTTATAATTTATAGGAAAAAAATAGTGTGTAGAAAACTTCATTTCTTTGTTAAAGGTGATATAAATACGTATATGAAAACAACAACCAAACTATGGCATATTATTTATGCATACAGTTTATTACAGTTATTACCTCAGATTTCGTCAAATGCTGTGAAGAAAAATTTAAATGCTCTCTAGAATGATCACCCATGACTTCAGATGATATGGGTCCTCAGTGAAAGTGATCTCTTAAAGAGATTAGGTACCGTAGTAACTTTCAGAAGTGGTTGCCTTAGGTAACTCGCTTCTTTGAACATCTTAAATACGAACACTAATGAGTATAATAATGTATAATATGTTCAAACAAATTTCCGAAAGTCTAAATGAGAAAGAGCGATCAGTGTGGTCATATCATAATAAATAAATGATTTTTAATGCTAAGGCTTTGTTAAAAGCAAATAATTAACTAAAAGCACTTCTAGCTCAAAGGGAATACGAAACCAAACAAAAGAGAATACTTCTCAGTTTACATATCCTTATTCGCTATGACTGTATAATATTTCATTCTGGAATGACAGAATGCTGTTTCATGTTCGTACAAATGAGGTCATCTGCTTTTAATTTTCTCCTCTATTTTAAAATGTAATATTCTGAAGGGTACATGTGGTGGGCAGATGATCTAGACCAACGGTTCTCAACTTTTTGTTTTACCCCATGCACCTCTTTCACCACTGCCAGGAGATCATTCTTTCCCCTTCCTTTCCCAAACCTGAAATATATATATATATATATATTTAAATTTAAATAATTGTTAATGGCACAACAAGAAGCATGTAGGACAGCTGATCACCTTGCTGTCATTATGCAATTTCATGTCTTCTTTGCACTTCAAAATCTTTCACGTATCGGAAGAACAGTTTTATGAACAAGAAATAAAATATAGCATTAAAGATCAAATTAGGAATTCAAAATTATTTACGACCCACTGCCGGTACTTAACAGCATGCCATGTTTGTGATCTATTTTAGTAAATAAAGCAGCCCGTCTTTGTGTAGAAGCGTTCTCAAAGAAAATAAAACTATGTCCATTTTGTTGTTTTTGAATGTTAGGTAAAACTAATATTAAACTGTTATTACATAAAATGTTTAGAGACTAACCTAGTCATTCTCGTGCATTAACGGCATGCTGCTCATGACAATATATCTTAGAAGATATCTTAAAGACACCTTCAGGCAGCACATTTTAATGCATACTGACATCTTTTACACATCCGAAAGAACAAAACTGAAGCATTCGTGGGGCAATCTCATTAGACTGCTGAGAATCGAACGTTAGAATAAATTTAACATTAGACTAAATCTCTAAGTAACATTCACTGCAGAACAACTTCATTCAAGTTAAGAATGATACGTTTTCTACACAGTTATCACCAGTAGAGTTGGATGGTTCACTCCGGAACTGATTCAAAGAACCATTCATTCACCTTAACTAAGCAAATAAACAGTAATTCCAAAGAGGGAATTGTAGCTCATTTAACGTTCACAGAGAGTTTTTGCTGGAAGCGTTCCAAGAAAATTCGATTCCTCCTATGTAAACATGAACATTCCTTTTTTATTTTTTCCCAAAATATCCTTTAAATTTTAATATGTGTGCGTGTGCATTTTAGTGTTGCTCGTGTTTCATCTAGCATATTAAAAACAATTTACTATAGCAAAACCTTACCAAAGCAATAAATAGACAGCCGCATCACAGCAAAACTGACTACAACGTTTTGCAAATGGATTGAGATTTTTTTTTCATGTGGTAATACGAGAATCAGAGATGTAGTATTCGTTCAAGAACTAATTCAAAGACCCGACTCACTTTACTGAGTGAGTGAAAGCCTGATCCATGGAAACTGAGAATTCATCCACCAAAAACTCTTGTTTAAAGCAAACCAGGGAAGTTAGATTTCCATTTTAAGGAAAAAAGGTTGCTTATCCTCCCATGTTAAAAGTGGGATTATTTTTTATCGTTTCCCAACTTTAAAAAATATATTCCATAATTTCATTTTTAATTCTTTAGAGATAGAAGGATTTTATGGAGTCTCAAAACAACAATTAAATAAAAATCATTTCAGAGAATTAATATTTTGATTGAGTCTATGCGTCCTGTCTTATTGCTTCTTTCCGTTCTTTCGACTGTTCAGTCCTTCTTCGTTAACATTTCTGGCTTCACTCCTCGCTCCCGATCGTTTTCAAAAAGCTTATTGTTAATGAAAGGCGAATCATAAGAAAGAACTGATTCAGTTAAGCGAGCGAACGGTTCTGATCTGATCTGATACAAGAGTGATTTTTCCCATTTTTATTTAATAGTATCCAAGAGTTATCAGTGTTCGTTTATTATGCATCATCTTCGTAAGTGTTCTTACATATTACCGTGTCTTTAATTTAAGAAATAAATGAAATTACTTAGTTAACCGTCTATAAGGAAACCCTTTGTCTGCTTCAATCTGCAACTACAAGTTGCGACAATGTGACCGTTTTTCCTTGTGCAGACATTGCTACATTTCATTGCATTAATAAATACACTTATGAGATCGATCCCAGAAAATTTCAAATAAGTTTTTAAAAATTAAGGGAAGCATAACAAAATCTTTGAAATGGAGATTTGAAACTACAAAGAAGAAATCCTAATCAGAGGAATCAGCTTCAGATTACTCATGTAGTAAATTTTTGCTTCAGAAATATAAAACACTGCTTTCTGCATGAAGAGAGAGCTTTTTCTTTTTGTTAGATATAAATTGCATATTTTCAGTTGTACCATCTTTTAACTAAAAACACACTTCTAAATTGGGAGCCAATTGGTATTTACAAAGCATTAAACAGAAAAATAAATTCAGAGATACCCTTGTCTAGATTCAAAATCCGAACGTTCCCATTATCAGTCGGATATGCTTATTTACGCCAGGAAAGCATGCGCGGAAGAGGGAGACGCAAGTCTTTTTAATCAAATTTAAATTTAAAAGTCTTTATTACAAGTCTCGTAAATCAAAACTAAGCACCAAATCCAAGATAACATTCAATGTTTGAGGTTTATTCAGTCAAATCTATCTTAAAACAAGGATATATTTATCAAAGAGTAGTTATTTTACATTTATAAAATACAATTAATTAAATAATAATTATAAACTAATTAAGCGTAAAAATTTGTAATTTAATCTTAAAAGAAATATAAAAAAGAAAGAAAAGCATAAGGAAAGAGCTATTAGTAACTTTAAGATAAATAATCAGAATCCAATCTCATTTCTTTCACTTTTAATTAATTTTCACTTTTAATTTAATTTAATTGTTAAAAAACAATACTGAAATTTCAGATTAAGAACAATAAATATTAATGATTCAAACCATTTTTTCGACAAAAGATAAACGATTATTATGTAACCAAGTGCATACTACTTAATATTAAAAACATTTCTCAATAGCTATTTAATACTGTATAATATATTTACAGAGTGGTTATTAAATCTACAATAACTAAATAAAACAATTCTGTTTACTATAGTATTGAAAGATTCCGTTTACGACGACTAAGACTTAATCCGGGACAGAATTCAGACCAAAATCAAAAGTACGAAAAATTAAATACCAAATTGATTGAGCTAAACCGTAGCCATAAATGCGATTACCATCAGTTTCAATCATAAAATGGAAGAACCATAAGTTTTCTCTAAATAGAATCTTAAAAGACTGTTGCATGTTTTCTATTATAACAACAACAACAACAGTAATAATAATAATATTAATAAATTTACTTGAGGGTAAAGGTTTCTAACTAAAGCAAAATCTGAAATCTTCATTTAATTAAAAACAGGATTGATGAAGCTTTTAAGAATACACATATATTTGTTGGGAAACATAAATGGCTTACCGTAAAGAAAGTATTTAAAGAAGACTCCAAACACTCAAGAGTCCTGAAGTTCATTGTGCAACATAATTAAACAGAAATACTTGAATAACAGTTTAAATGATTTATATTTTTATAGTCTTTTTAAATCAAAACAGTTTATAAGAAGAAGGATAATTCCAAGAGCTTATAAATGATTATCGCATTTCTCCGTGCATGTTCTCATAGCGTAAGTTATAATAACATGCACGGGGAAATGCGGATCTTCCAGTTGTTAATTGGTTGAGGTTGCCCACCCATCCAATTAACAACTGGAAGATCCGTGGTTCGAATTCCGACGAAGGCAGGATCGATTATCTACATTCACAATAAGATATAGAACACACTACATATTATAAATTATCTGCTTAAAATTAATTAAGTATATTGTTCTTAATTTAAGTTGTTGACCTTGAGGTTCGTTTTCTAAATACAATTAGGTAAGAAAACATTTGAAGAACAGTTTAGACATTTTACTCTGCTCTAAAAGTTTAGAAAATCGGAGTAAGCACACAGTTGAGAGGATTTTTCAAGAATTACCACAAATAAACAAAACAAAATATGCTTAATTACGAGTACATCACTCATGGTCACCAATAGCAGGTCTAGGTCAACTGAAATTACATTTTTTTTCTTTTTTAACAAACGTTTTTATTGAATGTCAATCAAATTAACTTTTCCAAAATTTTGAATTTAAATATTTAACAGTTCTTCAAAATGGAACTTAAAGATTTAAATGTTTAAAAAAATCGGGATTATCCGTGTTTCTTAATCTTGAATAAAAGTACGTTTCAAAATTCTTAGATTCTGGAGATCTGACAATTCAAATGTTCCATCGTTAATTTTGAAAAATCAATTTTAGGCTGTGTTCGGTTGATCTGATATCTGAAGAGGGTAACTTTGTTATGAGAAGTTTAAGAACAGCGTTACATCAAATTTGTAGTGAAAGAAAAAAAGATTGATTGTTAGTATACTTTTTAACAAATCAGTGAAGTTACCATGTCCTGTGTCTTCTGATGTTCTGTGCAATCTACAAGATCTTCTTTTATCATCATACTGACCACAGGTATAAATACTCACAGGAAAAAAGCCCACACAGAAATATGCCCACACAGAAAAAAGCTCAGACGGAAAAATGCTCACTTAGAAATATGCTCACACGGAAAAAGACTCACATAGATATATGCTCGCATGGAAATAAGTCCACTGATAAATAAAACACGTAGAAATATCCTTACATTAATCAATCAATAATTAGTCGATTTGAACATCGTACACCTACTTGAATTTTTCAAAGAAAAATTATTTAAATTACCAAAACGTCTATGGTATATATATATATATATCAAAATCTGTATAACTTATGTGTAGATTCATTTGCTATATAAGATTAAAAAATCTGATGTGTACACCACATGACTTCCTTGTATTGGAATATTAAA
This sequence comes from Stegodyphus dumicola, assembly GCF_044657685.1. Classification (NCBI taxonomy): domain Eukaryota; kingdom Metazoa; phylum Arthropoda; class Arachnida; order Araneae; family Eresidae; genus Stegodyphus; species Stegodyphus dumicola. The sequence continues at coordinate 107,335,817 of NC_140777.1, forward strand.
TTATACGCATTTTTTCTTGCATTTCATTTAAACTTATTGGATTGAATTAAATCTACTTCGCCGACAGCGCATAAACCACAATAGAATAAATGCATTCTTTAAAATTCACTCTAGTATTTGTTTACCATAGCGACACTCTGGGCTTAGATTCACTTAACAGTATTAATAATTATATAACAATTAACTTATATAATAATTATATAACGGACAACTAAGTTAACTGTTATATAATCCAATAATTATATAACAGTTAACTTATATATTTCGTTCATATTATAACTCATAATGCACAAAATTTATGTCATTTAAAGAATAGAATTATCTAATCGTTGCCACATGTTCTATTCAAATACTATAATAAAGCTAGAATGATGTATAAAAGAAATTAAGCAAACAAAACAAAAAAGAAACAGTTTTTCTCAGACGATTGAGTATTTCTCATTGAATTAATTCAGTTCTCAATTCGCGAGAAGGCAAAAATATATAAAAACTCAAAATATCTATATTAAAAATTACGAAGTAAATCTCAAACACTTATTTCCTCGAAAAAGTTCCAGAAAGAATTAAGCATGATTTAATTGGCAATAAAAAGTGAATGCGTTATATTTGTTGTTTTTCTACATTGGCTAAGTTTCTCTAGATTGGCAACAAATCCACTATTCTCCTGTTTCAAATGTAAACATCAATGGCCGCCATTAAAAAAAGGCTTAGCGGCAATTAAGCAACTTTAAAATTGCTGATAATTCTAAAAATATTGCACACAGATTTACTAAAGGCATAAAATCCTTAACCGGAAGATAAAAACAACATAATTCAATTATTTATTAAGGCAAAAAACGTACAATTGACAAACATATAAGAGTAAAGAAACTGAGATCACTGAGCCGGGTGACAGAGTGGATATATATATAAATATATTTATATACGTTTGGTGCGGCCGATAGCAACCAAAATACGAGGTGCATATCTACATGTTATAGCAGGCCTATATACAAAATTTCAACGTTCTGAGGCTACTCGTTTTTTGAGTTATGCGAGATACGTACGTAATGTACGTACATACGTTCGTACAGACGCCAGGAAAAATTCCTTTCAGAATTAATTTTAAAGCAGTTTTATAATTTTTTGAAGGAAAAGAGTATTTTATTCTGTCCTTACGTACAGATATCACGCAAAAACATCGTTAAATTGCATTCCATAGCGGTCAAAATGGATATTTTCGTTGAAATATGCTGCCTGAAACTTTTCGCGATTACAATACTTCTTTTTTACTTCGTAGAAGGAAGTAAAAATAGACTATTTTGAATTAGGAAAAAAAAGAGGAGGAAGGAAGAAAAATGAAGCAGAATATACAGTGAAGAATTATTACAATTTTAATTGTTCAAAAAATAAAATAATAGTAAATATTATAAGTTACACATTTTATAATATAAATATTTAGAAGAATAGCAAATATAAATAATTATTTTATTTAAATTACGCAAAATGCCTTATTATATATAAATCATAAATATATATTTCAAAAAGCTATAAATACATAAAAATTACTGAATATTAGATAATGTTTGTAAATATCTAATTTTATCATCGATTTCATCATAGTTTCTTACATGATTCGCGATTACTAAATGTAAGCTTTCATATTTTCTTTTTTTTTTTTTAACTTCAGTACACCCTTTATTTACAATAGCTAGTAATAAACGTTGACAGGCTAAATCTTTTTTCAGTCCGTCAAATAAAAACCACATACTGGGATGGCTACAATTAAATAATGAATTTAGTACTTTATGAAAGCTTTTAACGATTTATGCTTTTAGGAGATTTTTCTAAAGCTGCTTCATAATGATTCCCCAATTCGATTGGAAACTGTGGTTTTCTAGAACTTATTTGGTTCCAAACTAACTATATTCAAACATCAATTGCTATAGATACACATCAAACGAATGCAAAAATAGAGTAAACAAATTAACTATTGGCAGTTACAAGAATAAAAATGTTGTACAGGACAGTGGTATAAAATATTATAGTGCATGCAAAATTTTACAAATTTTCAAAATTGCAAAATTTTCATTCTTTTATATACCGCTTCTGAAAGGGTTAATGTGAGTATTTATCCAATAGTTTTTCAAATGATTAAATAATTTTTTCTTTTAGAAATTAAGTAGGTGTACGATGTTCAGATCCATTAGTTATTGATTGATTAATGTAAGGATATTTCTACTTACTTTATTTATCAGTGGGCTTATTTCCATGTGAGCATATATCTATGTGAACTTTTTTCCGTGTGAACATATTTCTAAGTGAACATTTTTCCATGTGAGCTTTTTTCTGTGTGGGCTTTTTTTCTGTGAGCATTTATACCTGTGAGCATTATTCCTTTGGGCTTTTTCTCCTAGAACCACTAACACTCTGCCTTGTCTTAAACAGGAGGCTGAGTAAGGTTCGCCATAACATACTCATATTTAATGGTAGGAAATTTATAGTATCATCATTTAGTTAAATGAAAACTATATTTCTAGTTGAGGGGCTATATCATATCTTGTACATTCTATAAGAAGTTCGTTTTAAGTCTATTAGATTTACGACTACACTGCAAGAGTTTAACATAGGCGTAAATCTAGGGCTATAGCAGTATTATTAAAAATACAATTCTATGATGTTTTATATTAAAATAAAACATTCATATGAAGCATATAAAAAATTTCTAACTATTTTTCTTTTAAAAGCACAAAAGGTAGTAATTACTCGTAGTTTAGAATTTATTTAAAGTAAAAAATGTTTTAGTTTTATGATAATGATGCATTGTTACTGTGCTCAAACGATTATTTGGCGTCAAGGTACCTATCCGATATCGGTATAAATATTTTTTTGTTTATATTAATGGTGTAAATATTTATAAAAAGTATTAGGATGATATACTATAAACCGTACGAATTGGACTTGTAATAAACTATATCAAATAGAGATGTTATTAAGACTACTTTAGAAATATAAATTCTCAATTAGTATATATGCATATGTAAATATAAATTGATCAGTTTAGTTAAGGAAATGCTACGTAATTTGAAAGATAAATTAAAATCTTACGGAATGTCAAATGCTAACACTTTTAGGAATTTTGCAGAGCAAAGTAAAAGATAAACGACTTTTATGTTTAATGAAATGGTAAGAATTGAGAGATTTTGCGGAAGATTGATAAATAAATACTCTATATTTTGTTAATGGAATAATGTGTAACACTTATAAACCTTTCTAACCGCAAAATTCTATTTCTTTTAATAATAAATCATTGAAAGCACTTTTCCTTCTTTATGCGTATTAAATTTTCAATGGTAAATGTTAGTGGGCCATCGCTTTACAGACATATTTTCGGCAGACTATATGAAATTCAAATTAGCATGATAGGATAAGAAAGATGCTCAGTTTAAAAAAAAATACTGAAATATGTTTTAATTTTTTAGATCCATTAATATTCAATACATTGAATTGTAAACTAACATCTGTGCTTTTATAAATTAAGCATAGGCTCATTTCGAACTGCATTTGAATTAGTATTCTTTGCAGATTTATTGACAATAACTTTTTCCACCTTGTTTACATTTATTCATTATGCTGCATTAACAGAAAGGCCATATTTAATATGTAGCATCTATTGTTTTCATGTGTATACTGTCTGTTTCCGTTTCTGAAATCTAATGCACTATTTCCTTTCTTCAATTGGTTGCAAAATCGAATGCATATGCAATTAGTTGCCGAGGGGTAATAATCAATATTATGTGATTTATATATGCAAAACAAAATTCAGTGATTCAACTGGTTGCGAAATCGAATGCATATGCAATTAGTTACCGAGGGATAATAACTAATATTATGTGATATATATACGCAAAGCAAAATTCAGTGATCTCTTTTATAAGGTATTTCTCCCGCTTTCCTAGCGTGCCTTCGTGCTGTAATGGTTCTGCACGCTGGCCCGGTATTCCAGAAGTCCGTGGTTCAATTCCCGGCAAAGGCGGTTGCAGATTTTTCAATCTCTCTTGCATCCAAAAAATCCTAATGTCTCTACACTTTTAGTGCTTTCACATTTTCTGCTTTTAGATTTGTTGCAAAATACTTCACAGATGCATATATCTGTATATATATGTGTGTGTGTGTAATACATATATATGCAATGATCTGCAGTGTCGTAGAGCTCTTGTCCATTCAGCACTCAAAACTTAAAAAAAGGACTCCGATCTTATTCATAGGCCCGCTGAAGTGCGCAATCACCTTTTTCTAAACTTCTTACTTAGCTATCTTGTATTTCGCTGCACATTGTTTTGAAATGCGATAAGTTTGTATGGAACTGTACTTTAAACTTCTAAAGAATTGCTTTGTTCAGAAATAAGATGTGTTTAATAGTCACGAAGGTTAGATTTGATTGCAACTACATAGTTATGCATTGTAACGCCATCCCATCTAGAAACTCAGCCATAATTGGAATTATCTGTATTTTATCTACATCGGAATATTAAATATATTAATATATATATATAATGTATATATATATATAATGTTTTCCATAGGTTTATAGTTAAAACTTTTAAATATTTAAAAAAATAATTCTTTTTGCAACTATGACCAATGAGTTTCATGCGATCAGTTTCACTGTATTTGATATCACTCTTTTTATATAATTCGTTAATAGGTCACCAGAATACGTCAGCGTTTATAGCATCAAACATTTACCTACGTGCCTTTCCTTCGAACTTATGTAAAAATAATAAACTTCAAATTACTTCTTTATTTAAGCTTAATTTTAAACTAAGAGATCCAGTAATGGACGCAACAAAGCCTTCTCACTGATCTCAAAGAAAATGGCATCTCAGCTAGTTTGCCTACGGAGGTTTTCCAAAACTTGAGCTCATTTAGTCTACTTATTTCATAAAAGGATTTTAGCATGTAATTTTGGCTCGACCATAACTGGTGCCAGCAAAAAGTTTATGATGTTCGGTAGATTTCAGAGGAAATCCTTCGTTCCTTTCGATTCGATACAGTGGTCAAGTTAAGGCTGTAAAGTTCTTTAATTGACAAACCATTTTTTCAAACTCTTCAGAAGGCCTAAATCTAAATATTCAAGCCTCCTGCCACTAACATTTCTCTCCCAGTTAAATATTTTATTGCGCTTAACTTAGATTTGTATGATCTACTTCTTAACCCTCAAAGTGTATTTGAAGGTTAAAGACAAATGGAGTATTGGTTTTGGTCTAACGGCAAAAATGTATGCTTCTCAGGGTGTTTGTCGTTTATGTTTAATTTTACAAGTTAATTATATCGCAGGATGTTACGTGGTTCACAGCCCCATGTACATCAGTTGTGTCTGAGCATTTCCATATTTGGATTTCAAACTTATTTATAAAATGCTAAGATATTTTACACAATGCAATTAATATGAATCATAGTATTCAAGGTCATTTTAACGATATATACTTGAATAAATTTTTATTGGGTACACAAAGGAAGAAAGAAACCTTTACTGCAGGGAGAGTATATATTGCAAAAATAAATCTTAGATTTATGATCATTCTTAATGAAGCTGTTTCTTGAACCAGACTGATGATCAAATTAAATTTCAATATTGTTTTGCCTAATATTAAATTACTCATTAAGAAGTAATAACTGAATAATAAAGTAATAGTTTCTTTTCTTTCTTTCGTTTATTTAGCATCGTCAAACTTCGGACCTATCATTTGAAGTATTCTGATCATCAAAAATTATAACGATCTAATATTTTACTAAATAATGCTTATATCATTTCCATTATGCTTTACTAGCTTCTTTCAAAATAATTAAAGTAATTTTGCATATTTCATAACAATTTCAAAAGACTGCTGCTGTTGATATTGATATAATTTTAAACGAAGCTAGTTAAACTGGCAATGACATGCTCAATTTATCTTCCAACATCGATGATTTTAAAAAAACATCCTATAAATAGCAAATTTATATCAGTTACTTTCAAAAGCATTTAAATTTAATATAATATGTAGAATTTCAGATTCATATTTAAGATCTTATATTGTGCAGTTAATTGATTTCAATAATAAAAGATAATAATTCCTAAACAAAAAAAAAATCTTCATTTCTCTTTTTATGTAATAACATTTATATGCAGAACGCCAAAACTCGCTTTTCAAGATTGCTACTGCTGAATGCATAATATTCTTCTTAAAAAAGAAGTTAATACTTTGTGATAATTGAATGTTAACTTATCGTTTTATTCTGATACAATGAAAAATAATCTACACTGCCGTAAATAAGAATAATTTTCTAAAAGAGATTGTAACTGATACATGTCGTTAAGTGATTGGGTAATGTCTTCGAAAAGTGCATTGTCATATGTTACATTATTGCATCTGATTTGCCTTTTGATTACTTTTCTATCAATGCTACGGCCACGAAATATGTATGTGCAATTTTTTCTAAACGCATACTATGAAGAATTTGTATTTTTAAAATGAAACGAACAAAAGGGAAAATAAAATCTGAATATCATTTCTTTCACTGTGTAATGCACCTCAGCCATAAATAAAAATGAGCTCAAACAGGAACTAATGTTCGACTTTTATCTATTTATTTGCGGATTGGCATGTCTTTTGATTTTATTGGCCCCGCCTTTTGCTCGACAAGGTTTTCTAAATACTTAACTGATTCCTAAATGCAGCGTTTAAAGGAGTTTCATAAACCGTAGCCTGCGATGGCTTAACTATTTATATTATATAACGTTATTTCATGCAAGCATTGCTGTGAAGAGAAAGAGGATTTGAAAAATTTGCTTGCTTTTATGACACAACATTAAAATCTCATAACATCACACGTATAGTTGTGTTGCATTCTTTTGTAGTATTTTATGTATAATTCAAATATGTAAGTTATTCGATGTATCATTAATTTATACATCTTAAATTCTTTTTCATGTACGTATGCTGCCCAGAATGGAATAAATACAACGAAGATTATATAAACGAATTTTATCGTTTATAACAAATAAAATTAGTCTTTCAAACTCAAGAAAAAAAACCGAAGAAAAGAGTATTCAAATTTGCATACATAACGAAGGAGTTAAAGAAGAGACACCTACTTGCTTTATTTTTTGTGCAGTTATGGATAAAACGAAACAGTGCTGAGTTTACGTCCCTTAATGATATTCACAAAAAACAGCTTGAAATATATTGATTTTTTTTAGAAATAATAACTTTTTTTACTCATAAGCAACTATTTTTGATAAAAATTAGATTAAGCTAAGCTTCAGCTTATAAAGATTTTTTATTTACTATAGCTACAAAATCTCTTTCTTTAATAAATGACAAGAAAGAACTTGTTGGTCATAGAAAACGGGGAAACGATCAAGATATCAAATATTTTCCTTAAATTAATTTTTTTCATTTATCTCATCCTTTAGATATTCTGTTGCATTTTGTTTGAAACAAATTTATCTTTTAGTTTTTAGAAATATTCTGTAACAACACTGAGCATTCTTAATTGAATCAAAGTAATTTAGAAAAATTAATAAAAATGTGGTGATTCTTATGTGAATTCAAGTACACCTAACAACTGAACTATTAGAATTTATATAAATTCTTTCTTCCATTATTTTTATTAAATTCATGAAAAATGCATCTGGCAAGAACATTAGTTAAGAGGTCAAATCAAGGAAATGTTAAGGGCTCAAGTGGAAAGTTCTGAATTGTTAAGAAAGTATTTAGCGAAGTATATCCTCAAATTTAAAATCTCTTGGAACAGCTGACTTCTAGTTCTTAGAATGCCATCTCTAAGAACATGTTAAAATATGCCATTTGAACTGCGAAATTTAATGCCGTTGCAGCAACAAAAACAGTTTCATAAATTTTCAAAACAAAAATAATGAAAAAAGCAACCAGAATTCTCAGCCTATGTTTCTAAAAAATAGCTTTCTTATTTTCGGAAGACAAATTGTGATTTATGGCCAATTTCTGCCACTTAAAAACAAAGAATCAAAACGTATTCATACCTATTTGTTTATTTCTTCAGTGTACGAGTACTAACACAAAATAGTGTTGCGAGGTATATATGAAGTTAAATGCTATAGAAAATAGATATATTTCCATACTTTTCTTCTTAAGTACTTAAATCCTATTTAAATTAATTAAATTACGACTTATGTCAATTAATTTAAATTCTAAACATAACGCAAAACTATCTGCTACAAGCGAAGCGAAACCTTGGAACTACTAGATACATCCGTAATCGAAACTGTTATCTTCAAATCAGTGATTAAAGTGTGTATTAAGTTGTTTTTTCCCCTTCGTGTACGCAATTTTTTTATATACGATGTATAGCTCATTCAAAGAGCTATGTATACATTAAAATCCGTTTAGATAATATCGAGGTTATAATAAGACTTTTTTCGGGACATTTTCCTGAAATTCCACTAGATTAAAAACAAGGGGAGCTCTGTAGTAATTTAGGACTTTTTTCTTCTAAATATTTGGCATTTTTGTTTTAAAATTACTGAATTTTTTTCGTGCTGCTACCTTGTCAAATATTTTTCTAGGATTCCTCAATTGCCACCAAAAATGTAGTCATCTCCATTTATTGTACATTTTCCATACTTCAAGTTAAATATTAGGATATGTATTCTTAATGTGCTTACAGACACTTGTATTGCCAGGGCATTCAATGTTAAACATATGTTAAGTACAGCTTAAACATGTAATATTTCTCCTACTGTTCTAATGTATGGATGTTATTTTATCTTTTTTTCACCAGTACACTCAAAAATTGTTAATTTTTATTCTTTTTTCTTTATTTGAAGTTACTTATTTAAATTCACTGTGTTTAACTTGCTTTTTTATTTTAGTTTCGGTTTACTATAAAGTACGTCTCTTCTAAAATTTTCTTTTGTTTAAGAGCCCATTTAATAGAAACTCTATTTCTGGCTGTACCCTTTTTAAATTTTTGTCCCCTGCTGAATTTTAGCTTTGTCCTAAAACTTTTTTTTTATGTTGGCCTCTTCCTTAAAAATTGATGATTCTTACTTTGTTTACTGTATAATGGTTTTTCTAGCAAGACTGGTGTCATTACAAGGAAACTAAAATGCAGGGATCTTAAAATTGTTTCCCGTATTTGTGTAAAATGTGTGTAAAAGTGGGGAGAGAAAATGCATATTTTGCCATTCTGTACTCAACAGTAGTCAGCTAAAACTGCTTATTTCACTTTAAGTTTCACTTATCTTGGCTTTACAAAACTGTTTAATGCTACCTTGTCCAGACAATTTACCATCTCCGAAATTGTCCAGACAATTTACCATTCTTCGAAATCTACCATTTAGATATAAATGGATACACTGAACATTAATAATATAGAAGAATAAAACTCAAGATTTATTTGCTATCATTCATAGTCTACAAAATAGAACTTGAAAAACACTTAGCACTGCTACTTGAGGTATTTCAAATTAACACAAAACTTTTATGTATTTTATGTTATGTAGCACAATCAAAATTACGTGTACGTATTTCGGCTTCAACTCGTCTTCTTGCAGCTAAAACTAATAACAGAAAGCAAATAATTCACTAAGGAAATCTAGAATAACAGCTAAGATGTACGGTTCAGAGGTCTGCTAAAATGTGGTGGTAAACATACTCGGTTGTTGACAATCAACGCTCTCTAAATACTGGCTGTTCTCGCTAATTAATCTTAACATAATTTGTATTCGGTTAATGTTCGGCAAAAGAAAAGAAAAAATATTTAATTTGCAAATAACTATTTAATTAAATAAACCTTATAGCATAAAATATTTGGATAAAGATTCACTGCTTTTTATTTTATCCATATACTGTGTATGTATTGCTGTGTGTAACTGTCATTGTAGGATACTCAGAACTGATTCAAAGAATGGCCAGTAAATGTTTTACTACATAAAATGAATATAAGGATTAGACAGTTATTAAATCTTTCACATGCTGTTTTCAAAAATGTCTAAATGTTTGAAAGCATTTTGATCATATTTTATGCATTGATCTTTTATTCATGTTAGCAAATTTAAAGGATCTGTTTGACTACCTCGTACAGCCTATTAAATTAAACATATACGCTACACTTCTTTCAAATTTATTTCCTCAAATAATTATAACATAATTTAAAATTCTGAAATTAAATATCCCGGTCTTATAATAACTTTATTTTTTCATAGCGAGTTTAAAACTTTTTTGTAAGCACAGAGAAAGCGCATTAAAAGTTAAATTTCGAAATTTGTCGAAATGATTTTTTTGAAATTTAACTTTGCCAAAACAGCAATATTTTCGTTATTTAAAACACATCTGTAACTAAACGTATATGACTACGACCAACGATTGTGAAAATAAATAAAGAAAGTCAGAGAAATACGTTTGTTATTGCCAAGGGCAATAAAAATAAGAGATGTACAATAGAAGTTATAGTAGTCCCATATACAAAATTTTCAGCTCTCCATGGCTAATCGTTTTTGAGTTATGTGAGATACATACATGTATACATACATATATGCATACATAGGTACGTACGGAAATACATACAGATGTCACGAAAAAGTCACTTATGAATCCATTTTAAATCTATTTTATAGTCAATTTTGTAAAAGAGTACTTTACTCTGTTCGTACTTATTGATGTCAAGCAAAAACAAACATCCAAATGTATTCGGTAACAGTCAATTTGGATATTTCCGTTGAAATACGATACATGAAATTTTTCGCGATTGATATACTTCCTTTACTTCATACAAGAAGTAAAAAGAGTGCAGAAATAAATTTAATATCTTATTTTGTCTTTGTTCATTTTTTTGTTCCTTCCTAAAAATGTGATTCCAGTAAGGATATACTACATTACATGCATCGTTAGTAATAACTAACTATTTTTGTGTCTGGTACAACCCGTAATTTTTTAAAGAATTTTTTTAAGTAATGCATGCCGAAAAGTAGCTACTGACTGAGTTTGTCTGAAATAAATTTTTTCCCCAGGCAACAGAAAAATAGTTTCATTTTTGTAATTAAAAACTGTTTTTAAAGAAGAAAATAATTTCTAGTTTATTTCAGTTTCAAAATTTAAATTAATGGAACACAAAAAATTAGAGATAAAAATGACACATAGAAAAAAAAGGTTTTAACCTGCTAAATTAATGCCTGAAGAAAGGACACATCACGCTAAAAGAAAGCTTTCATTAACATATTTCTTTGACACATGCTAATAAGATTCCAGTGCAGAACCATAAATTACAGATTTTTTCTCGAGGCTTATTATCTAACAAACGTCTTAGTAAATAATTTTTTTAATCATTTAGCTAAAATTAAATATCATTAATCGAAAAAAAACAAAATAATTACTATTACTTCTCAGACGAATTACTTTACGTATTATTTGTTTTATTTCAATGAGAAGAAATGCACAGGTCAGATAAAATATTCAGTGAAAACGTGTAAGAGTAATAAACATTTTTGAGCGAAAGTTACTTAATTCCCATCCTTTAGATAATGCCTTGACAGCTGTGAATTCATATTCAGTTTTAGCAGATCGGCAGTTGAATCAGTACTTCATAACAGTTTATCTTTTAATGCGTAATTTATTTAATATTAGTATATTAAATAAATACAAACATAATTCAGCTAAATTTAAAAGTTTTAAGTTAATTTTTGATTTTTTCCTTGTAAAACTTGTAGTTGTTTATGTTATTAGAGATACTGATCACTATCAGAGGTGGTCTTCTACGGGAGATTATCGCCGTGACAGGTTTTACTGTATTCTTTATTATGAATATATTATGAATATTTATTATGAATATACTATAATTAAATACTTCAAATTGTCGATATATCCTGTGAGCTATAATAACATTTCAAAAATAAGTAACAACTAGATGTTTTAGTAATAATATTTTGTTAAATATTAAGTTGTTTAGTTTCAAAATCTAATATCTAAACTATATGGGCAACAACCCTGGTTAAGAAAGTGTATGTCAGATATGAAATCATAATTATAATACCAAAATAATCAAGTAACGCTAGTTCTGTTCATTATAATATAGCACAGAAATAAGGCAATACCATTCTCCCGAGAGGAAAAAAATTTCAAATCCTTTCTGAATTACTAAACATAATAATATTAAGAAAAATAATCATTTTTAATTAATTAACATTTTCACTCAATTAAACAATTTGTTAGCAGTGGTAAATGCACAAGGGGTCGGCACTGGTTGCAAATTGTTCTCATCTCCTGGGTAGAAGAATGTGGAGTGATATCAAAGAATTTTACTTATCCTTATACGAAGACATCTCCTGTGTGCTCGCCCTTTCCCCAATACTTGTTAGTGAGAACTTCAGAATCAGCGACGGGGCTCCTCGAGTTCAATGCAGACATCATCCCAGGCTAATTCGGTGCAATTCAGCATCTCCGACGGGAGGAGCATCTGGTGTTAATCGACAAACTCTTCAAGTGTCCACTAGGCCTAATACGGTGGGGTGACAGCTTCGGTGAATCCGACAACTGACCTTCACGACAGGGTGCATCAGATGCAACAGAAAACGAGCCGATTGATTCCTTCCCCGTTACTACATATGCATGAGGGATCATGCATATGTAGTAACGGGATACGAAGGATAGGCACTTAGCTGGTTGACTCCCCCAAAGACAGGAGTTTAATAAAGTTGAAACACGTAAATGCGAAACCAAATTCGCTGAAACATTCTTACGCTACTTGAATCAGATAGTCTAGAAATTTTTGTAACAATGTCTGTCTCTCACGAGCGTGCACGCCATGGAGGTAGGAGAGGGAGGAGGGGCCATTCGCGCTAGAAGTGAAGCACTGCTTTGAAGCTTGGGTCACCAGACGGGATGTTCTTTCTTTACATTCAGAAGCTCGCTTGACAAGATTCTGATAGTATTTCGACACACGACAGTTCCATAGAAATCGAAAAAGGGACACACTCGCATGAAAGAAACATTCATAGTGTGATGGATAATAGCAATTTGTATAGTTTACTGACATTTACGCAAAAATCACATCTTGGTTATTTTTCGATAACTAACAACCGCGATTTTGATTATGAATTTGTTTTATAAAATTATAAGCTATTGCACTACAAAAATATAGATTTTAAGAAAAATGTTATGCTTAAAGAATGAAAAATACCTCACGGTACATTTAAAATTGTATACGTCTTTCGATACCCTTGATAGAGTATTCGCTACTTTTATTTTATTTTCCAAACGTCTAAATGTTTTAAATAAAACAAATTTTTTTCACATCCATATATTATTGTAACATGTACCTTTTAAAATTTTTTAGAGCAGAGGCTTTACTGCTGCTCATTTTAAACCCATCGTTTTATTTTTATATATCTGAAAAATAATCACTTTGGGCTTACACGTTTTACTTATTTGGGTTAACTAAAAATAAAATTACCATCAAATGCTGCAATCCTCGTCAAAATTAATAAATATACACACAGATATGCTGACAAGTTAGCTTTCCCTTGATTTGGAACCACACATTTGTGTAAAATTATGTACAGTTTTACACAACTGTGTGGAACAGAAGAGGGATACATTTGCGAATTTGGCGGAAGTACCATGTGCGGTCAAGATGATGTGACCATGCGAACATGCTACATCATCAAGACAGCTTATTCAGAATTTGAAAATAGGGTAATTGACGGAGGTGAACTGTGAAACAATTGTGAAAGTACTGTGAAGAAATCTAATGATTCAATGTATCTAATTTATAATGATTATAAATGTTATCTAAATATATAATAACCTTAATATTGAATTTTAAACATAAATTGAAATCCTGTTGACAAATACGTTATAAAACTATTGAAGCAAGAATTGTTCGTATTGGAAAGCTATCTGTTAAAAAATATTGTAAAGCAAATGCTATGAGATGCGCACTTAAGAACGTAATAAAGAGTTTTGGAATATGTATTGTTGAAATGAAGAGTAAAAAAAAATCTGATAAGTATAATTAAAAGAATTATTCCCCTTACATTTTATAATAACTCAGTTACAAGTTTTAAATAATACTTAAAAAAACCTATTTTATTCCCTTTCAGAAATGTTCAGAGAAAGTCAAATGCTATTTAATACCTATTTAATTATTAGGAATACCTATTTAATTATTAGGATTAATACCTATTTAATTATTAGGATTTAATTATTATGAAATACTTATTTAAAGTATTTCGCTAATTCCTAATAATTCTCTAATTTAAAATGAACCGAATAGAGCATTAATTATAAATTGACTTACATTTTTCGATTTAAAAGATGCCTCAGAACCCAAAAAATCATGTCATATTTAAGAAAGTATTTTAGGAAGAAGCTCTATAAAGAGAAAAGAAATAATGCATAATTTTAATATTAATAATACAATAAACTTTGATCTTAATTTTTGTACCTTAACCGAATAAAATCGAATTACCTTAATACTTTTTTCTAATGTAATTAACGAAAACTTGTGAAAATATTTCATTCAAATTAAACCATTCTGAGAAAACTGTCCTGTGAAAGTATGGAATTTAATTCCGTTCAGAATGAAATGTTGTTTAAAAATATGTTGTTTTCACATACTTAGGACTCTGAAGTGTTGTAGAAAAAGAAAATATATACATTTATATGTATATTTAGGACGTAATTACAAAATATTTACATCCGAACGCGTCAAATCCCATTAAACTCAATGATAAATGACCCAGTGTTTTGGTCACCACGTAGGGATCGCCGGTGCTTCAGAGCAGGGTACGGAGAAACTTGTTTAGGGCGACTCCATCTTACTTCCTACCTCCATGGTGCACGCTCTTTTAAATCGAATTACTTCCACATTCCCAAACACTTTCCAAAAGAGATGAGAAAAATCTGCAACCACGCCAAAAACAAAACAATATAAAAATTTATATCTTTTTCCAAAAACAATTCAACCTTTGAAATTTTCACGCCACAAAACTCCCAAATATCATTTTTCGCGGAAAGATTTTCCCTTCCCGATATGGGTGAAAAAAACATGCATTACCTGTCAGAAATCAACTCTCGAAGCTTAAAAACTGCTCTTCTAAGTGGAAAATTCGAAGTCAGAAAATCCGCACCATTTCTGCTAAAAATAAATTTTAATTGTAAATAACTTCTCAAGCAATTAAACTAGGCAAAAAACTATAATTCTTCTAGAAAGGCACAAATTCTCTGTACAAAAGTATATAAATTTCAATTAGTTAAATTTATAATTTCTATTTTTAAATTGAGATAATATTACAGAAATACTTGAAACACTAGTCTCTTTAACACAGAATCAAGCCCAAGAGACCTATTTTGAGTTTTCCAAAATTAACCACACTCAGTTTAAGAAAGTTGACTAACTATAATTAACTTTGCTTATTAAAATTAATACTAGCAAACATACAAGCTAATTAAATCCTTAATTAATATTACTATTAAGGTGTGTAGGTAAAATTTAGAATACACTTTGAGTAATCATTTCTAACAATTACATTTCTTCATTACCTGTCGACATCACCACCAGAGTCAGAAAATATGGATTCATAAATATTTACCAGAAAGAAGGATAAACATTAAACAAAAACTAATTAAAGTTACACACCGAACTGGTGTAACCGTACAAAACCAGGTAACTAATTTTAAGTTTTTAGACAAGAAAAAGAAATTAAAGTTAAAAAGCAAATTCACTTTAAAGAATAAAAATATTAACACTACCAAACTTAACATTTACAGCTTACAAAAAATTAACTTTCATCAATTACTTTAAACTGAACAAATAAAGTTCAAAATTAATAAAAATTCATTTACTGAAAAAATTGAATTACGCAGCAGTAAATAACTGAAAAATTGAAATTAAGAAACAGTATTACATAACAATCCTCCCCCGGTCCGAAACGAAACATTTTGGTAAAAACAATCAGTAGTCTCTGACTTTACAAAACGCATTTGCAAGTTAAAAGCTAAGTAGTGGTGACAATGGCAAACAACGTTAAGAATTACTTGGAAGAAGCCAACTCTTAAACTTACCAAAAATTAACAAAACTACACCAAATAAACTTAAGTTAAAACACAGTTAACCTACTGCCTTCTATTGAAAATCAGAAGCGACTCACAACAAAACAAATCACTCAAAAAAAATTTAAGAAATACTAAGCATTATCATGAGTAAACTAACTTAACTCGCCAAAAAAAAAAGTAAAGAAACCATTGGGGAGTAACAAAATAAAACCCACAAATTCAAAACAAAAGAAAACACTGTATCTAAACACAATCCAAACCACAAACGGCAAAGACCACGACGACATAAGCATATAGTTTAACAAATGGATTCATTCACATATGGATTCATAAAAATTTACCAGAAAGAGAGGTAAACATTGAACAAACACTAATTAAATTTGCACACCAAACTAGCGTAAAAACAATACAAATAAAACCAGATAACTAATTTTAAGTTTTTAGGCATGAAAAAAATTAAAGTTAAAAACCAAACTTCACTTTAAAGGATAAAACGATTAACACTACTTAAAGTTAACAATTACAGCTTACAAAAAATTAACTTTCAATAATTACTTTAAACTAAAAAAATCAAATTCAAAATTAATAAAAATTCAATTACTGAAAAAAACTGAATTAAGAAGCAGTAAATAACTGATAAATTGAAATTAGGAAACAATATAATATAGCAATTATTTTATAACAAAAAAGAATACACTGTTCAACAAGAACGCATGTCTCAGCAATTTCTCAATGTCCTGTGGTATCTCTTTTCCCTTGCTGTAAATATACGATACTGTGATAGGAATTTAATGACGTACCACCTGAAGACCTGTTACTGTGGATAGTAATTATTTATTTATGCTCGGAAATTTTTTTTTTATTCTTACTGTTGATTCTCCTGCGGTAGGAAGAATTAGCAATATTAATAGTAGACCAAGTATACTTGAAATCTTTTTCTCGAACGTAATTTTAATCCAACTCTTTCGATTTGCAATAAGTATTCATTAAACTTTTACTGGAATGATAATCATGCATTATTCATTTTTCGTATTCATAGAAAACTAATCAAACAACGACGGTTATTATAAATTTCCTGGTCCAACAAACTCCTTTTGTAAATATTTCTAAATAAGCATGCATTATGAGGGAATAATTTAGGCATTTTATTAGTATCGCTATATTTCCTTAGTACGTATTTAAACAGAAAGCTTTTAGTTACCTTTTAATGAAAGGAAATGTTCTCCGTAATTTAATGAAATATGCATTTAAAGCTATTGATAATGTGTTACAGAGTTCAAGTAAACTGTAATTTGATCTTCCTTTTTTAGCCCAAAGAGGCAATTTGTCCAAATGGCCTAATAATTTCGCTTTATTTTGCATTGGTTCACTATAAACGACGCTTCACTTTTCAAATTGTTGCCAATATTTGGTGACTCTGCATAATATTTAAAGAAATTTAAAAATGAAGTATCTGCATGAATGTACATATGTTTCTCTCACTGTGAAAAAACAACGGTACCTAGAGACGTCAAATTTTGAATAACGTAGTCCTCAATCGAATATTGGCGTCACCAACCTAAATTTGGAATTTGTTTTATTATCGATTTCATAATTTGTAAAACTTTAACGAATTTTTGAATGGAACAATGGAAACACTTTACGAAAAAAACCACATTTTTATTTCCAACGCACAAGACTGTGCATCGGAAATTCCAAAGATATGCTCTTTGTAAATTATTTTGTGATATTGCTGTTGAATTGAATTTCATGGTTTAAGTGCGAAGAACATGATATTTAATAAATAAAGGTAACACACAAAACTTTAAAAAAACGCCCCTTTGTGCGTGATATAAAATCTGAAAACTTTAAGATTTTATTTTTATTTTATTTATTTTTATTCTAAACTTTTTACTTGATACAAGTTCAGTGTTTAAATAAAAATGCATAATTTTGATGCATATCAATTTACAAACATCCATTCCTACTTCGGGATTTGATTGGTTTAGTTTGGTTTATTTAATTACAGCAAAGCACACTAGGACTATCTGCCTAAGGGGAGGTATGCCTTCGTGAAGGGCTTTCTAAGGGAAACTGGCTCGTATACACGTTACACATGGGGAAAGCCACGAAAACGCCCATGCAGCCAACCGGTTCGCGGGATTCGAACCTCGGACCGAACTACCAGTGTTCAGCGACTTTACCGCTCAGCCGCTGGTGGGCACTTCGGGATTCGAACTAGAGCGCTTTGGTACCACAGTAGGCTCCCCTAACCACTATACCGTCTGGGTGGCTCAGCGATAATTTTTCATAGAATTATCTCAAGCAGATCCGTTTGGAAACTTGCTAGTACTTGAAGAAATCCAACTATAAAAGATCAGATCCATTGGTGCAATTATTACCAAGATGCAGCTGTTACTGCATAGAATTTACCCCAAGCAATCCTGCTGGAAATTTGCTGGTAGTTGAGAGAACTATGACTGTATCTAGAAAGCTTCCTGAAAATTTTAGTTTCAAATTAACGCCTCAGGATAATTGTTTTGGATTTATCATTGTAATAGGCATCTGTGAGCTGTTTCTATGCTTAAAGACATTGTTTAATTATCAAATTCTTGAAGTAATAAAAAGTCAGTTTATGCATATTTTCAGTTTCGGACTAGCGAGACCGGAGCTATAGAAATATGAAATCTCGAAAACAAAAATCAGTGTTTTCTCAGGCATCGAACTCGCTATCTCCAAAAAATTAACTAAGTATATTTATTCATTATAAAAAATATCAGATAGGGGCTTTTAATTTCTTACATCTTTGCTGCCATGGTTTATGTTATCAATAATGTTTAAGTATTTACATATTTGTTTTGAACAAATTTAGATAATACTTGCGAACAGTGAAAATCTAATCACATAATTAAATTTGAAAACATGTATAATTATTATGAGCTAAATATTAGGCTCTAAAATCACCTTTTTAACGTATTTGTAAGTTTTAAGCATTTAAATGGCGTCATTCAGACTAGATTAATTGTAAACTGAAACATGAAGGAGAGTTAAAAATTATTTATATGTGTATATACAGAGAGAGAGAGAATTAGGTTGGATGGAAGTTTACGAACACAACATTTAAAAGCAACACGTACGTCTTAATAAATGACATCTTTATTTTGGTTTTAGTAATATTTTAACCAAAAATACATGTGCTTCTTAATAAATTACATCTTTATTTTGGTTTTAGTAATATTTTAATGGATATGTAGGATCATAGCTTTCTTAAACATTCGCACCATTATTGTAATTCAGAAAACATTTTTAACACCATCGTTTATGTAAATTAGTACATAACAATTGTTTCTGCCTCCAATAATGATTTGTTTTTGCAATAAATGTTGAATTCAATCAATTTCTATGAAGAAACATACAAAGTTAAAATAATTCTCCTTACGTGAAGACTCTAAACATTCCAGAACTTTACAACTAATGCACTTATGAATAGTTTAGATAAGTGTTATCGCTTGCATCCATTTTATCACTTAGGTACGTCATTAGCAATGATACGATTTGAAAGAGAACATTTATTTCTTTTAAAATATGATTTCAAGCAAGTAAAATCCCGCTTCCTAACATCATTTACGTTATCTGACTATTGAACGTTCCCTTTTTGCTCATGACCAGTACGAAAGTTCGAATTACTAAAAGAGATAATTTTCAAATATCTTAGTGCGTTTCTTTAAATGAAGATACGTTATTATATACATTTTGCAAATTTTTTACTTAAAAATAATCTATATTGCTCGGAAGTGCAAAGAACGTCTGTAAATTAAAATCTCAGAAACAGTGAGTTCAATGGAAAATAAGAACATTTTTATTTATAGTGTGTTTATAGTGTGTATTTATAGTGTGTATTTATAGTGTGTTTTTTACAAGTAATGCAAGTACGCGTAAGTAAGAACATATAAGTGTGTAGATAATTATGCATTCGGGAGAAAAGGTTCTTTCAAACGGGTGCGTATCTACTCATATATCATTAACCAAAACTCATCGCCGTCGCAGAATGGTACATTAGGAATTACACCCAGCTTATTTCTCAGGCGACGGTAAGCTACAGAAATGCATCATGATATTTCTCATACGACGTAGAAGTACGCTCCTTCTCATTTCAGATGTGAAGCACTTGAGTGCCCATTTTTCACACACTGTCACTAAAGTAGCTGCTTGAGAGCCAGATTTTATGGTAAATTTGTCGAGATTTTTGAGAATGGCTATTTCAACCGCTGGTTTTATGGCTGACATTTAAGTCTGAAAAAGCTTATTATAGAGACGACCTTTTTCATTTAACGATATTTAAAGGGACAGTTTGAAAATAGACCGTTGAATCGCTTTTTCCTTCAATTTTTGATACATCAGTACATGCAGTTGGAGATGACCTACTTGAAATTTCGTCAGGCATGAAGAATTTTGTTTTGCTGAAGCGAAGCGCTGGGTGGATAAGATTGGGACTATTAGCGCTGTATGAATAAGACCGTTTCAAGGTTTGGTTTTTAAATCCTGCAGCAAGTTAAAGGACTTAAATGTAGGTGCTATTCATTTCTGCAATGACTGATAGTGGAAGAGTATCAGTATCAAAGGCTATGTTTAAAGTTGCGTGATATGCTCAAGTAATGTAAAGAGTAAAAGGCCTTTGAATTAAAACATTTAATCATTCTCAGTGTAATTGGTTACACCCAAATTACGGCTCCGTAATTTAACATTTTTGATACAACTATGTTTAGAAAAATGCGTGTTATTTGGGGATTTAAGTCCATTTACATTGCATGCGTCATAAGCAGTTAACTACTGTTGATGTATGAAGTTTAATACTTTTTAGATGATGAATCCAGGAGAATTTCTTGCCGATGTTATCTTAAAGGTGCTTGATTGTATTTACAGACTTGAATTTTTGATTATAAATTTTTAGAGCTATGGATTTAGTTAATTTAGTTAGATTTTGCCTTGGTTTATGGATTTATGGATTTGCTCTGCTTTGTGGATTTTGCCCTGGTTTGAGATTTTTAGTTTTTGAATTTTGAAAGTTGGTTAAAAGTCTGAAATATTTCATTACAATTATCATGTAAAATGTCTCTAGTACGACCGCTTATAGTAAAAGCAGTATCGTCTGAAAATGTGACGTTGTTAGAGTGATTTAACCATGGTTAGGCAATGATGTGGTTGAAAGTGATATTCTAGAGACCTGCACTCATGCCAGACCCCTAAGAGCATTCTCTGAACTGGTTACGCATAATATCAGTGTTTTTGTAAAGAATAATACTTTTCCTGTTTCGGAAATAATCTTGAATAATGAGGGACAAATTTTAAAGGGCACTTAAAGGAACGAAGAGATTGTAAAACTCTTGACCACCATAAAGAAACAAATGCTGATTTTAAGTAAAGACATATTATTGCAGAATGAAGTTCGTTAATTTTATTGTTTTTTGACTTGTTCAAGAACTGGGAAAGTCTTACTGGGAAGGTTTTTTTTAACATATTTTTTAGATTTCTTTTAATAAATTCTTTTGTTGCTTTATTTAAATCTTCTTCTCTTGAACTAAGTTGGAACGAGGAAGTCATGGGATTTGCAATTGTTGAGTGTGCTTAGTCAGTGTGTTCACGTTACCATGAAAATAACCACAAAAACCAACTAGCAGCCAGTTCGTTTGCTCGATATAAAACCCGGGTCGAACTCGCAATATTTAGCGGTATTAACCATTGAATCATTGCTGCGCCCATAAGCAAAGTGAAATATTTTTTTTTTTACCTGTTATAAGGAAACGTGACATGGTAAAAGTCCTCCATTCTATAAGCCATTTCTTTCATAATCTCGAAGTTTAAAATGTATATATTTATGTCCTTACGTCCTTCCTATCGTAATTTTTTAGGTAGAACTTGCAAGTCTTAGGAACAAAATATCGACTGCATTATTTGTTAGAGGGAGATATTTTACTGGTAAAAGAAATTGAATTACACTGAACCTTTCTTTCTCCTCAGTAGTTTTCAAGGCTCTAGTAAACTCAGTTTTAACCAGGTCACTGATTTTAAAGCTATCAGAGTCCCCAAAAACCGTTTAAGAATCAATGTCTAAACTAAAATCTCGTTAGATCATTTGAGGCACTATTAGTATTTTCTTCAAATAAAAAACAGAAAGTTGTGAGTTCAAACAGGAGTATAAGAATATTTTATTGTTCAACCTAAGGAATTTATGCGTGGCAAATGAAGCTTTCGGATATTTTTCTCATTTACTCTCAAAAGTCTTTAAAAGCGTTGTTCTGATTAATTGATCTACTTTTACATAACAATTTTATGATCATAAGCAACTGGCCTTGAAATGTGGGAAAATTTGGAGCTAGAAGCTTCTTAAATATTCTATTGGACTGCTATGAGGCGTAAATTAAGTAAAGTGGCAGATCTATTAATCAATACTATAGGCGACAGCTCACTAATTGTTAGAGTAAGTTATGTGGATAGTATTAGTTAATAAGTTACTTCGTCCTACAGTAATTGTAAAATAACTGACCTCTGCGATGTAACTCACTTCGATATTGCTAGGTATACTGCCTTGAAAAAAATTAAATATTTATTTAATTCTAAATAAGGTTCCTATATATTTTAGATATATATTTGATCATATATATTTGAGAAATATAATTTTGAAAAGCAAGCAAGCAGAAAGCGTTTTAGACCACGAATGAGCTACCATAAAATTTTAGGGTTTTTTCTTCCCCTCAAATATCTACAAATTAATATGAGGTCTATAACAGAAAATCCATGTGAAGTTTTGAATAAATACATTCAGTTTCCATGCTTTGCATAACTAACCATTTTATGACTGTTTTGTGAAAGGACATGAATATTTTACATTTATTTACAGACAGCATTTAATTTCCAAAGACATTAGGAGTCGCTGTCTAAAAGCAGCATGACTTAACGTAAATACATTTTTATTTTTTTTTAATTTATGGTAGCAATTAGAAAAGAAAATATTTCCCGTTGACGACGTGGGAGAAATCGATGCTGTCAGCTGACATTGATCAACCCCGTTTCATCTACAGCTGCGAGATGTATGAAAGATAATGTTCCAACAAACAACTGACAGGAAGAATGATTAGTATGTTGTCGAGAAGGCTTCCCCTTTCAACATGAAAATAATGCTTCTTAAATATTATTGATTACAGAGCAAAGAGTGTTTTTCAAAATCAAAAACCCTTGATTATCTGTCATCTGATCGAGTAAACAAATTTTAAATGCTATGTTTTCACATCATAGGAGAGAATATTTCTCGTGGTTGATGTATAAATATTCTGAGATGTTGGTAATTCCAAATTTAAAACGAATTGATTTTTTAAATAATTGCTATTTTATGCACGTAAATGTATTTCAATTAATTAAATTTCAATGAAGAAAAGAAGTTTCAAAAAACAAGCTAACCAAAAAAAATTGTCCCTCTTCGTTCGAACATATTCATGTCTTCCATCAAATACAATCCTCTTTAGAAATTATGTTAATTTTGTCGTTATCTCAGATGGTCTTTCTATCAGTTAAAAAATTGAACGGTTTCTCCAGAATTTAAATTTTTTGTTTCAAGGTCACTTCGCCACCTGTCAGTAAAATACATTATTCGATTCCTAGAGATTATTTATCTGAATTTAATTCTTGGGTAATTTATAACATATCTTGTTAGTGTGGGCTGCGATTTATAAGCCAAAATAAAAGAGCCTTAAAATTCACGTCCAGGAACTCGAATCTTGTGTCCAAACAAGATAAATAAACAAACCTTCGATAGCCAGGCATAGGCTGGGAACTTAAACACAATTTTGATTAAATTATCTAACTAATTTTTATAATTTTTCATAGCTTTTTCATCTTTTTCGCTTGGAGAATTGAATTTCCTTAAAGGTTTTCACGAGTATTTATCTGTAGTAATTAATTCCAATTCAGTCATTCTCAACGTTTTTAAAAGGATATTGCTTCGATATGACTATGATCGTCGCTCATAACATTTTGCATAAATTTTATATGGCTTCTGAAGAAGAGGGGCATGCGTCTAATCATCCTATAATCTTCTTCTTTTTGTTCTAGCCCAAAGGAGCAATTTGCTCAGAAGGGCTATTAATTTCCTTTTGGCATTTTGCATTGGTTCACTATAAACAACATTTCACTTTTCAGATTGCTGCCACCAAATATTGGAGCTCTGCAATGTATTTAAAGAAACTGAATATTGAATTAAGTGCATGATATGTAATAAATAAAGGTAACAAGCAAAACGTTAAAAACGCCCCTTTGTGCGTATTATAAAATGTCAAAGCTTTCAGTTACTTCTATTGATTTTCGTTTTGAATACTCAGTATTTTAAATTTTCGATAGAAACATTTGTTGTTTTGTTTTATATTGCCAAAATAACAATGAAAAGGTCCTTGCAAACTGCCAGAGCCAGAAGCTGCTATTATACCATGCTGCATACGATTTTTAATTCACCTTGAAACAAATTGCTTATAACAGACTGAGCGAAATAACCAACAGTATACGTACTTTTAATTAATGATATCTACATTTATGTTATTAATATAATTATTTAAATGCGGTTATTACACAATATGTTATGAACCTCTCTACAAATTTTTTTAACTCATCGCAATTTTCTTTCAATAAATGCGTAATTGAGTAATGCATAAACATTCAAAAAAAATAAGTCATATTTCATTCTTGGTGTCTAGATTCATCAATATTTCATTTATCTAAACAGTTTTATAAAAAATATTACAATCTGAAAATTAAAGACTGAAGTCTAACCCCTTTAGGAATTTACCGCTGATGTTTCTAAAATAAAATTCTTAAATTTAAAAGCTTGTAAATATAAAAATTCTATAACTAAAAAAAGTTCTGATTTTGGATGTAGATTTCAGTTTAACCATTCAAACAATTTTAAGCTTAGCAGTTGGGATATATCTACTAGTTTAACAGCTGCCCTCCCCTTCTAGAAATTAAGGATATGAAGCATAAATCGTTCAAAATGCCAAACCCGATTCGTAAAAAGGAGGAGATGTTATTGTAAGATTAGGCAAAACAGTAACACAGGAAATAGTCTGTAATCTTTACCCATAAGGAATAAGAAATAGTTGCTTATTAGCTTCAGCATGCAAAACAGTCGAAAATTTTTTCCAAGTTTCCAAAATTTGTACTTTTCCTAATAGAATTCTAAATACAATAACGGCAACGTCGACTCCACTTCCTTTTATTAAAAAATATTGGGTCAGTACTGAAATCCTGAAATCTGCTGAGTTCGGTTCCGTCTCAGAGTATTACATAATCCATACAGAATTGGTTACCAACTCAGCAGTTTAAGGTTCTTGAAGATATTAATTGCACTGTGTTTTTTAGGAAGCCGAAGCTCTTACCCATCGTGCATAATATATGCATACTTACTAATACATAATACAAATATAAAATATAAATCCAAAAAAGGGATGCAATTACCTAACACAAATGCATAGTACATTCTTGAATAAATGGTAGTACATTCTTGAATAAGTACTAAAACATTATACAGAACTAATTACATCTTATGAAACTAATGTATGCTTCCAATACCTGTACTTTATACCTATACACTATTACATTTACCAATACTTGATAGACTAATACTTGTACAATATTATTACACAAATGCTTTATACAGCATGTACAAAAACAATATATTATCAATCTACTTCTTCACGAGTATTTTTACATAGAATTGCATTATACAGCAGGTACAAGTACAGTGTTTTATCAATCTACTTCTTAACGAGCACTTTTACATTCCTAGGTAAATACTAAAACCGTTTCAAATACTGATAAATTACCCACATGCAAATTTACCTTACAGTATATAGTGCTTTACCCAGTCTCCTATACTTTATAATATTATTGCACATAATAAAAAAACTCGCAAGTGCATTACATAAAGTACATTATACAAATATGTTTTACCAGTACATTGCATTGTAGAGACATTAGGCGATTTGGAAGCGGAAAAGATGAAAAATATGCAAGGCTTTCGCCGGAAATCAAACCACGGACCTCTGAAATACGCGCCCAGCGTGCAGATAACCCCACCACGAAATACCTTATAGCATAGTTACCAATACTTAATACAAGTGCAAGTATATTACAACTACTGCATTTACAGATAAATGACAGAAGTGCATTAATTAACAAATACAGCTATGATGTTTATTATCCACTTATTGATTAAATACTCATACATTATTAGATAATTGCATCTTGCAATATCTAGTACATATTATAATCTCTATTACATTATATAAATCCTATGCACAATATTTCATCAGCATATAACTTAAATAGATACGATCCTGATTACATACTAATATTTTGTTCATTTACCACTTTTTTAGCATAAACTGAAACACAATTACATATTCCATCTTACAAATTACATATTCCATCCAGTGCATTATACAGTTATACAATTGCTAGCATTTAAACAGTTATTGTACCTTATAACGTAACTTTGGAATAATGCAAAAAACTACTAAATAATTACCTATACAATTGCTAAAATGTTAAAAAAAAACCTTACAAATGCCAATACTAATGTGTAGTTTGTAAAATATAATTACCAATATATAACACAACTACTGATATATTACAAAGCACGTTTGATTGCAAATACGTTATACAATGTATTGTATCAGAGCATAGTACAAATGTGTTGCCATAGGCATGGAGCATTCTAATTTTCTATAATATTCGTACAATTATAAATGGGCTATCTCTCATATCCATTTACAGTATTCCCTTATTGAACTGATTAAATTTCTTGCCTATGCTAATAGTATTTATCTACACACTAGTCAATAATGTTTTTGAGCCGGGTGGTTGCATATTTATTATATTGGAGGCCTTTCTACCACATGGACTTATTATTATCACTTGGCTACCTGAGTCGCTGATCCCTAAGTAAATTGCAGCTAAATGCAAGGTGTCCGGGCTGCCTTCTTCCCCATATTCACAAGATGCATTATCTCTTAAAGTGGTAGAGATAAGAGGAAAAGGGGCAGTGGCCTTTCAAAAAGGGAGTGGTATAGTAAGGCGGAATATATCTGTCCAAGGAGACTCTAGAGATGTACTTAGATACTCTTAGTCCTGCGGTGCTTCTGTTACACTCATCTTGCCATTTAGTTATAAGTTGAGACATTGTTTGTTGCTTGAGAAAAGAGATCGGTTTGAGAGCCGGTAATTCTGGGAGTGTGGTACAAGATGCCGCCTCTTTGGCAATATGGTCAGCCATTTCAGTACCATGTATGCCAACATGAGCGGATCCAGTGAAACCGAGGCCTATTATCTGAATGTAATACTTGTAGCAGAATATATCTAATAATTGGGTCAGTAATGGGATGGTTTTGTAGCTTACCATGCGAGATACAGAAAGCGCACATAACCTAAGAGCCGAATAATCATTGAACAAGGATCGCAGGTATTACAGAAACGAACAAGAAGCCAATTTCCTACTATCCCACTTCCTCTTAAATAGTGAAATTCCGTGAAGTCATTTTTCAACACTGAGGCAAGCAGCAAATGTTAATTTTAAAAGGCATGATACCGATTTAAATTAAGAGCACGTTAACAGATGTTCGTTTATTTAAAAAATTAAATACTGAATTATTCGAGACTTTTTATACGAGACTTATTTGAGACGCTTTTCACCGAATCACTTGCACACGAAGTTTTCACAAAATATCTCGCTCATGCCAGTATTTTCGATTTTGCTGGTACAGCATATCTGTAGACCAAATACATTAACTATAATAAAATCCTTTATTAATAAATATATAGGGTTTTTTTCCTATTGTAACGTAATGATAAATTCCTGCAGACCTTACTAGACTAATAGCTAATTATTTAGCGCCTTAGACAACTCACAAAATACTGAAAAAGGTTAAAATAATCTTTTTATTAGTCTTAAAATAACAGAACAGGCACGACTTGTGCTGCAGACGCAACTTCCACTATTTGTGTACATCTAAAAATTAATATAACTAGTTATTAAAACATTATAACTGAATAACATTATAACTAACTAGTTATTAAAACATTAAAACATTATAAGTTGAAACGTAGAAATCTAAGACTACAGATAAAATAGATTAATTTAAGCTAGCTCAGATATTTTATCGACTCGTATTTTAAAACATAAGCTAGTGAAATGGCAAAACCGAAATATAACTTTTAAGCAGAACTGGCAGGAATACTAAACCAAAACGCGGCTGGCAGAATCTTCAATCTAAGAATTCAAAACCCTCGGTTTAAACACAAATCTAGATTGCATTCTAGTGAAGTATACGGAAAGTAAAACTCATAATGAAGACTTAAATCATCATAACCGGTTCATTAGCATAAAATATCTTATAAATATCTTGGGAAGTTACAGACATATTACGAAATCTCCTCAAGGTATTTAATAATGCATGAAAGTACTATTTGAATACTGCGCTACATAGATGATAGGGTCATTTACTATAATAAAATAATTATTAAAGAAACTAATCCAGATGATATACTGCTATGACAAGAAGCAACATTTTCTAGATTTTTTATTCCATTTCAAAATTTTAATTTTTTTCTAAACATGACAAGGGAAATTCCATGAATGTCATTTAACAAACATTACTTTCACAATTAAACTTGCCCCTTTTTAGTTTTACGATTTTATTTCTGAAAACGTCCGAAAGATTACACGAATAAAATATAGTTTATAAAACAGTAATAATCGTAACAAAAAGCTGCATAATATGATATAAACCATTAAGAAACAAACAATCTAAAATTCTACAGTGATTTATCCCTTCGTTGCATATAACCAAATCTTATTTAAAAATAAATTAGAAAACAAATACTATCTCATTTCTTCCTTACACTATTTAAAGTAAAGTTCACATTGCAACGTCTTCTAAAAACTTGTTACCTCCCTTCCAAATTCCTTTCGTCTTCTATCGAATAGCCCATGTAATTACTAAACGGCCGACTCGTTTGCATATCCCTTTCGCACGGAAGCACTGAATGGGCCCTCTTTCCAGTTTAATTAAAGATCGTATGTTTCATTAATTACATTTGTCAACTCAAGACTTGGGGGATAAGATGTGAGAATCCGTTTAGAACAGGCTAATTTAGACGAGCCCCTTTATTTGCTAGTTGAGGTATATTTGCATGACGCATTTAGAAGTGCTTCGTAATTAATTTAATTAAGAGTTTAATTTATTTTTTCCACTCTGTTTAATTTTTATTTGTACAATTCTTTGAAATAAATAAACTAGCTCTGTGTATTTTATGGCTGTGATATTTTACGCAATGTATTTCGCAGAATTGCATTTTAGTTTAAGGAAAATATTTTCTTGTGAATAGGCAGAAGTTTTAATTCGATGTGAGATTGATTTTTATAAGAAAGCAAAACCCTCTTAATGTTAAAACAGAATCTATTTGGTACTCCTATTCTTCAAGCTACAGGAATATCAGTTGATTATCATCCGAAGCATTTTTACTCTATGAGAAAGAGAGACATGCGCTACTTTCTGTCAAATTTATTTCAGTTTTTGCACACGTTTAGCTTTCATTCTAAGCCTATATTTTCCCTAAAATTCGAGATTACATTTTTATGTTCAATCTACAATTATTCCAGCTATAATTTATAACGAATATATTCCTCCTGAATCCTCTTCTGATTAAGTGGTCAAAATATTAGAACTCAAATCTGAACTCAAAGGTTTGAATCCTGATCCAATTTATCTACAAGTATATAAATATATTTGTATATAAATATATATTTATATATATTCAAAAATTTAAAACTTTTACCCTCTGAAGATGTGGGTTATGAATTATTCAAATTTGTTACATCAATTTACTTTCAACTTGTTTCCATCTTGCAATTTCCTTGCAATCCTATCTTTTAGCCTAATACTCACTTTCACAAAATTTAGTGTTATTCATTTGTTTTGTTTATAATTTCAATAGTCTTGAGTACAGTTTCAATAGTCTTGAGTACAGTTTCAATAGTCTTGAGTACATAAGAATTATGTAAATTCATTTTTAAAAACATTTTTGATTCCTAATGAGAAGTGGTTTATTTCTTTCATTTATACATACCTAAGTTTTTTTAACACATTTTTGTATATATTTTCTTTTTGATCGCCTTGTCATATTTGAATAACATTTTTTAATCCAAAGGGGCTTTGTCCCTGAAGGACTATTGTTTTCGTTTTGCGATTTTGTGTTGAATTACTATAAACGGCGAATCACTTTTCAAACTGTTGCCAACAAATGTTAGAGTTCTGCATTATAATAGAAGAAATTTAATAATTAAAAATCTGCATAAATGTATGTATATTTCTCGCATTGTGATAAAAGTACGGTACATACAGCCATCGAATTTTGACTGGCGTAATCCTCCTACGAATATGGGCATGTGGAAGACCAAATTTGAAATTTGGGATTTCTTTTATTATCGATTTTATATTTTGTAGAACTTTAACTTTTTGAATAACAAACTCAACGATTTAAAAGCGAGCAATGGCAACACTTTACGGGGGGGATAACCTTTTTATTTCCAGCGGACGGAACTGCGTATCGGAAACTCTAAAGTTATGTTCAATAAATAAAGTTAACACACAAAACGTTAAAAAAAGTCCCTTTGGACGTAAATTAAAATCTGAAATCTTTCAGGTCTTTTTTTTTTTAATTTCTAAATGTTATATATTAGATTTTCGCGCTTAAAAGAATTCATTCAAATATAAGAGGGAGATGAAACGAGATCATGCCCAGATTATTGCGAAATTTTGAGATGAGAGCTAATTCTTCTTGATGACTGAGCAGTCTTCCGGGAATTCGGCTGTAATTCACTTACTTTTTTTACATATTTATTGTTCTACCTTATTTTTTATGTATGTGCTTTTTTTGTTTCATTTTAAAATGTACGGTTTTGAGGCATACAAATGCAGATACTAAACGTCTTATAAGTTTATTACACGTTTACAATAGTTTTGTTCCCGTAATTTTCACATTTGCTAATTTCATTCAGTTAGCAATAGATTTACATTTCCATTTTTAGCAGATAATCGCAAATAAAAAATTGATAATTAAAGTTCTATACGTACGTATATATCGAAACACTTTTTTTAAATTTTCTATCACTATGCCCTGAAAAGGTTGCATATCACTTAGCTAAGCAAATTGAAAAAAAATTAATTTTCAAGTAAAATTAAACTCCGTTCGAGTATCCCACTCAAAGTTTTGAAAAATAATGAAATTCTGATGTTTTCCTTCATTTATTTACAGTTGCTTAAGTCACTACTCTTCAAACACTATAGGTCCTAATGTGAATTTTGGCACATGAGAAATAGGGAAAAGATTTAAAATTATTTAGTGTTTAGGCAAAAAGCTCAAAAAGCACAGTTCTTTTATAAAACTAACAAAATTTCGCAATTCTTGCTACAAATCTTTTTAATCGGTGAGTGTAAGTATCAGTTGTTATGTAACTGTATTGCAGATATTATGTAATTATGTATGTGAAAATTGATTCAGAGAACTCCCATGTTATTAACAAAAGTAAAATAATAATAAGAAAAACAGAACACCAGAAATGATTGGCAGAATCAATTTATTAAGGAAAGATTACGTAGCGTGTAATTTGATGAAGGATGGTAATTAAAAAAATTAATTCAAAGCTTTTTCGAAGAAATGAAAAAAATAATCATTATTCCCTCACAAACGAACAATGATCAGAAGATATCGGCCATGTTTCTCCCTATACAGAACTTGCTAAATATACTCGTGTGCAAAACTAAGAGAATTTGCAAAGTATGTCTATTTTTACGAAAAGTATTGAACCGAAGGTATAAGGTATTTCTCCCGCCTTCCTAGCATGCCTTCGTGATGTGGTGGTCTGCACGTATGCGTATCCAGAGGTCCGCGGTTCGATTTCCAGTGAAAGCGTTGCCTATTTTTCATGACTCCTGCTTCCAAAAAATACATACTGTCTCTACAGTGGCGCGAACTAAAAAGGGTGGTGGATGATGATTCTCCCCGGCCAGGATCTGACGATTTGTTCCCTAAAAACCCCGGAGAAGGCGTTGCTCATTTTTCACCTTTCCTGTTTCCAGGTACGCTAATGACTCTACAGTGGCGCACGAACTAAAAGGGTGGTGGGTTCTCCCCACCCAGGATTCGGCAATTGGATCCCCTAAAAAAAACCCCAGTCGCCCTTTGTATGCCTTCGTGGTGTGGTGGTCTGCACCCTGGGCTCGTATTCTAGAGGTCCGTGGTTCGATTCCCGGCGAAGGCGTTGAATATTTTTCATCTTTCCGGCCTCGAACAAAATATACTAATTATGCCACCGAAGAATTATTGAAATATTCAGAAAGGAATATTTCAACACGTGCACGGCTGCGAAGCTGTGATTCTAGGCGTATATATATATATATGTTATATATTAACTTTAATGAAATAGCAATATTTTTTTGTAGAATATAACATGAAATGCTTGAAAGAGACGAATCTCTGCCGAAAAAAGTAAGATTACAGGGCACGTCTATTTAACACTCAAGTAAATGGCGGTTTCACTAAATTGGCGAGATATCACCAAGCCATCCACGGTTTTAATGATTAATTTTTTTCGTCGAATTTGGCAAGGAATCGCTACATTTAGAAACCCTTATTTTGGACTGTTCCTTGTATAGCTGTAATTGGTATTGTGATTTAATAAATGATCCTTATATATAACTGTAACCATATATGCCCTCATATGCCTCATACCATACCACCCCTCATAAGCCTTCCAGTCATTTCGAGAAGTGGAAGGTACTAGAGATTTCTCAGCGGCCAGAAAACTATGTAAGGCAGGAGAGAGGATCCGTTTCTCAGTTGTTTAGTTTGGCGTGAGTTCGGAGTACTGAAAAATCTCTATAGGAGCTTTGCATGTTTAGATGTTCTTTGCGCTGTGTTTAACTTTCGTAGTAGTTTGAAGTGTAAGTACTAGTCGTACTCAGTGATGCTGAGAAGAGCTGTACGATTACTTTTATGGAACATTCCAGAACGACAAAGTGTTTCTTTTGGTTAAAATTTTTTTATCAAGCCTTATGTATTCGTGCTCATTCACGATACTCATCGTGTTTCTCTCAAGAGTGAATTTTATAAGATATCAGGTAAAATAAGTAACCGCAAACGTATGAATGACAGGATGAGATGGACAGTCAGTGAGTAAGTGCCCTGCTAAGATGGCTTCCAACCATGAAGGTGAACCAAATGTAATTAAATACCATCACAATGGGGACATTTACTGAGTTACAATGTTGAATATTTTATACTAATAGCAGTTTCTATTTTACAAAGTCTTTCTTGCCCAAAGTTAGTTCATATTAATACACGTTCTGAGTACCTAAAACAAACGCTATAAGATAATACTATTCCCAGTGATGTTCGCACTCGCAGAAGAGGGTATCTCTAAGTCTGAACCTGTTGAGGTATTCCAGGAATGGATCATGACTTCAAGAATTGTGTTAGGTTAGCACAGTGCTTCTTGATTTCCATGTAAACGTGTGGAAATAAGCGAAATTTCCTTCGAATTGTCGGTGGAATGGGACAAGACCAATCACAAACGTTGGTGTCTAGAGAGATCTATTAAATTATTATATTTAACGCCCACTGTTGTTTTCAGTTTTAAGACACTGAATCCATATGGAGGAGACCTGGACAAGGTTGACCAAGATCCAAAGCCACGAATTTGGATCGTTATTTGGCGCTACGTTTCGCGGTCTACAGGTGCCTGAAGGCTTCATGAGTTAGGTATAAGTGACAGAAGACCTACAGAATGCGTCTCTCTCACTGCAATATACAAGAGAGCGCGTTCAATATGGTGAAGACAACATCTGGACTTCCGTGGAGCACCGTGCGTTTTTACAGATGATTCGAGATTCTGCCTGTATATTTATTCTCGGCATACCAATATCTGAGGAACGTGTAAAACACAATGTCATCCTCCTTGATCAAGGAAAAGGATTATTACGGTGGTGCAGGTATAATGGTTTGGGCAGGCATTAGGCTGGACGGCCCTACACAGCTGCATGAGTTTGACAAAGACTCCCTAAATGCAATGAAGTATAGAAAGGAGATCTTAGAGAACTATGTTGGGTTTTCAAAGACCCCGTGAGTGTAGGGCTCCCGTTAATGGACGACAACGCCCGACCGCATACGCCTCAGCTGGTCGAAAGTTGCCAGAAAAATGTGTATATACTATAGGCTGACTATAGGTCAGATAAGTGAGCATTAGCAACAACAACAATCTTTTTGTGTTGCTCCTTCCATAAAATTCATATTAGAAAGAACTGCATTTAGATAGTAGTGAGCTGAGTAATTGCAAAAAAATGGACGAAAAGCAGCAAAATGTTACTACTTTTCAAAATGCTGAGTGCAGTTCGCAAACGAAAGGTGCATTTTTATGCGAAAACGTTTTTTGCAGCTTGCATAACTAAGCGATAATCGACTTTTTCGCGGTATAGCAATAAAAAATAAAAAAAGGTTTTTCAACCCACTCTAATATGTATATATTGTTATGGATTTAGTATTTAAATAGTTAATGTTGGTAAAATTTTAAATAAAATTGTTTTATTCCCCACACAGTGCAGCGCGTGACGAATATTAAAAAAAAGCTTAGCCGTAAAAATTAAAAATACAAGAGCACGTGAATTTAACATTTAATAAATAAATGGCTCTTTTTGATTTCGAGAAAATACCAAAAAATTCTCGCACATTAAAAAAGCTTATATAAGCGGCATGAAAACCTCTCAATTCGTTGTTATTTAATTAGTTGTTGTTTTAAGACTTTTTTTAGAAAACTGCTCTTGTTCACTGTAGCGAATTCGCGGATTAGCTTTCTTTAGCTGTTTTGAATTAAGTTCTCTTGAACGTTTTAGTAGTTAAAAGATAACTGCTGTGAGATGTGCAAATATCTGAGGAAATTGAAGCATTTTATTAAATTTTTTGTGATAATAATAATATTTCGTTCATTTTTCACTGGACTTGTGCATCCTTTTCCTAACGAACCCGTACGCATGCAACAATAGATATATTTTAACTATAAATTTTTAAATATAATTTACAGTAGCTCCTTGAGTTTCTTTGAAATTTGGTAATTTTCGCTGTTTGTCTTGAAACAAGTGATATGTTTAAGATAAATCTTTCTGAAATGTATCATTTCGAAATTAGCTCTTATCATAATGATTCTCATATACCTCTCAGGATGTAATGTATGCGCATAATGCATTTTTCAGCCCATAATAATATTAACATTTGAGCGGAACGGATGTGGAATTTACGCCGATTAAGCTGCATATTTTGAATTCAGGAATGTTTTGTAAAGAATAAAGAAGAATTCAATCGGTTATAATTGCAAGTATGTCTTTACGTACCAGATATACCGTGAGTTACGTCATTCACATAAAACTTTTCATTACATATGTATTTAGTTAAACATTACTCATGTATACATTAGTACTAGTTCTAAGACATTTTTGTAGTTTTTTAATATTTTTTGAGGGAGCTGTGTAACTTATTAATAATTCAGTATTTTTGCTCCTGTATTCATATTTGCCAGCCTGAATTTCATATACTAGAAAATAATCTTTCTTTAGCAAAATAGCATTTGGAATATTTTAGCTTTAAGTTTTATTTTTCATACATTTTATTACGTATTAATAATTTTAATATGTTTCATTATTTTAATATTTCATATTATTCTAATATGCTCTAAATATTCTTTAAATATGGGGGAATGCTAGATTGTTATAAAAATAACTTAAAATAAATTTAATGTGATATTTATTTATCTTTTTTTCTAAGATTTCTCTGAAAATTAGCTAGACGTGAAAAACTCTTATCTATTTCGAGGGCGATCAGAAACAAGTCCCTCTTCTTCAAGAGCAAACATTCTGCAAACTGAAGTAAGCAATCGCGGTATTAATTTTGGAGGCAATAGACGAACAACGCGAATATGAATGTAGCGTGATCTGTCTAGGAAATGTCATCGTCTATTTAGAAAAATCAACATCTGTCGAGGGATTTTCCTAAACAGATAATGTTAACTTAATGGGTTTGCATTACTGTACCTATTGCATCAGAATAAGTACGGCAATCGTTCCTTTCAGTTCACAAAATTAATTTGTTGAAGAAGAGGAACCCGATCACCCTCGAAATTCGCAGTTTCATTTCAAATTTACTCCCAAACAGAACTGAAATCCTGAAATCCGCTGAGTTCGCTTCCGTCCCTAGGTTTGCCTAACTTTAAACGGTAATCTATAAATTCATGAAGACCAAAATTTATTACGATCGGATATGATCATTGGTGGAGCGCCTCATGGAAGTTATACATGACAGTAAATTGCTGCTTGGAACGGTTCTTAAATTTGTCTCTCAGCTAATCCCAAGCTGGGAAGTTAAGCTCTTTACTTGTATTGCAAATAGTCACTTTCCTGCGTCTCTATTGCTACTGTTCCAGATATGCCCAGCGCTGGGTTTACTTTACCAAGTATTATACTTTAGATATTTTAAAGGTATTATACTTTAGATTGTAAGGATCTTAAGTTTTACTAACGTTTATTTTATTTTAAATCTTTACTATCACTTCTTATTTTCTACTTCCGGCCAGAATTAAAAGCCTTAACTTAGTTATGCAAAATTTGTCTGGCGAACGCCAAGTACTTAAGTTGTGGCTTTTTGCCAAGCGAGAGAGAGGAAGGAGTTAGTCGAAGCAGGCCGCTTGCCTTAGAAGTTTTACTCGGTTGCTGTTTGCCTTCCAGGCCAGAGGTTTAATCCTCGTTATAATTTTACACGTACTGTAGTGTTAACAGTTCTCTGTACTACATACGGCTTCCTGTTAATATAAGGCCAATCTTCCACGTTTATTATTCCAAATTTAAGTTAGAGTTTAGTTATATTTTTATATTCTTACGTTCAGACCACAAGTAGTTGGTCTCTGTATTCCGAAGTACGGAAATTATTGTAAAGAGTGAAAAATAAAGCGTTTTGTATACCCTTCCTGTGTATCTTGTCTACTTCCCACAGTTGTTGAACATAGCTTTAGTAAGCTCCCTGTTCCGAGTCAGGTCTGTGCATGTTTCCAAAGAAAGTAAGACGGAACATTGAACCTGATAGTGGCGCCCAACGAAGAAGAATAACCATGGCCGAGTTTCAAGAAGAACCTGTAATGCCTGCAGAAGCGGCTCAGAATCCAGAAATGCCAGCTGCCGCCCTGGAAGGATTTGGTTACATCGTACAGACCATGCGCGCTTCGATGAAACCAGAAGCAACATTTAATGGAAACTAACCGGTAACCAGTTTTTTGGAAAAATTGGATGACCACTTCATGCTCTACCCCGTGCACGAGTTTCAAAAAGTTACTTTAGCTACCAGCGCTTTGAGGGGCCAAGCGCTTAACTAGTTCAAATGTATAGGCAGAAGTCTCTTGGGTCAAGGAGGAAGTCCCACCTATACTTACGAAAATTTCAAGACTGCCCTAGTAAAAGCCTTCCCTGTCGTAAGGGATCGTGCGAAATTAGAAACGGAACTTTTCAGCATATATCAGCAAAGAATCGAAAATCTCTCAAGCTTTATTTTAAGAAAAATTCACGTCTTCAAACTCTTGTATGGAAACCGTCCGGATCCTGAGATAATTCAAGTGATTTTGCCGAGGTTACTTCCCCAAGTGCAAGACTTTATTGAATTAAAGAATCCGACTACACTGGAAAAATTATTTGAGCTAGCAATCCAGTTTGAAAGTAGAAGAACGGCGGACATTGAAAGAAGACGCCAATATCTACAACGAAACCAATTTGGTGCGCCAAGACCACAGCAAAGTCAAGCACACGGCTACGGAAGCAAAGCAAATCAGTGGGCAAGGAAACCCGAGCATTCAAAAACAGCCGGCGAAAGTCGACAATTCAATAGCAACCCAGGAAAAAAGTCTCAAGGCCAGTGGAAAAAGAAGGAAAGCATGGAAACAAAAAAAGGATTTAAACTAAAACGGATTTCTGCTGACGGGAGGGTGCGGAAATCCGAAGGCCAAGAAAACCCCTCTTCCTACAAGTTAAATACAGTAATGGTGAAAAATTTGACTCGTCCGAAAATTGAAGTGTTGGTGAATAATATCCCAGCCACCGCACTCCTGGATACAGGCGCGCAGTGTTCCTGTGTGGCAGAAGATGTTTTTAGGAAGTATTTTCGGAAATACCGCATATATAATTCGGATAATACGACAGTGTTAGCGGCGCAAGGAGAAAGATGTAAGTGCATAGGTAAATTACCACTATACATCCGTATCAAGGACGAACAAGTAAAGGTTATGTTTTTCATAGTAAAGAATCTGCAAGCACATATTATCTTAGGAATAGATTTTCTTTCAGAGGCACAAGCAACGCTGGATTTTGATGAAGCGTCCCTTAAACTGACGATGAAACCAGTTCGACAAGAAAAGGCTGAACTGCCGGTGTTAAACCTTGACCACCTGCCTAATGAAGAGCAACGAAGAATCCAACAAGTGGTAAGTAAATTTGCTTCGTTATTTAGTGATATTCCAGGATTTACTCAGGTTACTAACCATAGTATTGACACCGGAGATTCAATGCCAGTTCGCCACAAAGCATACCGGGATGATAAGAATAAGGAAAAAATTATAGAATGGCATATCACCGATATGCTACGTAAAACGATCATAACGCCCATCTCAAGTAGTTATGCTAGCCCGGTGGTTTTATGTAAGAAAAATAATGACTATCCATTGACACATCCAAAAGGGTGGAGATTCGCGATTGACTACCGTAAATTAAACTCCATAACTAAATATCCGGTATATCCGTTACCTATTATTGAAGAAATTCTAAGGAACATAACATCGACCAAATATATGACGACTTTACACTTAACGACTGGTTATTTTCAAATAGGGGTTAGGCCTGAGGACGTGCCTAAGACTGCTTTTATAACCAAGTCTGGCACTTATGCATTTCTGCGTATGCCGTTTGGCCTTTCAGGGGCACCGGCAACATTTCAGCGATGTATGGACATTGTGTTAAGGCCTGTTCTTGGAAAGTCCACATTTATCTATTTAGACGATATCATTATTACTAGTGATAATCTCGACCAACATGTACAGGATTTAAGACAGGTGTTTTCTTTATTAAATGAGGCCGGTCTAAAAGTTAATGTCGAAAAGTGCAAATTTGCAGCCCCTGAATTAAAATATTTAGGTTACAAAATATCTCAGAAAGGAATCGAGACAGACGAATCAAAAATAATCGCTGTACAAAAGTATCCGAATCCAAACACGGCGAAGAATCTCTTCTTTTCTAGGACTTTGTTCATATTATAGGTCCTTTATAAAAGATTTTGCGGCTATTGCTGAACCATTGTTAAAATTAAAAAGGAAAAAGGCAAGATTCTCGTGGACGGCCGAAGCCAAAAGTGCTTTCGAAAAATTAAAACAAGCATTAACGCAAGCCCCGGTGTTGAAATTTCCTGAAAAGGATGAGAGTTTAGAAATTTCAGCGGATGCTTCGGATTATGCGGTAGGAGCGGTACTTTCGCAAAATCAGCAGCCCGTGGCATTTTTTAGCCGAACTTTAAATCAAACACAAAGAAACTATTCCGCGACCGAGAGAGAGGCACTTGCAGTTCTGTTAGCAGTGCAAAAGTTCCGAGTCTATTTTGGAAAGGCGCCAATAACAGTGTACTCTGATCATGCGGCGGTAACTAGATTGTACTCAGGGAAAAACTTATCCCCAAGGTTAATAAGATGGGCAGTCAAGCTAGAAGAATATAATCTGGTAATCAAGCATACCCCCGGAAAGGAAAATATCATAGCAGATGCTCTATCCAGAATTAAAATAGATGATGAAGGTAATACTGTAAAGGTGGCAATGCTCACAGCATGTACAATAAATTCCCGAGAAACTGTAATAACCGAACTGGGTAAGGATCCGGAGTTTGGAAGCATTTATGAGTATTTAAAGGATCCTGAAAATTTTAGCCACCAAGATATTGTGGCGATAAGAAATAGGGCGGCCCATTACGAACTAATAGATGGTCTATTATTTTATACAAAAACTACAAATTCCAACAACGAATTTCGACCTGTTATCCCAGCTAGTCTTAGATTAAATATCCTGCAGGAGCTCCATGACAGCCCTTTAGCTTCTCATGCTGGTATTCGAAAACTATACAACGCGTACGCGAGGCAGTCTATTTTCCTGAACTGCAAAAGTTAACAAGGGCGTATGTCCAGTCCTGCCCAACATGTCAAGCAGTTAATTATATTAATTTCCGCCCGGCCGGGTTTCTAAATAGTATTAAATCCGAATTTCCAAATGAAATAATTGGCATCGATTTATTGGCCCTTTCCCAAAAAGTCAGTTAAATAAAAGTCGCTATCTCCTTGTTATGATTGATCATTTTAGTAAGTGGCCCGAAATTGTTCCCTTAAAACGAGCCTCCGCGAAATTAGTTACTGATTCTATTTTAAATAAATATATTTTAAAATACGGGGCGCCCCTAAAAGTTATATCGGATAATGGTCCTCAATTTGTAAGTAATTTATTTGAAGACATGTGCCAAAAACTGGGCATACGTCATTTAAAAATGGTCCCGTATCGGCCGCAATCAAATATAGCGGAACGGGTCAATAGAAATATAGTGAAAATTATCCGTAGTTATGTTAAAAATTTTCATAAAAGCTGGGATAACTATGTCAATGAATTTGCTTTCGCCCTTAGGACCGCAAAACATGATACAACGGGCAAACCTCCTGCTGAGTTATTTTTAGGCAGAAAGATTATAACGCCGTTAGATAAATTATTTTATGTGCAACAAAGAGCCCCAGAATTTAAAATGGGTGATATAGAAAAACTAATTAAGGAAGCAAGGAAGAATACGGAAGTAGCACAAAGAAAACGGAAGCTCTATTATGATTTGAAACGACGGGGAGTAACTTATAAAGTAGGGGATGAAGTTTTAAAAATTAAGCATTCACTTTCTTCAGCACCAGAAGATAAAACTGCCAAATTTTTTCCACGATTTGAAGGACCATATGTCTCAGAAAAAATAACTCACGCTGTAGTGGTGTTAAAAGCCAACAATGGCGAAACATGCTCCGCAAACATTGATCAAATAAAACCCTACTATGATTGTAATAAAATGAAAATTTTAAAAGATCTTTTGCAGGATTCGGCACGGCAGACACGGCAGGCACAGGCTCCAGAGGTGGAACAACGTCAAGCACAAGGACAAGCCATTAGGAGGCAGGAGCAATTGAAAAGAGAGTTTCCCCGCTGGAAAATTGAAGGTAAAAAGAAAAAGAAGCCGTTCCACCGTCCAGGAAAGAGAGCTCACGAACACCCCCAGAATGAAGAAGGGAGAAGTACGACGAATCCAAAGAAAGCCAGGAGAAATAACGGCAACTATAACCCGGCTCCCAAACGGAAGATCAACTCATCGGACAGGACTCTCCGCAGCAAATGTCGCCGAACTGCGGAAGAGCCACCAGCGGCGGAGGAAAAGTTACAAGGAAAATTTGAACGGCCAGCAACGAGGTCCAAGCAGGAACGCGAAAGAAGTCTCCAGGTTCCGCCAAGACCAGCTGCCATCAAATGACCAAGACCACAGGCAGAGGCGAAAAAGAAGGTATTCAAGGGTCACCGAACTGGAGGAAAAAGAAAGCTTCTAAAGGAAGGCCCTGAAGGGCGAGCCCGCGCTAGAAGGAGGATAAATCAAACCAGAATCTGCGCTACCTTCCAGGACTGGGCTCAGAAAAGAATGTCCGAATATCACAAAGATAAGTAAAATTTTATGTTACTTTGCAAACTTAAGTTAATCTTTCATTCTTACTGCAAGTGGCAGATTTCAAGAAGTTTTACCTCATGTGAGGTCTACCTTTATCGCCAAAAAGGCGAGAAATGAGTTGTTACCGATTTTGGTATTATGTTTTTCAATTACTCCCGCGTAAAACTAAAGTTGATGTAGAATAGGAATGTGTAAATACTTAAATATTGTAAAAGTTATTGTATAAATTTTATTTAAAAACATTCTGGTAAGAAAGAAGTTTTAGTCTGAAAGACTTTTTGAAATGTAGTATTTCAATGTAGAAGAATTGGCACTTGCTTTGAAAAGAATAGAAGTTAACAATGTACTACTAATGTATATTTTAAAATGCGTAAAATTAACGGCATGTTAATATGTTCTTATATACAATGTGAACTGTTATTTTAAACGTTAAGAAATACTGTGATATGGTAAAAGTGAAAGTAATGCCAAAAATTTTAAACTTATTCGTGTGACTGTAAAAAGACCAAATTATGGTGAATATGTGTTAAAGGTTGAATGAATGTAGTTAGGCTCTCTGACGCTACAATTCAGAGTTAGCCACTTTCAGAATAGTACCTCAGGGTTTAGAGTTGAAGATAGGGTGTGTTAAGAGGTTTTGTCATGTTGAATTTTGACACGTTAGTGTTTTGATTGTAGGAGGAAGTGTTGAACACGTATACATAAACACATTCGTGTTTGGTGTTCTTTTACAACACATGTCAGAGAGCACGGGGAGAGATAATTAAAATAGTCATGAATGAAATAAGAATGTTAAGAGAAATATAAATATGCATGTTACTTGCCATTTCATTGTGTAACATTTCATTAAACTAGTTTTCCTTCCAGATCTCTGGAAGGAACCGGATTTGAATAAAAGCTCCTGTTTAGATGCAGTACAGATGAAAAAATTGGGTGTCCATGGAGCTGCTATTGTAAAAACAATTTTTTTTTAATTTCTAGTTTCTAGTAAGAAATGTTTGTAAAAGATTGGCCTCGCGTTAGATTCTAGAGCTGAAAGTTTTCAACAAGGTCGTTTTAGACCTCAGTTTCAAACTAATTACTTCTGGCGGGAAGTATGTAAGGATCTCTTTTACTAACGTTTATTTTATTTTAAATCTTTACTTTCACTTCTTATTTTCTACTTCCGGCCAGAATTAAAAGCGTTAACTTATTTATGCAAAATTTGTCTGGCGAACGCCAAGTACTTAAGTTGTGGCTTTTTGCGAATCGAGAGAGAGGAAGGAGTTAGTCGAAGCAGGCCGCTTGCCTTAGAAGTTTTACTCGGTTGCTGTTTGCCTTCCAGGCCAGAGGTTTAATCCTCGTGATAATTTTAGACGTATTGTAGTGTTAACAGTTCTCTGTACTACATACGGCTTCCTGTTAATATAAGGCCAATCTTCCACGTTTATTATTCCAAATTTAAGTTAGAGTTTAGTTATATTTTTATATTCTTACGTTCAGACCACAAGTAGTTGGTCTCTGTATTCCGAAGTACGGAAATTATTGTAAAGAGTGAAAAATAAAGGTTTTTGTATACCCTTCCTGTGTGTCTTGTCTACTTCCCACAGTTGTTGAACATAGCTTTAGTAAGCTCCCTGTTCCGAGTCAGGTCTGTGCATGTTCCCAAAGAAAGTAAGACGGAACATTGAACCTGATAAGATCTTCAGCAAAAGACATGTTATCAAGATCAGTACTGATTATAGTGGTATATAAAAGCTTGTTAAAAATTAGTATCATTAAAATCCATTAAATTTCATAATTTGGGGAAGTCATGTGCGATCATTCCTAATAAAACATAATACCATGCATTCAATGTATTTTCTAATTACGTGTTGTTTCATAAGCATTTGTTTGTGTTTAAAATGGCAGTAAGAATCTTGTCGAAAACTAAGCTTCAAACAAACGTTTCTTGGAAAATTGTAAAAGAACACTGACCTATTACCACCCTACAAAGTTTCAAAATCACGTAATTACAGTTGTATAAGATCTAGGTATTTGTATTTATTTTTCATTGTATTCTTTTTCATTATTGATATTCTAGCATCAATTTACTTTAATTAATTTCCCTTTGAGAGAATGAACTTGTTTTTCTCAGAAAAAGTTTCGTTGGAAACAAAGAAAGTAAAAATTTGCTTTATTGAAATTTTATAAAACCATTTGCTGAAATAAATCTCAAATCTGAAAACTATTCATTTCACGAATCTCTGCGTCATAGATTCCTATTTAAATGTGAGTTCTATTCAAATAGGGGGAAACAAAGAGTAAGTCAAAAGAAAATTAATGCAGATTATACAATTAATTTTGTTAACAGTTTGCACGTACAATTCCGTTCAGTGAGAATATAAAATTTGTAAAATCGTTCAGGTACGACCTCTAACTAAAACTTGTTTAAATTCTGCATTCATTCGTATACCCTTTAAACACGTTAACTCTTCGTATTGTTATTAAATATTAACTAAAAATGGCGTATTAGGAAAATAAATTATTTATTTGATCTAGTTTTAAAGCTGCGGTTACTATTTGCTTCTGTTAACATGAGCTTTGTTCTTTTATACAGGACATCAGACTCGCTAAAAACAGAAATCACAGCCCAATAAATAGCATTCAGATAATTTAGCTAATGTTGGTCCACAGCTGCTTGAAGAGCGTGAATATGGAAACTATTATATTATGTTAAGGGCTGATTCTTACTGAATACAATACAATTCTTTCTCAAAACAATTCTTGCTTTGTTTCTTTAAATATTTCACTAATGGATAACTCCATATATTTGTTTACAACTTTTGAGAAAGCTGAAGAAAACTTAGTATTAACTGAAAAAATAATCTGTAACAACCTGTTAGAATTTGGCCGGATTATTT
The DNA here is from genome assembly GCF_044657685.1 of Stegodyphus dumicola. Lineage (NCBI taxonomy): Eukaryota > Metazoa > Arthropoda > Arachnida > Araneae > Eresidae > Stegodyphus > Stegodyphus dumicola. The sequence goes on from NC_140777.1 coordinate 107,380,641, forward strand.
ATATGTTTGCTTTTCAACGTTCCATCTGGAAATAAATATTTTCAGAAAAGAACGGTCTGAGTGTTTTGTGTATCACTTTTAAACCTAGACGAAATGTATTTAAAGCAAAATTTATCTCCTGCGGTATTTACAAATGTAAAAATTATTCATTTAATTTTCTCCAAAAGTGTCGTAAGGAAATAAATGAAAACGACTATTATTTGGTTTATTGTTGCTAATGTCAGAGAAGACTAATGAATTTTAAGAAAAGTACTAAAGAAGCCTGCGGGCTTGTGTACATAATTTATGCTATGATTCGTGAATTAAACAACACCAATACATTTCGTTTAATCTTAATACTATTATCTATGCACATGAATTTAATCATAATAACAAGCAGAATGGTTTATTACGAGTAATTCTGGAGAAGTGAAATTAGTATTTAATTACGTAGAAGGAAATCAAAAGAGTTAGATTTATTAATTCCTGAAGAATAATAGCGGGTGGCTTAATTAGATCGGTCACTGATTGGAAGCTCTAAGAGAGCGGAAGGAAAGAAATTGTACAAATGAATCTCTTTTGAAGCATAAATCTGAGCTCCGAATTTAATTCAACATCATCTTAAGAAATTATTTAAATCACATAAAAAATCATCATAAAGTCGTTATTTAGTAATAAAACTTAAGCTTTAGTTTAAATCCAATATATATACTGAGTCAAAGAATTGAGTCTACATTGATGAAATGCGAGAATGCGGTAACCTTCAAGCCGACTAAGTAACTTAACTTTAAACGCCGATGAATCACTAACGTAAATGATATTTAAAGCAATTTTTTTCTTTAAGTATTTCAATAATTCTTTTTGGATAACTCCATATATTTGTTTACAACTTTTGGGAAAGCTCAAGAAAACTTAGTATTAACTGAAAAAAATAATTTGTAACAACCTGTCAGAATTAGGGCGGATTATTTTTCAATGAGTGGAAAATTTCGAAACATCTCACGAACGCTCTGCTATGGGTGTTAAAAGGTATTCTTAGGGGTCCTGAAATAATAATTTATATGAATTACAAATTTATACAGTTATTAAAAAACTCGTTTTCAAGCTGACAGCTGCGATTTTAATTCACAACAAAATACAGGTTAATGAAATTCCAAAAACTTAGTTTTCATGTCAGTCTACGTTTTAAATTGATTTTTAATTGATTTAAAAAACAAAACTGCTATTATGGATAAAGTAGATATCATCATAATTGATTGACTTTTAAGATTAGCAAGTATTACTGAAAGATAACTTTTATTTTTAAATTCTGTGAAAACGTAATATTACCTATTATTCTGAAAATGAACGGCTAGTGCAATTATATTAAAAACCGACTCTGTATAAATAATTTATATCTCTTATTATGAGTTTATACTAGCCCATTTTGCAGTAGTAAATTTCATATACATCTATTTTTGATCAGACTTATTGAAATAAGCAATATTTTTAGAAAAAAATGCATACCCAACATTCCAGTCCATAAAATAATACTTTGGACGAATAGAGGACGAATTATAAATTAAATCTGAATATGAATTAGGATTCCGAAAGGTTCTCCACAAAGAGTGGATTTTTTATTATCTCACGAATTCATAATCTCTCGAATCTTTGGTATGAAATTAATCATAAATACAAAAATGGCAAAAATTGTAGCGTAATATTAATTTTTTAATTAAAAGCAAAATTTTAGATCTGCGTTAAGTGAAAAATAAATCTAAGAAAACAGTTTTTAAAAATACACCGCTGTTGTTAGGAATGTATAAATGAAATCTGGTAAATGAAGTATACAATTAAAACTCTTAAATTTTAAAATTTCTTTCTTTCAACAAAATTTGACCAAGTTAATTTGAGCAATTGCTTCAGTATTTATATCAAAACAAGTGTAGAGGAGACACTTTTATTGCTTCAAACGTCAACACATATTAACACTAAGCATGGAATGCTAAATTTTCTCCAGGAAATTAAGAAAAATCAAAGCATCTTTTTCTAATTTTTCTTAATTAAATTATAAACTAATTCATTATTAATTCTATAAAACTAAAATAATAAGAGTCTCATTTAGACATTTTAATTAATTAATTCTTAACTTCAAAGAAGTAAGAAAATGGAAATTTTTCTTTTTTATTGAATTCTTTGGTTGGATGTCAATAAAATACCTAATCTTTCAACGCGACTTTCAATTAGGTTTCGAAAGATTTGAATATTGGATAAACGACAAATATTTCAGTTTTCAAATCTTTTCAAGATTCGCTGCATTTGAAACTTCCATCCGTTCCTTTAAAAATGTCGTAGTTAAGTAAAATTTTCATTTTATTTGATAAATAATATAGAGTACTCAGTTGTTTTTATCTGTAATAATATAATTTCGAAGCTATTCCATATCAACAATAGCAGAAAAATATTCAAAAATAACAACAAATTTTTACGTAAATATTCTTGTAAATCAAGTTATATTCAAACCAAACTTCTTGTAGTTTTATTTTGAGTTTAATTAATAACATATCTATTTTATTTAGTCTGATCCTTCATTTCTCATTTATCACAACCTTTGCTTTAAGAGCATGGAAATTAAACTAGTCTAAAAGAGCAATAAAGTGCCAGGTTATAATACAGAAAATCTCTCCTGAATTCGCGTTTACACTTTGCACTAGTATGCAATTACCTGAGTCAGCTGTTGCGTACAATTACATTAAGTATGAGCAAGATTTATTATGAATTGCCTCCATTCCCGTTAACAAAGATTTATTTGGTATTTCAAGAAGTTAGTATTTAATGAGAAGTTTAAGCCTTTGGATCAGACATATCAATGAATTCATTGGTACCCAGAGATCGATTATCACCAAATTTATGTAGATGAAACGTTTGACGCTCAAGCAGCAAAAATTTAGTTGGTAATTATTTTGAGCTAGCAAAACTAATACAGAACTACGTAAATATAATATTTATGTTATGAAAACGTTAATTTTTACCTACTAGTAAGTGTTGTATTGAGAAATAAAAGGGTATTGTAATAATTAATCACAAAATTGAGAAACACAATATTTAATCTTTCTTCCACATGAATATTTTGTCAGTCAAATAAAGCCGCAGATGCGTTCACACAAGTTCGATTAGGTAAGAAAATTAAAAATTATTTAACGGACCGTCATAGACAGGTAAACACCTAATCATAGCTACATAAACTCTCATTTTTTGCATAAGTGCCTAGATACCACATTAACATATTAAACTAAAAATAAACATGCTAATAAAGACTTTATCTTGAAACTAAAATCTAAAACCTCAGTGGCGTAACAGCGCTAATGGGCCAAGGCCTGCAGAGCTCGAAAATCTGCTTTCGTGACCGTGGGCCCTGGGGTGCGTAGGCATATGCTCTAAACAAAGGGTCAGCTTCTCGCAGGAACCCCAGTGTTTAGTCCCCAAGCAAACTTGGTACTCATTTTATAGACCCAAGGGATGGAAATCAAGGGATGAAAGGTTGAATCAACCTTGCCCAGCCGGGGAATCGAACCCCGTACCTGCGGTGCTGCTGCGCGATGCGCTAGCCACTACGCAACCGAGCCTTTATCTTGAAACTAAATTCCTTAATAAATATTTGCATATTAGTACTTAGTTTTGCATAATCATCATTATATGGAAAAAGATAAGGTGAAGGACAGTTACATGAGCAGATTTCGGTATTCCGTAAAAGCAAAAACACGAATTTTTCAGTGCTAAGGTATAATCTTCTGAGAATCAACCTGCAAATGAATTTATGTAACTTGTTTTTAGCACAGTCATTTACAGTCCTTAATACTACTCGTTATTTATCGTGGCATAGAGCCATTATCTCTATTTAGCTAAAATTCAGCTCGGAGAAGTTTCTTTATTACATTACATAGACAGAAACACTCGCCTAGGTCCTTTCACTTCATAACGGAGGAACCACACTATTCTAAGTCGCTAATCAATTATCAGTCCGGAACAGTCTCTTTATAACACTTTGTAAACAGGAACACGACGCCCGGATCATCGTACATTATTTGTCGGAAAACGGTATTTTAGGGGAAGTTTGCTACTGATGGCCTCTTTTACAAAATGATCCTTAAAATCGTTCAATTTAGCAATTTTACAGTTTTGTGCATATTAATGTAGCTAGTTCTTTCCACACTACACATATTTAGGAATAGACGTTATAATTATGAAATGTTCCGTAAATATTAGAAAACTAAAAATAGGTGCCACTGGTCCAATGAAAGAAACCATTCGCCTTCATTGAGCCTGGGAGTTTCTATGAATGGGCCAATAGCTATTTTCTTTTTAATACGGTATCACCTTAATACAAATCAATAAAATGTTTAAAACTATTTTGAGCATGATTTGTAAATATGAAATGCTGGTTAGAAACAAAAACAAAAAAACTGAAAATACATTGAAACATACTGATGGCTTCACATTATTCACAAAGAATCAGGAATTATATTTTAGTTTAGACTTCTTAATCATAAAATAAGCCTAATATGAGAATCTACGAAATAACATTGAATTTCGTTTATTAGTAACAATCTGATGAAAATGAGAATTTGAGAGTAACATGCAGTTAGACTATTATAAAAAGAACAATAACCATAACTTGAAATTTTTCAAATAGCATAAAATAAGTATTAAGCCTACTATTAATATTAGGCTATAAATCTTACACAAATTACTGCATCAATTATTCGTTCTTAATGAGTTTAGGTGCAGTTTTTGCATTAACATATTTTGACCCCCTTTCTGACACCAGCACACTTCTTATGAACTCACACTTTACGCGGTAGACACTGAATCATGTCTTCCTTGAAGTCATTACAACATATAACACAGAACCATGAATCCTCGGTAGAAATGATGGGCCTATTTAATGAAAGCAATGAAAGTTTGGCCTTTAACTGACTTCTCCGATCCAGAAATTTGGAGTCGTCTTTTCACTGCGGTGGTCCCGATTTTATAAAGTTGACATTAAAATCAAGAGATGTACGACAGAAAAGCATAAAGATACTCTCAGATAACAAATATATGTAGCGTATATCATAAATTTAATGTCTGGCTTCTGTTAGCTAAAACGTTTTAAGTCTCTAACGAGTGTGCGTTGTTGGAAGCTCTTGCTAAAAAAAAAATAGTAAGAATTACGCTACCCTTCCATTGAACTTGCTAATTTTCTGACTTAATTCCTACACTATGCATGTTTCTTACTTTAATTATTGCACAGATACAATTTTAAAACTACAAAAATATCATAAATTATGCAAGAAGTAATGCAAATCCTTATGCTAAATTTATAAGGTATTTCTCCCGCCTTCTTAGCATGCGTTCGTAGTGTAGTGATCTGCACGCTGGGCGCATATTCTAGAGATCCGTGGTTCGATTCCCAGCGAAGGCGTTGCTTATGTTCCACTTCTCCTGCTTCCAAAATATACCTAATTTCTCTACAATTTCAATAAAATATTCATTCTGCACACGAATTTCAATACTTCGGTTTAGGTTAAAATTAAATTAATAGCTTATAATTATTTTTATAACAAAAAATAAGATCATTGTCCAATTATATATCTAAATACTCTTGATAGCTTTTTACTAAATCAGATATAGTGAGATTTTACTCTTTAACTTGAAAACGTTACAAAATATTAGCATCCATATGGTTTCCATGTTTGGACCACCAGCGGATTCATAGTAACGCAGGCTGGCCTTTTGAAGATAGTAATTAGCAGTCGGTCTGTAATACGTCCTTGATTTTGGTTATAACAAAGTAAACAAACACTGTTAATACAGCCAAATAACGCTGACTGAACACAGTTTTAAATGTTTTAAGTAGCAACTAAAACATTATTAACGTCTTACTGATATCTATATTTTCTTTACATTGATAAATTAGAAGAAAAGTACAAAACACTTTACTTTTTTAAGGCAACCTTGTTTGAGCGTGGATCAACCCTCAATCAAGATGGCGGTTTTCAAGCTTCATGTAGTATACGAAACAGTCAACAGGTAGCGCTTACTGTTAATAATTAGAAAATAATGAAGGTCGCTCAACGCAGGAGCCGACCCATCTGTAGAAACCTTACCCTAAATCTTTAACTAAGCATCAGTCTGGAAAAGTGTCTTTATCTCTATCAGTCTGGAAAAGCGTTACACGGGAACCCAGCCCTCGGATCATCGCACATCATCAGACAAAGACGGAAGCCAATATTCTACATTGTTAACTCTGGGAATTGAATGCTCACGCACCTTTTTATTTCCTTTATTCATTAAAGAACAGTCTCCAAGACTTCTGTTAATCGTCCCTTCTGGAGTGATTCTTTATTTCCTTGCATGGTACACACAGCGACAAGAACACAAAACAAATCGTCTAAAGAGGATTTATATATTCATTTCCTTTTCTTTCATTATACTCTAAACTATTCAGTGCAGCTGATTATTTTAAACGATGGCGATACGCCTTCAGTAAATCTTTCAGTTCTTCTTTTATCTCGGTAATCATCACTGCATTACTCTGATCTTTGTCCTCGATTTTCACATCTTTCTACACTTTCATTATTCCATCCTAGATATCATCTGCAATATTTTTGTTTTCTTTTTCATATTGCTAAAATCTTTCATATTGCTAAACTCTCAGTTTCGTGCCTGTCTCATGCTTTCTTTTTTTCCGCTCCTTATCATCTATTTTTCTTCTTATCCAAAACATTCAGCAAAATGTCTGTTTTTCGATGACAACGTTCCATTTTAACTCCTGATTTAATTACTAATCAGAAGCCTTCACTTGGTTCAATCATGCTTTGCTTGAACTTAATTGGTCAGTCTCCATTACCCCCCAACCCTTTTCGAATCAGCTATAACCATGTAGCAATTAAAATTAGGTTCCGTACATATTTGTCTATATCGCCTCAAGAAAAAAAAGACTAGTGTATTTTTTCCCTCATCTCATTCGCCGAGGGATTCTTCGATTCGGATCGTTTTCACTCACCGACAAAATTCGCAAGAAAAAAATAAATCTCACAGAAAAATGTCTATAATTTTGTTTCCATTACAGCCCAAGTCAATTTAAATACGCCGTGCTTCAAGTCGAACATTTTCTTTACAAAACTGCCCCGAACAACGAAACGACGAACGAACGAAATAATACAACGAAATAGTTTTTAACCTTCCATTCCAGGATTTTTCAAAATTCAACCATAAGGAGATATCTTTCAAAGCGCAACTCCAAGCGGCCTCCTCCGGGCTCGCTTGTTTCATTAGGCAGCCGAAAACGTTCTCCCTCTCTGCACATGCAGAAGGCGAAAGAATCCTTTATTCGAAAGCTAACGGTTTAACATTTACTGACGCTTGCATCGTACTGCTCATACCCCTGATTCTCGATTTTCCTGTCAAAGAATGGCACAATATTTAGAAGTAACTCTGATTACATAATTTCTACATAACATAAGTTTATTGTCAGATGTGAGTTACATAAAATTAGGCAAAAAAGAAATCTTAATTTAGGGTAGATTTGCATAAATATTTTTGCTTCTGCAATATACGGACCGTAAATGTGTCTCATGGTTTAGTAAATCTGTCTGATCTCTTTCAAGATCAATGCAAAACCTACGTCAAATTTAAATTTCTTTCTTAATATTTTGTCTCACGGTGGAGTATTTCTCTTTTAATTTTAGTGTCCGGAATAAAACCGTAATAGTTGAAGACTGTCCAATTAGAAGCTGTAGAACTAAGAGCTAGAGCTTTCAATTTATGTGAGGGTGACGTCTTATCATCAAACAGAGATTACACTCACGATTCAAAGTATCAGGTTTTATTCCTGAATTATAAAAGAAAAGATAAACGGAATGAGTATGTACAAATGGATTAAATATGTTTTTATGGATTAAATATGTTAATCACACTGGTTCCAGTATGGAGATGTAAAAGTCACAGCTGACCACCTACGTGCGGTCACTTTAGATACGTTCCAAGTCCGATCGCCTACGCGCGACCAGTAAGCGTCTAGTTGTAGCTCCTTCGCGAGCGTTCTGTCACACCGCTTCTCTCAGACTTCTCGAATCAACTAAAGATCCTGGAACCTGGAGAGTTCCTACAGAGTAGTGATAGGTAGCGACATCTGGTGCCTCGTTGAGGCATGATTCCCACATTTATTTGCTCACGAATGTATTTCGACTGAAAAAAAAAGTAATAAAACCTTTTTATCATTTTGTAACTACTTGATTTAAGTTAAAGTTTTCTTTTTTGTTCGAACATAACTACAAGTGTTGTCTTTTACAGTGTACCCCATCAATTTCAATCCTATTCAAACAGGATGGCTACATGTTTGGTTTACGTTGTTTTCGTCATGTGTAATGGGAACACGAGTCATTTTCCTTTAGAAAAACCACGAACGTAGTAGTCTTTCGGCACGCAGTCAATCGGTTGTCTAAACATGACGTCTCTTTTGACATTCTAATCTTAAAAGCCTAAATTTAGGTCAGTGAGATAAATAAATAAATACATAAATAAATATATAAGAATCTTATAATCTGATACTTTAAAGATGTAAAACATTTTTGCTAAGCCTTATGTAGTCAGGAATGAAGGAATTACAGTACCCAACATTGAAAATGCACCACCAAGAAGGAGTGGCCCAAAAGTTATAAAAATTTCAGGGTAGACGTACGTCATCGAGTTATGCGAATGATGTGAAATGCTCAGCTCTCCATCGCACGTTGAAGAAGATATGAAAGAAAGTACTTGCAGAATGTTCAACTTTCGTACCGTTATTTCTGCTATGGAAATCATCGTAGAAAATTTGTTTTTGTCTCAGAGGCGAGTGTAGTAGCAGAAAATGCCAGGCCATAGTCAACGGAGGCAGTTCCAGCAGACAGACGAATTTGCGAGGGGCATGGTGATCAGACACAGAAGGGCGGGTTGGTCCAAACGGCAAATCTCAGCTGACGCACACCTGGACGCGACCACAGTTCACCGGCTGTGACGATTATGGTGGAAGGAAATGTGGCAAATTCAAGGGGTGACGGGGCAGCCAGAGTGACGTCTGCACGCGTGGATCGACGCATACGCCACAAGAAGGTGGTGCGCGCGCAAGCCACGTTTACCTCCATTCTGCAGCATGTTCAAGACACCCTGTATGTTCCCATAGCGGCCAGAACCATTTGCTGTCGATTGATGGCTAGTGGCCTGCACTCGTGGCGTCAGTTAATAAGACTGTCATTGATCCCACGTCATAGATGCCAATATTTGCAATGGTGCCGGACTCGAGCGATGCAGACAACGGAATGGCACAGCTTCGTGTTCTCAGATAGTCACGCTTCTGTGTATGAGTGTGGCGTCAATGTGGATATAGGTCCAATCCGGTAGCAATTTTGGAACACCCCTACGCGCAACAGCGCGGCATCAGGGTTTCGGACGCAATTGCGTACTATTCCAGGTCACCTCTACAGTTCGCATTCAGGACAGTATGACGGCGCAACGATACGTGGATAATGTGCTGCGGCCAGTGACACTCCCTTATCTTCAGGGAGTGCCCAACGCCCTATATCAGCAGGATAACGCAAGACCACACACTGCGTATCAGCCAACGTACTCTGAAAGGTGTACAGATGCTTCCCTAGCCACCATTCTCTCCTGATCAGGAAACCAATCAAACACATTTGGGATGTGATTGCACGCTATTTTCAGACCCTCTCATTGCCGCTTTTAGAAGACAAACCGTGGTAAATGGTTGACAGGGAATACAGAGGAATTCCTTAGAACACCATCCGTAGTCTCACTGATTCTGTGCCTAGACGTGTTGCTTCGTATACCGCAGTCCAAAGTAGTACTACAACCTACTGAACCGACGCTGATCTCGCTCTGTATTATGAATATCATTTCGAAATACAGATCACTTATTGTTCGTTGCTGTTTCTCTCTGTTTGCCGTGGTGTTGCATTTTCAGTGTTGGGTAGTGTAGTTAGGACATAAAGATGATCTACTGATCCCTTTCTTTGCGTCCATGTGAGAATTTCGAAGGCAGTTCCATTATTTTAAAAACAATTCACAATGATAAAGGCAGAAGTTGTGGCCTGTATTCATGTTCGTAGATGATGAGCTGAGTGTTAAAATATTCTCTTATTTATAAAACACCTATGACGCAATTGGTTGGCATCTTGGATTTCGACACAGAAATTTAGTATTAGTGACGCTGCTGTGCAGATACCTAAACGGTTTTGTTTGGTCTATGTAATAGGTTTTGTTTCCGTCACTCTCAAGATGACAATGAGATAATCGGATATGTATTGCGAAGGAAGAAAAATGATGATAAGAAAGGTAGAAAATGAAGGCGAAGACGACACGCAGACTAAGGAAGTTATGTAAAACGAATCTAACGCAGGATTGCAGATTTTTATAAGATTTCTGAGAGAAATTCACTAGTTTCAGTACGTGATGTGAAGCTTTATTGTATGCGCAGCGAATTATTAAAACTACAACGAAGTTGTAAATTTAAAATGTTGTTTAATCTTATTTTTCTGAAATATAGAAATTATGAGTATATGTTTTAATTTATATATGAAATTTTCGACATTATTTATTTAGTTGCAGCCGACAGATCAAAACATATAGCTAGCGGGCTTCGAGTGCTGTAATTTTTACAAATGTATCACAAAATATGCGTTCAAATAAGTTCGGAAAATATGTATTTAGTTATCCGGAAGTATCTCATCGATTGTTCCTGGATTTTATGTGCATCAACATTTTAAAATTCTAATATAAAGGTATGAGATTATAATTTACTATTTCTGAAATGTAAAACGTGGTATTTTATTTCATAATGAAGTTTTGCTTTAATTCGCTATTTATTTTTGAAATAAACAGTGGTAGTTAAAAATACGGAGCCGGTACAACATATATCAAATAAAAACTGGGTTTCATAAAGTTATGCAAGATAGAAGACTTTTAAAAACTTTAAAATTTAATTTGCAAAGAATAATTGAAAATTAAAACATATTCATTTAAAAAGCTCAATTAAAGTAAAAAATGTACTTTTACAGTTGATGCTGTATATGTTAACATTTACTCAAATGGTCAAAGTGAAAGCATTTATTCTTGCGGACTTAATTCTTTGTACGTTTTCAACCTCACTGTTGTTGCAAATCAAGCTTAAGAGAAAATGCGAAGATTTAGCAAACTTCAGACTTTCAGACTGACATATACAAATGCAAACATTTATAAATGACTTTTCAAATTTCTTTCAATTCTAAACACAGACTTTACCTTTCTTACAAATATTTTACCGAAAATTATTTTTCCAATGAAATTTTATTTCGCCGCAAAATTATTTTTAAGAAAAATTTTGGATTTTTTTATTATTTTTCTTTCTCTCTCTCATTACCAACGAGAAAGAAATCTTTGTTTCCTTCTTCTCCTCTCTATTTTCACTGACGTCAAGAGCCTTCGTTTGAAAATAAATTTCATTCTATTCTGGTCAAAAACTAACATCCTTATTCCCTTTCATTTTGAAATATATTCAATTCGATTTCTGTCAAGTAGCTTTAAATATAATTCTTCCTCTACATTTCAGTTTGACAAATCGAAATTCTTCTTTTTCATCTTTCTTGGCCAAGATGTTGCCACGCGGTAGTTGGGAAGCATATAAAAATGTGAAAAAACAATTAAATAGATGATAGAACTAGCACAGAATTCAGAGAACTCATATTGCTGTTAAAGTACGGAATTTCTTACTTTATTTTGCAATAGTCTCTTGCTGCCATTACATATTTTATGAACTATAACCTTTTCATTCATCTTATGAATTTCGTTTTTATTGGTTTCTGCTTTTGTTACTAGGATGAAATTTTTAGACTAATACTAACCTTCTATACAGAGTCGAACTTCTTAAAATTTTGGATGCTTGTATTTTTTGTGATGATAATTTCATATTTTACAGCTGGTCTTTAAAGATTCGATGCGAAAGGTTTTTAACTCAAGCTTTTTCGTTATTTTTCATGGTTGTTTCATACATATCCTTACTTCAAAATTAGATTAATAATAGTATAATTTTGATTTTAGAAATCCAAAAATAGTTTTCAAACTGAAGTTTGTTTCAAAATGAAGTTTGAATTTTTAAGATTTCTCAAAATCCCGCGGTAAATGATTTTTTAGGTTGTTACAAATAATAGTAGAACTATTAATAATGGCGAGTTTTAAATCACATTTTAAACAAAAATTCAAATGATTTGCATTTCAGATATAACGGAAGACCTTGAAAATATGTTGAAGTAAAGAAATTCATTGCGGCGGAAAAAAAATCTGATGTGTACACCACATGACTTCTTTGTATGAACATTAAATTATACTCAACTTTTGCTGCATTTCATCTAAACTTATTTCCTCGAATTTCATTAGAGATATATTTCTCATTCAATTAATTCTATTCTCAGTTCACGGCAAGGCAAAAAAACAAAAAAAAAAAGTAAAACCTCAAAGTATTTGCATTAAAAATTGAAAAATATAGAAAAAAAATAAAACATCAAATAGAATTCAAACAATAAAAAAAAATTCTTTACAATTAAAATTAGAGTTTCTAAGCAAAAACAAGCAATTCGGCCCGCAGGCAACAAGGCAGATTTTTCGGTGCAGAAAAATGAAAAATAAATTTTGGTCCCTCTCGGCAAAAAGACACTGAAAGTGCAGAAACTGAATTCACTATTTTGCTAAGTTTCAAATGTAAACAAATATGACTGCTATGGTAAACAAAAGTTAGGCTTAGCCGCACTTAAGCAATTTTTAAATTGTTAGTAAGCCTACAACGATTGCATGCAGATTAAATAAAGGCTTTAAAACCTTTAACCAGAAGATAAGAATAACATAATTCAATTATTTTTAAAGCAAAAAATGCGCAGTTTACGAACTTATAAGAATTAAAGAAACTGAGCTCACTGATCCTAGTAATAGAGTGGGTGTATATATATATATATATATATATATATATATATATATACACTTTTGGTGAGGCTGATTGCAACCAAAAAGGGAGGTGCACAACTACATATTACAGCAGCCCTATATAGAAAATTTCAACGTTCTGAGGCTATGAGTTCTGCGAGGTACATACATGCATATGTATGTACATGCAGACGCCACGAAAAAAATCTCTTCTTAATCCATTTTAAAGCAGTTTTATAATTCGTTTGGGGAAAAGGGGTCTTTTATTCTGTCCTTACGTACAGATGTCAAGCAAAAACATTCTTAAATTGCATTCGATAGCGGTCAAAATGGATATTTTCGTTGAAATATGATACCCGGAATTTTTCGTGATTACAATAAGTCCTTTACTTAGTACAAGGAAGTAAATATTTTCCGGGGGTTCAGAGACCGTGAGTCTCTTTACTATTTCCTCTCTTTTATAAACTAAAAGTTACATAAAAAATATACTACTTTTACTTTAAGTAAATCTGCTGTTAGAAAATATTTCACAAAAGCTTACTTCCCTTACAAAAGCTCTCGAACTTCTTTGCCTTAGTAAAATTATAAGGTATTTCTCCCGCCTTCATGGCATGCCTTCGTGGTGTGGTGGTTTGCACGCTGGGCGCGTATCGAGAGATCCGAGGTTCGATTGACGGCATTGACCCCTGAAAAGTCGATAAAATTTTAAAGGAGGTCAGTGATGATCATTGGTCGATAGCGAATCTGCATCGGAAATTGATCGTCAAAACCAAAAGCCCATTGTTTATAAAATTTATGAACAAAACTGTTAATTAATTGTCTAGTTATATAAATCTATATCAAGCAGTTATAAAAAATGATATAAAATAAATGTAAGGGGAAAATGCACTAAAATTATTTAATATATTTTTTAAATCAATCGATATTTTTCCCAAAATAAAGTTGTAATCGAACCAACATTACTGAATTTTCCCGTTTCCTACCTAATCGAAGCAAGCGTTAATCAAGTCAATAATTTACTGAGGAAAACAAAATATACGTTGAATTTTGTGTCTGAAAACTTGTTGTACTTGTAATATTAAAAATAATCATAGTTAAATATGATAATAAAACATAAATCCAATAAATAAACCAGTTATTTCGAAAAAAAATTCAAATTCTTAGTTTAGTTGTTATTTTTAAGTCATTTATGAGCAACTATTTGCATTATGATTATGTTGAATGCCGTATATTGTAAAGGGGGTCGATGAAAGTAAAAATGGGAATCCCAAGGCCAGTGATGACGAACCTAGGGCACGCAGAGCCTCATCAGCCAGCACGCGACTAAAATATTATTTCCTTAATCAATAATCTATATAAAATGATACTGTGTAATTTAAATACGTGTTTTAGTCTGTTCTTGAACATTTCGCTTACTTACTTATCACATAATGCCACTGGCATACGGCCTAAGCCTAGATATAAAATTTTCATTTTTATATATCATCATAGAAATGATATACATATTTATTGACCCAAGTTATAACGTTTCAACTGTTTGGAGCAATCATATTACTTGTTACATGGTAAAGAATACGCCAAAGTTGTAGCAGCTAATGTTTGCTAAACGAATTCAAAATTATTTCAGACTGCCGGTGAGTTTTAATACGTTCATTGTTAAATAGATTCCAGTTTTCGGATCTAAGAATTTTGAGGTAACTTATGAATAATTCTAATTTAACATCTTAAACGGAATGGCACGCGGCCAATCCATTTTGCTCAGGTGGCCTCAAAAAGGTTCGCCACCGCTAACCGTAGACTAAACACTGGAAGATATAATGAATCTATGTGTAATAACGCAGATTTCTGCGCGTGCTCTCGGAATTTCTCCAGCTATATTGATGTTGTAGGGTCTCACTTGTTTTTGTAACATACACTAAGTAAGACTCGTAAGTAGACTTAAGCGTCGTATCGCTATATCTATGTAAGCAACAGAAAACGTACGAAGACGTTAAAAGATAACTTGAATATAAGGCGCTTCTGAGGCTTACAAACTAGCTATCATTTATGGCTTGAACTCAAAAATAGAATTGTTGATTAAAACGAAAATCAAGTAGATGCTAAGAAATAAAATTGCAATTCCGATGCCTAATAATAAAAGAGGCATACGTAATACAGTAAATGCTAAGATATAAAATTATAAATTCGATAGGTAGCCCTTTAAACTAGCTCGGTGGTTTTAGGTAGAAAGAAAAATAATCTCCTTCCGTCAGATTACAAAGCGTGAGGATTAACAGTTGACTATATGAAACTTAATAGCGTGACTAAATATTCTGTCTATCCCCTTTCCATAATTGAAGAAATCATTCGCAAAGTTAAATTCACTAATTACATGACTATGTTAAATCTGACTTCGGGATACTTTCAAATTGGCTTAAAGGCAGAAGATGTTCCGAAAACCACATTTATCAAACGAACAGGCGTTTATATCTTTCTAAGAATGCCGTTTGGTTTATTTGGAGCTCTGGCAACTTTCCAAAGAGCCACGGATATAATTTTGACACCGAACCTAGGTAAAATCAGGTTTATTTATTTAGATGATATAATAATTACTAGTGAGACAATTCACGAACATATTAAAGACTTGCACGAAATGTCTTCTCTTCCAAACGAAGCAGGACTAAAAATAAATGCCTCAAAAATTAAAACCTGCGGTCATGGAACTTCGTTATTTATTATATAAAATATCAAAAAAGGGAACTGAAAGAGAAAATTCAAAATTAATAGCTATAAAACATTACCCTTTGCCAAAGAAGTTATCTTCGTTTTTAAGCATTCATATTATAGAACTTTTATTTTAAAATTTGCTAAAATAGCTACGTTTTTGTTAAAATTAAAAAGAAGGACCCTTATTTTATGTAATTGATGCAGTACATATATTAAAGTGTATATGAAATAACTGGCTGAATCGGGAAGACTTAAATCAATGTTTTCTCTATCACAGATTTTGAGACATGCTATTATGTAAACTGAATCTTTTTGTACTCTCAAAAAACTATATGTCGCTGAAAAGAATAATTTAGTTACATTTAATCGCTCTTTGACTTTTAAATCTCTTAACCCATTGAATTTAGAGAGGCAGTATGCTAAACTCCTGTTGCAGGTTTTTAATGAACATGTAATTAATGCTAAGAAAAAAGAATCTGCAATTTGCCAAAGAAACTGGAAATTTTGTTAAAATAATCCATGTGTGGTGGGCATTATAAATGTAAAAAGTCCCAATAAACGAATACGACTAAAAAATGCAAATATAAACCCTTTAACTTAATTGCCTGTCACTGAAAATATGAAGTTCTTAAGCAAATTTTTGAATTGGCTGGATGTTTAGAAAAGTATGGGATACACTACAGGGAATCTTATGAAAGAAACTCATCATGCTCTTACACACAACTCATGCTATGTTGGAAATGAAGCAGTGTAGTATTGAAGAACTGAAAATGAAATATTTTCTTTGTGAAAAAATACAGACTGATTCCTTAGAACAGAATTTCCGAAAGTATATATTTTTAGCTGAATCGCAATATCATGTATCAGTGAGGCAAATATTTGAATGTGAGTCCAAACTCAGATTATAAATCACTTTTTCATTGAGATCTGCAACTTTTGTCAAATTACTGTTGATTAGTTTAGTCTTCATGTGAAAAGGAACATGAAGTAATTAATTACCTGAATATTGATGTAATTGATAAAGGTATTTTAGGTATCGAAAGTGTAATACCAGTCTTATCATACATTCCAGAAAACTGTGTTTATGCCATATGCAAAAAAATGTATGTGTACACCACATGACTTCCTTGTACGGAATATTAAATTATACTCATTTTTTCTTGCATTTCATTTAAACTTATTGGATTGAATTAAATCTACTTCGCCGACAGCGCACAAACCACAATAGAATAAATGCATTCTTTAAAATTCACTCTTATTTATTTACCATAGCGACACTATGGCGCTAGGTTCACTTAACAGTAATATATTTCGTTCATATTATAACTCAGAATGCACAAAATTTATATCATTTAAAGAATTATTTAATCGTTGCCACATGTTCTATTGTTCTATTCAAATACTATAATAAATCTAAAACGATGTATAAAAGAAATTAAGCAAACTAAACAAGAAAGAAACAGTTTTTCACTGACAATTGAGCATTTCTCATTCAAATAATTCAGTTCTCACTTCGCGACAAGGCAAAAATACATAAAAACTCAAAATATCTGTGTTAAAAATTACGAAGTAAATCTTAAACACTTATTTCCTCGAAAAAATTCCAGAAAGGATTAAGCATGATTTAATTCGCAATAATAAATGAAGGCGTTATCTTTGTTGTTGCGAAGCTAAGTTTCTCTAGATTGGCAACAAATCCACTAGTCTGCTGTTTCAAATGTAAACAAGCAATGGCCACCACCAAAAAATTATTAGGCTTAGCTTAAAATTGTTGATAATTCTAAACATATTGCATACAGATTTACTAAAGGCATAAAAGCCTTAACCGGAAGATAAGAACAACATAATTCAATCATTTTTAAAGCAAAACAGGTACAATTTGCAAACGTATAAGAGTAAAGAAACTGAGATCACTGAGCCGGGTAACAGAGTGGATATATATATATAAATATATTTATATACGTTTGGTGCGGCCGATTGCAATCAAAATACGAGGTGCACATTCACATGTTATAGCAGTCCTATATACAAAGTTTCAACGTTCTGAGGCTACTCGTTTTTGAGTTATGCGAGATACGTACGTGCATACGTTTGTACAGACGCCACGAAAAATTCTCTTCAGAATTCATTTTAAAGGAGTTTCATAATTTTTTTTTTTTTTTTTTTTTTTTTTTTAGGAAAAAAGTCTTTTATTCTGTTCTTACGTGCAGATATCAAGCAAAAACATCGCTAAATTGCATTCGATAGCGGTCAAAATGGATATTTTCATTGAAATATGCTGCCTGAAACTTTTCGCGATTACAATACTTCCTTTTTACTTTGTACAAACTTGACAGAGACAAACTAACCAACAGACATAGAACTCAAGCTAAATAAAATCATGTAAAATTGTAAACATTCTGAACATCATATGGAGGTAATTAGGAAAATATAATGAAAGCCTGTCTCTCCTGTCTCTGTAAATAGCATTATTTATAATGACATAAAAGCAATTTTACAGTAAATTTATTTCAAATTATGTTTGTTTAAGATGCTCAATGAATTTTGATAGAAGCAAGCTTACGCATTATGAGTACTATTGATTTTTAATACATTTATGCGCTGTGCGGATCACACAGCTTTCCTCTATGGTTAATGCTTAACAGACCAAGTAACAGAAAATTTGCTACTCAGCTTTTAAAAGCATAATGCGGCAGAAGCAAAAAATTAAGTTATTGCCTGCTTTATGTACAGGGTGTGCCAAAAATTCGTTGGCCCACCAGCGGCCGAGCGGTAAAGTCGCTGAACACTGGTAGTTCGGTCTGAGGTTCGAATCCCTCGAACGGGTTGGCTGCATGGGCGTTTTCGTGGTTTTCCGCATGTGTAACGTGTATACGAGCCAGTTTCTTAGAAAGTTCTCTACAAAGGCATCCCTTGCCTTAGGCAGATAGCCCTAGTGTGCTTTGCCATAATTAAATAAACCGAAACCGAACCAAAAATTCGACATAACTTTAAAAATTCTTAAAAAGAGAAGAAATTATGATAAAGAAGTGTGGTTTGTAAAGGACTCACAAGGAAGTCGGAAATTTTTAGCAGCAAAACAAAATTTAGTTAAAAATGTCACCGGTAGAGGGCGTTGACTTGCGAGGGACTTGGCAGAATTATGCAAATTAATCTTGCAATAAAAAACTGTGATACTCGAGGATTTCTCATTCGCTTTCAGGATGTTATCATTACCCGAGCGAGTATTGTTGGGAGAAGTTATTCTATTTCAACGAAGAGTCAGCAACTGTTGCGTTGCGAAAATTTCGCACGGCGAAAGAACCGAAGACAAAGAATTGCGCGATACCGTGTTCTGGAATACTGCAGCTTATCAAACTTTTCGAAGAAACTGGCTCTTTGTAGGGCCGGCCACGATGTGTAAGACCCTCGGTTGAGAAGGGCTGAATTACTGTGGTGAAACCACTATGAATTATATAGCGGAGGAATCATCCACGTATAGTAGCAAGGCTCGCATAGCTGGAAGCTTAATGTGCCTCTCTCATCAATTTGACGTATCCTCCACGGGATATTGAATATCTGTCCCTATAAATTGTAATCACTGTATGAGTTACAAACGGGGGACACAGCTATGATCCATTTGCCGAATGGGCTATGGCAAGAGTTGAAAGCCACACTCAGTTGTTGTTCAACGTTTTCTGTATGGATAAGGCGCATTTCGCCTTCCAGAAGGTACCTTCTTTTTTCACGATTTCTAAATTTTTTGAAATTTTTAAATATGTTACTGTAATTTTCACAGACTATATCTCATGTGGCAATGACTTAGAATTTTGTAGACGTTAAGACATGAAATAATCGTTAAAGCTCCCCATGAAATGTTGCAACGAAGAAAAGAATCGAACTAAGGTTCTGAATGTAGTATGTTCAGTGCTCGCAGGAAGGTCGTTTACATAGCCATTTGAATATTTGTGCACATTCCTTATGTAACCTACATCAGACAAAGAACTACGATACTTTCTACAAATTGAAAATTAATTAGGATAAACAGGCAATTATTGAACAGTTACTTTACTAAAATAATATGCAACTGTACAGCAATCTTTAAATGAAATATAAACAAAAAATATTTATTTCCATTTATTTAAAAATTGTGTTTTAATTTTTCGTTTTCCACGTTTTTGCTTTCTAGTTTATCTTTGATTTTACTTTTTAAAATTAAATTTCTGGAATATTTTTGATAGTTCTAATTCTGGATTATTCGAACAGTATTACTAAACATCTTATTGGCAACAATATTTTGGATTGGAACTGCTCATGAAAATCTGTATTCAAAGCTTCTGTCAGTTAACTATGTACATTTATTTTATTTACTTTCTGTTTTCATAAATTTCCATTCATTATAGTGATATCTGAATTATTAAAGAAAGTTAAGACAGCAAATTATTTTGAATTTTAAACTTATATATCAAGTGACAAATATTTCTCAGGACCGTGACTGGAAAGACGGACATACCACTCAGGAGGCTTATATATGAGCTCAAATTGACGAGAGCGAACTCTAACAAGGAAACTTATATATTTAAGCCAAAATCATAAATATGTAACATTTTTAATACGTTTGCCAATAAAAGCTGGATTTTTAATTTTAATACCTTCTCTTTTCTATATTTTATACGTATTACTGGCAAAAACAAAAACTTCAAAACAGAAATGAAACACTCGAAAATGAAACGTAAAATTAGAAAAATAACACGCTTGTGTTTGAAATCTACGCCAAAGATAAGGCTGTTGCTTTGCTTGTGTTTGAAATCTACGCCAAAGATAAGGCTGTTGCTTTGCTTGTGTTTGAAATCTACGCCAAAGATAAGGCTGTTGCTTTGCTTGTGTTTGAAATCTACGCCAAAGATAAGGCTGTTGCTTTGCTTGTGTTTGAAATCTACGCCAAAGATAAGGCTGTTGCTTTGCTTGTGTTTGAAATCTACGCCAAAGATAAGGCTGTTGCTTTGCTTGTGTTTGAAATCTACGCCAAAGATAAGGCTGTTGCTTTGCTTGTGTTTGAAATCTACGCCAAAGATAAGGCTGTTGCTTTGCTTGTGTTTGAAATCTACGCCAAAGATAAGGCTGTTGCTTTGCTATTTCATGCCCAAAACCTCATTCAGCATTATATGGAAAAATAATAGCATTAAGGAAAGCAGTAGCTTCATATTTTAATCTAATTATTTATTTAGTGTCGGCAGTTTATTAGAGAAGAAAGAGAGTCAGAGATAGAGGATTTTAGCTATATTCTTGCCACCAGACTGTCTGGAAAGAAATTATATTTCGAAGCTCTGCAGGAAAATAAGCAGGATTTTGAAATTTTCGCAATTTAGGAAAAGACTTCTGCTTTAAGATATATTTAGTATAGTGAGAAGATAAAATATTCGACTTAGTCTTTTGTTACGATTTAGTTAAATAGAAATGTTTTGCTTTCATGTTTTACCTACGCTTATATTTTTTAGACTACAGAAAACAAATTTATATTGCTGTTGTATTTACCTATAACACAGTCAAGGTTAACAGCAATAAATGCTAATTTCCTTTACAATTTTTTTCTAAAAAAATGTTGTTATTGTGAATACTCTTCTCCGTATTATACAAGGTTTGGATAAAATGTAGTTCTGAAGAAACTTCGCAACTTCGAAAACTTCGCAGAAAAACGCAGTGACCATCTTAAAGCAGGGGTAACCTTCTCTTTACTCTTGTAATTAGTCCCTTGCATTGGTCTTCTCATTTTGAGGAAGAGAGCCTACTTACACGGACCCATTTGGGTGAGTGTCCGGTTGGCAACATATGAATCAGCATTCAAATTTGTGACTTTATAAATGTAAAAATGCTTATGTTCCATTTCAATAGAGTGTTGATATTCAGAATTAGAGATTATAAGCGAAAATAGATGGAATATGCGAGTATGGCGAATATTGCAATATCTATAATCGCAACGGTTGACACGGCTCACATTATCGCACCACGCATTGTCATGAAAGGATAATGATACATGTCATTTGAGACATCATCTGTATTCCCGCACTCAAGGGCAAGAGATGACACATGTAAAAAAATCCCATCATCCTCCATGACAATACGTAGTGTCATAATGCAAAAACTGTCACTGATATACTGCGACAGTCGCAATGGTACTAGATCAGTTGCCATACTCGCCCTATATGAGTTCGTGTGACTATGACCTCTTCACCCAAATGAAACAACTGCTGAGAATCATTTATTAAAACAGCAAAGAGAAGGTTATCCTTGGTTTAGGATGGCCGCCGCAAGACGTCAGCAGAAATCATCGTGCTAATGATGAACTACTCCTTTCAGTAATTTGGCAGAAGATTGTACATATTTTAAATTAAAGGATTATAAGTGCTTGTAATTATGGCAATAAAGTATTTTAAAAACGAACTTTGTGTTGCCACTACTTTTTACCCTATTCTTGTAATCTGAATGATTATTTACTTAAACATTTCATTTTAAATTAATTTTGAAATTAAAAAGGTAGAAAGCAGTAAAACAGAATAAGTATAAAATAACTACAGTAATTGATTTCGCAGTGATAAATTAAAAGAAAAAAATATATATCTTACCTTAATTTCGGTAAGGAATGCAAGACTTATTTTGAGAAAGAGAAGGGAATAAAGTCAGCTCAGTACCTTTTTCCTAGTACTAAATAAAAAATAACTGGTGTTCACAGCATAAAAAGGGGAAGAACTGATGCTCAGAATCATCCAATAAAAAGGACTAAGAGAAGAAATTAGACAAAATATAAATGGCAAATAAGAAAACGGTGTTAGTAAAGATCATTATTTTTATGATCGCTTTATTTAGAGCAATAAAATTTTCGTCTCACAATTCGATTAAGTTTTATGTATTGCTTATGCTATTTAAATATTTTTTTACATTACATAAACTATTTAATGAAAGACAAATCGAAGTGGATTTTTAAATTTTAGATTAATGCTTGGAAGTTTTCTGAAATTTGTAGTGTTAAAGGGGCTGTAAAATGAAATTTACTTACTTTTAATGGGAAATCCCTGCCAGCCCATGCATACGACATGTAAACTTTAAAAAAAACTGATATGAAATCGAAACAATCAATATAACTGATACATATTAATTGTTTCGATTGAATGAAAGTGCTGAAGAACTCTATTTACATGCATTTATGTAGTCACTAGGAAACTTTGTTGAGTATTTTCCATGCTAATGACTAACAGGAAGGCAAAACGTATGACAAAAAAATGTTATTTTAACCTTCTTTAGACTCTCTGGTTTGTTTCAGACGAAGTGAGAACTGACTATTATTAGTCTAGTATGGTTCGCCAGACTTAAGCTTTTAGATTCAGTTGAGCATTACACAATTATTGATATTGATACTAATGTAACTTTAAAAATTGCGTCAAAGAAAGGAGGGTGTTCTATAAAAAGAAAAGAACTCTAAAATATGTTCTAAAAACTTTTTGTCAAATTGTTGTATTTTACTGCGTAATGTAACATGAAAAAAACTAGAGAGATAAGCTGTGCCGTTAAAGTAAGAATACAAAGGCAAGTCCATTTAATATTGAGTAAATTTGTATCTCGGTAATTTGGCGAGATATCGACAAGATGGCAACAGTTTTGGCGACTTATTTCGTTTCCAAATTTGGCAAAAAATCGCCAAAAGTCGCCAAACTTTGTGAGCATTTGGCGATATTTTGGTCCAGTCCCTGTATCACTGTAGTAGGTATTGTAATTGAATAAATGTAATTGACCACTATGTTAGCTGTAACCGTAATTCGACCCTCATATATCTTTCCCGTAATTTTGAGAAGCAGAAAGTACTATAAATATTTCGGCGCCCGATTGAGAACTATATAAAGCCGGACAGAGAGCATGTGCTTTTAGTAAGTGAGCTGTTGTTGTTATTGTTGCGAGTTGTTAGTTCAGAGTGAGATTGGAGATATTCCCGGGTTAGCTTTCTCTTTAGATGCGCTTTGCATTACCTTGTGTTTAACGTTCTTAGTAGTTTGAAGTGTAACTACTGATTGTACATGGTGATACTTTGAACACCTCTACGAGTATTTCTAAGGAAAACTCCAGAAATTTGAAGTGTCTCTTTTGATAAAATAAATTTTATTGACCTATCATCCGACTTGTGTGCATTCAATCTATTACGAGCCAGTTGCAACAGTATATCGGTATATAACAGCAAAAATATATTATTTTTATTCTTATAATTATTACGTATATGACCTCTGTAACTATGTGCTGAAAATGTAAGTGCAAATATACATATTTTTCTTTTTACTTGCTTTCATTTATCATTAAATTCTTAGTTTTAAAACGAAGCTTTAAAGTGGTACTGTAGCCTAGGAAACGGTGAAATTTTTCCAGTCTATTATTTTAACTCAAAAATATTAACCATCTTCCATTTTTCTCAAGAAAGAGATTTAACTGCATATAAATGTTAAAAGCTTCGTAATACAGCATGTGTCAGACGGCCAATGACCAGACTGTCGATTTTTTACTGTCTGTCTTCTTTCTTATTCTTCCGCGTACTAGCTTTCATTTTTTCTAAAATTAATCTCTATTTTTGAAGCAGCGAATGGATAGTGAACAAAAATTAAATGATGATAAATCTTTCTGATCAAAATAAGCATCATGCGCGTTAATAGCTTTTGATAACGCTTTTATACCTTTATTCTATATGGAGAGCAATATAGTTACCTAAAAACGGTACACGTACGATCATCTTTTGTACATTACCTACAAACTCAGTAATAAAGCAAAGCTGAATATATATGTGTGAACAGTTAATGGTGAATGAACAACTGGAAAGAAAATTATTTATTGTATGCTTAAGACAGATTTGCCTGTAAAATCTACAGCGAGCTCATTTGTTTGTCAAATACGATGAAACATACAATAACTATCTACTTAAAATGCATGCATGCCTTCTTAGAGAGCTTCTAAGGAACATTTAATGGTATTAATGTTAATAGAAGGAATTCTACGAGGGAAGCCTGTTCATAGAATTAAAACTGCTAAAATAGAATCTGCTCAAAGGAAATAAATAACCAGGATCTCAAATAATTTTAATTCTACAATCAAAATATAGTTAAAGTAACTGAAACTCAAATTTCATTGAAATTTCCTGATTTCAGGAAATTTACAAAGGAAATTAATTGAAGAATATATATTTAATTACGTATGTTGATAAGTTAAATTCTAAGATATTTCCTGTATCAGTGTCAAAAAAAGCATGAAACATTCCGATAGATAAAAATAATCATTTCGCGAAAATATGACGTTTGAGTCATTTAAGGTTAAGAATTAAATAAAGAATTGTCGTAAAATAATTTGATCAGTCAAACAGCTATTAAAGTGAAGAATGCACTGCAGTTTTATGGAATGCACTGCAGTGACAGGTATTATAATACTAAACGAAATTCCTATTTATCTGCCTTGTAAATTATGAATTCAAAGAAAATGGAGTAATACTTCCGCAGCGTTGCAGTCTTTCCTATAAAAGTTTCTCGAATTCACAACAATGATCCTGTAAACATCTCATATCATTCTTCATATAAGTTAAATGCATAACTATTGAAAAAAAATGCCCGTTTTATTCCATTCTGTAGATGCTTTTACACCCAAGCATTGATGTTACTGGTATGCCTCATCTGGTATTCGATCGCTTTCTATAGTTCAATGTACGATATCTCTATAGTTATTCGCTATAACTAAAATTTTAGTAATGTTTTCCGTAGAGCAGAATTTCGTTTTGGGAAATCCCAAGTGTTTATATTGGAACTTTATGGAATATTATTATGGTAATCATGAGTCCCCAAAGTTACGCCCGCCGACACCATTGCACTTGTCGGCATGTTTCCGTGTATCTGCTGCTGAGCGACAACGATTAAAAATTGTTTAAGATTTCAATAAAATGTTACGCTACATTTTTGTAGTTAGTAATTAATTAGAAAAATATAAACGTATGTGTTTTAAAAATTATTTGTTTATAACAATGCGTTTAGCATTTTAAATGGGCTTACCAGACGTCCCGGTTTATCCGGTTCTCTGAAATTGTGGTCAAGGCGCCCCGACCAGTTTGTCGTTTTGTCCTGTGTGCTATCCTGTACTATTTTCTTGATTTCTTTGTCCACATACTCACAGGTTAAGTATTTGTTCTGCATTGTGGTGCTACAATAATATCTACGATTGTTATTTACGAAAGGGGAATCCCCCATTTTATTGTTACTAGTTAAATGCTCATGTTTTGTGCATATGCCTCTTACTTTATTCTTCGAAGTGTCCTCTACTTCGTTATTTTACATACTTTGTTATTTTAATCTCAAAATGTGTGACTAAATTAAAATAGAAAGACTTATAATTTTACCAGACGTCCCGGTTTATCCGGTTCTCTGAAATTGTGGTCAAGGCGCCCCGACCAGTTTGTCGTTTTGTCCTGTGTGCTATCCTGTACTATTTTCTTGATTTCTTTGTCCACATACTCACAGGTTAAGTATTTGTTCTGCATTGTGGTGCTACAATAATATCTACGATTGTTATTTACGAAAGGGGAAGCATTCAGTAATATTTAAAAGGTTAGGGTACTTGATGTTGACTGTAACGTGATGCCTGCTGTAGTCCTGCTTTCATACATCATGAGCGTATATTACTCTGGTTTATCCTGTAGAATTTGCAGATGATTCCTCTCTTTTACCTCCCCGATGTCACCATTATTTGGCAATTGTTTATTTTCTACTACCTGCATATGAGAAAGGTAGAGCTACCTGAGCAGTATAAAAACATGCATTCGTAATACACCTCATATCAAATATATTTGCTTCATGCAAACAAACCATATAAATAATTATATTCTAAAAATGAATATCAAGAACTTTTAAGGAACAAAATGAGGTTGAACTGTATAGTTTTAAGCAAATTGTAAACTTTTTCGCTATATCGTAAATATTGAATTAGGAAGTTTTAAATTTTAAAATTATTTTTCAGTCAGTGGAGGGGACGCATTCCTACATTTATTTGGCATTAAACAAAATATTAACAAAATTTTCTTTTTGTGTGTTACTTTATAAAATTTGTCTCTCTTGATGAACAGTAATATTGAAAGCGTAACATCAATGCTATCTGATTCTGAAAATTAGGACGCCTAATAAAAGATCGCTAATTTCTGTGAGGGAAATGTTATCTGTTTCTTTGATTCTAAGGTAGCAGTGCGAATACCAGCCGTAGAAGTTGATACCATCATAAATCAATGTTATCACTTTTTCATACATTGGAGAGTTTCTTTCCTTCCAACAGTAATCAGTTCTGAGTATGGTAGGAGCAGATAATTTTTTATTTGTAGAGGACACTAGTTACCGTTCAATAATGTTTTTCCAATTACTCCATAATATGATAATTGTCTGTCTAATACTTAAATATAGGACTATAAGGGTACATCGATTGACATAGCTTCAACTGTATCTAATCACAAAATTACCAATTAATAATCAGTATGGCAAGTCATACACATTATTATACACCTTTTTATCATTTTGTTAATGACGGTTTTGTTAATGTTTCACTAAGATTATGTGAATAAATGTGTGTTGAACAGTTGATTATCTAACCACGATTCCGAGATTAAGAAGTGGCGAAAAGGCTTTTCAGATTAAGATAATTTTGGTCACTTTATCAGGTTCAATGTTCCTTCTAACCTTCTTCGGGAACATACAAGGACCTGACTAGGAACAGAGAGCTTACTAAAGCTATGTTCACTAATTGTAGTAAGTAGACAGGATACAGACGAAGGGTATACAAAACCCTTTATTTTTCTCTATATACAATAACTTCCGTACTTCGGAATACAATGACCCGCCACTCGGGGTCTAACGTAAAAGTATAAAAATAAAACTAAACTCTAATTCAACTTTAGAATAATACACGTGGAAGATTGGCCTTATAATAACAGGAAGCGTATGTAGCACAGAGACTGTGAACACTACAATACGTTTAATTTATCAAGAGGATTAAAACCTCTGGCCTGGAAGGCAAATAGCAACTGCGTAACTTCTAAGGCAAGCGGCCTGCTTCGAACTCACTGCTTCCTCTCTCTCTTGCTTGGCAAAAAGCCACAACATAAGTACTTGGCGTTCGCCAGACAAACTTTGCATAAAATCCTTAACGCTTATAATTCTGGCCGAAAGTAGAAAATGAGAAGTGATAGTAAAGATTTAAAATAAAATAAACGTTAGTAAAACTTAAGATCCTTACATACTTCCCGCCAGAGTTAATTAGTTTGAAACTGAGGTCTAAAACGACCTTGTTGAAAACTTTTAGCTCTAGAATCTAACGCGAGGCCAACCTTTTACAAACACAACTTCGCTAGAAACTAGAAAATTTAAAAGAAAGAAATTTGTTACAATAGCAGCTCCCAGGATATACAACAATCTTTTTTTCATCTGTACTGCATCTAAACAGGAGCTTTATTCAATTCTGGTTCCTTCCAGAGATCTGGAAGGAAAACTGGTTTAATAAAATGTTACACAATGACATTGCAAATAACATATAGAATATACTTCTCTTAACATTCTTATTTCATTCATGACTATTTTAATTATCTCTCCCCGTGCTCTCTGACATGTGTTGTAAAAGAACACCAAACACGAATGTGTTTCTGTCTACGTGTGCCACACTTCCTCCACCAATCAAAACACTAACGTGTTAAAATTCAACATAACGAGACCTCATAACACACCCTAATTTCAACTCTAAACCCTGAGGTACTATTCTAAAAGTGGCTAACTCTAAAGTGTAGCGTCAGAGAGCCTAACTACATCATTCAACCGTTAACACATATTCGCCATGATTTAGTCTTTACAGTCACACGAATAACAAATTTTTAACATTACTTTCACTTTTACCATATCACGGTATTTCTTAACATTTAAAATAACAGAACATATCAATATGCCGTTAATTTTACAGATTTGAAAACATACATTAGTAGTACATTGTTAACTTCTATTCTTTTCAAAGCAAGTGCCAATTCTTTCTACATTGAAATACTACATTTCAAAAAGTCTTTCAGACTAAACTTCTTTCTTGCTAGAATGTTTTAAATAAAATTTATACAATAACTTTTTACAATATTTAAGTCTTTACACAATGCTATTATACATCAACTTTAGTTTTACGCGCGAGTAATTGAAAAACATAATATCAAAATCGGTAACAACTGATTTCTCGCCCTTTTGGCGATAAAGGTAGACCTCACATGAGGTAAAACTTCTTGAAATCTGCCACTTGCAGTAAGAATGAAAGATTAACTTAAGTTTGCAAAGTAACATAAAATTTTACTTATCTTTGTAATATTCGGACATCCTTTTCTGGGCCCAGTCTTTAAAGGTACTGCAGATAGTAGCTTGGTTTATCCTCCTTTCATCCTTCTTGTACGGGCTCGCCCTTCAGTGCTTTCCTCTGGAAGCTTCCTTTTTTCACCAGTACGGCCACCCTTGAATACTTTCCTTTTCTCCTCTGCTTGTGCTCTTTGCCGTTTGATGGCAGCTGGTCTTGGCGGAACCGGGAAATTTCTTCCGTGTTCTTGCTTGGACCTCGTTGTTGGCCGTTCAAACTTTCCTTGAACTTTTTCCTCCGCCGCTGATGGCCCTTCCGCAGTTCGGCGACTTTTGCTGCGGAGAGTTCTGTCGGATGAGTAGATCTTCCGTTTTAAAGCCGGGTTATAGTTGCCGTCATTTCTCCTGGTCCTCATCACTTACGTCGTCCTTCTCCCTTCTTCATTCTGGGGGTGTTCGTGAACTCTGTTTTCTGGACGGTGGAACGGCTTCTTTTTCTTGTTACCTTCAATTTTTCCGCGGGGCAATTTTCTTTTCACTTGCTTCTGTCTCTCATTGGCTTGCCCTTGTACTTGTCGTTTTTCCACCTCTGGAACTTGTACCTGCGGTGTCTGCCGTGCCGGATCCTGCAAAAGATCTGAAAAGATTTGCATTTTATTACGATCGAAGTAGGGCTTGATTTGATCAATGTTTGCGGAACAGGTTTCACCATTTCTTGCTTTTAGCACTACAACAGCGTGAGTTATTTTTTCTATAACATATGGTCCTTCAAATCGTGGAAAAAATTTGGCAGTTTTATCTTCTGATGCTGAAGAAAGTGAATGCTTAATTTTTAAAACTTCATCCCCTACTTTATAAGTTACTCCCTGTCGTTTCAAATCATAATATAACTTCTGTTTTCTTTGTGCTTCTTCCGTATTCTTTTTTGCTTCTTTTATTAGTTTTTCTATATCACCCATTTTAAATTCTGGGGCTCTTTGTTGCACATAAAATAATTTATCTAACGGCGTTATAATCTTTCTGCCTAAAAATAACTCAGCAGTACTCAGCAGCCCGTTGTATCATGTTTTGCGGTCCTAAGGGCGAAAGCAAATTCATTGACAGTGTTATCCCAGCTTTTATGAAAATTTTTAACATAACTACGGATAATTTTCACTATATTTCTGTTGACCCGTTCCGCTATATTTGATTGCGGCCGATACGGGACCATTTTTAAATGACGTATGCCCAGTTTTTGGCACATGTCTTCAAATATATTACTTACAAATTGAGGACCATTATCCGATATAACTTTTAGGGGCGCCCCGTATTTTAAAATATATTTATTTAAAATAGAATCAGTAACTAATTTCGCGGAGGCTCGTTTTAAGGGAACAATTTCGGTCCATTTACTAAAATGATCAACCATAACAAGGAGATAGCGACTTTTATTTAACTGACTTTTTGGGAAAGGGCCCAATAAATCGATGCCAATTATTTCATTTGGAAATTCGGATTTAATACTATTTAGAAACCCGACCGGGCGGAAATTAATATAATTAACTGCTTGACATGTTGGGCAGGACTGGACATACGCCCTTGTTAACTTTTGCAGTTCAGGAAAGTAGACTGCCTCGCGTACGCGTTGGATAGTTTTTCGAATACCAGCATGAGAAGCCAAAGGGCTGTCATGGAGCTCCTGCAGGATATTTAATCTAAGACTAGCTGGGATAACAGGTCGAAATTCGTTGTTGGAATTCGTAGTTTTTGTATAAAATAATAGACCATCTATTAGTTCGTAATGGGCCGCCCTATTTCTTATCGCCACAATATCTTGGTGGCTAAAATTTTCAGGATCCTTCAAATACTCATAAATACTTCAAACTCAGGATCCTTACCCAGTTACAGTCGGTTATTACAGTTTCTCGGGAATTTATTGTACATGCTGTCAGCATTGCCATCTTTACGGTATTGCCTTGTTCGTCTATTTTAATCCTTGATAGGGCATCTGCTACGATATTTTCCTTTCCAGGGGTATGCTTGATTACCATATTATATTCTTGCAGCTTGAGTGCCCATCTTATTAACCTTGGGGATAAATTTTTCCCTGAGTACAATCTAGTTACCGCCGCATGATCAGAGTATACTGTTATCGGCGCCTTTCCAAAATAGACTCGGAACTTTTGCACTGCTAACAGAACTGCAAGTGCCTCTCTCTCGGTCGCGAAATAGTTTCTTTGTGTTTGATTTAAAGTTCGGCTAAAAAATGCCACGGGCTGCTGATTTTGCGAAAGTACCGCTACTACCGCATAATCCGAAGCATCCGCTGAAATTTCTAAATTTTCACCCTTTTCAGGAAATTTCAACACAGGGGCTTGCGTTAATGCTTGTTTTAATTTTTCGAAAGCACTATTGGCTTCGGCCGTCCACGAGAATCTTGCCTTTTTCCTTTTTAATTTTAACAAAGGCTCAGCGATAGCCGCAAAATCTTTTATAAAGGACCTATAATATGAACAAAGTCCTAGAAAAGAAGAGAGCTTCTTTGCCGTGTTTGGAGTCGGATACTTTTGTACAGCGATTATTTTTGATTCATCTGTCTCGATCCCTTTTTGAGATATTTTGTAACCTAAATATTTTAATTCAGGGGCTGCAAATTTGCACTTTTCGACATTAACTTTTAGACCGGCCTCATTTAATAAAGAAAACACCTGTCTTAAATTCTGTACATGTTGATCTAGATTATCACTAGTAATAATGATATCGTCTAAATAGATAAATGTGGACTTTCCAAGAACAGGTCTTAACACAATGTCCATGCATCGCTGAAATGTTGCCGGGGCGCCTGAAAGGCCAAACGGCATACGCAAAAATGCATAAGTGCCAGACTTGGTTATAAAAGCAGTCTTAGGCACGTCCTCAGGCCTCACCCCTATTTGAAAATAACCAGTCGTTAAGTCTAAAGTCGTCATAAATTTGGTTGATTTTATGTTCCTTAAAATTTCTTCTATGATCGGTAACGGATATACCGGATATTTCGTTATGGAATTTAATTTACGGTAATCAATAGCGAATCTCCACCTTTTTGGATGCTCCAAAGGATAATCATTCTTTTTCTTACATAAAACCACCGGGCTAGCATAACTACTTGAGATGGGCGTTATGATCTTTTTACGTAGCATATCGGTAATATGCCATTCTATAATTTTTTCCTTATTCTTATCATACCGGTATGCTTTGTGGCGAACTGGCATTGAATCTCCGGTGTCAATACTATGGTTAGTAACCTGAGTAAATCCTGGAATATCACTAAATAACGAAGCAAATTCACTTACCACTTGTCGGATTCTATCTTGCTCGTCATTAGGCAGGTGGTCAAGATTTAACCTTGGCGGTTCAACCTTTTCTACACGCAATTTGTTTCATTGTCAGCTTAAGGGACGCTTCATTAAAATCCAGTGTAGCTTGTGCGTCTGAAAGAAAGTCTATTCCTAAGATTAAATGTGCTTGCAGATTCTTTACTATAAAAAACATCACCTTTACTTGTTCGTCCTTGATACGGATATACAAAGGTACTTTACCTACGCACTTACATTTTTCTCCTTGCGCCGCTAACACTGTTGTATTATCCGCATTATATATGCGGTATTTGCGAAAATACTTTCTAAAAAACTCCTCTGCCACACAGGAACACTGCGCGCCGGTATCCAGGAGTGCGGTGGCCGGGATATTATTCACCAAGTCTTCAATCTTCGGAAGAGTCAAATTTTTCACCATTACTGTATTTAACTTGTAGGAAGAGGGGTTTTCGTGGCCTTCGGATTTCCGCACCCTCTCGTCAGCAGAAATCCGTTTTAGTTTAAATTATTTTTCCTTTCCGTGCTTTCCTTCTTTTTCCCCTGGCCTTGAGACTTTTTTCCTGGGTTGCTATTGAACTGTCGACGTTCGCCGGCTGTTTTTGAATGCTCGGGTTTCCTTGCCCACTGATTCGCTTTTTCTCCGTAGCCATGTGCTTGAGTTTGCTGTAGTCTTGGCGTACCAAATTGGTTTCGCTGTTGATATTGGCGTCTTCTTTCGACGTCCGCCGTTCTTCTACTTTCAAAATGGATTGCTAGCTCAAATAACTTTTCCAGTGTAGTCGGATTTCTTAGTTCAATAAAGTCTTGCACTTGGGGCAGTAACCTCGGCAAAATCACTTGAATTATTTCAGGATCCGGATGGTTTCCATACAAGAGCTTGAAAACGTGAATTTTTCTTAAAATAAAGCTCGAGAGGTTTTCGATTCTTTGTTGATATATACTAAAAAGTTCCGTTTCTAATTTCGCACGATCCCTTACAACAGGGAAGGCTTTTAGTAGGGCAGTCTTGAAATTTTCGTAAGTATAGGTGGGACTTCCTGCTTGACCCAAGAGACTTCTGCCGATACATTTGAACCAGTTAAGCGCTTGGCCCCTCAAAGCGCTGGTAGCTAAGGTAACTTTTTGAAACTCGTGCACGGGGTAGAGCATGAAGTGGTCATCCAATTTTTCCAAAAAACTGGTTACCGGTGAGTTTCCGTTAAACGTTGCTTCTGGTTTCATCGAAGCGCGCATGGTCTGGACGATGTAACCGAATCCTTCCAGGGCGGCAGCTGGCATTTCTGGATTCTGAGCCGTTTCTGCAGGCAGCACAGGTTCTTCTTGAAACTCGGCCATGGTTATTCTTCTTCGTTGGGCGCCACTATCAGGTTCAATGTTCCTTCTAACCTTCTTCGGGAACATACAAGGACCTGACTAGGAACAGAGAGCTTACTAAAGCTATGTTCACTAATTGTAGTAAGTAGACAGGATACAGACGAAGGGTATACAAAACCCTTTATTTTTCTCTATATACAATAACTTCCGTACTTCGGAATACAATGATCCGCCACTCGGGGTCTAACGTAAAAGTATAAAAATAAAACTAAACTCTAATTCAACTTTAGAATAATACACGTGGAAGATTGGCCTTATAATAACAGGAAGCGTATGTAGCACAGAGACTGTGAACACTACAATACGTTTAATTTATCAAGAGGATTAAAACCTCTGGCCTGGAAGGCAAATAGCAACTGCGTAACTTCTAAGGTAAGCGGCCTGCTTCGAACTCACTGCTTCCTCTCTCTCTTGCTTGGCAAAAAGCCACAACTTAAGTACTTGGCGTTCGCCAGACAAACTTTGCATAAAATCCTTAACGCTTATAATTCTGGCCGGAAGTAGAAAATAAGAAGTGATAGTAAAGATTTAAAATAAAATAAACGTTAGTAAAACTTAAGATCCTTACAACTTTAAATGTTTGCGTAAACATATTTAAGTAAAACAATTTAATTTAAGGTTCATTTTTTGTAAATTCTTTAAAAAATGATTGTCAGAACTACTATACGCCTTATATGAATTTCACCGTGAATTAGAGATTAGCATTACAGCGGGAGTTCAATGAAAAAATAGATTCCATGTCTTGCTTTTTAAAATTTAATTTGAAATTATAGCTTCTCTAAGTTATTTTGTTTTCTAATTTTTTTCAGAAAACCTTACCATGTCTGGTTACTAGTTTTTAGTAATATGTGTACTCAACAAAATTTTAAATATTTACGTTTCGGTAATTTTAGTCGTATTATGATGATTTCCTCTCGTTTGGAATAGTTCAACTAGGACAACTATTTTTTCATTGACATTCTTAATCCTAATATAAGTTTGTAGGAATCCACTCATTTCTTTAACCAACTTGGTCTTCCTACTGAGACCGTCTCGTGACGTACAGCTGCATCTATTAAAACTACTACAAACTTTCTGTTTAAAATTTTGAACTTGACAAACGGACGACATGGGCTTACAGAATGATTTCCGCAACTTGCAACATTCACTCAACATAAAATATAAGTTATAATTGAAAATAATTTAAATCTGGAGATTAAAAATCGCAAAATCATATCAAATGTTGGATCAAATTAATCTAATTTGAGCAAGCAACTTCTCTAACAGGAGGCTAACGCCGATCTAAAGAAACTTAAATGCTTGGCGAGAAAACAAGCACAACGGTCAGCATCTCTGCCAAGCAACTTCTCTAACAGGCAAGCAACTTCTAACTGGCAAGCAACAATCGGTTGTTAGTTGCTTGCCTGTTATAGCAGTTGCTTGCCTGTTAGATGCTGGGCTAAATGCTGGGCGAGCAAACAAGCACAACGGTCAGCATCTCTCTCAAACATCTAAGGACACTTTTTTATATAGTACATGTATCTAATTTGCATTCTGGAACAAGCTGACAAATTGTCGAAGTGCTAGTATAGTTAACATAATAAGATAATTAATATAAATCTTACGAGTTTCTTATTTCTTTATCCAAATGTATTAGATGAGTTTATAAAACTATTTATTTATGCTTTATTACTAAGTAATTTTATTTTTGAACTCGATGAATTGGTTTCGAAATTGCATTCAGATCCTAAATTTTTGCAAACCTATTTTCTTTTAAACCACTGATAGAAGGTAAGTTCAAAATTTAAATAAATAAACGTACTCTTCCACTTGCACTGAAAAAAGTAATATTGTGACAGCCTGAATGTAATATTAAAGATGCCACATGGTTGACAATGATTTGTCAATTCCTGATGACATTTTCAATTTTTTTCCTCTTTGCAGGAAACTGTACCTAAGGATTTTAAGCTGAGGTATTCTGCATAAAGAAGATACATTTTTTCCTTGTCATTATAGCTTTGTTGAACGGCTTAGATCAGCAAAAAACAAAACAATTGGAAATTCAGTCTGTCTTAAATGAGGTTTTGTGAATCTGTTTTGTTGCATTTTATCTTTGAGCAGCGAAACATTGCACATTTGTTGATACCCAGATAGTCATTTTTATCAATATTGTTGTCTGGATTTGCATCTTTATATCAAATATCTACAGATATGTGCAATACAATACCAAAAGATCTATCATCTATGATATTTTATAAATTCCCTGTTAGATTTTGGATTCAGTTAGAATAAGCGGAGTCAAATTTTGTTTCTCTTCATTTATAAAAAGTTACAAAAAGTTATACTTTCGTGAGATTATGTATTCCACTGCTATCCGATAATATTTTGTAAGTAAAACTTGTTTAAAATTGGAATGCACTGTATTTATCGATCGTGAAAGTACCAAATAATATGAAAAAAAACTAAATGACATCTGATGATTATACTCTTAACTGTGTGCCAAACCACAAGTATATTTTCCTCAAAAGCATATTCACTAATGCATCTAAATCACTTCTTTACTGTAGTACGGTAATTTTATAATAATCCATTCGATTAAAGTAAACATCACTGTATTAAAATATTTGAATGTTGTTACTGTACTCCGTAGTAATATTACTACTCAATGCGAAAATTTTACTTTCTTTACTATTTTTCACAGAAGTATATTGAATTATACAGAAAGTTTCAAATTCGAAATGCCAAAACTCAAGTGAGAAGTAAATTTTTTCATAGGTTCCTGAAACTTGAAAAGGTATCCATAGCATTTTATACTGTATTACATATATTTAAAGTTACTTAACTTATCTGATGTACTCAATTATTTATGTTTTTTATGTACTATGGATAGACAGATACAGGTGCACGAGGCTATAGATATATATAGACAATAAGATAGATATGTAATGACACCTCAAGTAATGGGCACTCCAAATAAAGGATTCTTCTATTTAGTAGACATTTTTTTCTATTCCTAAGACTTTTGTTATTTCATAATATAGGCCTATAATATATTTCACCCCTATTTAGTAGATTTCTCAAATAAGAGGGACTTTGCTTTAAGATTGCTATATAATTTTATTTACGTTTTCCTTTTTAACATTAATAATTATACGGCTTTCAAGAATTCATTCAAAGATAATCTCCAAACATTTTTTCATTTGAACAAAGATATCTGTGAAAAGTACATAGTGATACGGCTGAGTTCATACCATTTCTTTGAATCAATGATTCATTAAATGAGTTGTACTGTAGGGATTATTTTAATTTTCTAATAGTTATTTTTAATTTTGAAACCCTTTCCTTTAGATTCTTGTTTCCCACCTATAACTGTCTATCAGAATGAGATTTCAGTTTTATGTAAAAGAAATAAAACCAGTATTTAAAGGGGAGTTCAATCACTTCCGCAGAAGAGCTCAGAAGTTCTCAGTAAAGCGTGCTCTGCCTTCGGGGTACGTCGTTGCTTTAAGCCTCTTTTGCTATGTTCGGCAGTAGTCTTACGTGCCTTTTAGTATTCAAAGATGAGGTTTAATTACGGCCAACTCGGTTAGTTATTTTTGTAGCTTAGGCTAAAGTTCAACTAGTTAGAATTAATTGAGTTCCTTATTTTCTATCTCAAAGTTAAAGCCCAAGTGGAGGCTTTCCTGTGAGACCGAGAGGGGCCGTAGGTAGTATTTCTATGAGTGAATAAAAAGGTATTTTAACTGTTCTTTAGATTCATATTTTATAGTTGCAGGAAGACCAGTTAATAGTCGCTAGAACTCTTCACTAAAGTTCTAGTAACCAAGGACACCTAAATTAACTAAAACTTTATAGTACCATTAATTAACGCTTTATAATATAAAGCTAACATTAGAAGAGGTAAAGAACGATGGCTTATATACACTTGAATCTTCCGACGCAAAAATATTAAAGAAAAGTCGAAAAATATTACTATGTATGGGAAGTGCTGTTCTTCATCCTTCTAACTTGAAATTCAAAAATATACGTAATGTGAGAAACATCCCGTCTTCGTGTTAAACATTACATCGGAGCGTAACCCAAAGTTTCAGGTTAGTTGCAGAACATTTTTCTTATGCAACATTTTATCCAAGGCATCCTAAGTTCAGAATTGGGATCATCTGGTTTAAAGCATAAACGTTTTAAATCCTGTTCGTTGGACTGTTTTACCGATTTATTATGTAAAACAAATATGTGTTGGAACATGCTTTGGAAAAGCTCACTTTTTAAGAACCTCTCGCTACCTTACCAATTCTATTGAAAAATAAAATGACGAAAATTAGACAAAATTTACTGAACTAATAAAAATATTGATAGTGTAAATGGTGATAAAGGTGGTTCATTTTTTTTTCCTTAGAGAACATACAGACTCCCCGTGCACCACATATGTACAACACGGGGCTTACAGAAGTGAGTTAACTAAAACATTAAAAGTTACATGCATAAATAAACATTAAAAGTTACATGCATAAATAAACATTAAATGTTACATGCATAAATAAACATTAAAAGTTACATGCATAAATAAACATTAAATGTTACATGCATAAATAAACATTAAAAGTTACATGCATAAATAAAGCGAACAAAAGCAGAGAACAGCAGTCTGGACTTCACGAAAACAAATAAGT
Organism: Stegodyphus dumicola; assembly: GCF_044657685.1. Classification (NCBI taxonomy): domain Eukaryota; kingdom Metazoa; phylum Arthropoda; class Arachnida; order Araneae; family Eresidae; genus Stegodyphus; species Stegodyphus dumicola. Next base: position 107,419,005 of record NC_140777.1, read on the forward strand.
TCACTGGCCAAGACACTCCGAACATTTTCAAATCATTCTGTAAGCATAATCTAGGGCCATCAAATGTAGGGCATGAGAAAATCAAATGTTCCACATCCTGAGGAACTCTTTTTGAACATTCACATAAATTGTTTGATCGTAGATTAAAACGAAACAGGTAAAGGTGGTTCATTTGACAATGAATAACGTACAGAAAAAAAATCATGAGGCGGTTAAATCTTTTATATCACGAAATAGTATCAATACGGAAGCTTTTGAAAGTGATGAAGATAATAAAATTACTACAAAGCTAAATTTATGGACCTCCCTTAGAAGTAAATAAAAGTGATTTTTGTAGTAAAATGTATGGGATACAGTTCTTAATATTTTCTACAAACAATGTTTCCTAAACTCTCTTAATATGGCAAAATTTGGTGCTGAGGCATCAGCTACAGAATTATCCAACTGGTTGAAACTAGGGCAGAGTTTTGTCTTGCTAAAATTTAAATACATAAAAATACACTAAAATGGTTCAGCAAGTGAAACTTTTACAGGTTATTATAACCATAATATCATGTCCTTTCTTTCCGAACTCCTCTGTAATTAATATTTCTTTAATTTCCTTCATATGTAAAATATAGGATGAACTACGCATATTCTGAATATCATGTTTTTTATAAATTTCGCCAGTACGAAATTGCTACAGAAGCCAATCATAAGAATATTTTCCGCATACCCATTGGCTATCACTGGGAGTCGAACTGGAAATTTAATTTTAGAAACAGGTGATCACGACAAATTTTAAAATTATGAATTGAAAATATTGAAAATATTGACAGAATCAGATCCACCTATCAGCTGGAAAGAAAGAGAGGAGATGTTTCACTGCGTACAGTGAATAGAAAGAAGAAATTTTAAATGAGAAAGAGAGTTTTCAAGTTCTGGTATTTTGATGCCGTGTGAACTCATAAATACCGATTTAAAAGTGCTTTTTTTTTACAAGAAATTAAATGGAGCTTTTTTTAAGACATATTGTGACTGCAGACAAGTAAAGGGTATTTTATGCTTATGATATTGACTTAAGATACTAGTTAAATTCAAAACAGAAATCAAGACTGGCAGAAAATTCAGGATAACAATCTAGAAATGGTTCAGTTCTGCGTAGGTGGGCTATGAAAAGAGTGGTTTATATTCAACGATTTAAAAGATAAATTAATCATTTCTGAAGACATCTGTTGTCATCAGCTATTTTAAATGGGATTTAATCATGAATCTATTTGCATTGATCAAAGGACCTGATGCAGTTCTTCAACATATTAATGATAATTCATGTACTTCAAAAGATTCTCGACAAAAGCTTATAAGGCATTTTCTCCCTCCTTTCTGCATGCCTTCGGGGTGTAACGGCAGCATACTAGGCGCGTATTTGAGAGGTCCAGATTCGAGTCCCGGCCAGGGCACTGGTTATTTTTCAGATTCCTGACATGGTAAATAATAACCTAATGTCTCTACAAGCTTAATAATGGAAAATTATTTTCCGTTCTGAATCTTTCTCTTTCAAATTATTACTTATTCCGATCACTGCATCATTTTCAGTTTGACAAAATCTATCTTAGACAATAATATAATTTAAGTCCAAAATATAACAAATGAATTGCAACACCAAAATTCTATAAAATAATTGAATAGTTTCCTCAAAAATGGGAAGAATTTATAGGAAAAGATTGATATTTCGATAATAAATATATTTATATAATTTTTTTTTATTTGCAGCTCTCTTTTTCAGTTTTACATTATTTTATGATCAACCTAACGTATCAAAATTGAAGCAAATGAATTCTGCACTTCTACTGCAAGCGAATATTTTAAGCAACAAGTAGATTGATATTTAGAAAAACCCTTTTTGCACATTTATTTTAAATTTTCGTTTTATAACACATTACGTCTAATTATAATACAAGATTCATCTGCAATGAAGCGATATTAAATGAAAAACGCGTATTGGGAAAAAACATAATTATGTGTGCTGAAGACAGAAAATATTTAATTTAATCTAAGCAAAGACGAATTTATTATATTAAAAAAATTCTCAAAATGCAGCTTAGCATTTATCGAACTCTTTTTAATTTCCTTGACAAATATTGATCATTTTACGAAGGATCTCTAAAATTTCTTAATGATTCAAAATGTAAAATAACCAAACATTGCCCGTAGGTAATGTATCTTTTATATTATGGAAAACACGTTTTCAATTCAGGTTTTTTTTACTCCGATGAATCAGTGTGCAGTTTAATACTTCTTTCTTCTAACGCATAAAAAATAAATTCACGAGATTTTAATGTTTTCTAATTTGAATATATGAAAAGTCATTCTTCTTTATTTGGAAGAAATTATTTGGATATTTATTATATTATATAAGATTTTTAACGAATTAATGTTCTTCTAATATGTAAATCTCTATCAGCATTGAATTAATGAAAATTTTGTATAACTACAATATTTAATTACCATTATATTTAATGAAATTAACTGCATTTAATCAATTTCTCAATCTCGACAGCAATAGGATTTTTTAATAAAATATCTTCTGTCATTAATTATGTGCATTTTTAGTTCTACTTGGATAGATGTTTTCTCTATAATCGCGTGAATTTTCCCTTTTTGTGCGTTCCTCGTGTCATTTTCTGTATCAAATGTTATTTTACTAAATAGAATCACGCACTTCTTTCATAAAAGCATTTTTCTTTTCTTTTTAATAGCTGTGTTAAAAAGACCATTTCTAGACATTGCAGTCTCACTTCATAAAACTTTTATCCATGTTTTGATCAAATTTCGAGATTTTAAAAGATATTTTTAAATACAAATGCCAGCATTAAACAACGGATGCCACAGCAAGAAAAGTTTACGGAATATTACTGAGTGATTGGGACATAACGTTTCCTTCTGACTGTCATATCTAAAACTCCCTCGTTAATCTCTATTTTCCTTTCAACTCAGAAAAACTGTCAGTTTGCATATAACTCGGTCAAGCAACTGTAAGCATAAGCATTTTCTTTATCAGAAATGACTCAAAATACGTTTTGCACTCCTTTCTATTACAAAAACGCTGTCAAAGGAAATTTCATAGCCTTGGCTTTTAAAATCCACTCTCAGCGCAGTCAGTAATTTCATTATTGATCTATGTTCCACTATAGGAACAAAATCCTAAATTAGATTTCCTACTGAATGTCCAACACTTAGTAACGCCGAATCCACGTTCTACGTGGCAGAGGTGTTCATTATTACCAGCAGTAGATAACTAAGTGGGCAATATGGCTTATTAAGTAGATAGACAATAAAAATTAGATGGCGTCAAGAAAGTCGAATTTTTGTCAGACTCTTATTTTTCCATTGAAAAGGTTTCGGTTGTGTTAACCTTAATTTTATTGTGTTTGCATCGTTCTGGCATTATCCTAAAATTATTAAAACTTAATCCACGGATGCCTTAATATGACTAGATAATTATTCAGCTTCATGTCTTATGCTTATTAACAGCAAAGATTCAAACTAAATGCATTCATTAAGAGGCGAAAGAACTAGCTGCGAGTTTTTTGTCGTGATTTCCCCCGTGTGTAGCATAATTAAGAGCCAGTCTTCCTTAGAAAGCCCTCTACGGAAGCATTCCTTTCTTTAATGGGATAGCCCTCGTGTACTTTACCATATTCATATTCAAAAATTAAACCTTCAAGCCGATAGTAGCCGCTCGTATGCTCAGGATTTTATCCGGTACGTAATGCGTTCCAGAAAAAAGGTTAACCTAACCAGCGACTATTTTAAAAAGAAATCCTGAAAATTGTCTTTATTTCCTAGCATTCTTTAGAGTTTTCAAAAGTGGGCTAATCGTTTGCTCTTATAAACTGTGAAAATATCAGAACCTTATAAGAAATATTTTTTACGTGATACAAGTCTAAGTCAAAGACAATTACTTATCATAAGAAAATTAAGGAAGTCAACTTTTAAAAAATGAAATTCTGAACAACATGGATGTAAATTTATAAGTTGGAAAATATTATAAATAACACAAAGGATTTTATTAGAAATAAATTTAAATCTTAGTCCTTAAACTTTATTGTTTTGTACAGTAAATCGGAAAGGAAGAATGGTATTAATAAAATAAAATGAGTACTAAATGCAAATTATATCTTAAATCGAGACTGCATAAAATGATCGTAAACTTTAATAATAAGCTCAGTGTCTTTGCAAATAATTCTTTTCAGCTAAGAAAAAATAAATGAATAAAATCAATCTTAACAGAAATCTCTTTTAAAGAAAAAAAAAATACTTTGGCGTATAATGATGTCATATCCTTTGACCCATGTTTCTAAGGGAAACTATGTGATGCTCAAGGAAGAAGGGGATCTACCTCATTTGTCGTACATAGCATATGAAACATTTCCAGAAAAATCAAGTAACTAGACTTTTTCATCATTCTTGTTCCAAAGGTAAGCGACAAGTTTGTTTTATAACCTATGAAAATTTTAAAGATTAAAAAGAAACGTTTTCAATGTTGAAGTTTTAGAATTATAGATGTAAATCAGCCTAAAGAACACCAAGCGATTTTTAGAAAATAGCCACAATCAGTAAATTACTTTAAAATATTGGTATAAATTTTTATTTAAAAAGTTTTCATGCTGTATTGGATGGTGCAAAGGATAAAATGCTGAAGTATTCAATTTTAGTAAAAGTATATTCGAAAAACCACCAAAAAAATTTCAACATTAAATTTTAAAAAATCCAAATCGAACTTTAAAAAACATCACTTCGAGGATTATTGACTAAAAAGGCGTTAGATACCTGAGTGCCTGGGCTTTGAGCTCTATACCAGATCTAACCCAATTCGAAATTTGGAACTATTATATCAAATAACTTAAGAGATATACAAGTATATGGAAATAAAAAAATCAACTTGCCGTACGTTATTTATTTGAACAGAAATAACTCGGAAATTTCAGTCTTTCATCCCTTGATTTCCATCACTTGGGTCGATAAAATGAGTACCAAGTTCGCTTCGGGACCAAACACTGGGAGTCGTACGACAAGCTGACCACTTGTTGGGGGCGTATGCTTACGCACCCCGGTGCCCACGGTCAAGAAAGCAGATTTCGGGCACTGCAGGCTTTGGCCCATTAGGGCTGTTACGCCACTGAGTTTTTTTTTAACTCGTAAATTACTTGAACGGAAAGCTATCGAACTGGTGACTAAACAATAATAATGCAACTCTAAATCAGATGGTGCCGAAAATATATGAATATGCAAATAATACAAACAATGCACATCTTCATCGTCCAGGCAACCTGACTTTCAAATGTCGAAACTCTAAGGCTATTCATCACTTCTCTAGGCGATGAATTCGTTCAAGGATTCTTCATTTTATAATAACAGAGATTTAAGACAGAATTATGATCGTTCGAAGTTTAGCAATAACACTATGAAAATTAGAGTTTAATTTCTTTGTCATCACAGAATAAAAAAATATTATAAAACCTACTACAGTTTATACAATATAAGATATCACCTAATTACAAGGAATTTATTTTAAAATTTCGAGATAAAATATAAAATGTATTGATTCTGAGCAGACTATTTTTGCATTTTGTAGCACTGAAAAAGCAAAAACATTTCCATGAATATGCATCTTATAGTTGAATATAATTTTAAAATTTCAAATCTGAAAGGAAACCCATAGTAATTCATAAGAAGTTTAAATTTGCGTCTTAAGTTTTATATTTAGAAACCAATAATGGTGACATTTCCATAGCACTTTTCAGCTTTTATTCCGTCGCATTCTTGACTTTTTATTTTCCTTGAAATCTAAGCTATCGAGCCAAAAATCAATTGCAACTTAGTCTGTAGTTCGCATCTTGTGCCGGGATGTAGAATTCTTTCCGGAAATTTAATTTATTCTTACATTGCTTTCATGATTTTGGCTCATCCATATAAATCTCTATAAAAATACAAAAAAATGTAGATCAATCTAAAATCACGAAACTTTCAAAAGTTTTATCTCATCATCATAATGCAAATAAAATTCACAAAAAAAAATCAATGCAATCGATAGATAACATGATCAAAACGTCCTCTACATACACAGAAGGACAATCTTCACTCTGGTGTTTTTTAAATCCTGTTTGATAACAGAAATGGAACGAGAAATCGGAAATGTTGAGAGTTGATATCCCGTATTACTTTCGAATCGATATCGTTTAAAAGCTATCGATTATCTCATCATATTTCAAAACAAATTTTCAGAGTGCTGATTCCATAATTATTTGCTTCAGGTGGTTAAATTTCCCATAAAAATGATATCTTTAGATTTCTTGGTGACATTTTGTGATATAATGAAGGTAAACTGGAATATCTGTAAGGTTTTAACTGAACTAAATATAGCATTAAATCTTATTTTCCTGTCTTTTAATTTTCATTTTAACCCTGTGCAGGTGATACAAATTATGTTATTAGGAAAATGCATCAGACGTCGAGTGAAAAAAATTGAAGCATGGAAATTCTCTTTTTCGTATTTGCTCTTGTTGGCGGCAAAGCTTCGTACTCTTGTTTCTGCCTTTAGCAAAAAGAAATTCCATAAACCGTGATAGATTCACTCTACTATTCGTAAATCCATAAATTGCTAATGTTAAAGGATTTTGAAATGATAAGAGAATTATTTTAACCACAATTTTAATTACATCATTTTAGATTAGTATCTTTTGTATTCATTTGCACTGCACTGTGATTTAGATGTGGTCTTGGAAACTTTGAATTCTCTTAGTTGTATACTTCTTCTTGCGAGCCTGCTAGGCTTTATGATTCTCGGAGTAAAAAAGACACATAAAGCATAAAAAGGCAAATTTTAATTTCTCTTTTGTTTTAGTGTTTATTTCTGGTTTATGAAACTCACGGTGTGAATGAGATTAAAGACTCTAGTCAGTAAATTAATAAATTTTAACGCGAATTAGGATATAGAAATCTACAGTCTTACATTTGAAACAGAACCGAGTTGAAATGCAAATCTAAAGCAAGAAGAATATTTAATGAATTACTTAACTAGCATGTTTTCCTTTTGTATCTTTGATAACAAACACTTCAGAATATTTATAAATGAACTCCTCAAGGAGGCATGGACTGAGAAGATACGTAATAGGAACAGAAGAAAAGAAATGTTGCATCAGGTAGCCAGCTTGCTATAAGTCAAAGAATGCTCTTTAAACTTTTTCAGCAACTTACACAGAAACACTGATTTATTAATTGATAGGGAAAGCATAGAAGACTATAAATCATTAGGTAGCCAGCTCACTATCAGTCAAAGAATGTTTTTAAACGTTTTGAGCAACTTATACAGAAACACTGATTAATTAACTGATAGGGAAAGCATACGAAGGCTATAAATCTTAGGAAGAATGCAAAATTTTCTGAAAGAAACTGGATCAGATTAATTTTAGTGATTCAAAAGCCTGAAAACACATTTCTCTTTCATTAGTGCAGGAATCGAAACTCTACATTAAAAATGTGTAAAATGCAGAAAAAGCAATGTATCAATATACTTGGTGCATACAGTGCATTCTGGCATCGTTTGGATTCCAAATATCATTTTCGATGTTCAAAAAGGTATTTAAATTATTACAAAAAACTTCTTATCGCTTTTGCAAAATTTGGAGTCTTGAATGTTGAAAGCTTAACTTTTCTGTTTGTCTGTTTTTTCTGTTTTAATCGTTTTCTGTTTTTCTGTTTTAATCGAACAGTTGAAATGAAATTATTAACTAAAACTTAACTAATAAAATAACTTAAAGCAATAAAATAAATGTGTGACCTGAAATTCTTTAGTCATTAGAATAAAGAAGTGTAAATTACATGAATATCTTCCTTAGCGCAGCTCATTTTATTTGCAAACAATTATGGTCAGTCCACAAAATTGTTCCCATTAAAGCGCATATCTCTTTGCTCGTAATCTAAAAGCCGGTAGTTTTCAAGAGATATCTGAGGATATTTATATACGGTAGACACCAGGGAATAAAAGGAGATATTCTCGCGTGACAGTTTCCTTTCTGCGGATCCATTCTAGCTCTCAATTGTAGCAGCTTTTGTTTCGAGTTAATTGCAACACTTTCGTACGAGTCATAATAATACAAGATCCCACGGAAATGTACAGCAGGTTTCATTTTGTGCTGAGTCGCTTAAAAGAGCGCAATTAAAACTTTGAAATGTTTCTAAGACTATGGCAACGGGTACTGGTAGACAACAGTTTGCCTTTTGTGGTCAGGAGGCCATTATTGTTCTGTAATCGTTTATAATCGTATATTTAAATTTCATATAAGCAAATTAAATGTGTTGAAAATATTAAATGAAGATATGGGAAATGACCTCTTCTTCTTAGCTAGGAATCTAGTTTTTCTTATACTGAAAGGGGAATGCATATAAAATAAATGTCCGATGTAATACATGATTAAATTTCAAATTTTAAATAAATGTTCACTATCTTTCTTACCAACTAATATTATTCTTAACTTAGTATCTGATTTTATTAGTTTCCGTTCTGTATCCAAACTATGTAGAAAAGGCTTCTTAATACATCATCGGCGATAGAGTTTCCCTCTCACTTTTGAACTCGAGTTTAAAATGCTGTAAAGATATCCCGTTTCCTTCTTTTTCTTGGTTCTTTCAGCAAGTTTTGCTTTTAGTCTAAATTTACTAGTAACATGAGGTTAACAGAAACATGATTCTAATTGCTTTCAAACAATTACTCGATTTGCGAACTTAACAAAAATCACCCTCGCTGAATTTCTCAAGATAATATTAACCAAACTGAATTAATAAAACGTCGAGGCTAATAAGCATCAAGAAACGTTAACTATAAAATTAACATTTTATGCGAGAAATTCTGCCTCACATTAGGAATAATGCATATCATCAAAAAGATAAAATATCAGAAATCAAAGCGCTTTAGCTCTCTGGTTAACTCTCAAATTCTTTAAAAATTATTATCATTACATGGTTATTAGACTATTGTACATCAAAGTAGTTTAGCGACTTTCTGAAGAACCGGAATTATTTATTTAACATTTTCTATTTAACAAACCTTTATAGAAAAGAAATCTCAAATTTAGAGTAATGAAAAGCTATCAGCTATCAGTTAACTGCAAAGTGATTCAAAAGCCTGAAAACACATTTCTCTTTCATTAGTGCAGGAATCGAAACTCTACATTAAACATGTGTAAAATGCAGAAAAAGCAATGTATGGAGTATATGAGCACCATGGCCAGAATCTTGAATCAGGTATAAAATTTTTAAAGTAAGGAACTGAGCACTTGGTACATCCATTTATGCTATAATTTTGTCTTACTTAGTGGAACATTTAAATTTTCGGAATCTTCATTCTTCATGAAGAATAAGCCTTTGACGTAGATTACAGTTATGGCTATCTTCTCATTAAACATGAGACACATCATCCATAATAGCGATGGAAGAAACTCCCGTGTCATTGTTAATTAGTTTAACAATCTTAACTCTTGGGATTATTCCACGAAATATACCACATATATTATTGGACATCTGAAAGCGAAAATTAACTATCAACAATCCTTATAACTGTATCCTTTCTTAAAGAAAGTTCTATTATCCTTAGAAGTAGTTGTCAGCCAAAATTTGGTAGGTTGACTTTAGAAATAAACGGCATTCTAGTAATTCAAAGCAAACGTTAAGTGAAAAAGATCCTTAGCAGATGGCTTCGTTCTCAATATAAGCTTCTTAGGAAGTAAGAAAACCGCATTTTCATACTGTCAGTGATGCTATGCTTACATATTTATGAGAGTCTTTTCTGTAAATGATGAACCTAATAAATAAAATCATGAGTAGTAATTTAATTTAGATAATAATCTGTAGATTCCACTAAAAGGTTTGGTGATGCCAAAATCACAGTTTTTGCCTGAATAATTAATGTTTTTCGAAATCGCGTGAATTGAGAAAATAACAGGCCAGTTCTAGTTCCTTTATTTCAACTCCACAGATTATTATAGTCTTAAAAAATGAATCAATCAAATTTATAAGTGTCCACCTTGTTTCCGAGAAACTAGTGATATAACTTCACATTTCTCATGGCCCGTTGTTTTCATTTGAAAGTTTCAAACAATATTCAAGACAATTTTCTTCCTCGTCCTGAAAGCATACCCTTCCCCAATAGCCCTTTCTACCCTATCGCCCGTATACAGCAATTAATTTCATTTTCTGCAACGGTTAACGAAAGAGAAAATATTTTGCACACCTTTAAATAATTCTTAAATATTATATTGAAGCTAATAAAATTCAACTTTTAATGATCTTTAGATTTTTGCAGCACTTAGTTAATCTTTTACAATAAGCTAGCCGTCGTGTAACAAAGTATTTAGTGATCTCTCATAAAGGGGAATCGCTTAATTACAGAGCGTAATAAAGTAAATTGATGAACTAAGAACGATTTTGAGAACAGAGAAAGCGAGTAATACATTTGAAATTCTGTACAATATGTCAGTGTGACTTTATGATGGAGTATGCTTTTCCCGTTTGTGTAAACAATAATATGATACAATAATCTCTCAAATTAACTGTTCTCGGAGACGACGATATACCCACATAATTCAAAATCATGGTCAATATGACTGTATTAAACAAAATACAAGAATGAGAAAATATTACAAAAAATGGAAATATGGCAAAGAAAAGCTGCTTATTTTAGCATTAAGTCCGTGTGGCTGCGTGTGGTTAACAATAAAAACAACAATTGCATGACGCTTATCAACCTAGATACTCTACAGTTTCCTTATGATGCTCTCCTTCAAGCGACTCGAAATGCAGGAATTATTCTAGTATGCCGTGAACTTAGCCTACATTCATCGGAATTAGGAGTAGCAGAAGGTCATAAGAATGAAAATGCCAGATGTAGGGATTACCATCCTGCAGCCAAATGCATTATGTGCCCGCTATTCGTACGAGGACAGTGTTGATGTGTTTCTTGTGGATGTGGCATTGCATGGTACACAGCAGGGGTTCTCAAGCATGGAGAATTTCATAGTTTTAGGGAAAATGCAATAACTCTTTTATTCAGGTGTTAAGCATTTAATTTTAGCTTATGAATACAAAAAATAATTTTATTCAAGTTTATTTATCAATACTCTGTACACTTTTTGTGATTTATTTAATAAAACACATTACAACGTAATCTAAATTTAAATAAATGTATGTAAGATAAAAAGATATATAAATCAAAATAATAATTTAAACTAGCAAGTAACTCTTTAATTCTTCCTCTCTCTTATAAAAATCGTAATAACTTCTCTGGATTGCGTCATTTCTAGATCACTCTATTTTGTATGGCCTGCTTAGCGCTGATGACGTAATAATTGTGAACTGAAACTTTTAACTCAAACCAAAACTTTTCTCTTCATATGCTTCCATCTTGCATAATTACGCACTTCAGCTTCGCTCTCTACCCTGCTAGGATGTAACTTCGCTGCTTTGCTTGTTATTGCAATAATATCAAAAATGTAAATGTTCTTGAATAGCCATGGCTGTACCAAGCGAACTGTGGGGCCACAAACATCAATTGCAAATAAAAATGGAATTAAAACTGCCTCAACTGCCACGTTTTTTAGACACTACGAAGTCAACACATAAGCATACTATGCAATCAGAATTCTTCAATATGGATCTACGTACGCACCGACAGTGTTCCGGTCTTTTCCTTGCTTATTATGTCATGTATATATGTAATTTTCGGGTTTTAGAAAGGAGAGAAAGAATGAACTTCTAAGCAACGGTGAAAGGAGTGCATATGCGACATGCGACATGCGACGGAGGATGTGGGCACCACCCCTCTACCAATACGGTTAATCGGTATAGCGCCACGTCCACCTTTATCTAGATAACCATACGTGTTCATTGTGCTAATATACTAATATATAAACATACATACAAATTTGGTACTTCATACAGTGGCGTTAAAGCTAATTAATGTTAGACACTGGATAATACATTGCCATGTTACAACGTGTATGCAAAAGCATGGATACGGTAGCATATATACATAACGTGTGTACTCATATGTTGAGTACACTATGACCCTTTGAAGCATTATCATTAGATTACAGAAGACATGTACATACTGAAATATTAGGTGCGCAATGTTATGCTGGAATAAGTAATTAGTACAGTGAATTAAAAGTTAGACCCTAGATTAGTACTGTGTAGTACAGTGTCTTTGGTGCAATTAATTTTAGAGTGGGGCTCTAGTTAGTTCTTTGCGATACGGTGCCATGTTACAGGATAAAATGTGCAGATGCATAGTTACATTATCATATATACAGAACATAAATTCATATACATATATACAGACACATTAGGTACATGATTATTCAGTGCGTAATAGATGTATATTAACTATACAGTGTCAAGATATGTGATAACACTAGTAGATATATGGGTACAATTACATATAAACAAGGACATACACAATTACATATAGACAAAAGCGTATATACGCTTATATTTTGGTACACAATAGTCATTGGTGACATAAACATTTCGTACTTACTTCATATACTGAAACTCTAGATCCATAAAATAATGTTATAACTAGTAATAGGTGCTTATTTAATTTCATAATAGGACACTATGTTGATATTTTGCCTTACTGTGTCACGTTACGTAGAAATGTATGCGGGTGCATGGGTACAGCTTCTTATTTACAATGCTATACTGTCTTCCTATTTACAATGCTATACCTATTTACAATGCTTATATCATTCGATTTCATAATCAATAGGTACATGGCACATTTATACACATGAGCAGATGGTACATTGTAGAGTGCCGTTGAGGATAATTGATGCAATTAATTTTATAGTATTTTAAAAATAATGCATTTATACGCAATTATAGGGTGCATAATTGTCATTGGGTACATATACAATAGGCGCATAATACATATACATATTCATATATTAGTTTCTTAATACAATGCTAGGGCAAGTAATTGGTGCTGTTATTTTTACATGTTACATGATGCTGTAGGCGATTGGATGGATAAACTAATATATATACTAATATACATATACACAACTTTTAGGCACATAATAATCACTAGATTCTCAGACATTAGGTACATGGTATACATACACATATATAAACAGATGGTTCATAATACAGTGCTATGGAAAGTAATAAATGCAGTTAATTTTATAGTAAAATTCTAGTTTAACACTATGCGAAACGGCTTCATGTTACACAGTGTTAAATACTGACGCATGAAAACAGTAATATTTCTACTTGTTAATACTATATATATATATAAATATACAAATATTTTTAGGTGCATACTTAACATAGGATACATAATTATTAGATGCACTATGCATATACGTACATAATACATAAGATTAGTATAATGCTGGAACAATTCATTGGTGCTGTTAGTTTTAGTGTAAGATCCTAGTTTAACGCTATGTGGTACAGTGCCATACTACAGGATGATATGCGCGGAGCCATGGATGCAGTTATATACATACTAAAACACGTATACACAATTATTAGGCACGCAGTAATCAGTGGATTTATAAGCATTATATACATGGTACATATACAGACGATACATAATATATAAACAAATATATATATAATAATAATGCTATAGAATTTAGTTAATGCAATGGGGTTTTCAGAAGTAAGACTTTAGATTAACACTATGCGGTAAAGTGTCATGTTGCGTGGTGTTATATTCGGATGCATGGTTACATTATCATATATACGAGGATATATATACATATTATTAGGCACATAGTAATCATTGGGCTCACAATCTTAATGCACATAGTACCTTAGTCTCGTAGACTTGAAGTACGTAATAAGGTTCAAATGGTGCTATTAATTTGATGATGCTAAATAATATTAATACAATAATGCAGCAATGATTAATACAGTTAATGATCAATACAGTAACATTTATACTAGAACATATATATACAAGTACAAGGAGCATAATTACATTGAGTATAGAAGCATTGGGTGCATTATACATATACATACATAAAACATAACTACATGGTGATGGTACTTAAGATACATTTATAAACAGGTACAGATGGTCCTTATTTACATATTGCGGTACAGATAATAGACATAATTCGTTTGGTTGGCATAATGCAAATTGATTAAATAGTTTATTCTTGCTATATTACTAGGAGTGTTGGACACTCCTTACGATAATTCACAGTTATTTTGTGGTGTTGGTAGTTGGTGCTAGACACTGAATTACTATTCGTCTATATGGCTAAGTATGGCACAGGTCTGTGTTAAGATCGGCCAGTTTATCCATTAAAAGCCCTATTTTTCTAACCAAGTGCCTCTGTTTTATCAAAAACTTACAGAAAGCTTGTCGATTGGTCGACGGAAGGTTGATGTGTAGCCCTTCTGTAAGGGGACAGGAGGTTAGATAATGCTGCCGTACGGATTTGACGAAGTTTGCGCAAAGCTTTCGCAGCATTGCAATCTTTCCTGTACGAAAGCTTCACGAGTTCACAACGCTAGTTGTATAAAAGCCTCATTCTTCATTTCAATGAAATGCTTGACCGTTGTCGTAAATGGGAAAATGCGCTGTTTGGTCCGCTCGACAGTGCTTTTATTCCGCAGCTACGTCCTTTTACACACACTATTCCAACACCTTATCTGTTTACCCTCATACAGAATCTCGTGCCATTATAAAATTCTAGTGTTTGAATTTGAACTTCGAACGATAAAGGTACACTAAATGTAGCTGTGATATTTATTATGCCTTTGTTTTCGTATATCGCAAGCACATGGCCACTGAGTTGTCCCGCGGACAACGAACACTTTTCCTCCCAACTGCCGGACGCTAGCTATTTCAATCATTTGTGTAGAAAATGGCCTCATTTAGCTATTTCATCATAAAGAACTTGCCGTGGACTTGCCACATTACCACAAGGTACCGATTTTATACGAGCAAGAAGAGGGATTAGACAATTACATACATCCAAGCTTTCTTCGGGATTCAAAACCAAGCTCAAGCTGGTTTCCCCATTATGACGAACAGAGCAGTTATCCTACAACTCTTGCAGTGTAATTCGCCTTCAGGATTTCTGAGGTCACTATTAGTTGAATGAGCTAGTTTATGACTAAATATTTCACAAATCTGAAATCACAACTGACACATTCTCATAAAGCATTTTTAATTATCATTTCGTTTACATATGTTTTTGATGTTCTATACAAGACGCCATGAGCGTGCCGTACCGAATGACAGAAATGGTAAATTTAGTGACACAAACAAAAACCGTTATGAAATTAAACAAACTTTATCCTACTACGTTTCACAGGAAAACGTTTAACTCTAGAGAGATAAAGAGGACTAGAACCTTCGACAATTATTACGGTGGCTATCTTGAAAGAACCATGAAAATACATTTTATATTTAACTTCGTTTGCACTCGAAATCTATGATCTTATGATAACAGATATATGTTTCTCGTACTCTGAACATTTGCTGACAGCACATGAAATTTCTTTGTATATAACAGAGACGCATTCTTCAATCTCTAAAAATTAACTAATGATAATTTCTTTTATGTTTTTATTTGTTTTGTTTTCTTCTTATACTGGAATTTACTGTCAGTATTTGAATTTTTATGTTCTTAATTCTGTGCACTTAGTAGTGTTGTTTTTAATTGATTCATATTTGTTAATAGCAAAAATATCTTCACTATTTTTTTCTTTTACAAAATTTCCTTTTTTCATATAAAGATGTAATTTTATTTCTATAGAAGTTTGTTAATAGCATTTAAATTGTCTTTAATGCTTCTAACAATACTTTTTATTTGTATTTTACCTTTCATTAGTTCATTTCTACATATTTTATGCCTCAGATTTATTTCTACGTATTTTATGCCTCAGATTTACATTCAAATTTCATATTATGAAGTACGTCAAGAATTTAATGCTCCAGAAAACACTGTTGCTTGAATTTCTTTAGAAATTTAATACCCTGTTTCATATCCAAGCCCATTATTAGAATTTATCCTCCTTGCTTTCATCCAGAAATGATTTTTTTATTTTTTAAATATGCTGTTCTTGAGTAACTGTATAGAAAATAGCATATTTCTGCTAACTAGACAAAATGCTCTTTCTTTACCTTTCATTTGTGAAATACATATATTTATATTCATATGAAATGCAGACTGCAGAGTAGCTTTCACAGACATGTAACTATGAGCAAATGGGATAATTTTATCTTCTTCGTATAGTTAACGGAAAATGTACTATCTCTAAGAATCAAAAGCTAAATGGCTTCCTTTCTTTGCAGTATCTTACTTTTCATCTATTTATGCACTGATGATAATGAAAGAGCATAAGAAAATTGCAAAATAGTAATAGTTAGTGAATAATACTAATGCTTGTGTGCTTAATATAATTAATATTTTGGCATAATGAAATCATTTATTTGCATTAGTTACCTATCTAAATTAACAGAAACAGATCATTTAGCTATAAATTAAAGTAAGTTAATAAAGTTTATTAATTAAATCCGAAAATTATACAAAGGAAATGAAATTTTTTACCGATTCATAATGTCATAGTTCTCTTAATTTTGATGGGCAATTAGTATGGAAGGAATTGCTGAAAGCTCTTAATTTCTTTCCAAATTCAGTCCCCAAGAAAAGCAGTTGAAGTGGTAGAAGGCTGTGTTTGCTCAGTAGTGATCCTGATAGATATTATAGTGTAGGGATAACTACCAGATCTATAAATCTGAATTCCAGTTTCATTTGAAGACTAAGGGCTTGCGATCTTCTTATCTAAGTGGTGTAGGGATGTATAAAACTGTTGGTGCTAAAGTTTTGATGAATAATTAATGGTAGCACAGGTTAAAGTAAGTCTGTAGAATATTACATCTGTAGCTTCGTTGTCCAAATTGGAATGAAGCTCAACAACTGCTTAAGTTGAATTGTATGCGGTAACCTGTAGGTATCCAAACTCTTCTTTCGCTCATTCATTTGTATTTTCTTATTCATTTAATTTATTATTCATAGCATATATATGATTCTGACTTATTAGGTAATATTTCATTAAAAAAAACCTTCCACAAAGTAGCATTCTCTTTGCTTCCATTAATTATATTGTCAAGATGAGGTTTCCTGATAATGAAGAAAATTATTTTCTTATAGAAAGCTAATGAAACTATAAATTTTAATTGTTGATATGCTTTTCGATATGCTTTTTCAAAATTAGAAATTATTTTTTGTTCTTTATATAATAATACGCGGTTAATCTTTGGATTATGGTAACTTGGCAATTTTTTGGCGAAAATTTGGCGACCAACCCTGCTACAGCAACCTGCTAGTTTATGTTTGGATGCCATTTTATTTTCACGAAGTAAAGGCTTTTTTTTTTTTTTTTCCTTTTACTCAACATTTTTTTCCAACAATCTGCTAGCCAAATTACGCTTATGCTAGAACTTTTATGGAACAAAAGTGCTTAATCATGACTTAGATTAGATGCGAAATTGTGAGAAATTGCAGAATCGCAAACTGCTTGCCGCGTTTTTAAGAATTGCACATACACGGTATCATCCATGTATACGTCGACCTATTTTCACTTAAAAAAACATCCCAGAATTGCACAAAAATGGCATTGCGCACACTCTTGACTTTATCCATGTACACTGCTAAAGTCCTAGCTAGTAACCTTTATCACCATACCAAAATGTCGCCAAACTACATGTTACCATATTCCAAAGATTAGCCTAATACGCGTTTTGAATTGAAATTTTAAAAGCAATAAAATTAACTATTTCACTAGATGGCTTATTTAGCATCAGAACTCAATCAGGTCAATAAAATAAATTAAGAAATCCAGGGTTTGTTCGATTTTGTTAGACATACATATATCCGCTATTAAGAAGCACGACAAATGTAATAATACATCGAGAAGTAAAAGTGATGCAGAGATGGCTAAACTGTGACTCAGACTGAGGGTCACTTAAATTCTGCTTGCGTTATAACAACTAATAGTTTTAAACCTTACACGCAACTGTGATGTAAAATGTCATGGTATAAAATGCTAGTTTAGATACCGATTTCATAATGCTTCAAGTGTGCAATAATTTCAAAACGACATTAAAATATACATCATGTGGTTGTAAAGGCGTTAGGTTTTTTGGAAATAGGGAAGATGAAAAATTAGCAACGCCTTCCCCGGGAATCGAACCACTGACCTCTGGAACACCGGTCCAGCGTGCAGAGCCACTACACGACAAAGGCACATTAGCAAAGTGGGAGAAATACCTTATATGGTAATCACTGAAGTACTAATCAAAAAGCTCTTGACTTGCTGCTGGAGATAATTTTTTAATTGATTGATATTTTTTAAGAATTGGTAGGGGCTATCGGAACAGCATAAAAGAGAAGTGCGTCAGTAAAATGATGTCTGAAAGATATAATTAGAATCTCGCCGAATATCATCAATAATATGCATTATCACAAATCACAACGTGGAAAAAAACCAAAATATATCTGATCATTCATTTCGAATCTATTAAATGTTTTATGTAGTGATGTTCTTATTTTGGTCTTCACGTTAATTATATGTGAAAACTCATAATGTGATTATTATTATAAAAATATTTATATGTAAAAAACAACATTGTTATAAAATTCAACATGTCTACTCTCTATAGAAATTGTTCATTTAACAGTTTGGTACCTTTTGTAAAAATTTGCTGAAACAATCTATGTGTTATACGTCCTAAGGAATAAACATACGAACTATAGTATCATGTTTTGTTTCTAGTAAATAAAAAATGTTTCAATAAAATATTTGGATCCGCAGATCATTTCGTAATTCAAGAATAATTCATATTTCATTTATAGCTTCGGTATACTGCTGCATATTCTTTGAGTAATGTTATTATTACAGAAGTTTATTTTCCGGTCTGAAGAATTTACTATATATTTCTGATAATGTTTATAGAAAACTAAGTATGTAAAAATAAAACGTTAAGAATAAAAGACACTAAATCTTCAGAAATTACAACATTTATGATCAGATTTATTGTTCTGAATATACAACTTATAATTTCTATTGCCTATTACCTTTAAATAAAAAGCAATTTAATAATTATTCGTGATGTCTTCATCAATCACGAATTCTTCCAAAAGCTCTTTGTTATGATATTAAAATTATTCATATTCTAAGCAAAATATATTCTCTAAAATTTGCATAACAGGCAAAGGAAACAAGCAAATTTTTTAATCAACTGCAAAGATTTATTTTTCGGCGACATTTAGAAAACAAAAATAACTTCGACATTTCCATGGAAATAAAAATTCGAAAGCTAATTTTCCCCTCTGAAATTTAAATGAAAAGTATAAATATGCATTACCTTCGTGAAAATATTTTTGTAATAAAGATAAAGCGCAAAAAAAGTAATAAAAGTTATTTCAAATAATACATTAATAATGTATTAATTCTTTTGAAAAAAGTTTCGGAATGCTACACTATATCAGTATTTATTTCAGAAATACGATATCTCTCTGATGTAATTCAGGTTGTTTT
The DNA here is from genome assembly GCF_044657685.1 of Stegodyphus dumicola. Lineage (NCBI taxonomy): Eukaryota > Metazoa > Arthropoda > Arachnida > Araneae > Eresidae > Stegodyphus > Stegodyphus dumicola. The sequence goes on from NC_140777.1 coordinate 107,438,607, forward strand.
GGGAAAGGAGTAGATTCCATAGAGAAGATGTTGTGAAGAATAATGTTATGAAATCCAATCTGCAATCTGGTCCATGCAGTTTTAATATACTCATATTGTAAGAAAGAAACCTGAAAGAAACCATATTTATATTATACTAGAAAGCCCGGCGGTCATACTAAATGACCGCTGTTCTAGATATTATAAATTGTAATTAAAATTATTTGGGCAAAGGTGTCTCCTAATTCAAACTGAATTACCCAGGGCAGGCGGCGAGGACGTCCCTTTGCTTACTACCATGGAGGTAGGAAGTAAGATGGAGTCGCCCTAAACAAGTTTCTCCCGTACCCTGCTCTGAAGCACCGACGATCCCTACGTGGTGACCAAAACATTGGGTCATTTACCATTGACTTCAATGAGGTTTGACGCGTTCGGATGTAAATATTTTGTAATTACGTCGTAAATATACATATAAATGTATATATTTTCTTTTTCTACAACACTTCAGAGTCCTAAGTATATGAAAACAACATATTTTTAAACAACATTTCATTCTGAACGGAATTAAATGCTATACTTTTCACAGGACAGTTTTCTGAATGGTTTAATTTGAATGAAATATTTTCACAAGTTTCGTTAATTACATTAGAAAAAAAATTAAGGTAATTCGATTTTATTCGGTTAAGGTACAAAAATTAAGATCAAAGTTTATTGTATTATTAATATTAAAACTATGCATTATTTCTTTTCTATTTATAGAGCTTCTTCCTAAAATACTTTCTTAAATATGACATGATTTTTTGGCTTCTGAGGCATCTTTTAAATCGAAAAATGTAAGTCAATTTATAATTAATGCTCTATTCGGTTCATTTTAAATTAGAGAATTATTAGGAATTAGCGAAATACTTTAAATAGTACTTGACTTTCTCTGAAGATTTCTGAAAGTTAATAAAATACGTTTTTTCTTAAGTATTATTTAAAACTTGTAACTGAGTTATTATAAAATGTAAGGGGAATAATTCTTTTAATTATACTTATCAGATGTTTTTTACCCTTCATTTCAACAATACATATTCCAAAACTCTTTATTACGTTCTTAAATGCGCATCTCATAGCATTTGCTTTACAATACCTTTTAACAGATTGTTTTCCAATACGAACAATTCTTGCTTAAATAGTTTTATAACGTATTTGTCAACAGGATTTCAATTTTTGTTTACAATTCAATATTAAGGTTATTATATATTTAGATAACATTTATAATCATTATAAATTAGATACATTTAATAATTAGATTTCTTCACAGTACTTTCACAGTTGTTTATAAGTGAATAAATTCTTCATTTCAAATACATTTATAAATAATTTAACGACCTGCGTACGTTAAGAAGCCAGCATAAAACTCAAATTTCCGAGAAAAAAAAAGACTTGCGTGGGAAACATTTAACAATCTGGAATCAATAAGAGGACCATTCATGATCGGACCTCCTTTGGCAAGATATACAAATGTTTTCACCTCCGTCGATTACCCTATTTTCAAATTCTCAATAAGCTGTGTTGATGATGTAGCACGTTCGCATGGTCACATCATCTTGACCGCACATGGTACTTCCGCCAAATTCGCAAATGTATCTCTCTTCTGTTCCATACATTTGTGTAAATCTGTACATAATTTTACACAAATGTGTGGTTCCAAATCAAGGGAAAGCTAACTTATTGGCATATCTGTGTGTATATTTATTAATTTTGACGAGGATTGCAGCATTTGATGGTAATTATATTTTTAATTAACCCAAATAAGTAAAACGTGTAAGCGCTTAAAATGATGAGTTTAAAATGGGCAGCAGTAAAGCCTCTCCTCTAAAAAATTTTAAAAGGTACATGTTAAATAATATATGAATGTGAAAAAAAAATTTGTTTTATTTAAAACATTTTGGCGTTTGGAAAATAAAATAAAAGTAGCCAATACTCTATAAAGGGTATCGAAAGACGTATACAATTTTAAATGTACCGTAAGGTGTTTTTCATTCTTTAAGCATAACATTTTTCTTAAAATCTATATTTTTGTAGTTCAACAGCTTAGAATTTTATAAAACAAATTAATAATCAAAATGTTACTGTTGTTAGTTATCAAAAAATAACCAAGATGTGATTTTTGCGTAAATGTCACTAAACTATACAAATTGCTCTTATCCATCACACTATGAATGTTTCTTTCATGCGAAGGTGTCCTTTTTCGATTTTTATGGAACTGTCGTGTGTCGAAATACTATCAGAACCCTGTCAAGCGAGCTTCTGAATGTAAACAAAGAACACCCCATCTGGTGACCCAAGCTTCAAAGTAGTGCTTCACTTCTAGCGCCGGTTGGCTCCTCCTTCCTTTCCTACCTCCATGCTTACTACCCCACGGCGTTTCCCCTTTCTACTTGCTTAATTGCTTAAAGTAGAGTGCAATGAAGGAAACCACTGGCGGTACATTTCTTAAGGGCCACCGCTAACTCAATAAATATAGGTGATTTAAATTATAAAATTTTAATTCACATGTCAAAGATCTCTTTGTACGCAGCATTACGTTATACGTTGTATAAAACGTTGTGTAGATCTTTTTCATCATTTTTAAGCTCGCCTTGCAGAGGACCATCCATTATTTTTAATTTTACTTCCGTTCTTTCACGAACTCTTGAACAGGCAACATAAAGCTGACCGTGTCCAAATGCAGGCTCAGGTAAAAAAATGTCAACACGCTCAAGCGTTTGTCCCTGAGACTTATTGATGATCATAGCAAAGGCAAGTTTTACAGAAAATTGTCTACGTCTCAATTGAAACGGCAAACCTGTGCCGTGGCAACTTCACCCCACTGGATAGGAAAGTTACAGACACTTAAGCCGCATATAATAAAGATATTTATTTATTTCATTTTGTTTGTTTTTTCATCGTTGCCGGTTTTTGCCGGTAGCATATTTCCGAATTCTATTATATATAGAGATGTTAAATTTATTTATTAAATGTTAAATGAACGTGCTGTTGTATTTTTAATTTTTCCGGCTTAGCTTTCTCATAATCTTTGTCACGCGCTGCACTGCACGGGGAATAAAACAATTTACAGTTACGTAAGCAACCAATAAACTATCGGCGACAAAACACTTAAGCAGCATATATATGAGATAAATATATTAAAAATTTCCTTGATAGTGTTAAAATACAGAACAATTCTGGATTTATGAGTAATTAACAGACGTCAGCAAAACCAAATTTGGGTTACAAGAAGGCTAAAAATTTGTCTGCCAAACTATATGTATACTCTTCCCTATCTTTAAATTTTATGACTTTCTTGATCCATTTTTAAATGCTAAGAAGGAAATGGATTTTCCTCTTACACTCGTGAATTCAGGAAAGGTGTAGTTACGTTCCATTCCGTTTCGCGAATAAAAGAGTGGAAGTTTCGAGTTTAGCTCGTCTCTAAACACTTCTGTGGAAATCTAATCTGCAGTGATGGTTGATGTTATGATGGCAAAGTACAGAAGTACTACTGACTTAAGAGAGAGAGGACTTTCGTAGAGTACGAAAGTCCTCTCTCTCTTAAGTCTTAGATAGGTCTTCGCAGAGAACTTTCTCGAGAAACATCCTATTTAATCAGAAACTAAAACTAGACCGAATTACAGATGCTCAGCAATAATTACTGTTAATTTAATTTCGTTCTTAGAAATACTATACTCTTTTAAAGGCGATAAGCTTCCGTGAAATTATCTTTATCCTAATGAATTTAAGAAGCATGAAACTTCATCAAGGTTTGGTTTCGTTTCGTTTTATTACAGCAAAGCACACTAGGGCTATCTTCCTAATGGGAAGAATGTGTTCTTTTAACTTTCTAAATCTAACTAACTGGTATGCACGTTACACATGCACAAAACAACGAAACCGCCCTGAAGCCAGCCCGTTCACCTGGATTCGAACCCAGGTCAGAACTACCAGTGTTTAGCGATTTTACCACTCTGCCACTGGTGGGCGAAACTTCATCAAGAAAAGGCAACGAGTCATACATACGTGTTACTGCGTTCCTTGACAAAATGACTGATACAGGCATCACATATACACCTTTTCAATGCATTCCTGCAAAGTCCCCTGACGTTTCACCTATGGACTATTGTGCCTTTGATCCCTTGGAAAGAGCTCTTGCTAAGCGAAAACCCACCAAACCATTAGTGGACTCTGAAAATTAGTGGAAGAAGAATAAAAATCAATATCCGTGGAAATTTTACGGAAAGTCGTTCTGTCACGGAAACCACGATGCAGATTTATAGTAAAAAAAATTACTATCAGATCAGGCATTTAAAAAATTACTTTTACCATTTTAAGCATTAATAAAATAGTCCCGGAATCATTTTAAAATGTGTATAATCCTCTACAGAAGTCTGTGCTTTTAGCTAGGATTATTCGTAATTTAATTTTAAATTTTTATTCAACAGTTATATGCTGAGATAACTTGAACTCCCAATCTAGGTTCAAATTACATAACAGAAATAAAATTTTTAAAATAGCAAAATACTATTTTAATAATAAACCGTACCATAGTTCTCTAGAAAACAATATTTTGCAGAACGTAGCCTATTAGCGACAATACTGTAAAACAAAGAAGAAAAATATCACTGCATCATAAAGGAAGAACTAGTTAAATATAGAGAAAAGTATTTTAAAGATAGTATAGGACAAAATTATGGATTCCAACCTATAGAGAATTTTTTGCCAAAATGCGAAGAATTATCCAACACAATATTATGTAAATATTAGGTATTCTGCAGCGAATAACTGTTTTTATAGCAATATTCGGCGTTCCGAATGTTTTATTTGTAAATAATAGAGCAAAAAATCTCTTTGGTAATCTAAACTTTCTAATTTTAGACAGTAACCATGCAAGAAATTTTTTCGTTTCTTTACGCTATGCTTTTGTAATATAATTAGAAGCATGTTCGACTACCAAATACGAGATTCTGATGAATGTATCGTTTATTTTTGCTGTTTTCACAGATATCTGATGATGCTGAAGTTAGAAAGGTTTAATCAAATATATCTGCGGAGAAAAATTTATGATTATTATGAAATTTATTTTGAATTTCTCGTGAAAATTCTCTTTCAAACCTAAAAGCAAAACTTGAATTTGATTAGTTCATAAGATTTAAATTTTGAAACCAAAGAATTTTTTGTCTAAGAGGGATTTTTATTACTCCTATTTTAAAGCTGGTCATTTTAGGAGATAAAAGAGCAAAGTAGAAAAAAACTAATTTCTTAAGAATCACTTTAAAATTTGTCCTTATTAAAAAAAATGCACAACAAAATATCGCTTCCAAAAGTAAAATAAGTCTTTCAAATTATGCCAATTTTAATGTAGATTGACATATTTAGTACAAATACGTAAAATTCAAATTTATGTACAGATATTTTGAAAAAGGAAATTCTAATTCTTAAGTTGTTTATTATTGCTGTTTCCGTAAGTTGTTCTCCTCTTAAATATATTTAAAATAGGAAAAAACACCAGTTCTGTGATTTGCAAACTCGTCCTTGAGAAAAGGCAATTGTCAGAATCATAAGACTTAAACCATTTTCATCTGCTGAAAAGAACGAAAACAATTGTCGAGTTTTGAGGCTGTAAAAGATTAATTTAAAACTTTTTAATGTTAGCTTCGCTATACATTATAATTTAAAGTAATATCCCTGTATTAGTTTTTATTTTCCTTCAAGTAAAAGGTATCTTTTAAAAATATACAATCGAAGACTTACCATACGATGTGTCTAATACATTTTTCACATTCCTGGAAGCATTTATTCAATGGTATATCCTGTAGATTTAAAAATGATTTTTAATAAAGTAGGTAACAGTAAATATTTTTCTCTGTGATAACATTTTTCCTACGGTGTTTGCGTAAAAATTTCTGTTTCGAATGCTTTTACTGAATCATGTCACATGGTCAAAAATAGCATATTCTAAAATAGTATCTTACTTTATCCATTTCATAATCGGAAACAATGTTTTTTTACCATTCATTCAAAACATATTCAGAGGAGCAATTTTTTTAAATCTCTTGAATTGCTGTAGGTGAGTTACTGGTTGTATCAAATAATACTAAATTCATATAAAGCAATATATACTGGGATGTTTTATTCAAGATGCGATAGCAGAAGTCTTCCAACGTGATTTGTTGATAAAAACTTACTTCAAAAATATTAATATCTAATACGAATGATACGAATAACACAATGTAACTAAAAATAATTACGTAAGCATTTTAAATGTTTTATTAACGATGATGCTATTCTCATGTGCATTCAGAGCCGGATTTAGACTTGATAAGGTCCTAAGCTACTTGAGATATGGGGCCCTTTATAAGTCTGTTATACTATATTTTAATACTATATTTATACAATACTTTCAATATTTCAATTCTTTTTTTGGGGGGTCCCCCAAGAAAGTGAGAGCCTTAAGCTATAGTTTGGGTAGCTTATACGTAAATCTTGCACTGTATGTATTTCTACTTTTTTTCTAATGGTGCGTGGAAAAGAAAGGCATGTTTCTTGAAAGCACAGAGAACGTTCATTCAGACAAAAGAAGAATGTTAAAGGATTATAGTTCTATTACTTAGGTAACCCTTTCTGGGCTCAACGTATAGACTTTTAAAATCTGCTGTTATTCCTTTTGAAATGTGCGATAATATCACAAATTCCATATTGAACTTTTGTAAAAATAAACACGTGGCTCATATATATGAATCATCTGCGAATAAAAAAAGAATTGCAAATACTTATAACAGCAAAAGCTGATTGTAATAAGTAACAGAAAACATTGTTTTATAAATGCATATCAGAAGACAATCTCTTATTTTCGTATATTTTAGGATTATTTTTTAATTAATTCTAGAAATGCTTGTTAAATAATAATTGAAAGTGTTTATTACTGTGACATCTGAGTCTGCTTTGCTTAAAATATAACTTACTTTCAGAGAGAATTTTCTAAGCAGTTAATCGCTTGCTTTCACCCAATTAAAATCTGCAGGAAAATTAAATTGAGCAAAAATTAACAGCACAGTTTAGTTAAATAGTGTAGAAAATAAGAACGCAGTTATCTGTAAATGATGTATAAAGCATATGGGGATTAAATATTAACTCGACCCAAACATTTTTTTTGGAACAGACGAATTCAGGATGAGCATAAAAAATGTTGATGATGAAACCAGCAGTGGTCACCTTTTGTAGTCTCGAACGGGGAGAATACAGAATAAATTCAAACAATTGCTCCTGAAAAATCCTTAACTGTCTCTGTGAATGATAGTTGGTGAGCTTAACATTAATAAATACATTACACTGACTGACAGTGTTTTCAAATAATTCTAACATGTTTAATTAACCATTAAATCACTTACCTCATTTTAAACTAAAATTAAACAATGACAATATTCTAACTTTGCAGAGAAACGTTTACGAAGTAAGACAAAACTTGAAATTAAATTAAAATAACTTAGTCTCTTTCTCTTACTTATTACATTTTTCTTTACACATAGATAAAAATACATATATTTGCATTCGAATAATTATAAACTTTTGATATTTCGATTCCCACAAAATTTGTAGACATGTAGAAATTGATAGAAATCATCTTCGTCTTAGATTGTATATGCTCAGAAGTCAATCTAGTCTTTTCTTATGAATTTTCAACTGCTAGAAAAAAGGGTGTTCATATTTATGAATAATTTTTTAAGTTTAATTTTTAAAGCAAATTAGGATCAAACAAACGGAAACTAACTTAAGTAAAACCTAAATTACTTTAAAATCAATATTCATCTGAGAACGTATCGCATTTCACTAGAAGAATGGTATTTCTGAGTAGGTGATTTAGTAACCTCTCTAACAAACATTGTTTTTCCTTAGACAGCTTTCCACAACTGTGCTCCATCTCTACTGCAGACAGTAGTGTTCTGTCGTATATAGTACATTCCTTAATTAATTATATATAGGGTTTGTTCTGGAAGTTACGGCGGCGTTGTGAATTGTAGCAATCACTGATTGTTTTAGACCCTACCGGTCTCATGGCGTTATGTGTAATTGGGGTTGTGAACCCATTGCTCCTAGACTGCGTAGTTATATATTAATGATCAGAATGGTTTATCAGATGTTCCCTATATATTAATGATGATGTCTGCTAATAGAAGGCACCTGTTGAAGGTTTCTATTACTGGTTGTGCTTTGTCTCCGGTTTAGAATCTGGGAGTTAGAATACCCTAGCTCTAAACCCATCAAATCACTCGAGTAGTTTTATCGGTATGTGTACAGACTGATTTTGGTATTACGGAAGGAAGGTGAGATAGAAAAGTGGAGCCGAGTTAGGTAGTCAGAGAACCCAGAAGTACTGTTTGATCTTTTTCGCATTCACACTTTTGTAATTGTCTATACTTTAGCAAAATCCATAATAAGCGTTTTTTAGCCCAAGGGGGCGCTATCCCAGGAGTGCTTTTAGTTTCGAAACGGCGCTTTGTTCTAAATCACGAAAAGCGTCGTATAACTTTTCAAATTGCTGCCACCAAATATTAGAACCTTCAAGAGGGTATATATATATATATGTTTCTTGCACTATGAAAAAATAACGGTACCTAGAGCCACCAAATTTTTTTAATAACACAGTTCTTCCGAGAATATGAGCACCTGGAAGCCCGAATTTCGGATTTTATTTTATTGTCTATTTCATATTTTGTAAATCTTTAATGAATTTTTTATTAACCAACTCAACGATTTCAAATCGAGTAGTGGCAACACTGTACGGAAAATAACATTTTTATCTCCAGCGCACTAGATTGTCTATCGAAAATTCTAAAGATATGCTCTTTTTAAATATTTTTAGCAAAATGTGACGTTATCCCAAATGTTTTCGAAACGTGTATGTGTGTGTAAATTAAAAAAACCGTCTCTTGAGAGTAATATAAAATCTGAAAGTTTTTTTTTTTTTTTTTTTTTTTTTTGCGTGTGTGTGTGTGTGTGTGTGTGTGTGTGTGTGCGCCTTTTTTTTTTGTTTGTTTGTTTGTTTGTCTGTTTGTTGGTTTATTATGAAAGAAAATGTATAGAAGTCTCGAGCAACTTATTTTCTTCATTGCTTTTGCTGTAAACTTGAAAATTCTGGTTCTGAAACACCTGAGTTGCTGAGGACAGCTCAAACATGATTTTACTTTCAGCCTTACTTTTGGCAAAAACGTCATGCACAGGCATCATAAAATTACAAACTTATGGATCTTTATCGCAATGATTATCGAAGACACATATAAATTCTACCACATATCTATTCTGAAAGTTCGGCTTAAAAATATGTCACAATGCTTTTCCGTCTACCATACAGTCCTGAGGATTTTCTTTATTATTCAAATTTAAAACCAACATGCAGGACGTCATTTTCATTTTTTAATAGTTGATAAGTTTATCTTAGTAACATCTCAGGTAATGACTTCTGCTATTATGAAAATAAAAACAATCTTGGTATCGCTGAATTCGATCACAAGACATCTATGTTGAAGCTGATAAACAGCACTAACATGTATGTTTAATTTATTTATTTTAAACCTTTCTTCCCTTACTCAGAGGAAAAGTCTTTCTCATAGATCTTTTCACAGAATAAATACGAATATGAAACTGGTTTACAAATGTCATATCATCAGGACTTTCAAGCAATTAGAAAATTTGCGATTTTTAATCAATTAAGCTTTATATTTATCTATATGACTACATTTATATACACGTTAAATTTTAAATGAACTTAGTTTCTAACATGTCTTTTTTTGAATTTGTAAATCATAACTGCAAACAATGAATTTGCTACGTATTAAATAAACTATTAGAATTCAATTCGAGAAAACTTACATGAAATAAACAAATGTCCGAAAATAATTGCAAAATCTTTTGCAAACCATCAAGTTGATGTAAAATCTGGTCTCAAAAATTTAGGAAATACAAGTTAACATATTAATTACTTCTTCCAGTAATGTAGGAAACAGCAAAAACTAGCAATTTCTTTTGTTATTTACAAGATTTACTGAAGTTGATAGAGAGTTTTATTCAAATTAGGGATTATGATATTTATGAATTATCACTGTTCTCCTGGTTAGTCGTTGGATCTTATAAATCTAGCTTCGTCTTTTGAATTGTTAGTAACTAACAAGTAAGTATTCGCAATGTGAGTTGCAAAAGTAATGACGTATATTGTTTAAACGCTGTCATATTTTAAAAGCAAATCAAATTCATCTTTAGATTGAAATTTTATTTCACAGAATAGCATCCTTAACTTCAGTCACTTCAGTAACTTTAGTAAGGATCCTAAGTTTTACTAACGTTTATTTTATTTTAAAACTGTACTATCACTTCTTATTTTCTACTTCCGGCCAGAATTAAATGTTTTAACTTGTTTATGCAAATTGTATTGCCAACGCCCAAGTACTTAAGTTGTGGCTTTTTGCCAAGCGAGAGAGAGAAGAAGTTTTAGGAAGCAAACCGCTTGCCACTGTAGTTTTACAAGTTTTCACATGGTTGCTGGTTGCCTTTAAGACCAGAGGTTTAGGCCACTTAATAGTTGCAAACGTATTGTACTTTAAGCAGGTCGGCGTACTACATACGTACCTTTTTTAAATAAAGACCAGTCTTAGTGCTAGGCATTTGTATACTAATTCAAAGTTAGTTTTTTAGTTAAGTAGTTTTTATATTCTTACGTTCAGACCACAAGTGGTTGGTCTTTGTATTCCGAAGTTCGGAAGATCCTGTAAAAGATTGAAAATAAAGGGTTTCGTATACCCTTCCTGTTTGTGCTGTCTACTTCACACCTTCTTGAACTTAGCTTGAGTAAGCTCCCTGTTCCTATTCAGGATCATTTATGTTTCCAAAGCAAATCAAGAGAAACACAAGTCCTGAGAATATTAAATGCAGTCTTAAATGTCTCATTTATTATTTTCTAAACCTAATTTGAATTTAACATTGTGAGTTCTATTTAATAATACTTGAACCACCACCACCCCCCAAATTTTATATTTGTTCCTTGAGGGAAAAAAATGGCTCATATCAGATTCATTCGAATTGCATGCAACTTTTCAACAAAACCATGGTCTTAAGTTGAATTTTGGCCCACAACGTCCGAGAGCCCTTGAACACTGGTAGTTCAGTCCGGGCTCGAGTCCCGGCGAACGGACTGGCTGCATGGACGTTTTCATGGTTTTCTCCACGTGTAACATGGATACGGGCCTGTTTACCCTAAAAAGAACTCCACTAGCATCCCTCTCTTTCCGTGTAGTACCTAAAAGCGGAGCATGTAATAAGTCAAAATAAAATAAGTTGAATTTTATTTTACTATTAAATTTAAAACTGATATACTTCTCTTCTATCCATTAAATTTCATATTCTTAATAATGTTTCGAAATCGGTTAAAATGTTGTTCTCCACGATCTTTCGAAGACATTTACTGGCTTCAGAATTACTTTATAAGTATTAAAGTACATGAGTACAGACAATAACTATACTTTTATAATATATAATATTTATAGTGCCTTTATTAATTTTACGGTGATAAAGTAATTAAAATGTTAAAGCTTACTCTGTTCGAAAACGAAGAGGAAATTGCTCCACCTTGCTTAATCTGTTTACGAAATCGGGGAGAATTAGATAAATGTTAAAGTGAAAATTCAGACAATAGTTAATAAAATAATTAATAAACTCTCAGTTAATAAAACATCAAAGATCTTTTCTGAAGTATTGTTCTTTAATTAATTTTAAATTTTTCATGTGCTTTGTGATGTGGGAAAATATTCTGTTACCTGTTGACATTGTTTCAGTTTGAGAGAGGCATTAAAAGCAAGCAAAATTCCATTCAGTTTCAACTATGCGGTGTTGCCTTTTAGTTCTTCAGTTTCAGAAAATGTAATGATTTTAAGCTTCTTATTATACATGAAAAACAGATTATTATATATACCTAACAGATATACAGAATTTTATATAAAAAAGCATTTTTTCTTGATAAAAAACGATATGTTACTTTCCTACCTGCTACATATACACTGCTCAAAACAATTAAAGGATATAGCGGTTTTAGGTGGATCTTGTGGTTGGGGAACTTTTTATCTGATTGATACATGGTTGACAGACGTAGTAGGTTATATGAGAATAAATTACACATGTTTGGCAGAAAAAATGCATTTTATTGCTCATTTATGTACAAAAGGAAAAAAAACACAATTTGTGCATATGACAAAAAAGAATAAGAAAAGGTGTTTTCTTCAAAAGAAATCATTTTCAATAGGGGGTATGGTTTCCACGGACGGCCAGCCACGTTAAACACCTTTGAGGCATGGTGTCAATGAGGCTATTAATCACGAGTTAGGGGTATTCTGTCCCACTCTTCCAGAAGAGCTCTTTCCAGTTCTTGGAGAGTTTGTGGGGGTGGTTGGCGGCCTGCAACTCGTCTTCCTAGAGCGTCCCAAACTTGCTCTATTGGATTCATGTCTGAAGAACACGCTGGCCATTCCATTCGTACGATTCCTTCCTCGAAAAGGAAATCCTCCACCAGGTTAGCACGATGTGGCCTGCAGTTACCTTCCATTAAAATGAAGTCATCTCCGATTGCTGCAGCGTAAGAGACTACAATAGGTCTGAGGATCTCATCCCTATATCGGCGACCAGTCAGAGGTCCATCTCGAATGATGTAGAGGTCTGTGCGCCCGTCAATGGAGATGCCACCATACACCAACACTCCCCCACCGCCAAATCTGACACTTTCGTGCACGAACGCAGGATTATTCCTACTGCCACGGTCCCTCCAGATGAAAATACGCCTATTATCAGGATGAACAGAAAAACGGGACTCGTCAGAAAAAAGAACATTGCTCCATTCATTTCTCCTCCAGTTCACATGCTCTGTTGCCCACTCCCTGCGGTCGCGACGATGCCTTGATGTTAGTCTAACACATACCATCGGTCGGCGAGCATACAGACCTACACCATGGAGCCTGTTTCGGACAGTCTGAGTTGAAACCGTGGTGCCAGTAGCCAAGCGAAGGTGTTGTTGGAGAAGAGTAGTATTCATATTTCGGTGTCTCCGAGACGTTAACACTAAATAACGATCTTCATTGGGCGTTGTTGCCCGTCTATGACCTTGCCCTGATCTTCGGTCTGCACTTCCAGTTTCCAAAAAACGGTTCCAGATCCTGGAAATCACACTTTGTGACACTCCAATGGCTTTCGCTACTTCGGCTTGAGTTTGGCCTCCTTCTAACCTACCAACAACTTTCCAAGCTTCTGAATCGGTTAAACGACTTCTCTGAGATATCGTACTCATCGAAACAAAGCACTCACTGAATGCCGATCATCCTTGTCTTCATTGTCTTTTATTCAGTTGAAAGTCACATTTCATTCGCTGCGGCTGAAGCGACGTTTCTGACGTCGAACTCAAAATTAGCATACTCCACAGTTTGAAAATCAGAAAAATTTGCATTTGTGATTCTCTCCTTCCATTTTCGGCAAAACAAATTTCGCTTATATCTTTATTTTATATAAAACTTACAATATCCTTTAATTGTTTTGAGCAGTTTATTTCCCAATATTTTATTCTGTAAACAGGATGCATCGGCTGGTAACATGGGTATTCTGCATCAAAAAGGGAAGTATTTCGTTAACTGATATTCCATTGTAAGCGTTCCTTTGTTCCCAAGCGAATTCTGAGAATATTTCTGTATGTAAATCTTTTCCTCAAGTCAAGAAATGGAATTTCTTTTTTTAACAATTTTCCCATCTGCGTAAGGTACATTTTCAGTTTCCTAAAAGATTTTCCCCCTCCATCTTCTTATGAAAAATAAGTCTATATTTTCTTTTTCTTTAATTCATGCGGATTTGTGTTACTATATTAGGGAAATAAAGCAAGTTTAGCTTCTTTTTTTTAGAATATTTTAATACCCAGCTTCGACCTGGATTGTCTTTCTTTGAATTTTTATGTATATATTTCTATTTTTACACGGATATTTTCTATTACATGGGCATTTTCTATCGCTTTTCTTGCTGTTGAGTTCGTTAACCTTCTGGATATATTTGGCTGGGCATTGAGAAGTCTCTAAAGTTGAGTTCGTGGGTAATTTCAGTTTAAGACCACTGCATTAAGGTTTTACTTCTTAAGACCACTTCTGTATGCCCCATATGATTTTATCAGTGAAGAAAGCTATGGAAACTCTGACGCAATTCGAAGCCGCCAATGGCCGAGAGTTTGAACTTCACTCTTTAAACAATTGCTTGGTCCTATTGGTTAACTGACCATTTTGCCCTTTAATCAAGAGCATGCCAAAGGTATATCACACAGGATTGACAAAAGTTCATCTTCAAAGTTGATGCAGACGACTAAAATGTTTAAACCTTACACAGGAGTCGAACTCGTGTCACCGATATCAACCTGTAAGTCAGTGGTCTTAAGTTCAAATTTCTCGTGGGGCGCATGCACGATCTGAAAACAGCTAACGAGCTAACATTCTTAACAAATTTTTAAAATTTTAACAAAGTAAAAAAAATAAAATAAATTTTAAATTTCGCGTAATAAGTACTTTGGAAACATACATGAACAATAATAATAATAATACTGTATCTTCTTCTTTATTTCCCTCCTTCAGTAATAATATTTTAAATACACATGCTTGTATGTAATTCTTTTATTATTTATTACAGCTTGACATTTGATGGCATTTCAATTTTTATAAACGTTTGCAGCCTTGAAAAGGAATTTTTAAAAATTATCTTCATGGAATTTAGTCAATAGGATAATAATAATAATAATAAGTCAATAGGATTTTTTCTGAATAATTTTCAACTGTGTAAAAGGCTGCTTGCATAAAAATGTATTCCTGAACAAAGACATTATTCTTTCCTGAACAAACACATTATTTTCCTTTCTTTAAAAATTCCTAATCGAGGGCAAAAGCATTCTTAGGGCAAAACTTCGTAACCCAGGACAAAAAATTCTTAGGGCAAAAATTCATGACGAATTTCGTTTCGTTTGACAAGTGCTAATAAAAGTTAATAAAAATATGTATCATCAAATTTTTCAATAAGATTTACATCACACTCTAAATTACGTAATCCCTTTTATAGATTTTCTGATGCGTTGTTCATATTTATAGATGAAATGTTTATTAACACGTTAATGTTTATTAATGGTAATGAAATTATGCAAACTCATCAATAAAATAATTAAATGTTGTAATCTTTAAGTGGAATGTCTTCGCAGGCCACATAAAATCACTTGCGGCCCGAAGGCCACCAGTTTGAAATTACTGCTGTAATTCATACTCCGTTAGCTATAATACTGTCCGGAGAAGTAGATGTATTTCAAGTAAAGTTTTAAAACTTAATTGGCTGTATCCAGCTTCTTTGATGAACTTAGAATAGCATATTCTCAGAGAACATTAAGGAGGCATATCGACTATTAAATATTATTCTTTTTAATTCCACGTACTGACCAAAATTAGTGCATAAAACTGAATGCTCAGATAATGAAGAAGACGTTAGTAAAATATTTCGAGATAATATAATTCATAAAAATACATTGTATACATAAAAATACTTGTAAAAATTGTGAGTTCACAGAATTAACTAAAATAAAATAACTTTAAGAACGATGAAATTCTGTAGAAAATGCACATCAGCTTTTATTTTAAGTTCGAACTACTGATTGATTTTTATTGAGTTCCATCTCTTCTGCCTTTTTTCTCACAAAATTTATTGCAGAAGTGCTTCTTCACAATCCGATAAAGAATACGCTAAGAATTTATTCAGAAATTTCAGGCAGGCTTCGGAAAAGTATGAAAGTTACAGTGACAGAATTTTCAGAGAAAAATATCCTGTAGCGCAATATGTATCTTTATTATTCATAAATTTCAGAGTTTTAGAGAACTTCTCTTTTTCCTTTTCTAAAACTGCGAAACATTTTCTTTAATTTGTTTTTGACTGCACGAACAAATCTGAAACAAGGCCGTGCAGAGTTGGTTCTTCGTGATCTTGACTTATACATGAGTAAGATTAAATAATTAGTAATATATTGTTGCGCCAGCTTTGAAGTTTATTTTGTTACTTTACATATACACAGACATCAATAACTGAAATTTATTCTGTAGGATTCCTTTTAAGTAATAATTTTATTTTTAGTTTGATGTGTCGTTTTCTCATTCGTTTCTGACTAACTTCCCTTCGGTAGCATTTAACTTTAACAAAATCACTATTTATCAAAATTGAACACTACTTGCTTTCGAATGTTGCACATAGCTTTATGAAGATGACGCTACATTTGATAACTTGTAGTTTCTTTAAAATTTTATTGCGGCAATGACGTGAGAAATTTGATAATCTCACCAAATATACTTACCAAATATACTT
This sequence comes from Stegodyphus dumicola, assembly GCF_044657685.1. Lineage (NCBI taxonomy): Eukaryota > Metazoa > Arthropoda > Arachnida > Araneae > Eresidae > Stegodyphus > Stegodyphus dumicola. The sequence continues at coordinate 107,455,005 of NC_140777.1, forward strand.
ATAATAGTTGATAATAAAAGATATTTCAAGTTAATTTTAGCTTAAAATTCCTGTGAGTTTAAATTAACTCTCTTAAAGTCTTTTAGTCAAGATCTTAACGTTTTCTAACGCTTTTGATAATACTAAAATGCCATAACAAATGGTATATCTGAATTCTCGAATACGACGAAATCTTAAAAAAGATTCGGCATTCCGAACTGTAATCTTTTTTTTTTTTTTTTTTTTTTTTTTTTTTTTCAAATCTTAAACTAACAAATGTTAAGTATTTGTACTCAAAACCTTCGTAAAATTAATTTTATTGACATTTAAGGGAAATGGGTATGGCATCAAGCAAAATCTGCCAGAATTTTCAATTACTCTTTGCGCTTTACTTTCTCAAAAATGCTTAAATCTAAGTCTCAAGTTGTCTCTGTTATGCCATCCATAGATAACCTCCTGTTAATAGGTCCTGGATATATCTAGCAATTCTTGACTTGACATGTAAACGCTGCGTCGGGTGCAACACTCTCTTTGTCTTCCAGCTAGGCAGAAGTCTCTTGGGTCAAGCGGGAAGTCCCACCTATACTTACGAAAATTTCAAGACTGCCCTAGTAAAAGCTTTCCCTTTTGTAAGGGATCGTGCGAAATTAGAAACGGAACTTTTCAGCATATATCAACAAACAATCGAAAATCTCTCAAGCTTTATTTTAAGAAAAATTCACGTCTTCAAACTCTTGTATGGAAACCGTCCGGATCCTGAGATAATTCAAGTGATTTTGCCGAGGTTACTGCCCCAAGTGCAAGACTTTATTGAATTAAGAAATCCGACTACACTGGAAACGTTATTTGAGCTAGCAATCCAGTTTGAAAGTAGAAGAACGGCGGATATTGAAAGAAGACGCCAATATCAACAGCGAAACCAATTTGGTGCGCAAAGACTACAGCAAACTCAAGCACACGGCTACGGAAGCAAAGCGAATCAGTGGGCAAGGAAACCCGAACATTCAAAAACAGCCGGCGAACGTCGACAGTTCAATAGCAATGCAGAAAAAAAGTCTCAAGGCCAGTGGAAAAAGAAGGAAAGCACGGAAATGAAAAATAATTTAAACTAAAACGGATTTCTGCTGACGCGAGGGTGCGAAAATCCGAAGGCCACGAAAACCCCTCTTCCTTCAAGTTAAATACAGTAATGGTGAAAAATTTGACTCTTGCGAAGATTGAAGTGTTGGTGAATAATATCCCAGCCACCGCACTCCTGGATACAGGCGCGCAGTGTTCCTGTATGGCAGAAGATTTTTTTTAGGAAGTATTTTCGTAAATATCGTATATATAATTCGGATAATACGACAGTGTTAGCTGCGCAAGGAGAAAGATGTAAGAGTATAGGTAAATTACCGCTGTATGTCCGTATCAAGGACGAACAAGTAAAGGTTATGTTTTTCATAGTAAAGAATCTGCAAGCACATATTATCTTAGGAATAGATTTTCTTTCAGAGGCACAAGCAACGCTAGATTTTAATGAAGCGTCCCTTAAGCTGACAATGAAACCAGTTCGAGAAGAAAAGGCTGAACCGCCGATGTTAAACCTTGACCACCTGCCTAATGAAGAGCAACTAAGAATCCGACAAGTGGTAAGTGAATTTGCTTCGTTATTTAGTGATATTCCAGGATTTACTCAGGTTACTAACCCTAGTATTGACATCGGAGATTCAATGCCAGTTCGCCACAAAGCATACCGGTATGATAAGAATAAGGAAAAAATTATAGAATGGCATATCACCGATATGCTACGTAAAAAGATCATAACGCCCATCTCAAGTAGTTATGCTAGCCCGGTGGTTTTATGTAAGAAAAATAATGACTATCCATTGACACATCCAAAAAGGTGGAGATTCGCAATTGACTACCGTAAATTAAACTCCATAACTATAATATCCGGTATATCCGTTACCTATTATTGAAGAAATTCTAAGGAACATAACATCCACCAAATATATGACGACTTTAGACTTAACGACTGGTTATTTTCAAATAGGGGTTAGGCCTGAGGACGTGCCTAAGACTGCTTTTATAACCAAGTCTGGCACTTATGCATTTCTGCGTATGCCGATTGGCCTTTCAGGGGCACCGGCAACATTTCAGCGATGTATGGACATTGTGTTAAGGCCTGTTTTGGAAAGTCCACATTTATCTATTTAGACGATATCATTATTACTAGTGATAATCTCGACCAACATGTACAGGATTTAAGACAGGTGTTTTCTTTATTAAATGAGGCCGGTCTAAAAGTTAATGTCGAAAAGTGCAAATTTGCAGCCCCTGAATTAAAATATTTAGGTTACAAAATATCTCAAAAAGGAATCGAGACAGACGAATCAAAAATAATCGCTGTACAAAAGTATCCGACTTCAAACACGGCGAAGAAGCTCTCTTCTTTTCTAGGACTTTGTTCATATTATAGGTCCTTTATAAAAGATTTTGCAGCTATTGCTGAACCATTGTTAAAATTAAAAAGGAAAAAGGCAAGATTCTCGTGGACGGCCGAAGCCAATAGTGCTTTCGAAAAATTAAAACAAGCATTAACGCAAGCCGATGTGTTGAAATTTCCTGAAAAGGATGAGAATTTAGAAATTTCAGCGGATGCTTCGGATTATGCGGTAGGAGCGGTACTTTCGCAAAATCAGCAGCACGTGGCATTTTTTAGCCGAACTTTAAATCAAACACAAAGAAACTATTCCGCGACCGAGAGAGAGGCACTTGCAGTTCTGTTAGCAGTGCAAAAGTTCCGAGTCTATTTTGGAAAGGCGCCAATAACAGTGTACTCTGATCATGCGGCGGTAACTAGATTGTACTCAGGGAAAAACTTATCCCCAAGGTTAATAAGATGGGCACTCAAGCTACAAGAATATAATCTGGTAATCAAGCATACCCCCGGAAAGGAAAATATCGTAGCAGATGCCCTATCCAGAATTAAAATAGATGAAGAAGGTAATACTGTAAAGGTGGCAATGCTCACAGCATGTACAATAAATTCCCGAGAAACTGTAATAACCGAACTGGGTAAGGATCCAGAGTTTGGAAGTATTTATGAGTATTTAAAGGATCCTGAAAATTTTAGCCACCAAGATATTGTGGCGATAAGAAATAGGGCGGCCCATTACGAACTAATAGATGGTCTATTATTTTATACAAAAACTACGAATTCCAACAACGAATTTCGACCTGTTATCCCAGCTAGTCTTAGATTAAATATCCTGCAGGAGCTCCATGACAGCCCTTTAGCTTCTCATGCTGGTATTCGAAAAACTATCCAACGCGTACGCAAGGCAGTCTATTTTCCTGAACTGCAAAAGTTAACAAGGGCGTATGTCCAGTCCTGCCCAACATGTCAAGCAGTTAATTATATTAATTTCCGCCCGGCCTGGTTTCTAAATAGTATTAAATCCGAATTTCCAAATGAAATAATTGGCATCGATTTATTGGGCCCTTTCCCAAAAAGTCAGTTAAATAAAAGTCGCTATCTCCTTGTTATGGTTGATCATTTTAGTAAGCGGACCGAAATTGTTCCCTTAAAACGAGCCTCCGCGAAATTAGTTACTGATTCTATTTTAAATAAATATATTTTAAAATACGGAGCGCCCCTAAAAGTTATATCGGATAATGGTCCTCAATTTGTAAGTAATGTATTTGAAGACATGTGCCAAAAACTGGGCATACGTCATTTAAAAATGGTCCCGTATCGGCCGCAATCAAATATAGCGGAACGGGTCAATAGAAATATAGTGAAAATTATCCGTAGTTATGTTAAAAATTTTCATAAAAGCTGGGATAACACTGTCAATGAATTTGCTTTCGCCCTTAGGACCGCAAAACATGATACAACGGGCAAAACTCCTGCTGAGTTATTTTTAGGCAGAAAGATTATAACGCCTAGATAAATTATTTTATGTGCAACAAAGAGCCCCAGAATTTAAAATGGGTGATATAGAAAAACTAATTAAAGAAGCAAAAAAGAATACTGAAGTAGCACAGAGAAAACAAAAGCTGTATTATGACTTGAAACGACGGGGAGTAACTTATAAAGTAGGGGATGAAGTATTAAAAATTAAGCATTCACTTTCTTCAGCACCAGAAGATAAAACTGCCAAATTTTTTCGACGATTTGAAGGACCATATGTCATAGAAAAAATAACTCACGTTGTAGTAGTGTGAAAAGCCAGGAATTGTGAAACCTGCTCCGCAAACATTGATCAAATCAAACCCTACTATGATCGTAATAAAATGCAAATAATTACAGATCTTTTGCAGGATCCGGCACGGCAGACACCGTAGGCACAAGCTCCAGAGGTGGAACAACCACAAGTACAGGGGCAAGCCATTAAGAAGCAGGAGCAAGTGAAAAGAAAGTTTCCCCGCGGGAAAATTGAAGGTAACAAGAAAAAGAAGCCGTTCCACCGTCCAAAAAAGAGAGCTCACGAAAACCCCCTGAATGAAGAAGGGAGAAGGACGACGTATGCAAAGAGAGCCAGGAGAAATGACGGCAACTATAACCCGGCTCTAAAACGGAAGATCTACTCATCCGACAGGACTCTCCGCAGCAAATGTCGCCGAACTGCGGAAGGGCCACCAGCGGCGGAGGAAAAGTTACAAGGAAAATTTGAACGGCCAGCAACGAGGTCCAAGCAGGAACGCGAAAGAAGTTTCCCGGTTCCGCCAAGACCAGCTGCCATCAAACGGCCAAGACCACAGGCAGAGGCGAGAAAGAAGGTATTCAAGGGTGACCGAACTGGAGAAAAAAGAAAGCTTCTAGAGGAAGGCACTGAAGGGCGAGCCCGCACACGAAGGAGGATAAATCAAACGAGAATCTGTGCTACCTTCCAGGACTGGGCTCAGAAAAGAATGTCCGAATATCACAGAGATAAGTAAAATTTTATGTTACTTTGCAAACTTAAGTTAATCTTTCATTCTTACTGCAAGTGGCAGATTTCAAGAAGTTTTACCTCATGCGAGGTCTACCTTTATCGACAAAAAGGCGAGAAATGAGTTGTTACCGATTTTGGTATTATGTTTTTCAATTACTCGCGCGTAAAACTAAAGTTGATGTATAATAGCAATGTGTAACTACTTAAATATTGTAAAAGTTATTGTATAAATTTTATTTAAAACATTCTGGCAAGAAAGAAGTTTTAGTCTGAAAGACTTTTTGAAATGTATTATTTCAATGTAGAAGAATTGGTACTTGCTTAGAAAAGAATAGAAGTTAACAATGTGCTTCTAATGTATGTTTTCAAATGCATAAAATTAACGGCATGCTAATATGTTCTTATATACAATGTGAACTGTTATTTTAAATGTTAAGAAATACCGTGATATGGTAAATGTGAAAGTAATGTTAAAAAAATTTTTTTTATTCGTGTGACTGTAAAAAGACCGAATCATGGTGAATATGTGTTAGAGGTTGAATGAATGTAGTTAGGCTCTCTGACGCTACACTTCAGAGTTAGCCACTTTCAGAATAGTACCTCAGGGTTTAGAGTTGAAGTTAGGGTGTGTTACGAGGTCTTGGTATGTTGAATTTTAACACGTTAGTGTTTTGATTGTAGGAGGAAGTGTTGAACACGTATACATAAACACATTCGTGTTTGGTGTTCTTTTACAACACATGTCAGAGAGCACGGGGAGAGATAATTAAAATAGTCATGAATGAAATAAGAATGTTAAGAGAAATATAAATATGCATGTTACTTGCCATTTCATTGTATAACATTTCATTAAACTAGTTTTCCTTCCAGATCTCTGGAAGGAACCAGATTTGAATAAAAAGCTCCTGTTTAGATGCAGTACAGATGAAAAATTGCGTGTCCTTGGAGCTGCTATTGTAAAAACAAAATTTTTTTTTTAATTTCGAATTTCTAGTGAGAAGTGTTTGTAAAAGATTGGCCTCGCGTTAGATTCTAGAGCTAAAAGTTTTCAACAAGGTCGTTTTAGACCTCAGTTTCAAACTAATTAACTCTGGCGGGAAGTATGTAAGGATCTTAAGTTTTACTAACGTTTATTTTATTTTAAGTCTTTACTATCACATCTTATTTTCTACTTCCGGCCAGAATTAAAAGCGTTAACTTATTTATGCAAAATTTGTCTGGCGAACGCCAAGTACTTAAGTTGTGGCTTTTTGCCAAGCGAGAGAGAGGAAGGAGTCAGTCGAAGCAGGCCGCTTACCTTAGAAGTTTTACTCAGTTGCTGGTTGCCTTCCAGGCCAGAGGTTTAATCCTCGTGATAATTTTTTAAACGTATTGTAGTGTTAACAGTTCTCTGTACTACATACGGCTTCCTGTTAATATAAGGACAATCTTCCACGTTTATTATTTCAAAGTCAAGTTAGAGTTTAGTTATATATTTATATTCTTACGTTTAGACCACAAGTAGTGGGTCTTTGTATTCCGAAGTACGGAAATTATTGTAAATAGAGAAAAATAAAGGGTTTTGTATACCCTTCTTGTGTATCCTGTCTACTTACCACAGTTATTGAACATAGCTTTAGTAAGCTCTCTGTTCCGAGTCAGGTCCTTGCATGTTCCCAAAGAAAGTAAGACGGAACATTGAACCTGATAGAATCTCTGTCACCAAATTATCTCGAAAGTTTGCTTGCGTATAAAATGTTAAGGAATTATGCTAAGGCCTGTTAAAAAAAATTACTTTCCAAGGAATCCTAAAATTACCAAAATTTCATAAAATTATCTATTTTTTCCTAAATTACCTAAATTTATCACTATCCTCACCCCATCTTCTCTATATATAATAAAAGAAAGAGTCTGTCTGTGTGTGTGTCTTTCGTTCGCCCTGCGCGTAAGCTAATAGCTACGAAATTTGGTACATAGGTGCATCTAGACAAGAGCCAGTGCACCTCAAAGCGATGTTTTCGAAATTCGAATTCGAATTTTTTTATTTTATGTTTTGTGACGAAATCGCGTCATTTTGAGACATAATGGGCTATAAGAAAGCGAGATTTTACTCTGCCCACTCCATTTTCACATCGTTATGAAACGTAGGCACTTAACAATTTTACGAGCTTAAAATAAATTTTGTGTTTCAATAAATCGATTAAATACGTAAGTTTTGTGTTTCAATACGTAAGTTTTGTGTTAATTTTGTGTTTCAATAAATCGATTAAATACGTAACAAAGTGAGCTTAACACCATTTCAACGGGATTTTTTCTAAAAATGTTTATTTTTAAAAATGTACAGTTTATTTTTCTTTGATTTTTGGACACGTTAAACTTTCATCCTTGCGACTGCTTTTACAAAAAGAATTTTGGAAAATGATAATATGATGTATTTTTAAAAAAAAATTTTAATGAAGCTTCTGAGTACACTTCTCACATCTCCCATCTTTAAAAATGTGATTTTGGCAACAATTTTCCTTTCTTGCTGTTGTTGATAGATTTTTGATTGCATCATTTTTAATAGTTTCATTCTTTTAGAAATATGGGTTTGGCAACAATTTTTCATCGTATTTCCTATATCACTATTTTTAAGAGATTGGCATATTTCATTGTCATTTTTTATATATATAATACATTTTTATTGATTTTTTATAACGTTCTGCAGAGTAAAATTCTGCGCGGAATATTTTGTTTTTTGAGTTTCTTTCATGTTATTTTTTGCTTATTTCACTGTTTGTAAGATATTGAAAAGTTTTGCATGATTTTTTTTCTTCGACGGAAAGTTGGTTAATTTTTAATTAGGATAATTAATATTTGTATTAAGGGATATAGCTTATTTCATTGTAATTTTTTTCTCTTGAAAATCTCTACATATAATAAAACAAAGAGTCTGTGTGTCTTTCGTTCGTGGGGCGCGTAATCTAATAGACCCAGGGCTACGAAATTTGGCATATAGGTGCATCTGGACAAGAGCCAGTGCACCTCGAAACGACTTTTTCAAAATTCGAATCAGATTTTTTAAAATTTTTTCTTTTCGATTTGTAAGCACGATTGTAAATTATTTATTGTTATTAGACAAAATATCTATTGAGAAAATGGCAACAGCTAATTTCTGGATGTCGTTCTATTTATAATTTAAAAAAAAGGATGCATTGAGATGATATACACTTTAAATATTTAATGGTACGATGCAGTAAGTACGTTTGTTATGTTATGTACGTTTACGAATACGTTACGTGTAGGTTATTAAGATTTATCTTTAAATAAATGTTTTTTTGTCTTTTACAACCATTTTATGAGTGATTAATTTAACTACAAAAGTAAGTTACCATAAATCAGAAGTGGGATTATTCTGAAGCCTAAGCCTAAAGCTACAAGAATTTGCTATGCGTAAATAAATTGAAACGAATTTGAATTTCAAGGTATGTGCAATGACTGATGTAACATATTTATTATAAAATTTACTTTTGTTATTTTTTTTATCATTTTGGAAAGAGAGTTTATTTTTTTTTTCATTTCTTTAAATTTTGAAACATATTTAGAACGTCACACAAACTTATAAAATACCAATAACTGTGTTCTACTAAGTTGTCTAATTGAAAGTTAATAATAATAGCATATATATATATATATATATATAATTTACATTTTAATGAGTACGAAAATGTCTATTTTCGGTAAGGCAAAGAAATGCGGTTTAGGATTATTAGCTGAAGAATTGGGAGAAGATGTAAATGAGAGTCATAAAATGAGCGATTTGAAAAAGATAATTTTGGCTAGCAAAGAGTACGATGAAGAATGCGCCAAAGAATGGTTGAACATTATAATAAATGAAAGAAAAGAAAAAGAAGAAATTGAAGAACGTAAGCGTAAAGAAGAAATTGAAGAATGTAGGCGAAAAGAAGAAATTGAAGAACGAAAACGTCAAGAAGAAATTGAAGAACGTAGGCGAAAAGAAAAATATGAGGAAAGAAAACGAAAGTATGAAATGGAATTTGAGCTGCAAAAACTAGGTATTTCAGCAGAATGTAAATCTACAAATTCTGGCACCAATGAAAATGCTAGTGGTACGCACATGAATCCAAAGTTAGAGCTTCATCGTTTGATGCAAAAATTTAAACCTGACGAGAATGATATCAGTTTATATTTAATCATGTTTGAACGTTTGGCTAAACAATTTTAAATACCAGAAAATACATGGGTTACTCATTTGTTTGGCTTATTGCCGTATGATATTGCTCAGTTAATCGCTAGAGAAACCAATGAGATTGCAAACGATTATAAAGAAGTTAAAAGAATCTTATTAAAACGGTACAAGATGACACCTGAAAAATTTCGCCAAAAATTTTTTACGCACAATAAGAGTGTAGGAAACACATGAAAGAATTTTGCGTATGAGTTAATAATTTTTTTTAATGAATGGATAAGCGGAATTAAAGTAGACACTTTTGAGAAACTTAGCGACCTTGTTGTAGTGGATCAGATAAAACGTAAAGTGTCTCCAGAAGTAAAAGATCATTTTATTGACATCTGGTCTGAGTTGATTTCGCCAATTGATTTAGTTGAAAAACTAGATGATTATGATACCTTGAAGTCAACTTTCAACAATAAACAATCGCGTAAAGAAGGGTCTTACGATAAACGAAACTCCTTTAAAGATGGTCCATTTGCTACAATCAACGAAAAGAAAAAACTCTACGGTATCATACATAATGAAAAAGGTGAACCAAAATGCTTCAGCTGTAATAATTTTGGACACATCTCAAGGGACTGTCCGCTGCCCAAACCAGTAGTAATATGCCGAAAATGTAATAAAACAGGTCATAAAGCTAAAAATTGTGTTACTAAACCTGAAAATAATCATTCAAGTGATAAAAGTTATTCTCTTGAGCAAATTGGCGAAAATATAGAAGAGAGGAATTCATATTTGAAGAAAGCAAAATTGAATAATTCTGAAGAAGTACGGGCTTTAATTGATACGGGGAGTTCTTGTTGTCTCTTAAGGACTTCAGTTGCTCATAAACTTAAAGTGAAACCAGAACCTGCTATGAATGAATTGTACGATTTTGGAAATCAAAGGGTGCCTGCAGTGACCTCTATAGGATTGATTAAAGCCGATATTAAAGTTGATAATGTAAAAGGCCAAGGCATAAATATATACCTTGTACCTGATAATGCACAGCCAGTTGATCTAATCATCGGACGGACATGGTTTAATCTCCCTCACATCGCTTATGTCAGAATAGGAAAAAGATTTCACTTCGGGTATAGGAAAGATGAACTATTTAGTAACCTGCAAATTGATGAAAAAATAAGTCGAGTCTTCTTTAAGCTCTTGAGGAAAATGAATTAGAGAAAATACGATCAGTCTTGTTAGTTCTCAAACAGATTCTGTAGATAATGGATTAATTATGATAGAAAATCCTTCCGAAAGTATTGGCTGTTTATTTAAAATTAAAAATGGCAAAACTTGTATACCAGTGATTAACGCTGGGGATAGAAGTGTTAAGCTCCAAAACGATCAATGCGTTGGGAGAGCAGAAGAAGTTTAACTATGTTTAAATATTGAAATTTCTGAATTGAGCTCGAACTTAACAAAAACGGAAAATATTAACAACATAATAGTTCCTATAAGTTTAAGCCAAGTTAAAATTATCTCGGATCTTGACATTGATCACCAGCAAGAGTTATTGCCTCTTCTGAATGAATACAGAGATTGCTTTGCACTAAATATTTCAGAACTAGGGTGCACAGATCTCCTAAAAATGGACATTAAGGAAATCGAAGGTTCAAAGCCGGTATGTATGAAGCCTTATAGAACAAATGCCTCTGGAAGAGCTGCGATCAAAGAAATAGTTCAAGAATGGAAAGAAAATTGTAACAGAAACGCGATCCCCATATGCTAATCCTGTCATACTACTAAAGAAAAAGACCGGTAAATACAGATTAGTTTTTGATTACAGACGTCTCAATAATCAAACTATAAAGGATAAATTTCTCCTGCCTAAAATAGATGATTTATTAGAACAATTGCATGAGTATAGTCTGTTTACAACGCTAGATTTAGCACACGGATATTTACAGATTCCATTAACTGAAAGTGCAAAATTGAAAACTGCTTTCGTAACACCGGATGAAAGTGGACAATTTGAAAGAATGATTTTTGGCTTGACTAACGCTCCTGCGAAATTTCAACGATTGATGTATCATGCATTATCCTCATTATGCAATAAAGAAGTGTTGTGCTACCTTGACGATATACTTGTTCCAGCAAGGACTTGGGAAGGAATGATTCAGAAATTAATTAAAGTATTCGAAGCACTACGTGCAACTAAACTAACCCTGAAGTTACCGAAATGTGAATTAGCCAAACAAGAAATAGAATATTTAGGCTTTATAATCAATAAAAACGGAATAAAGCCGGGATCAAGAAAAGTTGAACTAATATCAAAATTCTCAGAACCTAAAAACCTTCATGAAGTTCGACGATTTCTTGGTTTAACAAGTTTTTTTTAGAAGGTTTATTCCAAATTATGCCATTAAAGCTGGACCATTGACTCAACTAACTAAGAAAAATCAAACATTCAGATGGGAAGAAAGTCAGCGGAATTCTTTTACAGTACTGAAAAATGAACTGACGAATCAACCAATTTTAGTTTTGTACAACCCTAAAGCTCAAACAGAAGCCCGTACTGATGCATGTTCAGAGGGTATTGCTGGCATGTTACTTCAACTCGGAAGTGACGGCAAATGGCATCTTGTCTACTGCGTGAGTAAAAATACAACAGAAGCTGAAAAGAATTATCACTCGAGTAAACTTGAGCTAATGGCAATTGTCTGGACTCTAGATAGACTTCGACAATTCTTACTCGGAATTGAATTTACGGTAGTTACCGACTGCCAAGCATTGGTTTACATGAATGCAAAGAAATCTAGCAATCCCCAAATTGCTCGTTGGAGTATCCTTATTCAAGAATATAATTTTGAAATACGCCACAAACCAGGAATTAAAATGTCTAATATCGATGCAATCAGTACAGCTCCTGTTATTAATTCATCAGACACCATGCATTCTTTGATAGAAGATAATTTAGAAGTTTGTCTGACCTTAAATTTAGACGAACAAATTCTTATCATACAGCATGCAGATGAAAAGTTAAGAGAATTAATAACAATTTTGAAGAAAGAACCAAAGAAGAAAATCAAAATGTGGAGAATTATATTTTGAAAAAGAATAGACTGTTCCGTATTGTGGAGGATGAAGAAAAGAAGAAGTTATTATACGTCGTACCTAAAAGCATGAAGCATGAGAAAAAGCATAGTTGTGAAGTTTCATGACCTTATGGGACATTTTGCTGTTGATAGGACTGTCTCAAAAATCAAAGAACTATACTGTTTTCCTGCTATGAAGAGATATGTTCGTCGACATATATCAATGTGTTTCGAATGCCTCAGCAACAAAGTTCCAAGTGGAAAAAGACAGGGTCTTCTGCATCCTATACCCCCAGGCCGCAGACCTTTTGCAACAATACACATTGATCATCTTGAACCTTTCATCACAAATTCTAAAAGAAACAAGGAATTGTTAGTCGTCATTGATAATATGACCAGATTCGTTCGATTGTATGCTGTGAAAAACACATCTTCGAAAAATGTACTGAAATCATTGATGAGTTTCATAGAAGAATTTGGATTACCAGATCGTATAATATCAGATCGAGGTTCTTGTTTTACTTCAAAGGAATTTCAAAATTTTTGCAAGGAAATGGGAATTCTTCATACATTAAATTCAACCTCCCACCCACAAGGAAATGGTATGGTCGAGAGATCGAACAGAACAATTTTATCAACGATAGTAACATCAATAAAAAGTAAGGATCAAAAGGATTGGGACAAAAGAATGAAAGAAGTTGAGCGAAACTTGAATAACACAATCAATAAAACTATTGGAAAAACACTATTTGAAACACTTGATGGATATGTACCACGATTTCAAGATGGAGTTTTGAGATTACTTGCTAATGAAGGAGCAGAAGTTTGGAAGGAACCGGAAAATCTACAAAAAGAAGCTAGAGAAAAGATTATTAGAGTACAAGAAAAATTGAAAACTTATTATGACAAGAAGGAATCGGGATCTCTATCATTTGAACAAGGAGAAATAGTAGTAGTTAAAAGAAATTCAAAATCTACACCAGGAGAACCAACCAAAACTGAACCTAAGTATCGTGGACCAATGGTTGTGACAGAAGTACTTCCGGGCGACACTTATAGAATATCACAACTAGAAGAAGCCTGCGATGGTCGCTTTTATGCATCAACTGCTCATGTAAGTCAACTAAAATCTTGGAAAAATGCAGAAGCAAATGATGATGATGATGACAATGACGACGTTGACGATAATGACGCAGACGAGGATGAACTTAAAAGGCCCAAGCGAACAGTGCGCAAACCATTGCGCTATAGAGACTTTGTATAGGACTTATAGAATTTTTTTTAAATTATATTTCATTTTATTTTTTCTTACCTATTATTATATTTTTGTTGTTGTTTATTTGTCGTTTTAATGTATGATATGATTTGATTCAATTGAGGACAATTGAAAAGTCAGGATGGTCGAATGTAAGCACGATTGTAAATTATTTATTGTTATTAGACAAAATTTCTATTGAGAAAATGGCAACAGCTAATTTCTGGATGTCGTTCTATTTATAATTTTAAAAAAATAGATACATTGAGATGATATAGCTTGAAATGTTTAATGGTACGATGCAGTAGGTATGTTTGTTATGTTATGTACGTTTACGAATACGTTACGTGTAAGTTATTAAGATTTATCTTTAAATAAATGTTTGTTTGTCTTTTACAACCATTTTATGAGTGATTAATTTAACTACAAAAAGAAAGTTAACAGATTTTATCGCATCATTTTGAATTGTTTCATTCTTTTAGAAATGTGGTTTTGGCAACAGTTTTTCATTCGATTGTATACTGGACTGACTGCTTGCTAACTGTTGAAAATCAGCACTGTTGCCACTTGGAAAAAGGAGGGCGATAATTCTGTGCAGTTTTTAAATTTAATGTTTCTCTTGGATACTGGACGTTTGTTGAGAGAAGGCAACGGGAAGTTGGTTAGGCAGCGCAGCTGCTAGTTCTTTTGTAAATAAGTTGTTTCATATTTATGTCCATTCATTTAAATACCTCGTACATTTTTCAATCTAGGATAACAGTCTGATAAGTAACTGCGAATCATGGATTGTCTGAGCCAATACTAGACGCATGGTAATTCTAGTTATGAAACGTTTTACAGAATTCACTTGTTATCTGAAAACAAAGCAATTACAGTTCGAAGAAAATTGTTTGCACTACTACGGATTCTCCGATAACTTTGACGGAGTTTATATTTTACGGAAGTTCTACTCCCAAACTGAATATATTTCCAGGGCTAAGTAAGCAAGGTAAATGCTTTTCGATTTGGAAGCCTTAGATCTAACTTTCTAGTGTCGGTGCACTGATTGAATGAAGGCGAGAGATTCTGAAACGTTAGTTGACATCGTAAGTATTCTTAAACCTATCATTAATTTCCAAAGGGTCTTTTTTTCATTTACGCATATATGAACGTTTAAAGAGCGTTTGGGCTAAAAATATTTAAAAACAGCATATCTTTAGAATTTTCGACAGATGTCTCGCGCGCTGGAAATTGAAATATTTTATTCCATACAGTGTGTTGCCACTAACTTTAAAATCGTTGAGATTCTTAAAAATGCATTAAAGTTTAAAAAATATTAAATGGATAAAACAAAATTTCGGACTTCCCGCTGCCCATATTCGTGTGGAGAGCTAGCTACATTATTCAAAATTCGATAACTCTAGGTATCATTGTTCTTTACAATACAAGAAACATACATACATTCATGCAGATTCTTCATTATTTAATTTTTTATATAATACAAAGCAATAATATTTGGTGGCAAAAATTTAAAAAGGGATAGAGCCGTTTATAGTGAGTAGACGCAAAATACCGTTTTGACACTAATAGCCCTTCTGGGCTAACAGCTCTTTGGGCTAATAACAGTAGCGTTCATGTATGTGTGCAACTATATTTCGTCATTTATTATCTAGTTTACAGATTTTTGAATCGCACTGTATATTCAAAAATGTCTGGCAAAAATGTAAAGGCCGGTAGGTGCAGGGGACCGAAATAAATAGATTTTGTGATGGAATATATGTGTGCGAAATTGGGATCTTGAAGTAGTGGAAGGCACTGTTGAGCGGTAAGTAAAATTGTTTAACCGACATCAATTCGTCATTCCCCATACGAATGTCGAGAGGTATCTATCGCTACGCGAAAGCGGAGCTCATTGACTTCTATTTTACGTAACACACACCAAACATAATGAACAACTGCTAAAAGGAGGTACTCAGGAATCGTTTTTTGCTTCTCCTTTGAGTAGCTGCACCACTTAAGCTACAGCCATATAGATAAAATGAACTTCTGCTCTGTTAAATATCGCTCGGCACTGGCACGAGGAATAATGATTTACACCAGCAGAATGCCTTTATTATCGCTCAGCAATACTTTGTAACATATCAGCACGGGTATCGAGTGATATTACAAATATGTCTACCTAATATTTTATCATAAATATATGTTAGAAACACCAAACAGAAATATATACTTCTACCTGATAGTTTATATATAGAGATATTTGTTTTCAATTACTAAGCATTGCATTTCTTTAGTTAGTATTTTAAAATATCAAACATCAGTACATCTCTATTTAGAATGGTGTTTCTTCCTTGTAGTAAGTGATCTTTCAGTATACTTCCGCTAATAAAGAAATTATTATTAAACAGGAAAGGTTGCTTTAGCAATCTGGTAAATTGTTTTTAGCTTATGATTTATTAATTACAATTTTTAAAATAAAAGCTTTCTTTGAAATTGCGTTATAAATGTTTTAATTAATTAGGAAACAAAATCCTGTAGGATATCCGAAACTGTGTTTAATAAACACAATGCTCATTTGCCATTTTATATTCATATTCTATGTAATATGTTCTTTAAATAGTTAATTCGTTGCGATAGATGTCCTTATTTTGTTGGAATAATTGGTAATCGAGGTAACTAAACTTTTAACCAGTTTCAAAATTTCAGAAAATTTTCCTTTAAGAATTTTTGTTATTTTTCCTAAAGCTACTATATTATTTAAAATTTCTTATAATTTTATTTGGAAACCCAATTTACTATTATTCAAATATCTGACAGTTAAAAATATATCATTTTTTAAACTAAACTTATTTTTAGGTACTCATTTTAATGGCAGACTCCCAAGTCTGCCATTAAGAAATAATAATAATTAAAAAAGAAAAAGTTTAATCGAAAAAAATAAATAGTGAGACATTTTTAAACAAAAGGAGATTAAGACGTATTATTTAGTGTTTACTAAATAATACGTTTTAATTTATAAATTTTTAAATATATAAATAAATAAAGGCAAGTTATTCCGAATTATTTAAGAAAGAATTTACAAATTTAGATTAATATTTTTTTTCACTATTTTAGATGCAAAACTGTGCGCATAAATGACTGATAATTCATATTATTCAACAAAAGGAGCAAAAATATTTATGATTTAGTATAAATGAAGTTTTATTTCTGAATATAAACAGATGTTTCATAATATTTACATATAAGAGCAACAAATAATTATTAATTACGATTATGCATATAATCGATTTTGTATTATTAATTACAGAAACATAAAATATATCAATGTAAGTCTAATGGTTTTTTTGTTTGTGAATACAAATGCATATCTCATAATACTTAATCTATAGTAGTGGTAAAAAGCATTCATTACAGATAATAAGTTTTTAATTATTTACACAAAATTTTTGGAAAAATTTAATGGCAAAGGATTGTTCTTATGTCGCAGAAGGTATGATTTTCATTAGTTTTTATATAAAAAATATGTGCTTATTATATTGCAAAAACACATTAAAACAACTATAATACAAGAATAGAAATAAAATCGACATCTGCATCATAATTTAATTTACACACAGAAAAATGTCTTGAAGTAGGTTTCTTTCGACAGGAAATTTACAGAACTTAATTCGCGTTAGTTGCACCTTGCAAAATTAAATGAGCTGCTAAAAGGTCTCAAAAGGAACAAAAACATTACTTAAGAAGATACTAGCAATGAGATAAAATCCGAAAAATGTGCGATGTAAAAACTCCAATAGAAAATAATCGCAAAAACTTCCGATAAAATAAAATAGAAAACAAAAAAAAATAATTTCTCAGAAAAGTGCAAGGAGATAAATTAGCGCTAGCGAAAGATCAATGTTCCTGTCTTATTTTTGCTTTTCCTAAAATGAGCCAAACTAATGCAACATGCACTCTTATTAATCATTGATGAAGGCAAAAAAGTGTTGAAAGTTAGAAATAAAATCTATTGAACTGCTGCCAAGAGGAGCAGAATAAAAAATATCAAAATAATGAGCCTACTGTGTGAATAAAAATATTAGAGTTCTGAATAAACTTCCCTGATACCGAAACAAAGTTAGATGTTTTAAGATAATCCGCAGAAGATATAATTCTTACTTCATGTTTAGAATTTCCTATTTAAAAGTATAACTTAATTCAACAAATAATGCCGTGTTGAATATTTTTACGCGTAAAATATATTCCAGCTTCGCTCATAAGTTGTTGCAAATGTTATACAATTTTGCAAAGAGTGCATAACGCATTGCAGTACATACTATAAAAGTGAAGTTAAAACACTATAAAGTTCAAGTATAGTGTAAGTGTCTTTACAGTAAAATTTTATAGCATAAATAAATGATTCTTTTAATCGTAAACGTTTTACACTATGAAATTCGAGTTAAGAATACCTACAAACTAACTTAAAAGGTTAAATTAGAGTGTGTTCTTTATTTTAATAATATCATTTTATTAAATACACCGACGATTTTTCACGTAGATGGGGACTGAAGAAAGCCATTTTGAGAACTATTCAGAATAATACTGGAGAAAATCCTGATTTGAGGAAATTTTTATGTAAAACATTAACAGTATATTCAGACCATTTTAATTATCTTAGCAACACATCGTAATAACATTAATAAAATAATAATAAGTCTTAATAATTAATGAAAGAGTTAAAATATCTTAATAATATTGAAACCGTTTCATTTGACGGAGAAAAATATAAAAATTTTCAATGGAAGTAACCTGACTAGTTTTCAACAGTATATTTTAGAGAAGAAAAGGGCTTTGGTATAATAGATTTCCCGTAAATGGTTACATATAGGTGCACTAAAAATATTTCTTCTTCCGCAAAAGTAGATTGAATAATTACTTCTTGTTATAAATATTATATCACTGCATAAATGTATGTATGTTTCTCTCATTGTGATAAAACGTGGAATTAATTAATTCGTGGAATTCACTTCGAGACTTACTAATAAATGAATATGGTAGTTATATTATCAGTTGTATAAATGGTATTTTACAAAATAAATCAGTTTTTTATGGTTGTAAATCTTTAGCAGAATTTTAAGAAAGTCTTAAGCTATATAAAATAAAATTAAAACTGATAATGATAACTGTAAATCCGTTAGCATAATTCGACTATGGCTGACAACGATGAAAATAAAGAAAGTGTAGCTAATGCAACAACCGCAGCTGTCTCCACAGTAAGCGTCAAAGTTCCTTCCCTTTGGAAACCAGATTCGAAAATATGATTCTTTACAGGGCTTCGAATCGGAACTGAACCGAAAACCTGAAAAAAACCGTTATTTTGGTCGGAACGAAAACTGAAACTGAACCGAAAAAAATATCGGTTTATTTCGGTTCGATATACCTTCAGTCATTTTGTTACTGTAACCAGTTTATCAATATTTTCTAATTTAACCATCAAGCATATAATATCATCATTACATGTACATTGTTTCTCTATTTCCTGTTTTGAAGTTCACTAGTAATCTTGTGCTTCAGTTTCGCATGAAACTGCTTGTAGAAGACAGATTTAATTCAGCTGAATGAACTAGAAGTATACAAGGTGTATCAGAACAGCAGTGACAAACTTTCAGGAGAGACATAGTGCACCTAGACGATGGGAAATCACATAGCAATCCGTGGTCGAAAACGATTTCCTGGTGCAGTAGTGACGACATAAAACGCAAAAAAAGGAAGGACACAAATAGTGAGACGAAACATGTTTTATTATGTATAGTACAGCAGAAACCTACAAATAAGAACAAAAACGAACAAAGATCGTCATTAAAGAAGATGTTCAAAATTACGACCCCGGACCATGATGCAGGTCTCATTCATCTGGTTGCATGGAAAATCTGCATCACGAATGGAAGATGCATAACTCAGGGTTCCTGCAATTTAAATTTCGTCCAAAGAGGTGTTTTTTAACGTTTTGTGTGTTACCTTTATTTATTAAATATCATGTTCTTCGCACTTAAACCATAAAATTCAGTTTAACAGCAATATCGCAAAATAATTTTAAAAAGAACATACCTTTAGAATTTCCGATACACAGTCTCGCTCGCTGGAGATAATTTTTTTTTTTTTCCTGTACAACGTTGCCATTGCTCGCTTTTAAATCCTTGAGTTTGTTAACCAAAAATTCGTTAAACATTTACAAAATATAAAATCGATAATTAAACAAATTCCAAATTAGTGGATTAGCTAGCGGATACCCATATTCGGTAAAAGGTTATGTTATTCAAGCTTTAATGGCTCTAGGTACCGTCGTTTTATCACAATGCGAGAAACATACATACATTTATGCAGATTCTTCATTATTTAATTTCTTTAAATATAATACAGGGCGATATTATTTGTTGGCAACAATTTGAAAAGTGAAACAACGCAGAAGGTGAATCAACGCAAAATGCCAAAACGAAATTAATAGGCCTTCTGTACGAATTGTCCCTTTGGACTAAAAATTATTCCTCCGAAACTGAACCGAAAACCGTTATTTTTGGCGGAACGAAAACCGGAACTGAACCGATATATTTTTTTTTAGTTGGTTCGAAGCCCTGGTTCTTTTAACTAGAAGCACAATTTGGAAATTCAGAAATAACTACATATCAAATAAAGTATGAATATGTGATAAGTTGCATCGAACCTGATATCTTGCTTAATCCGCCACAAAGTGGCAAATATCAGGAAATTAAGGACAGATTAATTTCATTATATGCAAACTCGGAGACTCAAAACTTACTGAGTGAACTAGAACTCGGTGTTAAAAAACCATCTTTGCTGATGTGCGAGATGCTTAATTTAGCAGACGACAAAGTAGCAGATACTTTCCTAAAACATTGTGGCTCCAGCATCTACCTGTTAGCATGTGGAGCATTATATCTGTTACTGTCGAAGATTTGTCGAAAGTGGTGACGATAGCTGATAAGCTTTGTAAATTAAACCCTGTTACCCTACCACAAATAGCTGTTACTTCGTCCATAACCGTAAACATGGGATTGGTTGAAAGCTTGCAAAAACAGCTTAGTGAACTTAGCTTACAAGTTTCTACTTTATTTAGACAACGGCGCAGTGATTCGTATCATCCTTACCAGTACAAATTAAGAGTTAGGAGTTCCAGTGATATCTGTTATTATCTTAAAAAATTAAACGATAAGTCGTTTAAACGTATACAACCTTGTAAATTTTCATCAAGATTACAGATAAACAGCTTGAAAAGCCCCCGCCCCCGGTTTCTTCTTGACGACAAAGGAACAGGGGATAGAGACTCAGTTGTCTTTTTAACAGCGACAAAGAATCGGCTGCTCATTTTTTCATGCATACTGGGTCAGAACTAGTCATTATTTCTTTATTATCTGCAGATAAGAGAAGCGTCTCAAAATTAGAATTGGTTGCTACAAATGGCACGAAAATCAAAACATATGGCTAAAACCTACTCGAGCTTGCAATCGTTCAATTGGCCCTTCATAATTGCAGAAGTGAACAAACCAATACTAGGTATTGATTTTCTTGCAAACTGTAACCTGTTGGTCGATTCCAAAAAGCGCAAGTTGATTGATTGTTAACAATGAAGGAAACTCCTTCTTTTAAAAATAATTATAATAATATTTCAACTGCAAACGCCGTAAATGATCCATACAAAAATATTATTAACAATTTCCCGAATTTGCTAAAGGTGAGCATAGGTAACAACAAAGTTAAAAATCATAACATCGAATATTACATCGAAACCACCCGTTTTCTCTAATTCTAAGTGGTCATCAGCCAAAAACCTCTATGGTGTTGCGTGGCCCCAACTTGTCCGCAACAGTAGTAGTGACTGCTATGAACTGTAAATCATACAAACTCGTAAGAAGGGTTTAAATCCCTTTTTATTTCACTTTAGAAATCACAGTTGCGTTCACTTGACGCTCACAAACTACGCCGACCCGGCGGTTAAACCAAATAGAAAAGTACAACTAAAAATAAATGACAAGATGAATAAATAACGAAGTCACTATCTGCCAGGCTCTATAATCGTAACTAACTAAACCGCGTTCTAAGATACAGCTGAGATTCAGCAAACTTACTGTTTAAGAAGTTGAAAGATTCAACGAACTGCCGAAATAGGCACACAGGCCGAAATGCGCGGTTCTTAAAATTTCTACCTAGCAACATTCACGCTCGCGATTCAAGAAGCACACTTACAATCTCGTTTCCCTTCTATTTAACTCAATTTACTTCTGCTAAAATTTGAATACTCTGCGTGTTCTACTAAAATTTACATACTCTGGCATTGGCAATTCTAGGGGAAAGTAAAGGCGTGACAGGAAAGATAGCTTAAAATAAATGTTAGTTAAAATAAATATAAACCCTACACCTCAAAGCAGCTAAAAAGAGGTTTGAATTTATGGAGACCTTCCCAGAGTAACTGACGAGCTCACTACATCCTGCTATAAAGAAATCAGGTGACTGTAGACCTTGCGGGAACTTATCGAGCGTTAAAAAACGTCATGATTTCTGATAGATACCCTCTTTCATTTTTCAGAGACTACAGTTACATTTTAGCGAGAACTACGGTTTTCTCATCTAAAGAACTTATTAGAGCGTACCAACAAATTCCGGTTCTCTAGGAAGATTTACCAAAGACAGCAATTCCCACATTCTTCGGCTTATTTGATTTTTCACTCATGGCGTTCGGCCTATGCAATAATGGTCAAAAGATCCAGCACCTTCTTCACAAGGTGCTGAAAGGACTAGAATTCGTATTTTGCTATTTATGTGGCCCTTCTAATAGCCCCTCCTGATGAAGAAACTCATCGGCAACATATACGCGCAGTCCTTGAGAGATTAAACAAATATGATTTGGGGATTAATGAGATAAAATTTAAATTCGGTCAAATTAGTATTCCTTGGATACGAAGTATCAGCTGAACGACTTAAACGTCTGTCAATGATGGTTGATTCAATCATTAATTTCCCGGAACCAAAGTCATATAGCTCTTTATGACGATTTTTAGGTAAGGTGAATTTTCATCACAGACTTATGCCGAATAGTGCAAAACCGCCACGGCTTTTAACAACATTGCTTAGTAGTACCAAAATGAACTGCAGAAAATAAATAAACCTGGACGGAAGAAACAAGAAACTCCCTCCAAGCTATAAAAGATACGTTTAGTTATGCCACCGCTTTAACTCGCCATCCAAAAAGGCCGAAATGTCAATGGCAACTGATACCTCTGCCACTGCCACCGGAGCTGTTTTGCATCACATCGTGAACAATTAAAAACAAACTTTGAGTTTCTTTTCCCGAACCTTGACCCCAACACAACAAAAATATGGTGCCTATGACAGAGACCTATCAGCCACCTATATATCAGTGAAACATTTCAAATACGTCTTCTACCGTACACTCTCTTCACAAAGCAGTAGCATTTGCTTTCGAACAAGATTTGGAAAAAGCCTCGCCACGGCAAGTTAGACAACTGCAATACATTGGCCAGTTCTAAAGTGATATCCAATTCATCAAAGGGAATGAAAACGCCGTTGCTGACATACTCTCCCGTACAGATACCACTTCTTTACCATTTGCAATAGACTTGCAAACAGCAGCAGACTCTTAAGAAGATGCAGATTTGGAGATACTGATAAGCAACCTAAACTTAATAATCTGACAAATCATTATGCGTAACAGTGACAAGAAATCTGCTGAGATACATCTACAAATTATAAATTTCGTAAATATGTGAACAATTTGGGCAAAGATATTTTCATTAGTTATTAACTTATTCTGCATTAAGATCCGCAATAAAACTGATAACAAAACATTTCATACATCCCAACATGAATTATCCTACCAATGATCTAAAGTTCATAGACATATATATTCAGCTTTGAGAATATTCAAAATACCTACACATAGATTCCAGCATTTAAACACAGATTTTGTTGGTCCGTTACTCATTTGCAAAAGATTCAAATACCTTCTAACTATCATTGATCCTTATACACGAAGGTTTGAAATGGTGACATCAGGAGAACAATCAGCAAAATCAATCCCTAAAGGTTTGGTTTACACCTAGTTTTCAAGCTTTGGGATTCCAAATTGCATAACATCTGATCAATATCGGCAATTTGATAGCCAAATTTTTCAAGCCTCTGAAAAATAGCTTGGTTTTCATACTAATAACTACAATGGAGTATCATCAACAAACAAATGGCTTGAGGGAACGACAACACAGAACTTTAAAAGCAAACCCAAAATGTCAATTACTGGAATCAAAATCATGGCTGGAAGCATTGCATTTCACTCTTTTATGCATACAATCTACCATCAAAGAAATCTTGGGTTGCTCATCCTCAGAATTTGCATATGGAACCGCCCTAGCATTACCAAGAGAATTCTTTTCAACAGTATCTCATATGAAACAGTTTGAATTTTCTCAACACGTTCAGAAAATAATTAGCGATATGAAAGCAAGACCTACTAAAACACATGGAAATAGAACAGGCTTTGTTTGTAAACAGCTTTCAAACTGTTTTCACGTATCCTATATAACATCAACAATTTTTCACTACAGCCTGTCCATCTTAGACCATATCCTGTAAGAGTAAGAAAGGATAAGCATTTCGATATTGAAGTCCTGGGGAAAATTAAAATCTATAGATTAAAACCGTCCTTTTAATGAAAGAAACAGTTATTCCTTTCCAATAATCACATATCGAAAAAACAAAACTTGGCAAAACACCTGAACTCAAGGCTATTGAAGAGTATTAAAAGCCTCAGCATGCCAGAATTGGCAGATATGTGAAGTTAGCCAGTTAATTTCTTCTTGAATATAAAGATTTAAATAGGTTTTCTTAACTCTTTTAAATAGATAATATTATTAAAACAAAATTTAAGATTTATTTGATGAACAGAATTTTATCAAAATGTACCTAATATTGAAAATCATTCATTTTGAGAAACGCATTAACATCAGTCAATGAACTAAAAATATTTCTATTTTTTAACTTTATCAAGTTCAATGTTCCGTCTTACTTTCTTTGGGAACATGCACAGACCTGACTCGGAACAGGGAGCTTACTAAAGCTATGTTCAATAACCGTGGGAAGTAGACAAGATACACAGGAAGGGTATACAAAACCCTTTATTTTTCACTCTTTACAATAATTTCCGTACTTCGGAATACAGAGACCAACTACTTGTGGTCTGAACGTAAGAATATAAAAATATAACTAAACTCTAACTTAAATTTGGAATAATCAACAAGGGCCTACGTGTAAGATTGGCCGGATATTAACAGGAAGTCGTATGTAGTACAGAGAACTGTTAACACTACAATACGTTTAAAATTATCACGAGGATTAAACCTCTGGCCTGGAAGGCAAACAGCAACTGAGTAAAACTTCTGAGGCAAGCGTCCTGCTTCGAGTAACTCCTTCCTCTCCCTCGCTTGGCAAAAAGCCACAAGTTAAGTACTTGGCGTTCGCCAGACAAATTTTGCATAAATAAGTTAACGCTTTTAATTCTGGCCGGAAGTAGAAAATAAGAAGTGATAGTAAAGATTTAAAATAAAATAAACGTTAGTAAAACTTAAGAACCTTACAACTTTCTAGCATAATAATGATGTTGGTTTCCTTGTAGCTTCACTTTATATTTATTTTATCTTTTGAAAAATAGATTTTGTCGAATTTTCGTCTATTTTGTCTGGATTAAACTCTAAACTTTGAACATTTAATTTTGATAAACAGATAGGCATCACAAATAATAAATATTAATGTACTTGTATCTTCGGTGCGCAATAATTATATTTGACGTTAAACAATTTTTGTGACAACAGTGATGTAACTCCTGAGAGAATCTTTCGGTTACGTTTTAGAATTCAAAATATATAGAATAAATATATCATCTTTGGTCATATGAAATGGAGTCTTTCCTCAGAATTGTATCAAGTTCTTATTAAAGTTTACTTTGATCTGAGCTGGTTCGGTTAAAAAAAGTCCTTTTGAAATACAAATTACACTTCTTTTCACCTGTATCTTGAACAGTACATTTGACTTCAAATCATATGTATATTTCAATTTTTCTAATGATAATTCACTACTTTTAGTCCAATTTCAGAAAATTTAAACCTATATTAATAAATTGCTTTTTATACTTTATAAATGTCTCCAATAATGTATTAACATGTTTTTCGGAAATTATACAATAAACTGTATAGTTTAAAATTTAAGCGACAAAGATGTCAGAAATACTGTATTTACACAGAAATATGTAGCCACTCAAGTAAGGTAAATAAAGAGGAAAAAAAATAAATAAATGAATGCAAAATATAATATAAACATATTTATTAAGCATATATGTTTTTACCATATCAGAGAAAATGTCCAAATTTCATTCAGTCTGTGACAAGAAATATATCGCATGTTGACACATGAATCAGCAACCTGTTAATGCAGTGCTGAAACTTCTGGCTGTGTTTTGCGTTTTTACCCGAGAGCAGCAAATTTGCGAATTTCAGCCAGAGCATAATGAAATACTCTTCTGTATTATTTTTCCCAATCTTAACTACTTTTTATAGATAAGGTTTTATAGTTAAGATCATTTTTTTAATACTTAAAATAGCTTTATAAATTTTAAACGAATGAAAAACATTTCAATAAACTTCTCTTTGATGCTTGCTATTACATAATATTTTTGATTCATGTTTAAACCTGTCAAGTCAAAAAGAGCATGATATCCGACCTATTTGATGTCAGACAGAGCATAATATGAATAAACCGATGCAATTTTAATTAAGGTAAAATGTTTGCTGGCAAATTATTCAGGACCATTAAGCCTGCGATTCTCTAACGAATCGAATAAGCGAATGCGTTATGAGTCTCGAGTTCTTTTTTTTTTCTTTATGTGTTAGTATTGATTTTAACTCGTTGAAGGTACAAGGAGGACTAAACATTTTTTACTGCTCACTGTTGATATTAATTCGTCGAGAACTCGGAGAAAACTAAAATTGACTGCTCGGGGATCTCTCTAAGATTGTCTTTGATAACCCTCATTTTCGAATTACCTGTAACTTAAACATTGATCAACAGAGTTCTTACCCACCTCAAAACATTTTTCTCTTCGTCCTTCTTCTTTTTGCCATTTTTTTTCTCTTCGCTTTCTGAATCATATTAACCAAGATGCTAATGTCACTGCTAATGCTAGAAACAATAATTAAAGAACATTAATAACTAAAGGAAACAATAAATAAATTAGGCAACTCATGTCTTAAAACTCATTCCCCTCATAATATTTTTACATCAAAACAGACGGCTGATGCCAAATCATAGAACATAATAATAATGAGCTACCAATTTATTCACTGCATTATTGTAATCGTAAAATACACAGTTTTAAAGCTATGGAAATATTACCTTACCTATTTTCCAAAATAAAAGCCCTAAAACGTAGAATTCTATTTCAAACTGCTTTACAAATCGTCATGTTCATCTTCAAAACAAAGGATAATTAAATTAAACATTTTGGTGTTCTTTGGCGTTTTCAAATACTGAGTTACTACTGAATGAGTACTTTCAAATATTGAGTGTTTTCAAATAGTGTGTTTTTTTTGTATTTACATTTCGTATAAACTTCATGAAAAATATGCCAAAAGATCAAAACCATTAACCAAAAATTTGGAACCTTTCTTACAACTCCATGTAGTAACAAATTTTAAGGTATCTTCATCAGTTTACATCTCCAATATAAATATTATAGCAAATATTTAAAAAATCATGTCAACACTTAACACTCTATAATCGTTAGATCAGTTGAGTGTGGTGCGTCCACACACATTTTCTCTCCTCGCCTTTTTTAATGTTACACTTTATCTTGGATTACAGATATCTCTGTTTCCTAGCTGTTGAGGATCTTGGTAAAATAATTAATGAATTCATTCCTTGTTTTATCAAAGTCCTCAACAGACGAAATGATGTCGAAACAGAGTGCATAAAGTATCTATCATTGGGAAAAAACAGTTATTCAAATAAGCTTTGGGATCTTTTAACCGCTCTTCTTCGCATAATTTACCTTAATCTTTTTTCACTTTTCTAACACTACTTTGGCAAAACCCACCTATTTCCCAAGGATCAAAGACTCAGTTTCTTTCGCATTTTGGTAATTTTAAGCATATCAGGTTCAATATTCCGTCTTACTTTCTTCGGGAACATGCAAGGACCTGACTCGGAACAGAGAGCTTACTAAAGCTATGTTCAATAACTGTGGGAAGTAGACAGGATACACAAGAAGGGTATACAAAACCCTTTATTTTTCTCTATTTACAATAATTTCCGTACTTCGGAATACAAAGACCCACTACTTGTGGTCTAAACGTAAGGATATAAATATATAACTAAACTCTAACTTAAATTTGGAATAATCAACAAGGGCCTACGTGTAAGATTGGCCGGATATTAACAGGAAGTCGTATGTAGTACAGAGAACTGTTAACACTACAATACGTTTAAAATTATCACGAGGATTAAACCTCTGGCCTGGAAGGCAAACAGCAACTGAGTAAAACTTCTGAGGCAAGCGGCCTGCTTCGTCTAACTCCTTCCTCTCTCTCGCTTGGCAAAAAGCCACAACTTAAGTAACTTGGCGTTCGCCAGACAAATTTTGCATAAATAAGTTAACGCTTATAATTCTGGCCGGAAGTAGAAAATAAGAAGTGATAGTAAAGATTTAAAATAAAATAAACGTTAGTAAAACTTAAGATCCTTACATACTTCCCGCCAGAGTTAATTAGTTTGAAACTGAGGTCTAAAACGACCTTGTTGAAAACTTTTAGCTCTAGAATCTAACGCGAGGCCAATCTTTTACAAACATTTTTCACTAGAAACTAGAAATTTAAAAAAAAGAAATTTGTTTTTACAATAGCAGCTCCAAGGACACGCAATATTTTCATCTGTACTGCATCTAAACAGGAGCTTTTTATTCAAATCTGGTTCCTTCCAGAGATCTGGAAGGAAAACTAATTTAATGAAATGTTACACAATGAAATGGCAAGTAACATGCATATTTATATTTCTCTCAACATTCTTATTTCATTCATGACTATTTTAATTATCTCACCCCGTGCTCTCTGACATGTGTTGTAAAAGAACACCGAACACGAATGTGTTTATGTATACGTGTTCAACACTTCCTCCTACCATCAAAACACTAACGTGTTAAAATTCAACATACCAAGACCTCGTAACACACCCTAACTTCAACTCTAAACCTTGAGGTACTATTCTGAAAGTGGCTAACTCTGAAGTGTAGCGTCAGAGAGCCTAACTACATTCATTCAACCTTTAACACATATTCACCACAATTTAGTCTTTTTACAGTCACACGAATAAAAAAAATTTTAACATTACTTTCACTTTTACCATATCACGGTATTTCTTAACATTTAAAATAACAGTTCACATTGTATATAAGAACATATTAACATGCCGTTAATTTTTCGCATTTGAAAACATACATTAGTAGTACATTGTTAACTTCTATTCTTTTCAAAGCAAGTGCCAATTCTTTCTACATTGAAATACTACATTTCAAAAAGTCTTTCAGACTAAAACTTCTTTCTTGCTAGAATGTTTTAAATAAAATTTAAACAATAACTTTTACAATATTTAAGTATTTACACATCGCTATTATACATCAACTTTAGTTTTACGCGCGAGTAATTGAAAAACATAATACCAAAATCGGTAACAACTCATTTCTCGCCCTTTTGGCTATAAAGGTAGACCTCGCATGAGGTAAAACTTCTTGAAATCTGCCACTTGCAGTAAGAATGAAAGATTAACTTAAGTTTGCAAAGTAACATAAAATTTTTTACTTATCTTTGTGATATTCGGACATTCTTTTCTGAGCCCAGTCTTGGAAGGTAGCGCAGATTTTCGTTTGATTTATCCTCCTTCTTGTTCGGGCTCGCCCTTCAGTGCCTTCCTCTAGAAGCTTTCTTTTTTTTCCAGTTCGGTCACCCTTGAATACCTTCTTTTTCGCCTCTGCCTGTGGTCTTGGCCGTTTGATGGCAGCTGGTCTTGGCGGAACCGGGAGACTTCTTTTGCGTTCCTGCTTGGACCTCGTTGCTGGCCGTTCAAATTTTCCTTGTAACTTTTCCTCCGCCGCTGGTGGCCCTTTCGCAGTTCGGCGACATTTGCTGCGGAGAGTCCTGTCGGATGAGTAGATCTTCCGTTTTAGAGCCGGGTTATAGTTGCCGTCATTTCTCCTCGCTCTCTTTGCATACGTCGTCCTTCTCCCTTCTTCATTCTGGGGGTGTTCGTGAGCTCTCTTTTCTGGACGGTGGAACGGCTTCTTTTTCTTGTTACCTTCAATTTTCCCGCGGGAAAACTTTCTTTTCACTTGCTCCTGCCTCTTAATGGCTTGCCCTTGTACTTGTCGTTGTTCCAACTCTGGAGCTTGTGCGTGCAGTGTCTGCCGTGCCGGATCCTGCAAAAGATCTGTAAATATTTGCATTTTATTACGATCATAGTAGGGTTTGATTTGATCAATGTTTGCGGAGCAGGTTTCACCATTCTTGGCTTTTAACACTACTACAGCGTGAGTTAATTTTTCTATGACATATGGTCTTTCAAATCGTGGAAAACATTTGGCAGTTTTATCTTCTGGTGGTGAAGAAAGTGAATGCTTAATTTTTAATACTTCATCCCCTACTTTATAAGTTACTCCCCGTCGTTTCAAGTCATAATATAGCTTTTGTTTTCTCTGTGCTACTTCAGTATTCTTTTTTGCTTCGTTAATTAGTTTTTCTATATCACCCATTTTAAATTCTGGGGCTCTTTGTTGCACATAAAATAATTTATCTAACGGCGTTATAATCTTTCTGCCTAAAAATAACTCAGCAGGGGTTTTGCCCGTTGTATCATGTTTTGCGGTCCTAAGGGCGAAAGCAAATTCATTGACATAGTTATCCCAGCTTTTATGAAAATTTTTAACATAACTACGGATAATTTTCACTATATTTCTATTGACCCGTTCCGCTATATTTGATTGCGCTCGATACGGGACCATTTTTAAATGACGTATGCCCAGTTTTTGGCACATGTCTTCAAATACATTACTTACAAATTGAGGACCATTATCCGATATAACTTTTAGGGTCGCCCCGTATTTTAAAATATATTTATTTAAAATAGAATCAGTAACTAATTTCGCGGAGGCTCGTTTTAAGGGAACAATTTCGGTCCACTTACTAAAATGATCAACCATAACAAGGAGATAGCGACTTTTATTTAACTGACTTTTTGGGAAAGGGCCCAATAAATCGATGCCAATTATTTCATTTGGAAATTCGGATTTAATACTATTTAGAAACCCGACCGGGCGGAAATTAATATAATTAACTGCTTGACATGTTGGGTAGGACTGGACATACGCCCTCGTTAACTTTTGCAGTTCAGGAAAATAGACTGCCTCGCGTACGCGTTGGATAGGTTTTCGAATACCAGCATGAGAAGCTAAAGGGCTGTCATGGAGCTCCTGCAGGATATTTAATCTAAGACTAGCTGGGATAACAGGTCGAAATTCGTTGTTGGAATTCGTAGTTTTTGTATAAAATAATAGACCATCTATTAGTTCGTAATGGGCCGCCCTATTTCTTATCGCCACAATATCTTGGTGGCTAAAATTTTCAGGATCCTTTAAATACTCATAAATGCTTCCAAACTCAGGATCCTTACCCAGTTCGGTTATTACAGTTTCTCGGGAATTTATTGTACATGCTGTGAGCATTGCCACCTTTACAATATTACCTTCTTCATCTATTTTAATTCTGGATAGGGCATCTGCTACGATATTTTCCTTTCCGGGGGTATGCTTGATTACCAGATTATATTCTTGTAGCTTGAGTGCCCATCTTATTAACCTTGGGGATACGTTTTTCCCTGAGTACAATCTAGTAACCGCCGCACGATCAGAGTACACTGTTATTGGCGCCTTTCCAAAATAGACTCGGAACTTTTGCACTGCTAACAGAACTGCAAGTGCCTCTCTCTCGGTCGCGGAATAGTTTCTTTCTGTTTGATTTAAAGTTCGGCTAAAAAATGCCACGGGCTGCTGATTTTGCGAAAGTACCGCTCCTACCGCATAATCCGAAGCATCCGCTGAAATTTCTAAACTCTCATCCTTTTCAGGAAATTTCAACACCGGGGCTTGCGTTAATGCTTGTTTTAATTTTTCGAAAGCACTTTTGGCTTCGGCCGTCCACGAGAATCTTGCCTTTTTCCTTTTTAATTTTAACAATGGTTCAGCAATAGCTGCAAAATCTTTTATAAAGGACCTATAATATGAACAAAGTCCTAGAAAAGAAGAGATTCTTCGCCGTGTTTGGATTCGGATACTTTTGTACAGCGATTATTTTTGATTCGTCTGTCTCGATTCCTTTCTGAGATATTTTGTAACCTAAATATTTTAATTCAGGGGCTGCAAATTTGCACTTTTCGACATTAACTTTTAGACTGGCCTCATTTAATAAAGAAAACACCTGTCTTAAATCCTGTACATGTTGGTCGAGATTATCACTAGTAATAATGATATCGTCTAAATAGATAAATGTGGACTTTCCAAGAACAGGCCTTAACACAATGTCCATACATCGCTGAAATGTTGCCGGTGCCCCTGAAAGGCCAAACGGCATACGCAAAAATGCATAAGTGCCAGACTTGGTTATAAAAGCAGTCTTAGGCACGTCCTCAGGCCTAACCCCTATTTGAAAATAACCAGTTGTTACGTCTAAAGTCGTCATATATTTGGTCGATGTTATGTTCCTTAGAATTTCTTCAATAATAGGTAACGGATATACCGGATATTTAGTTATGGAGTTTAATTTACGGTAGTCAATTACGAATCTCCACCTTTTTGGATGTGTCAAAGGATAGTCATTATTTTTCTTACATAAAACCACCGGGGTAGCATAACTACTTGAGATGGGCATTATGATCTTTTTACGTAGCATATCGGTGATATGCAATTCTATAATTTTTTCCTTATTCTTATCATACCGGTATGCTTTGTGGCGAACTGGCATTGAATCTCCGGTGTCAATACTATGGTTAGTAACCTGAGTAAATCCTGGAATATCACTAAATAACGAAGCAAATTCACTTACCACTTGTCGGATTCTTCGTTGCTCTTCATTAGGCAGGCGGTCAAGGTTTAACATCGGCGGTTCAGCCTTTTCTTCACGAACTGGTTTCATTGTCAGCTTAAGGGACGCTTCATTAAAATCTAGCGTTGCTTGTGCCTCTGAAAGAAAATCTATTCCTAAG
This sequence comes from Stegodyphus dumicola, assembly GCF_044657685.1. Lineage (NCBI taxonomy): Eukaryota > Metazoa > Arthropoda > Arachnida > Araneae > Eresidae > Stegodyphus > Stegodyphus dumicola. The sequence continues at coordinate 107,487,732 of NC_140777.1, forward strand.
ATAATATGTGCTTGCAGATTCTTTACTATGAAAAACATAACCTTTACTTGTTCGTCCTTGATACGGACATACAGCGGTAATTTACCTATACACTTACATCTTTCTCCTTGCGCAGCTAACACTGTCGTATTATCCGAATTATATATACGATATTTACGAAAATACTTCCTAAAAAAATCTTCTGCCACACAGGAACTCTGCGCGCCTGTATCCAGGAGTGCGGTGGCTGGGATATTATTCACCAACACTTCAATCTTCGCAAGAGTCAAATTTTTCACCATTACTGTATTTAACTTGAAGGAAGAGGGGTTTTCGTGGCCTTCGGATTTTCGCACCCTCCCGTCAGCAGAAATCCGTTTTAGTTTAAATTATTTTTCATTTCCGTGCTTTCCTTCTTTTTCCACTGGCCTTGAGACTTTTTTCCTGGATTGCTATTGAATTGTCGACGTTCGCCGGCTGTTTTTGAACGCTCGGGTTTCCTTGCCCACTGATTCGCTTTGCTTCCGTAGCCGTGTGCTTGAGTTTGCTGTAGTCTTGGCGCACCAAATTGGTTTCGCTGTTGATATTGGCGTCTTCTTTCAATGTCCGCCGTTCTACTACTTTCAAACTGGATTGCTAGCTCAAATAACTTTTCCAGTGTAGTCGGATTTCTTAATTCAATAAAGTCTTGCACTTGGGGCAGTAACCTCGGCAAAATCACTTGAATTATCTCAGGATCCGGACGGTTTCCATACAAGAGTTTGAAGACGTGAATTTTTTTAAAATAAAGCTTGAGAGATTTTCGATTCTTTGCTGATATATACTGAAAAGTTCCGTTTCTAATTTCGCACGATCCCTTACAACAGAGAAGGCTTTTAGTAGGGCAGTCTTGAAATTTTCGTAAGTATAGGTGGGACTTCCTGCTTTACCCAAGAGACTTCTGCCTATACATTTGAACCAATTAAGCGCTTGGCCCCTCAAAGCGCTGGTAGCTAAGGTAACTTTTTGAAACTCGTGCACGGGGTAGAGCATGAAGTGGTCATCCAATTTTTCCAAAAAACTGGTTACCGGTGAGTTTCCATTAAATGTTGCTTCTGGTTTCATCGATGCGCGCATGGTCTGGACGATGTAACCAAATCCTTCCAGGGCGGCAGCTGGCATTTCTGGATTCTGAGCCGCTTCTGCAGGCAGCACAGGTTCTTCTTGAAACTCGGCCATGGTTATTCTTCTTCGTTGGGCGCCACTATCAGGTTCAATGTTCCGTCTTACTTTCTTCGGGAACATGCAAGGACCTGACTCGGAACAGAGAGCTTACTAAAGCTATGTTCAATAACTGTGGGAAGTAGACAGGATACACAAGAAGGGTATACAAAACCCTTTATTTTTCTCTATTTACAATAATTTCCGTACTTCGGAATACAAAGACCCACTACTTGTGGTCTAAACGTAAGAATATAAAAATATAACTAAACTCTAACTTGACTTTGAAATAATAAACGTGGAATATTGGCCTTATATTAACAGGAAGCCGTATGTAGTACAGAGAACTGTTAACATTACAATACGTTTAAAATTATCAAGAGGATTAAACCTCTGGCCTGGAAGGCAACCAGCAACTGAGTAAAACTTCTAAGGCAAGCGGCCTGCTTCGTCTAACTCCTTCCTCTCTCTCGCTTGGCAAAAAGCCACAACTTAAGTACTTGGCGTTCGCCAGACAAATTTTGCATAAATAAGTTAACGCTTATAATTCTGGCCGGAAGTAGAAAATAAGAAGTGATAGTAAAGATTTAAAATAAAATAAACGTTAGTAAAACTTAAGATCCTTACAAGCAAGGCATTCTCCGTTCATAAATATGCTGATAACTGATCTACGATTTCAGATTTCAAAGACTCAAAACAATGTTTTGTAATTGTAAAACTTTGACTGTATAACTAAGAATAGTACAGGACAAAGAAATTGGTGTTCTTTTCTTCGTTCCTTTTCTTGCTTTTTTAGCTAGCCAGAATTATGCGTTTGAGATCAACATCCAATCATCTTTAATTTTTCAGTTTTTAAAATCTCTAGGTCCTCAATATCAAAACATCGATAAATTTAGATCATCCGAATCTCCAGTATAAAAAATCGGTACATTTTTTCCTCCTTACTCGAGGGCCTCGTGGCATGTCTTCGGTGGTAACAGCGGCTATGGGTATCTCCCGCTTCTGTGCAATACTCTTTATGCACATGATAAATACATAAGCCCTCTTTGTCATGTACTGGACTGAAATATATCAGCATGATGCGAATCGACTCATGAACTTGTACGGTGATTGCGTTTTGATGTGCGACTGCTTCTTGTAAGACAATGTGCGTTAGTCGTTTGGTTCCAACCACAATGGTTGTTTATGGTGAAGAACTCAGTTTTTACAATCTGTGGTGCAAACGTATTTATTTGGAAACCTCTCAGAACAAAATCACATTGCGTCTGCCCCATTTCCATACGCTTCCTCATGATTACAGACTTCAGCTAACTCTTCTGTCAAGTGTTGAGTGTCCTGACAAGAAGAAATGTAACAAAAATTTCTTTCATATGCGAAAAATAGAATTTGTAAATGGTACTTATAGGCCCAAAGATTACATTTAGTGCTTTTTGTATTGATAATAATTGATTTGTGATTCAGGTAATCGCCGGCTTGTTGCCAGAGCTGATGGAGCTGCATCGGCGGCAGAATTTAGAGGAGTCAAAATTTTTAGAATTTAGAGAAGCATCGAGCAACAAATTAAAGAATGGCAAAATCTTTAGAATAAAGGATAAAATTTTGGAATTTAGGGAGGTGCCTTAACAGCAGAATTTTAAACCCAAAGAGACTGTACCAGAGCGCAAAATGTGTAGCGCGGGCTGTGGATAAGCATTGCTTTAAGTACATATAGGAATTTATTCGGGGAATTCATTTATTCGGGATTTATTTATTTGAGATTATAATTTATTTATTTATTCATTCGAGTTATTCGGGACTTCCCTGTGTGGGAAACAAGTATGAGTATATTAAATAACTAATAATAATTCAGGCTTAACCTCTTCAGCGTGTGTTTGAAGGAAGACAAAATTTAACAGTAAAACATGTCTTTTCATCGAAAATCTCATGATCCAATGCCAACAGTGTAGCAGACGCTAGCAAAATTATATGATTATTACCAGGAATTTGAAGGTGTTTAGATATGACAAACAAAACGCAAAAATTTCCAGATTAACCGAATTTTTTTCGAAATGTGGAAACGTAATAAATGCAGATAATATAACAGAAGTTTTTCATTGCGATGGCAATGTCCCAATCAACTAACGGACAGTGAAATCTGTTATAAATCCAGGAAATACCACTACTGATACTAAAGAAAGTTACAGAGGCTGACAAAAGCGATTTCGATTGACGATTTAGTGGGAATTTTCGACGCGGCAATTACAGGATTTGAGCAATGGAAACTTTGTAACTAGAATTAAAGAGAAAGTATTAGCACAAAAAAACGAAGCAAATTAAACAACTAATATCGAAAGAATTGTTTAATAGCAAATTTTTAAAGCAAGCAAATAAGTATTGAGGTTTTGTTTGAAAATTTAAGGTCATAACTGATTCGTTAAATCACTATTTCATACTTTTAATTGTGTAATTTCTACATGTAATTTTACTAGATTTAAACTGATTATCTAATATCTAAAAAAATCCGGAATCGCCCGAAGTACCGGCGAGTTCGGATCTTGGGTTTTTTATTGTAATATATAGAGGAATGTAATAATATGGTACAGGATACAGTAATGTAAATAGACAATAAATTTCAATAAAATCCACACAATAGAGCACAAAATGTTAAGTGCATTACATATACAGGTAATGTATAGATGCATGAATGAATTAACAAATTTGATTTGTTATTATATGTCAAGTGCTAAATTGGAATGGGGCAAACATAGAAAATGATATGAAACATCAAGACATCAACTATCAGTTCATATGTCCATGAATCAAGTCACAACATTGCATATATGTTTTGTGCTATAGCCATTTTATAGTATTATGCTGAAAATGTCTATTACGATGTATAAGAATAAAGCTTAGACCTGCAACTCGTTATTAACATTATCAGGACTTGTGTTTCTCTTGATTTGCTTTGGAAACATGATGTGTCCTGAATAAGAACAGTGAACTTACTAAAGTTCTGTTCCAGATTGTGTGGAATAGAGGACACAAGCAGGAAAGGTATACGAAACCCTTTATTTTCTATACTTTACATAAACTCCCGAACTTCGGGATACAGAGACCAACCACTTGTGGTCTCAACGTAAGAATATAAAACTACTAACTGTAACTAAAAGCTAACTTTGAATTAGTATACAAATGCCTAGCACTAAGACTGGCCTTTATTTAAAAGGGTACGTATGTAGTACGCCGAGCTGCTGAAACTACAATACGTTTTCAAATATCAAGAGGGCTGGCTAAACCTCTGGCCTTAAAGGCAACCAGCAACCGAGTGAAAACTCGTAAAACTGCAGTGGCAAGCGGCTTGCTTCCTAAACTCTCTCACACTTGGCAAAAGGCCACAACTAAAATACTTGGGCGTTAGCAAGACAATTTGCATAAACAAGTTAAAGCATTTAATTCTGGCTTGAAGTAGAAAATAAGAAGTGATCGTACAGTTTTAAAATAAAATAAACGTTAGTAAAACTTAGGATCCTTACAACATGTAAGTGAATATGACGACCTATAACTGGATAGAGTTTAAACCTCTAATTTATAATAACCTATAAATGAATATAAATACCTATAACTGAAGTTTTCGCAAAGCAAAAGTCTTCGAAATCTAATATTAGCAACAACTCATAGTTTATGATTTTATATGTGACTGCCTTTGGACCTTGTGTATGTGTGGTATAATTATTAATTCTGTGCTTACAGCATTTAAATCTCCAAAACATAAAAATTTATAGTGGTTTCCCTTTCTTAAGTTCCTTAATATAAATATTAAATTTATCTCATTAATTATATTCCAGTCATTAAACGTATACGAATTTTTCATAGTTCTGAATTTTATTATACTCAAAAATATGTTAACAAATCGACGCATTTAGCTCTGTTTGATACACCTCTTAAACATATGAGATTCATTATTTAGCTTTCTGTCATAAAAGAAACTTTAATGTTTCGTAAATAACCATAAGTTATTTAAATGACTGTAAAGAAATCTCATTAGCCATTAAGTTACTCTGAAGTATTATTTAAACCCTAGTGTCATCTTTATATGCTCGTACCCTAGCATCATTCAATTAAGGCAACGATATCATTCCCTTTACTTTCTGTACTTTATTATAGGTATTCATAACAAAGTTCTCATCGAACCCCAATTAGTTGTCATCCATATTTATTACGATGACTCCGGCAACAATAGATTCAACATCATTAAGGAACGAAAATGACGGTGACAGAGAATAAGCTTGCAGTAAAAATCTAGAAGGGAAACTTTATTCTTTCATTGCTACTTTATTTGGTCGTCTTGTATATATTTGCTTTTCCTTGTTAGCGTACTTGGCATATACTCGTCCTAATGGTCAGGTGCTTTTTCACTTGAGCATAGCTACCTTCAGCAAATGAAAGGAAAATTTATACTAGTGAACAAAATAATTAAATTTTAAAATTCTTAATGATTAATAATATCTTTGCTTAGGGATTTATTTTAATTTCCTAATAGTTATTCTTATTTTTTTAACAAGGTTTCCTTTATTCTCTTTCCCATCTACGATTCCCTACCAGAATGAGTTTTTAGGATCGCGTTTTATGTAAATGAGGTAGAAAAAAGTATTTAAATCTCGGGTCATTGCAGTAGAAGAGCAGTAGTTGAGCATTAGTACAGCGTGTTCTGCCTTCTAGCCACGTCGTTGCTTTAAGTCTAATTTGCGACTTCTCGGCCATATTTTTGCGTGTCTGCTAGTAGTCGTCGGTGATCTTTAATAAGGGCCAACTCTGTTAGTTATATCTGCGCAACATCGGCTGGTTTTACTTTAGTTAGCATTAGATTAGTTTCTTATTTTCTATCTTAAGTTGAAGCACAAGTGGAGGCTTACTGTAAGTTTCAGAGGAGCCATTTGTTAAATACTTTGGTCTGGAATAAAGGGTAAATTTAACCCTTATTGGATTTGTCTTCTAAACATATGAACTCTACGGTAACACGTTATATAGTTCATAAGTATTCTGGCTAGGAGTACTCAATTAGTTAGAATATTGTAAATTTAAATTATTCTCGTTCACTTACTTCATTTACATCCTGGCGAGTAAGTGCAAGGGTAATAAGAGAAGTAAATGCGAGGGTAATAAGGAAGAACTCGCAAATTAAAATAACTATTAGTAAAATTAAATAGGACCCTCCAGCTTTATTGACAGAATGGCGGTAGCGCAAAACGCCGTCTGACCCAAAGGAATAACGGCAAACCAAAGAGTCTTAGTAAAGGATATAATCTCCCCGAACTGAAATGGTTGCGTTGCACCGACTGTGGATACTCAACACCAGATTATCTAACATTTCTTGGGGTAAGAATTCCCAATGTTCTAGGTGCACATGTTTCAGTTATGTAGTGTTGTTCAAAGGTTAAGATCGTGCCGCCAGGCTTCTCTCTTTAGTGTGCAACACATATTCAACGGGGTTTGAATCAGGGGAACATACTAGCCAATCCATTCTGTGGATATGTTCTCTTCCCAGCAGCTCCTCAGCAGTATGAGTCCTGTGTGGCTGTGCATTGTCATCCATAAAAATAAAGTCGGGAACAACGGCCTCCCGGAAAAGATGGATAATTTCATCTCAGTAAAGATTCTCTATAAGTGGACCTGTGTCGAAAATGTAGAGCTCCGTCCGTCGGTTCATCATAATTCCTTTCCATACAAGCACGTCATGACCACCCCAAAAGTCTCTTTTCTTGATGTCAGCGGGATGGCGAGAATCGTTTGTCAGACTGAAACTTCTCTCATCGGTGAAAAGGACTACATTGATGAGGTGTCCAGGATTTGTGTTCTCTACATTACTGTAAATGATGCCGCCGATGAGCTGCTGTCAATGTTATGCAGCTCTCAGGACGGCGAGAGAATAGGCAACTTTGTGAAGTCGTTCGGCCGCAGTAAACTGAGACCATGCACGACTGCTGAGCAGTGTTGCCCGCTGTCTAATTTTGATCTCCTTTAGCCTGCAGCATATCAATCACTGTTGTTTTTCTTGGCCGAGCACCATCAACCTTTCTTACAGCTCTACCTGTCGTTTTGAAGGCTTCTCGACTTCGTAAGACAACACTTTTATCATTTCCAAACTCTTGGGTGACGGACGTCAAACTACTGCTTTCCTCAAGCTTTCCAAACACGTATAGAGGTATTCTGATAAACTTATAAAGGCGTTCTGATGTTTTCTTGTACTCTGCATGTAAAATCTCACTTGCAACAAAATGACTGGAAATGTGCTTTCCTTTCTTCTTTATAAGTTATCTGGTACTGCGCGAAATGACACCTCGTATTCTGCTTGCACTAACGAACCTTCTTACGTGGTGAGTTGGCTTTTCATTGCACTTATCGCATAAAGCCTTTTTTCAGCAATTTCATGGTTGTTGTATATTAAAAAATGAGTTTGTTGCTTAAGTTTTTGCACAGTAGTGTATTAATGTGATTGAGAACAATATTTATAAGCATTATTTGTATTTTGGACTTACGATCAATGCAACAAAAATAAATTCATTATAAAGACGAACTCACATTATGAAACAATCAAATGCATTAGCCCCAATTATTAATTTTATAAGTACATAATACTATTTTAAATTTCCGGGGAAGAGCTCCCTCTACTCTGTTGCAGAGGCGAAAGTCAGGTGTGATAATAAGCAGCGGAATGTTCGTCAAAAACACTTCAATTTTTCTTTAACTTAAATTTTGTGTTCGTGTAAAGTTTGCGCGGAATCATTTTCTCTGCTAACCACATATTATCGCTATAAATTGTTTTTAAAGAAATAACACAGCAAATATAAATAATGCAGCGAGTATAAAAAATGGCAACAATTAACGCTATTAAAAATTCTAAAAATATGCTAATTTTAAAGATTTTACTATTTTTTTGTTTAACTTTGAAAGAAAAGAAAGTGACATTTAATTAATACAACGAAACGCGCAAATAAAAATGCTGGCCATCTTATTAAGAAAACTGAACACTGATATTATCAACTGCGAAAAAACTTAAAACAAATGTATGGCAACACTATATCACCAGAGGATATACTAGGATCAAAGCACGAGAAAGGCTGTGTAAATGAGCGCGTAAGGTTTCTATTCCCCTTTGCATGGAAAACAGAATAATAAAAATGAGTAGTGTTTATAATAACATTGAACGGTAAAGTTCATAAGCAAATTGGCTTTTGCTTACCCAGACGATCATTCGAAAGTGTTAGTTTATATATTTATTTCCCCTCCTTTCCACATGCCTTCTCGTTAAGTAACGATAGCACACTCGACGCGTGTTCGAAAGCTCCAGGTTCGAGTCCAGAAGAGGGCATTTCGCATTTCTCACATCTCCTGCTTCAAAAAAACCTAATGACTCTACAGTGGCGTCCGAACTTTAAAAGGTGGTCGACAATAATTCGCCACCACCAGGATTTGGCGAATGGGTGCTCTAATCCCCAAAAGCCTTTTAAAACGGGAGTCTATAAGGTATTTCTTCCCTTCTTCCAGCATGTCTTCGTGGTGTAATGGTAGCACACTCGATGCGTATTCGAGTCCCAGCAAGAGTACTGCACATTTTTTACGTATCCAATATCAAAATTCCTAATGACTCTACAAATTTATTTAAAACTCGTTGTTATTCCGCCAGTTGCCTTAACATGGAAATGGCAGGAGGTCATGTACTGGCCATATCAACTTTTCCGTTTCCTCAATTAATGCAGGGTGTCTCACGTTTGTTTTCGGACGCTCGTGTTTTTCAGTTTTATTTGCGAATACCAGTTACCAAATATTAGCAAAATGACTTAATTTTTTCTTTTACATAAGACTACTGATACTCTTTTCTAAAACCAGCCTTTCCTTGAAAAACGTTACTCACTACGTTTTTGATAAAATAATAATAGTAGTGATAATATTTATTCAAAACATTCGGAAAATTTACTCATATAAATATTTGTATACTTTATACTTTGAGCAAACCGTTTATATTTAATGAAAATAACAGAACACTGCGTATTTCTCTAGCTAACTCGTAGCTAAAATTACGCTTTACATGCTCTTTGGAATGGATTCAACTAATTGTTTCGTGTAAAAGTGCTCCATTTTATTTCACTTCTACGTAAGAACTGCTTTTAATAGAGCTTTGGAAGAAATATTCTTAAGATAAATTTTGTTATCTTGTTGTTTTGTTATCTTGGAATGTGTTTCAGACTTCAGTGCATTTTGAACAACTCCACGTAGTGTACATTGCTCTAATAGCGTCAAAAAACGTTAAACGCTTTGTATCATGTGTAATGCGCATATTTGATATAACTTTTAACATCTTTAAATTGAATTTAAACTGAAAACATTGAAAGTTTCTCATATAATTTGCTGCTAATTTGAAGTGTTTTACCATGTTTATTTCAGGTATGAAACTGTTTATATACTTTGCTAAACAAATTAATATAATGCTAGTAATAGTAAAGGAAGAAATAATTTCCAAATGCAGACGATAGTTCCTATGATGATATTTCTAATCATGTATTTTCCTTTGGATTAAAAAATTATGAAAAGACACATAATCTTCCAATATCTCATCAAAATTTCTGAGTATCTGAATTATTATGTGAGTTACCGATTAACACTTTTTAATCAAATACTTTTATTTCTCGGAATATTTTGATGATACGTATTTATTTTGCAACAAGCAAGACTTAAAATAGAGAAAAATAATGCATTAAAAGAAATCTGAAGGTCTTTCTTTCAATATTTAGTATAAGATTTAGGCAAACAAATTTTAAAACTACGAGCATTCAGAAACAAATGTGAGGCACTGTAACATTCTAAATCGAAAACCACGTACTCTAAAATGAAGTTTTATCAAAAGATGTTTGGATGTGCTGCAAAGATTGTGTACGTAAAAAAAATATATAGAAAACTCTTTTATTAATGACATTAATATATTTGAACTTATGTCCGTTATAATAAGTAACTTATATTAAATGAAGATTTAAATAATAAAAAGCTGCGTTTATTGATTTTAAACCACTCTGTTTGTTATGCAGTTACGGATAATTAAATTCAAAAGATAAGTTAAAAAATCTTTCAACAAATGGCAACACGCTGAGAACTTATTATAAACGCGGCGCACAAAAGGTAAGTTAAGCATCATTATAGTGTCGAGACTTTCCTCAATGGGAGTATGTTTTGCAGTGAATAGTGTAACATAAATGTAACGTAACTTTCAGTATTTTTGGAAAGATTTTGCTAAATGCTTTCCGAATGTCAAGAAGTGATAACAAAATGTATACACTATGCTTGTGTCAAATTAATTGTTCAAATACTAAATTCAAATTCCATAATTTTTATGCTCACCAATATTTTCAGCACTCTCTTTGTTCTCTTCTAATTAAACACGTTAATTAAAAGCATTAACGGCTCGGAAGTTGTTTGAGAGATCTATCGTATTAAATCAAAAGGAGACTTTGAATAACTTAATAAAAGAGAATCGATTTATTATCCTTTCATCCATTCATTTATTTTTATCTTTTAATCCTGGAAAAATAAACTATAGATTTTACCTATTGAAGAATAAAAATGAAATCTAAATTGAACGATCCATTGGAAGCATTTCCTGTTCGCTGTTTTAAATTAATTAAGCTTCTTTCACAGATTTAAAAGAAAAGTCAACAATAGAAGTGTAATCATTCGAACAAAAGATAGAAGTACTTTTCCTTGTTTCTAAAGACGAATGCCTTTTACATGTCCTAAATTCTAATGCTTTTCCTTATTTCTATTGTCAGGTGTTTTTATTCGGTCTTTTAGCCAAACTAATGGGATTACGGTATCTGCAAAAACTTTTTATTTTTACTTGTTATTCATACGCATTCAAGAGTTTAAATATACAAAACTCTCTTTTTCTTTTTGCATACAATTTTAACTTTATTGAGTTACGGAAAGGCAGAATGTCCTCAAACTTGTAAATATTATTGTCATTAAAAGAGTCTGATATAAAAGTCTGTATCGTGTGTACACTGTTATCTTCGTGATCTGGGTTAATAAACTAAATTAATAAATAAAATTTAAAAATATCAAATGTTTAAATAATGGAACCAGATTAAATGACGGAAATACCAAAAAAAGTAAACTAAAATAACAGCATATTAACAGATGTAGATTAGAACGAAATTAAACCATTAATACAGAAAATGATTAAAACGTCTGTCCAGTTTTTGTTCCTTAGCAAATCGTTTGTTCGAGATGAAAAGGACAGTGATCTGCTATTCTTATACGTTTGACAAAATCAGGATTTTTAAAAAGCTTCATAACAGAGAGTGGATATCCAACCACTTTCGGATATCCACTCTAAACTCCACTGTTGCCACAGTTTTCCAAAACGAGACATCCCTAGGACATCGAATAGTGATTATAAAGAGGTATGTTTGAACACATCTATTAAAGCAGCACAAGAGGCCCTGGCAAGTACCCGAGATTAAAAAAACTCTGTGTAGTCAGAGTTTGATTTCAAAATGGCATCTGACTGACGTTGTTGAAAGCATGAAGAAATCGAAATGGCCCAAAATTATCCTTGTCAGTCAGCAGATGATTGTAAGTAACCTCCTAGGCTCAATAAGAAAAATGTCTCAGAAAAGAGATATATGATAAATGACTTCTTGGCGAGTTTTGAAATCTCTCTATTTCAAATTGGGCAAAAATAGAAACAGCCCCACAAAGCTAAACATGTGTTGCTGACAGGCATTTGGATTAAGTGCTGTACTTCATGAGAGACGAAACTTGATTACAACTCGTGTAAATTTTCGTACTAGACCGCTGAAAATCGAAACATGACTCACGAAACACCATTTTACCAGAAAATCAGCAACTGGTGCCTGATGTTAAGCATACAAACAATAGTTTTTCTTCCATTTCCAATTTTTTTCGTATCATCTGTGAATGCTGAGATTCACCGGGATGTCTTAGAGAAATTTTACAATCAATTAACTCTAGAATAAAAACATGTACTGCTTTTCCCACCAAAATCTGGCAATATTTCATCCCTCGCACTCTCACTGCCACGAATAGATAAGCAACACAGTTTTTTACGATAAGCGAACTGTGAACAGAGACTATAGAGTCTGAAACCCTTGTCCCCGATTTTTATCTGTGAGAAATAGTGAAATAGTAAGTTAACAGCCCATATACCTAAACTGAACTCACAGAAAACATCAAAACTGTCTCAATTTCTTTGTCTCTTGTCATCAAACTCCTTAGCACTGACCGTTTTCAAACGCTCAGTGCTAAAGAGCTACATGTAACATCAGCCAATGTGGTCCTAGTACCTAAATGTGCGTAAACGTGAACAAGGACCACTTCCATTATTTGCTATAACTTTATAACTTGTTTGTAAGTTAATAAAAACGGTTCACTTCTCTTCTTGTCATATGCCATCACTGAGTATGGGTTACATTTTCTTGGAGGCAAATTCAAAATCTCGTATGGTGTAGTCAGGAACATTAGTCTCTTTGAGGAATATTTTAATATGTAATCATACTGGTTATTTATTGATTTTAAGTCTAAGCTTTCTTGATTTTACTTTCTTTGGATAATCTTTATTCATTTTTCTCATTCTGCAAAAATATTCTGATTTTGTATACTTTTTTTTTTCGACTTAATGCTTCAAAGTACACAACAAATATTTGCCTTCGGAAACTTCGTGAAGTACTTCCTAAAGAAAGACTCGTATTTATGTTACGCATTGGAAAATCTATAAAAACATCCAATGCAACCGTTCGCCGAGATTTAAACGCTGGTCAAACTCTTTCACTATCGAGTTCTTATGCATGTTATTCCCATTAAACGTGTCATCTGATGAGATGAATAATAAAATCCTTCTAACAAGTCAAAATTTTTAAAAAGGACTTTTCTAAAGTTTAATATGGCTGTATTGATAACCCATTTTAAACCCTAAAAGTGCCCTTTTTTAATAACTAACTCATATTGTACTAATATTCGTGCTTAGTAGTGTAATAGACAAATAAGTTCTTGAAAGGAAAAAGAATTTATCTTAAAAAAAAATAGTTACCTTGCATGATAAATAAGAAACTAGATATTTCGAAGAAAAATTATTTAAGAGTTCTTTTTATAAAAAATAAATTGTTTTACCCCATGCTCATTTACTATGCTTTTTAGTGATTGGAAATAATTACCTTTATTAAAAGTGGAACATGTGAGTGTAGGTTTAAGCACTACCTTTCATTATTATATTTCTCTGATTTACATGTGCATAGTAGTTTGTCTTGATTAAATAAAAACGTTTGACCGAAGCGCTTAGTTTTTTAAAAAGGTTTCAGCATTTATAGAGCTTAATGAAATGAGCCTTTACTTCTGGGGTTAATTTTTTTTACTCCACAAAACAAGTATTACATAACTTTAAAAAAAATTTCTGCTCTAAACATGTCGAGCACAAATTTCTGAAAAGAAAATAAGAGAAGGGAGCAAGGAAAATAATTTGATTCTGTAGAAGTTGAAACTTCCTTTTTAATTAAAATAAAATGTGTTTCATTCAGATAGCGATAGTTCTTATTGTTTACTTCATATTATATTTTCGTTCCTCAGACAATGTATCATTTTACACACAGAGGGAAGTTCTCGTAAATTTAATAATATTATACAACTCTTTCTTTTCACGTCAGAAAATAATGACAAATAATATTATTAATACTTATTTTCTTTTTTTCAACGTATCAAAGGAATCCTCTCCTAGACATTTTATTATTTTCATTTCAAAACGTTACTGAACTAGAGAAATAGAAAGTGTTGATATATAAGGTAGTAAAACCTTGTAGGTAAGCGATCCAGTGATATTAAATGTACAGCAACTATGTTTTAAGCAATTAAATCTTTGCTTTGTTAAATAAGCGCGCAAGTCTTCCTGCGGAGTCCATTTACGATGAAATAATATAATAGCATTTTTTTATGCATATGGGTATTGTTGTTTTTAACATCTCATTATAAATTTCGATTTTTATTCATCAGTGTGAGACAAATGGCAGGTTGCTACTTTCTACGTTAACTACTTTTTACGTCAGTTTCTTCAGATTCTAATTGGTACATCTGTATCCCCTCTGAAATGCTACGTTTATATATGATTAATTATCATCGCAGCTTTCCGAATCGTCTCTCGTTCTTCTGTTATTGCTTTCTCAGAATTTTATCCTCCTTCTCAAAGAAGACAAATCCTAAACAACTCAGTATATGAAATAGATAGCTAGAACTGAACGATATCTACTAGATGTATTAACTTAACAGCTAGATGCTCATTTGTTAGTCCAAAGGGGCTTTTTCCTTGAAGGACTATTGTTTTTGGTTTGCGATTTTGCGTTGAATCACTGTAAATGTCCGTTTCACTTTTCAAACTGCCACCAAATGTTAGAGTCTTGCATTATATTTGAAGAAATTAAATAATGAAAAATCTGCATAAATGTATGTCTATTTTTCGCATTGTGATAAAACAACGGTACCTAGAGCCATCGAATTTTGAAAGACGTAATCCTCCTACGAATATAGGCATCTGGAAGACCAAATTTGAAATTTAGAATTTGTTTTATTATCGATTTTATATTTTGTAAAACTTTATTGAATTTTTGAGTAATAAACTCAACAATTTAAAGCGAGCAATGGCAACACTCTAAGGCGGGATAAAAAAAACTTTTTATCTCCAGTGGGCGCGGAACTATGTATCGGAAATTTTAAAGATATGCCGATTTTAAAATTATTTTGCGACATTGCTACTGAACTAAATTTTATGGTTTGAGTGCAAAGAATATTATTGATATTTAATAAATAAAGGTATCACAAAACGTTAAAAAAATGCCCTTTTGCATGTAATTTAAAATCTGAAACCTTTGAGATTTTTTTCTATTTGTTTGTTTGTTTTGTTTTTTATGTGATGTTATTGCTAATAAATAACTTAACATTTTGCTGTGATACTGCATAAAAAAATAGAAACCAAATACATTTAACCAGTGCCGAGAACATTTTCTTGTACGCATAGTTAAACTCCTGCTGTTCAAGTATCATTACTGCAATTGTAGACACGTTTAGTGAACGCCGGATATAATCGCACCTAGCCAGTGTTAAGAATTAACAGTGTAAATAATTTGCTGTATGCCGAGTGTAACCGGCTCTAATCAGTGTAAAACATTTACTGGATGCCTATTGTAACCAGCGCTAGCTAATGTGAAGAATTTACTGTTGTTATTGTTGTCTTGCCCATAATACATGGAACAACGGCTGCCAGAGCCTACTCTGAAGACAGGTTGGACTTCTTTTTTCCACCCCCGATTTTTTTTTTTTTTTTTTTTTTAAGTGGTCATTTCGATGACTTAAATCTACTCTAGACTATATTTTTTTAAGATTTTGCTTCAAATTGTCACATAGGTTTTGAAAACTGACATGATTAAATAAAAATTAGTATTGTTAATTGATAATTAAGCGCCCAAAATTAAATTGAAAAGCTTGACATTTCTTAAAACTATTTCTATTCAACACTATTGCTTCTACCTAAATTTTAGGTAATAATAGTTTAGCTCTATTTATGTTTGAATAAATATTTAAAGTTCCAAATGTTTAAATTCTACCTTGTTTTTATTTCTCTAGGTATACTAGGAAGCATCGGGAATGGCATTGTCCTAGCTATGTTCTTGCGATTCAGAGTTCTGGTTACGCCCACCTCTCTGTTGCTGATAAATTTAGCAGTTTCAGATCTTGGACTTATACTGCTTGGCTTTCCTTTCTCATCTTCGTCCAGTTTCGCAGGAAGGTAAGCATTACCTTAACTCTACTTACTGACTCTTTCAGTTCCTCTAAGAACGATAATTTAAGGTATGGGTGTACATATGATATCTATATAAGTTAGAAAATTACTTCCTATAAGTTGTACTTGCAAAACTTGTATATACAGTGAACCCCTTTAACGCGAATTCGCTTAAGACGACCTCCCGGTTAACAAGAACAAATTTTCGGTCCCGGCAGCGATGTATATGATCTTACAAAACTTTTTCTCAATTGAGGCAAATTTCGGTTAACACGAATTACGAACTGTTTTTTTAGTCCGTTGCATCATTGAATTCTATCATTTAACTGTAACTTTCAAAGATTTTCACATTTTTCCTGTCCGGTATCCTAGCCCCGGACCAAATTATCTGGCTTCAGCTGCTTTTACCACCGACCGCTTGTCGGCCATGAGTGCATTTAGTCATGAAATCACTAGGTGTTTTTGTTCTTGTCTGCGACAGCACAATAAACAGGAATTTTTCACCCAAAAAGGATCTGTTAGTGCATTTTCCAAGTTACAGTACATTAATTAATGTAGTACTGTAGTGTTTTCTATCACGGTATGCATAATATACTACAGTGTTTATGTAAATATATACTGTAAATGGTTAATATGTAGAAAAAATTATTCCAAAAATAAAATATTTGAGTCATCACTTAACACGAATTTTTTTAGTACAAACTCTTGATTTTTTTATTTCTTGAGTTTTGTGTTAACAAGGATTTACTGTAGTTTACAAAAATAAATATAAACATACATTTTTCTTCCTAAGCATGGATTTTTAAATTAATACACAGCGAAATACGTTTTGAAGAGTTGGTTACAGGCGCATTGTTGTATTTACAAAATGAACTAATCACAATAGGCTTATAGAAAATGGTACCCTTTTGAAAGCTTTCCATAAAAGTGTACGAAATTTCTTCTTTTATAGGAAACCTCTAGAAAAAACATTCATATTGAGAAGGTGTCCTAATAAAAATATTTATGGGGAAGGAAATAAAATTCTGTTACAAGAAAAACTCTCTCGGAAAAATTTATCACAGTTGTATGATTTGAACTATTTTCAGCTGAAAAAGATGATGAATAAAGCATCTAATTTAGGGATGATATAAAAAATTAATTTCCTTAATGAAAAAATTTCGAATTTAAACGCGTTTTTGCAAATGAACTTTTGAAATACTTGCATGGGAACCTATATGTTTATTACATTAGAGAAAGAAAGTTTTTAGAAATTTGTGTTCAAAACGTACTTGAACCACTTAGTTACATTTACCAACGTTCTGTAAAGGATTGCAAAAATTTTAAATTAATACCTTCTTATCGTCTTTGTTTTTAACTGATTCAAGTAAGAAAAGTGCTTTTTTCGTTAATTTTTTTTCTAATTGGTCGTTAAAAATTTTTAATTTCTCGTATTTTCTTGAGCATGATTATTTAGCAAAACGTGTATATGTTACCGTGAAAGACCGAAATTGGAGAATGTCGACTTTCACCGGAGAATGTCAACATTCACCAAATACGTCGGTGAAAGATCGAATATTTCTTTACACTCTTGTACATTCGGACCCTCACCGGTGTATGTCGACAATCACAGATATGCTCTGGTGTAGGTCGAAAAGAGAGGAGTATATGTACACGCTGCTATTCCAAAAGGAAGTGTTCCACAAATAAATGCAGTTGTAAAAGCAAGGGCCTCTTGTGCAATTCAAAGTGTCATAATAGTTAAAGTTGTTGCAATAAATAAGATTTGAATCACATAATTTGGTAAGATTATAACTTCTATTATTTTCCTTTCTCATTTTGAATGTACTGTGTGTTTTAAGTTCTTATATTCTTAAGTTCTTATTCTGAGTCTCAAGTGCGTTTTTTCGCGAATGAATTACGGAGAAGGAAATATAATATTATTATATGTTCAACATTCACCATTAGTACCTGGTGAATGACGACATTCACCGGTGTAAATCAGAAGTAAGAGTATTTGGAAAATATTTCGGACATACACCAAGCGACTATGTGAATGTTGACATTCAGCGGTGAAAGTCGACATTCTCCAGATTTCGGTGTTTCACCGTAACATATATACAGTAAACCCGTTTAACACGAAATCGCTTAAGATTGTTGATCGCTGTTGATTGAATCTCAGGAATCGTTGACTTTTATTTCTCGTATTTTCTCGAGTTTTATTTCTTGAACATGTATGATAACATATTCTCATCCTGAAAGTCTATCTAACTTGGTTCGTTTCCAAAACTGTAACTATAGGTCTATGATCAAATAGTTTTAATGCAATCGTTTTGGAAACTATCACTTATAGAAACAGCAGAATGAAAGCTGCCTCTTTCAAGAAGTCGAATATTTTAAAAGCATGCTTATAACCCCAAAAATACTTTTCACAAATACAGCTTCAAATAGCCTTGAATGTTGCTATAAAATTTACTTACAAACTTTAAATATTGAGTTACCTCTTATAATTTTGATCATTTATAAGTGTTCAATAATAAATCAATTTTAAAACAAAAGGTAACATTCGTTCTTATATGCATTTAACTACTTCATTTAATGTCTGCTCTTAAACTCTGAAGCAACTGAGCTTTCGACATTTAAATATGAAAGCATTTCAAGCACACGAAATAAAAATTACTGCTGTAATGAGATTATTTTGTATATGAATTAGCCATCTCTATACTCATATCTTTCTCATTTAAATCCTTAAAATTAATGAAATATCGAGAAATAGCGGCTGTATAAATGTAGAAAAGAAATCTTTACTTGCGACATCTGATAGTTGAAATGAATTTTTTCTGAAGTGAGAAAGGAGAATCGTATCCTCCGATACATTTCTATTAAACTAAATTCTGTTTAAATTTATGAGAAGTAATGTATCACTTAAAATATGTGACAATTAATTTCATTTATTTTTCTCCCACCAGATGGCTGTTTGGAGAAGGAGGCTGCCAGTGGTACGCTTTCATGGGCTTCTTGTTTGGTTCTGCTCACATCGGTACATTAGCTCTGCTCGCCTTGGACAGGTACCTCATCGCCTGCCGGATTAGCTTGAGTAAGAACCTGCTGCTCTACCTGGCAGCGATTACAGTTCTTTGGCCGGATATGGACACAGGGAATTTCGTATCGAAGGGTGGGATATATAAATTCGTACAGATGTTAAGTCATAGAGGCATATAACCTATAGAAAAGTACAAAGCCCCTTTAATGATAACAATAGAAGACCATAAAAGACTTTGTAGAATCTCTGTAGAAGTAACAAAATTTCAGCAGTTCGTGCGAAAGAAAATATTTTAGATTTAAAAATCTCTTCTTTCCTTTTTGCTTATAAATATATAACCAGTGCTTTTGAAAAATTAAATTCATGTTCAATTACAATAAAAATTTCTAATTTAGTTTGTAATTTATGCCATGTGATATTCACCAAATGATTTTTCCAATGTAAAATGTAGGCACAATTACAGCATTTTTAAAATTTTTATTTTACAGCAGATAGTAGAAAGTGATTTTACAATCATGGTTCCTCATTCATTGCTATAAAATCCATGACTTAAAACTAACTAGCTTACTATGGCTATTTTTTGCTTATTAAAGAAATAAACCATTCATAAATAATGAAAAGCGAGCCAAACGAGAACCAGTTTAATTACGATGAAATATAGAAACTTATGCCTGTCAAATGCCGCTTTTCAACGGCAGTCCCGTAATAAGCGTAAAGATGCATAGCTTTTATTGCTCTATAATCTCTTGAAACTATTGAAATACTGAATAGAAAATGTTAAAATTATAGAGTGGGTAATATTTACGGTATTAATACTGCATAAATATAATATTTTTACTTACATTACGTGATCACTTGAAAATTTACTAGCATAAGATTAAATCGTTTCACTCTCCCTTTCTTTCGTATTTACGAGCGATAAAGAACTCTATACACATACAGAGAAAATTTAGTTACTTTAATTCGATAATACCTTATCAGTTATATTTTACTGTATTTATTTTTAGATATCCGTTTTATTTGTTTTACATATGTTACACAAATACTACATTGCACATGACATGACATTATTTTCTTTGTTTCAATTTATTTTTTCTTTCTTTCTTTTCTCACGCCATTTTCTTTCTTATTTTTTCTTTCACTTTTCTCTATTGTTCACAATTACCCTTAGCCGTGACAAGTCTTGAATTATTTTGAAAAAATATATCAAATAAGGTAAGCTTTCTGCCTACGATAATTCTAAACAAGTGAACACCTTTTAGTAAAAAAAAGGGTAAAACTTATTTTTCGATGGCCCCATAGTAAAACGTTCTATTGTCAAAAATGTTTCCCATACACCAATGTTCTATATTGGAATTTGCCTTTAACAATTAACACTATACAACTAGATTATCAAGATGCCAAAAAATGCTTCAAAGTAATAAATTTCAAAACCAGAATAGAAACTTTCACCTATTTAGATAATAACCGGGAAGACAGCGAATAAAACAAATCATTTCATAAAATTCCAAATAAAAAGTTAATTCAGATTGCGTTGTGTATTATAAAAAATGCAAAAGAACCCAGAATAGCAAGAGCTAGGGTGACACAAGAAACTTACGTAAAGACAAACAAATACTGCTGTAATTTTAAATCCAAGTTATTTATTATTAGTTATAGATTAAAATAAAATGTTCCGTACATGAGTTTACCTATTCCCAGAGATAGGAAATAAACATATTAACCCAAAACTTACTAAGCAACAGAATTCTTCCATGTAATAATCACTTTAACATCTACCTATTGTTCAACTAACTTTAACACATTATACAATCAACTATAGCAAATAATTACTTAAACTGTAACTTCTGTTTACTGAACTATTATCTTTAAGATTACAGGGTTGATGTTACTCAACAAACCAAACATATTATAATATCATATATTGTTATATAAAAATTAGTTATATAAAATTTGTATTAATATATATTTGCCTCAGATAACTTTATCAGGGAAAACAATTGCACTTATACTAATTAACATGAGAGCAAAATATATCTCGCATTATTGTCAGCAAATAAAAATCATTCCATTTTAAATCAAATTTCATTGCACCCAGTTTCCCTGGTCGTATAAAAACAACACCGGTAAATTTCCTCAATACCAGTAATTACATTCTTAATCACATTCTATTAAAAAGTTAGGTTAAACCTGGTCTCCTTAGCATGAGGAAAGAAAGAATAATTACTAAGTTCTCGCTTCTGCACAAACAAAAAAAATTAAACCAATCATTCAACACCACATAACTGTGAGTCGAAGTAGACTTTAAGTAAGTAACTATACAATCGCTTATTAAATTTACTATGAGAACATTAGGGAGATTATTTCAGTGAAGTGTTATACAGAAATAATAGGAAACGATAAATCTTATGTGAAGATCGGTGGAATTCTAGCTGTGGGCCACATCAGAAGTCTGTGATGTCACGGGTAAGCAAGTAGATGAAAAACCCCTATCAGTCTCCTCCAGAACGACTTGAGTCCCGACTCATAGAATATTCAGTTGACAAGGACTCCACGTTAAAAAGGTCTCGACTGTATTGATGAAAAAGGATGCAGATGTTGATCCATCACGAGGCCCTCTGGACCGGCATGGCAACCAATCTTGTGTCAAACAATTTGGTCATCCAGAAAAAATTTCACTTTTCGAGTAGCCGCCAGATTAATAAGAGGGAACTTTAGTAGTTATAAAAAAATACACTCAACCCCAGTGCAAACAAATTTGTTTTCGGAATATAATTGTTCATCTTGAACCCGCAGAAGCTGGAATTAAAACATAGACTTTAAGTATGATAATCCCATAGTACGAACTCCGAGCTCAAAAGCTCACGGAGAACACAGGCCATAACAAAGAGCCGAAAGAAAGGAGCTCCTGCAAGCGTACACCCCCCGTTTTAAATCAAGCAGACACCACATTCCTGTACAATCCCCAAAATCAAGGAGAAAATATTTTCATTAATGCCAAGAATAAAACACTAATTTCACTTTTTAATAACAAAAAATTTCACTTTTTCGATCAATAATTCAAAATACACTCATGTCCATAAATTAAGGATAATGCAAAATCAGCCAAAGGAAGAGTTAGAAGCAAAACAAATTTGACTTATTTGTAAAGCTTATTTCTTAAACAAAAGGTAAAGAGCAAAAAAAGATGCTATATGTTTGATATTATTAAAAAAATTAGCGATTTTTTCTTCCTGGAGCAAATTACAAAAAAAAAACCTATTTACAAAAAACCAATATTACATGGTTGGTATGATTGTTAATACATTGTATGTCTCCCAGACGATGCAATACAGCCCGTACAACGCCTAGGCATGCTGAGTATCAAATTATCGATCTGATCTTGGGGAATATTACACCACTCAAAAAGCAATGCTCTCCGAAGTTCCGGTAGACATGTAGGAGGAGGCTGACGGGCTGCAACTCGTCGGCCAAGCATGTCCCATACGTGCTCTACTGGATTCAAGTTCGGTGAGAATGCTGGCCAGTCCATACGGGTGATATCCTCCGACTGAAGGCATTCGCTTACGATTTTTGCACGGTGAGGACGAGCGTTGTCATCCATAAACACAAACGGTGCGCCCATGGCCCCCGAAACAAACGAACATGTTGTTTCAGAATGACGTCCCGATAGATTTGGCTTGTCATGGTTCCAATCTGAACATGCAGGTCAGTTCTGGAACCCAGAATAATTGCACCCCAAACGAGCACTCCTGCGCCACCGTAACGGTGTCGTTCAATGATGTTTTCTTGGTGGTAACGGGTACCTGGAGCTCTCCGTATGAAAGTCCGGCGAGAAGCAGACTGCAAGCTAAACCTGGACTCGTCGGAAAACATCACACAAACCCACTGTTGCGGTGTCCACAATGCATGCTCTCTACTCCAGAATAACCGCAGGGGACAGTGAGTTGCAGTAATTGGAACGCATCTGACAGGTCTACGGGCATATATAGACCAATCTGCCCTAAGCGTTTGTACACGTCTGCCTTGAAATTGTCGTACCAGTGGCTGAAGAGAGCTGACGAGACACGTCTGAGGCTGTGCTCCGCCTGTTTCTTTTGGCAGTAACTGCCAAATACCGGTCCTCATTCGGCGTTGTAACTCTGGGGCGACCTGTGCTGTAAGGTCTACTCACATTACCATCATCTTGGAGTCGTTGCCAAAGCCTGGAGATGACACTCTGAGGAATTCCAAGTTCGTCTGATACTTCCAGTTGGGTACGCCCACATTCCAGACGGCCGATAATTCTACCACATAAAAGATCATCCAAATGCGTCCTTTGTGTCATAACTATTCGGTTATTGCACTGAAATGCTTATAAAGCGCCTGCGAACAATTTTACTTCTTTGCCTTATTCCTTATATATCACTCTCTTATACTCTCGTCATTGTGACGTACCATCAGTGTCATCTGGTTACTTCCTGAAATTTGCATATGATTCTTGAAGATGTGTGTACTGATTTTACAGGTGATATATTTATTTTAGAGTTCGATTTCCGCGTGACTCCGAATTATCCTTAATTTATGGACATGAGTATATTTCAAACAACACCAACCCCATTGCCAAGATTGATAATAAAAAACAACAACCCCTTTTTCCGCGCAAAGCCACCCTTCAAAAAGAACAGGAAGTAAGGTCATCTTGAAGGGAAAGTAGCTTAAAAAAGTGACTTTTTGAGCTAACAAGAAATTATCCAAATCTGATGAAAATAATCACTTAATTGAGCGTAACTCCCGATATATACATATATAAAGTAAATTAGTAAAAGTAGGTTCAATAGACAGCCAAAGTTTTTCTGCATAAATTGTAAAAATTTCAAGTGAAAGCAACAATATTCGATATTTTTAAATTACAATAACACTTAGAAATTTAACTTAATGTCATTGTCTCTCCAACCGAGCCAAATGACAAAAATTGAAAAACTGACTTTAAACGTTCTTACGATAGAAACCAATACACAAATGAATAAAACACACCCTCGATTAAAGAACATAACAGTTGTATGGTCGAAATTTGAAATAACTGATGTAAAATATTAATTAATTAGGAATAATTTAATTGACGATATAACACTAATTAGTAAAAAAAATTAACATTATCAACATTATCCGCAAAGTCAACTATGTAAAAATATTGCTCCAGATTGCTATTGTCTTTTAAGTTTTGTCCCAAAAATTTTAAAAATAGCTTTTATATTATTAAAGTAAGGCTTTCAAATTTCATTTGTAATGTACTAAACTACGGAAAGGTTTTGCGTAACATAGTTTAATGTTTTATGTCCTATATCATCAGCTTTTCATCAGGAGTAAAATTTAATTGAAATTAAATTAATTTTGCAGCTTTTCTTGGCTAGTTTTGCATTCTCTAGTTGTCCAGTTGTCCAAACTGGAGGAACTACAAATTGGAACGATCACACGAACGAGAGCACATGCAAAAATTTAAGTTTTTGTAATTTTTTACTAAATAATCGCCAGTCGTTTAAATAAGTGAAAAACTTACTTACTTCATCATCTTCGTAATGGATTTATGACGATCTCGTTCAAGATATACTTAGGCGTGCAGTCTTAAATTAAATCTTTTTCCTGCGTTTTAAATTAATTTGATAAGGCTCAATGAACAACAAATGAAAAAGGCCAAAATGCAGCCATAAATCTGCATCAAATATTTCTTCATTTACCGAATTCATAGGACATATGCAAAAGTTTGCTTTTATAATGGTGTATACTTAAGAGCATACTTTAATATAGAAGTTTTAAAAATATTCTCTTTCTCTTCTCTGTTTCTTTCTTTTCCTTAGTGCAGTATTTGCTTAGTATAGTTTTGCTTGGGATTTGTATGATCATTTCATTTGTATTGCAAGTTTCTTATTTAATTATCCAAACTTCAACTTTTTCCTGGCCAACAACGAAAACCTCCTGCTTATTAAAATGCAACTTAAAATAAAAAATATAAATTCAATTCTAATTAATTTTATGCAAGTATCAGTCACATCATCAGAAATAATTTTGCTTTCTTCTACTTTTTATCTGAATTATCTTTAATTTTGCCCTGAAACTCTAAAAGTATGTTTTTCCAGCAAAAGTAATTTTGCAATTAATTTTGAGAGAAATGCTGAATTAAATTCTCTTAAATCGATTAACAAAAATGACTCTATGTTTTAATCGAGAAATGAAAAGATTGTTCTTTATTTACCCTGATTCAAAGATACCGCATTAACTACAATCATCATTTAAATAAACAGCATATATTTACTTTTAATATTTTAATTCGGATATGAGACTTTTCATTTTCATTTGTGAGAAGTGTATTAAAAATAACAATAATGTAGCAAGCTTTCATTAACTTAAGAAAATACAAAGCATACATAGCTCACAGTTCATACATGCAAGGTGTTTCAACTGAATTGCAATTACAAAGAAACTCGTTTATTCTGACTGTACAATGATTTTCTGCTCTTCTTATCATTTTATTGACAGTTTCGTTTATAAATGTTCTATGAATACCAGTGCAATTATCTTCCAAACGTTATTAAAAATTTATTTCCATAAAATAATTTGCATTACAGCCGTTTGATCTTTTGTCTTGATGAAACAAAATTATTCGTAATGTCGCCAATTTTTCTGTTGTCTATTATAGTCAACTACTGTAGTTTATATTACATTTATTCCTCTTTTAGTTTTGCAAGTTACACAACAATTCAATTTCCTACAAGTATATCGAATAAAATTTTGCTATTTTTTCACTCATTATTTTAAGTATGTAAATAAATTGAGCATACTTAATTATTTCAATTCTCTTTATTTATGTTAAGCATAAGCCTTTAATAGTTAATTTGGTAATATTTTGTAGCTGAATATTTAATTTTCATACATATCACGATCATATTATTTCGTTTATGTTTCGTCTTGTGTCAGTTAAAATAATCAAACAATGTTTAAATCTTTTAAACTCTCCGTTCAACTTCAGAAGTTTTTTCCTGCAACTGAAATGCAATGATTGCTGGTAATTTTTCTCTTGAGAAAAGTCTATAATATGTCGACCATCATAATCATGTTGTAAGGCATATTTTAATTTTATAGCAGTTATTTTAATTTAATTCATCTTTCCTATCTTATCTAGTTTCAATTTAAAACTCCCTACCAGAATGAGCTTTTATAATCGAGTTGGATGCAAATGAGAAGAAGAACAGTAATTGAGTTCAACTGACTCCGCCAGAGAAAGTGAAGATTCTTGAGTAGCGTTCGTTTGCCTTTGGGCTACGTCCCTCTAAGCTGTTGTTACTCTCGGCCGTTTTACGTGCCTTTTGATAGCTCGCTGGCTAATATAATATTGCGGGTCAACTAGTTTCGAATTGGGTTATCTTCGGCTAATTTCTGTAGTTAGTCATTAGTTAGTTCTTATTTCTTATATTTTTAGTTTAAGCTGAAGTGCAGGCTATGCTGTACGCCGTAAAAAAGGGGCCGACTGTTAATCTTATCTTGAGTAAATAAAGAGTAATTAACCGTTCTTAAGTTTACGTTTCTGTTCTTGAACTTAAGCGATTCAAGAAGTTCACTATGTTCCTTGGCATTACATTTAACAGGATAAAAGAGAGAAACTCTATAATGTAAATCGCCATATAAATTTCATTATTTACTTGATAACGGATTTCTTGCCTATAGTTCAATATTTTCTCTACATCAAGTCAGGTTAACGAAATTTTATAATTTAAGGAATTTCAGCTAATTTTTTGATAACCACATTGACTGTATTAAAGAGATGGGATGAAATCAGATCAGAAACTTCGCTACTTTCTTCTAAAATTTACTGTCATTGAACAAATGCTTCCTAGACACCCTGAAATTTAAGAGTATGTCAGATTCTTATGAGGCTTAGGCATTTTAAGAAGAATTTTCTTTATTCAGCAGTTAATAGTTCTTGTCCCATAGATCATGAGAAAAAATCTGTTGCGGCTAGCACGTGAACTCCATCTAATTCCCTGTTAAGACACGGAATTGGCGGAATAACAACGAAAACTAAATAAATTTAAATAAACTATAATGTCTACTTGATCTTTATAAATAAAGTCTCAATTCTTTATAAACTTTATGGCACAGGATAAATTATAAACATTACTCATTTATAATTACACTCTATAACAAAAACATCGACGCACCAAGAAGGAATCTTCCGATTGCTTTGAAATTTCATATGCATAAATGTTTTGACAAAATATGCTTAAAACTTATTGTCCAATGAATGAATAGTGCAGTCTCCAGCGCATCGGAACTGCGCATCCAGCAGATGCATGAAGGAGCTGTTCTTGAACTATTGTTAACAATTTCTGTTGCATTGCGATTTAGGATACCTTTCAACGACTGAAAACATGCTTCGCCGCAGGATTCAAGTTCATTTGAGTAACTTTCAGAGTTTGAAAGAGGTTGCATCATTGGATTGAAAGTGGCAGGTTTGGCAAATCGGAGAATCGCTCGTCATATGAGTCGAAGCGATGCGGCGATTAGAAGATGCTGGCAAGAATGGATGGACAATGGCAGATTTAAGCGTCATGATGTTAGCGTTCGCTCTTGGGCCGCAACAGATCGGGAGGACAAAGTAGTTGTCATATCAGCTGTCACAGCACCTGATTCATCGCTATCAACCTTCAGACGTGCGACCCGCACACGAGGGTTGACCGTGACCATTCACAGACGGCTGATATAGCGAAATCTACCGACCGTTGCGCCACTTGCCACTCACGCCTGCCCACTGTCAAGCCAGGTTACAATGGTGCTTGGTTCGATCAGGTTGGAATGATGCTGACTGGGAACGTATAGTCTTTAGCAACTAATCCCGCTTCCAACTGTGTCGTGATGATCATCGAAGACGTGTCTGGAGACGCCCAGAGCAGCGTGCCGATCCTGCTTTCACTATTGCACGCCACACAGACCGTCAGCCAGAAGTTATGGTCTAGGGTGCCATTTCTCTTGCTAATCAAACCCTTTGGTCATCATTAGAGGCACACTTACAGCGCAACGGTGCATCGACGGCATTCTGAGACCTGTTTTTGCTACCATTCCTTGTGCAGTACCATGGCCTTATTTTTCAGTAAGATAATGCCAGACCACATACGGTACGTGAACTGTCTTACAGTTTGTCAAACACTTCCTTGGCCAGCCAGCTTGCCAGATCTCTCTCCCATGGGAAGGCGACTGCATCTACCAGGGAATATTGATTATCTAGCCCAACAATTGGAGTAAATTTGGCAAGAAATACAGCAGGAAACCATCCGGGAGCTTTATCAGTCTATGCCACGTCCTGTGGCAGCTTGCATCCAGGCTAGAGGTGAGTCAACACCTTATTAAGCTCGTCACTTTGTAACTATGTAACTCTGAAATAAATCATTCAATTTTTTTGAAATTTTAATGTTTCTATTCTGTACATAATCTTTCCTATCCACCAATTTTTGTTTCCATTGGGCAACTTCTTCTTGATGCATCGATTTCTTTTTTATACACACACACACACACACATATATATATATATATATATGGAGTGTATTTTCTTTTCTCATGCAATGAACAATAATAACCGTACTTGCTCATTGACACAGCTTTTCCCATGCTTTAATTTGAAAATATCGCATTGATATTAGCATATCCTCTGATCATACAGTATTTCGGATGCACAAATCAATGCCTTAACAATTAAAAAATTCCTTAAAGTAGCATATCTTCAGAATTTCAAAAGAGTATTTATTAAGTGTTGCCATACATTTCTTTGTAGAGCTTTTCTCAGTTTATGATATCAGAGTTCAATTTTCTTTTTTTCTTCTTTTCAAATTTCTTAAATTAAAAGTTGAATTTTCTTAACTATTTTATTTGTCATTTTAACTTTATTCATTGAACGTAATTTTATTCGCACCTACGCAACATAAAATGTAACAATGATATTACAAAATCTTTATAAGCAGCATTAGAATTCCCAATATTCCCAATAGAATGTTAATTGTGGCCATACTTTTTCTATGTTCATTATGGTATTTGTATCTGTTATATTATTTTGTAGAGTACCTCACTTTGTACTTCTAAGTTACTGTTGGAAGTGAAGAATCTTAAGAACTGATAAGCGAATAATCGCTTGCGTTCATGTGACAAGAAACAACAAGATAGAAGGGTAACTAACCCTTTATTATTTCAACTAAAGTTTACCAAAACTCCGTCTTAGAGTGTACAATAAAACCTACACTTCTGCTTGAACTTAAGAACTAACCTAAACTAATCTAAACTAAAGAGGTATAGCCGAAGCTAATCAAAATTCTAACCGAGTTGTCCCCTTAACGTTAATAGATTGCGAAGCTGTCAAGGGCCTAAAGTACCGCCGAGTGTAATAATAGCTTACGAGAGAGTAGCCTAAAAAGGGCGGACGCGTTCAGCCAGAATACCTGATATCTCTCTCATTAAGACCGAAGAACTTCGCGGTTAAATACCGCTCTTCCTCATTATGTATTCTGACGTGATTCTGAAACTGCTTTCTGGCCGGAAGTGTAAGTCGAAGTTAAGAATTGATAGGAAAGGAACTTTAACCCAAAATTTAACTGTTAATAAAACTAACATAATCCTTACAATTTCTCTAAAAGTAATGCAGAGCGATAACAGCTGGTTGCAACATCTCTTTATTTGAAAAGTGATTCGACAGAAAAGTGAAACGTACACAAAAATGAAGATTACTGTTAATACATACATTTAACTGCTTCAAAACGACAGCTTGTCTTCATAATGAGTTTATTCTAGTTGCATTTAACATAATTTCGAGACTACATTTAATGTTTATAAATATAATATGTCAATCACATATCTCAATAGCTCTATTACATACCTATTTTAAATAGTGAGGGCCCACCAGCGGCCGAGCGGTAAAGTCGCTGAACACTGGTAGTTCGGTCCGAGGTTCGAATCCCGCGAACGGGCTGGCTGCATGGGCGTTTTCGTGGTTTTCCCCATGTGTAACGTGTATACAAGCCAGTTTCCCTTAGAAAATCCTCCACGAAAGGCATCCCTCCCCTTAGGCAGATAGCCCTAGTGTGCTTTGCCATAATTGAATACACCACTTTAAATAGTGAATTTCATAAGTTTTGGATTTTCTCATAATATATATTTTTATAAAAGTGTATTCAGAGCTTTCAGTAAAGCATCACTTCTGCTTAATCAATTTTAGTCAAAATCTAATATGTTGTTCCCATTGACATAAAAGTCTTAAATACTAAATGTGAAAAGTTTTGGATTATATTTTAATTTAGTTTTTCATTAAAAACTGCTTTGGGCTTTAAGTAAAGTACTACTTCCGACTGTCCACTAAAGACTAATATGGGCGTCTTTTAAAGTACCATTTTCATTTGCCCATTTTTGGAATTTCATGTAAGAACTACTGTGAACGAAAAGATGTCATCCAGTCCATACGGACAGACATCGTTGTAAAAATAGAAAAACTCGTTGTGAGGACCCTAATTCTTCTTTATTTACTGAAATCTCACCACCGAAGTTTTGGTCCGAAAGCATTACCTCCCTGTGTATATAGGTCGACGGGAAATAAAAAAATATCGTATGTTTCAGAAAATAGAATATTCACAAAGATTACATACAATATTCAGATTACCCTCTTATCAATACGTGGTCTTAAGAGCTAAATTCAAATATAGCTATTTAAAAAAGGTAGCTACAGAACTTATTTTCTTTAAATGTTAATCCTAAATATGCAGCTCTAGCTAAAGTGTCTTAGAATAAAGTATAAAATTCTAAACATTTGAAGATAGCTTTTAGGTAACGAATTGAAGGATTGTGTAAATACAAAATCTCGAACACTTTGTATGTTCTTCAATATACATTACATACAAAATTCACAGAGGAATACATAGTTAATATTTTCAAAGGAACAGGTACACACTTAATTACGTATTCAGTTTCACCAATGTCCCATCACGGATTCAATGATTCAGTTCCAACATCAGTACCTCTTGTAGAAATTTTTGTTTTGCAGTTACTCAACTAACAAAAATCTGAAATTGGGTGGCAGTGTGTAAAAGGGGATTTAAATCGGTAAAATCGTTATCAAATATCGCCTACATTTTCTATTTAACTTATATAAAAGCAGTAAGTATTTTATTAATGTAATTTTTGCTCACACTGCATTAAGACTGTCATAAAATTCTCTATCCTATTTTGAACCCTATTTTTAAATGTAAATGTCCTAAATCAGTATTTAAAAAATAAAGTCTCTTAGCCGCCATTTTTAAAATACTCTATAGAGCTGTATTAAGTTAACATTGCCACTTACTTCAAAGAAAGAGCAACAAATATGAAAAATAACGTTATTAAGCGCAACTTTTCAAAAATTTAGAAATGGAAATATATTATCTTCTTGTCGGATTATTTAAAGCACGGCGGAATTATTTTTCTTCTGATCTTTTGCGAAAATAAAATCTGAACAAAAAATTATTTGCGTTTCTGTAAAACACTTAATTATCGTTTCTAGCTATGTGAGATGTTGACGGTTGTATAGTTCTTTCTTAATCAAGATATCCGTTGTGAGCACAAAATTTCAATACAGTCGTCTGTTTAAATTGTAAATAAGTACAGCGATAGAAGTTTGACCTTTCCAGAGTAGTTTCAAAACAAGGCTCTTTCTGTTTATTTTATTCTCTTTCCTAATTATTCTTCTGGTTACATAATTCAACAATTGAA
Organism: Stegodyphus dumicola; assembly: GCF_044657685.1. Lineage (NCBI taxonomy): Eukaryota > Metazoa > Arthropoda > Arachnida > Araneae > Eresidae > Stegodyphus > Stegodyphus dumicola. The sequence continues at coordinate 107,519,498 of NC_140777.1, forward strand.
ATTTTATCTTTGAATTTCGTTCATGCTTTAATAAACATGCAGCTCTTTTTAATTATTTAGTCATTTATCTCCTTTTTAAAAAAATAGGTTTTTGTTTGTATGCATCTTCTAGTGATAAAATTTAATATGGCTTATTCGTTGTTCGGCAAAAGTTAATGTAAAATATTTAGCTGATATAATAAATAAAAAAGGTAAAACTCTTTTTTCCTGTTTCTCAAAATTTATAAAAGGCCTGAATAAGTTTTAATTGTGTGAAATGGTATTATTTAATAAGTAAAACGCTTATATAAATATTACAAAATTGTTTGTGATGCCTTTCTGATAACAGTTTGAAACACAATATTTGACATTTTCCAAAATCTTATGCTTAAAAAGAATTTAAAAAAATTTTCTCTTGTCAAATTTTACTTTTTGCGGTGTGTACTGCGTTTTTAGTTTTTCGAATTTTCCCCTTGAAATATTTCTTTATTGTGGTAATACGGGCGTTAGGTGATCCTTGATTGAAGGAGAGGGAGAATCATGTGCCACTATGGCGTGATCTATTAAATACGTTTATAACGTAAGAGTCCTAAACGTACTAGTTAAGTTCATAACGAGGAGATTTTTTAAAAAAGTGTAGACATTTTATCGTTGTTTCGACGCCGCAAGCATCTAACAAATTTATTTTGCTCTTTCTTGGGACAAATTTATGACAAAAGAGCAAAAATTCAAAGACTACTCAGTGAAAACAGTTAATTTTAAAAGGCCTACTTCTCAACATCTATCGGGGACCTTGTTACCTTGTTATATGTTTTGAAGTAAAACGAATATAACTTGGAATTCACAGCTACATATTTCAAAATGGTGACATATTTTTAATGAATCTTTAATGTTTTTGCAAAGCGTTTCCTCATTACGTTAACTTCAGTTAAAGACACAGTGAAATAATAATGATAGAAGAAGAAGTGACTACAACGGGGTTGAGATTTATTAAAAATTCATTTTTTCAAGTAAAACCGTTGCTGCATCCTTAGAATGGTAATCACATCAGATTTTACTTTGATAAAGCTTTTCGAAAATTTTACATGTGTAAGATGAGTTATTTTCAAGTCCTTAGCGTTTTTTCTCTATAGTAGCTTCAGAAAAGATCAAAGAAGTAGTCTTCATAGCACTTCAGACAAGAAACAGAAGGTAATGCACGCAATTCTTAAAAATATTCACTACCACCATAACGGAGCTTGGGAGAGATTTGTTGCCACGGTAAATAGTTTTCTGCATAATCACAAGACCAAAGATTATATGAAATGCTAAAACACTATTTAAAACCTAACAGCTGCAGAATGAATTACCGTGTTTTCATTGAATTTGTCTAATTGGATCTAGTATATCTAATGTATGATTTCGCCATACTTCGCGTACTACCTGGCCAAAAGTATCCGCACACCCAGCGGTATGAACTCGGAAAATCCTGAGGCATATGCTAATATGATGTTGGTCCCCCTTTTGCACCGATGACAGCTTGCATATGTCGAGGGAGAGTATCTACCAGTTTTTGACAGGCGGCTATAGGAATTGACTTTCAGGCGTCCATCGCAGCTGAAGTGAGTTGGCAATGAGAATGGTCGATTTGTCTGGCTACGTAATCTGCCTTGTAATTCGTCCCAAAAGTGTTCTATAGTATTTAAATCGGGGCTATGAGAAAGCCAGTCCAGTTTTTGAACACCCATTTCGTTAAACCATGGCTGTGCAAGTCTCGATGTGTTAATGGAGAAATTATACTACTCGAAGAGAAATATAGCCTTCCCCAAAATATTTCCATAGAGTTGAGTGAGTAACATTGTCCAGAAAGTCACATACAGAGTTCATGTTTTCAGCTACAGGAACTAAGGGACCCAAGCCAAACTATGAAAAACATGCCATACCATAATGTTTTCACACCAAACTTTAGAATCGATGCAATGCAGCCGCTTAAGAAGCGTTCGCCTGGCGTCCGCCAGACCCAGACGTGCCAAATTGTAAAGCGAGATTCACCACTCCAAAGAACATTTTTTCACATTGTACTCAAGGACAAATATCCGGAAACGACCGCTGGCGGTAGAAGACCCAGTGTTTGATCTGAGAGGGAAGCTGCTGAGGGATTGGAGGCTTGTCTCGTCTCCCTCAGTTCATCATGTTCCTCCTCGTGGCCCTCGCTGGTAACCATGTTGGCTTCGGCTGGCATGGGCTAACGATGCTGGACAAAATTCTCTGTGGATCGACTGGGCGCAATTTCCAGAACCGACCATTTAAATGGAAGGAGATCCGGGGTTCTTATAGCCAACGGCCTAGACTTGTGTCTAGACAGCTTCGGTCTTCAGAGTAAATAATCAGACTTCACAGGACTAAAGCCATCGTATAAACGGTACTGTACTGTCGTGTTCGTTCCCTCGTCTGTTGTAAAGCTAAATGGTAGATTACTTCAGCTGAGTGCCTGGGGGTTTGGCCCTCACACTTCCAGTGACGGGGACTGACACAGCGGTCAGAGCACTGAAACGTCTAATCGAAGCCAGTGGAGTGGTGCCTAGAGGCAAAGGTGTCCTAAGAAGCATTTTTATTTGTATTAAGTTACTTGTCAAAAAGCGTTTTATCTTTATGATTGCTTTGTATAAAGCCAGGCAGGGACTTTGGGGTCTACGCTGCCTCGGACGAATTCTCAGGACCTTGGGTATATTAACCCTGTATGGTAATTTATATATACCCTTAAGGGATCCCGGGTCGGGGCTTAAGATCTTGTACTCAGTCCAATGACGGTGAGCTTTGCACCATTGCAATCGACGCTTTGCATTCTGCGGAGTTATCTTCGGCTTGTCAAGTGCTGCACGACCATGGAATCCCAGGTCTTTTTTAACTCTCGACGAACAGTACTGCTGCTAGTACTAACGCCTGATAAACTTTAGAGCTGCAGTTTCACTGCTTCGACGTTTCCATTTCACAATTAGTACATCATTCACAGTAGATTTTGGCTGTTGTAGAATGTCCGAAAATCATTAACTGATTTCCCGCAAAGATGGCATCCCACTATATTGCCAAGATCAAAGTCTCTAAGCTCCTTTGTCTTACTCACTATCTCACAAACGCATAAATGCGACCTGACACGTTGATCAGATGTGCTTATGCAGGCATTCTACTGCGTTTGCAGTACTTTCCTGCGTTCATGAAAATAAGTACACATTGGGCCTTGTGATAAAAGAGCCTGAATGAAGACTCGGAGCGACGACTCGTACAGAATGGAGGAATATGACCTGACAAAACATTCCAACACTTTTATAACTTTCCGTTACGCATCAAATTACGTCACCTGCCAGATCCACTTCTTTAGGGGGTGTCGGGATACTTTTGGCCAGATAGTGTAAGGGTATAGTCAGAAGAGTAGAGAGATTATTTATACCAAGGCATACTGGATTTGACTGAATGTGTGACGTGGGAACTATATCAGGGAAGGGAGGAGAAAATAATTTAGTCAAAACCACGGATAATTTTGTTTAAATTTTCCCATTTCTCTTTTAAAAAATAATCTTAATAGCAAAATTTAACAAGATGGCTTCTCTATTATCTGCTTTATATTTCTTGTTATCAATGTACATCTCAGTTCTTCAAATACTTTTTTGATTTTTATGTAAGCACATCCGCTGAAATTACCTGATTTCGTTCTGAAAAAAATCTAATGTGTACACCACATGACTTCCTTGTACGTAATACTAAATTATACGCATTTTTCTTGCATTTCATTTAAACTTATTGGATTGAATTAAATGTACTTCGTCTATAGCGCATAAACCACAATAGTATAACTGTGCTCTTTAAAATTCACTGTATTTGTTTACCATAGCCACACTCTGACGCTAGATACACTTAACAGCGTTACATTTCATTCATTTTTATAACGGTAGATCAACAGTTATGTAGTGAAGTGTGTGCGATCGGAAGATCTTTACTCCCATATATCACTTAAAGTTCATAGCCTCGAAAAACGTAAGTTCGTGAAATTCCGAAAATTCGGAGGTACATCTATGGCTGGAGCAATTAAATGGCATGTGTAATCGTCATCTTTAAAAGAAGTCTCTTGAGTAGTAGCGATTTTATGGCTCATTTTTATAATCAATAAATCAATGCAATTTATGCGGGGATGTCGCTGTGAGCAAGCGACGTATCCGGCTCAATGATGATACTTATGCCGCGAGGGCACGGGACAGTGTAAATTCAAGGCCTGGTAGAAGAAGTTTCGGACATTTTTTTAATAACTCAGAATGTACAAAATTTATATCATCTGAAGAATAATTTAATCGCTGCCTCATGTTCTACTAAAATACTATAATAAATCTAAAACTATGTATAAAAGAAATTAAGTAAACAAAAAAAAAAAAAGAAAAGAAAGAAACAGTTTTAACAGGCGATTCAGTATTTCTCATTCAATTAGTTCAGTTCTCACTTCGCGACAAAGCAAGAATACATAAAAACTCAAAATATCTATATTAAAAATTACGAAGTAAATTTTAAACACTTATTTCCTTGAATAATAAGCAGGATTTAATTCGCAATAATAAAAGAAGGCTTTGTCTTATTTCGTTGTTAATATTTTTTTTGGGGGAAAAGAGTCCTTTATTCTGTCCTTTCGTACAGATGTCAAGCGAAAACATCCTTAAATTGCATTCGATAACTGTCTAAATGGTATTTTCGTTGAAATATGAAATTTTTCGCGAATACAATACTTCCTTTTTACTTCGTACAAGTTCGTGATTATAATACTTCCTTTTTACTGTATACAAGGAAGTAAAAAAGTAATTTTTAGCAACATTGTTTTGTTCATAAACACAAATGTTTTGTGAAATAATCATTATTTTCTTATTTTTGCTAAGTTTTGTAACATTTTTGCTACATTATATTATTTAACTACTCTGAGACCTTAATTAACATTAACGTCCTTCCAAAATAATTATGCGTATTTTGTTCAATATGAGGGATCTTGAAAATTCGGATACACTAAATTCTTCTTTGTCACAAAATATTTTACAGTTTGCTCTTCAGTTTATCACCAGAAAGTGGTTTTCTTTAATTACTTTTTGTCCTGGATCTGAGTTTATAATTTTTCTCTTATAGTTTTCATAGTCTTACATGCAAAGGCCTATGACAGTTGTACATATATTTGCAGACACCACATAATTGTTCTCAAATTTTCATTTGCAAACCGTACATTAATAACCATATTTTCGTTTAATTGGGCAACCCTTTAGGGTTTCACGGAATTTTCGGAATTTCACGAACTTACGTTTTTCAAGGCTATGAACTTTAAGTGATATATGGGAGTAAAGATCTTCCGATCGCACACACTTCACTACATAACTGTTGATCTACCGTTATAAAAATGAATGAAATGTAACGCTGTTAAGTGTATCTAGCGTCAGAGTGTGGCTATGGTAAACAAATACAGTGAATTTACTTTAGATTCGTTCTCAGCTCAGAAAAGTTCCATAATCCAACGTAAAATCTGAGACCGCAGTTTCTGTCCTGCTTCATAAAAGCTGTTTCCACTATTAGAAAAATTTGAAAACAGATTTGTGTATTTACCCTCAATTTCTGTGCTGTTTAAGCATAATTTATAAAGTATTAATCATAAAGTTAAATAGAAACATGACATTTTAATATAAAATTATATATATTTTTAGAGACGTCACGCAAGGAAATAGTCAATCTTGAAGGGAATTGTGAACGTTCAAAGTGGAAGGAAGAGAGACAAGAATATAGTTTATTGGCAATCTGGCGGTTGTTATATAATGTTTATTATTGCCATTAGGTTTCATTTTTGACGCGGATGATAATACACACAGAAAGATGGGATAAATTATAAATTTTCTCGAATTTGAATTCTAAAGCTGTTTCAAATTCTTCATATAAGACTAATGAGGGGAAAGAAAGAAAACATATTCTTAATGCTAAAAGTTTTCAATTAAATCAAAGTTTCAAATCTGAATTTAAAGGAAAATATTTAAGAATAGGGTTAATTATATTAAAATGTTTAGTTGATTTACAGGTTCATTGCCAAAAATATTTGAATCAAATTTAGTTTTTTTTTTTTTTTTTTTTTTTTTTTTTTTAAATCAAAGCAAGTGTAGAGTAGAGGGGGGGGATTATTTCAGAAGTATATAAACACTACGCATAAATGGAATTCTAAAATCATTCCAGAAAATTAAGAGCGTTATACTCAGGGCTGCCACAAGATAATAGTGGTAATAATATATGTAATATTAAAGGCTCCCTGATATTGCAGTAATCACGTTCTTTATTTAATGAACACTTCAACTAGATATCAATAAGACTAGTCTTTCTAACGTTTTGAGCTAAGGTCTTTCACAGGTTTCAGGTTAGTGTTCGAAAAATTTGAATCAAAACTTTCAGTTTTCGAATCTCAAAGCTTTTGCTAGACACGTTGAATTAAAGGATTTGAATGTCTCATCTCTGGATAAAGAATTTAAAAGAAATGGAATTTCGTTTTGACACTCATAAACTCTCCGTAAACCACAAGTTTTCAATGCAGGACTTACAAAAGGAAGTTAATTAAACACTTCATGCAATAATAAAACAAACAAAAAGAGAGAAGAGCAGTCTAGATTTCACAAAACTGATAAGTTCCCTAGCCGAGTCACACCTAGTTTTTAAAATTGTTCTTTAGACAAATTTAAAGTCATCTAAAGTAGGATAAAAGAAAATTAAACGATCCACATTCTGAGCTACGTTTATCGATCAATCATGCAAATTACTTGATCTCAAACTGAAGATTGAGATACTTTAATAATTGTAAAGAAGAAAGTTTCGGAACAGAATAGAAAGATAACAGAAGGAAAGAATTTTTCGGTATGTTCAGCATTACAAAATTAAGTACATCCTTATAATACTTGTAAGTGCATTATTCATTCCACTTGGATAAAAGCTCATTATAATAAAAAGAATTCTAACATCATTTTAGAATACTAATCTTAACGTCAATGTGTAAATTTAGGAATTTTTAACTTAAATATAAGTTTTTCATTTCCATAAATGCCGTTATGATCACGCATTTAAGCAAAACAAATATCAATTCCCAATCTCTAAGTGGACTGACAATTAAGAGAATACTTATTATCGAATAGTCTCTACTCATAATTATTGTTCAAACACTGAATATAAGAAAGAGCCGAATAAATAAGGTACTTTGAGAAGGATGTTCTATTCTTCTTGATTCACTGACTGCAAGATAAACTCAGAAAGTTCGGCTTGAAAAACTGGGATTTTATTTCGAATACGCTCTTAAAAAAACAAACTTTAAACTGTTCTTCAAAATGAAAAAAAAACCTGCCAGACGTAATTTATTATTCATTTTACTGTCATCTGTAATCCAAACTGTATGATAACATTTTTCAGCACTTTCTACATATAAACAGCTTAAAAGAAGCTGGATGAAGAATCATCTCAAAAAGATTATTTCCCATTTGTGCAGCTTTTCAGAATAAAACTTGACAGTGTATCGAAAACATTATTCCTATATTTAATTTCCAAATGGAACACCTGCAAGAACAAAGGTAGCCCCCAGATTTTCTGTCCTACAATCACTAATGATACGACCAAGAATTCTGCTTTGATTCAGATTCTTTTATTAAGCATATTCCTAATACTATTGCGATTTATAATGTAATATGGAAAATCTGAAAAGACGAAGCTCTGCTGGAATATAAGATTACAGAATCAAGTCTATTTAGCATTCAGTAAATGGCTATCTCGCTAAGTTGGCGAGATATCGCTAAGCTGGCAATAGCCTTTGCGACCAATTTTTGTCACTATCGCTAAAAGTGGAGAAACTTCGCAACAAGTTAGCGATATTTTTGTCCAATGCATCTATTATTTACTGTTACAGCTTAACTGTAATTGATCCCTATATATAATTGCAACCGTATCTGGCCTGTATATGTAATGCCTTATATGCCTTCCAGTAATCTCGAGAAATGGAAAGTACTAGAGATTTCTCGGGGCCGAAGGAATACTACATAAGACTGGAGAGCGCCTTACTTCTCAGTTCAACTTCAGAGCACTGAGATATCTATGTGTGAGCTTCGTTCTTTAGAAGCCCTTTGCGTTCCGTTGTGTTCAACGCTCTTAGTAGTTTGAAGTGTAACTATTGACTGTAATCTGGGATACTCTGAAGAGCTTTGCGTAAAGTTCCAGAACTGTAAATTGTTTGTTTAAATAAAATAAATCATATCAAGCTATCATCAGTTCTATGTGCATTCAATCCATTACTTACCCGCACGCAGGCAATGATTTTCGGTGTCAGGAATGAGACTGAATGCCGATGACAAGAGCGATTAAGGAGCAACTAGGGAGAGCCTTTGTTGTATTCAAATAAAACATGAAAGCGGTATAAGAATCGGTTAAACAGGAGATGTAGATTGTTAATGAAGATAGAGAAATCGGATCAGGAAAGGTTGAAGAAGGTAAATAGCAAATGAAATGGGAAATTACTGACATAATAGGAAACAAATTCGAGCCTATGGAAGGCAGAACAGACACGGTGGAAAATAACGTTGAAGAAAGTGATGAACGAGTTTCTGCTGTCAAACAACAATTAGAAGAAAGAGTATCTGCTGTCAAACAACAAATCGATGACTGAATTTCTGCTGCTGTCTCCAAAGAAGTTGACAGCTTAAAGACATTCATAATGACAGATGGTCACCAATCTAATGCCTCTAGATTAGAACAAGTGTCCTCCCCGACCATCTGAAAGTTATCCGCATGTGATGGAAAGACCTCCTGGCAAATGTGTAAAACGCTATTCTCTATAGGTGCAAAAGCAAAGGGATGAGATTCCGAAGCTAAAGCCTGCCATCTCGCCGCTTCTCTGAGAGCAGTCTCAGCAGCTATCCTTCAAACCCTGCCCAAACAACAGAGACTGGATTTGGAAGCTCTGTCCGGAGCGTTGTTGCGCTTTGGTGAAAAATGTTAAAAAGACTATACAAGGCTTCAGTTCCAATCTCGCCAACAGAAGCCCAGAGAAAAAAGGAGAGTCATCAGCAGCTGGCCACGGATGTTCAAAGTTTGTTTCTTCTCTCCTTCTCGGACTACCTAACAGAAATGAGAGAAATCCTGTACCTGCTGTATTTCATCGATGGCATCTGTGACCTGTGTAGAAAGCCCTGCGAATGGAGGAGGTCAAGGATCTAAACAGCGCTTTAGTATACGCTATGAATTTGAAGGTACCCCAGCACACAATTCATAGACACCGTCACCCAATCAGAGCTGTTCAAGTCCAGGAGCCAGTGGATAAACTGACTGCTCATCTGAACGATTTAACCAAGCAAGTCAATGCCTTGAGGAGGAATAGGAAAGGTAGCAGCAAATCGAGTGCTGTATTTGCGGTGGTTACTGCCACGTACGAAGGAACTGAAGAACATCTCAAGGCACAGAAAAAAATTATCGCTCCCCAGCAAGGACACAGGAAACAGATTAGTGAACATCTCGCGAAGCAGATGTTGCTAAATATTCAGAAAACTCATTTTAAAACAATTCAGATTTCTCTAATGAGTAGCTAATTTTTACCATCGGGCATATCAGTGGAGTTCCACCATGACCGATACAGGATATGACATGCAGCATGGCTACTGATACAGGAGCATATGTTGTAAGGATCTTAAGTTTTACTAACGTTTATTTTATTTTAAATCTTTACTATCACTTCTTATTTTCTACTTCCGGCCAGAATTAAAAGCCTTAACTTAGTTATGCAAAATTTGTCTGGCGAACGCCAAGTACTTAAGTTGTGGCTTTTTGCCAAGCGAGAGAGAGGAAGGAGTTAGTCGAAGCAGGCCGCTTGCCTTAGAAGTTTTACTCGGTTGCTGTTTGCCTTCCAGGCCAGAGGTTTTAATCCTCTTGATAAAATTAAACGTATTGTAGTGTTCACAGTTCTCTGTACTACATACGCTTCCTGTTATTATAAGGCCAATCTTCCACATTTCTTATTCTAAGTTAAATTAGAGTTTAGTTTTATTTTTATACTTTTACGTTTTGACCCCAAGTAGCGGGTCGGTGTATTCCGAAGTACGGAAGTCGTTGTAAATAGAGAAAAATAAAGGGCTTTGTATACCCTTCTTGTGTATCCTGTTTACTTCCCACAGTTTTGAACATAGCTTTAATAAGCTCTCTGTTCCGAGTCAGGTCCTTGCATGTTCCCGAAGAAGGTGAGAACGAACATTGACCCTGATAGTGGCGCCCAACGAAGAAGAATAACCAAGGCCGAGTTTCAAGAAGAACCTGTGCTGCCTGAAGAAACGGCTCAGAATCCAGAAATGCCAGCTGCCGCCCTGGAAGGATTTGGTTACATCGTCCAGACCATGCGCGCTTCGATGAAACCAGAAGCAACATTTAATGGAAACTCACCGGTTACCATTTTTTTGGAAAAACTAGATGACCACTTCATGCTCTACCCCGTGCACGAGTTTCAGAAAATTACCTTAGCTACCAGCGCTTTGAGGGGCCAAGCGCTTAACTGGTTCAAATGTATAGGCAGAAGTCTCTTGGGTCAAGCAGGAAGTCCCACCTATACTTACGAGAATTTCAAGACTGCCCTACTAAAAGCCTTCCCTGTTGTAAGGGATCGTGCGAAATTAGAAACGGAACTTTTCAGTATATATCAACAAAGAATCGAAAACTTCTCAAGCTTTATTTTAAGAAAAATTCACGTCTTCAAACTCTTGTATGGAAACCGTCCGGATCCTGAAATAATTCAAGTGATTTTGCCGTGGTTACTGCCCCAAGTGCAAGACTTTATTGAATTAAGAAATTCGACTACACTGGAAACGTTATTTGAGCTAGCAATCCAGTTTGAATGGCGGACGTCGAAAGAAGACGCCAATATCAACAGCGAAACCAATTTGGTACGCCAAGACTACAGCAAACTCAAGCACACGGCTACGGAGGCAAAGCGAATCAGTGAGCAAGGAAACCCGAGCATTCAAAAACAGCCGGCGAACGTCGACAGTTCAATAGCAATCCAGGAAAAAAGTCTCAAGGCCAGGGGAAAAAGAAGGAAAGCACGGAAATGAAAAATAATTTAAACTAAAACGGATTTCAGCTGACGGGAGGGTGCGGAAATCCGAAGGCCAAGAAAACCCCTCTTCCTACAAGTTAAATACAGTAATGGTGAAAAATTTGACTCTTCCGAAGATTGAAGTGTTGGTGAATAATATCCCAGCCACCGCACTCCTGGATACAGGCGCGCAGTGTTCCTGTGTGGCAGAAGATTTTTTTAGGAAGTATTTTCGGAAATACCTCATATATAATTCGGATAATACGACAGTGTTAGCGGCGCTAGGAGAACTATGTAAGTGCATAGGTAAAGTACCTCTGTATATCCGTATCAAGAACAAACAAGTAAAGGTGATGTTTTTTAAAGAATCTGCAAGCACATATAATCTTAGGGATAGATTTTCTTTCAGACGCACAAGCAACACTGGATTTTAATGAAATGTCCCTTAAGCTGACAATGAAACCAGTTCATTCAGAAAAGGCTGAACCGCTGATGTTAAAACTTGACCACCTCCCTAATGACGAGCAAGGAAGAATCCGACAAGTGGTAAGTGAATTTGCCTCGTTATTTAGTGATATTCCAGGATTTACTCAGGTTACTAACCATAGTATTGACACCGGAGATGCAATGCCAGTTCGCCAAAAACCATACCGGTATGATAAGAATAAGGAAAAAATTATAGAATGGCATATTACCGATATGCTACGTAAAAAGATCATAACGCCCATCTCAAGTAGTTATGCTAGCCCGGTGGTTTTATGTAAGAAAAATAATGACTATCCTTTGACGCATCCAAAAAGGTGGAGATTCGCTATTGATTACCGTAAATTAAACTCCATAACTAAATATCCGGTATATCCGTTACCGATCATTGAAGAAATTCTAAGGAACATAAAATCAACCAAATTTATGACGACATTAGAATTAACGACTGGTTATTTTCAAATAGGGGTTAGGCCTGAGGACGTGCCTAAGACTGCTTTTATAACCAAGTCTGGCACTTATGCATTTTTGCATATGCCGTTTGGCCTTTCAGGGGCCCCGGCAACATTTCAGCGATGCATGGACATTGTGTTAAGACCTGTTCTTGGAAAGTCCACATTTATCTATTTAGACGATATCATTATTACTAGTGATAATCTCGACCAACATGTACAGGATTTAAGACAGGTGTTTTCTTTATTAAATGAGACCGGTCTAAAAGTTAATGTCGAAAAGTGCAAATTTGCAGCCCCTGAATTAAAATATTTAGGTTACAAAATATTTAAAAAAGGAATCGAGACACACGAATCAAAAATAATCGCTGTACAAAAGTATCCGACTCCAAACACGGCAAAGAAGCTCTCTTCTTTACTAGGACTTTGTTCATATTATAGGTCCTTTATAAAAGATTTTGCAGCTATCGCGGAGCCATTGTTAAAATTAAAAAGAAAAAAGGCAAGATTCTCGTGGACGCCCGAAGCCAATAGTGCTTTCGAAAAATTAAAACAAGCATTAACGCAAGCCCTGAAATTCTCATCCTGAAAAGGATGAGAATTTAGAAATTTCAGCGGATGCTTCGGATTATGCGGTAGGAGCGGTACTTTCGCAAAATCAGCAGCACGTGGCATTTTTTAGCCGAACTTTAAATCAAACACAAAGAAACTATTCCGCGACCGAGAGAGAGGCACTTGCAGTTCTGTTAGCAGTGCAAAAGTTCCGAGTCTATTTTGGAAAGGCGCCGATAACAGTGTATTCTGATCATGCGGCGGTAACGAGATTGTACTCAGGGAAAAATTTATCCCCAAGGTTAATGAGATGGGCACTCAAGCTGCAAGAATATAATCTGGTAATCAAGCATACCCCCGGAAAGGAAAATATCGTAGCAGATGCCCTATCAAGAATTAAAATAGACGAACAAGGTAATACCGTAAAAGTTGCAATGCTTACAGCATGTACAATAAATTCCCGAGAAACTGTAATAACCGAACTGGGTAAGGATCCTGAGTTTGGAAGCATTTATGAGTATTTGAAGGATCCTGAAAATTTTAGCCACCAAGATATTGTGGCGATAAGAAATAGGGCGGCCCATTACGAACTAATAGATGGTCTATTATTTTATACAAAAACTACGAATTCCAACAACGAATTTCGACCTGTTATCCCAGCTAGTCTTAGATTAAATATCCTGCAGGAGCTCCATGACAGCCCTTTAGCTTCTCATGCTGGTATTCGAAAAACTATCCAACGCGTACGCGAGGCAGTCTACTTTCGTGAACTGCAAAAGTTAACAAGGGCGTATGTCCAGTCCTGCCCAACATGTCAAGCAGTTAATTATATTAATTTCCGCCCGGCCGGGTTTCTAAATAGTATTAAATCCGAATTTCCAAATGAAATAATTGGCATCGATTTATTGGGCCCTTTCCCAAAAAGTCAGTTAAATAAAAGTCGCTATCTCCTTGTTATGGTTGATCATTTTAGTAAATGGACCGAAATTGTTCCCTTAAAACGAGCCTCCGCGAAATTAGTTACTGATTCTATTTTAAATAAATATATTTTAAAATACGGGGCGCCTCTAAAAGTTAAATCGGATAATGGTCCTCAATTTGTAAGTAATTTATTTGAAGACATGTGCCAAAAACTGGGCATACGTCATTTAAAAATGGTCCCGTATCGGCCGCAATCAAATATAGCGGAACGGGTCAATAGAAATATAGTGAAAATTATCCGTAGTTATGTTAAAAATTTTCATAAAAGCTGGGATAACTATGTCAATGAATTTGCTTTCGCCCTTAGGACCGCAAAACATGATACAACGGGCAAAACTCCTGCTGAGTTATTTTTAGGCAGAAAGATTATAAATTATTTTATGTGCAACAAAGAGCCCCAGAATTTAAAATGGGTGATATAGAAAAACTAATTAAGGAAGCAAGGAAGAATACGGAAGTAGCACAAAGAAAACGGAAGCTCTATTATGATTTGAAACGACGGGGAGTAACTTATAAAGTAGGGGATGAAGTTTTAAAAATTAAGCATTCACTTTCTTCAGCACCAGAAGATAAAACTGCCAAATTTTTTCCACGATTTGAAGGACCATATGTTATAGAAAAAATAACTCACGCTCTAGTAGTGTTAAAAGCCAGAAATGGTGAAACCTGCTCCGCAAACATTGATCAAATCAAACCCTACTTTGATCGTAATAAAATGCAACTATTTTCAGATCTTTTGCAGGATCCGGCACGGCAGACACCGCAGGCACAAGCTCCAGAGGTGGAAAAACGACAAGTACAAGGGCAAGCCATTAAGAGGCAGGAACAAGTGAAAAGAAAATTTCCCCGCGGAAAAATTGAAGGTAGCAAGAAAAAGAAGCCGTTCCACCGTCCAGAAAAGAGAGTTCACGAACACCCCCAGAATGAAGAAGGGAGAAGGACGACGTATGTGAAGAGAACCAGGAGAAATGACGGCAACTATAACCCGGCTCTAAAACGGAAGATCTACTCATCCGACAGGACTCTCCGCAGTAAATGTCGCCGAACTGCGGAAGGGCCATCAGCGGCGGAGGAAAAGTTACAAGGAAAATTTGAACGGCCAGCAACGAGGTCCAAGCAGGAACGCGAAAGAAGTCTCCCGGTTCCGCCAAGACCAGCTGCCATCAAACGGCCAAGACCACAAGCAGAGGAGAAAAAGAAGGTATTCAAGGGTGACCGAACTGGTGAAAAAAGGAAGCTTCCAGAGGAAGGCACTGAAGGGCGAGCCCGTACAAGAAGGAGGATAAATCAAACTACTATCTGCAATACCTTTAAAGACTGGGCCCAGAAAAGGATGTCCGAATATCACAAAGATAAGTAAAATTTTATGTTACTTTGCAAACTTAAGTTAATCTTTCATTCTTACTGCAAGTGGCAGATTTCAAGAAGTTTTACCTCATGCGAGGTCTACCTTTATCGCCAAAAGGGCGAGAAATCAGTTGTTACCGATTTTGATATTAAGTTTTTCAATTACTCGCGCGTAAAACTAAAGTTGATGTATAATAGCGTTGTGTAAAGACTTAAATATTGTAAAAAGTTATTGTATAAATTTTATTTAAAACATTCTAGCAAGAAAGAAGTTTAGTCTGAAAGACTTTTTGAAATGTAGTATTTCAATGTAGAAAGAATTGGCACTTGCTTTGAAAAGAATAGAAGTTAACAATGTACTACTAATGTATGTTTTCAAATGTGTAAAATTAACGTCATGTTGATATGTTCTTATATACAATGTGAACTGTTATTTTAAATGTTAAGAAATACCGTGATATGGTAAAAGTGAATGTTAAAATTTTTATTCGTGTGACTGTAAAATGACTAAAGCATGGCGAATATGTGTTAAAGGTTGAATGATGTAGTTAGGCTCTCTGACGCTACACTTTAGAGTTAGCCACTTTTAGAATAGTACCTCAGGGTTTAGAGTTGAAATTAGGGTGTGTTAAGAGGTCTTGTTATGTTGAATTTTAACACGTTAGTGTTTTGATTGTAGGAGGAAGTGTAGAACACGTAGACAGAAACACATTCGTGTTTGGTGTTCTTTTACAACACATGTCAGAGAGCACGGGGAGAGATAATTAAAATAGTCATGAATGAAATAAGAATGTTAAGTGAAATATAATTATACATGTTACTTGCCATTTCATTGTGTAACATTTCATTAAACTAGTTTTCCTTACAGATCTCTGGAAGGAACCCGATTTGAATAAGAGCTCCTGTTTGGATGCAGTACAGATGAAAAAAAATTTGTGTATCCTGGGAGCTGCTTTTGTAAAAACAAATTTCTTCCTTTTAAATTTTTAGTTTCTAGCGAAAAATATTTGTAAAAGATTGGCCTCGCGTTAGATTCTAGAGCTAAAAGTTTTCAACAAGGTCGTTTTAGACCTCAGTTTCAAACTAATTAACTCTGGCGGGAAGTATGTAAGGATCTTAAGTTTTACTAACGTTTATTTTATTTTAAATCTTTACTATCACTTCTTATTTTCTACTTCCGGCCAGAATTATAAGCGTTAAAGTTTTTATGCAAAGTTTGTCTGGCGAACGCCAAGTATTTAAGTTGTGGCTTTTTGCCAAGCGAGAGAGATTAAGCAGTGAGTCGAAGCAGGTCGCTTACCTTAGAAGTTACGCAGTTGCTGTTTGCCTTCCAGGCCAGAGGTTTTAATCCTCTTGATAAAATTAAACCTATTGTAGTGTTCACAGTTCTCTGTACTACATACGCTTCCTGTTATTATAAGGCCAATCTTCCACGTTTCTTATTCTAAAGTTAAATTAGAGTTTAGTTTTATTTTTATACTTTTACGTTTTGACCCCAAGTAGCGGGTCGGTGTATTCCGAAGTACGGAAGTCATTGTAAATAGAGAAAAGTAAAGGGTTTTGTATACCCTTCTTGTGTATCCTGTTTACTTCCCACAGTTTTGAACATACATTTAGTAAGCTCTCTGTTCCGAGTCAGGTCCTTGCATGTTCCCGAAGAAGGTGAGAAGGAACATTGACCCTGATAATGTTACCCTAGTCAGAAAACTTCTGGCTCAAAGACTGGAAAGTAGACTCTTCTGGACGCCACCCTGCGACCTGCTCCATCCTGCGTCGGGTAATAAAACCGAAACTGATGGAACGTTAACATCCCGTTTGGTAGTGCCGCCTACCGTCACACGGCATATGTGGCAGATGTTATTGATCCCTTCATATTCGAATTATATATCTGAGGAAATACCATTTTCCTTTGCACTTTAAAACTAACGAACTGCATTTTCCCTCTGAGGACATAACGCTTTTCGGAATTAAAAACAAAGTAATTAAATCTCTCCACCAAATAATAGCTGCTGTTTTATGCTCAAGACAATATTACACTACCAGCATCCTAAGAACTGTACTAGTGCCACAGGTATACTAATAGTGAATTCTTCGGTGCCAGTAAAAATAACAAATATTGTTAAAGAAAGTTCGCAGTAGGGATAAATACTAATGCCTTCTTAATAATTAAGGTATATTAAGTTTTCTTTTAACTCACTCTTTTTCTTAACAACCTCTTTATTTAGTCTTTTCAGTCAAAGATATTACTCCTAGTAGATTTTAGTTTCTGTTGTGAGTACTTTCTCAAAATTGTCCCAGTTTGAGCAAAAGGTATTAAGATAAGCCTATATGTATATATAATAAAACTATTATATATATATATATGTTCTGAAAGATGTACTTAAAGTCATAGCTGGTTCAACATTTCTTTATTTTTTAAAAGCACGGTTAAATCTGCTCAACCATTCTTGAACAACAACAGCTGTACCTTTAGAATTTTTATGGCATATAAAGTAAGAAAAACAAGCGGTAGATTACATGTTATCAGGACAATAATCAAGAGAAAAGGAGTAAATTACAACATGAGTGTCAGTAAAATTACAGTTTTAATATATTTCTATTGGTTAATTAAATTTTGTTCCACAATGTTTAATACCATTTTAGTTAAAACAATTTTTGCGCTATGTAAGATTATGTATCATAAGCATTATATGAGAATCTTATGACAGAAATTCATTTTTAAATGACACATTTGAGAGATATACTATAAACATGTTACTACTTACAGGATAGAAATGGTAAATAATCAAGTTAAGTGGCAATTGCACATTAAAGCTGCGATTGTACTTTCGAATAATTTATCTTATATTTTACCGATATATATTGTATGTATATAAAGAATTCCTATTTATTCTATTTTTATTTCACTGATGCCTTATAGAATTCCGTAATAAAAGTCTGTTAACAGAAAGCTTTTGTTGTGTATTCAAATCTTTTGCAGCACTTCTAGAAGACTAGCACTTAAGATGTTAGTGCTCCTATTTTTGTTTTTTTAAACCAAAAGTCTTATCATCCTTCTTAATTCATAATAATTCGAAAAGCATACCTACGAGTATTTCGTACTTCCTCGATCTACAGGCTAAGTGAAAATAAAAACTTTGGGCTTTATTTCTTCAGTCATTGATCTTAGTTACTTATAATGTAAGTTTCGAATGGCAGAGTTTCTTAAAACGTTAAAAAGTGGAATTTTATGAAATCAGCTTCATCACTATAGACAAAAAATGTTCCTTTTAATGAAAAAAAAAGCAAAGCCAATCTGAAAATTCAGGTTACAGTTTAACACTTCGAATGGTTTACATTCATGTTTTAAAGATATGAAAAATATTTTTAAAAAGTAAAATTAAAGAAATGGAGATTCCAGTTTTGCTTCTGAAAATTTCAAGCTTATCGATTAAGATACTCCCACTATTTTAAAATAATTTAAAATAGTAAATAATTAAGATCTTACTCATTCACATTTTTACTCTGTTGAAAACTTATAATGGTATTTTATTTTTAGAAACATTTTTGCGTCCACAGTATTTGGATTGTATTCTGTACCTTATTTTGTAATTCGAAGTACCATTCCAGGAACAATATTTGAAGAATAGAAGCCATAGCAATCCTTTCTATTCTCCTCTGTGTATCTATAACAGGCTAACCTTCTATATCACTGAGACTTTCCATTGTCAGAAAGTCTGATTTCCGTCTGGGCACTCTCCGTACTCATCAGCAATAGAATCATGTTCACATACAAAACGACAAATTTAAAGGAATACCTTCCTTTCTTCATAAACTCGGTAAGATTTCTTCTTTCCTTTGCATTAATCAACGTTTTCTAAAAAGGCTTCTATTACGTAGCACTACACATTCACTATATTTGCCCACATTTCTAAAAGAAATCACTCTATTCTTATCCTCGTTGAAGTGTAATGTGCTTGGAAATAGTTCATTTGATTTGAAGATTTGAAGTATTTTAAAAGTATTCTGTGCAAAATTTTCCCAATAAGTATAAGTTTTATGTCTTTAGCTAATTAAAAAATTTATGTGGCTCCTGAAATATTATTGTTAATACTATTTTAGAATTTGCGTTTTCAAGAACAGAGTTTTCGTGCGAAGATTTTAGCTCAGCATGTCAAACGAAACAGATATTTTCAATAAATCGTGCTACTCAAAATCCAAAAACCTTCATAAATATAGACTGACTTATTTAACATTTTTACTGCATGTTTTTGTAGATTAAATTATTTAATACTTTTACTGCATTTTCTTTATTACAATTGTTATTTATTGTAATTGAAATCATATTTTTTTTAAAGTTTTTATACATAAGTAGGCTTTTTATTTATTTTCTCAGAAACTAATTCATTAATTTCAAAACCGATCGCTAGCCCTTTATTCAAAAAATATAATTTCACATTAATTAAATTAAAGATATTCAAGAGGCTACATAGAAATAACAGCGCTCAACTCAAACCTATATTGACGAGACACGCACTATTGTCAAGAATAAAGCAACGCCGAAGACAAACTGCTATCGTAAAATTTCAACTAGTAACGTGGCCTTCAGCAGGTGGGAGATACTCTAACTAAGCAATCTAAATAATTCCTTTAAATGTTAACTTTTCTACCTCATTTGAATTAGCATTCTGACTCAGGAAAAAGGAAAGAGAGAACGACAGTAAAGATACTTAACATAAAATAACTTAAGACACAATAACACGCCGAGAAAATACTAAACTAAATAAAATAACTTGTTAAATAAAATAAATAAATGCCTCAGAAAAATTATTTTTCCAAAAACAATAAAAACACTTTACAATTGTAGAACTTTTCACGCAAAAGTACTCATACATTTCTTCTCAGTATGACAAAGCACAATCGGTCGTTGCCACTTCACTTAGAATGTTGGACACAATTCAATGCAAAGAACATCTAAAAACGACGCTCGCACCGATATCTCTCAATACTCTAAACTCAACTCACAGTACTCTGAGCTAAACTGAAATTCTTCCTGGTTCCACTTTATGCCGAGATTACCCTGCTGAATTTAGACGACGTGTTCCGTCTCCTTGAAGAAGTGTCTTAAAGACGCATGACGATATAGCAATTTCTGAACCGTGAACCCGTACCGGGTAAGGAATTGAAGGCTAAAAGAGGGAGTGACCATCGTCACGTGAGCAAAAGACAGACATCTAGTTGGTCGATAAATACAATACCTGCTGAGAATTTAAAGTTACGTGAGCTGCTTCAAGTCGTCTGATTGAGTGCAAGGTACAAATTCAAAAATAAAGTGCGTAGTACAGAATCAAAATAAAATAAAAGCAAGCAAATTATTTACAGTATTTATAATATTTACATAGGTTCTGAGAAGCCTGTGATATATATTCAGTAGGAATAATTCTCTTTTTATAATATTCAAAATAGATCAATATTTACTTGTGCAAATTGTAGGAAATTTATGAACAGGCAGTCAGATTATGTCGAGAAGTTTTAATCCAACATATGGGCTACGAAAAGTTTTAAATAACGGTCTTCGTAGAGAAGTTCTCACTGAAAAGTCTCAAAATAGCTAAGAGTGTCACAGTAATCCTTCATTGGTTTTTCTCAGATATTTCGCTAGGAATTCAATTTCGTGGTATTCACGGAGACTGGTTTCGCACGTAATGAAGTGCATTAGTCTCTAATTTCAGAAACTGAAATTCTTATATAGTTTATATCTTATTCTTATATAGTTTATATCTTATTCTTATATAGTTTATATCCTGTCTTGTACACTTTTCCTCCATCCGCCGATAAATTTCCAGTACTTTCGCTTTCTCGAAATTGCCGGAAGGCATACGCGGTTATAGTTACATAGGTCGGATACAGTTACAGTTACATACGAACCGGGTAGGTTACAGTTACACAGAGATCGAACCAAAATATCGTCAAATAGTCGCCAAGTTTAATGACGTTTTATGATTTCTGGCCAAATTTGGGAACAAAAATTAGTTGCCAAAACCATCGCCAGCTTGGCGATGACAACCATTTACCTCATTGTTAAAGGGACCCTGTAACCCTGTTTTTCTGGCTATGTGCTTTGCATTTTGATGCCTTTCCAGTTACATTATTCAAAAAATATTACAGGATATATATAATTTCACTAAAATTATTTACATGTATACAAAATTTGTAACAGTATAATACTTATGTATCTTCAACAGGAGGAAAGTTAACTTACCGACGCTACTGCCAGATGCTGTCTGCTGTGTGGGGTTATGCGTTCTTCTGGGCTGCAATGCCACTACTAGGATGGGGAAGGTAAGTTCCTTAATTATTAAAGATAGAGATTCAGTTAAATTTTAGGGGGTGCTGAATTTTTCCGTGTTAATAGTTCTCCCTACGTAATTTTATTATATTTAAGAGTTAAATATTGTGTTTTCTGTGAAAAATAGATGGATCCAATTTTAGTTCTGTAGAATTAATCAGTATAAAATATATTTAGTTTAACTTATTCACTGATATCATATAAAAATGGCTTCTTAATTTAAAACTTCAAGAACTGTATAAAATACGTAATATTTGAACGTTCATTTCTATTTATCTTTCTTTATGATTTTCTCGAAATATCAACGCAAATAATTAGCAGTTTTAAATTCATTCTCAAACGACTGTTAGGACATCCAATAAATAACGCGGTTTTTCAGCTGAACTAAAAGTCGAAGTTGGACGGGTTAAACTACCTGCATCATTTTGTTACAAAAGCAGAAAGTTTAAGTCTTTTTTTTTTTTTTTTTTTTTTTTTTTTTTTTTGTAGAATCTTTAAGGATTTTCAAAATAGGAAACATGAAAAATCAGCATGTCCTCGGTGGGATTCGAACTCCGTATCTTCAGATTGCTAGCCGATTATAATACTTTCCAATTACACGACTAAGACATTCGGTAAGGAAGGAGAAAGTTCCTTACATTCATAGCCTCTCAAATGTCGACTAGAGAAAAAGGCACCCAGTCACCAAATTTAGGTAATGATGAATTGCCGTCTTCCATAAATAAGTTCGGGCGCCACTTATAGAGTCATTAGGTTTATTTCGGAGCAGGAAATATGGAAAATGAGCGATGTCTTCTCCTAGATTCGAACTCTGGATCTCCCGATTAGTAACCAGATATGCTTCCAGTTACACCGCGAAGGCACGAGATAAAGAGAGAGAAAATTCCTTCTTATTACAAGTTTTGAAGAATGCAGTTCGATTTTAACAATTATATTTTCAAAGTGAATGGAAGTGACAAAGAAGTATTTTTGGCATATTTTGCTTTATGAATTCAATTAAATAATTATTAATAAGAATATTACTAATGCCGTATATGAGTATCGGACAAAAAGCATAAACCGGTATCAACAGTGATTCTCATCGTAACTGTTGAAGAACTAGAATAGAATGAATAAAAGTATATTTTAGATTAAAAAATAACTTGATTATTTTTATTTTGAAAAATAGCAAAACAAGTGGTAAAAAATGCATTTTTTATGCGATAAGTCAGTAGTATTTTCAGTAGCATCAGGAAAGATATGTGCTTGTTGTTTTTTTTAATAAAATAAAAGATGTTTTTAAGTAAACATTAGTTAATTAAGTTTAATACCTCAAGGCAAGTATTATTATTTTCACCACGTCAGGAAAATAGCATCTTATAGCGTAACACTTGTTGAAGTCAGGATGCCGTATTTTAGAAGCTCAATTTAACCATTTGAGAGAACTTAATCTGAAAAATATATGTAGCTTTTTATGACAACATGTCTTACCTACAAGCTTGTTGAAAATAATGTCTGTCTGGTTCATTGTGTCTGTCTACTTGTACTACCATACTCCTAATAATATCATGAAGTTTCTCTTCATCTATCCGCAAAGTGGCAACAATAATGTTCCTTTTCAATTCTATAAAGGAGTGCGTATTAGTTATGAATTTATTTTAAGCGTCCTGGCAAAAAAAAACAGTCTTGACTGGTAAAGGATGGAAATCTCAAAGGTCACGATCTTGTTGCCAAAAACATCCTTCAGCATCTTCGTGCTGGAATATGTCGTTTAATATTTCCCACCTTCTTACTGTATCTAGGAATGATGTTCATTCTACTGAATAAGACAATGAATTATCAAACAGTTTCTTGGCATGTCTCAGCATCCATAGTTGTTTCAAAAACCAAATTTCTAATAATTCTTCCCCTGACAGAGCACACACCAGGCAATTATTCTCACAAAATGCAGAGAGTATTGAATAAAAAGACGCGTGTTTTTAAACTCCGCGTTTGGTAATTTTTGCTACAGACTTATGTTCCATGAAACTATGCATGATTTTTCAAAACAAAACAATTCATCTAAAAGAGAAGCATTACAACGAATAAAATTCTTGCGAAAACAACAACCATAGATGCAAAACACGCGACTGTTTTCAATATCAGCTCCCTACAAAAGATTTAGGGAATATCTTTCTTTTTCTGAAAACATCAATCTACCATTAGAGAGATTTATCAACCTCCTACATATAATAGAATCGGAATATTAATCGGAGTATCATTGCAAGTGAAATATGCAAAAATTTGTATGAGCTTAAATATTCTGTGTAACGCATATTTTAGATTACATAAACCTTGTAAAGTTTAATGTTTGCTTATGGAAGTTTGGTTTTAAACTGAAAACCATATATTTCACATTGCTAAGATGCAAATTTGGGCAGAATTTCATATATAAAGATGGAATTTCGAACACCAGATTTTAAATTTAAATTTGAATTATTTTTTATATAATTCTTTACGGTAAAGGTATACTGTTTTTCTCTATAAATTTAAACATTGCTAAAATCTTGGGTCATGTAGACTGATTTAGAAACGTGAATTAATTTTTTTCAAAATTTATTCTTTTTATGTATTTTATGTCATTAATTGTTCTATTGGTTAGAAATTATATAATAAAACGAACTAAAATCTTACTGTGAAACACGTAGAAGCAGATTTCTAAGCTGACTTTTATAGTCTGCTTCTTTAACCATAAGGGTTACATGAATTGTGCAGATCTAAAAAAGCAGTTCATCAACACATATTACGTAGCCCCAAGACGCTCCTCTTTTTAGTATTTGAAGCATAATTTTATTTAAGGAAATTGGAGTAGATTTGCTTTTCATCCCAGTTTCTTTGTCAAGATCTTCAGAAATTTGCTTAAAAAAAAGCTTTTTTTTTTAATTTAGATATTAGCTTGATCAGTTTAAATTTTCTTGATTTCTTATGATTAGATTTTAAACGTTTTATTTTAGCTTCATCTGAATGAATCTGATCTGAATGAATATTTTCATTCTGATTGAGGAACTCAAGAAGAAAGAACGGAAATGTTTGGAAATACGAATAATGATATGTATAAAGAAATCGAATTAAATGTTATTAAAGATAAATGAAAGAATAATTAAAGTGTCAACTATAAATTTTGTGGGTTTTTTGTAACCTTTGATTTAAAAATTAGTTAACGTGCTGGAAAATTGACATACTTCTAAAGAACATGCTAAGAATACATAGCGTATTTGCATGCTAAGGTTGTGGATAATATTTCCTGCATCTTAAGAAGCTAATATCTGTGCTTTAGATTATGAGTATATATATTAGCAAGACTTCTGATTGTGGCCCGATATTGTGCCAGATTGATAATAGCGCAATTGGTGTAAGACTTATGTTTCCTCGGACTACGAGTATATTTCCTCGGACTACTAGGATTGCTTACTCTCTGCCACCCTGCAGACTTCTATATAGAAGCAAACTGTAATCCTCCCCATGCATTACAATCCTCAGCCGTCTATACTGATGGCTCCAAAGGAGAGATCGGGACTGGCAGAGTCTGGTGTACACCAGACGATGACCTCATAACCCACTCTTGGGCTAAGAAGCTTGATCCCAGTAACTCAGTGTTCAGGCAGAACTTACAAGCCGAAAAGCAGCTCTGGACTTTACTGCTAGCAATGCAAGGTATAAAGTAATTTACACAGACTCAATGTCAAGCTTGTAGGTCATCCGGTCACCCAGTATGGCTGCAGTAGACATTCCATAGTTAGAGACATACAAAAACTATTAATTTCGATTCCTGCAAGTCTGAGGCCCAAGCTTCAATGGGTTCCAGCCCATACGGGGAATCAAAGGAAACTAAGCAGCAGATGTAATTGCGAAAAGCACAGCTAATGAACCCCATGGGAGTAGCATTAGTGTGCTCCTTCAGCATTCATATCTGAAAACCACTCTAAAATGTAAATTAATGAAACAATGGCAAAACTACTAGGATTTGAGCACCACAGGCAGAAGACTGTATAATTTTCATTCAAAAGTAAACCATAATTTAAATAGCAGCTCCTCGCACCTCACACAGTATCTGACAGATAATAACCCATATATATTTTATCTTCACAGATTTCTCCTAGGAGACAGTGACTAATGTATTTGTGGCAGTACTGGTGACCCAGATCACAATCTGTTTGACTGCTCGCACACAATCAATTCACATTTAAAAAGACCAACTGCAATCAATATGCCAGCATGGTTTAAAAACACAACCAAAAATAAATATCCATTCACCTGCATTAGAGACTGCACTACCATAGCTAAAAGCATTGCTTACAGCCTGCAATGAGTTCTTTTCTTGGACACCGTGCGGTCAGCAGCCTGTTCTGTATATATATATATATTAATTTACTTAATAGTCAGTGAGGAATAGCAATTTTAGAAGATTGAGACGTCCGTCCTTCACGGCGCGGGGCTGGAACTTGGAGAGGCGGAGGTGTGTCTACGCCTTTTAGTAGGAGGATATATGCCGTAGTCTTGGGCCACGTTTTTGTGAACATGGAATACCAGGATCGTAGACAGGAAGCTGTTGAAGTGCTCGGTTATCAGACTCTTCAATTTTGAGGAACATATTTTGACTAAGTGTTTTAATAACAACATCAATTGGTTTAATATTGTTACTTTTTTTTTACGCCAGTTGTTACGTTGTTTTCTTCCTTCACGTTCGTACGGGGTTCGTAGATTTGGAATGAATAACGACGACATTTCATGAAGTATCGAAACACTCTTTATTCAGCCAGCTCCAGTAACACTTTTTACAGTCGTCGAAGGACAGCTCCAGTGACACGTTTACAGTCGTCGAAGATCTACTATAAACACTCTGACACGATCAGCGACACAGCATCCAGGTTATCAGGCTATCACGGGAGACAGCTTCACAGCAAAGCACTAGAGTATAGCTTTCGACTGTGCTTGGTCGTTCTCGGAACTCCACGTACTCTCGAGACTCTCCACGCTACAATAGCGATGCACTCGATGACACTCAGAGCACAGCTCCCCACTCTTCGGTTCAGTCGTTTCCGGAGCTCAACACACTCTCTCGACGATGCACTAGCCGCGATATACTAACAGACTCCGGTGCACTCGACGACCCACTCGGCACACGCTGCCCGGCTGTCACCTCTATCGACCCCGCTTTGATTGACTCGCTAGACGAGACACCAACTCGATACTGACTATCTCTCACTCTAGACGAGGCACACACACACTAACTGCGGACCAGCAGGGTTTATATAGCTTTCGGGTTGTGTTCGAGAACATTCTGGGCTAAACCGGTAAGAATTCGTTCCAGAAGGTTCTCCTGGTGTCAGAAGTGGGATCAAGTGTAGTCGTTATTCACTCCGAATCTACGAACCCCGTACGAACGTTATCAGGTTCAATGTTTCTTCTAACCTTCTTCGGAAACATACAATGACCTGACTAGAACAGAGAGCTTACTAAAGCTATGTTCACTAATTGTAGTAAGTAGACAGGATACAGACGAAGGGTATACAAAACCCTTTATTTTTTTCTTTATATACAATGACTTCCGTACTTCGGAATACAATGACCCTCCACTCGGGGTCTAACTTAAAAGATATCAAAATAAAACTAAACTCTAATTTAACTTTAGAATAAGATTGGCCTTATAATAACAGAAAGCGTATGTAGCACAGAGACTGTGAACACTACAATACGTTTAATTTATCAAGAGGATTAAAACCTCTGGCCTGGAAGGCAAAGTAGCAACTGCGTAACTTCTAAGGTAAGCGGCCTGCTTCGAACTCACGGCTTCCTCTCTTCTGCTTGGCAAAAAGGCCACACTTAAATACTTGGCGTTCGCCAGACAACTTTGCATAAACTCCTTCACGCTTATAATTCTGGCCGGAAGTAGAAAATAAGAAGTGATAGTAAAGATTTAAAATAAAATAAACGTTAGTAAAACTTAAGATCCTTACATACTTCCCGCCAGAGTTAATTAGTTTGAAACTGAGGTCTAAAACGACCTTGTTGAAAACTTTTAGCTCTAGAAACTAACGCGAGGCCAACCTTTAACAAAAAATGCTTCGCTAGAAACTAGAAAAATTTAAAAGAAAGAAATTTGTTACAATAGCAGCTCCCGGAATATACAACAATCTTTTTTCTTTTTCATCTGTACTGCATCAAAACAGGAGCTTTATTCAATTCTGGTTCCTTCCAGAGATCTTTGTAATATTCAGACATCCTTTTCTGGGCCCAGTCTTTAAAGGTGCTGCAGACCGTAGCTTGGTTGATCCTCCTTCTTGTACGGGCTCGCCCTTCAGTGCTTTCCTCTGGAAGCTTCCGTTTTTCACCACTACGGCCACCCTTGAACATCTTCCTTTTGTGCTCTCCTTGTGGTTTTGGCCGTTTGAAGGCAGCTGGTCTTGGTGGAACCGGGAAACTTCTGTCGTGATCCTGCTTGGACCTCGTTGTTGGCCGTTCAAATTTTTCTTGTACTTTTTCCTCCGCCGCTGATGGCCCTTCCGCAGTTCGGCGACTTTTGCTGCGGAGAGTTCTGTCGGATGAGTCAATCTTCCGTTTCACAGCCGGGTTATAGTTGCCGTCCTTTCTCCCGGTCTTTTCCACATACGTCGTCCTTCTCCCTTCTTCATTCTGGGGGTGTTCGTGAACTCTGTTTTTTGGACGGTGGAACGGCTTCTTTTTCTTTGTACCTTCAATTTTTCCGCGGGGCAATTTTCTTTTCACTTGCTTCTGTCTCTCATTGGCTTGCCCTTGTACTTGTCGTTTTCCCACCTCTGGAACTTGTACCTGCGGTGTCTGCCGTACCGGATCCTGCAAAAGATCTGAAAAGATTTGCATTTTATTACGGTCATAGAATGGTTTTATCTGGTCAATGTTTGCGGAACAGGTTTCACCATTTCTTGCCTTTAATACTACAACAGCGTGAGTTATTTTTTCTATAACATATGGTCCTTCAAAGCGTGGAAAAAATTTGGCAGTTTTATCTTCTGGTGCTGAAGAAAGTGAATGCTTAATTTTTAGTACTTCATCCCCTACTTTATAAGTTACTCCCCGTCGTTTCAAGTCATAATACAATTTTTGTTTTCTTTGTGCTACTTCCGTATTCTTTTTTGCTTCTTTTATTAGTTTTTCTATATCACCCATTTTAAATTCTGGGGCTCTTTGTTGCACATAAAATAGTTTATCTAACGGTGTTATAACCTTTCTGCCTAGAAATAACTCAGCAGGAGTTTTGCCCGTTGTATCATGTTTTGCGGTCCTAAGGGCGAAAGCAAATTCATTGACATAGTTATCCCAGCTTTTATGAAAATTTTTAACATAACTACGGATAATTTTCACTATATTTCTGTTGACCCGTTCCGCTATATTTGATTGCGGCCGATACGGGACCATTTTTAAATGACGTATGCCCAGTTTTTGGCACATGTCTTCAAATATATTACTTACAAATTGAGGACCATTATCCGATATAACTTTTAGGGGCGCCCCGTATTTTAAAATATATTTATTTAAAATAGAATCGGTAACTAATTTCGCGGAGGCTCGTTTTAAGGGAACAATTTCGGTCCATTTACTAAAATGATCAACTATAACAAGGAGATAGCGACTTTTGTTTAACTGACTTTTTGGGAAAGGGCCCAATAAATCGATGCCGATTATTTCATTTGGAAATTCGGATTTAATACTATTTAGAAACCCGGCCGGGCGGAAATTAATATAATTAACGGCTTGACATGTTGGGCAGGACTGGACATACGCCCTTGTTAACTTTTGCAGTTCAGGAAAGTAGACTGCCTCGCGTACGCGTTGAGTAGTTTTTCGAATACCAGCATGAGAAGCTAAAGGGCTGTCATGGAGCTCTTGCAGGATATTTAATCTAAGACTAGCTGGGATAACAGGTCGAAATTCGTTGTTGGAATTCGTAGTTTTTGTGTAGAATGACAGACCATCTATTAGTTCGTAATGGGCCGCCCTATTTCTTATCGCCACAATATCTTGGTCGCTAAAATTTTCAGGATCCTTCAAATACTCATAAATACTTCCAAACTCAGGATCCTTACCCAGTTCGGTTATTACAGTTTCTCGGGAATTTATTGTACACGCTGTCAGCATTGCAACTTTTACGGTATTACCCTGTTCGTCTAATTTAATTCGTGACAGGGCATCTGCTACGATATTTTCCTTTCCGGGGGTATGCTTGATTACCAGATTATATTCTTGCAGCTTGAGTGCCCATCTTATTAACCTTGGGGATAAATTTTTTCCAGAGTACAATCTAGTTACCAACGCATGATCAGAATATACTGTTATCGGCGCCTTTCCAAAATAGACTCGGAACTTTTGCACTGCTAACAGAACTGCAAGTGCCTCTCTCTCGGTCGCGGAATAGTTTCTTTGTGTTTGATTTAAAGTTCGGCTAAAAAATGCCACTGGCTGCTGATTTTGCGAAAGTACCGCTCCTACCGCATAATCCGAAGCATCCGCTGAAATTTCTAAATTTTCATCCTTTTCAGGAAATTTCAACACAGGGGCTTGCGTTAATGCTTGTTTTAATTTTTCGAAAGCACTATTGGCTTCGGCCGTCCACGAGAACCTTGCCTTTTTCCTTTTTAATTTTAACAATGGCTCAGCGATAGCCGCAAAATCTTTTATAAAGGACCTATAATATGAACAAAGTCCTAGAAAAGAAGAGAGCTTCTTTGCCGTGTTTGGAGTCGGATACTTTTGTACAGCGATTATTTTTGATTCATCTGTCTCGATCCCTTTTTGCGATATTTTGTAACCTAAATATTTTAATTCAGGGGCTGCAAATTTGCACTTTTCGACATTAACTTTTAGACCGGTCTCATTTAATAAAGAAAACACCTGTCTTAAATCCTGTACATGTTGGTCTAGATTATCACTAGTAATAATGATATCGTCTAAATAGATAAATGTGGACTTTCCGAGAACAGGTCTTAACACAATGTCCATGTATCGCTGAAATGTTGCTGGGGCGCCTGAAAGGCCAAACGGCATTCGCAAAAATGCATAAGTGCCAGACTTGGTTATAAAAGCAGTCTTAGGCACGTCCTCAGGCCTGATCCCTATTTGAAAATAACCATTCGTTAAGTCTAAAGTTGTCATAAATTTGGTTGATTTTATGTTCCTTAAAATTTCTTCTATAATCGGTAACGGATATACCGGATATTTCGTTATGGAATTTAATTTACGGTAATCAATAGCGAATCTCCACCTTTTTGGATGCTCCAAAGGATAATCATTATTTTTCTTACATAAAACCACCGGACTAGCATAACTACTTGAGATAGGCGTTACGATCTTTTTACGTAGCATATCGGTAATATGCCATTCTATAATTTTTTCCTTATTCTTATCATACCGGTATGGTTTTTGACGAACCGGCAATGCATCTCCTGTGTCAATACTATGGTTAGTAACCTGGGTAAATCCTGGAATATCACTAAATAAGGAAGCAAATTCACTTACCACTTGTCGGATTCTATCTTGCTCGTCATTAGGCAGGTGGTCGAGATTTACCCTTGGCGGTTCAACCTTTTCTACACGCACTGGTTTCATCGTCAGCTTAAGAGACGCTTCATTAAAATCCAGTGTAGCTTGTGCGTCTGAAAGAAAGTCTATTCCTAGTATTAAGTGTGCTTGCAAATTCTTTACTATAAAAAACATCACCTTTACTTGTTCGTCCTTGATACGGATGTACAAAGGTACTTTACCTACGCACTTACATTGTTCTCCTTGCGCCGCTAATACTGTTGTATTATCCGAATTATATATGCGGTATTTGCGAAAATACTTTCTAAAAAAGACTTCTGCCACACAGGAACACTGCGCGCCGGTATCCAGGAGTGCGGTGGCCGGGATATTATTTACCAAGACTTCAATCTTCGGAAGAGTTAAATTTTTCACCATTACTGTATTTAACTTGTAGGAAGAGGGGTTTTCGTGGCCTTCGGATTTCCGCACCCTCTCGTCAGCAGAAATCCGTTTTAGTTTAAATTATTTTTCCTTTCGGTGCTTTCCTTCTTTCTCCACTGGCCTTGAGACTTTTTTCCTGGGTTGCTATTGAACTGTCGACGTTCGCCGGCTGTTTTTGAATGCTCGGGTTTCCTTGCCCACTGATTCGCTTTTTCTCCGTAGCCATGTGCTTGAGTTTGCTGTAGTCTTGGCGTACCAAATTGGTTTCGCTGTTGATATTGGCGTCTTCTTTCGACGTCCGCCGTTCTTCTACTTTCAAACTGGATTGCTAGCTCAAATAATTTTTCCAGTGTAGTCGGATTTCTCAATTCAATAAAGTCTTGCACTTGGGGTAGTAACCTCGGCAAAATCACTTGAATTATTTCAGGATCCGGACGGTTTCCATACAAGAGCTTGAAAACGTGAATTTTTCTTAAAATAAAGCTCGAGATGTTTTCTATTCTTTGTTGATATATACTGAAAAGTTCTGTTTCTAATTTCGCACGATCCCTTACAACAGGGAAGGCTTTTAGTAGGGCAGTCTTGAAATTTTCGTAGGTATAGGTGAGACTTCCTGCTTGACCCAAGAGACTTCTGCCGATACATTTGAACCAGTTAAGCGCTTGGCCCCTCAAAGCGCTGGTAGCTAAGGTAACTTTTTGAAACTCGTGCACGGGGTAGAGCATGAAGTGGTCATCCAATTTTTCCAAAAAACTGGTTACCTGTGAGTTTCCATTAAACGTTGCTTCTGGTTTCATCGAAGCGCGCATGGTCTGGACAATATACCCAAATCCTTCCAGGGCGGCAGCTGGCATTTCTGGATTCTGAGCTGTTTCTGCAGGCAGCACAGGTTCTTCTTGAAACTCGGCCATGGTTATTCTTCGTCGGGCGCCACTATCAGGTTCAATGTTTCTTCTAACCTTCTTCGGAAACATACAATGACCTGACTAGAACAGAGAGCTTACTAAAGCTATGTTCACTAATTGTAGTAAGTAGACAGGATACAGACGAAGGGTATACAAAACCCTTTATTTTTTTCTTTATATACAATGACTTCCGTACTTCGGAATACAATGACCCTCCACTCGGGGTCTAACTTAAAAGATATCAAAATAAAACTAAACTCTAATTTAACTTTAGAATAAGATTGGCCTTATAATAACAGAAAGCGTATGTAGCACAGAGACTGTGAACACTACAATACGTTTAATTTATCAAGAGGATTAAAACCTCTGGCCTGGAAGGCAAAGTAGCAACTGCGTAACTTCTAAGGTAAGCGGCCTGCTTCGAACTCACGGCTTCCTCTCTTCTGCTTGGCAAAAAGGCCACACTTAAATACTTGGCGTTCGCCAGACAACTTTGCATAAACTCCTTCACGCTTATAATTCTGGCCGGAAGTAGAAAATAAGAAGTGATAGTAAAGATTTAAAATAAAATAAACGTTAGTAAAACTTAAGATCCTTACAACGTGAAGGAAGAAAATAACAACTGGTGTCAAAAAAACGTAACAATATTAAGGTCTGAACGTACATCGGTACGAACGTACCAGGCTGCACTAAGGACTAACCGATGGGTTTTACTTTGAAAGGCTTGTAATTTTTTATATGAATCTTCATACCTGTATCCCAAATGGTACATGCGTACATAAAAATTGGTCGAATAATTAAAGTATAGAGAAGAGCTTTGTTTCTGATAGACAGATGAATGTTTCGAGCTAATATGTGGCAAAGTTGCGATCTGACGCTCTTCGCTTTATTGGGAGTATTCTCAATGTGAAGATGCCAGAGTAATTTTGAATCAAGTAGCACTCCTAGACGCATATGTCTTTGACCGGGGAATGCAGTCGTCAAAGAATTTTAAATTAAGGGAAGGGTACGGGACTCGGGAGCGTGTGAATATCATGGCAGCACATTTAGCGGCATTAATTTTGATTTTCCAAGTGATGAGCCAGTGCTCAAGGCTTGAGAGATAACTCTGAATGTTGTAGACCAGTTTATCCAAGTTTTTGCGCTTGGAGAGAATGGCCGTATCATCTGCATAAAATGTTAGAGGGACAATAGGTGACTTTGGTATGTCATTAATGAAAATGTTGAACAAAAAGGGCTCTAAAAGACTACCTTGTGGACGCAACTTAGGATTGGATGGGGCGTCGAAATGATAGAATTAACTCGTACTGAGAAAGAACGATTAGTGAGAAACGAGTTAATTATGTGAATAAGTTGAGCCGAAATATCACGTCGCATGAGCTTCATTCCCATATGCCAAGTCCTCAGAAATGCTTTTGCGATGTCAAGTACAATAAGTATTTTGCTACGAAAACCTTCTTGAATGAACTCCACTGTCCTCATAAGACGGTGCGTTGTGCAGCGCTTTGCTCGGTAACCAAATTGTTCGTCAGTAAGGACTTTTTGGCTCCGGAGAAAATCATTCAGGCGTTTAAGTAGCGCAAATTCGTATATCTTAGATAACGAAGACAGGAGGCTGATGGGTCTGTAATTTTGACGATTTGATTGGCATAGGCCAGGTTTTTGAATAGGCACTATAAATGCACGCTTCCAGCTTTGAGGAAAAATAGCAATGCGATAACATAATGTTTATTAACATTAACGTGGGAACATCCCGCCTGTTTCTAATCCAATATATAATGTCTTGAAACATGTTGCCTGTACCCACTACAATAGATAACATCTTCAAAATATGCACCTACACAACTATGTATTTCGCAATGTATATCATGTAATTCAATCCCTTTTGCTTGAGCTAATTTATCGCTGAAAGGTAGGAGTACCATTGATGCCGTCGTCGGTAGCAGTACTTATAGTGCTCACTGGAGTCACATTTTCCATCACGACTCGAGGAATGATGCCAGAATGTTGTTAGTTTTCTAGTTAATGTGTGGGGCTAATACCTGCTTACTTAGGGTAAATATTAGGTGGCCCCCTCACTTCTACATAACATAACATTAGAAAAACGTGTAGCTGGGGGAAAGGTGTTTAATCATGCGAATTAGAAATAGAGTCCAATCCTGGTGCCTTTTTAAGTTTGAGCTTAGCTATATATTCGCTAATTTCGCTCAATGTCGTTTATTGTAAATCCCTTCTACATGGAGAGTCGAGAAATTCTTCAACTTCATGTTGGAAGGAGCTTAGGGTATTAGTAAAAATTCCTTCGTTATGAGGTGTGAATTGAGTTTGGAGGCTGTCAGCTAAAATTTCAACTTTCTCCGTGTCTGTATGGGCCATCACTGCGTCCTTTTCTAAGGAAGGAATGTGAGACTTTTGTTTGCGTAGTTTGGAAAAAACACGCCAAAGGCTGTTATCTGAGGTAGTTAAGGACTGAATGTGTTCGGTACATCGTGAATGGCTGTCTGGTCACAGGATGCCTTGATCCCATTCTGGAAAGAATGAAGTTTTAATTTTAAGTCAGTACTCCGAGTTCTTTGCCTTCGTATTTTATTCTTTTCTCAAATTTTGTTTTTAATCTTAGTTGGAAATATAGAAATTTTGCGGCGAAGGGTGGGTGTGGATACTTCTTTCAAAGTATCTGTTAAGGTAGAAATTAATTCATCAACTGCCTTATCAATATCATCACTGGATTTAATTTTTTCAAGGGATTTCAAGGCAGAGTAAACTTTTACTAATATAGTTTAAATTGAAAATTGTCCCAGTTTGTTGAGACGATTGGAGAATTTTGATTAAATGAATTACAGTTAAAGTCGGTGAGTACGGGGTTGTGGTCTGAGGATAGACAACTTTCCACAGTCATTTAATAGTCAAATGGAATATTCCGAAAAAGAGCGAGATCAATAAATAAAGAGGCTCCCCTTACGTCAGTCATATCGTGCGGGGGGAATCCGGAGCAATAATTTTAATTTGGGCGCACTGTGGCCGTTTTAAGAGGCCAAGACCAGCAGGGTTGGATCTTCTGCAACGCCAATACTGAGACAATTTAGATCACCAGCAATAATGATACTGTTAGAAATGATGACCAGCTTATTAAAATCTTCCACCTGGAATTTGTCACCTTTTCGATTAGTGGTGGAAGATAGGCAAAAATCAAAACTAGGGAAGGTGGATTTTGAATAAACATTTCGGTAATCGTCGCCTTGAGTTTGCAGAGACTCGGGGTGTCTATTCTTCGGTGAGAAATATGATTTTTTATAAAAACCATCATGATACAAAGCACGAGAATCCGGTACTTGTCTGCCGTTATGAATAAAAATTGAAATTTGCAAGCCTGGGAACTCTCCCTGGCTGGAGCTTAGTCTCTTGAAGGAAAATAATGTCAAAGCCCTTCTCTTTGACATAGTCACGAAACTCGTGGATTTTGTTCATAATACCTTTGGCATTCCGGGTGCATAATTTTAAAATATAATAGTCAAACCTTTTAAATTAGTGAAATTTAGTGAATGGGGAATCAGAAAATTGGAGAGCTACATAGCTCTCAAAAATATAGTAAGCTGCAGCAGCACCAGATACAGCCATCCGCAGCTGTGGCAGAGCGTTTTTGAACGCTAAAAGTAACTTGCTGTGGTCAGTGCCAGACTGCTTTAAAATCTGAATAATTGCCAAAAGGATTTCGGTGCAATTTTGGGTCATATAGGCTCCTTGAAGGACCGAAACACTTGAAAAACTAAGGGAAGCAACCTGTTGCATACCCGTTAAAACACTACAGTACAAAACTCCGGGTCTAACGTTACTAGCATTGAATATGGGCGCAGCCGGACAAGATATATTATTTTTTGTGAGATGGACCAACGGCGGGTCGATTATTGGGTTTAGCTGCAGAGTTCTTAGATTTTGGAAATTTTGCACAGAAACGCCAGTTCGAAGCTTGGTCTCCAGAGCAGTTCGCACACTTCATAGGTTCT
This sequence comes from Stegodyphus dumicola, assembly GCF_044657685.1. Taxonomy (NCBI): domain Eukaryota; kingdom Metazoa; phylum Arthropoda; class Arachnida; order Araneae; family Eresidae; genus Stegodyphus; species Stegodyphus dumicola. Next base: position 107,555,575 of record NC_140777.1, read on the forward strand.
TCGAATTGTTAAATGAGCTGAAATGATCTCTCTCTGGCTTTTTATAGATTTCAACCGCCTGCGACATATCTTTCTAGTACTTTCTGCTTCTCGAGATTTCTGGAAAGTAAAAGGAGTGTGGAATTACGGTTACAGCTAACGTAATGGTCAATTACATTTTTTTCAATTTAAATACAAATTAGGAAGATATGCATTTACTCAATGTTAAATGCACGTGTTCCCTGTATTTTTACTTTTTCGCCTTAGCTGTCTCTCCAAACTTGTCTCGCGCTGCGCTGCACGAGAAAATACATTTTAATTATAATTGCACTTTATCTATCTAAATGCAAAATTTGTAACAATATGTTGTCGTAAACTGTAATTCAATAGGACTTCTTAAATTTATTTTGAACAAACTGAATCTGAATTTAAATTCTGCTTTCTTTAAATTCTGATTATTTCTTTAAATTCTGATTTGAGAAGACTATCATTAATGAAATTCTAAAATATTAATAACGTAACAGTTTTTAAGAATTACAAAAATCTTTGTCTTCCTTTTCTTTGTTTTTGTCCTTCAGATTGGTTATTTTACTACACGAACTTCAGAGAAGCCCATGCGTCCTTCTTTGTCATAAAGAATGCATTGATGCCTGAAGCAAAAGATGAATGAGTGCCGTTGCTATGGATATAGCGACAGCACTTTCGAAATTTTCGCTTTGGTCAGATGATTTTATCTTCTACTAGTTCTTTTGTTGCTTCAGGAATGAGTTTAATCACAACTTTAAAATGCATTTCTCAAAAAAAAAAAAAAAAAAAAAAAGGCCATGTGTCTTTTTTTATTTATTATAGAAGGCGCTTTCATACACGTGAGTTATGCAATGCAGTTCTGAATCAATCACGTGATAGATGAATAAGTTTAAAGGATAAAAAATTAGTTTGTTGACTCTTTTCTGTCTTCTTTTTTATCCCAAAGATAATTGTCGTATAAATTTCAAGAATATCATAGACAGATACTGAAGAAAATGTACTTATGAAAATACATTTTAATACATTTTAATTTTTACTAACAATATTTTGCAGTTTTAAAGATTTTTGAAGCGTAGCAATATAAAATACAGAAAATTGCCATGCACACTACTTTGATGATTTAACCACAAAGAAAATACTTAATGATTACTATACAGAGAGCCCAAAATAATAGCTTTTATAAAAATATGAAGCTGTTCCGTACTTGCAAATAAGTGTAACTATGTAACCAGATGATGTATTCCTTGAGACTCTAGAGATGCATTCCATTCCTTCTTTCTGATTTTGGCTTTCACTTTTCCTCCCAGTTTCTTGAAGATGGACAGCACCTGAACGACTCATTGAACTAAATACCTGAAATAGTATTTGAAGACATTAATCTCGAAAAAGAAAAAACGAACTTAGGTTTTTCGAAGTCAGAAGAACATTTATCAAAGTATGCTAAGGCTTTTCTTACATATATAATCGAAAATGTAGTGCTTGCTACATTCGAGACTGTAATGGTCATGTATGAGTAGGCCATCCGATCTTGGGTAAAACCAAAATATGGAAGCATAGAATGATAAGCGAGTATTCGGTATTTGTTAATCATGTTTTCAAAGATACCACACTGTAAAAAAAAATTCGCTCTTTACAGGCAAAAGTTTTGTAAAGTTACAGAAATCAAAAAGTTACAGAAGAATTTCCTGTAATGGTAACAGGTTGAAAGCAAACTGTAGCGGTAACAGCAGATTTGCTTGTAACATTACAGATAATGTTTCAGTAGCCGCGCGGAAGAATCACGTGACTGACTGGAAATTAGCCAATCAGGAGAAAAGTGTTTGAAAGCTAGTTGCAGAAAAAAACATGGCTGAATGCATGTTGGTTGTATAGCGCAGGTAAGTAAGAAAATGTTTACAATTACTACTTGAAATATTTTTTGTTCATTTTATGCAGATTATTCTCATGCACTTTGCACTGTTATATGTAGTGAGTAAGTATTTAAACGTTTAAGCTTTGCGATTAATTAATATCAGTGTTCGTAATGTCTAATGAGTTGAAAGAGTGCAAAATATTTATTCCAAATGCAGATCTAATAGTAGTATTTTGTCATTGTGCATCCGATAAATTACGCCTTCAACTGCCCTTATTATTATTTAAAACTAATTATTCCAAAATTTAATCACTGTTTGTGGTATATAATTGAAATGGTAATGTGGTTGTTGAAAACAAAACTAATCATTTTAGCGTTCTTTTCCAATCGTCTGACCAAAGAACGTTTGACATCTTTTTCCCGGCAGGCCTTGCGAGAAACGTTTATATAAACATTTAGAATTCTGAATGTAATGTATATATTTTTTTGCTTACTAGGTTTAGTTTATTCTTTTTCTAGGATTATCTAATTAGTTATACCTGGTTTATAATTCAGTCTAATATGTTTATGTACGAGTGTGTTATGAAGTAAAATGACAAAAACTTGAACAATGCGGTCGAGAATCTCGTTTATTCCTTTAGTGTAATAATATTTTTTTCAGTGGTATTAATTTCTTACGAAAATATTATAATTCCAAAATGAAGTAATTATATTGATTAAAAATATGCCGTATCATACTTTTCGTAATGTTTTGTTTTACTAACTAGATGCAACTTAATTATTCCATATATTTTAATATACCAATATCAACAGGGGAAAAATGGAAATGACCTAAAATATTTTTCTAACAATTCGTTAAACTAATTATAAAACAAAACTAAAATTTTGTGCATTATTTCCAAAAATATCATTTCATTAATATTTTATAAATGACAACATATATTGTATATATAACTACCATTGCATACTTATAAGTTTTTAAACATTTAATGTAGAATTTATGTTGATTTTATTTTGCCCAGTTTTAATACAGTTTTGAAGTATGATAGTCTTGTTACTAGGATAGCATGAATCTGCTAATACAAGTTTAATACATTTCTTGACAAATGTTTCTCTTATTCATGTAATATAATATATAAATCATAAAATAAGTTTTCTTAAAAATAAATTATTATTGTTTATTGGAATTTAAAACAATTCTGTATCTGTATGTTGTATTAAAAATAAAATAATAATGAATTTTTAATGAAGCATTGATTTTAGCATTAACAATATATATATATATATATACACATGAATAAATGGAAATGCAAGCTACTTTTCCTTACAAAACCGCCTATGAATATATACTTTCCTTTAGGCTGATAGCCTTTGCATGCTTTGCCATATTCTATCAATCCAAATGATGCAAATATGCAGAAAATTTTACTTTCTTTGAAAGTTAATACCGGAAATAAAATTCAGTGCATTAGTAAACTACATTAGTTCTCTTATAGCTTGGCATTTAATTGCCCAATGATTTACTAGTCCAAACTAAGGCAGAATTCAGATATCGTTCAAATAAAAGAAAATTAATAAGGTCTGATTTTTAGACCTATATATGAAGATTTATTTTTTTTTTAAATATTATTTTAAGTCAACCAAATTAATTTCAAATTTAAGTAAGTATTCATGCCTTTCAGTAGCATTATTTTTGATATCTTAAATTAAATAATTGAATGCAATATTTCTTGTTAATAAAAGAAAAGCAATGTTATGAAAGACTAGCGAAGCAGATTTGCAAGTTCTAATTACGAAAGATCCCATGCTTTAAGGGGTCATTTTTAAAAATACTTAATTAAAAAAAAATATTTAACGTGAAACTTCCAAACTTCACACATGTGGAATATTAATTCTATATATTTTATCTCATTCTTATTTTATTAATTAATTTCATAGCATTTTGTGTGACACTAGTAGTAATTATTAATTAAATTTTATGCTGTTTCTGATCTATGTTTTGATTTTGTTATTAATTACGTTAGTTTACATAAGATTTAAAATTATGTAAGGTATAAAAACCTTCTGCATCTATTAATATATGCTGAAGTGAATGAAATTATGCCAGTGAAATTTTTTAAAATCAAAAACAAATTTCTGTGGAAAATTAAAGTTATAAATTCTAAATGCAAACGAAGGAGTGAATTTGAAAGTTATCAAATAAGCCAAAGTGTTGGTCATTTTTTCAGTTTTGCAGAAGAATTTTTATACTTTGCAGAATGGGAATATGATGTTTGGTTTTGTTAGTATTAATTATTACAACTGAATTATTGCAACTTACATTGCAACACGTAATTTAACTTAAAATTTATTTGAACTTAATTTTCTAATTTATTTTGATCATGTATATTTCATGTGTCATAAGTCTTTGAAATGAACTTAATTCTATTTATTTACACAATTTTTTTAAAGAAGAAAAAGTCACATTTGTTTTGCTTAGTTGCACACAAAGATACATGTCTATATATAGAGAGAGAAAGAGGAGTTATGTTTACTTCCAGACTATTTTCCTCCTTTTATATTATAGTATGAAAATCAAGGGGGAAATTAAGCAATCAATTTAATTTTGAAGGATGTGATTACGATAAGATCATAACCAATCAAAAATATTCATGAATGAACTACTGGTAACTATCATAGTATTATTATTTAAAAGAAACCTACATTCCAATAAGAACGCTTAGTAACATAACCATTTAAGTTATCTAATAAAAGTAATTTTCATTCCTACTTCCCTATACATTGAATTTCACTCTTAGTATCGCCCACTGCTACTCTGTAGACCTCAAAGCATTTAATGCATCTGGAACTGCAATTTGTGTCTTTTTCTACAGCATGCAAGTTATCACCGTACTGCCACGAGCAACGATCTTCAGAATTATCGTATTGCGTTGCATATTCCACCCAACCCAGCTTTAGAACCAGATTCTGAAAATTAAAAAAATATTTACATAATTTTCCCCCTTTTAATGCATTCAGAAAATGAATATTCCAAGATTTTAAAATGGATTTATCAACATAATGATTGTTTTCGTCATACTAACAAAGGCAAACTTTTGCACACTTAAGGCCCCGTTGAATCTTTCTCTTCTAACTGTTGAATATTATGTCAGCCTAATACAAACAATGATCTATGATAGTGAAAGCAAATACCAACTGCCATTCACTGTGCAATTTTGCCATATCAGCTGAATGTTCACCCTAGCAAGCATCGGACCACAACCTTCTCTAATTATTTATGTATGATCTGAGGCCTAAGGATTTGCAAGAACAACAATGAGAATGACAGAAGTTCAAATTATAAAGAAGAAATGAGATAACTTATTAGATGTTGCAATTATGTGTATTCTTATTGAAATAGAGGTTTCTTTTAAATAAATAATATTGTGATAGTAGTAGTTTATCCATGATTACTTTTCATTTGTTATATTCCTACTGTGACTGTGTCCTTTGGAAATTAAATTATTCGTTTAATTTTTCCCTCTTAATTTTCGGAAGATAAAATTAGTAAAAATAAGTGGGAATATGGCATCAAGAGCATTAGATATCCCCATTTTCTTGAAGCTGTTCACTATTATTGTTTCATCAATGATAGGCCATGCATCCAAAATCCACTAGCAAATCAGTTAGTAAGATGAAAATGACCACTATGCGGACAAAACATTTAGGGTAACTTGTTTTGTGAGCGCCTTAAGGAAGACAAACATTACCTAAATCTTTAAAACATATTCAGAATCCTGTGCTAAAAGAAAGCTAGGGGGAAAATGTTGTCCGAGTCCCAGTGATTCCTTTGGACGAATATGTAATATTGTTTTAGAAATTTAAGGTAATAAATATAATATTTTTCGAATGCTAAAACAGTTCGAGAAATTTATTCAAGTTCTGAATTCTGAATATAAGTATACTGTATATTATATTTAATAACTATGGTGGCTTCATTTATGAAAATATTTGAATATTGGCTGTTTTTGTACAATGAACCTTCTCTAAGCTACGTGATTCCTGAAAATTTTGATCTTTAAATGATAGTGGGCATCCTAGCGAAGTTATGTTTACTAATTAGTTATTTTATGAGGGATGCTGATTAAATTTAAAAAGTGATTGACTGAGGTAGCTTGTCGTAATGAGACGGTTCACTGTAATCCAATTTTTTAAAGAATTTAAGCTGTTCTTAATTAATTAAGATATTATAAAGAAATATGATTAAAAGTGTTATATAAGCACATGTTTAAAACATCTATTAAAATAATTTTTATAAGCTTTTTAAGAGCATGATTAGGATTTTAAAAGAAATGTTTTTTTCTTTATTTAGAAGACATGGTTTACAAAGAGGAGAAAAACCATTCATTTTTTCCAAGCAGTCGAAACGAATTTTTATGAAATGTTTATTAAATTATGTTATTTTTTAATTAATTCTTTTTTTCAGGTTTTATGTAAAGTTTATGAATTAAGTAATAAATTATTTTTACTTCTGTATTTTAATTAGCATATTATTTGCTTCACAGTGTTTCACAATAAAATTATAAATTCAATAAACTTCTTAATTAACATGCTGTAATATAGAGAGAGCATAAAGTTTGTTTTCTGTTGTCACATGTTTATTTCACAATTTTGTATACGAATCTCGAAATTTATAATATCTAGGAATACTTTTTTAGTATCACTTTCGAAATGGTAAATATTAAGCTTAGATTTATTACATATTATGTTTGTAAAAAATTATAGGTAAAATTAAAATGCATTAAATTTTAAGCTAAACTGAAGTATTAATTTTAGAAATAAATTTCTTAAAGGCATAATTGTATTAAGAATTTTAAGGGAAACAAGGCTTTAAAAATTAAGGTCAGTTGGCAAAGTTTTATGCTTATTCAAAAAGCATGACATTAGGTTTTTAATGAAAGACTTCTATCTGTTAATGCAAAGGAAATTATTTGAAGGTAAGTAAAAATGTTATGCATTATTTCAAACAATAGCAGACTGTTGACAAACACTGAGTGCAGATAAGAATAAAAAAATTAGTTAGACGTTGTAATTCAAGCGTATGAACAAAATTTGAATTTCTTGTAGTAACAAAATGAAGTTCATTGCTATGTTGAATTCTTTAATTTACTGAAAATGTCATTTTTTAGAAGGAGAGAATATATTTTTGAAATATGAAGAACAGCTGTTCTGAGTTCTTCATAGAAATATTTCACAAAATGTCTTTTACTGTAATAATATGATCATATCAACATGCAACACGTTTACTCATATAAGTTAAATCTAAAGCAACATGTGTCTATTTTAGCTAAAATTACTAAAAAGAAAGTTCTAGAACATATCTTATTAACTGACACTAACATGCAAATAAAACATACTATTTTTTTCAGCTATTTTACAGGGCAAATATAAGGAGTAGCATATCAATTTGAACTTTTAAATTAATCAAAATGATAATATGAAAGGCCTTTCAATAATATCAGACATAAGTTTCTCTTCATAAAACAAAAATACTCTGCAACAGACTAATGTTACTTTTTGAAAAAAGAACATTGCTGTTGAAAGCACATCTTTTAAATTAATGCTATTCTGAGGTCAAATTGACTAATTTAAAAAGCCAAACTATTATGCTTCACTTGCATATATCTGTATAATGATATACACATGAAGATATTGTTTTACTCAAAACATCTTGATTTCAATATATTTTATTATAATAAGCATCATTTTAGACAAAAAAAATCTACTAATTTTATAAACATATCCTTTAGTATTATCTATGAAAAATATATTCTACACACATAATTACTTAATGAAATATTAGAAGGAAATAATCTGAAACCTTTACAGATACAACCATTGGAATTTTACGTAAGAAAAGTATCTTCTACTCACATAATAACTTGCTATAATAATACAAGTAAATAACCTGTAACGGTTACAGATATATCTGTTGAGATTTTACATGAGAAAAACATGTTCTTTCTACATAATTATTTGCTGTAATATTACACGCAAATAATCTGTAACCATTACAGATATATCGTTTGGGATTTTACATGAGAAAAACATGTTCTTTTTACATAATTATTTGCTGTAATATTACACGCAAATAATCTGTAACCATTACAGATATATCGTTTGGGAATTTACATGAGAAAAATATGTTCTACTTACATAACTATATGCTGTGATATTACAAGTAAAAGATCTGTAACCATTACAGGCAAAACTCTTGTAATGTTACAAAGAAAACACCTGTTTCTGTTACTCAAATAACCCATGGCATCCCAGTTTCCATGAGTTTTCTTAGTAACTTTACAGATTTTTTTTTACAGTGCAGAGCAATTCAAAATAACCTTCAAAGTTGCTCAATCTCAAACGCCCTGCGCATCGTCCATGTTATACTGAGTCAGTCTCTTTTTTGGATTTTAGCTGAATCCATTTTGCTAATAGATGCAAGCAACTCGGCTAGCAAAAAGGCTTACTCCAGTCTATAGTAACTTACAGAGTCAGGGAAGGAAATAAATCAACAATCAACGTCATTGCCAAAGCTTTCTCTAAATTTTTTAAAAACTCTATTCTTATATACATGTATCTAATCTGTATCCTTGTAAGAAATGATGCATAGCATAAATCAAATAATGAGAAAATGGTTTAATTAACCTTACAGTTTGATCTACAATGTTTGATATTTTGCTTTGGAAAGCAAGAAACTACAATCATTAGTGGCATGTTTATATTAGTAACTTTGCTGATGATATGTTTCTGCCAAATCTTCTAGCATTCATAACACATTCTTGCAACCTTGCAAGAAAAAATACCACTGTGCATGTGCACAGCTGCGAGATATTGTGATATATTTATCGTATAGCCCTGATTTACTCTTTAATAAACTTGAATTATTATAGCGATGTAAAAACATTAACATGGCTAATACAAGTTTGATGAAATAATGTAGAATATTGTCTACTTTTGTACATATCCAGGCGACTGAAATATGTTGCATTGAAACCATCTGTAATAATATTACATCATTATCTAAACGTATACCCAGATTTTATATTTCTACACTTTAAATTACTTTTAAGCCTTCTTTCTCTTTAAATTATCGCTTATTTAGTGAAACAAAATTTTTTAAATGTTGTACTTTAATTAGTGTTTATTTTACCGCAAAAGGACCAGCATATGTTTTCATCTGCTATGCCTGCTTCAATACGAGAGGGAAACTGTTCTCATTTTCTTTTTAAAGAAATTTTCAGTATTAGAAAGCAATGAAAAAAAATTACATCTTTAATACCAAACCTCCGTTCTACTACCTATTTAGTTTCCGTATTGAATGTAACGTTTTCATCTCAGATCTAACCACTTCCTGTCTCACTGTCAGAGCTAAAAGGCGTATACAATTCGAAAAGCCTGTAAGACCACAAAAAAAGACGAGTATAATTTCCTAGTTTAAAAGGAAGTATTTAGTTCGAAACGTTTCATTATTTCCTGCGATTTACATGTAAATTTTTTATCATTGTATTGTATTCAAGAGAAATCACCAAATCACAGGGGATTTCCCGCTTACTTCCGCTAACAGGAATAGAGACGAATTATTCCTATCTGTGACAATTTCTCTTTTTAATTGATTGCACGATAAGAAATTTGCGTTTGCAGTAAATAATATAACTCGTATATTTATTTGCTTGAGAAAACCAATTAAATTATTTAATTTGAGTTCTTTATGGTAGTGCGCCACAAATAGTTTTTTTTTTTTTTTTTTTTTTTTTTTTTTTTTCCTCTCAACTCTGTTTCTCTATTCTCAATACATTTTTATTCCACTACACTGAATACCAAATTTCATTCCTCTAAAATAGAGGAAATTTATCAAAGTTCTTTTTTACACGTTTCTATATTATTGAATTTTACCACTCATTTTGATGCGGCAGATATATATGCGTTGTTGAGAGAATTAACTTGGACATAGTGTAAAGTTGGACGTAGTGATACCAAAGTTGGAAGACAACCTGTTTCAGCAGAAAACTTTGTAGGGCACCACTTCTTATTTAACTTAAAGTCGGTGCTTAAAGAGCCTGTCTGGCAACATATCGTTTCTATTACAGTAACTGCAGTTTAGAAGAAGGTTTTAACAACCTTTTCATTAACAGCTTTAAACTTAACAAATGCAAGATTTGTGCATACGGAACAATCTTTGTAATTTGCGAGATTTCAGCATATAACGTAAATTAAAATTCTAAATAATTTAATACCAGAGATTCACAAAGCAAACTAACAAGCGTTGGCTCAAACTAAACCAAACTGAAAATGCAAACTCTGCTAGCAAAAAGGCTAACGCTGGTATAAAGTAATTCTCAAAGCTGATCGAGGAAATATTAAAATGATCAGAGTTCAAGAGCTATTTGCTCACATACGCGTAGTTAATTTGCATCTTGGTAAGATATAACGAAGTAAGAGTGATAATTCAGACAAATTAATAAAGTAGTGGGTTAACTAACATAAACCTTACAATTTGTCAGGCCTTTACCATAAAAACCGTATCGGGAAAAGGAAATGAAGCCTTAATGCGGTGACTACCACAGTCTTCGTATTTAATCTCATGTGACTTGTGGAACAGGTTTTGTGCCTCCGTTTCAAGTCTCCAATGTCTTCGAACGCATATCAATGATGCTGGGGCTATGCCCGATTATATAATATACTAAGATAAAACAGTTTATTGTTAAGATATCCATCGTATCAGCAACAAACACATTAAGAATTTGTGAAATATATTAAAAAACAGTGAAATTGCTTTTGTTTCAATTTATTATAATTTGTTATTGGCTCCGTAGTTTATTTATTATTAAATTTTAAATTGTTTAACGAAATTATGAATAACTTTTTTTGTTCACAATAAGAACATTATCATTTATAATACAAATGAAACCATATCAGAATATTTTTCAGCAGCAAGACAAACAAGTAATAAAATATCCGTAAAAAGCGACAGTAAAATTTATATCGGTGGAACTTGCACGAATAAAGGTTTAGCTTTCATTATGTGCAGTTTTCAGTTACTTAATTTGAAAAAAGTAAGAAGTGAAGATTATTTCCCTTTCCCAGTTGTAACATGTGAATAATTGAAATTAAATCGTGCAAAATTGATCTAGAAATTATGCATCTCAAATAAAGGTCATCGTAAAATTTATATTAACTGTGGATATTGTTTATAAAACAAACTATAAAAAAGAGTTACAATTTTTGGATCAGAGTTCTAGCAATACCTCTGCAGAGTTTCACTTGAGCTGGTAATGCTAGTTAGTCCAACAACTATAATAGACATGAATCAAATTATCGCTATGTCTGAAACAACGACAAAGTTGCGAGAAAGCTAAAAATCGCATTTTTATTTTAAATAGAATTTAGAACGGAAAGGCATTTCTTGAACAACAATGTAAGCCATAACTCCTGATGATATAACTAAATAGTCATATTTAAGTTAAACGCGGAGCAGAAATTACACGATTAATTACTATACTAGAAGCTGGCTTCCTACCGCAGTGTGAGAATTTAAGTTTTGACAGCGAGAGAGCGCAAAGCCGAATAATTGAAACAAATCCAAAAACCTCATATTAAATACTGTCTACTCATTTGCATTCTATAGAGGCATTTGAAAAGAAATTATAGTAAGGGCTGAAATTATAAATAACTCGTTAATTAACACAAGATTCCAACAAAAATTTTAATGTGTTTGATTTCCTTCCTGGTCACATCAAATTTTTAAAATTATTCATAAACTTTATTTTGAAATTATTCATTCGTTCGGCAAGAGAAAAGTTTTAAATCAAGAAATCCTCACCCAAAATGAATTATATTTTTTAATTGTTAGTTTGTTAGTTAATATGTTAGTTTCTCATCTCCGTTTATATGTTACGAAAATTAATAATTAGGATTTCTATTTGTCTGGTCAGGATATTTAATATTTGATTTCTTCCTAAGTGAGTATATATTATCAAACTAATATTTACTGCAAATAACTTTAGTTAGTTTGTATATTTTAGTTTTATAACAACTATTTTTAATTTTGAAACCCTTTCCTTTCAATTCTTGTTCCCTACCAGAATGAGTTTTTAGAATCGCGTTGAATGCAAATGAGTTAAGAGTAGTATCTAAAGGAAGTTCAACTTACTTAGAAAGAGAGTTCTTAGGATTCACTAGAGGCGCGCGCTTGCCTTCTGGTTACTTCGTTCTTGAATCTATTACGCTCGATCATATTGTACGTGCCTGCTGAAAATCGTCGGCTAGGCTAATTTAAGGGCCAATTATATTAGGTGTTTGTGTCCATGTTCGTCTATTTAGTTTGTAGAGACATTAGGATTTTTTTGGAAGCGGACAAGAGGAAAAATATGCAACGCCTTCTCCGGGAATCCAACCGCGGACCTCTCAATAAAGCGCTGAGCGTGCAGACCACTACACCACGAAGGCTCGCTAACAAGGAGGGAGAAATACCTTATACGTTTAGTATTAGTCTATTTAGTTTAGTATTAGATTGTTTCTTATTTTCTTATCCTGATTTAAAAGTATGAGTGGAGGCCTTCTTGTAAGCCCGAGAAGGGGCCATCTGTTTTTATTTCTTTGAGTGACTAAAAGGATATTTTAACCGTTCTCACGTCTTTGTAGTAACGTTCGGAACTTAGCCATAATTCTCTACTTAGTTCACTAGGTTCCTCGACATTAGATCTAGAGAAAGTATCCAAGAACATTGCAAGTTGTACGTTGTGACATTAGGATGCAGATACGGCTTTGTTATTTAAAGTAAGATGTATTTCTATAATCATAGGTAGTTAATAAGTTATCAATAATCTGTACGTACTTTATTTAAATTACAAAATGTGAATCCATCTAAAACTGGTCAGCTAACTAGCAGAATTCTTTATTCCACAGATTTGGATTGGAACCCAGTGTTACTACATGCACTATTGACTGGCAACGTAATGATAGCAATTATAAGTCCTTCATTCTTGTTTATTTCGTACTGGGTTTCATGGTGCCTCTCGTTATCATAGCTGTGTGTTACTGCGCAATAGCGCGTCGGCTGAGACGAAAATCTGGAACCAAGCAAAGGGGAGTCATCTACGATCAATGGACTAATGAAAAGACTATCACATTAGTAAGTCTTGCCTCTTTATTATGTCTCCTTCGAAGTGATTATGCTTTTTATGCACACATTAATCTGAACATTATACAATATGAATATTTTAAACAATTGCTGAAATTCATCAGGTAAATTTTTTACAGAAAGTATTATGTCTAGACACATCAACTAATCAAACATGTTTTAAGGTCAGATTTGTAAAAGTAGCGTAATATTTCGGGAAACTATACTTTCATTATATACACAAGTGACAAAAGTCATGGGATACCTCCTAATATTTTGTCGGTCCTCCTTCTGCCCGGCGAAGTGCAGCAACTCGACTTGGCATGGACTCAACAAGTCGTTGGAAGTCCCCTGCAGGAATATTGAGCCATGCTGCCTCTATATACGTCCATAATTGTGAAAGTGTTGACGATGCAGGGTTTTGGGCACGAACTGACCTCTCGATGATGTCCCATAAATGTTCGATGGGATTCATGTCGGGGGATCTAGGTGGCTAGATCATTCGCTGGAATTGTCCAGAATGTTCTTCTAACCAATCGCGAACAATTGTGGCCCGGTGACATGGGGCATTGTCATCCATAAAACTCCCATCGTTGTTTGAGTACGTGAAGTCCATGAATGGCTGTAAGTGATCTCCAAGTAGCTGAAGGTATACATTTCCAGTCAATTATCGGTTCAGTTGCCGCAGAGGACCGAGTCCATGCCATGTAAAAACAGCCCAGACCATTATGGAACCACCACCAGCTTGAACAGTGCCTTGTTGACAACTTGAGTCCATGGCTTCGTGGGGTCTGCGCCACACTCGAACCCTACCATCAGCTCTTACCAACTGAAATCGTGACTCATCTGACCAAGCCACGGTTTTCCATTCGTTTAGGGACCAACCGATATGCTCACGAGCCTAAGAGAGTCGCTGCAGGCGATGTCGTGCTGTCAGTAAAGGCACTCAAGTCGGTCTTCTGCTGGCATAGCCCAAGGAAGACAAATTTCGCCGCACTGTCCTATCGGACACGTCCCTCGTACGTCCCACATTGATTTCTGCGGTTATTTGACGCAGTGTTGCTTGTCTGTAAACATTGACAACTCTACGCAGACGTCGCTGGTTTCGGTCGTCAAGTGCAGGTGGTCGGCTACTGCGCTGTCCATGGTGGGATGTTATGCCTGAAATTAGATACTCTCGGCACACTCTTGACACTGTGGTTCTCGGAATGTTGAATTCCCTAACGATATCCGAAATGGAATGACCCATGAGTCTAGTTCAAACTACCATTCCGCGTTCAAAGTCTGTTAATTCTCGTCGTGCGGCCATAATCACGTCAAAGCCTCTTCACATGAATAACTTGAACACAAATGAAAGCCCTGCCAAAGCATTTCGCATTTTTCATTTTCTACGCGATACTACTGCCATCTGTATATTTGCATATTGCTATCCCATGACTTTTGTCACTTCAGTGTACAAGATGTTTCATGTACACTTATATTAAAGTTATCGTATATAATTTCTTAGATTAATGAAACTTATTGGAAAAAATAGAACAAACCACTGTCCATCTGCACAGGGTTTGTGAATTTCAGAGTTGCTTTCATACGATCTGTCTTCAGAATAGTAATTTAACTTGAAAGTTACATTTTTAGCGCATATTTAAGCGGAACATTCTACATAATCTTATGGAAGAATGTATTTTCATGGAAAAAAACTGTAGGTATAAGACATTTTGAAGTTCCGTTTTCAACCCTAAAATTCTCGTTCTTCTGTTTTCAGCCTTAAAGCTCTCGCTCATAATCTAAACATACATTTGTCAATTCTCTTTCCTTGTAATTATCAATTGGCTAAACCTGAGAAACGCTAATATATCGCATAGTCATCCCAGATTTGGTTCCTTATTGCCAAAGTAGCTTTATTATATTACCAAAAAATAGAGTGACTGAGAGAAATTTATCATGTTTTTTGTCACGCGTAAAGTAAATATGAACAAGTTATTTTCAGGAAGTCTTCCATAAAGAAACCCCTTGCTCATGCAGACAGTCTTCGAATGTTTTCCATAATTCATTAAGTAAACCAGCCAACGTCGCTTTTAAGAGATAAAGTGCTCCTGTAATTGAAATGAGTTTAACAAGGAAAAATAACTCGATGTAAAAAGATATAAAAATATAACTTTATAGTCTTTATCCTAAAGCAACTGCTGAACTTCACGCTAAAGTTCTTCTTGGAACGCTGTGTACGGAAACCAAAGACTTTAAACACTAAATTCTTCTCCCGTGTAGACTTATTGTCCGAATCAGTGAAACAACTATAGTTCATCTGAAGTTTATAGAATAAACTTTTAATTTTAATTTAAGAAACGTACAGCTCGTGACTTACAAAATTGATCGTGGGTGCTTGCAGCATTTAAGCTAACGTAAAATACTAAAGCAAAATTTAAGCAAATAATGTTGGAAAGTCTTAATGCAAGTGTTGCTCAAGGCTTCTAAATACGCAAGCAACACAGCTAGAAATAGCTTAAAACCAATTATAGCTAATTGTAACTGGGCGAGAAATAGCTCGATGGTTATCATCGGTGCTAAAGGCTGATTCCTAACTTCAACAAATCTGATCTTATATGCAGACTAACTAATTTGCATCTTGGTGGAAACCGATGAAAACAATAAGGGTAAAAATAATAAGGTAATGAATTAATAAATATTAAAACCTTACAATTTCAGAATTTAATGTTTACTACCGGCAGTACTTACTCAGAGTTTCAATGAACAATCAAGTCAATACAAACTTAGCAGCAAGGATGTGGAGATTTTAAGAGCAGAATGTCCAGTAAGTGATTTCTCCCACGTGCAACAAAAAGTGATTGTCAGGAACATAAGCACTAATCTAGGTTTCCTATTAGTTCAGAACTTAAAAAATTCTTGTAACTAATGATTTAATGCTAAAAAATTAGTTATTATTTCTTAGAGAATTGCATTTTTCTTAAATTCGAATGCTTACATATACGTTTATTACAAAAAACATAAAAAGGGAAAAAGAAAATTTAAAAAGAAGAAAAAAAAATTTACGTTTAGTAACTGAACTTCGATTCGTTATATATATATATATATATATATATACATTTTTTTTTTTTTTTTTTTTTTTTTTTTTGCGTAACGAGCCTTATTTTAAATTCAAAAACATAATACAAATAGGTATGCACTATAGATCAACAAAAATGTGATATGTATCATTTGTAAAATATTTTATTATCTGTGAGTATATACGTAATCACTGACAAGATATGCAGTCAGTGACAATATACGTAATATATCAATACGTAAAAAATAATATTTTAAATACAGTTTTAATTTACCTCATTGAAACTTTATGAAATTACAAAAATCGCTTCAATCTTTGAAAAGCTGTAAGAATATAATTCTTGTCTGTAACACTGACAGCAAAAGCAATAATTAATTGGGTAATTATTACACGTAATAAAAATTCACCTGTCATATCAAAAGAGAGTAAATTTAAAGTAAAGTAATAATTCACGAAATCTCCTTTCTTGCCTTATATTACGTATATAATTATCATTACGCACATAAAAGTATCAATTCAAGAATATATATCTCATAACATATCAAGCTAATTTAACTATGTGAGAAACAATGAAGATTTCAACAATCGACTTCAGGATAGCATTAATTGAACTTTTGAGAAAAAATAAGATTGTATATTTTGGGGACAAAGATTATTACTCATGAGCTTCATGAGCACAGACATTAGCGTTTTGTATTTAATGATCATTTGCAAAAATACTTTAACCCAAAAAAGAAGGAAAATTGTATTGTACTAATTTTTGTATTTGATAGGCTAGATTTTAATGAAAATTTTTAATCAAAGTATGACACCTTGACAGTATGTGCATTAGTCCTGACTTTTTTATGCGGAAAAAACTTAAGTTTTCGGAAATTTGATTTATTATCTGTCGTGCATTTCTTTTTAATCTATAAACATTAAATCTAAAAGCCATTATAATTTAGGAGTTTTACCCTAGGTGTAATTTCTATTAGTGAAAAAAATGTTTTCGTGATTTCCCTTATACAAATATAATGCAAATACTCGAAGATTATTAACTTTACGAAAGATATTTTCTACATTTTCTAGAAGTAACTGAATCCTGGAAGGACTACATGCTTTCAGTTGTCTTTTGTACCGGATCTTTGATAAGGCCAAATTCTAATCGAAAGTTTTCCACGAAGAGAACTCTTTCTAGACAAAGTACCGTAAAAGTTCTTCTTATTCCCTTTTATTCACAGGGAAATCTTATTTATCATGCCGCTTGCTTAAATCTTTAACGAAACCTTAAAGGATTAAGTAATAATAGGATCAATCAGTCTGTAAACACATTTAAAAAAATAAAATTAGAAAAATATTACGGACCTGTGTAATAGGATCAGTCAGTTTAAATATAAAGCTCCAAGACAGGCATAAAAAATCGAGCTAGGAAACTTAGCGACGTAAAAGTAAAGTTGCGACAATTAGTTTGGAAATGTAATTCTTCTTTTTTATATAATTATACCAATTAAAATGTCTCTTTTGTGTTTCAACAGTAGATCATACTTTACAGCACTTTTTTTAAATTTTTGCTGGAAGCACTAATTTTTCTTTGAACATCTTGTTTTTAATCCTTAGTTAAATTTGTTATTAATTGTTTTTTTTTTATTTTTCATTAATTGAAGCTATTCCCTTGAACTGGGAAACAACGTTTCTATCTATTTAAAAGAAATAGACAAAATAATTTCTATCAGCTAAATTTTTGTGCTCATTCTATTTTCAAGTGATTTAGATGAAGGTTAGTGTTGAAAGCTGAAATTTATTAGTAATGAAATTTTTAAAAAGATTATTTTAAATTTTAAAATCAAAATTTAAGGAGATAGAAAAATGATTATCGAAAATAATAATTAGACTTACTATTTCCAATAAAAATCCGGGTTATTGTGAAAGACTGTCCACGGAAAAAGGCTAGGCTTACATTGATTACATTTATGGGGGGGGGCGGTTATTGATTCCAGTAATAACCAGATCATACTTAATGATCTGTGTTTTATTATTATTTACTGGACAATGCTCGTACCCTTTGATATGTTTGAATTTACATTTAATCTTCTAAGTCTGTTGTTGCGCTTTAAATTTTAATTTTTTCTTAATGTATTCATAATTATAATTCAAATATTATCAAATGTTTAACAAGAATTTTAATGAATTTTTAATTGTTATTTACTTCGTAAATTTTTAACTATTATTTATATTTCTTTTTTAAAAAAAATTCATAACAAAAATGAATTCATTTCCGTAACTTGATTTTTTTAACTTACTTCCTTAACTTTAAAGTATGTACATGAGAAAGTAACTATTAGCCAATATAATATAAGTAATTTTTTCTACAAGTCATGGAATTCTGTATCATTACCTCCAGATTAAAGGGCAGAGGATTTTGCTAAAGATGGAAATATCATGCAAGTGAAGTGACGAACAATATTTATTCACCTAATCATTGACCATTTCTCATTAATTTTTGCATCTAGAAAAGTGGAGGAGATGGTATATGGTATATTCTGTTTTAAAAATAAAGAATTAAATCACGTGCATGAATAGATGTATTAATCTTATATATATGCGGCTTAAGTGTTTGTCGCCGATAGTTTATTGGTTGCGTGCGTAACTATAAATTGTTTTATTCCCCATGCAGTGCAGCGCGTGACGAATATTATGAGAATGCTAATCCGGAAAAATTAAAAATACAAGAGCACATGCATTTAACATTTAATAAATAAATTTAACATCTATATATAATAGAATTCGGAAATATGCAACCGCCAAAAACCGGCCGCAACGATAAAAAACAAATAAAATGAAATAAATAAATATCTTTAGTATATGCGGCTTAAGTGTCTGTTTGTCGCGGATAGTTTATTGTACTAACCAATGGGGTGAAGTTGCCACGGCACAGGGTTGCCGTTTCAATTGAGACGTAGACAATTTCCTGTAAAACTTACCTTATCTATGACCATCAATAAGTCTCAGGGCCAAACGCTTAAGCGTGTTGGCATTTTTTTACCTGAGCCTGCATTTGGACACGGTCAACTTTATGTTGCCTTTTCAAGAATTCGTGAAAGAACGGACATAAAATTAAAAATAATGGATGGTCCGCTGACATGTGAATTAACATTTTATTATTTAAATCACCTTTAATTATTGAGCTAGCGGTGGCTCTTAAGAAATGTACCGCCAGTGGTCTCCTTCATTGCACTCTACTTTAAGGGGATTCATAAACCTTAAAACCCATAAGATGTTCGAATAGGTGACTGTTGCAAGAATTGGGATAACTTATTTATTTTAAAAGCAATTACTACCAACCTTTTACAGCTGACTACATAATATAGCTGCTTTCTGAAATAGACATCAGAAAGTTTGTGTTGCCACAAATATTTTTATAATTTAATCCGCTTTGTGACAACATTTTTCGTCATGTTTCCAACTTGCGCGCACAGTTTAAAACATTCTGTTTCATAATTTAATTCCATATTTAATATATAGCTTTTATAACGTCTGTAAACTACTGTGAACCTAAAATTCTAAAAATTTCATGTTAAATTTTTATTTTATTTTGAGTTGAGTTTATAAAATGTATTTTATTAAAAAAATTTGTAATGTTTTCGTCCATAAAATTTTTCAATAGTAAAACATTCATCAGATTGTTGGTTCAGTTAGAAAATAGTGCCCATATAAAGAATTCCATCTAATTTCAGGTATGTACCATTAGCCATTTTTAAAATATCATGCGCGCAAGGTGGAAAAATGGCGAAATATTTTGTCACAAAGAGGACTAAATTACAAAAATATTTGTGACAACACAAACTTTCTGGTTACTAGTTTCCAAAGCAGCTATATCATGAAGTCAGCTGTAAAAAGTTGGAAGTAATTGCTTTTAAAATAAATAAAATATCCCAATTCTTGCAATAGCCACATATTCGAAGATCATGAGGGGCTTAAGGTGTATGAGTCCCCTTAAGCAATTAAGCAAGCAGAAGGGGGAACCCCGTGGGCCAGTAAGCAAAGAGGCGTCCTCGCCGCTTGCCCTGAGTAATTCAGTTTGAATTAGCAGACACCTTTGCACAAATCATTTTAATTACAATTTATATTATCTAGGTCATTTAGTATGACCGCCGGACTCTCTAGTAATGTTATATAGAGATCTAAGATTAATTTTTAATATTGTAAAACTCTTTGGCAGAAAAATCGAGTGACTGGGGTGAGCGGATAAAGGGCACATCCCGTTGGAAAGATAAACAAAAATATTGTGAATAAAGGATCTTTTCACGTTCCTTGGAGAGAAAGAGAATTCTTTCTTTTGCTTGAGCAAAACCAGCCGAAGGGGGCCTGCTTAAGGGAACAAAGATTTCTTTGAAAGAAAGGGTGGTTTTTTTTTTTTTTTTTTTTTTTTTTTTTTTTTTTTTTTTCGTGGGAATTGTCAGAAAGTTTAGAATGAAAAATTTAAATTATTATAAATAAATTTGTTGAGTAGGTCAGTAATAGCGATAGCGTTGAGAAAGAGGTGTGACATGGAGAAATGCGCCCTTTTATTTTTTAAATGGCGCTTAGACTGTAAATGAAAGAAAAGGTAGACAGGCTGTCTACTAGGCTATATTTGATAAATATTAATCGTTATTTCCCATGGTGCTTACAGTTAGCAAAATGCTTGAGTCTCTTTTCTTATCGCAAAATTGAAAGAAAGTGCAGTGTATAATTTTAATTGCTGCGTGTCTTTGATTGGTTTAAAAAAGTTGTGGGGAGACCACTTACGATCAACTGAGACGATAGTTGTAGCAGAAGATGGCTTTTGATTAGAAGAAGAAAGGAAAAATTCTAATAGATATGAGAAGTTTGGCGAAAATGAAGACAAAGAAAAAAGTAAGAATGCGAATGATAATTGATAGAAGGGACTAACTGGTAACTTTTAACTATGTATAGGAGAGAGACCAGAGTAGTATAGCGATGATTCACAAGAATGGAGAAGAAATAAAAAATTATTCGAGATGACTTAAATTCGATTGATTTGCAATAGTTCCAGTCCAACAGTGGTGAAATTATAAAGATTACTCGCATTCGAAAAAAGTCTGTTTCCTGAGAGTTTTCGTGATCTAGAATTCTGTTTCTGATTGGGATGTGGTAAGTGCTCTTCAGTGCGAACGTTCCTATCTGCATCTTATTCCGAGAATTCTGTTTTTGATTGGGATGTGATGAGTGACCTTCAGTGTGAATGTTTCTATCTGCATCTTATTCCAAGAATCCTTTCAAAGTGTTTCCCTTTTCCGATTTGTAAAATTCCATCGGGAATTTCAGGCTGCGTGACTATTTGTGACAAAATGTGTGAGACAGTAGATAATGTTTTCATCTACTGCGTGAAATGCAGAGACTGTTCAGGAGTAATATCTAAACTATTGGATAAAATGGGATTTTTGATTTTCCGGAACTTGAAATCGGCTCATATAAGTACCCTTCATCCTCCCCTAGCAAGTAGATACGATTATCTAAAAAGTACTAATATGCAAACATTTATTAAAGAATTTATTTTCAATATTAGAATAAAGTCATTATTTGTATGTCTATTGCGAACTTAGTACGTTAATATGGAACTTTTAAAAAAATGAATATTTTTGTAGACATGATTATGTGTTTATCTGTCTACGATAATATAGTTCAGAACTTTAAGTTATTTTGTCAAATCGAACTTGGATTAATTATTTGCGGCTGAACTTGACTATCAAATTGTTATTTAAAAATAAGAAAAAAATACTGCATTCGTCAGTTTTGTGATTAATTATTCAGCATTTTAGTCAAAGTATGACATATCCGAATTATTTTAATATTATATTTACTTTTCCAAGGCGTTGTGTGTAATACCTAGGCATTACATAGAACGGCAAATGCTGCTTAATTAAAATATAAAGGAGAGTAGTGGAAATGTTTTTATTGAAAAGTCATAATATAGAATTCGAAATTTTATTTTATTGGAAAGACAGAATATAGGCATAATATATAATCAAATTTACCTTTAAGTTAAAAAGATTAAAATACCAAAATTAAGAAAACATTTACAGCTCAAATAAAACTTTTAAATAACCAGTTACTAAAATTAAAAATAATCAAAGTAGATTACAGTTACACAGCAAGAGTAGACAGAAAGAGAGACATTTGGTGACATTTGATATTGCGACCATTTTGCACTTTCAGAAGTCGACATGTCTACTGCCATAGAATATAAAAAATTGACATTTTGAACGAATACCGTAAAATGTATATGTAAATTTGTTGAAGTTCGAATTGTAAATCTGTAGAATAATTTTAATGCATTAATTAACTCGTTGAATAATTAATCAAAGTTACAGCCAATATTACATTTTACTGCATGAATATCGAAGCCAAGTATAAGGTTTAGGGTATATATCATATTATCTAAATGAGATGATACGAGAGGTTTCGGAGTTAGAATATAATCTATTTCTGAAAGTTTAACTGAAATTTAATTAATGATATTCGTAATGTCAGAACATACTGCTTAAACTTAGGCTGAAAACAACAGTATCTTGATATTTCACTATTTAGATTTCAGAATACTTTGTCATAAAAATTAATGCATATAAGTAATGTTCCAAAATAACTTGAGAGTACGGTAACCTTTGATCATCCCATCTAATTTAATTATAAATATATAGCTAACAGCTTTTAAAAAGACGTCAAGACTAATTAAATATCCAATTGGATAATAATTTATGTGATTGTCGTTATGTTGCTGAAAGGATTGTTAATACACAAGCTCTGAAGACCTACAGTAGCTCAAATATAAACATTTTTAACCAGTCATTTGTTTAGAGGGGATTAATTAATGGATGGGATTTTATTATATATATTTAGTTAAAGGTTAACCTTACTGAATGTTTTCGGATAAATATTTATTAACTTGTCAATGTTTGGGATATTTTAATCTATCTAAACTTTCTTAATCTTTTTAAGATTGTGCTTCTCCAAATGAAGATCTTAATTGTGTAAATTACAGAGGAATTTATACAGAATTACCAGATATGCATTATAATCGGCTTTATATAAGTACCAACAGAATTCATAGCAAATTAATGAGAACATACCAGAAGCGAACAATTATCATTTATTTGTTATTCTCTGTACCAAACAGTAGTTACAGAAATGCAGTTTGTCAGTTAGCATTTGAATATAACTTCTGCCAAAAGATCGCTCGCTGTGCCGTACGTTCTTCAAATAGTATTAAAATATTTATCTAGAAATTCTAGAAGACTTCTCCCTCAGTTAGATGGATATAGACTGTTTATGGTTCCAACAAGTTGGAATGATTGCGCACACAGCTGATTTATGCCGCTGAGTCATATTTGTGAAGCAAGATTCAAGATCTCCGCTATAACTCTCACTTACTGCGCCCAGTAACTGGCGTATTCTTCTCAATACTTCGTTCTCAGAATTTTACACCACTGTGGCGACACACTGCCGTTCTGTGGCAACCCTAAAGAATTCGTCTGTCACGAGGATTACGTGCCCAGATGATGCATCATTATGTCTACGTCTGTTTTTCTGTTTGATAGTTAATTGCACTTAAGATTTTGTAGAATTAGAAATGTCGTGAAAATAAATGTTGGTGTTTTTAAAAAGTGTCGGATCAGACACTTTTTATGTCATGTGCCCTATGGGCGTACTTGTCATGAGCCGGACACGTTGCATCACATGCAATATTTCGGCATAATTTGTAATGAATGAATGAATTTTCGAACCTATGATTTACTTGTTAAGCAACAAATTTGTCGAGCCAGCCAGGATGAATGTCACAGGGTGACATTATCGATTTCGACACTTGATAATTTACGAAAATAAGAGAAGTTCCTAGGTGCAAACATGGATGATGAAACAGAAGCGGAAAGCAATTAGGAGTGCATTTACGAAAACAGCTAATAAGTTAGATGAACTGATACAATCAGATTCTCCGGATTTGGACGATTTAGAAATTTATTTAGATCAAATTTCAGAGAAGTATAAAACTTTACGAAATATGGATGACTCTTTTTTGGAACTTCTACAGAAAAAAGGCTGTGTTGAAGAAGAATACGAAAGAGAATTTAGTGCAGCTCAAGAATATTACGATAAATTAACTACGTTGAAAGTAAAAGCCAACAGGAAAAAGGATAAGTGTTCACAGCCTTCTACTGGGTCAACGAATAGCGGTTCTTCATCAGGAATAGTTACGGCCGCAAAACAGAAATTGCCGGAGATCGAACTGGTGAAGTTCGATGGAGACTCCCGAAAGTGGTTGACATTTTGGACGAGGTTTAGTAAAATACATGAAGATACTCGCATCGACAAGAGAGACAAGTTTCATTATCTACTACAATCTACGAAACCTGAGACTGCGCCTAGAGCAATAGTGGAGAGTTTTCCTGCTACTGAAGAAAATTACGAAAAAGCCGTGGAGTATCTCAAAGAACGATTTGGAAATGAAAATGTTTTAATTCAAATTTATGTTAGAGAGCTATTAAAACTGGTAATCAATGACAAACAAAAGATAGACTTATTAACTCTTTATGACAAGTTGCAAACTCAACTACGCGCATTGGAAACATTCGGTTTAACTAACGATAAATTTGCAGTTGTTTTATTTCCTTTAGTGGAATCAGCACTTCCTGCTGATTTAATACAAATTTGGAAAAGACAACGAGGTATGTCTCCTGAAACAACAGGTAAGAGTTATTTAGAGTCATTAATTGATTTTCTAAAAAGGGAAGTAGAAACTGAATTTAGAGTTAAACTTACCCGTGATGTTTTGGGTTCTGATAAAGTAAGTAATAAGAAAAATAAGTTTTTGACATAAAACCTGTTGTTCCAACTGCATGTGAACTAATTAATGCAAATAGTAGTAAGTGTAATGATAATTTTCAAAAATATAAAAAGTCTGATACTTGTATTTTTTGTGAAAAATCCCATTTGTCTGAAAGTTGTAAAGATGCATCTTTAATGAGTTTAGAATGTAAGAAAGATATTATTAAGAAAAAGTATGTTTGTTTTGTGTGCCTTAAGAAAAACCATAGAGCAAATCAGTGCACAGCTAAACATAGGTGTATCTTATGTAAAAATCGACATTTTGTGATTATGTGCCCTGATTTGCCTTCTAACAAAACAAAAAGTGTCACAAAGTTAGGGAATGAAGAAAACAAAACAGGCATTCTTAATAACTATTTTAAGGTATCAGATGTATATCTTCAAACTTTAATTGTAAAAATTCAGAATGGTTCTAAAGAAATGTTTGTACGAGCAATTTATGATAGTGGTTCATTGAAATCATATTTATGTAATGATGTTGCTCAAAGGTTAAATTATAAGTGTATTGGTGAATCAAAAATTAAGCAATTTCTTTTTGGTGGAGTTGAGACTTCAGAAAATGTATATAAAAACTATGTTATTGAAGTAAGAAATATATATAGTAAATATAAGTGTAAATTAGAGGTACTTGGTCAAAACAAAATTTGTTCTGAAATTAAGTAACTCCCATCTGGTTCGTGGTTACGCGAACTTAAGTCACATGGTATCAAATTAAGTGATTTAGAAAATGGTACATGTAAGGTAGATAAAGAGATAAAATTACTAATTGGTGCGGATTTTGCTGGTAAGTTGCTAACTGGAAAAATTGTTCCCCTTACGTGCGGCGTCAGCGCGGTGCATACGCAGTTAGGCTGGACTGTTATGGGTAAATTTATTGGCACTGAGCCAACTACGATAAATACTGCATCCCTCCTAATTTCTTCTCTGTTAGTGAAGGGTCAATGTATTAGTGATCTCTGGAAGTTAGATGTTTTGGGTATTAGTGAACCTTCCGTAAGCAAAATCAAAACTCAGTTACAGGAGGATACGCAAAAATATTTTGAAGAGACTCTTACGGTAAATTCAGAGGGAAGGTACGAAGTAGCAATACCCTGGGTATCGGATAGCTCCCTTTTACCCGAAAACAAAGTGATAGCAGAAAAATATCTTGTAAGTACTAAAAGAAAATTAATGACTACGGGAAATTTTGAAGCTTACGGAGACGTTTTCCAGAACTGGTTAGCACTCGGGATAATTGAAAAAGTACCGGATAAGAATAAATATAAGGGTGTACATTATTTACCTCATAGAGCAGTTGTTAAAGAAAATAGTAGCACGAGTATACGACCGGTGTGTAATGCAAGTTCTCATTCGCCTGGTTACCCATCATTGAACGATTGTTTATCTACTGGACCAAATTTAATAGAAATTATACCTTCGATTCTTAATCGGTTTCGCAAGAATTACGTTGGTGTCACTTCAGATATAGAAAAAGCGTTCTTGCAAATATCTATAAAGGAAAAAGATCGAGACTTTTTGAGATTTATGTGGTTCAATAGGGATAATCAAGAACAAATTAAACTGTATCGACATGGAAGGGTAGTTTTTGGTATTACGTGTAGTCCGTATTTATTGGCCGCTACAATACAATATCATTTGAGTGTAGTTCCCAAAAGCTTAAGTCATACAGCGGAGATTTTGAAAACATCCTTTTACGTAGATAACTGTGTGGCTAGTATGGATTCAGAAATAGAAATGAGAAAGTTTGTAAATGAATCACAAATAATTATGGCTTCGGGTCATTTTAATTTAAGATTCTGGAAATCCAATATAAGAAGTGTTGTGCCAGAGGAAGATTCCTCCACGGAAGGAGATGTGTCTGTTTTGGGCCTTGTATGGCATACAGTTACAGATACCTTATCTTGCAAAATAAGTCAAGATATAAAATTGGATGACCCAGTTACTAAAAGACTAGTTTTAGCAGTAGCTCATCAGGTGTTTGACGTTATAGGGTATACGGCTCCTGTAATGTTGTTTCCAAAACTAATTTTACAGGAAACTTGGAATTTAAGGCTTAAATGGGACGATGTTCTTCCCGATGAATTAACCAAAAAGTTTAAGTTTTGGCTTAAAAAGTTGTACTTGCTATCCAGTATCCAAATACCTAGATGGGTAGGTCTCAAATCTATTAATGAAGCTGTGAGTATACATCTCTTTTGTGACAGTAGTAAAAGTGCGTATGGTGCATGCGTCTTTAAAGAGTACAGAGTGGCAAAAAGGTGAAGGTTAGTTTGATACACGTAAGATCGAGAGTAGCTCCTTTAAAACCTATTACGATTCCTCGATTAGAACTTCTTGCTTGTAATATTGGTTCTAAGTTATTGTCTTCAGTTGTTAATGATATTGGCCTACATGAAGTTCGTATTCATTGTTGGACTGACTCCTCGACGGCTTTAAGTTGGATACGGCGAAATCAACGTTGGGGAGCATTCGTTTTTAATCGTGTACAGGAAATCAGGTCGTTGACCTCCCCCACTGTATGGCGACATGTCCCTGGTAGTCTCAATCCTGCTGACCTACTTTCTAGAGGTTGTTATGCAGATCAATTAATAGAACGAAAATGGTGGGAGGGACCTGATTGGTTACGGGAAGATGAGGCAAATTGACCTAAATCTAATGATGAACCAGAGGAGGATTTGGTTAATTCAGAAATACATAAATAAAGACAGTTATTGTTACGTTGGCAAAGAGTGATAATTGTATTGGATGGTACTATAAGTATTTCTCATCATTTAAGAAAATTGTAAGAATGTTATCATGGATATTCAGATTTTATAATAATGTACGTAAGAATAATAATAATAACAACCATTCTAAGGATTTGACTGTATCTGAAATAGAAAGGGGAGAAATAGCTTTAATGTTATTAATACAAAAAGAGTCGTTTAATGGTGAAAGAGATGATAAACTAAGACGACTCAGACCATTTGTCGATAGTCAGGGTCTAATAAGAGCTAAGTCTAATGTTGCTTATCGTAACGACTCTAGCAGCTTTAAGTTCCCCATCATATTACCTTCTGAGCATCCAGTAGTCAAATTATTGATATTAAGTGCACACAAAGATTTGTTGCATGCAGGTACTACATTATTAATGTCGCATTTAAGAGAAAGATACTGGATCTTAAAATCACGTAAAACTATAAGGAACTGTATAAGAAAATGTGTAACATGTCAGAGATTTAAGGCTAAAAGAGGTGAGACAGTCCCAGGCGTTTTACCAAATGATAGGGTTCGTGATTCAGCCATTTTTGAAATCGTAGGGTGTGATCTTGCCGGACCCTTGCATTTAAAGGATGGACGAAAATCGTATATTGTGCTCTTCACCTGTGCGGTTTATCGTGCTATCCATATGGAACTGGTTACGTCATTAACAACTGAATCATTTTTCCAAGCTTTAAGGCGTTTTATCGCACGTCGTGGACGCCTTACCACCATATATTCCGATAATGGGAAACGTTTTGTGGGTGCAGAGAGAGTTCTGCAAACCATTGACTGGGACAGCCTCTGCTATAAGGCTGCTGAAAAGAGAATACAATGGAAATTTAATCCTCCATCCGCCGCTTGGTGGGTGGGAGCGTTTAATACAAATTGTAAAACAAATATTAAGAAAATTTTTAGGTCGTGCTTCTCTTGGTTATGAAGAGTTACTCACCGTCTTGTGTGATTGTGAAAGAATTGTCAACTCAAGACCACTTACGTACGTGTCTGACGATATTGAAGATCCCTTGCCTTTAACTCCAGAAAAATTTCTGCATGAAACTCCACAGTCGGGTGTACCTGATATTGACAATGTGGACAAAGAAAAATTGAGTAGAAGAGCGAAGTATCTCCAGAGAATGAGAGAATTGTTAAGAGTGAGATTTCACTCTGCGTATCTAGGGCAGTTAAGACAGCAGTCTACCAGAAATTACAAAAATAAACCTCTCTCTGTAGGAGAAATTGTCTTGCTGGAGGATCAAAATAAAAACCGTGCATATTGGAATTTAGCACGCGTTATTCGAGTGATCCCTGGTCTAGATGGCAACATAAGAGTTGCTCTTGTAAAAAGTAATAATTCATAGTTCTTGAGACCAATACAGAGATTGTTTAGATTGGAACTGGATAATATAATAGATAATACTCAAAATGGGCAAGTTCCTTTCACCACCAGTAGTGGTAGAGTTGTAAAATCACGAATAATATAATTTATGTCTTTGAGTTATTATGATTAATTTTTGTGCTATTATTGTTGTATTATTCCTCAGCATTAATTTTGTTTTCAAGTAATATGATTTAAGTATTAAGTAATTTTCTTTGTTATATAACCATCATTTATATTGATGTAAGTTTTATGTTTTGAGTGTATAGCCATCCACTCAAAAGGTGGGAGAATTGTGGCGACACACTGCCTTTCTGTGGCAACCCTAAAGAATTCGTCTGTCACGAGGATCACGTGATGCATCATTACGTCTACGTCTGTTTTTCTGTTTGATTGTTAGTTGCACTTAAGATTTTGTAGAATTAGAAATGTCGTGAAAATAAATGTTGGTGTTTTTAAAAAGTGTCGGCTCAGATTTTCGAACCTATGATTTACTTGTTAAGCAACAACCACCATAGCGGAGCTAACACGCCGGACTAGCTGGAAGGATATTTCTTTAGTGGTTTAAGTTCATCGTAATCTTATGGATTAACGTAGTGGTAAATTCAACGGAAAGTTTTCGACGGATCTCGAATAATTACAGTGCGAGTGGGTTAGAATAATATATAACCTGAGATAACTGTGAGTACTTCAAGATTTTTGCTGTGCCGATATTCTAGCTAGATATTTGAGGGCAAGAACTTGAATGTTGTTTACTTAAGTTTCGGCTCTTGACTGCGTGAAGAAAAAAATGGACTGGTAATCTTCCCGCCGTGAGTTGTTTTTCGTTTATATTTTGATACCATAGTATATTATATTAAGTGAGGATAGTGTTTTACTTTAGCCAAATTTAATTGGTACAAAAGGAATTACAAATTTTGTAATTAATGTAAAAATTGAAAATACTTAAATAATTTTAAAGGTTAATGTGAGGATTAGAAATTTGAATATTTAAAGTGTCTAAATTTGGGAAGACTGGAATGTTTTAAAATGAGGAATTTTAGTGACATAATGAGTTAAATATGCTTGTCGTAGTGATTAATAAACAAATAGTTTAAAACTATAAAATGTTTAATGCCCAGAAGAAAAATATATCTTTAACAATTTGAAATTTTGATTACATTTAAGAGAAAAATGTTGTAGCGACCTAGATCCAGCTATCCCAGTTATCTATACTTATGTTAACCAAGGATTCATAAACGAGTTTTAATTGTAGATTCTTGCTTATATTTATTTCAGTAGTCTGTCATGTCCTCCTTGTGATGCTTAGGGAAAGCATGGATCTTCTGAAACGAACCTGGATAACTTATTGCGGTTTAGTTGTGGAACTAATTTATTGTTTCTAACTAGTAGAGGCTTTCCTGTAAGCCCGAGAGGGGCCAATTGTTTTTATTATCTGAGTGGAATATACGAGTATTTTAACCCTTATTTAGACTTTATTTTTATAATCGTAAGAAGAACAGCGAATAGTGCTACACTGTTCTCCAAGGTTCTAGTTGGAAAGGGCCCATAAATTAACTAGAACTTTACAGCCTAATAAGTTAAAAAATACCTGGTGATATATAAGATTCCTCAAGTTTTAAGTGGAAAGTTTCATCATCATATTGGCATTGACTTAAATACAAAAGAATTTAGACGCATTTTGACAGGGTGAATGTTCTTTCACCTCCAGTAACAAAATTAATGCTACTAAATGACAAAATTAATGCAAATTTTTAATATTATGAGGTAATGTAATAAATACTTCGCTCCATCTGTTAAAGGTTTGTAAAAAATGTGAAACCATCATTAATAAACGAATAGCAAGAACATAAATTATACTCATTAGCGAAATTTCAAGACTCTTAACACATAAAATTAAGATCAGAATTTTTGGCTTAATTCGATATCTACTTAATGGTATATCCAAATGTTTAAAAGCAGAATTTACTTAACTTAATGTCTCTAGAAACATGAACTGTGAAAATGGAGCGATGAAATGATGTCATAAACATACGTATCTTTAATATTAATTTGCTTTTAAAAAAGCAAGAGCCTGCAAGCAATTTCATTTATTGTATTAGATATGCTTGATTATTTTTAATGTTATGCAAGCAGCCTATTCTTCCTTTTACTGCATTATTTTCTATCAAAGAAATCATTCTTTTAACACGCCTTAAAGAGAAGAGGCGATAGAATTGAAATTTGATGCTGTAATATTTACAGCATCGAACCATTATAGTTACAGCGATGAGTGAGAAATTTGTTACCTCCGGCCTAAATGCAGTGTTGATCTTCTGCATTTCGCCGTTAAATCTCTTACCCTTAAGGGTTTCAAGCGTTTTAAGGTTTATAAAATTCTTTTGCGATTTCTAATACTAACACGTCACTAATTATATCTTCTATCCTTTAAGTTTCCTCTTTTTATCCTTTAATCCTTTAATTTTTCCTTTAATCCTTTATTATTTATCCTTTAATAGTTCATTTTTGCTTTCGTTACAGACCAAATTTCGCTTTTAACACAATCTGCAAATGTTCAATTATATTTATTTCTTTGAGATTTGGTGGCTCAAAGTACACTTGAGATTCTTTTTCATGTTTCACGTTCCCAGCAGTTTGAAGAACTGCTATATTATCCAGCGGAAAACATATTTTCTTGGAGGAACTTCATTACTGTAAAAGAATGTATATCTGTTATACAAGTATGTTCATGCTGATATTGAAAATAAAAGAAGAACCCATAAAGTTGAACCCAGAATCCTTAGAATTTTAAATGAATTTTGTTCAAACTTCACTCTTTTGTAGCCTCGTTTAGGAACTAAAAATCACTAATTATATTTATAATTTAATAAAGAATAATAAGAATGTTTTTCAGAAGTTAGTAACTGTTTAATTGAGGAATTGGAAATGCTAGTTTTGAAATGTGACCAAAAAAAAAAAAACGAGAGTATATTCTTAAATATGGTAATTTATTTTTGTTGTCATAATTATCTCTCTGTAACAGCAATGGCTTCTGTCAATATCTAGCATATTCTTTGGATGATTGCATAATGTAAGTGGGAAATAAAACTAAATTTTCCGCTTTCCAGTTCATGCAGAATAATATCATTTTTCTTTGGTAGTCACCTTCTAGGCCCTTTTCATGGCGGCAGGATGTCACATCCGCGTTTTCGTGATTTTCCGAAATGTAACCAAACGATTTTAATTCTCTTTCCTTTTAATGAGAACTGGTGTTTATTTAAATTATTTAGTATAACTGAATCAATTACTATATTGCTTTTATTTAGCAATGATAGAATTATCATTGATAAATAAAAAATAAGTTTTTTTTAATTTTTATTTTTTTTTAATTTAGCCAATTATTATTCTTTAATTGATTTCAGAAATGGTGAAATCTGTACGCTTATAAGACTTTTATATGCTAATCATCTTATCTTACTGTCAATTTTTGTGCGACAATAAGTCCTGGCGTAGGAAATCTACCCAGATCACTTTTACTATTATTTTAATTGCAGATTTCTTTTCAGATGTCCTTCATCTTAATCGTTGCATTCCTAGTGGCCTGGACACCATACGCTGTATTATGCTTGTGGACTATATTCGCTCCTCCCCAAACGGTCCCTCCGTTTTTAACTCTGATACCTCCGCTGTTTGCCAAAGCATCCACTGTCTTCAATCCCGTTATATATTATCTCACCAATCCACGACTTAGGTCCGGAATAGCAGCCACTCTACTCTGCTGCAAGGACACTCCTTTTGAAAGTATTGAGCTGCCTGATTCTCCAGAAAGGGCTCCTGCAGACAACGACGCCATATAAGCCAAAATCTGCCAAGAAGTAATCCGTTATGTTAGAAAAAAAAAAGTGTTTCCATATCTTCGAAAGTATAACTTTCTTCTTTACACTTTTAACCTTCGGGAGTTACCTTTTCCTATGTGAAATACTCACAACTTGGTGGTGTGATAAAATATATGCCATTAGATTAACCGCTTGAAGGAGTAAAAGCTCTTCAAGTATATGCAGAGTCACGCTATCATTCGTAAAGGCTCTGTTTTTAATCGTTTTCTGTGAATTTCGTGTTTTCTCTTTAACTTCCTTATTTTTCTATAATGATACAACTGTTTTGCATGCATTTAATCTGTCAGAAGCTCCTTATGTGACCGTAACTTCCCTGAAACCTTGACGATATTCTAGGACATATGAGTAGAGTTCCTAGGTCGCCCTCGAAATATTATCACACACTAAAGCAGAAAGTAATAAATACCACCAGGGGAGCGTTCCTAATAAGAGTTTGATGTCATTCTAGCATTCCTGAACACCTGTTGCCAAGCTACTTTTGATAATAAACTGTTATGTCTGAAGTGTTATTTGCGACCGATCAAAGTTTATCTTTGCGAGCTTAAGATAATTTATCCTGATTACGTGATGAGTTTATATGTCAAAAGACCTTATATTCTAAAAATAATAGAGAGAGAAAGGGAAATAGTCTTTCTCATCAGGAATAAAGCTACTGAAATACATCACTATCTTCTTATTTTCATCATATTTTTTAAGCTTTAATCATGACATATTGCAATAGATTTCTAACATTCGTAAATTCGTATAAAAAGTATTAGAATCGTAGAATTTACAAAATAACAGCTGGAACAATATTGCTCCTGCTGTTCGAAATAGAATTTATAGTTGCTTTCGCGAAGATGTACGATTATATTAACTGCAAAAAAGTTCTGTAATGGAAAAAAAAAGAACTTTTCAAATGAAACAAGCTAAATAAACTTTACTTGAAATTTAAAAAGAATAGCTCTATTCTCAATAATATCAGAACAGAGCTGCTGTCGAAAGATTCAAGATAAACGTCCTTACATTAAAGCAGCGAGAAAGCCGCAAAGGACTGGCAGCTATTAAAAATTTTTCAACGATTCCGTTTTCCATAAATCAATTCTTTTCAGAATTCTACGAATTGTCGGACTACGAATTGTTAGTTATTTTTGACTTAGAACGATACTGTATGTCATTTCTTTAGTAAACTATTATGGCTTCTTCTCCTTCTCCTCCTTCAATGTGAAGCCTGGCTTCCTGTATTGCATATTCCACTATGGCTTTGTTCTATCATAAGCCACTAGGACTCATACTAAAAAACGAAAATAAGCTTTCGGAGAACTAGAGTTGCAGTTATGTAATTGATATAAATGAAGCTTACATAAATATGAGGCGAAATAATGATAATTATAAATCTTTGGTTATACTTAAAAATTATTTTCATATCTGGAATTCTTTTGTTCTACAGTAAACGCATTTTATATATTAAAAAAAGCACCCTAAATCCCTTCAACAATTTTATCAATGATTTTTAAGAATTTTAACTCAAATGCGGTTAGTTTTAAATGAGTACCCATTTGCCTTAGGAATTTCAATAGATTTTATATATTTCAAAGGACAACTATTCACTCGTATAAATATAAAGTAATTTTTTGTTTCTAAAATTACTTACTTCGGTCTTTTGAGCATAACTGGAAACGAAAATAAAATGTATTATGCAGGCTGTTTCACAAATAATTGCCCAAAAGAATGAATCAACGTTTACAATATACTCGACATGAAAATTTTGTACAGGTTACAGAGCTTTCGTAAAGCGAAGAAAGCCAGTTGCGCCCTCTTGGAGAATCGTACCAAGGATCTCCCAGTTAGTGGCTAGGTATGATAAGCTGTAGCACAAGGAGACGCACAAAAATAGTCCTGTAATTCTTCCCGTTCACTTCCATTAAAGAAAAACTGGAAGAGGCATGAAAACTAGTCGGCCAAAGCCAGACGGTGATGAGTTCGTCGTCTTTCACGTTCTATTTTGGACACCACTTTTTAGGTACTATTAGGTCTTTGAAGCAGGAGACTAAAAAAATCGGCTGGACACCGATAATGGGACCACGAGTCTTCCATTTCTTAGCTGAATCTGTTACTACAGCAAAAAGACACAGAGCAAAGGTATGCTATAAATCCTTACACTCCTTACAGCATGACATGTGGCCTACAGCTTACTGTAGTACTTGACAATAAAGCACCATTCACAAACCACTGCTGGAAGTATCTGCCTCAAATAAATTTGGAAGCAACTTTCCATACCGTCTTAAATCCTTCTTAAGATGTTTTTATCAATAGTTCAACGGAATACTTTCCGTATTGCTCTCCACGTTTTCTAAAGAGTAAATCTTTCTTATGTAGACATTTCGGATTTTCTTATGTAGGCATTTCGGATATTACTGTAAGAAAAAAAAATGAAAAAATTGGTAATTCCAAATTGGGTGAGCTAAGCGTTCAAATCTTTTCGACATTCCTGGGTTTCAAATTTCTTTATATACATGTGATCTATATAGCATGCCTCACCTTGTTAATTTATCAATTCTATGTTTGTTGAGTGTTCCGTAACCTAGGGTAAAACAGAGACACATACATCAATATTTAGCGCATAAAAAACTGTAGGAAATGTGGCCAATTATTAGAGTTCAAGATACACATCGAAAACCAACTTTTAAAATATATTATGAACTTAAGTATAATTCATGTGAATTACTATAGTTTAGATTTGGAAGGAAAGGAATCACTGACAAAAGATGGATACTCTTTTAGATTTTTTGCATAGCTGTAGTGTGTCTGATCATTTTTTCTCTCCGCTGTTATCCTAAAATTCATGTTATGTTACTTTTAAAGACTGTGCTAAACAATTAATGTTTCACGAAAAATACCCACTCCACAGTAATATACGCAGCCATCTTCTTATTCAATGACTCAATGAAGCAAACCCACAATAATTATCTGGCGGGGAAAACATCACTACATAAATCAGTCATCACCTTATCACGAGCATCATTAGCAATACGTTTTTACGAGTCTCAAAACCATTTGAAAACATAAAGCTGTGTTTTTATAAAGAAAGAATATTTAAAAAAAGAAAAAGAACGAAACGACTATCCTGTGAAATATTCTGCATTATTTTATTTCCTGAAAATCATTTCATTCTGAAGAGGTGAAAGAGTAAAATATATTAAAACGTGGTTCTAATAGAATACAGATTTCTTTTTAAGTAGGTAATAGTGTAGATATAAAGTATAATTTTAAATGAAGATAGAATACCTACATCCTTTTTCTATTTCACTCTACCAAATTCAATTATTCAACATTGCAACTGGCATTGTTCTTTCTAACTTGTGCAGTATGTTAAACTAACATGTGCAGTATGGATGATTTAATCGTGCGATGTCTATATCTTTAAAACTTCTATTAAATATGCGTTTTATTCTATTCATTTCAAGAATTCTGCTAGACTCTAAAACTGAAATTTAATAGAAATATTTTCAAATCTTAAATTTTCTAACTCTGACCTAACTATATTGAAAAGAATAAACTCTAGTCTCCGAACCATAATAAAAGCTTATTTTTGTGAAGATAAGAATTGTAGTAGTGAATATATAGAATTTATTTATTAGTTATCCTCCAATGTTATCGTATTTTTCCTCTAATAGAGAAACAATCAAAGGATAATTCTTTTCCACTTCATATCAGTTAATGCTTAGTATTTTACTTAAAAAATGGAGCAATTTGAGAGAAATGATATTTTAGTTTCATTATACCATTTATCTTTTAAAATTAAATGATGTAAATTGTAAATGATTTAAATTGTAAATGATGGCAGGAATTTTTTACATAAACTAAAGATAAAATAAAATCCACAGTTCAGCTAAATCCGGATGTTCGAATGAAATAAAATGATCGTGATATGATATTAAAGATTTCATCATTAAATGTTTGACTTTATTAACTACTTATTTCATAAAAATATTTTGCTAAAATTCCTTACATTTTGTCACATGACTTAAATTTTTGTCATCATTTACAAATTTGCAAACTTTGTTACTTGGCTCTCTTCCCTAAACAGCTTTAATTTATTTTGCTTAAAATACAATAAGAAATAATATTAAAATATTTTAATAGGTAATGAGTACCATTGTTTTAAGAAGCGGGCTAATTTAAAATTAGAAATTAACATTTAGCTGACATGAAAGGAATCGAATTATGAATGCTCTGTTGTCCAATATCTGTTCATAGTTTATTCCGAAAGTAAACTAAGTGCAAAATTTATAATATATGCATTCGTCCAAATAAAATGAAAACTTTGTGTATTCATTTAGCAAAAGAGCAAACATGAGTACAAAGTAAGAGCTGTTCATTAACTCATTTAGATGAAGAAGTCCATCCTTTAAATATTGCTTATGCCTCTTTTATTGGAGAATTCAGTGAAATGTTGTTTGAATCTAGTTCTCTAGAATAGAAAACTTATGACAGGATTTGCGATTTTAAGCTTAACTGATAATTTTTTGAAATGTTCTTCTTAGATACGTAATAAGCTCTTACTTCATTAACATTGTTCGTACTCTTATTCTTTTAGCTTGGAATTTTATTGAGAGTTGACTTTACTTCAGTTCTTTAGCTTTTTTTTATATTAAACAAAATTTGATTATAAAGTTTGATAGAACTTAAAATCATGTATTGAGAAAAGTGTATTGAGCCAAAAAAAGAGCTATATATTTACCTTAAATTTTGTATTGTATGCATTTTATCTTCAGTAAAAATAAAGAGCTTTAAAATATTTTTTTAGTGTTTAAATGTCTATCAACGTGCTTTTTATAACTCATGCCAGTATTTTTAAATGATTGTTAGCAATAAAATTTAGTTATTTTCTTTCATTTTAAGTTAGATTTATTAGCCATGCCGTTAATATATTTTAGAGATATACGTCAGATATACAATAAGTTTGGAATGAGTATGCAAGGAAATATAAAATGATGAAGTCTGTTATTTGTTACATGCGCGTAAAATGAGCCTGTGTTTAGACTCAAAAAGGAATGGTAGAAAGAACTTATATCGACTGTGATTGAAACCATTTAGTGATATTGGAAATAAAGTAATACTTTTAAGAATTATAAATATCAGATTAAAATTGTAATTAAAAAGAAACTACTGATTTATTAAGTATTCAAAATTATTAATTAAATAATTAAAATTAAACTAATATTCAGAGTTGCTGTCTCCGCTTTATATTACAAAACATAACTCGAAATAAGCTTCGAAATTTCTAAACATTGGTATAAAAATACAAAACATCATTTATTTGTGTTAATTATCAATTGATTCTGTGTGATGTTGTTACATATAAAATAAGTGCATCCAAGTAACTAATATTACGAGAAAAATTAGTATTTTGTTGAAAAATTAACGTAATATTATTTCCAAACAGATAAAATTCATGTAGAAGTTTTCTTACTGAAAGAACATTTTCATTCTGTGTTCGTTGTTTTCCGCTTTTTTAAGTCAGTATTTTTCCAGTGGTATTCAGCAGAATCTTGAGGTTCCATGTGGTGATATTCAGGCTCCCTTTGGTAATACTGAGGATCACCGAAAAGTTATAAAATAATATATTATATACTTAAAACATTTCGCACATATAATATATATATATGTGTGTGTGTGTATGTGTGAAGGCTATAACTTCCGTATTAAATTACTTTGTAATTATATCCGAGAATCTATTCCTGCCCCTTATAAAGATTGATCGTTACATCAACTACAACATTTATCTACCTAAATATTAAGAAATTATTTCCAAGCTGGATTAGAGTGATGGACAATTTCTGCAACAAGGCCACTCCATCGGTGTTGCGAATTTCCTGTTCGCTGGATTTCTTAGTCATGAGTTTTCATAAAGGGATTTGAATGACTGGCTTCTAACTGAAAATTTATCAACTCATCTTCTTTAACAGCATTTGTAATACTGCAAAGATACACGGCGAGAATGCAGAAAAATGTATTGAATTCAGAAATAATCAGACAAAACCAATGATCGGAAAAACGGCAGACGCTTTGATATGACGCTGTGACAGCAAAACCTGCCCATTAAAAATAAAGCTTTGTGTTCTTCTCAAATTCATTAGTAGCTGAATATTTCTGTCATATTTCAAATGGTGCTAATTGAAGAAATCCAAATTATTGTTGTTATCATGTTGTTTGTTGTAGTTACCATTATTCAAAATTATAAATGAATATATGTGTAATTACCCATTTTGTTTTGCATACAAATATCCAATGGCTATCCAAAAGTAAAATCTTTAAGAAAGATAAAAATAAAAATATGTAAAAATAGTTTGCATGTTTCGTGAGTCAATTTCGATTATGTGACAGATTAATGAATATTTAACGCTTATATTCACAAAATTATGACTGAAACACAAAATTATAACTGAATATGTTGTTCGCATATTCACAAAATTAAATGAAATATGTTTATCATAGGAAAAAAGTAAACATTTTTCATGAAGAGAGAAGAATTTTCACTTCGTCGTAAGCTATTATTTCAGATGACAATAGTGGAGCAAAATAATTTAGATTCTTTTATAACCTTTCAGGATTTTCTTCGTTTAATAAATTTCTTATTTCTTCACTATACTCAAAGAAATAATACGCAGCGGCTCTGTCGATTATTTTTACCACACGTTTACCACACGTCTATTTTTACCACACGGATTTACCACACGTCTATTAATCAAGGGTTCAACTGTCAGTCACAAGAAATAAAAGGAATAATTTTTCAACGAAGATTATTAAAAATCTGATTGATATTAATTCTCTCAATAAAGTAACGCAAAAAGTTTAAAATTTTTTTCCTATTGCTACTTCTCCAAAGAAAAATACAACTTTCAGTTCAAAGTACGTGACTTTAAAAGATTTAATTAAGAAATTTTTCCGTTTGAGAGGCAATAATCTTTTTATGATAAGTTAAAAGTATTTCAATGATTAAAGTGGTTCTGAAGAATATGTAAAGATTCCGTCTCTGAATTTAATAGGAAAATGCTGCCATAATTCTGCACTTAAAAAGAGTATTACTTCTATTTTTTAACTAATGGTGTTTGAATATTCTGCTACGTTTTCGTAAATGTAGCTGCCATTTTTTATGTTATTTTTTACCATTGTCTTGGAAAATAAATTATTCCAAAAGAGCTGTTCTACTTTTCAGAACTGATTTAATATACTCCGTATCACATGTGAATACCTTTAACAAACCGATGTATTTTAAACTATTTGTTTTATGCGTATTATAAAAAATATATAAAATAAAATCATTTTATTTT
Source organism: Stegodyphus dumicola (assembly GCF_044657685.1). Taxonomy (NCBI): domain Eukaryota; kingdom Metazoa; phylum Arthropoda; class Arachnida; order Araneae; family Eresidae; genus Stegodyphus; species Stegodyphus dumicola. Next base: position 107,595,822 of record NC_140777.1, read on the forward strand.
AATAGGGGGGAATTTCTACATGATTAATTATGAAATTTAAATGCAGTTAAAAAGAAGAAGGCATAAGGTTCAATTATTTTCAGTCCTGTTCATATTTGAATATTAGCCTGACTCTGAATCCATTTGAAACTCATGCTTTAAATTAATAAACATTACTATGTAAGATTTAAAAATAGTTAATTTCAAGAATATGTGTAGGCTTTTGTTAATTTACGACTGATTGAAAGCAATTAATTATAAAGTACTATAATTTTTCATATTTCGTACAGTTATAATTTGTAACAAAATCTATAGATTTTTATGGCAGTATATAACTTATCGTTAGTAGAGAATATTCTCCATTATTTCACTCGAGTGCTGGCTCTCCTAAATTTTCATAAAGACTTCAGATCAAATTCAAGTCAACAATATAGGCTCCAAAAACTGTGTTGGAATATAGACAGTAGATATAAAATAGCAAAAAATACTCGTATCATAAAGTTGAATTTGAAGTGTCTGTTGGCTAAACTAAAAGAAGAAAAAATTGAACGGCTTTTTCCCAAAAATTTGTGTTTCAAGTACAAGCAATGTATGCTACTCGAAAATGTGTGTTTCAAGGACAAGCAATGTAATACATTAAAAGAAAATTTTCTTTAATAATTCTTTAATAAATTCCTAACAGAATCAACTAAAATTTTCAGAGACAGTAATATTTCTAGAAACACAAATATTTGCAATATAAAATATTTTTCTTATATTTCTCGCCATATAAGAACTTCCTGTATACATACTTTTTAACAAACACTAGTTTTTTTCCTTTCACAAATTCAACTGAACACAAACAGTTGTAAAAGCTATTTTATATTTTTATAGCACTAGGATAAAATTCATAGCTATTAGATTAATACATATGCATAACCCTGAAAAATTTTCGTCAGATTTAGAACATATAAAAAGACTCATGCTTTTATACATAAAAAAAGCGTTTAAAATTCATTGTAAGAAAATAGGCTTCCAGATGTTCAGTAAATCTCCAAGAGTTCAAGCATCAAACATAATTTTGCTTACATTTACAATGAATAAAAACACTTTCTTAAAGCATACTACTCCCGTACTTATGATAAGCTGCAATGCGTAACAAATTAGCTTTTGATGTATTTTGAAATTTAGAACAATTTAGTTTTTTTTTACTCCTAAAATATCTATGAAGCTACTTTTTTGCTCTGAATTTACTTGGATGCGAGCTTTTTATTTTTTATTACTTTTATCTTTTTTTATGTATATTATCTATTTTGTAAAAATGTCGTAATAAGTATACGTATCTTTAGTGTTAAAATATAATGAATATTTAGAGATAAATATATTTGCATATATTGATGTTGTATTTAAAACCAACTCTATTATCAAATTTTTGGTGGTGGTGTAATAAAGAAATTTTGTAGATATTAGAATATGTTTCATTTCTTTCATAACGAACATGCTCCTGATATACTCCATTAATTCATGATGAAAAATAACGACTCATAGTATAAAATCCAATTCTAAAAGGCACAATCTATACTGTAGCCTTACCCAGAACTGCCTGTTGGGCTTACTGCCTACAATGTATGTAGAATTCCATTGCCAATTTAATGAATTCCATTGCCAAATATGTAGCCAAAATATAGAATATGTGTCAAAATGTAGAATTCCTTTGCTAATTTAAATTGTGAGTTACACAATTAAACAATAATCCAAAACAAGCTTTTCTTTGAAGACAAAGTAAATATATAAATTAAGTTCGAAAAGAAAAATTAGCAAGATTTTTATATTGACATCTTTAATTTCTATACTTGACTATTGATTAATGACTATAATGTAGTAATGGTCGTTTTTATCGGATCACAACCGTATTATTTAATTTAAAACTTATTTAGTGTTACTAAACTGAAGGTTTGGAAATAAAACTAACTCGGAAGTGAGAGAGAATTAGTCTCAGTAATATTTATCTTCACTGCAAGTTCAGTCATTATAGATATGAATTATAGTCAAAGTGATTTACTACTTAAACTGTACTTAACCTCTTTCAACCATTAAATAATTTATATTTTCTTGTAGAATAAAAGTTTCACGTATTCGAAATAAAAATTTTAAAAAATCTTAGTTTTAAAATTTTATATTAAGCTCAAAGGATTGTTTTTTTAACATTTTGTGAGTTACCTTTATTTATTAAATGTCATGTTTTTCTCATTTAAACTATAAAATTCAATTCAACAACAGTATCACAAAATAATTTAAAAGGAGCATATATTTAGAATTCCCAATACACAGTCTCGCGTGCTGGAGATAAAAAATTTAATTTTCTTTTTTTCCCGATACAGTTAAAACATTAAAGAAAATAAAGTAAGTTTTTTCAAGAAACTGAATTTGACACTATTGACTGAGTCAGAAGATGAATTTATTAGAAAATTTATTTTAAATTGGAAATAGCAGAAAAATGAAGAAGTCTTTAAAGCATACAGATAATTTTACGCATATTTAATTTACCTAAATAGAAACATTAATAACAAGTTCGAAATCAGTATTTGTTTTTAATTTACTTTATATTTTACAAATTTGCTGACTAAAATTATTGGAAGGTTTATTAGGAATCTCTTGTACCAGGCAAATCTTGCGCTCTTGAAGATTTTGTATGTGAGTTGTATCTTCGAATTTGTAATCAAATAAAAATGATAAAAACTTTTTTATCTATATGTAAGAAATAAAAATATCAGAATTCATGCAGATGAAACCCGTAAAAACCCAGAAATTTTGTACAACTAGAATCTAGAAATAAACCACATTTTAAATTATTATACAAGCAGAATGTCCAATCTCCGAGTTTTTTTTTTTAAGGATTCTTTTGTAAATTGCAGTCATTTAAACTTTTTTCTGATACTTTGGGTTTGTAATAGTTATGAAACTTTTTGAGATGCCATCAACTGTAAATTTCTCTGAAGGACTGAAACTTACTAGAAGCATATTTTTTTATATACTTTTCCTTCTTCAGCTTTTTTCTTTTACTCTTTTTAACTACACTTTTCACACAGATAGGATAAATCCTAATTTTTCACGAAATCCGAATCGAAAAGGTTTCTCGAATTTTTTGAATCTTTCTAATAAGAATAATGCAAAGAAGAAAGAAAATTTCTCAGCAATCAAAACTTTTATTTTAATAATTTTTGAAATTTATTTTTAATTGAAACATGTATCAAAATGTAGTTTTTAAAAATCACGCTCCATCATCAATTTTTGGAGATTCTGAAATGTACATATGTTGTTTTAACAGTAATTCATACAATATTCTAAAAGAAAATAATAAGAAAAATATGCTCGTTGTCTTCCATATTGCTATTAACGTATTAATTGAAGTAAACTCATTTATAAATAAGGACTTTTCATCATTTTAAGGACTCATCACTTTAAGGCCTTCTCATCATTTTCATTCCATTGTCATTCTCTCTTGCATTCAATATTTTTTTCTCTTTAAGATTAATCATTTCAAGCTTTTGATTTAAAACGGGATTCATACTTTTCTTCATCGTCCTTACAAAAAATTTTTAAAAAATTAAATCTTTTAAAGTTCTATACCAGGTAAAGAATATATGATGTTAAAAACATATTTTATTGATTAAAATAATGATACGGATATTAATAAAAATTATTAGTTAGCTGAATTAAAAATTCTCTGCAGTTTAGAATTACTTCATTTACGCAGATTTTTAAAAGAAAATTAAACGAAGGTTACTGTCAAGAGTATTTGTCACTGGTACCCAAAAGATTGACAATCACTTTTGTTCAACAAACGAATCTCCACTAAGAGATTGTGCACTAAACTCATATGTCATTTTTTTAATTAAAGTTAGACCGAAGTAAAGGGTGTTCCAAAATTCATGCAAAATTTGAATTTAGCGCCATTTGTGTGATAAAGTGTTGCCAACGGAAAAGAAAGCATGACAATTGATAGTTCAAGTTTATTAAAAATGTAGCGCTACATGAAAGAACAACGCGTTTTCATTGTTGAACAACATTTTTTAAATTATGAAAATTTGGCTGCTACAGTTTGTAGTTTTCCTACAAAATATCGTCGGAATAGTGATTTAACTTCATCAACTGTGACGAGATTAATTAAAAAATTTAGGGAGATTGGATAGGTTACTGATCTTGAACACCCTGATTGTCCTTCAAAAAGTTGTTCAGCATAAAACACCGAAGCAGTTCGTTAGAGTGTTGTTGAGAATCCATGAACACGTAATCAAGAATTGTGCATTTCAAGAAGCTCTCTACAGCGTCAGCGTATTTTTGCATTGCCATGCTTGCAAAGTTCAATAACACAAGAACTGAAGCCTACTGATCACGAACAGCGAAGAAAATTCGTTGAACAGATTATGGAACAAAAACAAGTGGATGCAAATTTTTTGAACAAAATCATCTACAGCGAAGACGCTCATTTTCATTTTGATGGCTTCATTTGGGTTCTAGAAAATCCACGAGTGAATGTTGAGAAACAAATGCATCCACAGTATGTCGCTATTTGGTGCGGATTTGGGGCTGGAGGCATCATAGGACCATTCCTTTCAAAATGTGGCTGGTCAGGCAAAAACAGTTAATGGTGCTCGCTATCGCGATATGATAACCCAGATTTTTTTTATTTTCAAAAATCGCAATATATGTATGTTTACGACACGTAGTTTCAAAAACACGGCGCCATATGCAATACAACCCGAGCAACAGTTCAATGATTGCATGAGTCATTTCCCGGTCATGTAATTTCCCATTTTGGTGATCAGAATTGGCCGCCTAGATCATCTGATTGAACGCCATTGGACTTTTTTCTTTGGTATTTTTTGAAGTCTAAGATGGCAACAAGCCCACGACCACACACGCCTCGAAGGAGGAAACTAAGAGCTGTATCGACGAAATTCAGCTCACATTTACGGAAAACGGTCATGGAAAATTTCACCAAATGAGTGCGTATGTTCAGCAAAGCCGTAGACGCCATTTACCCAACATGCTATTTCATACACAATTCTATACAGTATACTTTATGAATCTATAAAAAAATTGCAATTTTTAACTCTACACCTATGTTTTCTATCAAAATTATTTCTTGCTTGAATTTTGGGACACCCTTTACATAGTGGCTGGTTACTGCTACTGATCATCTCTGACCCCTAGATTCATGGTCACTGGAGGATCAATCAAAAGTCCATTAATGTGGAGCAGCGGAATAAAGTTTAAAAAATTTCAGCAAATAAAATTTAACCGAAGGACACCAATACTCTTCAAAATAAATGGTCATTGGTAATTTACGGATTGGTTACCGTACTACACACATTACTAGTACTACAGAGTACACATTAGTAGTACTACACACACATTAATAGTACTACACACACATTAGTAGTACACATTAGTAGTACTACACACATTAGTAGTACACATTAGTAGTACTACACACATTAGTAGTACACATTAGTAGTACTACACACATTAGTAGTACTACACACACATTAGTAGTACCACATTCAGTATCGGTTCAGTTACCGTTTCTACTGAAGATCAACCATTAAGCCCACGGTTGTGGGGAAAAGTAGTAGATTCAGATAATTTTTTTTAAAATCCAATGAAACCGAAGGAGACAGTTGACCGCAATCGAAGGACAGCTGCCACCCACAAATCCATAATCACCCAACACCAGGATAGGATGGGGCTGGTCTGATCGAAGCAGTCAGTTTGAAAAAAGGGGCCAACACCTTTTTTCAAATTGGTTGTTCGCCAAGACACAAGAATAAAGAAGAATGCCTTTTTCAAGATGCTAGGACACTCAAATGAAGGTCTTTTATTTTGGCAAATAATCATCAACTTTCATAAAGGTACCGACATCTTTATGACAGGGTATCGCTGTAAAATCGTCAGGAATTTTCATCTTGGGACATAAAAATTCCTTTCTATGAAGTAAGGAATTTGATCCAAGAGGTATGAATTTCCTATGAGCTAACGACATCGGGATTAAGACGAGGAGTTTAATATGTTTATCATTACTTTATATTCATTTTTTGATGGGTTAGATGTGAAATTAAATATTTTTCTAATGAGTTTGTTGTTTTCTGTTGCATGAATCCTTCAATTATGATTTACGTTACATCCATTTCTAACCATTCATATCAGGTGACGAGGCGGAACTGTGGCCACCGGCTTCTCGGATAATTTCCCGAGTTTTCAGATAGGCCCATCCGCCTTGACTGTCAAGACCACTGATTTCTGGAGACCTATGAGTTTTCATTTACCAGTGTTAACTTGTTACTAAAACAACACTACATTGTCTTACAATTCAAAATGGTAAGGAAATGCAGTAATGTTAAAATGGCAACGGCAACAGTTCCAAAGCAATGAATGATAATTACTTGAATTCTCGGAAAAACTTTAAGATATTTTTGGCCAAACTTTTGTAAGAATGAACTGTTTTTATATTAAATGTACAGAATTTGCAGAAATATTGTAATAATTTTGGATAATTTTAACAATAAAATGAAATCAGGTAGGAGCATTTTTCTGCACTGGACAAGCATACTTCAGAAGAATTAAATAAAACATATAGTTAATAATATATACAATATTAGTCTATAGCTCACTTCCAGACCATTCGAGTACCTTATTTAGCTTCATTTCGATATAATAATGATAAAAAGTTTGAAAATTTAAGATCCACCAGATAGCAAAGAAACACGAAAAGAACATTTGCGTTAGAAAAATGTCTCATAGATTGGCTGAACGGGATGGGATCACTTCGAACATATGATTTGTAGAAGCAGATGTAAATCACTGATTAAAAGTACTCACGTATAAATTCAAAGACCTAGTTTGAATTCTTAAAGGAAAATATTACAATAGCGAAAACACAAATTTCCAATAAATTTTTAAATATTTATTCAAAAATGATATAAAGTGTTACTTATTTATACACTAATTGATATTATATAAAAATTTCAACTGCATTGATACAAATACATGTAGTGCCGATCGCTTGGAGCTGTGATGAAAACAAGATGCCGTGACGTCATTCTCTCTACGAGCTGCGAAGGCGCCAAGCAAAAATTAGGAAAATTACCGTTTTGAGATGATAGATGATTGACGTGAAAGCAGAGACGCTGCTTCTGTTCAAAAAGAACTTGTTTAATTCTCTTAAATGTTAAATTTATGTAATAATCGCTTGTCTAATTAAAATGTCTTTCGTTAATTAATTTGTTCATCGTTTAAAACCCCCACAAAAATTTTCTCAGAAGTGGGATAGCACTTCAGCACTCGAATGAACTGTAGTTTTACCTGCTTTCCTGGATTACTACCGGTTTTGAAGAATAACTGTTGCTGTGCTGGACTGTTTTACGATGTATAATCAACTATGTTTCGAACAAAAACCTCATCAAACTCCTAGGAATGTATGCTGATTTACCTGAACTGAAACTGCGTAATAGTGAGTAAATAGTGTGCGGCTCTATTAAAGACTGGAATTAATTTTAATAATACTGGATGTCAAGTGTCAAGACGTGAATTGTGGCCAAAAATCCATCGGACATAACCTGTTTCTACTCGCCTTTTGTCGACACCATTTGTGATCCATTGGATGGTATGGAAGTAATTTGTTTCGTTTCTGTTTCCGGATTATAGAGCCAGGAACATCGTGGATTACCATTATATGAAGTGAGTGATTTTCTCAATTTTATTAACTATGTTTCTAATTGATGTGCCGGGAATGGAAGATGTCCTGAAAAGTGAAAAAGCGCATAATATAAAATTATTACACAAAATAATATTTAACGATGTGGGCGACAGAAATAATCGAAAAAGGTTAAGACAATTTAGTGGTTTCTCTTTAGCAGAGAATAGTAAAGAACTTAACTCGAAAAAATCAAACAAGATTTTCAGGCTTATGAATTAATTTCCATTGCCAATGTTTTATGCATTGATAGCTCTGGCACACAAGATGACTTAGCAACCCGAATTGTTTCTTATCTGAATAATTTAGAATTGCTTAAAAATAATGTAATTTTAGAAGAAAGTGAAAACGAAAGTGATTTAGAGGGTGTGGATGGTGGGGATAAAAATGAAGTAGATGATAATGTTCGAGATGAAACGAAACTAAGAAACAATTCTGGTGCCACAGTGAGACAACTTCCTTCCCAATGTACTAATGATAATATTCTTAGTACAATTGAAAACAAGTCGAATGTATTTCATAACTGTAGTATAAATGTTACTATTGAAGATCTCAAATCTTTTGTTGCTCAATTTGATGGCCAAAGCCATGAAAATGTCAGTAGTTGGGTCGAAAGTTTTGAAGATGCAGCTACCATTCTTCAGTTAAATGATTTACAAAAACTGATTTTTGCTAAACGCCTGATGACAGGCAAAGCAAAACAATTTGTTCTTAGTGAACCAAAGTTGAACTCATGGCAAATTTTTAAGAATGCTATTCTTAATGAATTCCGGTCCAACTGCAATTCGGCCGAACTGCATGAGTTATTATCAAAACAAAAAATGAAGAGCAATGAAACATTTGATGAGTTTTTTTTAATATGAAAAGAATTGCTAAAAATGGTTAAATTGAAGATGTTGCTTTAATACGATATGTTATAGATGGTATACCAGGCTCCGCGTTTAAAAAATCTTGCTTGTATGGGTCACAAACATTAACTGATTTTAAGAACAAATTGAAGCTTTATCAACAGATATGTGATGATGAAGAAAAGTCGCGAACGTCTAAAACAAAATTTGAAAGTAAACAAAAAATTGAATCTAGGCATAAATATGACTCAAAAAATTCTGTTAACCAAACAAAGCGTAACGTAACCGAAATTCGAGGAACAATTCCTGAAATTAAACGTAATACAACCTGTTTCAACTGCGGTGAAAGCGGTCATATTTCCAATCAATGTGTTCATAAAGATAAGGGAGTCAAGTGTTTTAAATGTAAAGAATTTGGGCACCGAAGTTTCGAATGCTCAAATACGAATTCGAAACCAGAAGTATCAACCGTGAATATTGATGTAGTCTCGAAGTTGACCAAAGAAGTAAAAATTAATGATGTATATGTAACCGCGTTAATAGACACAGGAAGTCAAACTACTTTGTTATGTAGATCGACTTTTGATAAACTGAATATCGAAGGCCTCGTGCACGTAAGTTCAACGCTGAGTGGGTTCGGTAAATGTCAAGTAAAACCTCTAGGTTTCTTTAAAGGTAATATTAAAATTAATGATTTCCAGTGTACTGCAGATATTTGTGTTGTAGACAACAATGTAATGACACATGAAGCCATTTTAGGCTTAAACGTAATATTAAAAGGTGAAATATTAATAAATGAAAATGGGGTTACCATAAAAAGTAAGTCACAGAGTGTAGAGAAAGTAAATATTATATCTGTTTTACCTGTTGACCTATCTAGTAACGAAGAAGAAATAAACATTGCACCTAGTGTTCCAAACGACTTTAAAGAGACTGTTCAACAGTTAGTTTCGAACTATATGCCATGTAAGACCAAATCTACGGACATACAGTTAAAAATTTTCGTTAAAAATAACGAACCAGTATCGCATCAACCGGGTAGATTACCGTTTGCGGAAAAGAAAATTGTTGAAACCCAAATATCCGAATGGCTAAAGTCAGGAATTATAGAACAGAGTTCTTCGGAATATTCCAGCCCATTGGTCATCGTTAAAAAGAAAGACGGGACACCAAGAGTTTGCGTTGATTATCGTCGTTTAAACAAAGTTGTCGTAAAGGATAGATTTCCCCTTCCCCTGATTGAGGATATCCTAGACCGCCTTCAAGAAGCACGTATTTTCAGCACTATTGATCTCAAAAATGGCTTTTTTCACGTGGACGTCGAAAAGGAAAGTCGGAAGTACACATCATTTGTTACGCATGAAGGACAGTACCAGTTTTTGAAAGTGCCGTTTGGACTCTGTAACTCACCAGCTGTATTCCAGAGATTCATAAATACCATTTTCCGACCGTTAGTTAACGATGGCATCGTTTTGCCGTACATGGACGATATCATCATTTTGTCCACCTCATACGAAGAGGGAATCGAGAGGCTGAGTCAAGTTTTAAATCTAGCGAGTGAATACGGATTGGAAATAAATTTTAAAAAATCGCAATTCTTAAAGAAACGAATTGACTTTTTAGGTCATGTCATAGAAGAGGGTAAAATTTTCCCATCCACTTTGAAGACGCAAGCTGTTATAAATTTCCCTGAACCATCTAATTTAAAACAGATCCAAAGTTTTCTTGGGCTGACAGGATATTTCAGAAAATTTATTAATAAATACTCTATAATTGCCAAGCCACTTAGCGACCTGCTAAAAAAGGGTAATAAGTTCGAATTCGGTGAAGAACAAAAGATCGCATTCAATCGTTTGAAATCAGCGCTAGCTGAGAAGCCTGTACTTGCAATTTATAACCCTAATTATGAAACCGAACTACACACAGACGCCAGTATAGAAGGATATGGGGCTATTCTAATGCAGAAACCTCCAGGTGATAGCAGTTTTCACCCCACTTATTTTATGAGTAGGAAAACCTCTGATGCAGAGAAAAAGTACTCAAGTTACGAGTTGGAGGTCCTCGCGATCGTAGAAGCACTGAAAAGGTTCCGTGTTCACCTTTTGGGAATTTCATTTAAGATAGTGACGGACTGTTCAGCATTTCAACGGACGATGGAAAAAAGAGATTTAGCGACGCGTGTTGCTCGTTGGGCTCTGTTGTTACAGGAATTCGATTATGTTATAGAGCATCGTAAAGGTGTTAGAATGCCACATGTAGATGCTCTAAGTAGAGCTCCTGTAAACGTCTTATGTATTTCTGTTGAAAATATCTTGCCTAAATTAAAACTTGCTCAAGAAAATGACACTGAAATAAAAACCATTAAGGAATTATTGAAAACCTCAAGTTATGAAAATTATTGTAATAGAAATGGCGTACTATACAAGTTTATTGACGGTAAAGAACTGATAGTCGTACCGGAAAGTATGCAGACTGAAATCATAAAAGATGCTCACGAGAAAGGGCACACCGGTATCAAACATACAGAGAAACACTTGGATGAATACTATTTTATTCCCAAACTTCGGAAGAAGATAGAAAACGTTATCGCGAATTGTGTTCATTGCATCTTAATAAATCGTAAAGCTGGGAAAAAGGAAGGATTTTTACATCCGCGATTCAAAGAGGACATTCCATTGCATACCTACCATATCGATCACTTGGGCCCTCTGGAAAGTACCCATAAAAACTACAAGCACATATTAGTAGTGGTCGACGCCTTTACTAAATTTACTTGGATTTATCCAACAAAATCTACGACCTCAGCCGAGGTGATAGCGAAGTTAGAGAATCAGAAGGCCATTTTTGGAAGCCCTTGTCAGATTATTTCTGATAGAGGAATGGCTTTCAGATCCAGTAAGTTTTCTGACTACTGTGCTAAAGAAGATATTAAACATCATCTAATCACCACAGGCCTGCCGAGAGCAAATGGACAAGTCGAACGAATCAACCAAGTCATTATATCAGTATTAGCGAAACTGTCCTTAAAAAAACCATATAAACATACACACGAAGTTCAGAGAACGCTTAACTCAACATATCAAAGAAGCATTAACACCACTCCGTTCGAATTACTCTTCGGTACTAAAATGAACAGTAAGGGCACCGATCAGCTCAAAGAACTGATAGAAAGTGAGTTTCAATCTCAATTCGAGTCTCAAAGAGAAGAATTACGAAAGCAAGCCAAGAGGCAAATTTTCCAAGTCCAACAGGAAAATAAAAAGACATATAATGCCAAAAGAAGACAAGCACAGCCGTACAAAGTTGGTGACTTAGTGGCAATCAAAAGGACTCAATTCGGACCACACTTAAAATTAAGAGCGAAGTATTTTGGACCTTATAAGATCACGAAAGTTAAGGGTGGCAACACCTATGACGTAATAAAGGAAGGATGCCATGAGGGGCCCATATGCACCACCACATGTGCCGAATTCCTCAAGAAATGGACGGCACCTTAAAATTTTTCACGAACACTTATTTCTGTTATTGTATATTCTTGCTTGTTGCTTTGTTTTTTTTTTTTTTTTTTTTTTTTTTTTTTTTTTTTTTTTTTGTATTTTGCAGTGTCCTGGAGGGCCAGTCCACCCTCGGATGGCCGAAATGTAGTGCCGATCGCTTGGAGCTGTGATGAAAACCAGATGCCGTGACGTCATTCTCTCTACGAGCTGCGAAGGCGCCAAGCAAAAATTAGGAAAATTACCGTTTTGAGATGATAGACGATTGACGTGAAAGCAGAGACGCTGGTTCTGTTCAAAAAGAACTTTGACGAATCATTACTTGTTTAATTCTCTTAAATGTTAAATTTATGTAATAATCGCTTGTCTAATTAAAATGTCTTTTGTTAATTAATTTGTTCATCGTTTAAAATCCCCACATACATTACTTGACAGAAACATGCATTTTATACTGCCTTGGCATAATAAATATCACGAATTTGTTTACTTGCAGGTGCCAAATCTCGTGAATGAGGAGGATGTTTGATAATCGTCCTATTTATCTTTTCCATAAACAGTTGATAACATTACGATTATATGACGGCGCAATATCGATTACCAGAAAACAATTATTCGACTGAATTTTTCAGTCCTTTATTTATTCCATCGCAAAAGGGATAGTCAGCAGCCGCTGCACTTCTTTTGCAGTGTGCAGAGGAGCGTCATCTTGCATGAAATTTGTGCGAGTGACATACGCACACTGTTTAAATGCTGAAATTATCTGGTTGTACAAAAGAGATTCATTGCGTTTGCCATGGACGGCGGAGTTAACAGGCCCATCTTTTCGTACAAGAATGGCCAATTGTAAACGCTTTTGTAAACTAGCACCATATATTAACCTTTTCAGAATTAAGAGGCATTTAATGCAGTGGGAATGGCTTATCTATTGCCTATATTCTGCAATTCTGAATATTGATAGAATCTTGGATATGGAAATGAATTTCATCTATCCACAAAAGTCCCATGGCCATCCATTATCTATTTCCATGCCAGTAAGAATTTCTAGGGCCAAAACAATGTCGTATTGGGAGGTCAGCAAGAAGCAACTCCTGAAACTTGTGTAATTTTGAATGGATAGCATTATGCAAGATATTTCAAAAAGCCTTTATAAACCGTGCTGATATATATGTTTAAAAATCGAGCAATTCTCCTTGCACTGCACATTCCCATACTACTGCTTGTAATATACAATATTATAATCACATCTTCCAGTGACGTTGAAGCAATTACTTTCCTCCCCCTGCAAGATCTCACCGCAAATGAATCGGTCTTTTCGAATTTATGAATCTTCTTCCACAGATTGTTCAGACATTGGATCAGAGATTCGTCTTATAGCCATTAATGCCCGAAATGTCTTTAGAGCAGTTAATACACATTCATCTTTCTTGTAAAAAAGATTCACAAGTAGAACCCGGTACTTCATTGACGGAGTCATGATGAGCTTCTCAGATGTAGAATGACGGGAACTACATGTACCTCAAATTTTTAGTATACGTCTAATGTCTAATATGCATGTAACGTAATTAGCATATTATTATGATTTGCATGTATAATTAGCTTAAGTACAGTGCTCTCCGTTGATAAAATTTTTAACTATATCCCCCTCCCATTCGCCAGACAACTATATTTAACAGAACTGAATATTCTACATTCTAATACACAAATTTTAATAACATTCCTTTTAGAAAAATAAACTGAAATTAAATATTGTTAGCACTTACAGGGTATATTAATAAAATATCGTTGTGTACTTACATAAAGCTAAAGGTCTATAAAAGACTACACTTCTTCTACAGACCTTGCATAACGCTAACGTGTGTATATTAAAATAAATAAATTGCTTAACCTGTAACATGTGTCCTTAGAGAACTTCCCGTTCTCTTGGGAACGAACCCCAGTATCAACCGTGTGGTCGTAAAAGTGATCAAGAAAAACTCATTAAGGAAACCCGCCTTTGGCGGTGTTTCCGGTAACTATCATGCTATTTATAGTATTTATAGTTTCAAAAGTAAGATAATTCTGACAGATGTAAACTGGTCTTTAGTCCAGTTTACATCTGTCAGAACAGCTCGTAGCGAGCCGCTCGTCCGGGCTTTTCGAACCGAGTGAACGGACCTGTACTCTGATAGATTGTTTACACCAATCAGAGTGGACGATTTTCTTCCTGGCCTTAGCGATAGCTGCGATCACCGAGGCAAGCGGCTGCACGTTCACAGCGCTCCGTAAAAAAGTGAAAAAAAATCCTTTCTCCTTGGTGATTACTTTGAAATAGTGTTTTTTCTACAAAACCTATATGTTTCCAAAGAATTTCCGTTCCGATGTTGACAAGAATAAAACAGCGGACAATGTGAGGACGAAAGCCTGGAATTTTAAGATAAGTACTTTTCTTTCATCTAAACCAAATCAAATTTCTATAAATAAGTGCCTTTAAATCAATAAATTTTAACTTTTCATCAGTTTTTAGCATTAAAAAATACTTGAAATTGCTCATTGCTTGTGGCTTCCTTTGTGAATCAATTCCAAACAGACGCCAACGTTATCAGTTCACGTCTGTCACCACTTACAAAGCCCCCTTATCTTATTTGAGGATTCTCGTGAGAGGGAAATTTGGGGACTCAGGCCATCGCGCTATTTCCCTCTCGGATCTTCTGGATTCTCTTTTTTTAGATCGCTTAAATATATTTTCGCCTTTAAGTAATATTACACCTCACCGATTTTTTTCTCATACTGTTCCTTGCTATCTGTTAAATGTCCCTATGTAAGGGATGGTTTATTCTTCACTGCCTTAAATAAATTCTTAGAACTATGAGCTTATATAAATAACAGTGTGCCTCATTGTGTTATACTAGCATTAATTAACTAGTAATAAATTATGGTAGTAAAATAATTAATCTTGTAATAAATTATGATAGTAAAATAATTAATCTTGTAATAAATTATGATAGTTAAATTAATAAACACTATGTTTAATTTGTGTTTTTAATACATATACTCAGTAATTTACACACACACACACATATATATATATATATACATATATATATATATATATATATATATATCTTTTTTTTTGTGTGTGTGTGTGCGGTTGTGGTCTTGTATTGTATATGTTCTATGTTGTTTGTCTGCTGCTGTTTTTTGAAAAATGTATGAAAATGTTGGGAACGAAAATAGCATAAGTTACTTTAGTTAAATTAATATATACTTTTGTTTGATGACTTTTGTTGATATCTCAGGATGCAAGCATACTTGTTACTTTGTTTTCCGTGCTAAATACCTTGATACGAAGCATTTTAACACCGTCAATATTTTTTTTTCCAGTAACACATCTATTCACCATTACCAAACACACTCACCACACACACACACACCTGTGAGACACTATTTATTGTAAATGAAGACAAATTCTTCCCCTTTTAACTACACTCATGGACACAATCGTATTTTTAGGATATTTTCTACTTCTTTTCCTTTTCTTTCTATAGGCCCTTTTTTTTTCCCTCTATTATTTTTGAGCCATTTAGTTTAAATTTTATTTTGTCCCATCTTTTCTTCCTGGCCTTTTGAACTCGTACAAGATGTACGAAGTTCCTTTTTACTCTCCTCAAATACAAAATTGCCCCTCTTTCTATATACCTTTCCTTCGCACCTATGCTTGATTTTTCGCCCATCGGTGCAGAAAGACTTAGCGGGTGCAAAACAAGACATCTGTCTACTTTGTCTGTCTGTCTGTCTGTCAGAGTGGACTGACAACTCGCCTCCGTTTGTTTACGAAATGGATACCAACGTGGCAGTTGCAGGAAAGAATATGCATTGAACATACATAGATGTTCTTTGGCTGCAGCGCTTGAAGTCTGGGAAGCAGTTTCAAACGAATTAATTTCAGCTCTTGCGAGGGGGAAAAAAAAGAAGAAGAAAAGGAAATGTGTACGTGACTGGGTAGGTTGCCGCGATGAATTAGGAGTATTAAATGAATTTCGGAAGAGAATGTCCAAAGTTACAAAAACGTTATTGCATATCAGATACAAGAAAGAAACTCACTTTGAGAGGAGTTATTTAGTCAACTGTGGTTATTAAAATTCAAATTAACAAAGTTTTTCTACTATATACAACTTTTTATTTACACCTAATTAATCATTTACAAAATAAGGTAATAATGTATTTTCTTATTTATTAATAGAAAGAATATATTTATTCATCCAGAATCCACAGAATCAGTAGCTCTCTGTGCATGTAATTAATCATGCAGAGTTCTGACTAGAACTGTGTTATTTCTAGAGAAGAATGCAAAATTAACACATGGAATATTTATTCAAAGCTACCATTAACACGGCAGAGGTAAACTGTATGATATCTACCTAATTATTCAGAAAATCTTAAATAAATAAGAAGTAGCAAAAAACTTAAGAGCATTACATATATTACCACAGGTAAAAGAATGTATATATTATGACATAGTTCCAACAGGAAGATATTTATCGCAAATTCTTACTTTTGGATCCTACTGAAATTGTGTTTCTGAACAACACACAAAGTGATATCAACAGAATTAATAATGGTTAAATATAGTGATTATACTTTACTTTTAAAATGCTAAAACGGATAGTTTAGAAAGATTAGAAATCATCTAGCATAATTTGTATAAAGCTTAATATACCTTCAGTACACTCACACATCCAAGCTGAATTGTAACGAATTATAGCCCAGAATGTTTTTATACAAAGCAAGAAATTTAAATATCCCCAAAAAGCAGATCTACATATTTTTTTTTCATAATTCCACTTTTATTTTTGTAGTTTATAATATTGTTGCAACTCACAGGGCTACAACGTGCAGGTTACAAATTCAATAATCACAGCAGGGATTATTAATATAAAGATTTAATATGGATATCTCACAGAAGCTGAAAACGTTACATTACTTTAACTAGTGCATACATATAACTGAGTGAAAAGGGAACTTCCCCGCTTAGTTCGCAGTTAAAGAAAAAAATAAGAATAATAAAAAATAGTCCAAACAGATGCGGCGCTCCTTCTGTTGACCTTCGCCGAACCGTTACGTAATCGTTTGTCTGCAGCGGCCGTCTCCAACATTCTCCCCCTCTTTGAGTCGACTTCAGGTTGGCTCAAAGACATACGGTACCTGGTCGAAGAGATCCAATTTCTGAGGCACCTTGATCACACGTCCAAATCTTGACACTTTAGCACCTTGCAGGATGTTACTACAGTCATTTGAAGAATCATTAGAATCTGAATGCTGATCACTAGAAAGAGAAGAAATAGGATTAGTAAAAGAGTTATCATATATGGGATCAGTGGGTTTGTCCGTTAATTGCACTTCCAATGGAAAGACTCGCTGAATGGGACGAAGCAGCGTACCAGCTTGAGTCTTCAGTTCTACAGTTCTCACCTTGCCATCTTTCCCAGGAATTAGTCGAATGACCTTAGCTAAAGGCCAATGCATCCGTTTTTTGATGTCATCTCCTATTAGGACAATTTCACCCAACCGCAGCTCTGACGACGGATCCTTCTTATTTTGAACCAGAAGGCCTAAATATTCTTTCCTAAATCTATGTCTTAAATCATTAAGCAGTTTTTGGCGATGTCTAGCCCTTTTTCGAAGACCTTTCGAATCGCAGAAATCAACATCAGGAACACCTAAGCTACAATTCTCGATGAGAAACATGGCTGGGGAAAGTGGGATTAAATCATCCGGATTTTCCGACACATACGTAAGAGATCTAGAGTTAATTATTGACTCGCAGTCGCACAATACTGTGTATAACTCCTCGGTTGTAAGAACCGCGTTACCGAGAGTCCTTCTCAACAATTCCTTTACTACACGAACTAACCTCTTCCACCAGCCACCAAGCGGCTGTGGGAGGATTAAACTTCCATATTATACGTTGTATAGCCGTTTGCCTCAAAATTTTTTCCCGATCGATGTTACTAAGTTCTCTTTGCGCTCCTCTGAAATTAGTCCCGTTCTTTGTCGGAATAAATTATTCTCGGCCTCTCTTTTCTGGCTACGAATCGTCTCAATGACAACAAGAATGCGTCGGTAGACAATGAGGAAGTCAATTCCAAATGAACGGCTCTATATATTGCACATGTGAACAAAACAATCCAAACTTTTTCACCTCCCTTCACATACAAGGGTCCTGCCAAATCAATTCCTACTACCTCGAACACCGCTGCGTCATAGACACGATCGCCTGGTAGCGACACCGGCTCGCAACCGGGAGACTTGGCCTTGTA
Source organism: Stegodyphus dumicola (assembly GCF_044657685.1). NCBI lineage: Eukaryota > Metazoa > Arthropoda > Arachnida > Araneae > Eresidae > Stegodyphus > Stegodyphus dumicola. The sequence continues at coordinate 107,614,174 of NC_140777.1, forward strand.
TCGATTGCATCTTACACAACTTTTTACGACTTTCCTGACCGCTCTTCTGCCCCTCACTATCCAAAATCGCTCCCTTAATATTCCAAGTAATATTTGGGCTCCAGCGTGACAATTTTGTAAATGATAATATTCTATCAGACGCTGGGTGAATATACACCGGTCTGGTAAAATAATTGGACAAATAAATTCAGGGTCGTCTGATCGCTCTGTAATGCGCGTTTTCACCCTTTTTATACCCTCTTTATCTGAGATGACACTCATATTGGTAATAGAGTCGGCAGAGGGAAAATACTTATTTTGTACAATTTTTATAAGAGTTTTTTCTGCATGTTCCATCTCATGAGAGGTTAAATCTCCAGTCTCTCGAAATGCACGTTTACTCATTGCGTTTTTCACAAACCGCAATATCCATGCGACTAATCGAATGATGGATTGAAAATTCGAAAACCTAATTGCATACCAAGGTAATTCCTCTTCAACTGAATTAAGGTTACATAATCTAACTTTCCTTTTTTCTCGTTCTACCTCAGAGGTCTCGTAAGCCAAACGGTCTGGTGGCCAGTTGTTATTAGGTTCCAGGAGCCAGGATGGACTCTCCCACCAAAGAGAATCTGAAAATGAACGAGGGGAACTGCCTCTTGAAAGTATATCTGCCGGGTTTAAATCACGTGGTACATGGCGCCAGCACTGAGAAGGAATCAAACTGTTTATTTCTTTTACTCTATTTGCATAGACAACTGACCAATCACCACAGTTCATAATCCCCCAGAGTACTACCATAGAGTCACTCTATGCAATAATTTTCAAATCGGGAAAATCTAAGGCGGAGTATACTAACTGAACCAATCTCGCGCCACTGCAACAGGTCATCAATTCTAACCGGGCTATTGTCAGAGGTTTTAACGGCGCTTCCCTGGATTTGGCTCTGATCAACAGAATTTTGACTCCCATGGGCGTTACAGTTCTAATGTAGACACATGCACCATAGGAAGTCTTACATGCGTCAACGAATAGATGTAACGCTGAATTCTCATTTCTCTCTACATATCGTGGAATATTAGTTTCCCCAAGATATTTAATTTCCTCCTGCCATTTCTGAAAAGTTTTCTTAATGTTTTCTGGCAAGGGATCACCCCATTTTAATTTCATAGTCCAAGCTCCCTGTAATAGTAACTTAGGTAACAAGGTAGTTGGACTCAAAAAACCCTGCGGATCAAAAATTTTATGTACCATAGCCAAAATATTACGTTTACTTATCTCATTATCCATTGAATAGTTAAGATTATATTTTAATGTATCGTTATCCAAATCCCATAAAATTCCAAGAAGAAAAGTTATACCTGAACTACGGGAAATACAGTGACCTGAAACATTACTTTCCCAACTCCGTAGGTTAAAGCATCCCCGAGTCATTATTTCTGTAGCCTTAACTATAAAATTTTCTTGCTGTTTGATATCCTGAACCCCAGTGACACAATTGTCAACATAAAACGAATGCTTTAATTTTTGGGTCACATCATTAAACTCAGCAGGGGAATTATCCAAGAGATGCTCTATCGATGCAGAGAGTTGGAACGGAGACGAACAAACGCCGAACACCACTCTGCAGTGTCTGTAAATCATAAGTTCTTCAAGAGTGGGAAGAAAAAACCTCAAATAATCTCTGTGTTCTGGGATAATACTCAGCTGAAGAAATGCTTTTTCTATATCCGATGATAAACCAACAGAATACAATCTAAACCTGTCAATTATATCAGGTATGAGTTCAATTAAATTCGGCCCTCTATCTAAACAGTCGTTAAGGGATGGCTGATTTCTCTCTCGGACTGAAGCGTCGAACACCGACCTTACCTTCATTGTCTGGCTAGTATGCTTTATAACAGGTCTGTGGGGCAAATAATAACTCAAATTATCAATTTCAGTTTCAGGAACCTTTTCTATTACTTTAAGGTCTTCCCATTCCTCTAAAAACTACCTTATATTCATCTAACTGATTTTCCTCATTAATTCGGTGACACATTCTTTGATGCCTTTTAAAAGTCATAGACTTATTGTTCGGTAACAGAATTTCAGATTTAAAGGGTAGTGGCAATTCGTATCGGCCATCAGGAAGAACATTTAAATTCTCTTTAAATTGCTTAACGGTGTCAGAGTCAGCAAGTTTACGTTTAACATCTTCAGATGGATCTGTTGTGCCAATGGCATCTAAATTCCAGAGTTCAGTTACGCTAAGATTAGCATAATGCAACGAAACTACATTATTACACAAATTATTTTGTAGTAATGCTGGAATAGCAGCTGAAGTAGGTTCTTTAGATAAGCTATTTACTTTACCAATCACAGTGTATCCGAATTTAGTCCCAACTACAGTTACACCAGAGTTCAGTTTCAGAGAACTGCCAGTAATAATGTCCCCAATGGCATCTGCTCCTAAAAGCAATTCAATGTCATATTCCTTAGCTTGCAAATCAGACAAGGTAATATTTCTTTCTTTTAATTCTTTTAGGGTATTGGGATCAACTACTTTTGGAACACATCCACATATTTTGTTCTGAGAAAATACTTCAAAGTTATGGTCATAAGTGCCCTCAAAATTTCTTAAATTAACATCAAACACTAAATGGGAATGAGGACTTGTCTCTCTCCCCCCAAACAAATCATGTATAATGGTTTGTTTCGATTTAGGACGCAGTTGCAAAAACGCGATAACCCTTTCTGAAAGATAAGATTTCTGAGAACCACTGTCCAAAATCGTACGAACTGTAAGTTGTCTACCCTCAAATACTATTTTTAAAACAAGTGTTTGCAAATACACATTTTCATTAACAGTTGACTGATTAGACAATGCATTACTTGAAATAACAGTACTGTCCGTTTCATTTGGCTTTACAGGTTCCCCATTTGAGCACATAATGGTATAGTGAAATCTATCACATGTTAAACATTTAACTTTATTTTTGCATGCCCGTGAACTATGTCCAACTCGTAGGCAGCGAAAACAGGCGCGCTTTTGCACCAAAAGTTTTCGTTTGTCTTTTAAAGACATTTTGCGAGCAGAAAAACATTCGGCAGAATTGTGGGATTTCTCACAAAAAATACAACGTAAATTTCGCCTACCTGTATTGTCTTGAACATTTACCAAGGCAGCAGCTGTAGAGCAACCCGGATCATCACAATGAGGACGCGAATGTGCAGAACGTGAAGCTCCCAACCCGGTACGAGCGTTTCCCATTTCCTCACTTTGCACTTCATTTCGAAGAAAGCACAAAAGTTTATCCAACGAACGCGCACTATCTTGCTGTAACGCAGTATCTTCTATGGACCGACTTCTTTCCCACGCACGAAGAACAGTCTCTGGTAAACAGGACTCAACAAGTGACTCTAAAAATTCTGCAAATTTTTTCTTAGTTCTACCGAGGCTGTCCAGCGCCATAAGCTTGCTCTCAAGTAAATCATAAAGTTCAGCTAAACCTACTTTAATCCTACCAGTAGCATTTTTCATTACTATGGAAAGTAGATCCCGTACATAAATCTGAACCAAAAGTTCATCTCTCCCGAAGCGTTCTTTAAGTTGTGCGATCACCTTTGAATAGTTTTCTTTAGTTGGCGGAAAACTGGTTACGAGTCTTGACGCTTTAGAATCTGTTACCACACATTGTAAAAGATATTGAAATTTATCTTCATCGACAATGGAGAGGTCGTTGTGAATTTTCTCAAACTGGGACCAAAAAGCAAGAAAGTCTTTCGGTTCTCCACTAAATTTTCGCAATTCAAGTTTCGGAAGCTTGAATTTCCTTTTTTGCTCGGTTGTTCCGAATTTGCCTTCTTTGCATTTTCTAACAGCGAACAGATCAAGCAGAACTTGTCACGGTATTCTTCTGCTTTCAAAAAATCTTCAGAATATTCATCTTGAAGGGCATCATCACTCAGCAACAAATTCGAAACTTCTTCTTGAGTTGTTTCCAAACGTGAGAATTTGTCTTGAATCTGCCGAAACAACGTCCTGACTTCGTCACTTATTAAAACTTTTGTTTTCGATCTTCTGAGCTATATCGTTGCAGCATACCGTAAAAGCTGTTCTCAGCGACTTTCGTTTTGCTTTCAAAACTTTTATATCCATATTTTATTAAAAATATAAAGTAGCGGATGCCAAATTTACTATGTTGCAACTCACAGGGCTACAACGTGCAGGTTACAAATTCAATAATCACAGCAGGGATTATTAATATAAAGATTTAATATGGATATCTCACAGAAGCTGAAAACGTTACATTACTTTAACTAGTGCGTACATATAACTGAGTGAAAAGGGAATTTTCCCGCTTAGTTCGCAGTTAAAGAAAAAAATAAGAATAATAAAAAATAGTCCAAACAGATGCGGCGCTCCTTCTGTTGACCTTCGCCGAACCGTTACGTAATCGTCTGTCTGCAGCGGCCGTCTCCAACAAATATCATATATTTATTGCATCCTCACGTAGGGATGCTTGTAGAGAAATGAATATAAGCTCGCATAATTATAGAAGTACGCAATATCTTAATGAAGCAGTGTAGTGTTCCCTAAAACACGTCATAAGATGCGTATGCATTTTCAAAGTAATTCGTAACGAGCGACTCGCTCCGAGCCGCTCTGATAGGTGTAAACTGACCTTAAGAATAAAAAGGTTTTTTTGGTCTGCGAAATGACGAGAAATTAAGACGCATTAAAGCGCAGGGAAAGCTGATGTGTTTTCCTTTCTGTAATAATGCTGTAATGTTCCTTTTTTATCAACCAAGAAAGCCTATGTTAAGTTTCTAAATAAATCTAAAAAGACAATCTGTCTAGTTATTTCCATCTCGGAAGTTCGGCGACGTTACGAAACAGACGATAACAGATGTTGGTTTAAAGCCTTGTGTTACTTTTCTCTTGAATTGAAAATGATTTGAAGTTTGCAAGCATCTCTCTTTTGAATTTTCATTTTTTTTTCCCTCTGGTATACATATACCCACCTTTTGCTATTATGTATCCATTGTTCATATGTATTGCATTTATACCCTGTTCTTACATTTCCCACTAAATTTTATTTCATTTCTTCAGTTCTGGAATTCAGGTTCTGGTTCATTGTACATAGAATTCAAGACATACCTTCATAGGGGTCCCAAGACACATTGTAGCCTTTTTGTTTCTTTCTGTTATGAATGACAGCTAAGTCTATTTTCTTCACACTTTAAATTCACATTTTAGTTTTCGATTGTGAAGAAGTCATTCTTTTCAGCAGACTACAAAGAAATGAAAGCTTTCTAAAAACTTTCTTTTGGAAAAAGCATGAGCTCTGAGTTGAAATGAGACCTTTTCGTAGTATTTTTAAAAATCTTTGATAAAAGCAAACAGATCCCTAGCACATTTTTGGTAAAATCAAATAATTATTCAATGAAAGGAATTTAAAAGGCTATCAAATTTAAAATGGCATAATATATTACTACTGATAGTCAAGGCTGAGTTAAGAATTTTAAAGGCCTTAAAAAATAGTTAAAAGATTCTTGTGTCCCGGATATGTTTATGCCACTTTTTTCTTCATTCATTTTTTCTTTCTTTCGGTTTTGGTTTAACTGCACCGTGCATTCCATGGTAAAAATGGCAATGGGATTTTTTTTTGGGGGGGGGGGGTTCCCTTTTTCCTGAAAACCTAAGAACCTTTTTCTGATGCCCCCTTTCTTTGATGCCCTAAGCATGTGCTTATATTGCTTAATAGTTAATTTAACCCTGCTAATACACTGGTGTGCAAAACTTAAGCAACAATGTAAATTTTAATCAGATAGCCATGAAATTGCAGAAAAGGTGTTCTTGCGATCAGTACAATGAACACGCAATTCAGTAGAAAGGTCATGCGTATGCAAATGTCAGGAACAAAACGCCACAAACGACGTAAGCGTACGCAAAACGCGTGCGGTCAGAGTGCTCAACTCAAAATTATAACAAAAGGAAGGATGGAGACACAATTAAAGACATTCGATGCAAGTAAGGTCTTTCGTGAAGTATGGCTAGAAGAAATAACCTGGAAGACTTCACACCTGGAAGAATGATCGAAAAGCTGGAGGAAGGACATAGAGTCACCAGTGTAGCTAATGAGCTCGGAATCAACAAAAGTGTCATTTCGTGCGCTTCGAAAGCCTTTCAAACCATAGGTACGGCTGTTAGAATGATTGGTGGTGGCTTCCCAAGGAAAACAACTGCAGTGGATGATTGAATATCATCCTGCAGACGAAAAGAGCCCGAAACCACTAACCAAACTCCATAGTTCAACTCAGGGGTCATAGCCACATTTTAATTAAAAAAATAAGCACCTATAAGCACTCTTCAAACACATTTAAAGAAAAAAATAAGCACCCGTTTAATTACATTATACACAACTGCATAACCTTAAAAATTAGACTCGTAATTTAAAATATGAGAAATGCAGTATTTATTAAGAGAGAATAAGCATTAACTCAAACATGGAAAATAATTACTTTTTTTAAAATTTTAAATAACAGTTCAATTTACAGAACTAGTTTACAATGAGAGAAAAAATAACTATACAGAACTAAACTATATTACAAGATTTAATGATGAAATTTCAGTTCAAAATAGAGGAAATAAATAATAATATGGCATATTTATTCTATTCGCTTGGAACTTAATAATAAATAATATTTATTTTTCCATTCTTATTGATATTTAACTAATTTAAATCTAAATTCTGAACATTTTCTAAATTTTCATCGTATATCAGTTTTCCCTTAACAGATATTGCAAGCAAAGTAATTTAAATAAAAAAGAGGAACATTTCTGAAATCAGAAGACAGAAATTTGCTTCATGCAGTCATCCTTTAACAGTAAAAGCTTAACTACCCGAATACTTGAAAACTGGCGAATATTCGGACAGCGGAGCGTAACTTGAAAAACAGGAACGGAGGGGGATAGACTGTAGCCGTTCTTTAGATTTTTCCGCTAAATAAATGCTTTTGACATTTCGATATGTGCAAGTTCCGTTGGAAACAAACCAACCGAACAGAAAAATATTCTGCTTTGCAAGCACAGGAAAACTCTTTTAAGTATTCATAAACAAATCTGGGACCGAACATCAAAATTAATTATATCTGCAAAATATCGCAAACGTTATTGCGCAATACGTGCGCCGTAATTCTTCCCTACATGATATTACGCAATCGGATTCAACAGCTGCCGGTGTTGGGAGAATAAAGAACTAAATAAAGGAAAAGAAAGAGACTTACCAATCTGGGGTGTTTCCGAGTCTAATTTTTTGGTTTTATACTTTGATTGAATAATAGTTCATCGCAAACAACACACTGATTTTGATGGTCCGTTTTATCTCCATTCTAGGTAAATCTAAATGATAAATAACTTCCATCATATTTTCTATAAACAATTTTCTTTTCTTCTCTATAGTGCTAGTAGATTGTCCAAGATCCATCACCTGTGGATCATTACTTTTTGTAAATCCTAGCCATTCTTCCATTTTGAAAATCGAAGTTTGTTTTATTATTTGTTTACAAATATTTAAATGCACAATATATTATGAGTTCTTCAGAAACAAATGACAATATTCTCAAATCACGTAGAAAAGTGAGGAATACAAAGCAACAAGAAGACAAAATACTTCCTGTTAGAGACAGCAAATTGACGTAAAACACTATTCTAATTGAAAATACAGCAATATGAGCCCGGAAATGGTGGCGGCATAAAGTGTAGACATCAGGACAATTCTGGTAGATATGTTAATAAATCGATCAACACTTGAATTAATGAGATACATATATGGCTAAAAGAATATTAGTGAAAATAAAAACTAAGTATTTTGCATAAGGGTCTATGAGCAGCTATTGACCTTGAACAAAGCCCAGATCGCATAAATTTACCAGTGTTAGAGAAAAAATTTAAACAGGACGTTGGAGTATTTAATTTTCGAATTTAATACTTAAAAATACTGTGTTTCTTTGCATACCACCTATTTTTCTCTTTCATTCCACTAGCCTGAGAATCGCTGCCATAGACAAAAGGAGTTAGCAATATGGGAAGCCTAGTTTCTTCATCCATTATGGATGTATAGAATGGATCCAAGCATGTATGGAAAGTTTCATATGAATTTATCGTGGGGTTGTCTGAAAAGGGGTGGCAAAATTTCCAGTCATTTATCTCCATAAAAATGATATGGAGAGAACTACCAAGTGTGATATCTTCACCACTTCTAGTTGCACAGCCATTTTTTTTTTTTTTTTTTTTTTAATTATTATTATTTCCTTACCCACAATATATCTGGGACAGTCCCAAAGTTTTATCCTTTCAAACCGGACAATCTGTTCCTTTGTTTTTCTCCTCCATGTGAAGCTACCATTGGATAGCTCAGATAATAAGAGTAAAAATTTTTCTAAATTTTCCTCATAGGAATAACATGAAGAGAAACACAATGTATGTTATCTCTACAACCACTATTTACACCAACAAAATTATTTTTGTGTATTTATTAAAACTCATCCATTATTTATCTGAGGTCTGTACTCGCAGTGAAAGTTTCCCTTTTAAACAACACATCATTTTGTTTGATTTTCACAAAAATCCCAAATTTAACCACAGTTTAAAAAAGTTAGAACAGCATGGAATATCTGATTTCCTTCAGTACGAAATTTCTTGCGAATATATCACAGGGTTACTGACATATGTGGTGTCAAACTTTTATCCCTCCCTCCCAGTAGGTAGGGTTTTCAGCACCTGAGGACAACTGAACATTTTGCGCCCCTTTCTCTGTGCCAAGAACGGAAAACATTTCATTCTAAAATTTCGTAACATCAATTTGGCGCTCCCTGAATGCTGCGCCCAGGGACAGATGTCCCCCCTTGCCCCACCCTAGCTACACCACTGCTCCCTCCCCTCTTCAAAAGGAATAACAAGGGAAGAAATTCAGCATGCAGTATCTTCACAACCATTAATTGCATAGCAGCAGTTCTTAAGGAATATTTATCAGTTCTTCCGCTACTATTAGAGTTACCTCACTATCCATTATGAAGACCATACAAAAAAATAACAAAATCATCATATTTCCATGCTTAAAAATGTCAAAATTGTTTTGAGTAGCAGTGTAAATGAAAGTATACACCTAGGATCAGCAACTGAGAATAAAAAAAGCTTACAGCCACTTTTGGAAAACACCTTATACAAGGCACCAAGTAATATCATGTAAACTCTGCATATTATTATTCCTCGCTCTAAATGATCAAAAGCAACCACAGAACAATATGCATAATTACAAAAAAATTGTAATGTTGTGCAGCGATATTAAAATGTTAAGTTTTAAAAACTTCAAAAACTGTTTATAGAAACAACTAAATTTGAAAAGTATTATTTGTGATTTTGTAAAAGTATTAATGCTGAGTATGATATATGTAACTTCTAATGCATGTATTTATTGAATGTAAATCATCAAACAATAAATTACCTAAATTCCATTTTGAGCTTTCCAACTTGCAGAAAAATTTGATTTTGAAATGTATTTACCATTTACAAATTATTAAGGAAGCCAATATTAATATTTTTGCAAACGATAATATCAACAAATTGATAATTTATTTAATTTTAACTGATTACAATGTTTAAAACATTTTAACTGATTATATGTATATAACTGATACTGAATGATTTAATTTTAACTGATTATAATGCTTAAAACATTTTTTTTTTCATTAGAATAAATTAAAAACTATGTATTATAAAAGAATGTGTTAGGTTAATTTTTATTTACTCATAGCACGAAAACTGTTTGTGTGTATGTATGCGAGGAATATGGTTTGGTTAGGGCAGTGGTCGGCAAAGTGTGGCTCTTTGGCTCCTTAAAGTGCGGCTCTGGTACAAATATCCATGGAAGGCGCAATAATATTTCCATTTAAAAAAAACTTAAGAAAAAAATTACATCTAATTTTGATAAATTAAAATTCTTCTATAAATCAAGAACATGTATAATTTTTTGTTCGAGTAAAAAGATAGATAGGTAATTAAAATTTTATATTGTTGTAAAAATACGTAACGAACATCGAGTTTAATTTTATTAGCTTTTGTAAACATAAGCCATGTACAAGCTACCGTCATGCGTGTGCATGCTTTTTATAAAGTAGCAAAAGTACAAATTAGCATCACAGAGCAGCCGTTGCAGTGTGAACAGTTTTGTCTTATCTACCGTGTCTGCAGTTGTCCTGTCTTATTAAAAAGTTGTATTCTTTAATCTAGCTGCACATCTTACAAGTGTTTTTATACAATTTTATTACACCTGCTAAGAAAGTTTGTGGTTCCGGTACAAAATTTGTAATCGATTTTTCGATAACTTCTATTTATCCAAATGTTGGAAGTTTTCTTCCATTTTAGGTCATATTAAAAGTTTTGTTATTCTGATGATGGAAAAAATTACTTTTTTCTTTTTAGTGCAGTTACATATATTAATAAAATTGTATTTTTGAAAAGATTTTTTTAATTTTTTATTTCATCAATTTAATAATAATAATAATTTTGTACTGGTGGCTTTAGAAAAAAATATATTTGGAATGTTTTTATAGGCACCCCAATTAACATGGCTACCGAAAAAAAAAAGCAAAGAAAAACAGAAGATTAAAACCGCGAATTTAAAGTTAAGTGGACCGAGAATTTTGCATTTACTCAAAACTTAAATGGTTTTCTGACATGTCTTATTTGTAAGGAGAAATTCGCGCATTAACAAGAAGTCAAATTTAGAGAGACACTTTACAAGAAAGTACACGTCATTTAGCATTAAATATCCTACCGGTGATGCAAGGAAAAAAGCAGTTGAGGAACTTCAGAAGAGTCAAGAGTCGTCAACTTCTGTGTTTAATTACGGAATGCAATCTTCCAGCAATATTAATATGGCAAGTTCTGTTTGTAGCCAAGAGATTGCTAAGAGAGGAAAACAGTACACAGACGGCAAATACATAAAAAGTTATTTTATAAATGCATCCGAAGAGCTATTTCGGGATTTTAAGAACAAAGCAGATATTCTGAAAAGAATTAAAGAGTTACCATTGTCTGCCAAAAACCATTAAAGATAGAACAATTAAAATGTGTTCGAATATAAACACCCAGCATATCGAAAATCTGAAATTGATTTCGGCTTTATCAATAGCAGTTGACGAGTTTTGTGACATAAATGATACAGTTTCACTTTTTGCAAGATTTATGTCTCATTCAGGACGTAAAGAAGAACTTTTAGGATTATTGCCACACAAAGGTCAGGCGCGTGGAGAAGATATCGCCAATGCTGTAATGGAGTGTATGGATAAACATCATATTCTCCTCGATAAAGTTGTGTCGATTTCAACAGATGGAGCCAAAAGTATGACCGGCGTAAGAAAAGGGGTTGTTGCTATTTTGAAAGAAAAAATTAATCACAAGATACTTGTTTACCATTGTATCATTCACCAAGAAGAGCTTTGTGCACAAACATTTCCGGAAGAAATTTGTAAAGTTATGGAATTAGTGATTACCATTATCAACTCCATTTCAGCTAAAGCTCTTAATCATCGCCAATTCAAAAAATTTTTATTTGAAATGGAGAGTGAATACGTTGATCTTCTGCTTCATAACAAGATCTTCTACTTCATAACTTATCAAGAGGGAACGTTTTAAAACATTTCGCGTCCCTTTTTCCGGAAATTAAAGCATTTCTCCTTGAGAAGGGCGTTCACTATCCAGAACTAACAGACGTGAATACAAAACTTTTATTTCATGGTAGACGTTACGTCTCATCTAAATCAGCTTAATCATAAACTACAATGGAAAGGAAACTTAACTTTGTCGATGTTAGAAGAAGTAATAACATTCAAAAACAAATTATCCATTTTTTCACAGGATTTTGAAAGGGAAAATTTCACTTTTCGAGCTTGTTGAAGCATCGTCAAGAAAATTATTCCTCTATTAATAAACACCATTTTAAAACAATAATTTTAAATATGAGGGAAGCATTTCTCAGCAGGTTTCGGGAATTTAAAAACAGCAGAGCAACTTTAGCTTTGTCAAAAATCCTCTTAATACTACGATAACCGAGTTGAAATTTTCTCCTTTTGAAATTGACATTGGTGGCTTTGAAATACAATTGCTGGATTTAAAAAACAAGGAGATATGGCCCTCTAAATTCAAACGTCTTTGTGTTGAATTGGAAATATTGGAGAAGAAAAAATGTGATCTTAGTTCACAACACAAGTGGTCTGCTTTCAACGCTTGGAATAGTATTCCTGACTCTTATGATCAGCTCAAAAAGCTCGCATTTGCTGTTTTTTTCCTTTTCGGTTCTACATATATACATGTGCGAACAATCTTTTTCAAGCATGATCATTATCAAGAGTAAACTGAGAAGTCGTCTTATTGATGAGAACTTTGAATCATGCCTAAAATTAAAAACAACAATATACAAATCAATATACAAAACTGACTTACTCAAACTTTCCAAGGAGATGCAAGCATTGTTCACAGTAATAAATATTTATTAAGAATTAAATTTAGTTTTATTTAGTGTAATAAAAGTTTACTAAACAAGCAGATTTGGCTCCCAATTTTTTTTTAAATTGTTGTAATGTTCATATTTGGCTCTTTGGCTAATAAGTTTGTCGACCACTGGGTTAGGGGTATTTTACCTAGTGCTGAGTCATTCTTCTTAATAATAACATTTATTTTCACTTAAGAGAAACATAATTACGACATAAGCCCTTATTCTTACAGGGGGAAAAAACTGTTACCAAAGGCTGCCGCTTTTAATAATGTTAACTCACTCACGTCAAACTTAAATTGACTGTGTTATTTTAAAATTTTATCGCATGATTAATCTTTTACGACATTCGCAAGAAACTGATAGGTGGCTAATGTTAAATTCTGGCATACATATATGAAATGATGAAAAATATTCTTTTCCAATTTTCTATAAGCTTTCTATAAATGTGATCTGCAGTTTTACGTTTATCACCATATATAACTATGTGAATATGGGGGAAAACCTGTATTTGTAGTGCTTTAAAGTATGTTTTGCCAACATATATATATATATATATATTGTAATATTTTACTATTTAACAAATAAGTATATTTATTATTGGAGTGGTAATGCCATATTTGTATCATGTAACTGTTGCTCAGCAATGTAAGAAATTGTTAAAAACTGTAATTCTGAAAGTTTACCAGCTAGGAGATGTATGAAAATTTTGTAATTAAAAGATTGTTATTCAAATTATCTATCTCCATAAACTAAAAATAAAATTTATGTTTTACTAAGATGATCATCTGTTATTTTGTTAAATACTGCAAAATATGTTACAATATATATGTGATAATAACTTGGAGAGACTGCTGCATAATTAGAAAAATGACACTGGAAGAGAAGACCTTCTAGACTGACATAGCCGACTGAACATAAATATTTATTGTTGGACACGAACTTATTATCGAAACTGTATTTTTCATTACTTGTGATCATGAGCACATTACTTACACCACAATTTTATATAGAGTATCACATTTTTAATAACAGCATAGGTAGGAGTAAGACAAAGCAAAAGCGAAATGAAATAGCATCCAAGCACCAACAGAGCTACTAACTATGCATTTATCCAATCTGGAAGTCTGTTAGGGAAAGGTTTGGGTTAGGTTAGAAAAGTTTCAGTTCCTTCCAGTTAGAAAAGTTTCAGAGTAACCCGTGCAAGATGGAATGATCTAGAAATGATGCAATCCAAAGAAGTTATTACAAGTTTTAGAATATAGAAGGAGAATTAAGGGGTTATGGTAGTATAAATTATAATTTTGATTTATATATTCTTTATCTTACATCTATATGTATATGTATACATATGTATTAACCCCTTCACGCCGACTGTCACGTCTACATGCCAGCAACGAACACACTCACCGACCGGCCGACACGCAGGCGTGCGAAAGCATTTTCCTGTTTACTATCAACTGTCACGTATTTGTGCCAGTACCCTGGAACGCTTTAGAAACTATAATTTCTGCCACAAGATGGAACAGTATGTTCATATGGTTTCAGATACATGTACATTAGACCTTCTACTCGAAATGAGAGAAGCATGACTCACATACACGTGTTTTTGGTTATATAAACAAACGGGGAACTAAATGTTTCCGAATGGCGTGATTTATGATGTCTCTTTAAATCGCATTTTATTCGCACGTGGTAGTTGTTTGTTGTAAATAGAAGTTTTATACGCGCTAAAGCGTTGAGTATTTCCGTTTACAGTTTAGTTTTTAGAAAATAATTAGATCTTGTTAGACGTGAATTCTCTCTGTTTTTACCGTTGCAATGTCGAAGGGTCGAAAATGTTTAACAGAGCATGAAATAGCAGAAATGATGCAAAATATTTCAGATATTGATTCTGAAATTCTGATATTGATTCTGAAAGATTAACTGAAAGACATTTTCCAAAACTTTGTTCGGAAGAGACTGGTAAGAAAATGAGACGACGATGCTTCGTTTGTTCACATTTCCGGAAAAATCCTCCAAAACGGCAAATGAGTTATTACGAGTTCAAGGAATGTAACGTAGGACTGTGTGTAGATCCCTGTTTTCAAATTTTTCATACGAAAAGAGAATTTTAAGTAATATATTTAGTTTTCAGATGTATAATGTTTCAGATGTAAAATCATAAAATGGTGAGTAATTAAAATAAAATGTGTAAAATATACATTTAAACAAGAAATAAGGTAATTAAAGTATATATAAAAAAATATCTATAAACCATAAGCCGTTTAAATACTCTATAGAGCATTATTAAACAATGCGTTGATACTTCAGAAATTTCATGGATTTAGGCTTAGTAGCAAAAAAGCCCCCGGCCCTGGAGAGACGCTCGCGGAAGACACTGCCGGCCTCTGCGATAAGCGCGCGTTTTCACTACCCGGCTCGAAGGGGTTAAGGAACGAAAGTTTCAAATACATGGATTACCAGTTTGAGTAGAAGATATGGAATAAAATTATATCGTGTATTTTAGATTATCACCTCTCCCTTTCTTTTAATTTTTTTTAACAAATAACTTTAAAATCTCAAAAATATAATTTTTTTTTTACATAATCCAGACTGTAAGACTTATATTACTGGTTTAGTCATAATACCTATAACAAAGAATGCATTTTCTATTCATGTTCCATTGTCAATTCTGCACGTGCATACGTCTCTAACAATTTAGAAAATAATCCCATTTGTATGAGAAATAAGAATACATTTAATTTTTTACTCCAAAAAAAATTTTTATGCAGAAACTCTTATAGTAAAAAGATAATGTAAGTCTAAGCAATTAATGTGCTCATGATTAACATTTATTGAATTACAGTCATTGATAACTGAATCACGTAAACTCTATACTAAAAATAAAATGTAACAGACAATTCTTAGAATTACAAATTTCAATAATTCACAGAAAATAAATTTTTAGTAACAACAAATTATTTATTAGCTTATGTACATTTTATCAACTATACAAATAAAATCATGTTCTATACTAGAACGTAAATGCACAAATAAAATCTACCCATAAATGTGATTTCTATATTTATTACAAACGATATATTCTTTTTGTATTTGCAGAAGTGGCCTGAAGAACTTTTTCCATAGAAATATTTTTCAAAGCAGCAATTTGAGCAGCAACATGTATGGCCATACCAGGATGAGAAAATCGTCTTCCTTTGGATATCTGAGAATATATATTAAAACACAATTAGCAAAATGGAAACCATATAAATGCAATAAATTGTATTTAATGCAGTATGTGACAAATTTTATTTAATAAATTAAGGCTGAATGATTTTAATAAGATTCAAAGCAAACGAATCTTTTTGATCTTATGCAATCTCCTTTAAATATGTCTCAAATAAATTTTATATTTCTTTTCCCACATCTCATATCATATCTGTCAATCCAATAATTAAAAAAATAATAAAATAAAATAAAATAAAAAGAGGAAAGGAGTTTCTCAACTCAAAAACCAAGAGTTTCTAAGAGGTTTTGAGTTCCCCACAGAAGGAACACCAAACTGACTGAAATCTACTTCATAAATGTATGATTCAGGTCAGTCAACTATTTATGATATGATTCTGATATAAAATATACTAATATTTGATTAGATATTCTAATTTTACATTCCTTGGCTTATCAAAGCACTGTTAAAACATGAAAATATAATACACATACTATTGTGTAGATAAATGTAAAACAAAATTGAAAATAAATATGAACTGACATTGCATAGAAATTGCATAATATTCTTCATATAAATTTCTACAAATATCTACTATGTAGATTAAGACAATGCAAATCAAATAAAATTGAATAAGAAAAGTTATGCTGAAAATGTGCACAATTTAAGTAAAGTAAATTTCATTTATTCTGAAAACCCCTTTCCTAAATTAAATCTAAAAATTAAAAAACGGAAGATTCAGTGATCTACCAGGACATGTGATAAAAAACCAAGAGAGTTACCAGCTATGTCATATAATTAACTTGCTTGCATTAAAATTGTTTAAAATGGCACTTATATTAACCAACTAAAAATAAAGGTGTTCTGGTTTGATGTAAAATAACATTTCAGAATTTTGTAGGAGAAGTCATGTGTTAAAATTCAGGTAGGAAAGTGGAATGAATGTCATGCAAATTTAAATGAGAATTTAAAATTTAGTTTTCCATGAATAGTAGTTATTTCCAACTGAGTACATGATCTATCACATTAAGATATGCATAAAATTATCGCATGGCATTTGGAAACCAATCTCTCGATTTCAAAAGGAAATATTTGGATTTTGTTAATTATAATCCAACTCTTTAGCAGGAATTTTTAATTTACATCTGGTAAACCGTATACATCAAATATGTTTTGTAGAAACGAGTAAAAATCACTAAACTTACAGGCAATCAACCTTTAGTCACTAAGAATAGAACTCCAAGTAAGCTAGTGCAGCACAGCATCAGCAACTCATGTACTGCTTTTACATGCTGAAATGTTAAATTTACAATAGCAGTCATCATGATCTCAGATCGAAGTCTGTTGTCATTATTATTAATTTGAAAATCGTCATTTTATATGACTGCAATTTATAAAAAGGTTTAAAACAACTAGAGTTGTTTTAAAACTTTTTATAAATGTTGTTATTAGATTCTAATAAATGTATTATAATTCTAAATAAGAATAATTTCCTTTTTAAATCTTTATAAATCATTATTAAAGAAATTGCACACAGATGTAAATATACTCTGATGTGTGTATTTTAATTATGGCAAAGCACATGAGGGCTATCTGCCTAAGGGAAGGGATGCCTTCATAGGGGACGTTCTAAGGGAAACTGGCTCGTATACACATTACACATGGGGAAAACCACGAAAACGCCCATGCAGCCAGCCTGTTCGTGGGATTCAAACCTCGGACCGAACTACCAGTGTTCAGCGACTTTACCGCTCGGCCGCTGCTGGGCCCAAATATACTTTGATATACAAAGATATTGCATAAAAGAAATTAATGCAAATCCTTGTAAATTTGCACTGATTTTTCAAAATATTTCAATTTTCAAACTGCACTTAGATTTTCTGCATTTGTAAAATATCCTGTCCCATGAAATATGGAACAAACAGAAATAGATTTTTTCATATTCCTTAATTTCTGAAATCCTTTATTATCTCAAACACAAAGTTGGTCTTTAAACTTATTAGCCACAACTCCCCCCCCCAAAAAAAATTATAATTTTAAAACATGTTTTAAAAAATCTGATGTGTACACCACATGACTTCCTTGTATGGAATATTAAATTATACGCATTTTTTCTTGCATTTCATTTAACTTATTAGATTGAATTAAACCTACTTCGCCGACAGCGCATAAACCACAATAGAATAAATGCATTCTTTAAAATTCACTTTGTTTACCATAGCGACACTCTGGCGCTAGGTTTACTTAACAGTATTATATTCCGTTCATATTATAACTCAGAATGCACAAAATTTATATCATTTAAAGAATTATCTAATCGTTGCCACATGTTCTATTAAAATACTATTACAAAGCTAGAACGATGTATAAAAGAAATTAAGCAAACAAAACGAAAAAGAATCAGTTTTTCACAGACGATTGAGTATTTCTCATTCAATTAATTCAGTTTTCACTTTGCGACAAGGCAAAAGTACATAAAAACTCAAAATATCTGTATTAAAAATTATGAAGTAAATCCTAAATATATATTTCCTCGAAAAAATTCCAGAAAGGATTAAGCATGATTTAATTCGCAATAATAAAAGAAGGCGTTATTTTTGTGTTGCGAAGCTTAGTGTCTCTAGATTGGCAACAAATCTACAATTCTGCTGTTTCAAATGTAAACAAATATGTCCGACATCTTATTTAAAACTTAACCGCACTTAAACAGCTTTTAAATTGTTGATAATTGTACAAATATTGCTTCCAGAATTACGAAAGGCATAAAAACTTTAACCGGAAGATAAAAGCAACATAATTCAATCATTTTTAAAGCAAAAAATGTACAATTTACAAACATATAAGAGTAAAGAAACTGAGATCACTGAGCAGGGTAACAGAGTGGATATATTTATAAATATATTTATATACGTTTGGCGCGACCGATTGAAACCAAAATACGAGGTGCACATCTACATGTTATAGTAGTCTTATATACAAAATTTCAACGTTCTGAGGCTACTCATCTTTGAGTTATGTGAGATACGTACGTACATATGTTCGTACAGACGCCACGAAAAATTCTCTTCAGAATTCATTTTAAAGCAGTTTTTTAGTTTTTTTGGAGTAAAAGAGTCTTTTATTCTGTCCTAACTTATAGATATTATGCAAAAACATTGTTAAATTGCATTCAAAAGTGGTCAAAGTAGATATTTTCGTTGAAATATGCTGCCTGAAGCTTTTCGCGATTATAATACTTCCTTTTTACTTTGTATAAGGAAGTAAAAAGGACAAATAATTTATCACAATAACAATAAAATTCTTACCACTTTTGGCACAAAATAAGGAGCATCTGTTTCTAACAGCAAACGATTTAGAGGAATATTTCTTCCTACTTCATGTACTGATTCTGCAGATGGAAATGTAACAATATTTGTTATACCAATGCAAAGATTAGGAAATGCTTCCAGCCACTTCTTGGCCCATGTCCAAGAATCAGTAAAACAATGTAAATGAATAGGATAACTATAGGGAAGAATCTAAAAGGGGAAAAAAGAAAAAATTGGAAGATGCACGCATAAGGAAATGTTACAGATTAAATTCAAATTTAAAATATACCATAAAAACATTTCACATGCACTGTAAGAATAACTAGTGATAGAAAGTCAAGAAAGATATTGCATTTGAAAGAAAAATAACTAATTTTGTTTTAAAAAGTCATAAAATATGCTAAAAAAGTGTTATCAATAGAAATTTATGATATAAATGCCACATCATAAAATATTTCAGCAAAAATATTAATGAACAGACAAATTAAACTTAATTTGCACTTTTTAACTTTTTTTTTTTTTTTTTAATTTTCTAATTCATAAATATAATTTAGTTTCACTACTACTATGATAATGTTATCCAAATAACAAATCCAACTTCAAGGATCTTTATTCCAAAAATTTACAAACACAGAGATATAAGCGTGTTCTATATTTTTAATTATGTAATATTTAATATTATAACATTTTTCTTCTCACATATTTCTCATGAACTTTTTAACATATTATTCATGATCTCAATGTTCACTTGTGTAGCTTCTAGACATCCTCTGTATGTTCGAAAATCCGAATTCCTCCATAAATAGGGAATTATGAAGTTTAATTTAAAAAAAAACTCCTTTCATAAATTCCTTAGAATTAATTTTTATAAGTAATTTCTTGTTAAGTTAAAACAAATTGACATCCTTAAATTATGTAACTTAAAAATATATTATGTTTGCACACACTGTTTGAGAGATGGATTTGGAAACAAAGAATCATTAGCATAAGATCGGGCAAACTGTGTAATACAAAATGGTATTTTCTGATTATCCTGAGGACTTCCCTGAAATGTATTCACGAGGCAGCATGTTATGGCGCTAAAATAGGTAACCTATGGCTTTTCCAGAATGCACTTTTGTAGTAACCCAGGCATAAACGAGTGCACAATGCTGATCCACCTTCAAATTTTGTCATTAATGCTTCTTTCTGTTTTACTGAGTGTTCCCTCCCTCTTTTAAGGAATTATAATTCGCCTGTGGAGTTTACAGGCTAACAAAAAAACAAAAAAAAGTATTATATTTCTATATAAATATGGTCTTTTGCCTAACAGTAGAGAATGCAAAATTTCACATTCCGTGAAACTGTACTTTATAAACAAATGGATATTGTGGATTAAAATTTGTGAACTCATGCCAGATTTGTGCAGTTCTCTGATTTCTTTTGAGTAAAAAAGGGTTAAAAGGAAATTAATTAGTTTTTTTTTTTTTTTTTTTTAAATGTTTCTTGCATTTTTAATTTTGTTAATTGTGGTTGTTTTATATAATTCTTAGCGCAACAGCATTTCTGAATATGGCTGTCGTCTTTCAATCTTAGCTAGGTGAAAAATGAGCTGGCAATGACTGGCAACTTTTTCTGAGCGGGGCTGCAGATAATTAGAAGGTACCAACGAAATTACCATGCTCATTGTAAACCATCCAATGCCAAATAAGTACATTAAGAATCTTGCATGTATATGTTTAAATCAACTTTTGTAAATGGCTTGCTTAATACAAAACATGTTTCAGGTTTTGGTCAGTCTTTTACAACCTTAACTCTCACAAGAATATTAAATAATATATTAATATCAATCAAGTTTTAAAAAAAAACTTGTACAGTAATTTTTAACTACTGCTTAACTGACCACTATGCATGACAGCTCTTTTCTCCACAAAAAAGGAAAGAAAAGGTATATTTAATTTAATGCATATTTATTAAAATTTTAATAATCTGTATTAAAAATAAATCTGTAAAATTAAAAGATAAATACCATAATAATTTATGTCTGCTACACAATCTTGCAATATTGATAAATGCATTTGTAATACAAGTTATGATTTTAATTAAAAGTAAAGAAATACTGAAAATGTAAAATAAAATGGAAGGATGAGCAACATTATGTTGTTATTTAAGAAAGTTAATGCACAGTAATAATAAACTATATAAAAGAATTTTTAAAATATTTATTTCATTGTATGACTGTTAATAGAATAAAGGAATTTAGAAAATATTTATTTATTATATGGTACAACAGTGGTATTCAAGCTATGAGCCATGATTCCATTTTGGGTCTATATGTGAATAAAAATCCTAAAAAGTTTGTATTAATGGTATATAACTAAGGGTTGATGCTCTGATTGAGGTCGCTAAATCATTTTAATCATTTTTTGGGCTCCTTTTCAATTTTATGAGATCATACTGCCATAAGGTTTGAATACTACTGGATTAGTAAAATTAGACATTAAAATTATAAACTAATAAGAAATTCAGATTTACGTTTTGCATTATTTTCATACAGTCTTCATTGGCTTCTCTACAATGAATAACAACAGGTAGACCTTTTTTAACCGCAATCTTCAACTGTCGTCTAAAAACCTTGTGCTGCACATGTGTTGAATATTTACTTCTAAGGGAGGAAAAAATTATTTATTACACTGAAAACTAATTTGAACATAAAAATATAAAATTTTGTACTGAAATGAAGAGTAAGTGCATAATTATATGCACAAATAATATTCTGTTGCGGGGGAAAAAAAAAAAAAAAAAAAAAAGTATGTGCCCACAACAATCTGAACTACAGTTACAAAACTGAGCAAAATTTGCACAGAAATGTTATTTGAAGAGCTAGGAAAGGATTCAAATTTCAGTACAAAAAGCACACAGATGTAGATCATACAGAACCAGTGTTTAAACTCGTAGATAATTTTAAATGGCTTTTCTGCATTGATACTGCAAATTATTTTTAAAGAATGGCTTTGAGATGCACTATAGTTTATGAACAATTGCTTCATTCAGAAAAAGGTGATTCCATAATTCACATGTGCAGAGAAGCAAGTTGGTTCCAATAACAAATCAACTATATTGTATGGATCAGAGCAACAATATGTAATCAATACAAAGGCTCAAATTACCACATACACACAAATGCTCAAAAAGACAATACGGTTGAAAAAAATGCCATGACTACATCGATGCTGTCACTAACATTTATTAAAGGTACTTTCCATTTTGTATGTATCAATGAATACTATTGCCCAGCCTTTGTCAGTTTTATTTGAATTGCCTATTGAAAATGCAATCACTCATCATGTCTACTGACAATACAATCATCAAAATTTCATGATTGATAGAGCCATTTGGACTGGTGAAAAATTAAATCATCTTGAACAGTATTCAATTTGGAAGCGTACTGTCTTTAGCAAAAATTCTGATCAATGTTGGTACTGGTAATAGCTGCACTAATGTGCAAAGAAAGAATTGGCAATCTCATGTTTGTTGTCAAGTGGCACATGGCCATCACAAATGATATAACAATCTGCTAAGCCATCTCTGTAGACATCCAATTTTGAAGTATGTTATCTTTAACAAAAATTCTGCTTGGTGGAGAATAGGATTATTCACCACCAACTCATCGTCTTGCCATTTTGCCTTTGGGCCAGTCTGCCACTAGGATAATTTGCAGTCAAGACATTTTTTCTTTACCTGCCTATCTTTTTACAAGCCTATATTATTACTTTGTTCACCTATCATATGCCTCTGGCTTAGTTAAATTTTAAAAGAAAAAAGCTTTTGAAATTAAACCCATCTTTTAGAACTACTAAAATAATAAATTCAATAATGACAAGTGATATTTAATTAAATTCAAATAATTAACTAAGAGCATTCATAATTAAGGTGAAATACCATATAATTAAAAATTGTGTAATAATAAAGCATAATATTAACAATTAAACATAATATAATGTAACATCTAAAGTAAAAAGGAAATTGTGTTTAGATTTTGAAATAAATTTACCATTTTTAAGATAATGAGTTTCATTTCTGATTTTGCATTAAAATAAGCAAGCATTTTAAAACAAATCACATGCAAAAATTTGCTCTTCAATCAAACCAAAGTCATGTTAAACATTCTTCTATTTAAAGAAATCAACAAATTCCTCATATTGAAATGCTTTTATATGCAATATTATGCAAATATACCATAATGCATGATATGATCATTACGCATAACATAAAAGTTAACTTTTCAATATATTTATCCGTATATTTATTAATTTAAAAAAATTAATGTGCTAACAAAATTCCAAAGTAATTCCATTTTCAATTAAGATTTCATGAAAACAGAAATTTCCTGCTTGCATGAGTGATTCTCTGAACAGGATGATTAAAATTTCAAGAAATTTTGACAAATCATATAAACACTATATCTGCATATTTTTAAAAATGATAATACTCTACCCATCAATAAGTATTTGGACACCCACGCAAATGCCGATATCTGTGTTCCTGATCTATGTCATGCCCTCCGCCTTTACATATTGCGTAGAAAACAACATTAGCATTAATCGCATGTAAGATGCATTGAAATGAAAAGTTATCTGATTCTGAGAAATGTGTAATCATTGGATGTCATAGAAATGGGCATATCTAGCGATATTAATTACCCGAAATTAACAGTGGCCTATGTGATTTAGAAGCGAAAGGTGAGCAGTGATTGTTGGAATGCGCCCCGAGTTAACAAAATAGTCAAACGGGGAGAAAGGGACAGACGGGTGCTATCCAGAGAAATTCAGAAGCCAATTGCCCACATATTCCAGGAATTTCAACAAGCATCTGATTGTGTTGTTTCGATGAATACCATTCATAAGGAAGCCCATTTGCTTCGTTTTCATGGTTGTGCTGCCGCCCATAAGCCTTTGATTACTAAGTCCAATCGCACTGCTTGGTTAATGTGGTGCAAAGCACGTCAACAGTGGACTGTAGATCAGTTGAAAGGGTTCTCTGGGGCGACAAATCAAGGTTCACACTCTACCGTTCAGATGGCATAGTCTAGATCTGGTGTCTGCCTGGTGAACGTACCCTGCCAGAATGCATTGTGCCCACAGTAAAGTTTGGCAGAGGTGGAATTATGATCTGGGGGTGTTTTTCCTGGTTTGGACTGAGACCCTTTGTCCAAATTCATGGTAAACACAATGCCGAAGCCTACTACACTATTCTGTATGGCAGTGCACTCCCTACATTGCGGAAGTTTTCTGGGTTGGACCCATGTTACTTTCAAGACAACAAAAGCAGCTGTCATGCTGCGAGGTCTTCCATGAATTGGTATGGTGAAAAGGGGGTTGACCAAATAAACTAGCCTACCCACAGCTCAGAACCTACTGAGCAACCCTGGGATGAGTTAGATCACCAAACTAAGAGATGCAACAACAGTCCATTGTTGAAGGAACTTGCATGTCATCTCCAAGCTGAGTGAAACAAAATACCAAATAACCTTCATACAAGGACATATGGAGTGTATGCCCCTTGAGGGTTGATGGTGTAGCTGCCACTCATTGAAGATCTACCAACTACTGAATATGAATATTTTTTTCCCTATTGCAGGTGTTCAAATACTTATTCATAGATAGTGCATAAGAGAGTACCTCAAGTTTAGCTCATAATTATGAAATGTGATAATTTTATTGTATTTGATAGTGGCATAATTTTCTAACTATGTGTAATTTCTTTACATTCCATATTTGTAAAGAAGTAATTATATATATATATACGCTCAGTATTTGTGATCACTGCACAGATGTGTAGAGGAAGAATGGATAGTCTTTTAATCCAATATTTGTTGTCAAGTGGCACATGGCCATCAAACAAGATGTGACTATCTACCACATGATTTTCTTCGAAGTTTCATGATAGTAGTTTTTCTTTCTCCTAGCATATGGGGGATACCTATATATTTTTTGTAATAGAATATACTGTGACTCATATTCACAAGAAAATTGCTAAAAAGTTTTATGAAAAAATTACTTGTTAGAATAATCCAATCCGATTTCTCCCAAAGCTCGAACTTTAGAATGTTTCAGAGCTTCCAAGAGAGTTTCTTCTATTTCATTATTATAATTTCCTGATTCATTAGGATGACAACCAAATGATCCCCAAACATTTTCTTCAACAATATATTTCTGCCAGATTGATTTCTAAAAAATATATATATATATATATATATATATATATATATAGTTTAAATCATAAATCTTTTATCAATATGAAAACTCACATAGAAAGTTTTTTAAAAAAAATGGAAAAGAAAATAATACCTTTGCAAATGTAAATGGATTGCAAAATACTGCAATGCACCCTTGGAAGCATTCAGAAAATGTGCTTTTAAGATTCTTCTGGTATTCTGAGAATGTTCCTTTAAAATTTAGTCTTTGAAAAAGGAAGTCTAGATGACAATGTGCATCAACAAAACCTGAATCTGACTTAAAACACATGAGGTCTAAAAATCTATAACTAGGCAAAAACTTCTTGATTTCCTTAGATTCTTTTTTAATTGAATTGAATGAAGTTTTATCAGCTGCACAGCATCCTTCACATTTGCTTGTCCTAAATGAAAAATGGTTTGAACTTTCAGTAAAAAAAACATTCAAAAAAATTTTATCCATTTTAAACTGATTTTATTGAAAACAACTAAAATAAAATATATATACACTTTTTAATACATTATTATTATTATTATACATACATATTACTTATTACATTTATGTTTAATTTTAATCATAATATGATATCCTTTAAATTATAAAACAGTTTCCAGTTACTAAAATGAAATTT
Source organism: Stegodyphus dumicola (assembly GCF_044657685.1). Classification (NCBI taxonomy): domain Eukaryota; kingdom Metazoa; phylum Arthropoda; class Arachnida; order Araneae; family Eresidae; genus Stegodyphus; species Stegodyphus dumicola. The sequence continues at coordinate 107,640,057 of NC_140777.1, forward strand.
ATAATAACTAAATAATCTTTACCACACACTACATATTTAATGTATCAAACTATACTAAGTGCTGCTTAAAAGCAAAAAATGCTGTCCTTGTTTATGTTTTTAGTCTTCCGCAGATTATATACAAGGCATTTGAATACAGATTAGGCATCTACCAAAATGCAATAACTAAATATATATTTTATTTTATTTTCAAAACACAGTAATAGAAAAGAAGTAGATTTCCTAGAAAATACAAATGTCACAGCTGTCAAAAATACTATTAAAAAAAAAAAAAAAGTCTTCAGGAGGTCAACAAGCTATGAGGCAGCATCATTTGAAAGAATTCAAAATTAACTTAAATTTGCTTTATTCTTTATTTATTAATAAATTAACTTCAATTTGCCCAATTCCAGTTATTCAACTATTTATAATAAACTTTTGACATAAAATATATATTAATATTTAATAGAAAACCTTAAATTTTACATTTTGGGGTTAATTTCATATTGTAATTTTCTTACACTTTCATGTTAGAAAATCCTCAGTAAGGATTGAAAGCTCTAATCTAAAAAAATCTGAAAGTTTTCAGATTTTATTTTATGCCTACAGGGGCCTTTTTTTTTTAACTTTTATTAAATATCGTGTTCTTCACACAACCATAAAATTCAATTTAACAGCAGTATCGCAAAATAATTTTAAAAGAGCATATGTTTAGAATTTCCGATACGGAGTCTCGCAGTCTTGTGTGCTGGAGATAAAAATATGTCCCCCCATACAGGAACTTTGCTCACTTTGAAATCGTTGAGTTTGTTAATCAAAAATTCGTCAAAGTGTTACAAATTATGAAATTTATAATAAAACAAATTGCAAATTTGGGCTTCTAGATGTCCATATTCAGTGGAGGATTACGTTATTCAAAATTTGATGGCTCTAGGCATCATTGTTTTGTCACAATGAGAGAAACATAAATACATTTATGGAGATTCTTCAATATTTAATGTCTTTAAACATAACACAAGGCGATAATATTTTGTGGCAACAATTTGAAAAGTGAAACGGACATTTCAAGTTTTCAACGTAAAATGCCAAAACAAAATTAATAGCCCTTATGGGCTAATAATGAATATACATGCTGTTGTGAAGATAAACTTGTTAATATACCATATATTGAAATAAAAAAAATAAACACAAATATTCACAGCTTAAACAATAGTTGAATCTCCATATAACAATCTACACATGTCTACAAGATTAAGATAATTCAGATCGAATAGAATTGAATAAGAAAAATTATACTGAAAATCACTAAGGATGGGAGAATGAAATTTGCAGAATTTAAGTTTCATTAATTGAATAAATTCCATCCTTAGTAAAAGCTAAAAATTAAAAACTAGAAGATTCATGATTCATCGGGAGATGTGATGAAAAACCAGGAGTCTCCCAATAAAACCTGTACAGTGGGCAGGAAATATAGTTTAGATAAATACTCATATACTAGTTTAATGATAACAAACAAAAAAACAAAAAAGGGGGGGGGAACAAGTAGCCAATAAAAGAATAACTTCATTGAAAGAATTTTTTTAATAGTTATAATGTTTAAATAAATAGCATACTTATAGTGTGGAAGATTTTATTTCAATAAATAGATGAAATAGAGAATTCTACAGTTCTAAAAATACCAAAAAGAAGTTAAGGACTACATTTCTGCAAAAATCACATTCATTTAACAGGGCTAGAATACCCTTCCCCGCTCTTTCAATACACAGAATTGAAACAACTATTAAGTGTATACCTTATAATGTTTTAGAAAGAATAATGCCAAACTATTAATGCTTAAGCAATTATAGTAGATGAGAAAAGTAGACTGTATAATCTATTCAAAATGAATATCTTTAGCTATACAAATATTTCATAATAACTTGTCTACACCTGTGAATTTTAATAATGCCATTAACATTACAAGCATCACATTTAACATATTTTGTGCTAACCATAACTGATTGTAATGCAATATTTTAATATGAAATCCCTTTTCATTTTGCTCTTTAATGTATTCATTTATACAATAAAAATTTTGTTTTGAAACTATACCACATATAACAAATTTCGCTGCACAGTGCTAATGTACATCAAAAATGGAATCTTAAAATTTCAGAGACGCAGTTTTAAAATTCATTTTTTCTTTTGAAATATTGATTAAATGACAACAACAATTAATTAAACAAAGAATAACAGCTAGAAACCCTAAACCTGGTATTCATTCAGATTTGAAGAGGTAATACAGGAATTTGTAACTTTTACTAAATAACTGCATTAATTATAAAATGTAATATCGCAGTTAAATTCCTTAAAGCATTTCTTTCACTTACACTACTTCACTGCTTTTAAAATAATACACAAATCTAGTCTATCTAGTCCAGATGACTAAAAAATTATAGACTAGATTTCTATATGTGGCTCATAATGGCATGAAGTTTAGTCACCTCTACTATGTAACATGAAAACACAGTTGAGAAACTACCAAGAAAAATTATCTCAGTTCAGTTAACAAAACGTACATGCCATCATTCTTTTATACATTTAATTATAAAGAAGTGCATAAATTTTTTGTAAGATATAATTCCAGTTAAAAATCAGAAAAGGAAAAAAAAAAAAAAAAAAAGCAATTAAAATTATAATCAAAAACAAACCTGATATCAAGAGATTTATCCTTCAAACCAATAGCATTTTCCTTGCATCTCTCAGGTGTAAAATGTGCATTTGTATACAGTTCTTGTGAAGGATTAGAGCACCGAGATTCTAAAATAAAAACACATTTAATTTTAAAATCAAGTTTAATTTTCACCAAATAATGATAATTTTTTAAAGAAAACTTTTTAATTTCTTCAGCAGCTATTTTATTTAAAAACCATTTACTGATTATTGACAACTTTTAAGCATATTGGGCAAAAAATCTTACCCGATATGATGACCAAAAACTATTGAAGCAATGGACGGATGCAGTAGACAAGCAGAAATTCGTAATATCTAAAGCAGAAAAGGCATCACTGAAAACATCAATTTTAAAAAACAGCTAATGACAAGCAAGTTCTTTTAAACTGAATGTTCAATACACTATCTCCTAAAAGTTATAGTAAAGATAGTGTTTCTTCGTAGCATTCGAAAGAAAGAGAATTGTATGAAATATAGTTAATTATACGGCTATACAGTACAAAGTCTCTAATCCGGACGTCCATAATCCGGAATGATCTATAATCTGGACCTCAAAGCTACAAACTTTACGCACATCCATAAATGTATAATGCGTTTATGCATGCGCATTTTGCGTTTAATGCATAACGGACGGTATAAGCTAGGCTAAAATTATCTAAAGCATTTTAGTTAATGTTGCAGATATTGCACTGTTCCTTAATCTTCTAATTAGATCTGGCTTATTATTTTTTGCAGATTGTTAGAGCAATTTTATGAAAAGTAAGCTTGAACTTTCAATTATGTCAAAAAGAGTTTCAAATTCTGTAGCTGCCAAAGGATCTACAAAGCAAAAAACATGGATGTCCATCAAACAAAAAGTGGAACTGCTGCAAAAAAATGGATAGTCTCAAAATTATATGCATATCCATCTCAAAATTATGTGAGGAGTATAACATTGGAAAGTCAACTGTATATGACGTAAGCAGAAAGAAAAAGGAACTTTACGAATATTTTGTAGATTCTGACACCCCACTTGCGATGACTAACAGAAAAAGGGTTCGTTATGCTAAAAGTTATGATCATGACAAGTGATGAATGTTTAATAAAGTAAACAAATAAATATTAAGTTTTTTTTTTTTTTTGGGTAAATTGTGATACCCTTTAAATCATAATTGCTCTTTATTTCATAAATTATGGTTTCATATTTTAATTGTATAATTTCTGCATGCCATCTTACCAGATTTAAATTGATGATCTAAAATCTGGAAAAACCCCTAATCCGGAATCGCCGAAGTCCCGACGAGTCTGGATTATGGACTTTGTACTGTAATAAACATTGAAAAAAAATATTCAACTGGAAAATACTATTGTATTATTTTTTTAATATCTGTTTTACTTCAAAATTGTAGAATTCCAGTAATTATCGTGTGCATAAACATTTTGATTTTAGGAAAACTTCAAAAGATATTTAAACTTTGCATTTGAAATTTTGTCCGCAATGTCTCAGAGAAATCATCCACTTGATTCATTAAGATGACAGGTAGTTAGTTAGCTACATGAAAATACATGTAGAAGGTAAACAAAATGGGCCAAGATGGGAACAATTTTGTTACAGCTTCATCAACAGGATGCAGAATTAATTCTTTAGAAAATCTTCAATTTCAAGAAAAGCACTATTATGTTGTCTACTAGCTATAAGCTCTTCTGATCACTTTATGGCCCTCTCAGTCAAAAAGAAAATTACATCTCTGTCTTGTCTTGGTGCCAATTATTTTGCAACTAAAAAAAGATAATTATATACTTCCAATATCAGATGAGTTTCACATGACTGTCTACCAAAATACCTCTTGTGACTCTTCTTTGATTAGCTTAAAGTATTACACATTATTTTTACATATTAAACAATGGAGTTCAATAATGCATATATGTCACTTAAAAAAATGTTCACACTGTGACTCATGTCATGTTATGATAGGATAAGGAAAGTAGAAAGAACACAATACAGTTAATCAGACTTCTTGAAAGTTGCATTTGCAAAGAAGGCAGTAGCCTATTTTGGGCAGGAATTTCTAAGGTGCCAGTACTTTCACTATTTGATAGTGCATCTCTGACATATCAAGATAAAATCTTTACACGTAATTTATTTGTTTAGAATTTACATATTATCTCATCAACCATGAAACTGTCACCAAGCAATGTAATTTAGCTATAGTTAAGGATAAGCATACCAATACATTCATACCTGCACTTTTGTTTAAAGTAACGTCAGTCAATTCTTGATAAGCCACTTTTTGTTTTTATGAACAAGGATTTTCTCGTATTTGGAAAAAGCTATTAAAATTTCGGACTTTTCTTCTACAGAACAGCAGGCAGAGGATATTTTCAAAGTTATGGGATCCTATTCCCCTCCCAAACAAAAATGTGCATTAGTATATTGATGTGGTCATCTGAATATGGCCAACAACTTTGGACTTTGAAAGTATGCCCGCTAATTCTCAGTGTTCAAGATTAATCAGCTTTCATGGTCGATGAGATAATACATATCTGTTTTAATGTAGATAAACCTTCACTGCACAGAGCTGCTATAGTCAACTCGTAACTTGAAGGCAAGAGATATTAGTGATCACCAGATATTGGTTGATCATCAGCTTCAATCTAAATGATTCAGATCTCATTCTTGAGGAATCAATGAAGAAGAAAGAAGATGGCTAATCTCTAGACTATTGTTAAGTAAACTGTAGTAGGAATTACAATATTTATGGGCTTTGCTCCCAAAATGAACAGCATGATAGCTTGATGGACAGAAAGGTATCAAGCTTAGACTGAGGTTAATAGTTGGCATAATCCATATTTATTCATTTTTTTCAGTTATGCTTACAAATTTCTTTTGTTGTCTTTTCATCACTTATAAAATCTCAACAGGACTACCCATTATAAAATATTCAGAAAAACAAAGTGTAGAAACACTGAAAAACACCATAAATTACTGTAAAATTTGTGCTAAATTTTGCTTGCTTTGTGTACATTTATATTTTGCTTGCCTTAAGAATCATAGCCTAAAAACCATTTGTTTCCTCAACTTTTGGACAGCAAACACAAAATTATTTTTAAAAACCCTGCTGCTGAATTACTGCAGATGGAATGTTGCATTGTACAAAAATTATACTATTTGATAAACTTCCACAATTCCAGCATAGTGCTTCCTGAACCTCCAACTGGTCTTTTCTTGGATGAAAAATTTATCATAAATAAATAATGTATACGTGAAAGCTTAATTTGCATTTATCTATTCATTTACAAGTTAGTTCCATTCCTTATATTATTTGTAGATATCAATATATGCTACCAATATGTTCTAACTTAATAAGTAAATGAAGCTAAAGAAAAATGAAGCAACCTAAATCTTGGGAAATTGAATAGAGAATGCAGAGTATCCTGAAAATTACCTTATTGTAGAAAAATGCCTCACACTTTGATATTCACACAATAAAAATAATATACACCATGTCCTGTAGTCCTTATGCAAATTCTATTTTTGGCAGTTGTTAGTCGTAAACATATACTTCCAAATACAAAAATATTTTAAATACAGAGAAAAGTCTTTAATCCGGACTCGTCAGGACTTCGGGGGGGGGGGGGAGAGCTTTATATTTATTTGTTTATTTTATTAAACATTTCTTTCAATGCGCACATGCATAAAGCATACATTACGCATAGTCGAAATTAGAAAATTGCAACCAGAAAACTATTTGACGTGTATTCGTGTTATTTATAATGACGAGGAATTTGATTTAAATCATATTAAAGACGGAGTACATCGAGATGAAATACTAAATTTGGTACAGAATTATAAGCCGAATAAAATAAAAATATGCGTAAACGTATTATGCACAAGCGTAAACGTATTATGCTCATGCGTAGACGCATATGCGCAGAAAGTTTGTAGCTTTAAGGTCTGGATTAGACTTTTGACTGTAATACACATATTCATATTTTGGCATTTTAAAAAATTCAAAACATCAATTTTTTTTTAATTACAAAAGCCTATATTTTATACCCCCCCCCCCCATTTTTATAGTCATATTTCATAAAAGTTTATACTTGCTATAAAAATAAAACATAAAGAGTTTGACTCCCATATGACAAAAATTTCATTTCAAAATTTAAGATTTTGCTACCTTTTTTTTGGGTACTATTCGGTTTTGAGGGCCGTAAAATATCGCCAAACTATTGTTGATGCCAGTGCTGCCAAAAAAAATTGCGGCAACGCTAATGCAAGAAAGGAAGTATAATAGTAAGTAACTATTTAAGATTGATGTTTTAATTTAGGTGAAAGGTTAATTTCATATAATACTATATTATTATTATAATTTATATAAAAAAGGCTAAACATGACTGAATGGAAGCATAAGTGTAAATAACCATGTCAGATCATTATTATAAATTATATAAAAATTGCTAAACATAACAGAATGGATGTCTGCATCGCTATTTCGCTACCAGTTATCGATAATTTCATCCCGTTGGTTGTTCAAACATAATTTTCTTTTTCTATGAAAATATTCTCGGTAAAGGGCTGAATCGCCCACTTATTTGTTTGACGCGTTTTACAAGGGTGAAAACGATTGGATTTTTGTCAATTTTCTTTTACATTTTAGGTGAAAATAGGTCAATGTGTACATACATAAAGTCAAGGGTGTGCGCAGTGCGATTTTTTTGCAATTCTGGAATTTGTTTTTAAGTGAAAATAGGTCGATGTATACATGGATACCGAGTATGTACAATTCTTAAAAACGCGTCAAGCAGTGGGTGATTCTGCTCTTTACCCAAAATTCTATTGCAGACTTTTCGTCATGGGCAATTCCCAAATTGTTAAATCCATAGGATATCAAAAAAGGATCTAAAAATTAAACTAGTATTTCAATGCTGTCTTAAGAAATATAGAACTATATAAACTTACACAATCTGAAATCAGCGCGTACGCTAGATTTGGCGCTTTTGCACATACATTTTCGCTGCAAATTTTTTACGGTCCTCAAAACGGAATAGCACCCTTTTTTGCTGTCCTTTGAGAGGTTAGTTAAAAATTTGTTAAGTAATTTGATGTTTACCCCTCTTTCTCTTATTAATATTTAGTAATATTCCTTTGTAATTTACTGGCTTATGACATTTATTGTTCTTCCACAAGCAATTAGTAAGTTTTTAAACATTAAAAATGTGTTAACAGTCCCATACAGTACTTTACTTTATAATCACAATCTAACGCCATACAAAATTGAAATTTTTTACTTGTAATATCATGCAAATAAAGTTATAATTCAAGTCAATGCATAATTTTTCTAGAACACTTCATAACTCTGTAATGTGCAAAATTCTGTGAATAAAATCCTCTTTTTAGAAAAATTTTTACATTGTTCAAAATATTTCATGATAGTCTGCATAGTCACTTATTAAATCAATAATTTTTCTAAACTAGTATTTTATTTTCAGTCACATACAAAATCAAATATTTCACTCTTTAGTTTGTAAATGATCTACACACTTCTTTATTTTTAGAATGAATAGACTTTTATTAAATATAGCTAGTTATAAAGACAAGGGAGAAGGCAGGATAAAAATTTAGATTTTGTAATTATTACAATTTAGACGTTTTTAATTTAAAAATGCAATGTCCTAAATCATTTAAAGCTTTTTTTTTTTTTTTTTAACTAAAAGTATATGTCTAAGAACAACAGTTACAAAAATAAAAGTTGCATAGGGATTTTTATGGACGCTATATATATTTGAGACAATCCTGATCACAGATTAAATTCCTACTGCAGATAAGATGCAGCAGAAAAAAGGAAATTATGAATTTTAATTAAACAGTTTTCTGTTTCATAAGTCATATTATGACAGTTGTCTGTTTAAGAAGAAGATAAAGAAAAATACTTACCTCTGTTTAAATATTCCTTACTAATGATACTTATACTTCTTTTCATACCTGCTGTTGATAAATTATCTTCTGTTGATGATGATTTACTAATGATACTTATACTACTTTCTACACCTGCTGATAGTGAATCTTCTGATGATAAATTATCTTCTATCGATGATGATGACTTATTAATGATACTTATACTTCTTTTCATACCTGCTGATGAAATTTCTGATGATAAACTATCTATAGATGATGAAGGTTTACTAATGATACTTATGCTTCTTTTTATATCTGCTAATGATGAATCTTCTGATAATAAATCATCTTCTATTGATGATGACGATGAAGAATGTTGTCTATATGCAGAGTGGTTACTGTTTTGTCCATATGGGATGAAACTTGCCATATCTGGAGATGGTACTTGTAAATAACCACATTCTTCTAAACCATATATTCTATTGCAGAGACCTTTGTATTGCAGTTGTTGAAATGTTGAAAATGTATCATTAGCTTTTGATGAATGACTTTCACTTACATAATTGGCACAGCAATTCTCATTTGCTAACGAATTGCACAATATCACGTCCGATATTCTACGAGCATATACGTCTTGCAATACCTAGGGGGGAGAAAAAATGAGTGACAGTAGGAAATAAAATATCAAAAGTTAAATTTAAAATATTTTTTAATCTATTAAGGAATGTTAAGCTAATGGAATAGAACAATAAATTTAATCCAAAACCAATTGGACCTCATGTCCGTACCATATGGCAACTCTGTAGCTTTGTCTGATTGCATAGTCTTATCCTGGTGATGTATCTTTCAAGAGTCTGCCTTATCGGCTGCGAATGCTAGGTTACGTGCCTACCATGGTTGTAATGGATGATGGGCAATCACGGTTCAATTCCAGAGAAAGAGCCTGAGGAACAGCTACCACATCCAAGGAAGACAGAAGGCGCGCAAATTACGGGGAGGTAGTGACAAAAAATAACAATATGGAAATCTTTTGAACACCATAACTGGAATGAGTACACTCTAAATCCTTTAATGAGGATGAACTGGGGAGCAAAGCGGCATTTTGCTAATTTTTTTCAGAATTTTCCTTATTTTACCAATAATAATTTTTTTAATTTAATTTTGTAAGTAAGGGCCCTTTTGTTATATACATTAATACATCTTGTGTGGGTGGCAACGAGTACTTGGGTCATGTTATAGCATTCCTTGGAAACACCTATGCTCGGTTGCAGCTGTGTAGGTAACCTATAGGGTCTGTTCTGCATCTTTAAAATGTTCGAATCGCCTGTCCCATGTGAAGTTCAATCAGTGCAGACATTTACAGGCAGATTTTGAAGTTTACAGATTGACTGCCATGAGCGAAGGCAAAGTGCGTAAGCGAGTCAGAAACTTCACAGCTGGTTGCAACAATGTTCCTGACAAGTCCCTCTCCAGTTGCCCATCTGTGACCACAGATGATATGGTGATGAAAATAAATTTGGTTTTTGAAAATTTTCCTTCATTTGGTTTTTTAGTTTCAAACCGCCCTTACTTAAAAAAAAAATTCCTCATAATTCTTGATTTTCAGAAAAATATTACCAGTTAAGTTTCTATGGAAATTTAGCATGCATGCAGTAAGCTATTACAATTCTAAGATTATTTTAAATTGAAATATCACCAGCACAAAATACAGTTTTAACAGAAAATAATATGTTGATGATTAAATTTTTTGAACTGGCATTGTTGATTTAAATTTTCTGGGTGTTCTGTTTAAATTACCAAAAAATAATTAAAATCTTGCAACTGTTTAGGAACAAATTTAAACTGAAATCACTAATAATAATTAAAATCACAATTTAGAAGCATTAGAGAAATGGAAAGAAATACAGCAAATCCTCCTCAGACACAACAGTGAAAGTCACTAGTGTTTCTGAGAACATAAATGCATAATTGTATTGAACATCACAAATAATTACAGTTCCTAAGCTGATATGCCTACTGAAGACAAAAATGAGTGATCATCTTATGTAATTTTCCATGCAGTAAGTTTTTGAAGGCTAACATGTAAGTTAAATATTCATGCAGGAAAGTATTATAATGTTGAAAAAATGCGTAATAATAATTAATTAAACAGATAAAAAATTAAACTCATAAAGACAAAAACAAACTTTACAATTTAAATTTATCAGAAAGGAAAATTAAAGATTCTTTGATAATGGCAGTGCTGATTTAAATACTGCATGATGATTAAACTTAAAATCTTTTTCAAGACAACTAGAAGTAGGAGTAAAAGAAAAAGTAAGCTACGAAAAACTAGCATAAATATTTAATGAATACGTAGCATAATTTCACTAGTTTTAAAGCTATATTTTAAGCAGAAATACTATATTATCAAGAAATTTTATAATAAGGGAATTATGAAACAATCCTCCCACACCACATTAAAGGCATTGCTAATATTTTTTTAAATTGTTGAAAGCTATGTGACGTGACATAATAATTTTAATTAGCATTAAAGAAGTTTAATCCTCCATGCACTGTTTTTTAACATATAATGAGAAAATCCATGTAACAGTACTTTCACCACATGCATGGTATTTATTTTTTGAATATATATATATATTTTAATTTATTTTTTGAATGTTAAAAAAATAGGATCTCCTAAAATATTTCATATTTCTAAAATGCACTTTATGCATCATTTACTAGTTCTTTAATTCATAAACAATATTTCATTATCTGCTCAAAAAGAATATTCGCTTCATAATATCAAATTTCTAAATCATTTAAGTTAATGATATAAAAATATTTCATTAAATGTTAAATGTTAACTTATAAACAATCTATAATTCAAATATTTTTCCTTATTAATTCTTCACTGTTTAGCACTAGTGAAAATCGTTAAGTTTTGAGTCATTACAAACTAAAAATTTCTTTTGTAGTCATTCCCCCCCCCAACAGACACATTATTTTTGAAATTTATAAGAGATGTATGAAATACTTCAGCAACATAAACTATAACACCAAAAAATTTCTAAAACAGTCTAAATTACTGATAAATTTAAAAAAAAAATAGTGGAACTCCGGATTGATATGTGTACATTATTTCAATTTTACGCAGTAAGTCTAAAAAATTTTAAATAAAACTATCTTCAACAATTAATTATAGAAAAATAATTCAAATATTTACCATGTCTTCGGGATTCCAAAAGGCAGAAGCAGATCGTGATGCAACTGCAAATATTAAAAATTGTTATTAAATTATACATAATGATGTTAAATTCTTATTTAAATATGACAAATTCTTTAAAACTTTATAATTAATACAAATGTTACTTTACTCAATATTTTTTAAATTGCTAACACAAAAGTAATTCTTTCACAGACTGAGACTCATTCATGAACATTAATAATATGTTCAAAATATAATTAATCTGTTCATTTTTGAACAAATGAACAAATTAATTATATTTTGAACATATTATTAAGTTTGTATCCCCATACCAATGAAAAATTGCCAACTAATCACTAATTTTAAGGAATTGGTGAGAAATGATTGTCCGCTTATCAATACAATTCATAAGCACTGTTTTGTTCACAAATGATAGTAAAAAGAGCATTTTATAAAAAAAATATGAGTAAAAATAATTTTAAAAAAAACTGTGGCCAAAAAGCGCAGATCAGTGAATGATGTGTATATTAATTATGTAAACTATCATGGATACCTATGTATTGTCCCATCAACTGTGAAACTGTTATCAAGTAGTAATGTGACTTAGCATCAGTGTTGGATAAGCAGACATAGTCACAGACGTAATATTTTTTGTTCCCGATGATTTTCAATCAGCCACCTTTTGCTTTATGAACAAGGATATAAATTAGCTGTTATTACTGTATATTTTGTCTTGCATTTTGAAATGTGATTAAAATTTGGGACTTAACAGCAAGCAGTAGATTATTTTTCAAGGTTTTGGCATTCTACCATATTCTATCATTATACCAAAGGAAAGAGATAATTAATAGATATGTTGTAAATCAGCTGAATATAGCAGACGAAACAATTAATAGATTGGGACGATCACATGCAGGAAGTCTGTACTCATCAAATTCTAACCAGAGCTTCTGGTCAAATCGAAAGATCTAACAAAATAGTACAAATCGATGAAAGCCTTCTTACGAAGTTCAAAAACCAAGTGAGTCAAAAATTGACTGTATATTATAAAGAAATGTCAGACCATAGTTCTGCAGGAACAGTCAGCATAACTTTAGGCCAATTTTCATAGTTCAGTGGTAGCCAACACTCACAGTCAATGGTAAACACCCCTCATATATTCATATATGTGTATGATATGCACTGTGGTTTGTTGTGGTGTCACATTTAGATTCAAAAACACAGTAATTACCAATAGTTAAAACGTGGGCGCTGATAATCAGAAAATACTGTTATAACTTATTCAAGGATAAAATAAAGAAAAAGAAAAACAAAATGTCCAGGGAAGGGAGGGTATTTTTTTTTAAACAATCTTCCACACAAAGGGCTGGTTTCTTTTCATGTATTGGACAGAAATAACACATTTCATTCATGGCTTGGATACAAAGTAAAAAAATCATAAGAACAACCATGCAACCAACATACTCACTTAGCTCAAGCCCTGATCCACCCACTAATACAGACTTATTGATTTCAGCCTGTAAGCTTTCAGATTATACATACACATCAAATTATAAAATTGTTTCTCAAAAATACTACAAGAAAGCTGCATAAGAAGAGGAACAGCTGGCTATTTTATAATAATATTACACAGTTTCTATGTTAGAAATCTAAAAAATCTAATATAGATGCACCCTGAGTCTGTAATTATAAGATAATATCATATAACAAGTTAACATTATAAAATAAATTGTTACTTACGCTTTAAGAGTGCTTCTATTTCTTCATCTGTTAGTGAGAATTTGTCTTCATCTTCCTTTACTTTGAAATAATCAATTTTCTTTTTCTTCGGTGCTTTAGCCAAGCAGGATGCATCTTTTATAGCTATACAAAATTTATATTTTCAGTAACAACTCAATTTTGTTATATTATTCACATGTTATTCTTGGATTAAAAAAAGAAAATTAACTTTTATTTTAATTCAAATACAAAGATATTACAATATTATCCCCATATCCATGCATAATTCACTTTGAGAATTACCATGACTATGTAAAATTTCAAATAACAAATACTGAATTTTTATATGTGTAACATACTGCATAGCATAACTGTGTAGTGCATATAGATACAATAAAGCTTAATTGATGAATATGTACAAGGTATTACCAACATTAAATAAAATAACAATGCGCATTAATAGTATTATAATATATTAATATATATGCGATATTACACATTTAAAGATTTTCTTTACCTTGTGTACATATGAACATGAGAGTTTTTGCCATTTTAGCTTAACATGGAAGCAATAATATAATGATAAAAGGACATTAAATCTGTATTTTATCCTGCTATAAATAATACATTTAATCTGCATACTTCCAACTAATGTCATATCAATAAAAAATCTTTGTTTCCCACCAAAGTACTGTAATAAAACATTAATCCAATATGCACGTATTCTCATAACTGCTTTTGCTATGGAAAAATCTAATTAGATATATTTCAGCTATATATAAATTTAGATATATTTCAGCAGCTATATTTAGATATATTTCAGCTATATATAAATTTAGATATATTTCAGCAGCTATATTCTCAAAAATTTATTTGACTGGCTATCTAGTACGGAAGGAACCATAACTTTTGATCAACTCATGATACAACTAGGAAGAGTTATTTTGATTATGATAAGGAAGCTGACTATTAATAGATTTTATTTTAGAGCATGTTAAATGGGCAATTTTCAGGTATAAATCAATTTTCTTATGATAAAATGTAACAGACAGGAAAAAAATTCAAGCAATCAGAAATTTCAGATAACAAGACTTTTGTCTACTTATGCTTAAAAAAGTTTTTTTTTTTTAAGGTATTGGTTCTAAATATCCATGTAACCATGCGCAATTAAGCAAGACAATTTTATTTTGTATAATAACAATGTGAATTTAAAAACCTCTTAAAATTTCTATTCTTAGAGCTAATGAGAAAATTTCCGCATGATGAGTTTTACCTTCACAGCGATCATTCCTTACAGAATTTTCTGATTCAAGACATAGGTTCAATGGAATCCAATTCTGCCAATAGTGAATGTTGCTTAACACTGTTTACAGTGGTTCAGATAACAGAAAACATACTTCTAAACCTATTACAAATGGTATTCCTTGTTTCATGTTTGTTCAGATGCATTCTGATCTGAGTTAGATCTTTAAAAATTATTCCAATGACATATTATTTCAAATGCTACAGTGTAGCAGCATTGTCCAGTCATGTAAAATAATGATATTCTCAGTTTAGATAAACTAAATTTTATAGGAACTGTAACAGTAAGATTTTTCTGGTGTAATTAATGGGCAGTTCTAAATCTTAAGTATGTTTTGTATTAAATTTTTTATTTAAAATTTTGGGAATATCTGCCATAAGATTTATTTTGCTATTTTTCCAGAATATATTTGATATTCTATGCAAGTTCTCAAATGACTGTGAAATTAAATGCTTAACTATATTTTGCAGTAGAGCTCGGGCTATAATTGAGACATTTGAAAAGGAGCTGGACCTTCATTAATAAAAGGAAAGTATCCAGTATTGATCAAGAGAAATATACTACATATTTACAAGAATTAATCCATTAACTCTTCAATACCCCCCATTACCCTCCAGTTAAAGTTTAAGGTAATGTTATGATACCATAAAGAGTTAAAGAATTAAAAAGAAACGTTAATGCTTGCCTTTTTAATATAGAAATTAGTTATTATCCCTTTCTTCTGTCATAGACAGGAATAGCCTTTTCTTAAATAAGGCCAAGTTTGTCTGGAGTTGATTGTACTTGAATTTTTCTGAACTTTTTTCAGTTACATTTTATATATCTAACAAATGTTTAAGCAGATATTTGTTTGTTGTTTCAATATTTATGTAATACACATGCTTTTTATTATTTTCCAAAGAGATGATGTTTTATTTCCAGTTTTTTAAAGACATTTTCTGCTGTATTTTGTATTACTTAGATACTGTATTTAGAAATTACCTCTGTATCTTCTTTTTATGTAATTGCACAGTAAATAATAATAGCTAATGCAAGGTCTGTAGGTCCTTTCTGCAAAAGTTTTTCAACACCTGCTTTTCAGAAAGAAATTCCTATTTTTAAAGCACTGAAACAAGGAAACCAAGATAAAGAGAGCCCAGTAAGTGTAAAAACTATGGCGAATAGTGCTAAAAATTTAAAGCTAGAAATCTCAGGACTGCTCTTTTTGTGGAAGTAACAATCATTCATCTTGGGTTGCCCTCACTTTCTTTTATTCCTGTTTACAAGTTGCACATTGTAGTATAGCAAAAATCAGACAACGTCTAGCAGGTGGCTTTCACAAATATTTGTTTCTGCCTGAAATTAAACACGACAGCCAAAATCCATTCAGTGCAATTTTAAACTTGTTTAAAGACTCTTTTCCAGTAAGATAATGTCTCTGACAGCTTTCTTAATTCCAGTTTTACTTCTGTGGGAAGGTGAGGCCTTTCTCAGAGCAATACAACTCTAATATAAAAAATCAGGTATTGCTATATCTAAGTGTACAAACATTTTTAACTCTTACTTTAGTAACATAATTAACCAGAAATTGATTTCCATTATTAATTATTAATTTTGATTTATCAATGCTTAATACCATATTTTTTCTGCTAACTTTATATGTACTGTATGTTGAATCAGCTAATTTTTACTCACATATGCTACATATTATTATTTTTTCTTACCAAATTCTATTTATATGTATTAAATATTATTTAACACATTGAATATTGTTTAACACTTTATTTGCATGAGTTTAATATGCTTTTCCTAATAGCTTTAAATTCACATGCACTAAATGTTATGCTAACTTTAAGCTTAATATCATGCTTAAAACCACTAGCAAGTAAAAAAAAAAACGCTTATGCCAACAGGTTCTCTGCAGTATTACTGACAGGCCTTTTGTGGTAGCACAATTTATATTTCTTTTAGACTCAGTTTATCACAAAAATACACAAACAATGGAATTTTTTTGTTAAAGAAAATTGTTAATAGTTTTGAAAAGAGCTTTAGACATTACATTTACTCTGAAAGTACATCCCGATTATTTACACCCTAGCGTTTATTACAATAAAAAGTTTTTTTAACATGTTTTTATAAATAATATCTGCAATATAAGAAAATAATTAGTAAAATGAATATAATATGTATGGAAATATAATTAATCCACAAAAAAGCAGATAAAAATGAGGAATGTGTCTTATAGACAATTATATAATTAGAAATAGATACAGACAATCGTGTGGCAACACTACTGAGAATATTCAATGATTGAGTTTAAAATCCTTTGTTATTAAGTGAATATCACACAAGATTCCACAAGTTTAGTTGTGGTTGCAGGTCATTTGAAGGAAAATGTCTGGCAAATGATTAACTACAATGCAAATTTTAAAACTGCAATGCAGCCTGGAATAGTATTTTAAGCTGCAGTTATCCAGTTTTCTGAGTGAAAAAGGAACTGAGCTGCAGCACATCATTTCAACATGCAACAGTGGAAAAAGCAGAAGAATGAACTTTAAGTGGCAAAGGAAATGTGTTTCATGGAAAAGCAGCTAAGTATCTACATTGGAAAATAATAATTTATCGTATGTTAATGAGAAAAGAAGTACTGGTTATGCTGTAACTGTGGATATTATGCCCTTCTAAGCTCATGAAGAAGGTAATTGGATAAAGATGAGCCATGCTTTTTGAGCAAGTGCAAGATGGTGTGTATATTTTATAATAGGAATGGTTCATCACTAAGTCATAGAATGTCTTTTGGCAAACCCTGATGACAAAATTTTGAAATTTCAGGCATGGTATTGACAAGCTACAAACTAATGGGTACACGTTTTCTGAAATCAGTAATATACTCATTTACAGTTATGGCTTTCTAATGCAGTTGCACCAATAGGCTAAGAATAAGAATCAAGACTACAGGTAGTGAGAAGCAGCAATGTACAGTTATGCTCGCTGCTCTGCCAGATGGAGGAAGACTCCAATTCCAAGTTGTGTTAAAGCGAAAGGCTGTACCCAAAAACATATATTGTTGGCTCAGGAAAAAGGCTACAAGAGGAATGGTTCATCACTAAGTTTAGTGGCTAGAAACATTTTGAAATAGAAGACCTCGTGGCTTGCTGAAACCTAACAGCTCATTTTGGACAAAAGTCCTAAGAGTTTGGGACAGCTTCTGATGTCACATGAATCCTTAAGAGAAAGGAAAATTAAACAAGTTAAAAACTAACATAGTTGTGCCCGTACTTCAGCCCCTTAGTGTTGCTGTTAATTACTCCTTCAAAAGTTCATACGAAAGATTTTATGATGATTAGATGAGTGCACGAAACTATGACCTTACACCAAAAGAAAAAAATCAAATGTCCAAGTGTACAGCATATCTCTGAATGGATTCTGGCAGTCTGAGATAGTATCAAACTTAAAACAATGATAGAAAGGTTTATGAAGAATGGACTATTCAATGCTCTAGGCCAGCTATTCTCAACCGGTGGTATGAGTACCACTGGTGGTACACAAGGGAAAAATAGGTGTTACGCAAAGAAACAAAGTATTTTTAACTATTAAATTCAAAAATTAATTACCCCAACATCCTTTTTAAGTTTGTTCTATAGCATTCGTAAAATTATTCAAGGTCAATAGCCACTCATAGACTAGAAAAAAAATCTGATGTGTACACCACATGACTTCCTTGTACAGAATATTAAATTATAAGCATTTTTTTCTTGAATTTCATTTAAATTGATTGGATTGAGTTAAATCTACTTCGTCGACAGCGCATAAACCACAATAGAATAAATGCACTCTTTAAAATTCACTATATTTGTTTACTATAACGACACTCTGAAAGCACAAAATTTGTATCATTTGAAGAATTATCGTTGTAACATGTTCTATTCAAATACTATAATAAAGCTAAAACGATTTATGAAAGAAATTAAGCAAACAAACAAAACAGAAAAGAAACAGTTTTTCACAGACGATATAGTATTTCTCATTCAATTAATTCAGCTCTCACTTCGCGTCAAGGCAAAAATACATAAAAACTCAAAATATCGGCATTAAAAATTACGAAGTAAATCTTAAACACTTATTTCCTCGAAAAAATTCAGAAAGGATTAAGAATGATTTAATTCGTGATAATTAACGAAGGCGTTATTTTTGTGTTGCGAAGCTTAGTCTCTCTAGATCGGCAACAAATCTACAATTCTGCTGTTTCAAATGTAAACAAATATGTCCGCCATGTTATTTAAAACTTAACCGCACTTAAACAGCTTTTAAATTGTTGATAATTGTACAAATATTGCTTCCAGAATTACGAAAGGCATAAAAACCTTAACCAGAAGATAAAAACAACATTTTTCAATCATTTCAATTCAATCATTTTTAAAAGCAAAAAATGTACAATTTACAAACATATAAGAGTAAAGATACTGAGATTACTGAGCCGGGTAACAGAGTGGATACATATATAAATATATTTATATACGTTTGGTGCTGCCGGTTGCAACCAAAATACGAGGTGCACATCTACATGTTATAGCAGTCCAATATACAAAATTTCAACGTTCTGAGGCTACTCGTTTTTGAGTTATGCGAGATACGTACATACATACGTTCGTACAGACGCCACGAAAAATTCTCTTCAGAATTAATTTTAAAGCAGTTGTAAAATTTTTTTTGACTTTTATTCTGTCCTTACGCACAGATATCACGCAAAAACATCGTTAAATTGCATTCAATAGCGGTCAAAATGGATATTTTCGTTGAAATATGTTGCCTGAAACTTTTCGCGGTTACAATACTTCCTTTTTCTTCGTACAAGGAAGTAAAAATCAGTTATTATTTTCACAAAAATTCTTTTAGTTCGGTTACATTTATGCGATTATGACAAAGCCTCGAAGGCTATCTGCCCAAGAGGAATGGTGCCTTCATGGAGGACTTTCTAAGGAAAATTTACTCCTATACTCATTACACATGCAAAAACCACGAAAATGCCCATTGTAGCCAGCCCACTCGCAGGATTCGAATCTTAAATCGAACTACCAGTGTCTTTACTGCTCGCCCAATGGTGGGCAATATTCTTTTAAACATAATAAAACTTTGTCACAAATGATGGTTTTAAAAGGAGTAATAGAAGTGGATGTTCTATTAATAGGAAATAAATATAAGTTTCTATAAAAAGATAATAGTATCTCATTAACTCTTTTAGAGTTAATAAATTTATTAGCATATCCGCATTTTATTCATGCTCACATTGCTCTATTTTCAATTAGAATCATTTTTTTTTTATGTAGATTTGCAGTCTCTAACAGCAGGTATTTTGTCTTCTTGTTGCTTTGTATTTCTTACTTTCCTACCTGATTTGAGAATATCGCCATCTGTTTTTGAAGAACTCATAATATATTGTGCATTTAAACATTTATAAGCAAATAATAAAACAAACTTAGATTTTCAAAATGGAAAAATAGCTAGGACTGACAAAGCGGAAAAGTGATGATTCACAGGTGATGGATCCAGGATAATCTACTAGCAATAAGAATAGTGAAAAGAAAAGAAAAATTGTTTATAGAAAATATAACGGAAATTATTTATCATTTGGGTCTACTTGGAATGGCGACGAAATGGACACTCAACCTAAATGTGTTATTTGCAGTTAACTGTTTTTCCTTCAAAGCAAGAAACTGTCGTTGGTGTAAGACATCTTGAATCTAAACATTCCAATTTAAAGGATAAATATGAAGAATATTTTAAGGGGAAATAATCAGAATTCAAAAATAATATTACTTCAAGTGAAAAAAATGTTGAAAGCTAGCTACCTAGTAAGTCTAAGAATTGCCAAAACTGGGCAGGCTCACACTATTGAAGAAAACCTTATATTACCAGCAGCTAAAGATATCGTTTTAACATTATTCAATGAAAAAGGCGGCTAATGAACTCAATAAGTTATCAAGTGATACAATAAGTCGATGAATGCACGAAATGGCAGATTCCATAAAAGAGACACTTATTCAAAAAATAAAATACATAAAAAGTGAGTATTTCGCATTGTTATTGGATGAAAGTATTGATAACAAACTTTGTTCAAATATTAGTTTGCATATGTTTCGAAGAAGACAAATGAATTGCTAATGAGTATTTATTTTGTGATAGAGCAACAGAAAATAAAATTTTCAAAGTAATTGACAATTTTATGTCAGAATGATATTCCATGGAATAAGTGCATTGGCATATGCAGTGATGGAGCTCGATCTTTAATAGAAAAATATTCTGGTGTTATTTCTTAAATAAAGAAAATCACACCTGAAACTAAATTTACTCACTGCCTCATTCATCGTGAAGCATTAGTAGCCAAAACAATACCTGTAAACTTGAAAATCGTTTTGAATTCAGCTGTGAAAATTCTTAATTTCATTAAAAGTTAAGCTTTAAATTCAAGAGTATTTACAATTTTATGCCAAGAGATGGGCAATGAACATGAAACTCTTTTGTCACATTCAGAAGTAAGGTAGGTTATCCAAAAACAAAGTTTTAAATCATCTTTTTAAACTTCGACCAGAAATTCAAATTTTTCTCTGGGCTCGAAAATTTGAATTGCAAAAATGTTTATTTAGTGAATCATGGTTAGCACGTTTAGCAGATATTTCTGGAAAGTTAAATGAATAGAACTTAGGATTACAAGGAGAAAGAGTTAATTTGTTTACAATTATAGATAAAATATCTGGAACGAAAAAAAAAAAAAAAACTCGAGCTAATAATCAAAGAATGGGATAGTAATATTTTAAGCTTTCTACTACTTTTAGAAAGTTTTCTAAGAGAAAAAAAAAAGTGTGAAAATAAAAAAAGAATTAGCATCCAACATTCAAAATCATAGTTTTTAATTGATAAATTATTTCAGCGTGTATTTTTCTAAGGATTATGAAAAAGAAATTGGATTAGAAATCCATTTTGTTCAAATTTACCTGAAATTTTATCTCTTGAAGACATTTTAATTAAAGTTGTTACATTTTTATTGCCTTTTTGCACAACCTATTTGTGTGAACAAGGATTTTCTTCCATGTTATATTTCAAAAATAAATACAGATCAAAATTAAAAGTGGATCCTAATTTACGGTTAAAATTAAGTGAAATAAGACCAGCCGTAAAGTAATTGATCTCTCTTAAACAGGACCAAATTTCACACGAAATTTTAAACTAAAGTATTGTAATTTAAATTTTGATAATTAAAATGGTAGCCAATTTTTAATCTAATATTTTTTATGTGTGCATATTTAATGCAAATAGCCAATAGCTTCTGCAAATGCAGAAATTATATTTCTATTGAGAAAAATAACCATTGTAAAATTCAGCGATGGTACTAAAGGTTTTCAGCTTTTGTTCAGATGGTACGCATTAATCAAAAAGGTTGAGAACTGCTGCTCTAGGCAGTTCAAAGGATGACATGCGGTGGGATAACAGTACCAGCGGTAGTCATACCGTTAGTGCAATTATTTTCCTAACAGCACTGATAGTGAATAAGAGGCACTAAATACAGAAATATACTGCTTTTAACTGATAATAAATAACTTTTTGCATTGTGAGATCTCAGAAAAATGAATCCTTTTTAACATTTAGTTATATCTGAAACCCTTTAAAATGTCAGACATGTATTCAGTTTTAAACAAAAAAATCCAGTAAATTCCCACTTGATTTATTCAAATTAAAGTTCACATTTTCTACAGTGTACTTACTGGACACATATTAGCTGTAACATTTTATAGATTTATTTACAAAACTTAATTGTTTTATGTATATACTTCTAAAACTGCTTTTTTTTAAAGCAACTTAAAAAGGTAGATGATTGCATATTTTCTATCAACTAAATGTCAAAATAAATTTGTTTTCAATGTCAACACTTTGTGCATGTCTCAGAAATCTAAATCTGATGGAAAGTTAATCTTACCTGTAAAATGTAATGGATAATCATGTTATCATACTTATATTGCAAAAGAAGATATTACTTACATTTCATTGCATCTTCCGGTGGCTGCATTACACTTTCTTCTTCTGTTAAAACCTTAAACAAACGATTTCCGTCTTTTGCAGGTATTTTATCAATGCCAACTGCATCTTGCAGAGCTATAAAAAAATTCCAATTTAGTGACAATATTTTTTTAATTTTAATTTTTCAGAAGTCAATTTTGAATAAACAAAAAAATTTCACTAATTTTTATTATAATAAACGTGTATAGCTAACACATTTATTATGATAATTGCTCAGTTTTGATGTTTTGCTAATGCTAAGAAAGACGGTTAGGTACTATTCGGTTTTGAGGGCCGTAAAAAATCGCCAAACTATTGTTGACGCTAGTGCTGCCAAAAATAATTGCGGCAACTCTTAACGCAAGAAAGGAAATATAATAGTAAATAACTATCTAAGATGGATGTTTTAATTTAGATGAAATGTTAATTTTGTATAACACTTTTTAATTATTATAATTTACATAAAAAAAGGCTAAACATGACTGAATGGAAGCATAAGAGTAAATAATTATTTCAGATCATTTTTATAATTTATATAAAAATTGCTAAACATAACTGAATGGATGCTTGCATCGCTATTTCGCTACCGAGTTATCGCTAAAGCATAATTTCATCTCAATCAAACATAATTTTTTATAATGAATGATGCCTTTTCTATGAAAAAATTCTCGGTAAAGTCCAGAATCAACCACTTATTTGTTTGCTGGTTTTTACAAGGGTAAAAACAATTGGATTTTTGTCAATTTTCTTTTACTTTTTAAGTGAAAATAGGTCAATGTGTGCATAGATAAAGTCAAGGGTGTGCGCAGTGTCATTTTTGTGCAATTCTGGGATTTTTTTTTTAAGTGAAAATAGGTCGATGTGTACATGGATACCGAGTGTGTGCAATTCTTAAAATTCTATTGCAGACTTTTCGTCACAGGCAATTCCCAAATTATTAAATCCACAGGATTTCAAAAAAGGATTTAAAAATTAAACTAGTATTTCAATGGTGTCTTAAGAAATATAGAACTTTATAAACTTACGCAATCTGAAATCAGTGCGTACGCTAGATTTGGCGTGCTGTTAAATGGGCGCGTTTGCTAGATTTGGCGCAGTTTTGCGTATACATTTTCCCTGCAATTTTTTCGCGGTCCTCAAAACGGAATAGTACCGACGGTTACCAGTTACTGTTTTCTCTACCCTTGCTAATTTTCATCTATATGTACTATCATATTTAATACAATAAATTTTATGTACATATGTTTAATGTACTTTTCCTCTTTACTTAATTCATATATATGAAATACCATGTTTAACAAGCTAAATCTGGCCTGTAGACAATATGTTTTGTTTCTGCTGCCTTCAAGATTAGTGTCATGTTTTTTCTGCTTAACAATGACTTCTGCTTAACTACGTAGCATATTCGGAAACTAAGAACCGTTTCATTCTACCGTCGTCGCAGCGCTGTGGTAGGCGTCCCGCACATGCGCACTAGTCTTTCTTGTTCACTGACTTTCAATTGTCGCCATTTTGGTTGCTCTATGTTGTGTTTTCAGTTTGCTGTGCACATTCAAAATGTTTAAGACAATTAGTTCTCCCGCAGACTGTGAGATTCATGCCGTGATTAAATTTTTGAACGCGAGGAATGTTAAACTGGCCGAAATTTATCGTCAAGTGATAGAAGTTTACGCTGAATACGCGATAAGTGATGGAATGGTGAGAAAGTGGGTAAGAATGTTTAATGCAGGTCGAACAAATATCCATACCGAGGCTCGGAGAGGTCGGCCTTCTGATGTCACCGATGATTTGGTAAGGAAAGTTGATGAAGCAAGTTATGAGAACAGACACTTCACAATGACAACTCTTTCAGAGGCATTTCCACAAATTTCATGTACTGTTTTGTTCGAAATTGTGTCCGACCGCTTGAATTATCGCAAACTGTGTTCCCGGTGGGTTCCAAAAATGCTCACTGATGTTCACAAAACAAAGCGACTTGGTAGTGCCCTGACATTTCTCACGAGGTACAGTGATGAGGGAGAAAACTTTTTAAACCAAATTGTGACAGGTGATGAAACTTGGGTGTGTCATTTCACACCAGAATCGAAACAACAATCGATGGAGTGGAGACACACTCATTCTCTGAAAACACAAAAGCTCAGAGTGATGATGTCATCACAAAAAATCATGTGCACTGTCTTCTGGGATAGGAAAGGCGTTCTGCTTACTGAATTTCTTCCCAGAGGTGAAACCATTAATGCGGCACGATATTGCGAGACTTTAACAAAACTAAGGCGTGCCATTCAAAACAAACGAAGAGGAATGCTCAGTAAAGGAATTGTGTTGCTCCGTGACAATGCTCTGCTTCATACTGCTGGTGTCACTCAATCGTTAATTCGACCGTTTCATTGGGAGCAGTTCGATCACCCGCCGTCCGACTATCACTTGTTCCTGCACATGAAGCGCGAGCTTGGTGGCAAGCGCTTTGGATCTGACGATGACACGAAAAATGCTGTGGAGTCATGGTTATCAAAACTGGCGGGAAGTTTCTTTGATGATGGTATACAAAAACCGGTCACCCGCTATGATAAGTGTTTGATTATTGACGGAAACTATGTTGAAAAATAGTTTAAAACATGTATTTTCATGTAAAAATAAAAATGGATTCAAAAAAATTGTTTTACTATTTTTTTTTTTTTTTTTTTTTTCAAAACGGTACTTAGTTTCCGAATATGCCTCGTATATGTGGTTACTTTTTGGTTAGCTGGGTGCAAATTCTGCCAACTGTTTTAGGAATTTGCACAAGTCACCAGAACAAAATGGCCATTGCCTAAAACAAAAATAAAAATATTCATCAATATACAAAAAAAAAAAGTGTTTATTTGCATGAATATACAAAGAAGAAATTTTTATATTTATTTGATTCTTCCAAACTATTTCAAATTTTCACTGAGAATTTCCTCAAATTGATCCTTTACTCCTCTTCTGCACATTAATTCAGTGAGGTACGACTCCATGTGCTGACGCACAGTGCCCTGATGCTGATGTTTTTTATTTCTTAATTTGGCACAGCCCCAAAGGCGTTCCATTTTTTGAATATTTACATCAGTGTCAGGGTCAACAAAATTATGTTTGTGGTTGACTCTGAAATGCTGCAGATCTGCTTCTTCGATTTTAGTGGTGCAGTAACCCTCCTAAGAATTTAAATAAACAATAGATCTTTCTTAGATATGTTTTTTTTTTTATGTCTTAGAGTAGTGGTAGACAGTGGTTTGGAACCGATTCAGGACCGATTTTTTTGGCTCTCATTTCACTAGCATCTCTACACAAACTTCTTGCAAGTAGTTGTTCCAATCTACAATTGCCAAATGATTCATTTTCAGTTGTTTTTTTACACCTTTTGATTGATGTCATTTCTTCACTCCAAGTGTAAATTAATCTTAAAGATGTTAAAAACTTAATCTGGGCATTTCAAACCACATGTCTTTATGAATGCTCTTCTTGTTGCAGCAGGTAGAAACATTGTAACACCATCTAACTCCCTCAGAAAAGTAGTTTCACTTCATGATTTTGATTACATGTGGAATTTGTTTCCAATATTCCTCCTTTTTGGAAAAAAGAGACTGTCTCCCTCTTCACGGTAAGCCTCAAATTTTTAGCATTTTTTAATACCAAATTTGTGTAATAGATGTTGCTTGTGTTAAATTAATACTGGAAACGATGGTGAATGATTCTCGTCAGGTTTGTACGCAAGTTGGTGCAGGTCTAAATTATTTGGTGACTTTCCACTTTGTATGATTTTTTTTAACTGCAATTTATAAACTCATTCTAAACAATCTATCTCCATTAAATTGTGTCTACATTTTTCTACTCTCACTTAAATTTATTAATTTTATCTATTTGTCGAATCAGCAGACTGATCAAGGCCTCTAAAGACAGCTCTTCTATTATATGGAGGCATGAATATAATTTATAAATTGTTTTAATATCTTATTGCTTTCTTCATCACATTTTGAAAAAGTTTCACAGATTTGCTTAATTTTATTAAGATATGTATTCGTTATCATGTGTATGTAAAAATCTCTAAACTCTTATATTACAGCCAGGGCTTAATTTCTAAAATTAGAAAAACTAGATATATAGAATGCCATCAATCATCATCAAAAAAAAAAACGCCAAGTTACCATAATGTAAAGATCAGGATGATCTTTAGCTGATCTTTACATTATGGTAACTTGGCGTTTTTTGGCGAAAATTTGGCGACCAACTCTCCTACAGCAACCCTCTATTTTTTTTTCACCCCGCCATTTTGTCTTCACGAAGTAAAGACATGTTTCTTTTCTTTTTATCTACTGAACACTTCTTCCAACAATCTACTAGCTGAAGTACACTTATGCTAGAAATTTTATCTAACAAAACTGCTTAATCATGACAAATATTCACTGCAAAATTGGGAAAAAGTGCACAAAACCATACTCCTTACGCGTTTTTCAAAATAACACATACACATAAACCATGTACACGCCGACTTATTTTTACTTAAAAAAACATTCCAGAATTGCACAAAAATGGCATTGCTCACACTCTTCACTATATCCATGTACACTGCTTTTTTCTCATAAATTAGAAAAATTTCACGAAAATACACGACAATTTTTTCAATCTTTAAACCCAGTAAAAAGAACATATATGAAATTACCTGATCGCGAAAAAGTATTTACCCTTTCCAAATATGAACATTTCCACATATAAAATAAAATATCCAAAAACGTTTACCTCTAAATCATCTATTATGTTATACACGTCACCAACGAATTTATACCGCAAGCATTACAAATACTTAGTATCAAATATTTAAATTATTTCCATGCACGTTTACTTCAACTTAAACGTATACCAAATTCCTACAAATATAAAATTCACAAAATAACTATCATTTAATTAAAATATCACTAAACCATGTACAGGCCGACTTATTTTTACTTAAAAAAACATCCCAGAATTGCACAAAAATGGCATTGCGCACACTCTTCACTATATCCATGTACACTGCTATTTTCTCATAAATTAGAAAAATTTCACGAAAATACATGACAATTTTCTCAATCTTTAAACCCAGTAAAAAGAACATATATGAAATTACCTGATCGCGAAAAAGTATTTACCCTTTCCAAATATGAACATTTCCACATATAAAATAAATAAAATATCCAAAAACGTTTACCTCTAAATCATCTATTACATTATACACGTCACCAACGAATTCATACCGCGACCATTACAAATACTTAGTGTCAGATATTTAAATTATTTCCATGCACGTTTACTTCAACTAAAACGT
The DNA here is from genome assembly GCF_044657685.1 of Stegodyphus dumicola. NCBI lineage: Eukaryota > Metazoa > Arthropoda > Arachnida > Araneae > Eresidae > Stegodyphus > Stegodyphus dumicola. The sequence continues at coordinate 107,668,186 of NC_140777.1, forward strand.
ATACCAAATTCCTACAAACATAAAATTCACAAAATAACTATCATTTAATTAAAATATAATTAAATTCAAAAACACTACTTAAAATATAAATGAGCACATACATTAAATTAATACATACATAAATACCCATTTCGAATTCACTTTAGTTACGGCCATGGGATCCAAAAATTCACGAACACTGTTTCACACAACACAGAATAAAGCCAAATACAAAAATTCCCGATTTCCCCCCTTTTCCGATTAAAGAACCGTAATTCGTCCATTAATATCACATGACATATCCCATGATCTCTCATTTCCCTCACACAAAATAATGCGTAATCGGAACTGAGTACTGCTCACATTATTACCAAAGTCCCAGATAGTAACCTTTATCGCCTCCAAAATGTCGCCAAACTACCAGTTACCATATTGTAAAGATCAACCCAAAATCTTCATATTTCAGAAGCAAACCGGTGAACAACTAAAGAATTAAAATGCTGCAAGTAAAAACAATAATGGTGAAGTAAAAATTATAATTAATTATTCCATCAAGAGACAGCTTGAAGGCAAAATCAGAATTTTTTTTTTTCAAAAATAAAAATTGTAAGAATGTAATGTCTAATAAAAGGTTGGGGAAACAGATTTGCATTATAAAATAAGATATATAACAAAATAAATGGTAGAAAAGAGGAAATCAATAGTTATGTAACTCCTCATAAATATCAACAGAAAAATTTACACTTTTCATAGAGTGCTACTTTGCTAGACTAAAAGACTGAAATATGAATCACACACAAAGAATATACGAAGCATATTTAACGTTAATAGCCACTTTAGCCGAAACCATTATTAAGTTTGACTAATTCCTATAACATTTTGGTATACTGATTCTCCTGATGGCAGGGAACAATGCACACAATAACACAAGTTCACATCATGGTCGTTAAATATCTGCTAAAAGATATTTCATCATGTGAATGAAAAATCTACGATATGAAACACTATATACAATGAGACAATAATAAAAACGAGTACCACAGTTCTTTCCCAGTCGGTAAGCACTGACTGAAAAAAAACAGAACAAACACATACAAATTTTCTTCAAAATCTGAAGATAAAAATCTCGTGGTCATAAATCTACATATATAGGCTTAGGTGAAATAAAGGTTTAATGGTTGACTGAAAATGCAATAATCTAACATACGACAATAATGTGCAATATAGCATAAACACTGAACATGAATTAATCCTCACTTTTGTTTATGTATTAATTCTAATTCATTTTCAGAGCTCTTATTGTAATTCAGTAACCTGTCCGTTTTAGCATTAGTCATTACTTAATCATGAACATTTTAGAGTTTAACCTGTCAGTTTTACCCTTATTCAGTACACGAACGAAATATCAAACAAAATTTAAACTTACCTTTGCTAAATATTCTCAAGCTCATTTTATTTTCGAGAAATCCTAACAGCTTTACAAAAAAATGAAGTTGCAGATTTCAATCCTCACGCTGACGTTCTTCAAATTATTTAAGTATCACCTTGCAGCGATTAAAAGACACACCGTTCTGACGCTGTCGATTCTCGCGCTATTGTAGAGAAATTGTTGCCACTGAAGAGTAACTAAAACCAATCTTTGAGTATCGTCTAGCCAAAGAACATAGACGTACTTCGGCCTAGCCCTAGCATGGCCTATGTCTATGCTTTACGCATGAGCAATGAGGAGCTGTTTTAGCGTTATTGTCCGTTATACAGAATTGGCAATGTATCATGGAGATTGGCAACTAAACAAAGAATCACTAAGACGAGAAACTAGACCCCGCGCCGTACCCTTGTGATGTTGGCCAATTATGTTTGACTTGAAAATGACGTTATTTATAGGCGGAGTAATCGTGAATGGCTGACGATGTAAACATGAAAGTGTTCATATAAGTTTTATAGTCTAATCTTATTTTCTTTTATAATTTCAAGTTTTCCATACTATATTAAATTATTATGCCTTCTGAAAGTATCTCCTGGTGCTGCTTGTTTTTGCATTTTGGCGGTTGCTGAATCATTGATTATTTAATCCGAGTTTCAAAAATAATATTTTTACATATCAACTTTTATATTAACATACATGAAATAATTTATAGGACATCACACTGTTTAAGCATCTGTGCCATATAAAAAAAATATCTGTACAATTAGTTATTATTCTATCAGTTTATGAATGCGATTTATACAGAATCACTATCAAACTGCAGTTAAAAAAAAAAAGATTTAACTAATTTTAAAGCTATAGGAAAATATGCATTGTTTGTAATAAGGATGACGTTTTTGGAGCATTGTATGAATGAACAGCTTAATGAGCTTTTTGTTAATAAAAAGGAAGTAGATGACTGTGAATGCATTTACAAGTATTCAACATTCTAAATAAAATTTTTCTATGAAATTAATAAAAAGTTGGATATGCATTATTATTAATAAATGTTAAGGTTTTTTTCTCACAAATCTGAATAAAGAATTAAAGTTTTGGGATGAAGCATTCAAAATTACCTACAACATTAAGCGCATACACAAAATTTTCATTATGTATTTTTATTATTTATAAAATTCAACAAATAATATTTACAGTAAAAATTTTTTTTTAAAAAAGTAAAATCTTAGTTATTATGTGATTAACAAAACATATTACATTAGTCAGATGTTATTTTCAAAAGTTTGATTATTTACAAATGTTTTCTTTAATTATAGTACACTTTCATTTAGCAAACAGATTTCCTGGGTGAAATTAGCTCTTAAACATCTTAAAAGTTCTAAAGCCACTTGAAATAATAATTTAATCTCTCATAGTTTGTTCTAAATTATTAATATAGAAAGAAAGAAACTTACAGGAGCAGTTAACAGTAAAAGTAATGATTAGCTTGTATGATTAAATTTCTTTATCAAACAAAATAGTAATAAAGTTCACTTATTAGTGATGTTTCTGTATTGAATTGTCATGATCATTTCCTTTGCTAATGACAGGCTGTCCTAATAAAATATCTGTGAACGTTTCAGTTTCATTTGCTGTAGGTTTGTTCAGTTCTCATTTTTTTACAAATTTTTGTTGAGAAAAATATTTTTTGTGGAATAATCTTGTTACTTTTTAGATTCAAATTTAGTCATATATATTTTTTGATTTGTGTTGCAATTTTCTGACAGCTGTAATAATTTTTTAACAGCATTTAAATGTTGCATGATTTGCTGAAATATTTTGTCTGTTAATGTAGTCTGTAAATTTTTATTTTCATTGCCCAATTTTTGGATTTCATTTACTAGTCATTAAAAAAAATATGATAGTTGATTTCTCAGAAGTGAAGTTTATGTGTGGTTTTTCTAAATTTTGTACTCCTTCTTTTCACGATTGCTCTAGAATTACCTGTTTCACTTCTGTTGTACATTACTGCTGAAAGAATGTGTTTGCACAAATTATTTTGAATACTAAGGTCAATACATTCACAAATATATGCTCGCATGCTAATATTACTGTGTATACATTTTCAAACAGTGTTTGTTACAATCATGCTCTGAATTTTTTTTTTTTTTTTTTTTTTTTTTGACCTAATAGATTCTTCTTGATGAGCTACTTTTAAATTTAAATATTCTGTCATCAATCTTCTTAGACTGTAAACATTTTGCATCTTTGTGTGGCCTTAAAAGTATTTGAGATTTTTGTGGTAATTTTGCCTTTGTGCTTTTTTCTCTTTTTTTTTTTTTTTTTTTTTTTTTTTTTGTGCCAAGGCAGGAGAATGACCTAATAGGCAATGAAAAACTGTTGAATATTGTGATCATATTGAAACTCAGCAGCAGGCTATCCTTGAAAGGGAGGGAAGACAACAGGGCACAAAATTTTAAGATGTAGTGATTGCTGCAGAGGGTGCCTGTAATGTAGTATACAGTCAAAAGTCATTAATTTGGACACCCATAATCCGGAATGATCTATAATCTGGACCTCAAAGCTAAAACCTTTCTGCGCATGCGCCGCGTTGACACATGCGCATAGGCGTTTATGCGTGCGCATAAGACCTCTTACGACTGCGCATTTGCGTGTGCGCAAGTGCAGAATACGTTTTCGCGTGCGCGTTTTATGTATAACGGACGGTATAAGCTAAAATTATCTAATTATCTATTTCAGTTAATGTTGATGATTGCGTTATTCCTTAATTTTTGAATTGGATCCGGCTTATTATTTTTTGCAGACTGTAAGAGCAATACTATAAAAGTAAACTTGAACTTTCGATTATGTCAAATAGAATTTCCGATTCTGGAGCTCCCAAAGAATCGTAAAAAACGAAAGTATGTTTCGATGTCCAAACAAAAAGTGGAATTGCTGCAAAAAATGGATAAAAACATGAAGAATGTGACAGAGAGGTTAGTGAAAACGAAAAAATTTCGATTGACAAGTTAGTCGGTATTCTCGGCACAGCAATTAACGGGACTTGAACAAAAACTGAACTTTGTAACAGAACAAAAAATTATGTCTGTTTATAGAATTAAAGAGAAAGTATTATCACATAAAACGAAGCAAATTAAACAACTTACATTGAAAGAAATGTTTAATAAAGTAAACAAATAAATATTAAACTTTTTTTTGTAAATTTTGATACCCTTTAGATCATAATTGTTCTTTATTTCATAAATTACGGTTTCATATTTTTAATTTTAGAATTTCTGCATGCCATCTTACGCGATTTAAACTGATGATCTATAATCTGGAATCGCCGAAGTCCCGACGAGTCCGGATTAACGACTTTTGACTGTATTAGGCATGAGTAACAGTGCTAATGGTACCCTAAACTATAACCATTAGTGATAGACTGATAGGATAATTCATAATGCAAGGGTCTTGATATCTGTTATTAAAATGTCACCAGACTAAGATAACAACAAACAACAAAGATTTATACCGCAGCTCGTGAACTCAATCACATTCTGGGAACGGGATAAATCCCATAGGCGTCACCCAACGATGACATTGAACACTCCTGCTGGGCCCAGCATCCCACATCCCCGAGACACCAACACTTTTAAACCCTCAAATGTTCGCTCAACGATCCTCTAGCCCACCGCTAAACACGAGCCAGTCAAGACCACCGTCCTGGCGGACCGAGACCACGGTGGGGTGGGCGATGGAAACTTAGGGTCGATGACCGGCCGTTAATTTGGGCTACCTGCCAGCACTACACGGGATGCCCCTCTCCTTAGGCTTTACATGGAATTCCAAGGACAGTAGTGACCAGACTCTCAATGGCCCAGTTTGCTATTTGGCTACCAATACCCTGTGGAAAGGACTTACACCTCCCGGCCCATGAAGAGCAAGTATAGACTTACCCCATGGACCATCGGGAACTGCTAAGTTCATAAATTTTATAACCCCGTGGCCGAGACTGCCTAGGTACAGATCCTAGCCAATACTGCGCAGAGTACTCTACGTCGACCCCCGGGGGGGGGGAGACTAAGATAAGACCATCGTAATGGTAAGGCAAAAATGAGATTTGTCTGAAAAGAATGTTGTGCCATGCTGAAACTTCCCACATAAAGAAGCACTGGTAAAACATACAATTCCAGTAATTAAAACAACCTATAGTTCTTTCTTTTTTTAGTCTTTCTACATAGCATTACTGGAGTACGTGATATGCATATACACTGCACTATTAATTATCTGCATATTCCATCAAAGTCTATGCTAAGTCATCTAACAGGAAGATTTTAAGATTATTGGATCCTTCATTTATGGTATTGCATTTTGAATACCAGCAGCGTAGTAAGCGAGAGAGGGAAACAGATACATATTATGATGGAAAAAAACTTTAATATATTTTAGGAAGGGATTTTTGAAATAAACTGTGATAACTACAAAGAATGAATAACTATTACATTATATAGAATAAAAAAGATTAAAATCATTACCAGCAATATTTTTCTTTTTGAGGTTATGGAATAAGAACATGACCTAAATTAAAACTGTGCTTGTAGTACTCGTATGTGTTGTAGTACTGCATTGAAATTTTATTTTCGTAAATTTTAATATTTATGCTAGCTGTACATGTCTGTACACACTTTTTAAACCTTGAGCTTTTAGTTGCCATATTCTTTTCCCTTCAGATTTATAAAATCCACTTCGGCTACCTGTCATAGTTAGAGAAGAATGGATTTTGAATTTTTTTCCCCCATGAGCTATTTATTACAAAGGATGTTCTGGTATTTCTTTCCTCATCGTGTAACCATTCATAAAAAGCTCTATAAAAAATTAAAAGCAATTGATAATCCATTATTTCTACAAAATTTTAGACAGTAAAAATTTATCTAATAACAATATGTTAATTTCATAATATGTAATAAACATATATTGTAATTTTGAATCAGCATCTTGTTAAAATATATGTAGTATTATGAAAACCAATTTTAACCTGTATATGTTAAAAAAGAATATGAAGTCTATAGTTGTTTTTAACATAGTGGGTCATTTAAAAAATTCTGTCATTTTTAGTGGCTGAATTTAAAATTACATCATACAGAAAGCACCCACAATGGATCACGTATGTAATCGCAATCATTCTCACATTTTCTCATCTGGAAATCAGCTTATAGGTGACTTGGAAGCCAAATATTGTTCAATATACTGTTTAACATGTTTCAAAATATTTCACAGCTAAGAAATGTTAGAAGTACTGAAATATTTTAATGCAATGTTATTGTGTCTAAGATGTAAGGCAGATGAACTAGAACATGCAAAACAAGTATCCTGATTTTTTGTTATGTGTTTCAAGAGGCACGTAGGTGGTAGTTATCACTCAGCATTAAGAACTTTTCTCTATTTATAAATCCAAGCAGCCACTGGTAGTTTGATCCAGTTCAAATCCCTGCAAAATTGCTAACTGCACAGTTGTTCATGTAATTTTCGAAATGTGTAATATGAATACAACCAGCTTCCCTTATCTCTGTCCTTTATCAGATAGTCCTAATGTGCTTTATCATTATCTGATCAATCCAAATTAATCCTGAAAAATGATTTTTTGAATATTTCTGAGGGCAATATCTATATTTAACATTATTTCTTTCAGACAACTAACTACCTACACAGAAGAAAAAAATATCTGGGACCATGGGTGGTAATTTTCCAGAGGGTTCATTGTGTATGTATACTTTAAAGCTTTGCCAAAGACAGGGGTTATGTCATTAACACACTGCACATACAGCAAAATTACATTCCGCAAAGACCAACTTTTTATGGGAAAAATATGGGTTAGGTATATTTCAGATTAAGAAAGCATGAATACTTAATACAAACCTTAATATTATTGTAATTAAAAGGCAAATATGAAACAAATGGTAATTGAAATAATTTCTATTACTGCTTAATAAGTACTAGGTATATAATACAATTATTTTTTTATATAGCTGCTGATTTTTGTTTGGGACAATATTTGATGCAACTTATTAAATATATTGTGGTAAGGAGTGCAGTTTTTGAATTCCTCTCAGTGTTTTTTTTCTTTCTTCACTTCGGTCAATCCGTATTCCAAAATCGGACATTTCCTGTGTCTATTTTAGCAATTTGTTTAACTTCTTGTACATTAAAAGCATTTCATCTTCCCCTCTATTGCTGCTTTCACAGTTCAGCTGCTGTTCAGTTAATAACAAAGTAAAATCATTCAGTTCTTAATTTGTTATTTCAGAATTATCATTCTTGACTAATGTTTCTATTTCTTCTTCCATATATGAATATTCCTTTTGCAGTTTTCATGATTTCCTTGGCTTCATTTTCACTCGATGGAAATCCTTTAAAATTGTTCATTGGCCAGAGCAGAAGCCAGAAAACATTCATGGTTGATGAATTCACTTATTCCCATGGGCCTTCAATCATTTCTATGCAGTGTCTTATGTTGAATTCGCCCACCAGCAGCCAAGCGGTAAAGTCGCTGAACACTGGTAATTCGGTCCGAGGTTCGAATCCCTCGAACGGACTGGCTGCATGGGCGTTTTCATGGTTTTCCCCATGTGTAATGTGTATACGAGCCAGTTTCCCTTAGAAAACCCTCCACGAAGGCATTCCTTCCCTTAGGCATATAGCCCTCGAGGCTTTGTCATAATCACATACACACTTATGTTGAATTTCTTCCAAAAATCCCATTAGTGTGCTTTCTTTCGTCTAGTTCTTTATTTGCAAAGATGTAAACATGCCTGTTGTAACACGCTTTGAATGTTCTTATAATTCCTTGATCCATTGTTTGGATTAAGGGAGTTGAGTTTGGTGAAGAGAGGAGAACATTACAGTTCAGGTTTTGTTATTCTATGTAATATCTGACTTTTTTAATGAATGAATTTTCAAACCAGTCATTAAAGAAAACTATTGCAATGCTGCCAATATTCCGCAACATGCTGCATGTAATTGGAATTCTCACACTGGACAAATTAAATTGATACAATTAAGATAATGCATATAAGCAAATTTGTGTTCTTAGTGTGTTTACTATAATAACAAGGAAATGGGAAGAATGCATTGAAAGAAAACTTAAGCATTCATTTTTCTTTCATTAAAGATTATTTTGAAAATATGCTAAAGATTAAGATTACTTAAAACTCAGTTTTTAATTACAAATATGAAGGGGGAAAAGTTTGTTAGACAGTAAGTTCTTTAGTCCACTAACTTCCCATTTGTAATACTAAAAGGAGAAAAGCATGTATTATAAAAGGACCATTTTTCCAATTTCCGATAAATGGTTTATGAACATATCTGTTCAGTTTGATTCTTTAAAATCCACAAAACATGTTATGTAAACTGAAAGGTAAATATACTGAAAAAAATTTAATGCAGATGACAAAAATTTAAGTATGATCAGCTTTAGGTATTCAAAATAAGTAAACAATCTGAAAGAAAGCAACATATATGAGATAAGAAAATTGTGAAGCAATGTAAAATGGTATGTACATTTTAGTGAATGAAAGCAAAAAAAGAATTAATACAATTAAATCTCTCTGCATCATGTCTAGCAGGGAAATTTAAAGTATCGATACCAGTTTTTGGTGCTCTTCGGTTATTGGGACCAGATTCAGAAATGTATGTATGTATGCATGCATGTACAGATATATATGTTCATGTGCATGTGTATGTATGTATGTGGTATAACTTCATCACTCAATACATAAATTTTAATAACTGTATATATTGTATATACAGTATGTATATTTATCAGTATATTTTTCAGTTTCGTTGTCTTAGTTGTTAAAAATTGGGTACTCCTCTATAATTGGGATCAGATTCAGAAATTATGCATTTCTAAATCTGATCCCAATTATAGAGGAGTACCCAATTTTTAACAACTAAGACAACGAAACTGAAAAATATACAGTGTTATTAAAATTTATGTATTGAGTGATGAATTTATACCATAAACGTAGTTTTCAAGGAGCGTAAATATGCAAGAGATGCAAAAAGACTAACTGGTACGTTAATGTTTCAATAATTTTATAATTTGCAAGTGGAATGTTGGTATGTCTTTTGGTATTACTGATAATAAAAGATAAAGAGCAAGATTTATAACATTTCTCACATCGATAAGATCCGAAAAAGTTTAACAACGATTAATTCAAGCATAGCAAAGAAGAAAATAGCACTTTTTCAGTAATTTTATTTTCCTTAAAATGAGAGAAAAAAAAATTAAAGTAATACTTTTACTGCGTACTCAAATAAAAGTACGGTGCGGACTGACAACCTTGTCTTCATGGGAATGACAGATCTAAACTTTTACTTATAATTTTATACTTAAGCAGATTGTCTAAATGTTCTCTATAATTCATTATTGTAGAGAAGCTTCCAAACAACCTTCTTCTCCGCATTTAATGTGATTCAGCTCACTTCAAAATTTGTTCATGTTGCGTAAATGCTTTCTAAGTTGCACCCACGGAGTATTAAAGTATACTCCATAGTTGCACCTTATTTTTAAAACGTTTTTCGCAATACATGCAAAGCACACACTCTTCCGAAGAAGACATGCCGTACGCATTCTACCAAAACATACAACTATCAAATAGATAGTCAACAGTTAAAATGGACCATCGAGTCAAAGAATATGTTCAACTTTCTGTGATCGCGTCACGTAACAGAAGACCACGCCCACAAGCTGATGTCATCGAGAAGTCTAATTTAATTGGCTAGCTACATGAGGGTACAGCGCGGAGTCTAGATTCTTAAAAGCTTCTTCTCCACCCGCTAAACGGGTTGCTTTCGACCCCCTAAGGGGACCTTTTAACATCGCACTAAATAGCGACCAATAATTTTCTTCTCCTCCTTCAGTGTATCACACTGAACTGCTACTAGAACCCGCCCAACGGGTTTCGCCCCCAGCCCTTTTTGCCCAACTCTCCGGATTGCTTGTCCTAAGGATTTTATTTTGCTGTTGATATCAAGAATCAAGGAAATGTATTGCACCTTTTTATTCTTTTCAAAACTTTTTGAATGTGGACTCCTCTCTCAAAATTTATTCCTGGCCCTTTTTAAACACAAAATTTAATTTAAAGAATTTCTAAGAGTTTTCCTTTTTTTCTCATGCGGAAGGCATTATCTGAAAAGCTTTTATTTTTATAATTAGGCTTCAAAATCTTCCCTTATTAGATGAACCCCTCTTTTGATGTAATTGTTCTATCTCTGATGATGTGGAGTTAAAGGCCTAGCCTAGCGCACTCCGTAAATTAACTTCCTTGATCCTTGCGGAGTCTAGCTTCTCGTATCTCTAAGGCGAAGAATGAAAGCTTCCATAGACGCAATGTAAACCTGTTTCGCCTCTGCGCCGCTGTACCGAAGAGCCACGGCTATGCAGTGAAACACCAGCGCAGGGTGGAATTTAAACAGCGCAGTTCGAGGAGATAGCAAATTTTTTACTTTGAAATAACTCAAAATGTTTTATTTTCATACATTTCTGGAGTTTTATGAGCAAAAGGATGTTAGTTGGAATTTCCGGCGAATTATAGAAATCCTGTCCAATTTTTACTTTCAATTTAAACAGCGAGCCATACGAAGACAAAATTTAAATGAATTAAATTTCTTAATTCTTTTCTTCTGTAAACTTAAAAAGGGGGGAAAACACATGCCGTACAAAACGTAATAAATTTTTATGAATCCATAGTTAAAATTTTACAGTGAAATTTTAAAAGCAAAATTTGCAATAACTAACTAAAACAGAAAAAAATAATTAAAGACAATTAAAGGCACCCCTAAATAACTTGAAAACACTGAAATACATTATAATTATCCGACAACAACTTTAAAAACAAATTACCATGAAAAGTTTTAGACAATTATTTGGAATGACCATTCACCCAATAGCCAAAACCATTTCACTTACAGCGTTACATTTAAAAAAGTCTTTAAAATAATTTCACATAGCTAAAACCAAGTACCTCTGACTACAACAACAAAGAACCTTTTCGAACAACGTGGTAAAAGATTGCTAATATGGTCGACGGCATGCTGCTCTGTTGCGTATTTCCAAACCCTACCCCACTTTTCGAATTTTTGACGTCACGGAAATATCGACTAGTTTCACCTGGCAAGAGGGCGTACCCCACTTTTGACTACTACGGCGCGTTTTCGAAAGAATTGTGGTGTTGATTAGTGTGTTTGGGTGCTAATTGCGAGATTTTCGCAATTTAAATTATTATGAGTGGAAATTTAAGCAAAATCTTTAGTGAATAGTTGTTTATCGCTGTATTATATTTGAGGAAAGAGGAGAATAATTCACTGCTGATGCATTAACAGTATGAAAAATTTGGAAGACTCGGCAATAAATGTGATGCATTCATCGCAAAATTCAGCGAAGCCAGTAAAACAAACGAGTGTTCGCAAAACTTATCCACATCTGAAGTCACTATACAAAAATTGTATGTGTGCCAACCCAGATATTTTAATAAATAAATAAATTTAAAAAAAAAAAAAAACTTGCAGAAAACTTTAGATCAAGGAATAAGAAAGAATTGCAGTGTCTCTGTGTGCTTAAAAACTACGAAGCATTCTGCAGACTATACCAAAATCAAGGTTGACAAATAGATTAATAAATTTTAATGTTTCTTTTAGTGTATATATTTCAAAAGTATTAAAATAACTTGGACAGTTGTTTAATTGCTTAAAACAGCAATAAAGTTCATTTATAAAGATATACAAGGAACTTCATAATTATCAAAATATTTCATTGCTTTGGTGAAAAACTAAAATTACCTAACTTTTATAACATTAAGTATCTTTGTAACTGTAGTATTATGCTCTGTTTTATAACTTTATTCATTTGTTATACATTAAAATATTTTGTTTTATTTACTAAATGTGTAATCAATTATCAGGATTACTAAATGTGTTAAGAATTTCCATACATGCTTGTGCAGTGTGATTGCATGTTTGTGTAATGAACTTTGATTTTCATGAAAGAAAAAGAAAGTTCAAGTGTGTGTCTGTGCAATTTTGACGATATAAATACTGAAATGTGTGTACAGTAAAATTTCAACTAAAAAATATTCGGAAAGCTCTTGAAATTTTGGATAGTCGAGCATATAAAAAATGAAATACTGTAATAAGTGAATGGAAGAATAAACTACTAGTCTAAAATCATAAAAACAGTTCATCTTATTTGTATCAACTTGACTATCAAAAGCCAATATATAATATTATGCACCATTTTGAAAAAAATGTATGCTGCTGATCTTTGGAATATGATAACGGGTTATTTTTACAATGGTTGTTAAGACTGCAAATTGAGACTAAATATGAACAATAGTAATCTGAAAATTTGAAGTTGTAATTTTATATCCAACAATCTCTGCCAAATAACTTCCATGTTTTAAGCAATTAAAATACATATTTTTAACCACTTGTTATGAATTTTATAAAGTAAATTCTATAATTTAAATTTTATTTACTTTCATCTATTTATGTTTGCCATTATAAATTTCATACTACATTTTTAAGATTTCATTGTTGCTAATTAAACTTCCTTTACAATTTATTTAGTTATTTTATACATACATTTATATTTTATGTAAGAAAGGGATTTATGTGCAATAGATATACAGTAAAAATCATTTAACACAAAACAGAGGGGACTGAAATATTTTTTCGTGTTAAAGAATATTGAAAAAAAAAAAAAAAAAACATATATTCAACAAAATTAAGCTTATTAGAGTACATATTATTTACATAGATATGTATATATGCATATTTTTAATAAAAATCAATGAAACAAAAACATCCACAAGAATTTAATGGAATTTAATACAAAATTTTCAAGTTTTTTGAAAAACAAAACATTTATTGAGTTTTGGGAAAATAATCTGATATTTTTCTTTGCATTGTCTTTTTTAGCATCAAATTGTTCAATGTCGAACATTTTGCTATTCATTTCACCATTGGAATGTGCGTCTATATAATTGTCCATACTTTTTATGATGTTCCTCATTTAAGATGATGTGGGAACAGGAACTGCATTATTCATTTATTTTCGTCATCAGAATCTGCATCAATGATATTTTTTTTACCTTTGAACAAACTCTAAACTAACCGTCTGCCATAATTGGGGCTGTACACACATTATCGTAAACTACTGCAACGAATTCTTCCGATAGACAGTAAGACAGTTCATTAATACAGAAACTTTCTCAAACATTTCATTAAGTGTTAGCTCAGTTTCAATATCCTACTTCTCCATTTCTTTTGGCGCCAAAGAAAGATACTTTTGAGAATCGTGTGTAATAAAAATAATTTACATTCATCCTTAGAATCACTGAATTCCATGCAATGATTCATATGCACAAAACTCACTAATTTTTACTCACACTTCCATGTACTCGTCACCAAATTCCAAAGCTAACTGATGAGATGTTTGTAGAGGTGGAAGGCAAAAGTAGCATAGATAAACAAAACTGGCTTGTATCACAGGCTATTTCGAGGGTATTTCAAAGCCAAATTAGCCTCTTTTCTAAGGAAACGCGAAACCACCTCTCTTTCATTTCACACTCCGCTTAAATCTCCCCTGCGATGCCAGTGTTTTCTGTATTTTGTTCATTTCCAGAAAGGATACCTTTTCATGTTAAACAATTTTTGTTGTAAGAGAAACAAAATGCATGAAAATACATAGTAGTTTGTCAAGACCGTTGCATTATTTCGTGTTAACCAATATTTCGCCTTAAGCGTTCTCACGTTAAACGTATTCCACTGTATACAGATGTGTTTGGACTATGTATATACAAATATTTTTTTAAAGGAAAATTTATAATCCTTCCAAAAATTTTCTTGCATTATGCTGCTAAAAATTGATCAGTAAATATACAAATAAAGAAATTTAGAACCAATTTTTCAGAAAGAATAAAAATTCAAATTCAAATCAACTTGATAAAATCCTGTAAATGTAGAATATCAAATATTCTTTTTAGACTAGTAAAATCTTTTTAAAAGATATTTTAATGATTTTACTTTCTCCCCCCCCCCTTATTTTCCTTTGCTACTGCCGTTTGATAACAGGTTCTAGTAAAGTTTTGTGTTAAGATTATTTTGCACTTTCAAAGATTTTCCACTGCAGGATTTTAATTTTTTCTACATTTTTAAGGGCATGTTTTTTTTCTTCCTTTCTTTTTTTTTTTTTTTTTTTTAAGATTAGAAAAATATTTTTAAATCGGAAGATATTTTCAATGATTTTCCTTCGCTTTGAGGAGGACTAGAATTTTTTGGTGAACTATTAAGATAAAAAATATATTGAAATGGTTCATTAGCTGATTCTGGATACAGAGAAGCAAGGATTTTGTTTTAAAAGGGGAAATGTAATTAAATTCGACATACCTCCTCTTGACGATATTATGTTAAAGTTGGTTGGATTCCTCACCTTTCTTGTTCTTTTATACTTCTTTTTTGTTTTTCTTGTGATGGTTTATTTTATTAGAATAAATAATGATACTGATAAATTTTTAAATAGTACCATTGTTACTATAATGGTTTGAAGAATAATAAATCGTAAAAATTTAAATTATAAATCACAAAAATGGTCTACATATGTTTGGTGGTCGCCAGTGATCCCCAGCATGAAAAATGCATTAAGCACGATTATATATAACATTATGTTCTGTAGCTAATATTTCAACATAATATATATCGCATAATAAAAATTTCAAGTTGGCATCATGGGCAAATCACGTAAAATGAGCGCAGCAGTCAACGTATTAATTTTTACATTTTAAAGTATTCTTATTCTACATTTAGATAGGATTTTATGAAGATCATTTGAACTTCAGTTTTTTAGTCTTTGTGAAAAGTTGGTTCTAAATTTCTTTATACATATATATCTCTGAGAACTCCTAGAAAAAACTAATTCATATATTTATTTATTCCACATTTTCATTTTGAAACATTTTAGTACATGCTTTTCCTCAATATTTTAAAAGTTGATTTTTTGTTAACTGAAATGTGTAATATGGAAAAATTCTATCAAAAAACATAATTCAACTCAACCGAAACAGGAGATAAATTGAGATGATAATAATGTGAGGTATTTGATCCTCTTCCCCTTATAGTCATTTCAATTATTTTAGCGTGTTTTTCCATTCAGCTGAAACAGTAAAAATATAGAAAAATTCCCACAGAAACATAATTCGGCTGAGAAACAAAACAGGCTGAAAATGGGTTGCCGTCAGGAAACTGGTCTAAAACAGGACTTCTTAAAACTCTTTTTTAGTCGTGAGCCTTTTTTATCACAGATTTTTTTCATGACCCCAAAATATTTACGAAAATTTTGTGGGACCCTATAAGCATTGCAAAAATCCGAAACGCGCGAGTGAAACTGTCAATTTTTTCATTTGTACTGTAAGATAGTACAGTCAAAAGTCGTTAATCCGGACTCGTCGGGACTTCGGCGATTCCGGATTATAGATCATCAGTTTAAATCTCGTAAGATGGAATGCAGAAATTCTAAAATTAAAAATATGAAACCGTAATTTATGAAATAAAGAACAATTATGATCTAAAGGATATCAAAATTTGCAAAAAGAAAAAGCTTAATATTTATTTGTGTTTACTTTATTAAACATTTCTTTCAACGTAAGTTGTTTAAGTTTTGCTTCGTTTCATGTGATACTTTCTCCTTAATTCTATTAAACAGACATAATTTCTTGTTCAGTTACAAAGTTCCGCTGTTCAAGTCCTATAATTGCTGTGTCGAGAACACCGACTAATTTGTGAATCGAAATTTTTTCGTTTTCACTAACCTCTGTTACTTTCTTCGCTATCGGAAGCGAATTATAATGACGAGGAACTTGTTTTAAATCATATCAAAGACGGAGTGCATCGAGATGACATACTAATTTGGTAAGGAATTATAAGCCAAATAAAATAAAAACATCTGCCCTGAAGATTAGGATAGTGCTGACAGATCAACTTCCAATTCATGACGCGCTCGCTGCGGCGTTCATCCCGCCGAGCAGCGTGAAATTGATAAACAGATTTCGGATTTCAAAACATACTTTCGCTTTAGATCCTTTACATATTAACAAATATATATCGGAAATTCTATTTGATATAATCGAAAGTTTAAGCTTACTTTTATAAAATTGCTCTTACAGTCTGCAAAAAATAATAAGCCGGATCCAATTCGAAAATTAAGGAACAACGCAATCATCAACTTTAACTGAAATAGATAATTAGATAATTTTAGCTTATACGTCCATTATACATAAAACGCGCACGCGAAAACGTATTCTGCACTTGCGCACACTCATATGCGCAGTCGTAAAAGGTCTTACGCGCACGCGTAAACGCCTATGTGCATGTGTCAACGCGACGCATGCGCAGAATGTTTTTAGTTTTGAGGTCCAGATTATAGATCGTTCCGAATTAACGACTTTTGACTGTATTGCAGTTTTAGGTCATTATCTTTAATTTCTCATTTTAAGACAATGTTAAAATTTTAATTAAGTAACAGATGAAATGACAGCGTCATGTGCAAAGCAAGTAAAATGAACATTTATATTATAAAAAGAATGCATTGAAACATTTTTGTCTTTCTTTTTGTCTGTATTGTCTTATCTTTATCTATTTTCAGATACATTGTGTAAACATATTGGGTAATTGAAAATTATTATATTGAGTTTAAGAAATAACAAAACTACTAAAAAATTTTGCGACCCCTGCTGTAGATGGGGGTTGCGATCTACAGTTTAAGAAAGTCTGGTCTAAAATAACGTTACAATATTTGATCTTGCTAGAACATTGGATAACTGAGGCCACAGCCAGTGTGGTTATGGCAGGTGTGCAAAATTTTGGAATTCACAGAAATATCAAGTAGCAAAATTTTTGAAATTAAAAAAAAAAGTGAAAAAGTTTTTAGAATTTAGGACCCACAGAGATTGCATAGCACAACAAAATGTACCCGCTGAAGCTAGGACTCCAGTGCATGGTAATATTCTTGTAAGGAGTGTAAGCCTGAATGCAGAGATGCATTTTGAGTCATCATCGCTAGGTCACCAGCCTACACAGCATTGTGTGATATGTCATTCATGCAAATAAGAAATAAAATTGATTGCACTTTAGTTAAATAACCTAACTTGTTCCTTGTAAGTATTATGCGAGAGTACTTTAATTGTTGAATAAGAATACAACACTTGCTTTCTGTTCATCTGAAATCGGATAGATTTTCTAGCAGTTATTCCAGCAGAAGTTTGAAGGAACTGATCATTCTGTTTTAATTAGATAATCAAAATACACAAGATATGGACATAACATATTAAACCATAATTCACTTTTCACATTGGACAGCCAATGTTTTTTTTTTTTTTTTTTTTTTCTTTTCAAAATGCAATTGATAACTTATATTGTTTTTTTCTTTTTACAAAATTTAAATCTGGGAGTCATGAACAAATTTGTGGGGGTCACCAAATTCAAAGAAATTTATTTGACAATAAAAGATATACAGAATTTGAAGAGAATTTTTGATGTTTTTTAAAATTTCCTTATTTTAATTTTGATTTTATTGCTTTCCACTTGATTTGTGTGTTATGCTTGATGATTTCCAAACAGCTCGAATCAAATTTCAAAGCAATTGCATACGTGCAGCTAAGGTGTAGTTTTTTTTTTTGACTATCTTAGTAGTGTCTTGCATGCAATTTGTAATTGTAATACGCATCATTTATAAACTATGTTTCTTATTTCTAATCAAATTTGTTGTCAAGTAAGCACTTAACATTTCCTAAGTATTGGAAAATTCAGTAGTGTCTAAGGATAATAAAAACAATTTGTTTTAGTTGCAATTTTGTTCCTGATGGTTAAATGGCCCAAAATAGATACCCAATGTTCACAAGAGAAACGGGATGGATGTACCAACATCAAATAAACTCAGAGAAAAACTATTAATGAAAATGTAAACAAAAATGAATCCACTGGTTCTCTTTCTGCTTCTAAAAAAAATTGAGTAAATATCAAGAAGAGTTTATTTTATACTGTTTTACATGTTGCATTATTAATGGAAAATGAATAGCCATTGTGTGTTAAATGCAGTAAAAACTTGGCATATGGAAAGCATGAAACCTGCAAAATTAAAAACACATTTAGAAACAGTACTTTTCCGTTTTGCAAGCGCAAACGATAAAGTCGCCAACAATGGTACAACTGATGCCAAATGGAATATCTTCGCTGGCAACCTTTTCCGCCTCATTTTCAAAACACGTCGCAGCCATTTCTTATCAGATTGATTGTTTCTTTCAATACTGGCATACAATTACATAGAATTTTTACAAGATAGTTAAATTTTATGCCCTAAGACCATTCATGGTAATTAAGTCAATTAGAATGCAATCACACCACTCACTCAAAGGCGAAAATATAGAAAAGGAAAAATCAAGGGTTAAGCTAATACTTTGGCAAGGAGAATTGAACAAAAACGACAGAAACATGTTCTTCAGAATTTACTAAAGAAAATAATACAGATTTCTTGTTTAAAACAACATATGATAAAACTGACAGAAAAGTTTTTGAAAAATTTCCAAATAAGGAATTAGGTTGAATCTGTGACCCATTTTGCCTTTGGTATTTTCAATTCCAATGTATCTCTAAATGAAAAAGAACAATTAATTGATATTTTAAGTGACAGAATACTGTGTGTTCAAGTTAAGTCTCGAACTTGCCAAAAATTTTAGCTATCTACTGAAAACGAATATGCCAATTTAAAAGGAATGAAAGTAAATTATTACGTTTTTTACATAAAACTTCTAAAATGCTTATGTTACATCTTTCTGTTATATTAGCATTGAAAGTGGTTTTCTCACTGAAATAGAAATAATTTTTCTACTGAATTAACATGGAGAACTTTTTTATTGAAATATTTTTTTCTCTGTGACATTAGTTGCATCTACTACAAACTAAAGATTAAAGAACTGTTTTTAAAACATTTTGAACTCGTTGTCATATTGATCTATGAAGCACTAGATTAGTGAGTTTTTATTGCATTATTGACAAATATAGTTTTTAAACAATCAAAAAATTTTCTGCGAAATAATTACTTGTCAAATGTTTTCAAGCGGAAATAAATAATGAGTTGTAAAAGAAAATTCAGTTAGGACATTCACATCTCTAACAGTAATTTGGATTGATTTAATCTTTATAATACAATATATTTTACAATGATAAGGCAAACTCCAATGTGAAAGATTATGCGAAGATTACGATAGTACCTAGAGTATTCAGCATTTCGTATAATCCTATAACCAGATAATAATAATATTAAAATAAATTTTATCTGAATGAAGTTTTCTTATTACAGAAACAGTAAAATTATGCCATTACATAAACGAATGCACTCTCAGACAATATACTTCATACAGTTTACAAGTGCAAGCCACAAGTTCTGTTTATGTTACTTCTCGCCCTTCAGCGCATGCTCAAGAATTACCAGCCAGGCGAAACTAGTCGATTTATCCATGACGTCAAAAATTCGAAAAGTGGGGTAGGGTTTGGAAATACGCTGCTCCGTTGCCTCCTGATGTTATTTCGCACATGCGCAGTGAGGTACGGAGGGTGGATAGCTTTGGGATGGTTTGCCCCTTTAAAGTAAGCTTCAGGGATATACATAATGTTTCTCTTCGGTCTGACGGAGCCACATTTGCCTCGGGGAACCTTTACTTCTTCTCCTTAAAGATTCTTTGAACTAAAGACATGCTGTTATTCCACTAAATTTTGTCACGTTGCAGAGGTTAAGCTTGAAACGTTGAAGAAGTTAAGCTGTTACCGATTTTTTATATTTAGTATGAGAGGCAATTTTGTATGTTTGGAATGTTCGAAGATTCTATTTCCGATTATCTTTTGGATTACCACTAAGGTAAGATAATGTAATCATAAATACGAAAAGAAAGGGCCAAAGTATGTTATTTTGCTGAATGCCTCTTAAAAGATGAACTTTTATGATAACTGTAAATATAAAATTTAAAAAAAAAAAAATTGTAAAATGAAGTTAAATTAATAGATTATGTTAAGTATTCAAGAATTATGTGCCTAGAATGAGACATGCCTTTGTGGAAAGCATGAATTTGAAAAGAAATATCAAAAAATGAAATCTTTAATTAATCAAAATACATACATGGGAATAAATAACAGGAATCTCAGCGATGAGTAAAACGCGTATAAGTACATGTAAAAATAGAAGGCGAAACGTGGAAGTACAGGAACAGAGGCATAGAAATTAATATTTATTCAGTGCAAAATCAATGTAAAATACGGATAAGTTAATTGATTATTGCACGTTACAAAAACCTACAGCATTAATTCAAGCAGTTTAGAAACATCAACACAAATGAAAAAAGAAAAGAAAAATCTGCAGGTTTCAGATTTTAAATTACGTCTGATGGGGCGTTTTTTTAACGTTTTGTATGTTAGCTTTATTTATTAAATATCGTGGTCTTCGCACTTAAACCATAAAATTTAATTCACCGCAACATAGTGATGCAACGCAAAACGAAAACAATAGTCCTTCAGGAACAAAAACCCTTTGGACTTATTAAGTCTATTTCCGCATACGCTTTCTCAAGTCTCCAGTAAATAAATTATGGCATATTTGGGCACAAAGCTCACCCCATGCGCTTTTTAATGTCCCCAGTAAATAATTGCTCGCATAATTGCGCACACAGTGAACAAATTTCACACACTCCGCGGTACTTCACTTTGGCATCGCTGAAGCTTGAATTGCGAATTTATCGCCAAGCCAAACATACTTATAGATGTTCTCAAGGTTTCTAATTCTTCCTCGGGATCTCTTTCATGCTACTGGAAAGTACTGCCCCTGTGCAGTAGAAGCCCAGTATCAAACAAATTAAGTATCTAAGTATCCTCATTCTTTGGCCACGATTAAAATGTTAAAAATACGCCTACTGCGCATGCGTGAAGTATAATCAATGCTACGTGTAAACGTTACTTCTTTTTTTTTTTTTTTTAGTATTTATATTGTGTTGAAGTTAGCAGTGCAATTAAAAACTTTGCCTTTCAATCCATATCAGAAACAGTGCGGCAATCCATATTTATGCAAAATATGGTGTGTGATGACGAAAAAGTAATATTTAAATGTCGTATATGTCGGCATTTTCTCTTTTCTCATAATCAAATCTCTGATTCACATGGTGAAATGTTATTTTCAAATGAAAAACGTTCCAAAAGTTGTAACCCTATCGCTAATGTCTTTTATTTGAAAGAAGAATGTATACCTTCGTGGTTGAAAAATCAAGTTGATGGAGGCAATTGGACGAAAGGCAAATTATTTTGTCCAACCTGTAAATGTCGTATTGGATCATTCGATTTTGTCAGCGGCTCTAAATGCAGTTGTGGAACTCATGTATTACCGTCCTTGCATGTGGTGTCATGTAAACTGGATTGTGAACGGACATAATTCACTTTGTTCGCAGAATATTTTCTAAAGAAGATTTTCTTCTTTCTATTTTCGCAGTATATTTCCTGATTTTCTTACTTGCCTCACTGTATATTATTCAAAGTTTGCTATTAAAATTATACAAAGGTTGTTTACTTACTTCAAATCATTTGTTTTTAAAAATGATTATCCTGGTGAAACATATTAGCCATATTATTACATTTGTATATATATTATATACATATACTCTAAAGAATAGTCATCAACGAAGCAATAACAATTAATAAAGAAAAGAGAGGAATCTGCACATTTGCTGCTAGCTTGTAACATGATAATAAACCAAAAAGTAAAAGTTGAATTATTATACATATATGTGTGTGTGTATGTGTTAGTAATTAATTAGTTCCTTTATTTAAAACACATTCTGTCGTGTGTGTGTGCATGTATGTGCACACGTGTTTGCATGAAAGGTAATAAATAATGTGCAAAAAGTATTAGTTTATTACTTTTGGCAATTTTGTATATTCTGGTATCAAAAAGCTAATAATGTTCTCAATTGTCATCTGATCTGAAAATATATGGTTGTTTAATTTTTAAAGTTATCATTATTTCTCTTTGTTGAATCCTAGCAAAGCCCACACCCTTGGTGCGAATGATTTTGGTTATGCCACGTATCGATGTGTACATGGGCAAAGTCAAAGGAGTGTGCAATGGAGAGTTTCTTCAATTCTGTGATCTTTTTTTAAGTGAAAATTAGTCGAAGTGTACATGGATGCCGAGTTTGTGCAATTCTTTGATTTGTTATATTCAAGTTGATGATGATTTTTGAGAAACGCACGAAGCAGTGTGCACTTTCCCAGTTTCTCGCCAAGGGTGTGGGTTCTCGTAGGATTTTACCATTTCCCTTAGTTATCCAAAAGAAAATTTTGTCCCCTGATGTAAATAAATGTCTTAGAGTGAACACTTTGCAGATAAATGTCTAAGGTATTTTTTTGGCTTCAGTGCGAAAACGTGCTCTTTAATATAGAGGTATATCAGTGATCGGGTGTATACGATCACTGATATTATTCCTAAGGTACACACCTGTATGGTGGATCAATTTGATGAGCCCATATGTGTAAAGCCCCTCCTGTCATTCTGTCATAAGCTCTGGTTAAAGCGGAATTAATTCCTGCTGTAAACCATAATATGCAACCAAAGCATTAGATTATTTTAAATCTGACTGGGCCATATGAGATTTTTTTCTTCTTCTTCTTTATATATATATATATATTATGATGCTCAACTTGATTGATTACTAGTTAGTTTCCTTAGAAAGTCCTCCATGGAAATATTTCATCTGTTAGGCAGGTAACCATGTTGCTGTACATAATTGAATAATTTAATTTCTTTGCATGGATAAAGTTGTTAGCTTTTTAATTAATTTTTATAAGACCAATAATACAGGAGAAATAAAAAGAAGCATTGGAAAAATGGTAACTTGAGAATGGGATATTAAAAGCAAAATATGTTATTAATTATATGACAAAATAAAACAAAAATATTTTATTTTACATGAGATAAATTAGAAACAAATCGCTATATGTAAATAAATTTTCTGTTGATTTTTCTACATTATTTTGAAAATAGAATTTTAAATAGTTTCTGTATCACTTAAACAGATTGCAGATATTTGATACTGAAATCACATACCCCCCGTTTAACCTTTACTTTGACAATATTTAAAATTACCAGTAAAATAAATTTAAAACTGTACTAAGATTTAATCTTCATGGATGATGTGTACTTTCAGTCAAATTGAGGAGCTACAGGGACATCACATTGATGTTCATCAGCATGTGTTCATTTTAATGTCTATTCTATTTATATATTTTTGATGGAATCCTTTTAACAAATTCATCTCGTATCTAGATTCAGAGTTTTACATTTTATATAATAATCTTTTAAGTGTATTTTAAGTCTGAGGGAAAAAAATTATGTACTTTTCACTAATTTAATATTATAATAATTGATAAATGAGCCAATTCTGAATATTTAACAGGGGAAAAAAATTTTTAATTTAATAATCTATTTTAATTTAATAATTTACATTTATTATTATTATTATTATTATTTATAATTATTACTATTATAATAATTTACACAGAAAAAAAATTATTTTGGTGCTATTTCAAATTCTTTTTTTTTTAATATATATATATATATATATATATATATAGGGTATTAAAATTCTGTGTGTTAAAAATGAATTTGGAGCAAAATAACTCCCATGTGCTGAAATTTGAAATGCCAGTTATTTATAAATTTATGAGTTTATTTCTGTTATAAATTTTTTCCTCAAATAAGGCATGTGATGACATAAACATAATTAAATTTTTATATGAAATATGGTTGGACTCCTCTGAAACGAAACATTTTCTTTATTTTGTCCAGTTGGGAAATCCCAGATAAGTGGCACTTGGTGCAATTTTTTGCCTCATCCTTAAATGGGGAAAATCACCATATCCTTGGGAGGAATTTTTTGATGCCAAGAAGGAAATGGCATCTAAAGGTGCTTTCCAAAAATTCCCTCATCAGCCCAATATCGGGGGAAAGCTCTACTGGGCGAAAATTGTGTAAGCATTTGCTTTGAGAAGGTAAATCATACACATAGAACAAACTGTACAGGATTAGTGATTGTTGTGAAACTCCAGCATTATTAGCTTTTATACTACTATTTTAGTTCTTACCATTAATTTGAACAATTATCTCTAATAATGGTATGAAATCTGTAATATGTTTAAAAATATGATCTTTATATAAATGATCACAAAAATGCATTATGTATCACAGTTCCAGATGAAAGTTTTAATAAATAAAATATGTATGTGTTTCCACAATAATTTTATAGCTTTGAAATGTATACCAGGCTGTTCAATCATCATCCAGTCCAGTTTATATTAGACATTCCGGATTCTTTTATGCACTTAATTTCGCTTAAAATATGGTTAAGAGGGTTATTTTTATTCTTTTTTTCTTGTTTAAGTACGAAAATAGTTTTCAAGTAGATAAACAAAGAAATGTAATTCTGAATTGCATAACTGCAGGGAAACAAGATTTGTAACAAGCTATTCTATGTCTTTACACGACGTCATGCAATTGCTTAAATTTCGGAAAGAGACCAATCAAATAGAATAGGATAAGGTTAATTGAATTTGTCTGTATTTATTCCATGAAAAGTTAAATCATAAAATATTATTTTGGTGCAATTTGAATGTTGTTTATAACAGTGGTTTCAAACTGGCGGCCCCCCCCCAAAGCAATTTTATGCAGTTGGCGAATGTATTTCAGTTATACATTTGTTGCAAAGACATTGATGGAAAAATTTCTATGTTTTACTTATTTGAAGTTTCAGTTTACATTATATTCATTACTATTAAGCATGAACATATGTGACGAGGTCACATTGAATTTATTATTTACTACGTTATGGCAATATTTAGATATTTGCATCAGATTCCATTGGTGACAATTTCCTTTTTTCGCCAACTTGTGTTGTAAGGTGAGGAACAGATTTCATCAGACAACTGTTGTAAACGGAGGAAAGTATTGCATCAGACAACTGTTGTAAGCGGAGGAAGGTATTGCGTCAGACAACTAGCGTCTTCACTTCTGTTTGCCTGGGTAGCTGAAGGTATTTTGCGATTGGTTGCCTTCTGATTCTGGATTTTTTTTCATTGTCGACAAAACTTAGCTGTGGAATTTTATAAAAGGCGGTAATTTTTATCCACCGGGAGGGAGGAGATTGTGAAAGTGCGAGATGGAGATGCTGCATAGAGAAAGATGGTAAGAGTGGGGTAAAATGCAAACTTTTGGGAATTTATCGTGCAAGCTTTCTTGGTCTGCCAGTGTGTATAAAGGAAGCGAGTTTCTTTCTCTTTGATGCTGTAGCTACAAAATTTAAGATAATCCCTTTTTTTTCCCGGGCTTGGCATTTTCGCCTGGCATCCCGATGAAGAGTACCTGCATGTGATTGAGCTGAAATATACCAAGTCTTCGAAGGGCTCTGTGGAAGAATTGATCTATCCTTTTTTCTGAGTGAGGAGGCCTCATATTGCCATGTGATACAACGGATTCAAAAAAAAAAAAAATATCTCTTCAGCATTGTTAGTATTCAATAAAACAAGAATTAAATCTGCTTTCACGTGTTTGTCACTTTCTCGTCACGGCGGGCTATAGACCTGGATCTTGTCCTGGGGTAAGTTGCCACTATATTCCTGTTTATCATAACATGTGACATATACTTTTGCCACCACAACCAACGAAATAAACTTTACTACACTTGGTGCCTTGCCCAACCGTTTCGTGTGCTGTGGCAAGTACATTAACATTGCATTGAACTGTATCTATTCTAAGACTGTATTTAAAGCAGTTGTATTTATGAATGTATTTAAAGTGAATATAGATTGTATTAATCACATGAAGGATTCAAAGTCTAACTGAATGGATTTAAAGTGAACATAGATTGTATTAATCACATGAATGATTCAAAATCTAACTTATGTCTTATGCTGCAGTGATAAATTAGTTTGATATTAATTTTTCTTATTTGTATTATATATATGATTTATAGTATGTACCTTTATTGGGCAAAAATTTGCATATTTTTCATATGTGTCATTTCATAGAATGTTATTTTGTTTAATTGAGTATGCCTAAGACACGACAACAATCTCCTGAACAAATGGAAACTAAAACATTCACATTTAATATTGCATCATTTTCTGGTGATCCTGATACTGTTCGCTGGTTCACTAGCCATATTAAAGAATATAAAACTCCTAATAATTGGAATGATAAAGTTGCTGTATTATATATGAAAAGTAAACTTGTTGGTGCTGCACAGCAGTTCTTTGAAGAATCGCCTGCATGTCAAAATGTGACTTCCCTCGATGAGGCTTGTGAAAAACTGATAAATTTCTTTTTGAAGGATTCTAACCCTTCATCTAATTTAATTGCTTTCCAGACCATTCAGCTGTTACCTGGTAAGTCAATCAAAAGTCTTGCTCGTCGCATTGAAAGTTTGGCTCATGCTACATACAACCATGTTCAAAATAGCAAAGCATTGAACCAAATAAAATCTTTGCAGTTTCTAGCTGCTTTACCAATAGAACTCAAAGAAAAATTAATTAGTGAATCTACAGATAATTTTGATCAGCTTGTGAATTTACCTCAGCAACATCATTCTAATTCGCAAAATTTGAAAATAATGCAAACACATTCCATTGCTTTGAATAGCAAAGATGATGCTATTGAGAGTTTAAAAAGTCAAGTTGAAAACCTCAGTCTTCAAATTGCATTACAGAATGAAAAATGTCAATTTTGTAATTTAGATAAGCATCCCTTAAATCAATGTAATGCTGTTTTGTCTTTACGGACAAGTAATCCCACACATACTCAAGATACAAATGACCACTATGTAAATTGGATGCAAGAAACTCCCATATATCCTCCATATCCACTTCCATGCTTATACTGTCATAAATTTGGACATTCAATGTCAGTATGTCGTGCGTATTTGGCGATGTGTAGCCCTCGTCAGAACCAAGTTAGAAGTTCAAGTAACTACGTAAGCAGTCGTCCTGATCTCACTAGACCACAGTTCTATAGCAATAATACACGACAAGGTGATAACTCAAATGTTAACAGATTTCCATCTTATGGTTGGAGACCAAATTATTATAATCAGCCAAGATAGAGTACCCTTTTAAACACAAGGGGAGTTCACAAGTAGGTGGCGATGTGACCTCTAATGTCTCAACCAAGTCACCAAAAACCAAGTATCATACGAGCAAAGAATCGGAGAGTATTAAAACGTATTTAAATAAGCAAATGATAATCAGTGGTAAACCCACGAGTTCTATCAAAAAGTTTTTGCAACAATTTCATGTCAAAAGTAAAAGTAGTTGTTTACCTATTGTGCATATAAATAATGTCTTTTCTGATTGTACTCTTGCTTAGATTCATGTAACATTTGGTAAAAATTTGTGCACTTTATTACTTGATTCAGGAAGTTCTGTGTCATTGTTATCAAAAGCTGTTTTTGATACAATAAAATTAGATACTTACTTTGCAAATTAGATAAGTTAGATTTTTATCCAGACATGTTCAAATTAAAACTATCAATTCCTTTTGTGCAGAAATATCATTTAAGATAAACAAGCAGCATTTTAAACATGCTTTTTATGTATCTGAAGCTTTTCAACAAAATTTTCATGGAATTTTAGGTTATGACTTTTTATCCAAACATGATGTCTTAATATGTTCTAAAAGTGCAGTTGCAAAATTTAATAATTTTGATGTACCTCTAATTAATATGGCTAATGTAAAAAATGATAATTGCAATCCTGTACCTTCAGAATGTTATGCAATTTTGAAACACAAAATTATGTTAGATCCTGGAGAATCAACAATTGTGCACATAAGAGTCCTGATGCTAATAATCAACCTGTCCTTTTTCAACCAACGATATTGAATTGCATCCTGCGATCCACACTCTAAATGACAATTCCTTCATTACTGTCATAAAAAAATATTGGTTCAAACAGTGTTCATATAAACAAAAACCAGAAGCTAGGTCAAGTCACATCTGATATTGAATTTGCTGAGACTATACCTGATTCTGTAAATTCGGATACTCCTCAAAATGAGTATTGCAATCTCATAACTCCATCAAAAGAGGTTTTAGAAATAAGGAAACAAGAATTGTTACCAACTGACTTTGATCTTAACCATCTTTCTCCTGAACAAAGGCAGTGTTTATTGGATGTGTTAATGTCTAATTATGCAGCTTTTTCCAAATCTTTAAAATCGCTTGGCTGCACTGATAAGGTAACTCCACAAATTTGTTTTAGGTCTTCGAATCCCATTAGGACCCTCCCTTTTGAAATTCCTTATTCATTGCAATCTCAGGTAAAAGAATATCTTCAGGAATTGCAGGAAGCTGGTTTAATTCATCAAAATGTTGCTGAATGGGCTTGTCCCATGCTGTTAGTAAAACAGAAGCCAGATCCCAAACACCCTAATAATCCACCCAAATATCGCTTGGCTCTTGATTTAAGATTGCTTAATTCTATTATTGAACATTCAACATATCCTCTTCCAAAGATTTCAACGCTTATAAACAACATCTCCACTTACAAGTACTATTCAGTACTTAATTTAAAAAATGCTTATTGGCAAATTAAACTTCCCGATCACTTGCAGGATGTGTTAACATTTACTACACCTTTTGGATCCTTTGCTAATAGAAGGCTAGTTTTTGGCTTAAAGACTGCCGCCAGTACTTTTCAAGCTTTAGTGGATACGCTTATTGATGAACTAAAAATGGACGGCATCGTAGGTGTGCATGCATATCAGGATGATATTGTAATAGGTGCTTCTGACTTTGATGATATGATGACTAAGTTGACTGCAGTATTAAAACTTTTATCTAAGTATAACATAACACTGTCTCCTACAAAATGTGCCTTTTTCAAAACAGCTATAGATTATTTAGGATTTCACATCTCTCATAACTTAATTAAACCCATTTCAACTAATATTGCTAAGATCACTAACTTTCAACCACCTAAGACTGTCCACCAGGTCAGAAAATTTCTAGGCCTTTGTGGTTTCTATAGGCATCTCATACCAAATTATGTCGAACTTACTGATATTTTGACACAATTGACCAGTAAGAAGAATAAATTTAAACGGACTGTGCGCATAGCATTGCATTTGTGAAACTTCAGCATATATTCTTTTCTGAACCTTTTGTTATCTTACCACAATGGGACAAGGAATTTATACTGAATACTGATGCCAGTGGTCATGCTATTTCGGGAGTTCTTCTGCAGGAACACAACAATGAATTGCATCCTGTGTCATATTATAGTCGAACATTGTCACCATCTGAAAGAAAATACCCAGCTATAAAATTGGAACTTTATGCCATTTATCGGTCTGTTACTGCTTTCAAATCATATTTATATAATCAAAAGTTTACAATTTTGACTGATAGTAAACCTCTGTTGCATTATCAAAAATCTACGTTACCTGCTGACAACACAACTAGGTGGCTTATGGAGTTAAGTGAATATACTTTTGAATTTAAGCACATTCCTGGAAAATTAAATTCTCTAACTGATTACATGTCACGTATGCAAGATCCTGATCATAATCAGCCAGTGTTGGCTGAAAATTCTGAAGATAACTCAGTTATTCTTCCGTTTGTTGAAACAAATATTGAACGACCCCAAGTGAATGCCCTGGTTTCTTCTGGAGATCCTGCTCATGAAATTTCCGAGACGTTTCTTGCTGAGCAAAGTTCGGATCCATTTACTTCAGAAATTATCACAATTTTGAAAAATCCTTCCTTGCTTAATGCTGCAAAGGTGCATAATTTCTTCATTAATGAGTCAAGCAAGCTTCTTATGTCTATTTCAAACAAACAAAATAATGCTGAGTTAATTGTTGTTCCACAAGCATTGAAATCTAAAGTGTAAGAAATTTCTCATATATCCCATCTTGAGGTGCAAAAGACTTATGAAATTTTATCGAAACGTTACTTTTGGAAGGGCATGTGTAATGACACAAAGAACTTTGTCCTCTCGTGTCATTTATGCAACAAATGTAAGTTTTTCACTCCTAAACAAGCACCATATAAAGCCATCAGAATACTTAAGTACCCAAATGACTTTATTTCCATGGATATTGTCGGTCCTATAAGGAATTGTGGCCATTTTCTTACTGTTTTAGATCATTTTTCTAAGCATCTTGCTTTATATCCACTTAAAAATCTCACTGCTGAAACTATTACAGGGCATTTATTACAATATATATCTGTACATGGAAGACCGGAAATGATCTTGACTGATTTGGGCAAGTATTGCATCAGACAACTGTTGTAAGCGGAGGAAAGTATTGTGTCAGACAACTAGCATCTTCACTTCTGATTGCCTGGGTAGCTGAAGAAATTTTGTGATTGGTTGCCTTCTGACGCTGGATTTTTTTTTCATCGGCGGCAAACTTTACTGTGGAATTTTATAAAAGGCGGTAATTTTTATCCACCGGGAGGGAGGAGATTGTGAAGGTGCGAGATGGAGATGCTGCATAGAGAAAGATGGTAAGAGTGGGGTAAAATGCAAACTTTTGGGAATTTATCGTGCAAGCTTTCTTGGTCTGCCAGTGTGTATAAAGGAAGCGAGTTTCTTTCTCTTTGATGCTGTAGCTACAAAATTTAAGATAATCCCTTTTTTTTCCCGGACTTGGCATTTTCGCCTGGCATCCCAATGAAGAGTACCTGCATGTGATTGAGCTGAAATATACCAAGTCTTCGAAGGGCTCTGTGGAAGAATTGATCTATCCTTTTTTCTGAGTGAGGAGGCCTCATATCGCCATGTGATACAACGGATTCAAAAAAGAATATCTCTTCAGCATTGTTAGTATTCAATAAAGCAAGAAGTAAATCTGCTTTCACGTGTTTGTCACTTTCTCGTCAGGGCGGGCTATAGACCTGGATCTTGTCCTGGGGTAAGTTGCCACTATATCCCTGTTTATCATAACATGTGACATATACTTTTGCCACCACAACCAACGAAATAAACTTTACCACAAACATGAGTCACTGTTTGACACCTATTGCCATAGTTGGCGAACCTGATTTCAGGAACCTCGCCAAGTTACGGTTATCTGCATATCCCCACATTTTGCATTCTTTGTGACTTTTAATTATTTTTGATGGAATCCTTTTAACAACTTCAACTCATATCTAGATTCAGATTTTAAATTTTATATAACAATCTTTTAAGTATATAGAGTCTGTGAGGGAAAAAAATATGCACTTTTCACGAATCTAATATTATAATAATTAATGAATAAACCAATTCTAAATATTTAACAGAAAAAAGGTCATCTTTATTTTTATTTACACTGGTAAAAAAAAAATTTTTGGGTGCTATTTCAAATCCTTTCTTTCTTTTTTAAATATATATACAGTCACAAGTCGTTAAGTCGGACACCCATAATCCGGAATGATCTATAATCCAGACCTCAAAGCTACAAACTTTCTGCGCACGCACGTAGGACCTCTACGGCTGCGAATATGCTTGTGCGCATGCGCAAAATACGTTTACGCATGCACATTTAATGTATAGCGTACGGTATAAGCTATGCTAAGATTATCTAATTCAGTTAATGTTGCAGATTGCGTTGTTCCTTAAACTTCGAATTGGATCCGACTTATTATTTTTTGCAGACTGTTAGAGCAATTTTATAAAAGTTAGCTTGAACTTTCTATTATGTCAAATAGAATTTCCGATATATACTTACTAATATGTAAAGGATCTACAAAGCAAAAGTATGTTTCGAAGTCTATTATACAAAAGTGGAACTGCTGCAATAAATGACCTAACCATTCCGAAAACTGTTTATCAATTTCATAAGAGGAAAACAGTACGCAGACGGCAAATACACAAAAAATTATTTTATAAATGCATCCGAAGAGCTATTTCGGGATTTTAAGAACAAAGCAGATATTCTGAAAAGAATTAAAGAGTTACCATTGTCTGCCAAAAACCATTAAAGATAGAACAATTAAAATGTGTTCGAATATAAACACCCAGCATATCAAAGATCTGAAATTGGTTTCTGCTGTATCAATAGCAGTTGACGAGTCTTGTGACATAAATGATACAGCGCAAGTTTCACTTTTTGCAAGATTTATGTCTCATTCAGGACATAAAGAAGAACTTTTAGGATTATTGCCACGCAAAGGTCAGGCACGTGGAGAAGATATCACCAATGCTGTAATGGAGTGTATGGATAAACATCATATTCCCCTCGATAAAGTTGTGTCGATATCAACAGATGGGGCCAAAAGTATGATCAACGTAAGAAAAGGGGTTGTTGCTATTTTGAAAGAAAAAATTAATCCAGGATACTTGTTTACCATTGCTTCATTCACCAAGAAGCGCTTTGTGCACAAACATTTCCGGAAGAAATTTGTAAAGTTATGGAATTAGTGATTACCATTATCAACTCCATTTTAGCTAAAGCTCTTAATCATCGCCAATTCAAAAAATTTTTATTTGAAATGGAGAGTGAATACGTTGATCTTCTGCTTCATAACAAGATCTTCTACTTCATAACTTATCAAGAGGGAACGTTTTAAAACATTTCGCGTCCCTTTTTCCGGAAATTAAAGCATTTCTCCTTGAGAAGGGCTTTCACTATCCAGAACTAACAGACGTGAATACAAAACTTTTATTTCATGGTAGACGTTACGTCTCATCTAAATCAGCTTAATCATAAACTACAAGGGAAAGGAAACTTAACTTTGTCGATGTTAGAAGAAGTAATAACATTCGAAAACAAATTATCCATTTTTGCACAGGATTTTGAAAGGGAAACATTATTTCACTTTCGAAGCTTGTTGAAGCATCGCCAAGAAAATAATTCTTCTATTGATAAACACCATTTTAAAACAATAATTTTAAATATGAGGGAAGCATTTCCCAGCAGGTTTCAGGAATTTAAAAACAGCAGAGCAACTTTAGCTTTGTCAAAAATCCTCTTAATGCTAGGATAACCGAGTTGAAATTTTCTCCTTTTGAAATTGACATTGGTGGCTTTGAAATACAATTGCTGGATTTAAAAAACAAGGAGATATGGCGCTCTAAATTCGAACGTATTTGTGTTGAATTGGAAATATTGGAGAAGAAAAAATGTGATCTTAGTTCCCAACACAAGTGGTCTGCTTTCAACGCTTGGAATAGTACTCCTGACTCATGATCAGCTCAAAAAGCTCGCATTTGCTGTTTTTTTCCTTTTCGGTTCTACATATATACATGAGTGAACAATCTTTTTCAAGCATGATCATTATCAAGAGTAAACTGAGAAGTCGTCTTATTGATGAGAACTTTGAATCATGCCTAAAATTAAAAACAATATACAAACCTGACGTACTCAGACTTTCCAAGGAGATGCAAGCACATTGTTTGCAGTAATAAATATTTATTAAGTATTTAGTTTTATTTAGTGTAATAAAAGTTTACTAAACAAGCAGATTTGGCTCCCAATTTTTTTAATTGTTTTAATGTTCATATTTTGCTCTTTGGCTAATAAGTTTGTCGACCACTTGGTTAGGGGTATTTTACCTAGTGCTGAGTCATTCTTCTTAATAATAACATTTATTTTCACTTAAGAGAAACATAATTACGACATAACCCCTATTCTTACGAAGAAAAAAAAAATATAACCGAAGGCTGCCGATATTAATAATGTTAACTCACTCACGTCAGACTTAAATTGACTGTGTTATTTTAAAATTTTATCGCATGATTAATCTTTTACGACATTCGCAAGAAACTGATAGGTGGCTAATGTTAAATTCTGGCATACATATATGAAATGATAAAAAATATTCTTTTCCAAGTTTCTATAAGCTTTCTATAAATGTGATCTGCAGTTTTACGTTTATCACCATATATAACTATGTGAATATGGGGGAAAACCTGTATTTGTAGTGCTTAAGGTATGTTTTGCCAACATATATATATATATATATTGTAATATTTTACTATTTAACAAATAACTATATTTATTATTGGAGTGGTAATGCCATATTTGTATCATGTAACTGTTGCTCAGCAATGTAAGAAATTGTTAAAAACTGTAATTCTGAAAGTTTACCAGCTAGGAGATATATGAAAATTTTGTAATTAAAAGATTGTTATTCAAATTATCTATCTCCATAAACTAAAAATAAAATTTATGTTTTACTAAGATGATCATCTGTTATTTTGTTAAATACTGCAAAATATGTTACAATATATATGTGATAATAACTTGGAGAGACTGCTGCATAATTAGAAAAATGACACTGGAAGAGAAGACCTTCTAGACTGACATAGCCGACTGAACATAAATATTTATTGTTGGACACGAACTTATTATCGAAACTGTATTTTTCATTACTTGTGATCATAAGCACATTACTTACACCACAATTTTATATAGAGTATCACATTTTTAATAACAGCATAGTTAGCAGTAAGACAAAGCGAAATAGCATCCAAATGATGCATTCCAAGAAGTTATTACAAGTTTTAGAATATAGGAGAATTAAAGAGTCACCGTAGTTTAAATTACAATTTAATTTTTATATTTTTTATCTTACATCTATATGTGTATGTATGCATATGTATTAAGGAACGAAACTCGAGTTTCAAATACATGGCTTACCAGTTTGAGTAGAAGATATGGAATAAAATTATATTGTGTATTTTAGAGTATCACCTCTCCCTTTCTTTTAATTTTTTTTTTTTTTTTTACAAATAACTTTAAAATCTCAAAAATATAAATATTTTTGCATAATTCATACTGTAAGACTTATGTTACTGGTTTAGTCATAATACCTATAACAAAGGATGCATTTTCTATTCATGTTCCATTGTAAATTCTGCACATGCATACGTCTCTAACAATTTAGAAAATAATCCCATTTGTATGAGAAATAAGAATACATTTAATTTTTTACTCCAAAAAAAATTTTTATGCAGAAACTCTTATAGTAAAAAGATAATGTAAGTCTAAGCAATTAATGTGCTCATGATTAACATTTATTGAATTACAGTCATTGATAACTGAATCACGTAAACTCTATACTAAAAATAAAATGTAACAGACAATTCTTAGACAAATTTCAATAATTCACAGAAAATAAATTTTTAGTAACAACAAATTATTTATTAGCTTATGTACATTTTATCAACTATACAAATAAAATCATGTTCTATACTAGAACGTAAATGCACAATTAAAATCTACCTATAAATGTGATTTCTATGTTTATTACAAACGATATATTCTTTTTGTATTTGCAGAAGTGGCCTGAAGAACTTTTTCCATAGAAATGTTTTTCAAAGCAGCAATTTGAGCAGCAACATGTATGGCCATACCAAGATGAGAAAATAGTCTTCCTTTGGATATCTGAGAATATATATTAAAACACAATTAGCAAAATGGAAACCGTATAAATGCAATAAATTGTATTTAATGCAGTATGTGACAAATTTTATTTAATAAATTAAGGCTGAATGATTTTGATAAGATTCAAAGCAAACGAATCTTTTTGATCTTATGCAATCTCCTTTAAATATGTCTCAAATAAATTTTATATTTCTTTTCCCACATCTCATATCATATCTGTCAATCCAATAATAAAATAAAAAGAGGAAAGGAGTTTCTCGACTCAAAAACCAAGAGTTTCTAAGAGGTTTTGAGTTCCCCACAGAAGGAACACCAAACTGACTGAAATCTACTTCATAAATGTATGATTCAAGTCCTATTTATGATATGATTCTGATATAAAATATACTAATATTTGATTAGATATTCTAATTTTATATTCCTTGGCTTATCAAAGCACTGTTAAAACATGAAAATAAAATACACATACTATTGTGTAAATAAATGTAAAACAAAATCGAAAATAAATATAAACTGACATTGCATAGAAATTGCATAATATTCTTCATATAAATTTCTAACCCACTTATATTAACCATTTAAAAATAAAGGTGTTCTGGTTTGATGTAAAATAACATTTCAGAATTTTGTAGGAGAAGTCGTGTTAAAATTCAGGTAGGAAAGTGGAATGAATGTCATGCAAATTTAAATGAGCATTTAAAATTTAGTTTTCCATGAATAGTAGTTATTTCGAACTGAGTACATGATCTATCACATTAAGATAGGCATAAAATTATCGCATGGCATTTGGAAACCAATCTCTCGATTTCAAAAAGAAATATTTGGATTTTGTTAATTATAATCCAACTCTTTAGCAGGAATTTTTAATTTACATCTGGTAAACCGTATACATCAAATTAGGTAATTCAATGTGATACTC
Organism: Stegodyphus dumicola; assembly: GCF_044657685.1. Lineage (NCBI taxonomy): Eukaryota > Metazoa > Arthropoda > Arachnida > Araneae > Eresidae > Stegodyphus > Stegodyphus dumicola. The sequence goes on from NC_140777.1 coordinate 107,704,996, forward strand.
TAAATGAGCTATCAGTTTGAGAAGCCTTAGTAGAAAATGTTTTGTAGAAACGAGTAAAAATCACTAAACTTACAGGCAATCAACCCATTTAGTCACTAAGAATAGAACTGCGAGTAAGCTAGTGCAGCACAGCATCAGCAACTCATGTACTGCTTTTACATGCTGAAATGTTAAATTTACAATAGCAGTCATCATAATCTCAGATCGAAGTCTGTTGTTATTATTATTAATTTGAAAATCGTCATTTTATATGACTGCAATTTATAAAAAGGTTTAAAACAACTATAGATTCTAATAAATGTATTATAATTCTAAATAAGAATCATTTTCTTTTTAAATCTTTATAAATCATTATTAAAGAAATTGCACACAGATGTAAATATACTCTGATGTGTGTATTTTAATTATGGCAAAGCACACGAGGGCTATCTGCCTAAGGGGAGGGATGCCTTCGTGGAGGACTTTCTAAGGGAAACTGGCTCGTATAAACCACAATAGAATAAATGCATTCTTTAAAATTCACTTTGTTTACCATAGCGACACTCTGGCACTAGGTTTACTTAACGGTATTATATTCCGTTCGTATTATAACTCAGAATGCACAAAATTTATATCATTTAAAGAATTATCTAATCGTTGCCACATGTTCTATTCAAATACTATTACAAAGCTAGAACGATGTATAAAAGAAATTAAGCAACCAAAACAAAAAAGAATCAGTTTTTCACAGACGATTGAGTATTTCTCATTCAATTAATTCAGTTTTCACTTTGCGACAAGGAAAATACATAAAAACTCAAAATATCCGTATTAAAAATTACGAAGTAAATCCTAAATATATATTTTCTCGAAAAAATTCCAGAAAGGATTAAGCATGATTTAATTCGCAATAATACAAGGCGGCGTTATTTTTGTGTTGCGAAGCTTAGTGTCTCTAGATTGGCAACAAATCTACAATTCTGCTGTTTCAAATGTAAACAAATATATCCAACATCTTATTTAAAACTTAACCGCACTTAAACAGCTTTTAAATTGTTGATAATTGTACAAATATTGCTTCCAGAATTACGAAAGGCATAAAAATTTTAACCGGAAGATAAAAGCAACATAATTCAATCATTTTTAAAGCAAAAAATGTACAATTTACAAACATATAAGAGTAAAGAAACTGAGATCACTGAGCAGGGTAACAGAGTGGATATAGTTATAAATATATTTATATACGTTTGGCGCGGCCGATTGAAACCAAAATACGAGGTGCACATCTACATGTTATAGTAGTCTTATATACAAAATTTCAACGTTCTGAGGCTACTCGTCTTTGAGTTATGCGAGATACGTACGTACATATGTTCGTACAGACACCACGAAAAATTCTCTTCAGAAATCATTTTAAAGCAGTTTTTTAGTTTTTTTGGAGTAAAAGAGTCTTTTATTCTGTCCTAACTTATAGATATTATGCAAAAACATAACGTCTGTTGCTGTAAATTGCATTCAAAAGCGGTCAAAGTAGATATTTTCGTTGAAATATGCTGCCTGAAGCTTTTCGCGATTATAATACTTCCTTTTTACTTCGTATAAGGAAGTAAAAAGGACAAATAATTTATCACAATAACAATAAAATTCTTACCACTTTTGGCACAAAATAAGGAGCATCTGTTTCTAACAGCAAACGATTTAGAGGAATATTTCTTCCTACTTCATGTACTGATTCTGCAGATGGAAATGTAACAATATTTGTTATACCATTGCAAAGATTAGGAAATGCTTCCAGCCACTTCTTGGCCCATGTCCAAGAATCAGTAAAACAATGTAAATGAATAGGATAACTATAGGGAAGAATCTAAAAGGAGAAAAAATTGGAAGATGCACGCATAAGGAAATGTTACAGATTAAATTCAAATTTAAAATATACCATAAAAACATTTCACATGCACTGTAAGAATAACTAGTGATAGAAAGTCAAGAAAGATATTGCATTTGAAAGAAAAATAACTAATTTTGTTTTAAAAAGTCATAAAATATGCTAAAAAAGTGTTATCAATAGAAATTTATGATATAAATGCCACATCATAAAATATTTCAGCAAAAATATTAATGAACAGACAAATTAAACTTAATTTGCACTTTTTAACTTTTTTTTTTTTTTAATTTTCTAATTCATAAATATAATTTAGTTTCACTACTACTATGATAATGTTATCCAAATAACAAATCCAACTTCAAGGATCTTTATTCCAAAAATTTACAAACACAGAGATATAAGCGTGTTCTATATTTTTAATTATGTAATATTTAATATTATAACATTTTTCTTCTCACATACTTCTCATGAACTTTTTAACATATTATTCATGATCTCAATGTTCACTTGTGTAGCTTCTAGACATCCTCTGTATGTTCGAAAATCCGAATTCCTCCATAAATAGGGAATTATGAAGTTTAATTAAAAAAAAAACTCCTTTCATAAATTCCTTAGAATTAATTTTTATAAGTAATTTCTTGTTAAGTTAAAACAAATTGACATCCTTAAATTATGTAACTTAAAAATATATTATGTTTGCACACACTGTTTGAGAGATGGATTTGGAAACAAAGAATCATTAGCATAAGATCGGGCAAACTGTGTAATACAAAATGGTATTTTCTGATTATCCTGAGGACTTCCCTGAAATGTATTCACGAGGCAGCATGTTATGGCGCTAAAATAGGTAACCTATGGCTTTTCCAGAATGCACTTTTGTAGTAACCCAGGCATAAACGAGTGCACAATGCTGATCCACCTTCAAATTTTGTCATTAATGCTTCTTTCTGTTTTACTGAGTGTTCCCTCCCTCTTTTAAGGAATTATAATTCGCCTGTGGAGTTTACAGGCTAACAAAAAAACAAAAACAAAAAAAAAAAGTATTATATTTCTATATAAATATGGTCTTTTGCCTAACAGTAGAGAATGCAAAATTTCACATTCCGTGAAACTGTACTTTATAAACAAATGGATATTGTGGATTAAAATTTGTGAACTCATGCCAGATTTGTGCAGTTCTCTGATTTCTTTTGAGTACATAAAAATGGAGCAAAGCCAAATTAGTACAATTATCTGATGGTTTATTTACATAAAAATAGATCACCATGTATATGGGAAGAATGACAGCATGCACAGTGCCAAGTTGCATACGTAGCCGTGTTTCTGCAATTCTTTGATGTTTTTTGAAGCTAAAAAAGATCACTGCATACATGGAAGAACAATAAGGGTTAAAAGGAAAGTTTTTTTTTTTTTTTTTGATGTTTCTTGCATTTTTAATTTTGTTAATTGTGGTTGTTTTATATAATTCTTAGTGCAACAGCATTTCTGAATATGGCTGTCGTCTTTCAATCTTAGCTAGGTGAAAAATGAGCTGGCAATGACTGGCAACTTTTCCTGAGTGGGGCTGCAGATAATTAGAAGGTACCAACGAAATTACCATGCTCATTGTAAACCATCCAATGCCAAATAAGTACTTTACGAATCTTGCATGTATATGTTTAAATCAACTTTTGTAAATGGCTTGCTTAATACAAAACATGTTTCAGGTTTTGGTCAGTCTTTTATAACCTTAACTCTCACAAGAATATTAAATAATATATTAATATCAATCAAGTTTAAAAAAAAAATTGTACAGTAATTTTTAACTACTGCTTAACTGACCACTATGCATGACAGCTCTTTTCTCCACAAAAAAGGAAAGAAAAGGTAGATTTAATTTAATGTATATTTATTAAAATTTTAATATTCTGTATTAAAAATAAATCTGTAAAATTAAAAGATAAATACCATAATAATTTATGTCTGCTACACAATCTTGCAATATTGATAAATGCATTTGTAATACAAGTTATGATTTTAATTAAAAGTAAAGAAATACTGAAAATGTAAAATAAAATGGAAGGATGAGCAACATTATGTTGTTATTTAAGAAAGTTAATGCACAGTAATAATAAACTATATAAAAGATATTTAAAAATATTTATTTCATTGTATGACTGTTAATAGAATAAAGTAATTTAGAAAATATTTATTTATTATATGGTACAACAGTGGTATTCAAGCTATGAGCCATGATTCCATTTTGGGTCTATATGTGAATAAAAATCCTAAAAAGTTTGTATTAATGGTATATAACTAAGGGTTGATGCTCTGATTGAGGTCGCTAAATCATTTTAATCATTTTTTGGGCTCCTTTTCAATTTTATGGGATCATACTGCCATAAGGTTTGAATACTACTGGATTAGTAAAATTAGACATTAAAATTATAAACTAATAAGAAATTCAGATTTACGTTTTGCATTATTTTCATACAGTCTTCATTAGCTTCTCTACAATGAATAACAACAGGTAGACCTTTTTTAACCGCAATCTTCAACTGTCGTCTAAAAACCTTGTGCTGCACATGTGTTGAATATTTACTTCTAAGGGAGGAAAAAATTATTTATTACACTGAAAACTAATTTGAACATAAAAATATAAAATTTTGTACTGAAATGAAGAGTAAGTGCATAATTATATGCACAAATAATATTCTGTTGCGGGGGAAAAAAAAAAAAAAAGTATGTGCCCACAACAATCTGAAGTACAGTTACAAAACTGAGCAAAATTTGCACAGAAATGTTAATTGAAGAGCTAGGAAAGGATTCAAATTTCAGTACAAAAAGCACACAGATGTAGATCATACAGAACCAGTGTGTAAACTCGTAGATAATTTTAAATGGCTTTTCTGCATTGATACTGCAAATTATTTTTAAAGAATGGCTTTGAGATGCACTATAGTTTATGAACAATTGCTTCATTCAGAAAAAGGTGATTCCATAATTCACATGTGCAGAGAAGCAAGTTGGTTCCAATAACAAATCAACTATATTGTATGGATCAGAGCAACAATATGTAATCAATACAAAGGCTCAAATTACCACATACACACAAATGCTCAAAAAGACAATACGGTTGAAAAAAATGCCATGACTACATCGATGCTGTCACTAACATTTATTAGAGGTACTTTCCATTTTGTATGTATCAATGAATACTATTGCCCAGCCTTTGTCAGTTTTATTTGAATTGCCTATTGAAAATGCAATCACTCATCATGTCCACTGACAATACAATCATCAAAATTTCATGATTGACAGAGCCATTTGGACTGGTGAAAAATTAAATCATCTTGAACAGTATTCAATTTGGAAGCGTACTGTCTTTAGCAAAAATTCTGATCAATGTTGGTACTGGTAATAGCTGCACTAATGTGCAAAGAAAGAATTGGCAATCTCATGTTTGTTGTCAAGTGGCACATGGCCATCACAAATGATATAACAATCTGCTAAGCCATCTCTGTAGACATCCAATTTTGAAGTATGTTATCTTTAACAAAAATTCTGCTTGGTGGAGAATAGGATTATTCACCACCAACTCATCGTCTTGCCATTTTGCCTTTGGGCCAGTCTGCCACTAGGATAATTTGCAGTCAAGACATTTTTTCTTTACCTGCCTATCTTTTTACAAGCCTATATTATTACTTTGTTCACCTATCATATGCCTCTGGCTTAGTTAAATTTTAAAAGAAAAAAGCTTTTGAAATTAAACCCATCTTTTAGAACTACTAAAATAATAAATTCAATAATGACAAGTGATATTTAATTAAATTCAAATAATTAACTAAGAGCATTCATAATTAAGGTGAAATACCATATAATTAAAAATTGTGTAATAATAAAGCATAATATTAACAATTAAACATAATATAATGTAACATCTAAAGTAAAAAGGAAATTGTGTTTAGATTTTGAAATAAATTTACCATTTTTAAGATAATGAGTTTCATTTCTGATTTTGCATTAAAATAAGCAAGCATTTTAAAACAAATCACATGCAAAAATTTGCTCTTCAATCAAACCAAAGTCATGTTAAACATTCTTCTATTTAAAGAAATCAACAAATTCCTCATATTGAAATGCTTTTATATGCAATATTATGCAAATATACCATAATGCATGATATGATCATTACGCATAACATAAAAGTTAACTTTTCAGTATATTTATCCGTATAATTATTAATTTAAAAAAATTAATGTGCTAACAAAATTCCAAAGTAATTCCATTTTCAATTAAGATTTCATGAAAACAGAAATTTCCTGCTTGCATGAGTGATTCTCTGAACAGGATGATTAAAATTTCAAGAAATTTTGACAAATCATATAAACACTATATCTGCATATTTTTAAAAATGATAATACTCTACCCATCAATAAGTATTTGGACACCCACGCAAATGCCGATATCTGTGTTCCTGATCTATGTCATGCCCTCCGCCTTTACATATTGCGTAGAAAACAACATTAGCATTAATCGCATGTAAGATGCATTGAAATGAAAAGTTATCTGATTTTGAGAAATGTGTAATCATTGGATGTCATAGAAATGGGCATATCTAGCGATATTAATTACCCGAAATTAACAGTGGCCTATGTGATTTAGAAGCGGAAGGTGAGCAGTGATTGTTGGAATGCGCCCCGAGTTAACAAACTAGTCAAACGGGGAGAAAGGGACAGACGGGTGCTGTCCAGAGAAATTCAGAAGCCAATTGCCCACATATTCCAGGAATTTAAACAAGCATCTGATTGTGTTGTTTCGATGAATACCATTCATAAGGAAGCCCATTTGCTTCGTTTTCATGGTTGTGCTGCCGCCCATAAGCCTTTGATTACTAAGTCCAATCGCACTGCTTGGTTAATGTGGTGCAAAGCACATCAACAGTGGACTGTAGATCAGTTGAAAGGGTTCTCTGGGGCGACAAATCAAGGTTCACACTCTACCGTTCAGATGGCATAGTCTAGATCTGGTGTCTGCCTGGTGAACGTACCCTGCCAGAATGCATTGTGCCCACAGTAAAGTTTGGCAGAGGTGGAATTATGATCTGGGGGTGTTTTTCCTGGTTTGGACTGAGACCCTTTGTCCAAATTCATGGTAAACACAATGCCGAAGCCTACTACACTATTCTGTATGGCAGTGCACTCCCTACATTGCGGAAGTTTTCTGGGTTGGACCCATGTTACTTTCAAGACAACAAAAGCAGCTGTCATACTGTGAGGCCTTCCATGAATTGGTATGGTGAAAAGGGGGTTGACCAAATAAACTGGCCTGCCCACAGCTCAGAACCTACTGAGCAACCCTGGGATGAGTTAGATCACCAAACTAAGAGATGCAACAACAGTCCATTGTTGAAGGAACTTGCATGTCATCTCCAAGCTGAGTGAAACAAAATACCAAATAACCTTCATACAAGGACATATGGAGTGTATGCCCCTTGAGGGTTGATGGTGTAGCTGCCACTCATTGAAGATCTACCAACTACTGAATATGAATATTTTTTTTCCCTATTGCAGGTGTTCAAATACTTATTCATAGATAGTGCATAAGAGAGTACCTCAAGTTTAGCTCATAATTATGAAATGTGATAATTTTATTGTATTTGATAGTGACATAATTTTCTAACTATGTGTAATTTCTTTACATTCCATATTTGTAAAGAAGTAATTATATATATATATATATACGCTCAGTATTGGTGATCAGTGCACAGATGTGTAGAGGAAGAATGGATAGTCTTTTAATCCAATATTTGTTGTCAAGTGGCACATGGCCATCAAACAAGATGTGACTATCTACCACATGATTTTCTTCGAAGTTTCATGATAGTAGTTTTTCTTTCTCCTAGCATTTGGGGGATACCTATATATTTTTTGCAATAGAATATACTGTGACTCATATTCACAAGAAAAATGCTAAAAAGTTTTATGAAAAAATTACTTGTTAGAATAATCCAATCCGATTTCTCCCAAAGCTCGAACTTTAGAATGTTTCAGAGCTTCCAAGAGAGTTTCTTCTATTTCATTATTATAATTTCCTGATTCATTAGGATGACAACCAAATGATCCCCAAACATTTTCTTCAACAATATATTTCTGCCAGATTGATTTCTAAAAAAATATAGATATATATATAGTTTAAATCATAAATCTTTTATCAATATGAAAACACACATAGAAAGTTTTTTAAAAAAAATGAAAAAGAAAATACCTTTGCAAATGTAAATGGATTGCAAAATACTGCAATGCACCCTTGGAAGCATTCAGGAAATGTGCTTTTAAGATTCTTCTGGTATTCTGAGAATGTTCCTTTAAAATTTAGTCTTTGAAAAAGGAAGTCTAGATGACAATGTGCATCAACAAAACCTGAATCTGACTTAAAACACATGAGGTCAAAAAATCTATAACTAGGCAAAAACTTCTTGATTTCCTTAGATTCTTTTTTAATTGAATTGAATGAAGTTTTATCAGCTGCACAGCATCCTTCACATTTGCTTCTCCTAAATGAAAAATGGTTTGAACTTTCAGTAAAAAAAACATTCAAAAAAATTTTATCCATTTTAAACTGATTTTATTGAAAACAACTAAAATAAACTATATATACACTTTTTAATTACTTATTACATGTATGTTTAATTTTAATCATAATATGATATCCTTTAAATTATAAAACAGTTTCCAGTTACTAAAATGAAATTTATAATAACTAAATAATCTTTACCACACACTACATATTTAATGTATCAAACTATACTAAGTGCTGCTTAAAAGCAAAAAATGCTGTCCTTGTTTATGTTTTTAGTCTTCCGCAGATTATATACAAGGCATTTGAATACAGATTAGGCATCTACCAAAATGCAATAACTAAATATATATTTTATTTTATTTTCAAAACACAGTAATAGAAAAGAAGTAGACTTCCTAGAAAATACAAATGTCACAGCTGTCAACAATATTATTAAAAAAAAAAAAAAAAAAAAATCTTCAGGAGGTCAACAAGCTATGAGGCAGCATCATTTGAAAGAATTCAAAATTAACTTAAATTTGCTTTATTCTTTATTCATTAATAAATTAACTTCAATTTGCCCAATTCCAGTTATTCAACTATTTATAATAAACTTTTGACATAAAATATATATTAATATTTAATAGAAAACCTTAAATTTTACATTTTGGGGTTAATTTTATATTGTAATTTTCTTACACTTTCATGTTAGAAAATCCTCAGTAAGGATTGAAAGCTCTAATCTAAAAAAATCTGAAAGTTTTCAGATTTTATTTTATGCCTACAAGGGCCTTTTTTTTTAACTTTTATTAAATATCGTGTTCTTCACACAACCATAAAATTCAATTTAACAGCAGTATCGCAAAATAATTTTAAAAGAGCATATGTTTAGAATTTCCGATACAGAGTCTCACAGTCTTGTGTGCTGGAGATAAAAATATGTCCCCCCATACAGGAACTTTGCTCACTTTGAAATCGTTGAGTTTGGTAATCAAAAATTCGTCAAAGTGTTACAAATTATGAAATTTATAATAAAACAAATTGCAAATTTGGGCTTCTAGATGTCCATACTCGGTGGAGGATTACGTTATTCAAAATTTGATGGCTCTAGGCATCATTGTTTTATCACAATGAGAGAAACATAAATACATTTATGGAGATTCTTCAATATTTAATGTCTTTAAACATAACACAAGGCGATAATATTTTGTGGCAACAATTTGAAAAGTGAAACGGACATTTAAGTTTTCAACGTAAAATGCCAAAACAAAATTAATAGCCCTTATGGGCTAATAATGAATGTACATGCTGTTGTGAAGATAAACTTGTTAATATACCATATATTGAAATAAAAAAATTAAACACAAATATTCACAGCTTAAACAATAGTTGAATCTCCATATAACAATCTACACATGTCTACAAGATTAAGATAATTCAGATCGAATAGAATTGAATAAGAAAAATTATACTGAAAATCACTAAGGATGGGAGAATGAAATTTGCAGAATTTAAGTTTCATTAATTGAATAAATTCCATCCTTAGTAAAAGCTAAAAATTAAAAACTAGAAGATTCATGATTCATCGGGAGATGTGATGAAAAACCAGGAGTCTCCCAATAAAACCTGTACAGTGGGCAGGAAATATAGTTTAGATAAATACTCATATACTAGTTTAATGATAACAAACAAAAAAACAAAAAAAGGGGGGGGAACAAGTAGCCAATAAAAGAATAACTTAATTGAAAGAATTTTTTTAATAGTTATAATGTTTAAATAAATAGCATACTTATAGTGTGGAAGATTTTATTTCAATAAATAGATGAAATAGAGAATTCTACAGTTCTAAAAATACCAAAAAGAAGTTAAGGACTACATTTCTGCAAAAATCACATTCATTTAACAGGGCTAGAATACCCTTCCCCGCTCTTTCAATACACAGAATTGAAACAACTATTAAGTGTATACCTTATAATGTTTTAGAAAGAATAATGCCAAACTATTAATGCTTAAGCAATTATAGTAGATGAGAAAAGTAGACTGTATAATCTATTCAAAATGAATATCTTTAGCTATACAAATATTTCATAATAACTTGTCTACACCTGTGAATTTTAATAATGCCATTAACATTACAAGCATCACATTTAACATATTTTGTGCTAACCATAACTGATTGTAATGCAATATTTTAATATGAAATCCCTTTTCATTTTGCTCTTTAATGTATTCATTTATACAATAAAAATTTTGTTTTGAAACTATACCACATATAACAAATTTCGCTGCACAGTGCTAATGTACATCAAAAATGGAATCTTAAAATTTCAGAGACGCAGTTTTAAAATTCATTTTTTCTTTTGAAATATTGATTAAATGACAACAACAATTAATTAAACAAAGAATAACAGCTAGAAACCCTAAACCTGGTATTCATTCAGATTTGAAGAGGTAATACAGGAATTTGTAACTTTTACTAAATAACTGCATTAATTATAAAATGTAATATCGCAGTTAAATTCCTTAAAGCATTTCTTTCACTTACACTACTTCACTGCTTTTAAAATAATACACAAATCTAGTCTATCTAGTCCAGATGACTAAAAAATTATAGACTAGATTTCTATATGTGGCTCATAATGGCATGAAGTTTAGTCACCTCTACTATGTAACATGAAAACACAGTTGAGAAACTACCAAGAAAAATTATCTCAGTTCAGTTAACAAAACGTACATGCCATCATTCTTTTATACATTTAATTATAAAGAAGTGCATAAATTTTTTTGTAAGATATAATTCCAGTTAAAAATCAGAAGGGGGAAAAAAAAAAGCAATTAAAATTATAATCAAAAACAAACCTGATATCAAGAGATTTATCCTTCAAACCAATAGCATTTTCCTTGCATCTCTCAGGTGTAAAATGTACATTTGTATACAGTTCTTGTGAAGGATTAGAGCACCGAGATTCTAAAATAAAAACACATTTAATTTTAAAATCAAGTTTAATTTTCACCAAATAATGATAATTTTTTAAAGAAAACTTTTTAATTTCTTCAGCAGCTATTTTATTTAAAAACCATTTACTGATTATTGACAACTTTTAAGCATATTGGGCAAAAAATCTTACCCGATATGATGACCAAAAACTATTGAAGCAATGGACGGATGCAGTAGACAAGCAGAAATTCGTAATATCTAAAGCAGAAAAGGCATCACTGAAAGCATTAATTTTAAAAAACAGCTAATGACAAGCAAGTTCTTTTAAACTGAATGTTCAATACACTGTCCCCTAAAAGTTATAGTAAAGATAGTGTTTCTTCGTAGCATTCGAAAGAAAGAGAATAGTATGAAATATAGTTAATTATACGGCTATACAGTACAAAGTCTCTAATCCGGACGTCCATAATCCGGAATGATCTATAATCTGGACCTCAAAGCTACAAACTTTACGCACATCCATAAATGTATAATGCGTTTATGCATGCGCATTTTGCGTTTAATGCATAACGGACGGTATAAGCTAGGCTAAAATTATCTAAAGCATTTTAGTTAATGTTGCAGATATTGCACTGTTCCTTAATCTTCTAATTAGATCTGGCTTATTATTTTTTGCAGATTGTTAGAGCAATTTTATGAAAAGTAAGCTTGAACTTTCAGTTATGTCAAAAAGAGTTTCAAATTCTGTAGCTGCCAAAGGATCTACAAAGCAAAAAACATGGATGTCCATCAAACAAAAAGTGGAACTGCTGCAAAAAAATGGATAGTCTCAAAATTATATGCATATCCATCTCAAAATTATGTGAGGAGTATAACATTGGAAAGTCAACTGTATATGACGTAAGCAGAAAGAAAAAGGAACTTTTCGAATATTTTGTAGATTCTGACACCCCACTTGCGATGACTAACAGAAAAAGGGTTCGTTATGCTAAAAGTTACGATCATGACAAAGTGATGAATGTTTAATAAAGTAAACAAATAAATATTAAGTTTTTTTTTTTTTTTTTTTTGGTAAATTGTGATACCCTTTAAATCATAATTGCTCTTTATTTCATAAATTATGGTTTCATATTTTAATTGTATAATTTCTGCATGCCATCTTACCAGATTTAAATTGATGATCTAAAATCTGGAAAAACCCCTAATCCGGAATCGCCGAAGTCCCGACGAGTCTGGATTATGGACTTTGTACTGTAATAAACATTGAGAAAAAATATTCAACTGGAAAATACTATTGTATTATTTTTTTAATATCTGTTTTACTTCAAAATTGTAGAATTCCAGTAATTATCGTGTGCATAAACATTTTGATTTTAGGAAAACTTCAAAAGATATTTAAACTTTGCATTTGAAATTTTGTCCACAATGTCTCAGAGAAATCATCCACTTGATTCATTAAGATGACAGGTAGTTAGTTAGCTACGTGAAAATACATGTAGAAGGTAAACAAAATGGGCCAAGATGGGAACAATTTTGTTACAGCTTCATCAACAGGATGCAGAATTAATTCTTTAGAAAATCTTCAATTTCAAGAAAAGCACTATTATGTTGTCTACTAGCTATAAGCTCTTCTGATCACTTTATGGCCCTCTCAGTCAAAAAGAAAATTACATCTCTGTCTTGTCTTGGTGCCAATTATTTTGCAACTAAAAAAAGATAATTATATACTTCCAATATCAGATGAGTTTCACATGACTGTCTACCAAAATACCTCTTGTGACTCTTCTTTGATTAGCTTAAAGTATTACACATTATTTTTACATATTAAACAATGGAGTTCAATAATGCATATATGTCACTTAAAAAAATGTTCACACTGTGACTCATGTCATGTTATGATAGGATAAGGAAAGTAGAAAGAACACAATACAGTTAATCAGACTTCTTGAAAGTTGCATTTGCAAAGAAGGCAGTAGCCTATTTTGGGCAGGAATTTCTAAGGTGCCAGTACTTTCACTATTTGATAGTGCATCTCTGACATATCAAGATAAAATCTTTACACGTAATTTATTTGTTTAGAATTTACATATTATCTCATCAACCATGAAACTGTCACCAAGCAATGTAATTTAGCTATAGTTAAGGATAAGCATACCAATACATTCATACCTGCACTTTTGTTTAAAGTAACGTCAGTCAATTCTTGATAAGCCACTTTTTGTTTTTATGAACAAGGATTTTCTCGTATTTGGAAAAAGCTATTAAAATTTCGGACTTTTCTTCTACAGAACAGCAGGCAGAGGATATTTTCAAAGTTATGGGATCCTATTCCCCTCCCAAACAAAAATGTGCATTAGTATATTGATGTGGTCATCTGAATATGGCCAACAACTTTGGACTTTGAAAGTATGCCCGCTAATTCTCAGTGTTCAAGATTAATCAGCTTTCATGGTCGATGAGATAATACATATCTGTTTTAATGTAGATAAACCTTCACTGCACAGAGCTGCTATAGTCAACTCGTAACTTGAAGGCAAGAGATATTAGTGATCACCAGATATTGGTTGATCATCAGCTTCAATCTAAATGATTCAGATCTCATTCTTGAGGAATCAATGAAGAAGAAAGAAGATGGCTAATCTCTAGACTATTGTTAAGTAAACTGTAGTAGGAATTACAATATTTATGGGCTTTGCTCCCAAAATGAACAGCATGATAGCTTGATGGACAGAAAGGTATCAAGCTTAGACTGAGGTTAATAGTTGGCATAATCCATATTTATTCATTTTTTTCAGTTATGCTTACAAATTTCTTTTGTTGTCTTTTCATCACTTATAAAATCTCAACAGGACTACCCATTATAAAATATTCAGAAAAACAAAGTGTAGAAACACTGAAAAACACCATAAATTACTGTAAAATTTGTGCTAAATTTTGCTTGCTTTGTGTACATTTATATTTTGCTTGCCTTAAGAATCATAGCCTAAAAACCATTTGTTTCCTCAACTTTTGGACAGCAAACACAAAATTATTTTTAAAAACCCTGCTGCTGAATTACTGCAGATGGAATGTTGCATTGTACAAAAATTATACTATTTGATAAACTTCCACAATTCCAGCATAGTGCTTCCTGAACCTCCAACTGGTCTTTTCTTGGATGAAAAATTTATCATAAATAAATAATGTATACGTGAAAGCTTAATTTGCATTTATCTATTCATTTACAAGTTAGTTCCATTCCTTATATTATTTGTAGATATCAATATATGCTACCAATATGTTCTAACTTAATAAGTAAATGAAGCTAAAGAAAAATGAAGCAACCTAAATCTTGGGAAATTGAATAGAGAATGCAGAGTATCCTGAAAATTACCTTATTGTAGAAAAATGCCTCACACTTTGATATTCACACAATAAAAATAATATACACCATGTCCTGTAGTCCTTATGCAAATTCTATTTTTGGCAGTTGTTAGTCGTAAACATATACTTCCAAATACAAAAATATTTTAAATACAGAGAAAAGTCTTTAATCCGGACTCGTCAGGACTTCGGGGGGGGGGGAGAGCTTTATATTTATTTGTTTATTTTATTAAACATTTCTTTCAATGCGCACATGCATAAAGCATACATTACGCATAGTCGAAATTAGAAAATTGCAACCAGAAAACTATTTGACGTGTATTCGTGTTATTTATAATGACGAGGAATTTGATTTAAATCATATTAAAGACGGAGTACATCGAGATGAAATACTAAATTTGGTACAGAATTATAAGCCGAATAAAATAAAAATATGCGTAAACGTATTATGCACAAGCGTAAACGTATTATGCTCATGCGTAGACGCATATGCGCAGAAAGTTTGTAGCTTTAAGGTCTGGATTAGACTTTTGACTGTAATACACATATTCATATTTTGGCATTTTAAAAAATTCAAAACATCAATTTTTTTTTAATTACAAAAGCCTATATTTTATACCCCCCCCCATTTTTATAGTCATATTTCATAAAAGTTTATACTTGCTATAAAAATAAAACATAAAGAGTTTGACTCCCATATGACAAAAATTTCATTTCAAAATTTAAGATTTTGCTACCTTTTTTTTGGGTACTATTCGGTTTTGAGGGCCGTAAAATATCGCCAAACTATTGTTGATGCCAGTGCTGCCAAAAAAAATTGCGGCAACGCTAATGCAAGAAAGGAAGTATAATAGTAAGTAACTATTTAAGATTGATGTTTTAATTTAGGTGAAAGGTTAATTTCATATAATACTATATTATTATTATAATTTATATAAAAAAGGCTAAACATGACTGAATGGAAGCATAAGTGTAAATAACCATGTCAGATCATTATTATAAATTATATAAAAATTGCTAAACATAACAGAATGGATGTCTGCATCGCTATTTCGCTACCAGTTATCGATAATTTCATCCCGTTGGTTGTTCAAACATAATTTTCTTTTTCTATGAAAATATTCTCGGTAAAGGGCTGAATCGCCCACTTATTTGTTTGACGCGTTTTACAAGGGTGAAAACGATTGGATTTTTGTCAATTTTCTTTTACATTTTAGGTGAAAATAGGTCAATGTGTACATACATAAAGTCAAGGGTGTGCGCAGTGCGATTTTTTTGCAATTCTGGAATTTGTTTTTAAGTGAAAATAGGTCGATGTATACATGGATACCGAGTATGTACAATTCTTAAAAACGCGTCAAGCAGTGGGTGATTCTGCTCTTTACCCAAAATTCTATTGCAGACTTTTCGTCATGGGCAATTCCCAAATTGTTAAATCCATAGGATATCAAAAAAGGATCTAAAAATTAAACTAGTATTTCAATGCTGTCTTAAGAAATATAGAACTATATAAACTTACACAATCTGAAATCAGCGCGTACGCTAGATTTGGCGCTTTTGCACATACATTTTCGCTGCAAATTTTTTACGGTCCTCAAAACGGAATAGCACCCTTTTTTGCTGTCCTTTGAGAGGTTAGTTAAAAATTTGTTAAGTAATTTGATGTTTACCCCTCTTTCTCTTATTAATATTTAGTAATATTCCTTTGTAATTTACTGGCTTATGACATTTATTGTTCTTCCACAAGCAATTAGTAAGTTTTTAAACATTAAAAATGTGTTAACAGTCCCATACAGTACTTTACTTTATAATCACAATCTAACGCCATACAAAATTGAAATTTTTTACTTGTAATATCATGCAAATAAAGTTATAATTCAAGTCAATGCATAATTTTTCTAGAACACTTCATAACTCTGTAATGTGCAAAATTCTGTGAATAAAATCCTCTTTTTAGAAAAATTTTTACATTGTTCAAAATATTTCATGATAGTCTGCATAGTCACTTATTAAATCAATAATTTTTCTAAACTAGTATTTTATTTTCAGTCACATACAAAATCAAATATTTCACTCTTTAGTTTGTAAATGATCTACACACTTCTTTATTTTTAGAATGAATAGACTTTTATTAAATATAGCTAGTTATAAAGACAAGGGAGAAGGCAGGATAAAAATTTAGATTTTGTAATTATTACAATTTAGACGTTTTTAATTTAAAAATGCAATGTCCTAAATCATTTAAAGCTTTTTTTTTTTTTTTTTTTTAACTAAAAGTATATGTCTAAGAACAACAGTTACAAAAATAAAAGTTGCATAGGGATTTTTATGGACGCTATATATATTTCATGAGACAATCCTGATCACAGATTAAATTCCTACTGCAGATAAGATGCAGCAGAAAAAAGGAAATTATGAATTTTAATTAAACAGTTTTCTGTTTCATAAGTCATATTATGACAGTTGTCTGTTTAAGAAGAAGATAAAGAAAAATACTTACTTCTGTTTAAATATTCCTTACTAATGATACTTATACTTCTTTTCATACCTGCTGCTGATAAATTATCTTCTGTTGATGATGATTTACTAATGATACTTATACTACTTTTTACACCTGCTGATAGTGAATCTTCTGATGATAAATTATCTTCTATCGATGATGATGACTTACTAATGATACTTATACTTCTTTTCATACCTGCTGATGAAACTTCTGATGATAAACTATCTATCGACGATGAAGGTTTACTAATGATACTTATGCTTCTTTTTATATCTGCTAATGATGAATCTTCTGATAATAAATCATCTTCTATTGATGATGACGATGAAGAATGTTGTCTATATGCAGAGTGGTTACTGTTTTGTCCATATGGGATGAAACTTGCCATATCTGGAGATGGTACTTGTAAGTAACCACATTCTTCTAAACCATATATTCTATTGCAGAGACCTTTGTATTGCAGTTGTTGAAATGTTGAAAATGTATCATTAGCTTTTCATGAATGACTTTCACTTACATAATTGGCACAGCAATTCTCATTTGCTAACGAATTGCACAATATCACGTCGGATATTCTACGAGCATATACGTCTTGCAATACCTAGGGGGGAGAAAAAATGAGTGACAGTAGGAAATAAAATATCAAAAGTTAAATTTAAAATATTTTTTAATCTATTAAGGAATGTTAAGCTAATGGAATAAAACAATAAATTTAATCCAAAACCAATTGGACCTCATGTCCGTACCATATGGCAACTCTGTAGCTTTGTCTGATTGCATAGTCTTATCCTGGTGATGTATCTTTCAAGAGTCTGCCTTATCGGCTGCGAATGCTAGGTTACGTGCCTACCATGGTTGCAATGGATGATGGGCAATCACGGTTCAATTCCAGAGAAAGAGCCTTAGGAACAGCTACCACATCCATGGAAGACAGAAGGCGCACAAAGTACGGGGAGGTAGTGACAAAAAATAACAATATGGAAATCTTTTGAACGCCATAACTGGAATGAGTACAGTCTAAATCCTTTAATGAGGATGAACTGGGGAGCAAAGTGGCATTTTGCTAAATTTTTTCAGAATTTTCCTTATTTTACAATAATAATTTTTTTAACCCTTTTCAATTAATATTTTTGTATAATTTATAATGTTTTAGAAATGTATTTCCTATCAGCCAATAAATTTCTATTATCCTATTTCGTAATTTTACTCTAAATTCTTCTGATACATAGCATGTTTTGTAAGTAAGGGCCCTTTTGTTATATACATTAATACATCTTGTGTGGGTGGTAACGAGTACTTGGTCATGTTATAGCATTCCTTGGAAACACCTATGCTCGGTTGCAGCTGTGTAGGTAACCTATAGGGTCTGTTCTGCATCTTTAAAATGTTCGAATCACCTGTCCCATGTGAAGTTCAATCAGTGGAGACATTTACAGGCAGATTTTGAAGTTTACAGATTGACTGCCATGAGCGAAGGCAAAGTGCGTAAGCGAGTCAGAAACTTCACAGCTGGTTGCAACAATGTTCCTGACAAGTCCCTCTCCAGTTGCCCATCTGTGACCACAGATTATATGGTGATGAAAATAAATTTGGTTTTTGAAAATTTTCCTTCATTTGGTTTTTTAGTTTCAAACCGCCCTTACTTAAAAAAAAAATTCCTCATAATTCTTGATTTTCAGAAAAATATTACCAGTTAAGTTTCTATGGAAATTTAGCATGCATGCAGTAAGCTATTACAATTCTAAGATTATTTTAAATTGAAATATCACCAGCACAAAATACAGTTTTAACAGAAAATAATATATTGATGATTAAATTTTTTGAACTGGCATTGTTGATTTAAATTTTCTGGGTGTTCTGTTTAAATTACCAAAAAATAATTAAAATCTTGCAACTGTTTAGGAACAAATTTAAACTGAAATCACTAATAATAATTAAAATCCCAATTTAGAAGCATTAGAGAAATGGAAAGAAATACAGCAAATCCTCCTCAGACACAACAGTGAAAGTCACTAGTGTTTCTGAGAACATAAATGCATAATTGTATTGAACATCACAAATAATTACAGTTCCTAAGCTGATATGCCTACTGAAGACAAAAATGAGTGATCATCTTATGTAATTTTCCATGCAGTAAGTTTTTGAAGGCTAACATGTAAGTTAAATATTCATGCAGGAAAGTATTATAATGTTGAAAAAATGCATAATAATAATTAATTAAGCAGATAAAAAATTAAACTCATAAAGACAAAAACAAACTTTACAATTTAAATTTATCAGAAAGGAAAATTAAAGATTCTTTGATAATGGCAGTGCTGATTTAAATACTGCATGATGATTAAACTTAAAATCTTTTTCAAGACAACTAGAAGTAGGAGTAAAAGAAAAAGTAAGCTACGAAAAACTAGCATAAATATTTAATGAATACGTAGCATAATTTCACTAGTTTTAAAGCTATATTTTAAGCAGAAATACTATATTATCAAGAAATTTTATAATAAGGGAATTATGAAACAATCCTCCCACACAACATTAAAGGCATTGCTAATATTTTTTTAAATTGTTGAAAGCTATGTGACGTGACATAATAATTTTAATTAGCATTAAAGAAGTTTAATCCTCCATGCACTGTTTTTTAACATATAATGAGAAAATCCATGTAACAGTATTTTCACCACATGCATGGTATTTATTTTTTGAAGGTATATATTTTTTTTTAATTTATTTTTTGAATGTTAAAAAAATAGGATCTCCTAAAATATTTCATATTTCTAAAATGCACTTTATGCATCATTTACTAGTTTTTTAATTCATAAACAATATTTCATTATCTGCTCAAAAAGAATATTCGCTTCATAATATCAAATTTCTAAATCATTTAAGTTAATGATATAAAAATATTTCATTAAATGTTAACTTATAAACAATCTATAATTCAAATATTTTTCCTTATTAATTCTTCTCTGTTTAGCACTAGTGAAAATCGTGAAGTTTTGAGTCATTACAAACTAAAAATTTCTTTTGTAGTCATTCCCCCCCCCCAACAGACACATTATTTTTGAAATTTATAAGAGATGTATGAAATACTTCAGCAAAATAAACAGCAAAAAATTTCTAAAACAGTCTAAATTACTGATAAATTTAAAAAAAAATAGTGGAACTCCGGATTGATATGTGTACATTATTTCAATTTTACGCAGTTAGTCTCAAAAATTTTAAATAAAACTATCTTCAACAATTAATTATAGAAAAATAATTCATATATTTACCATGTCTTCGGGATTCCAAAAGGCAGAAGCAGATCGTGAATGCAACTGCAAATATTAAAAATTGTTATTAAATTATACATAATGATGTTAAATTCTTATTTAAATATGACAAATTCTTTAAAACTTTATAATTAATACAAATGTTACTTTACTCAATATTTTTTAAATTGCTAACACAAAAGTAATTCTTTCACAGACTGAGACTCATTCATGAACATTAATAATATGTTCAAAATATAATTAATCTGTTCATTTTTGAACAAATGAACAAATTAATTATATTTTGAACATATTATTAAGTTTGTATCCCCATACCAATGAAAAATTGCCAACTAATCACTAATTTTAAGGAATTGGTGAGAAACGATTGTCCGCTTATCAATACAATTCATAAGCACTGTTTTGTTCACAAATGATAGTAAAAAGAGCATTTTATAAAAAAAATATGAGTAAAAATAATTTTTAAAAAAACTGTGGCCAAAAAGCGCAGATCAGTGAATGATGTGTATATTAATTATGTAAACTATCATGGATACCTATGTATTGTCCCATCAACTGTGAAACTGTTATCAAGTAGTAATGTGACTTAGCATCAGTGTTGGATAAGCAGACATAGTCACAGACGTAATATTTTTTGTTCCCAATGATTTTCAATCAGCCACCTTTTGCTTTATGAACAAGGATATAAATTAGCTGTTATTACTGTATATTTTGTCTTGCATTTTGAAATGTGATTAAAATTTGGGACTTAACCGCAAGCAGTAGATTATTTTCAAGGTTTTGGCATTCTACCATATTCAATCATTATACCAAAGGAAAGAGATAATTAATAGATATGTTGTAAATCAGCTGAATATAGCAGACGAAACAATTAATAGATTGGGACGATCACATGCAGGCAGTCTGTACTCATCAAATTCTAACCAGAGCTTCTGGTCAGATCGAAAGATCTAACAAAATAGTACAAATCGATGAAAGCCTTCTTACGAAGTTCAAAAACCAAGTGAGTCAAAAATTGACTGTATATTATAAAGAAATGTCAGACCATAGTTCTGCAGGAACAGTCAGCATAACTTTAGGCCAATTTTCATAGTTCAGTGGTAGCCAACACTCACAGTCAATGGTAAACACCCCTCATATATTCATATATGTGTATGATATGCACTGTGGTTTGTTGTGGTGTCACATTTAGATTCAAAAACACAGTAATTACCAATAGTTAAAACGTGGGCGCTGATAATCAGAAAATACTGTTATAACTTATTCAAGGATAAAACTTCTTTTTATGTAATTGCACAGTAAATAATAATAGCTAATGCAAGTTCTGTAGGTCCTTTCTGCAAAATTTTTTCAACACCTGCTTTTCAGAAAGAAATTCCTATTTTTAAAGCACTGAAATAAGGAAACCAAGATAAAGAGAACCCAGTAAGTGTAAAAACTATGGCGAATAGTGCTAAAAATTTAAAGCTAGAAATCTCAGGACTGCTCTTTTTGTGGAAGTAACAATCATTTATCTTGGGTTGCCCTCACTTTCTTTTATTCCTGTTTACAAGTTGCACATTGTAGTATAGCAAAAATCAGACAACGTCTAGCAGGTGGCTTTTACAAATATTTGTTTCAGCCTGAAATTAAACACGACAGCCAAAATCCATTCAGTGCAATTTTAAACTTGTTTAAAGACTCTTTTCCAGTAAGATAATGTCTCTGACAGCTTTCTTAATTCCAGTTTTACTTCTGTGGGAAGGTGAGGCCTTTCTCAGAGCAATACAACTCTAATATAAAAAATCAGGTATTGCTATATCTAAGTGTACAAACATTTTTAACTCTTACTTTAGTAACATAATTAACCAGAAATTGATTTCCATTATTAATTATTAATTTTGATTTATCAATGCTTAATATCATATTTTTTCTGCTAACTTTATATGTACTGTATGTTGAATCAGCTAATTTTTACTTGCATATGCTATATATTATTATCTTTTCTTACCAACTTCTATTTATATGTATTAAATATTATTTAACACATTGAATATTGTTTAACATTATTTGCATGAGTTTAATATGCTTTTCCTAATAGCTTTAAATTCACATGCACTAAATGTTATGCTAACTTTAAGCTTAATATCATGCTTAAAACCACTAGCAAGTAAAAAAAAAACACTTATGCCAACAGGTTCTCTGCAGTATTACTGCCAGGCCTTTTGTGGTAGCACAATTTATATTTCTTTTAGACTCAGTTTATCACAAAAATACACAAACAATGGCATTTTTTTGTTAAAGAAAATTGTTATTAGTTTTGAAAAGAGCTTTAGACATTACATTTACTCTGAAAGTACATCCCGATTATTTACACCCTAGCGTTTATTACAATAAAAAGTTTTTTTAACACGTTTTTATAAATAATATCTGCAATATAAGAAAATAATTAGTAAAATGAATATAATATGTATGGAAATATAATTAATCCACAAAAAAGCAGATAAAAATAAGGAATGTGTCTTATAGACAATTATATAATTAGAAATAGATACAGACAATCGTGTGGCAACACTACTGAGAATATTCAATGATTGAGTTTAAAATCCTTTGTTGTTAAGTGAATATCACACAACATTCCATAAGTTTAGTTGTGGTTGCAGGTCATTTGAAGGAAAATGTCTGACAAATGATTAACTACAATGCAAATTTTAAAACTGCAATGCAGCCTGGAATAGTATTTTAAGCTGCAGTTATCCAGTTTTCTGAGTGAAAAAGGAACTGAGCTGCAGCACATCATTTCAACATGCAACGGTGGAAAAAGCAGAAGAATGAACTTTAAGTGGCAAAGGAAATGTGTTTCATGGAAAAGCAGCTAAGTATCTACATTGGAAAATAATAATTTATTGCATGTTAATGAGAAAAGAAGTACTGGTTATGTTGTAACTGTGGATATTATGCCCTTCTAAGCTCATAAAGAAGATAATTGGATAAAGATGAGCCATGTTTTTTAAGCAAGTGCAAGATGGTGTGTATATTTTATAATAGGAATGGTTCATCACTAAGTCATAGAATGTCTTTTGGCAAACCCTGATGACAAAATTTTGAAATTTCAGGCATGGTATTGACAAGCTACAAACTAATGGGTACACGTTTTCTGAAATCAGTAATATACTCATTTACAGTTATGGCTTTCTAATGCAGTTGCACCAATAGGCTAAGAATAAGAATCAAAACTACAGGTAGTGAGAAGCAGCAATGTACAGTTATGCTCGCTGCTCTGCCAGATGGAGGAAGACTCCAATTCCAAGTTGTGTTAAAGCGAAAGGCTGTACCCAAAAACATATATTGTTCGCTCAGGAAAAAGGCTACAAGAGGAATGGTTCATCACTAAGTTTAGTGGCTAGAAACATTTTGAAATAGAAGACCTCGTGGCTTGCTGAAACCTAACAGCTCATTTTGGACAAAAATCCTAAGAGTTTGGGACAGCTTCTGATGTCACATGAATCCTTAAGAGAAAGGAAAATTAAACAAGTTAAAAACTAACATAGTTGTGCCCGTACTTCAGCCCCTTAGTGTTGCTGTTAATTACTCCTTCAAAAGTTCATACGAAAGATTTTATGATGATTAGATGAGTGCACGAAACTATGACCTTACACCAAAAGAAAAAAATCAAATGTCCAAGTGTACAGCATATCTCTGAATGGATTCTGGCAGTCTGAGATAGCATCAAACTTAAAACAATAATAGAAAGGTTAATGAAGAATGGACTATCCAATGCTCTAGACCAGCTATTCTCAACCGGTGGTATGAGTACCACTGGTGGTACACAAGGAGAAAATAGGTGTTACGCAAAGAAACAAAGTACTTTTAACAATTAAGTTCAAAAATTAATTACCCCAACATCCTTTTTAAGTTTGTTCTATAGCACTCGTAAAATTATTCAAGGTCAATAGCCACTCATAAACTAGAAAAAAAATCTGATGTGTACACCACATGACTTCCTTGTACAGAATATTAAATTATACGCATTTTTTTTTTTTAAATTTCATTTAAATTGATTGGATTGAATTAAATCTACTTCATCGACAGCGCATAAACCACAATACTATAAATGCACTCTTTAAAATTCACTATATTTGTTTACAATAACAACACTCTGAACGCACAAAATTTGTATCATTTGAAGAATTATCATTGCCACATGTTCTATTCAAATACTACAATAAAGCTAAAACAATTTATGAAAGAAATTAAGCAAACAAACAAAACAGAAAAGAAACAGTTTTTCACAGACGATATAGTATTTCTCATTCAATTAATTCAGCTCTCACTTCGTGTCAAGGCAAAAATACATAAAAACTCAAAATATCGGCATTAAAAATTACGAAGTAAATCTTAAACACTTATTTCCTCGAAAAAATTCAGAAAGGATTAAGCATGATTTAATTCGCGATTATAAACGAAGGCGTTATTTTTGTGTTGCGAAGCTTAGTCTCTCTAGATTGGCAACTAATCTACAATTCTGCTGTTTCAAATGTAAAAAAATATGTCCGCCATGTTATTTAAAACTTAACCGCACTTAAACAGCTTTTAAATTGTTGATAATTGTACAAATATTGCTTCCTGAATTACCAAAGGCATAAAAACCTTAACTGGAAGATAAAAACAACATTTTTCAATCATTTCAATTCAATTATTTTTAAAAGCAAAAAATGTACAATTTACAAACATATAAGAGTAAAGATACTGAGATTACTGAGCCGGGTAACAGAGTGGATATATATATATATATATTTATATACGTTTGGTGCGGCCGGTTGCAACCAAAATACGAGGTGCACATCTACATGTTATAGCAGTCCTATATACAAAATTTCAACGTTCTGAGGCTACTCGTTTTTGAGTTATGCGAGATACGTACGTACATACGTTCGAACAGACGCCACGAAAAATTCTTTTCAGAATTCATTTTAAAGCAGTTGTAAAATTTTTTTGGAGGAAAGGTGTCTTATTCTGTCCTTACGCACAGATATCATGCAAAAACATCGTTAAATTGCATTCAATAGCGGTCAAAATGGATATTTTCGTTGAAATATGTTGCCTGAAACTTTTCGCGATTACAATACTTCCTTTTTCTTCGTACAAGGAAGTAAAAATCAGTTATTATTTTCACAAAAATTCTTTTAGTTCGGTTACATTTATGCGATTATGACAAAGCCTCGAAGGCTATCTGCCCAAGAGGAATGGTGCCTTCATGGAGGACTTTCTAAGGAAAATTTACTCCTATACTCATTACACATGCAAAAACCACGAAAATGCCCATTGTAGCCAGCCCACTCGCAGGATTCGAATCTTAAATCGAACTACCAGTGTCTTTACTGCTCGCCCAATGGTGGGCAATATTCTTTTAAACATAATAAAACTTTGTCACAAATGATGGTTTTAAAAGGAGTAATAGAAGTGGATGTTCTATTAATAGGAAATAAATATAAGTTTCTATAAAAAGATAATAGTATCTCATTAACTCTTTTAGAGTTAATAAATTTATTAGCATATCCGCATTTTATTCATGCTCACATTGCTCTATTTTCAATTAGAATCATTTTTTTTTTATGTATCTTTGCAGTCTCTAACAGCAGGTATTTTGTCTTCTTGTTGCTTTGTATTTCTTACTTTCCTACCTGATTTGAGAATATCGCCATCTGTTTTTGAAGAACTCATAATATATTGTGCATTTAAACATTTATAAGCAAATAATAAAACAAACTTAGATTTTCAAAATGGAAAAATAGCTAGGACTGACAAAGCGGAAAAGTGATGATTCACAGGTGATGGATCCAGGACAATCTACTAGCAATAAGAATAGTGAAAAGAAAACAAAAATTGTTTATAGAAAATATAACGGAAATTATTTATCATTTGGGTCTACTTGGAATGGCGACGAAATGGACACTCAACCTAAATGTGTTATTTGCAGTTAACTGTTTTTCCTTCAAAGCAAGAAACTGTCGTTGGTGTAAGACATCTTGAATCTAAACATTCCAATTTAAAGGATAAATATGAAGAATATTTTAAGGGGGAAATAATCGGAATTCAAAAATAATATTACTTCAAGTAAAAAAATGTTGGAAGCTAGCTACCTAGAAAGTCTAAGAATTCCCAAAACTGGGCAGGCTCACACTATTGAAGAAAACCTTATATTACCAGCAGCTAAAGATATCGTTTTAACATTATTCAATGAAAAAGGCAGCTAATGAACTCAATAAGTTATCAAGTGATACAATAAGTCGATGAATGCACGAAATGGCAGATTCCATAAAAGAGACACTTATTCAAAAAATAAAATACATAAAAAGTGAGTATTTGTCATTGTTATTGGATGAAAGTATTGATAACCAACTTTGTTCAAATATTAGTTTGCATATGTTTCGAAGAAGACAAATGAATTGCTAATGAGTATTTATTTTGTGATAGAGCAACAGAAAATAAAATTTTCAAAGTAATTGACAATTTTATGTCAGAATGATATTCCATGGAATAAGTGCATTGGCATATGCAGTGATGGAGCTCGATCTTTAATAGAAAAATATTCTGGTGTTATTTCTTAAATAAAGAAAATCACACCTGAAACTAAATTTACTCACTGCCTCATTCATCGTGAAGCATTAGTAGCCAAAACAATACCTGTAAACTTGAAAATCGTTTTGAATTCAGCTGTGAAAATTCTTAATTTCATTAAAAGTTAAGCTTTAAATTCAAGAGTATTTACAATTTTATGCCAAGAGATGGGCAATGAACATGAAACTCTTTTGTCACATTCAGAAGTAAGGTAGGTTATCCAAAAACAAAGTTTTAAATCATCTTTTTAAACTTCGACCAGAAATTCAAATTTTCCTCTGGGCTCGAAAATTTGAATTGCAAAAATGTTTATTTAGTGAATCATGGTCAGCACGTTTAGCAGATATTTCTGGAAAGTTAAATGAATAGAACTTAGGATTACAAGGAGAAAGAGTTAATTTGTTTACAATTATAGATAAAATATCTGGAACGAAAAAAAAAAAACTCGAGCTAATAATCAAAGAATGGGATAGTAATATTTTAAGCTTTCTACTACTTTTAGAAAGTTTTCTAAGAGAAAAAAAAGTGTGAAAATAAAAAAATTAGCATCCAACATTCAAAATCATAGTTTTTAATTGATAAATTATTTCAGCGTGTATTTTTCTAAAGATTATGAAAAAGAAATTGGATTAGAAATCCATTTTGTTCAAATTTACCTGAAATTTTATCTCTTGAAGACATTTTAATTAAAGTTGTTACATTTTTATTGCCTTTTTGCACAACCTATTTGTGTGAACAAGGATTTTCTTCCATGTTATATTTCAAAAATAAATACAGATCAAAATTAAAACTGGGTCCTAATTTACGGTTAAAATTAAGTGAAATAAGACCAGCCGTAAAGTAATTGATCTCTCTTAAACAGGACCAAATTTCACACGAAATTTTAAACTAAAGTATTGTAATTTAAATTTTGATAATTAAAATGGTAGCCAATTTTTAATCTAATATTTTTTATGTGTGCATATTTAATGCAAATAGCCAATAGCTTCTGCAAATGCAGAAATTATATTTCTATTGAGAAAAATAACCATTGTAAAATTCAGCGATGGTACTAAAGGTTTTCAGCTTTTGTTCAGATGGTACGCATTAATCAAAAAGGTTGACAACTGCTGCTCTAGGCAGTTCAGAGGATGACATGCGGTGGGATAACGGTACCAGCGGTAGTCATACCGGTAGTGCAGTTATTTTCCTAACAGCACTGATAGTGATTAAGAGGCACTAAATACAGAAATATACTGCTTTTAACTGATAATAAATAACTTTTTGCATTGTGAGATCTCAGAAAAATGAATCCTTTTTAACATTTAGTTATATCTGAAACCCTTTAAAATGTCAGACATGTATTCAGTTTTAAACAAAAAAATCCAGTAAATTCCCACTTGATTTATTTAAATTAAAGTTCACATTTTCTACAGTGTACTTACTGGACACATATTAGCTGTAACATTTTATAGATTTATTTACAAAACTTAATTGTTTTATGTATATACTTCTAAAACTGCTTTTTTTTTTTAAAGCAACTTAAAAAGGTAGATGATTGCATATTTTCTATCAACTAAATGTCAAAATAAATTTGTTTTCAATGTCAACACTTTGTGCATGTCTCAGAAATCTAAATCTGATGGAAAGTTAATCTTACCTGTAAAATGTAATGGATAATCATGTTATCATACTTATATTGCAAAAGAAGATATTACTTACATTTCATTGCATCTTCCGGTGGCTGCATTACACTATCTTCTTCTGTTAAAACCTTAAACAAATGATTTCCATCTTTTGCAGGTATTTTATCAACGCCAACTGCATCTTGCAGAGCTATAAAAAAATTCCAATTTAGTGACAATATTTTTTTAATTTTAATTTTTCAGAAGTCAATTTTGAATAAACAAAAAAATTTCACTAATTTTTATTATAATAAACGTGTATAGCTAACACATTTATTATGATAATTGCTCAGTTTTGATGTTTTGCTAATGTTACGAAAGCCTGTGACCAGTTACTGTTTTCCCTACCCTTGCTAATTTTTATTTATATGTACTATCATATTTAATACAATAAATTTTATGTACATATGTTTAATGTACTTTTCCTCTTTACTTAATTCATTTATATGAAATAGCATGTTTAACAAGCTAAATCTGGCCTGTAGACAATACGTTTTGTTTCTGCTGCCTTCAAGCTTAGTGTCATGTTTTTTCTGCTTAACAATGACTTTTGCTTAACTATATGTCTTTACTTTTTGGTTAGCTGGGCGCAAATCCTGCCAACTGCTTTAGGAATTTGCACAAGTCACCAGAACAAAACAAAGATAAAAATATTCATCAATACACAAAAAAAGTATTTATTTGCATGAATATACAAAGAAGAAATTTTTATATTTATTTGATTCTTCCAAACTATTTCAAACTTTCTCTGAGAATTTCCTCAAATTGATCCTTTACTCCTCTTCTTCACATAAATTCAGTGAGGTATGACTCCATGTGCTGACGCACAGTGCCCTGATGCTGATGTTTTTTATTTCTTCATTTGGCACAGCCCCAAAGGCGTTCCATTTTTTGAATATTTACATCAGTGTCAGGGTCAACAAAATTATATTTGTGGTTGACTCTGAAATGCTGCAGATCTGCTTCTTCAATTTTAAAAGTGTAGTAACCCTCCTAAGAATTTAAATAAACAATAGATCTTTCTTAGATATGTTTTTTTTTTATGTCTTAGAGTACTGGTAGACAGTGGTTTGGAACATTAACAAGGAAGCGTTCATGAGTGTGGCAGCAAATATACACTCTTCCAGAAGAATTTGATCAGCACTGTTCTTTCATTTGGTAAACAAACTTATATTGATTTCGATGATCATTTCAGGACCGATTCTTTTGGCTCGCATTTCACTGGCATCTCTACACAAACTTCTTGCAAGTAGTTGTTCCAATCTACAATCGCCAAATGATTCATTTTCAGTTTTTTTTTACACCATTTGATTGATGTCATTTCTTCACTCCAAGTGTAAATTAATCATAAAGATGTTAAAAAACTTAATCTGGGCATTTCAAACCACATGTCTTTATGAATGCTCTTCTTGTTGCAGCAGGTAGAAACATTGCGACACCATCTAACTCCCTCAGAAAAGTAGTGATTACATGTGGAATTTGTTTCCAATATTCCTCCTTTTTGGAAAAAAGAGACTGTCTCCCTCTTCACAGTAAGCCTCAAATTTTTAGCATTTTTAAATACCAAATTTGTGTAATAGATGTTGCTTGTGTTAAACTAATACTGGAAATGATGGTGAATGATTCTCGTCAGGTTTGTACGCAAGTTGGTGCAGGTCTAAATTATTTGGTGACTTTCCACTTTGTATGATTTTTTTTAACTGCAATTTATAAACTCATTCTAAGCAATCTATCTCCATTATATTGTGTCTACATTTTTCTACTCTCACTTAAATTTATTAATTTTATCTATTTGTCGAATCAGCAGACTGATCAAGGCCTCTAAAGACAGCTCTTCTATTATATTGAAGGCATGAATATAATTTATAAATTGTTTTAATATCTTATTGCTTTCATCATCATATTTTGAAAAAGTTTCACAGATTTGCTTAATTTTATTCGTTATCATGTGTATGTGAAAATCTCTAAACTCTTATATTACAGCCAAGGCTTAATTTCTAAAATTAGAAAAACTAGATATATAGAATGCCATCAATAATGGGAACAAAAGCTAATGAATGAAATATTGGATAAAACAATAAATATACAATTAAATAAAATATAAAGGGATAAAAATATTGATAAAAAATAAGCAAATAAATAATATATTATAAAAATTAAATTAAAGTTGAAACAATTAAACAAATATACGGTTATAAAGTTCTTAATAACAGTACATGATATAGAGGAGAGGCTTTCTAACCCCTTCCAAATAACCAAATGCTCACAAATGCTCACTTCAGTTAGAGTAGATTTAAGGGTCCCCCTTTGGATTATCACCAAGTTAGTGTATAAAGTTATAATTCAAGTCAATGCATAATTTTTCTAGAACCCTTCATAACTCTGTAATGTGCAAAATTCTGTGAATAAAATCCTCTTTTTAGAAAAATTTTTACATTGTTCAAAATATTTCATGATAGTCTGCATAGTCACTTATTAAATCAATAATTTTTCTAAACTAGTATTTTATTTTCAGTCACATACAAAATCAAATATTTCACTCTTTAGTTTGTAAATGATCTACACACTTCTTTATTTTTAGAATGAATAGACTTTTATTAAATATAGCTAGTTATAAAGACAAGGGAGAAGGCAGGATAAAAATTTAGATTTTGTAATTATTACAATTTAGACGTTTTTAATTTAAAAATGCAATGTCCTAAATCATTTAAAGCTTTTTTTTTTTTTTTTTTTTTTTTTTTAACTAAAAGTATATGTCTAAGAACAACAGTTACAAAAATAAAAGTTGCATAGGGATTTTTATGGACGCTATATATATTTCATGAGACAATCCTGATCACAGATTAAATTCCTACTGCAGATAAGATGCAGCAGAAAAAAGGAAATTATGAATTTTAATTAAACAGTTTTCTGTTTCATAAGTCATATTATGACAGTTGTCTGTTTAAGAAGAAGATAAAGAAAAATACTTACTTCTGTTTAAATATTCCTTACTAATGATACTTATACTTCTTTTCATACCTGCTGCTGATAAATTATCTTCTGTTGATGATGATTTACTAATGATACTTATACTACTTTTTACACCTGCTGATAGTGAATCTTCTGATGATAAATTATCTTCTATCGATGATGATGACTTACTAATGATACTTATACTTCTTTTCATACCTGCTGATGAAACTTCTGATGATAAACTATCTATCGATGATGAAGGTTTACTAATGATACTTATGCTTCTTTTTATATCTGCTAATGATGAATCTTCTGATAATAAATCATCTTCTATTGATGATGACGATGAAGAATGTTGTCTATATGCAGAGTGGTTACTGTTTTGTCCATATGGGATGAAACTTGCCATATCTGGAGATGGTACTTGTAAGTAACCACATTCTTCTAAACCATATATTCTATTGCAGAGACCTTTGTATTGCAGTTGTTGAAATGTTGAAAATGTATCATTAGCTTTTCATGAATGACTTTCACTTACATAATTGGCACAGCAATTCTCATTTGCTAACGAATTGCACAATATCACGTCGGATATTCTACGAGCATATACGTCTTGCAATACCTAGGGGGGAGAAAAAATGAGTGACAGTAGGAAATAAAATATCAAAAGTTAAATTTAAAATATTTTTTAATCTATTAAGGAATGTTAAGCTAATGGAATAAAACAATAAATTTAATCCAAAACCAATTGGACCTCATGTCCGTACCATATGGCAACTCTGTAGCTTTGTCTGATTGCATAGTCTTATCCTGGTGATGTATCTTTCAAGAGTCTGCCTTATCGGCTGCGAATGCTAGGTTACGTGCCTACCATGGTTGCAATGGATGATGGGCAATCACGGTTCAATTCCAGAGAAAGAGCCTTAGGAACAGCTACCACATCCATGGAAGACAGAAGGCGCACAAAGTACGGGGAGGTAGTGACAAAAAATAACAATATGGAAATCTTTTGAACGCCATAACTGGAATGAGTACAGTCTAAATCCTTTAATGAGGATGAACTGGGGAGCAAAGTGGCATTTTGCTAAATTTTTTCAGAATTTTCCTTATTTTACAATAATAATTTTTTTAACCCTTTTCAATTAATATTTTTGTATAATTTATAATGTTTTAGAAATGTATTTCCTATCAGCCAATAAATTTCTATTATCCTATTTCGTAATTTTACTCTAAATTCTTCTGATACATAGCATGTTTTGTAAGTAAGGGCCCTTTTGTTATATACATTAATACATCTTGTGTGGGTGGTAACGAGTACTTGGTCATGTTATAGCATTCCTTGGAAACACCTATGCTCGGTTGCAGCTGTGTAGGTAACCTATAGGGTCTGTTCTGCATCTTTAAAATGTTCGAATCACCTGTCCCATGTGAAGTTCAATCAGTGGAGACATTTACAGGCAGATTTTGAAGTTTACAGATTGACTGCCATGAGCGAAGGCAAAGTGCGTAAGCGAGTCAGAAACTTCACAGCTGGTTGCAACAATGTTCCTGACAAGTCCCTCTCCAGTTGCCCATCTGTGACCACAGATTATATGGTGATGAAAATAAATTTGGTTTTTGAAAATTTTCCTTCATTTGGTTTTTTAGTTTCAAACCGCCCTTACTTAAAAAAAAAATTCCTCATAATTCTTGATTTTCAGAAAAATATTACCAGTTAAGTTTCTATGGAAATTTAGCATGCATGCAGTAAGCTATTACAATTCTAAGATTATTTTAAATTGAAATATCACCAGCACAAAATACAGTTTTAACAGAAAATAATATATTGATGATTAAATTTTTTGAACTGGCATTGTTGATTTAAATTTTCTGGGTGTTCTGTTTAAATTACCAAAAAATAATTAAAATCTTGCAACTGTTTAGGAACAAATTTAAACTGAAATCACTAATAATAATTAAAATCCCAATTTAGAAGCATTAGAGAAATGGAAAGAAATACAGCAAATCCTCCTCAGACACAACAGTGAAAGTCACTAGTGTTTCTGAGAACATAAATGCATAATTGTATTGAACATCACAAATAATTACAGTTCCTAAGCTGATATGCCTACTGAAGACAAAAATGAGTGATCATCTTATGTAATTTTCCATGCAGTAAGTTTTTGAAGGCTAACATGTAAGTTAAATATTCATGCAGGAAAGTATTATAATGTTGAAAAAATGCATAATAATAATTAATTAAGCAGATAAAAAATTAAACTCATAAAGACAAAAACAAACTTTACAATTTAAATTTATCAGAAAGGAAAATTAAAGATTCTTTGATAATGGCAGTGCTGATTTAAATACTGCATGATGATTAAACTTAAAATCTTTTTCAAGACAACTAGAAGTAGGAGTAAAAGAAAAAGTAAGCTACGAAAAACTAGCATAAATATTTAATGAATACGTAGCATAATTTCACTAGTTTTAAAGCTATATTTTAAGCAGAAATACTATATTATCAAGAAATTTTATAATAAGGGAATTATGAAACAATCCTCCCACACAACATTAAAGGCATTGCTAATATTTTTTTAAATTGTTGAAAGCTATGTGACGTGACATAATAATTTTAATTAGCATTAAAGAAGTTTAATCCTCCATGCACTGTTTTTTAACATATAATGAGAAAATCCATGTAACAGTATTTTCACCACATGCATGGTATTTATTTTTTGAAGGTATATATTTTTTTTTAATTTATTTTTTGAATGTTAAAAAAATAGGATCTCCTAAAATATTTCATATTTCTAAAATGCACTTTATGCATCATTTACTAGTTTTTTAATTCATAAACAATATTTCATTATCTGCTCAAAAAGAATATTCGCTTCATAATATCAAATTTCTAAATCATTTAAGTTAATGATATAAAAATATTTCATTAAATGTTAACTTATAAACAATCTATAATTCAAATATTTTTCCTTATTAATTCTTCTCTGTTTAGCACTAGTGAAAATCGTGAAGTTTTGAGTCATTACAAACTAAAAATTTCTTTTGTAGTCATTCCCCCCCCCCAACAGACACATTATTTTTGAAATTTATAAGAGATGTATGAAATACTTCAGCAAAATAAACAGCAAAAAATTTCTAAAACAGTCTAAATTACTGATAAATTTAAAAAAAAATAGTGGAACTCCGGATTGATATGTGTACATTATTTCAATTTTACGCAGTTAGTCTCAAAAATTTTAAATAAAACTATCTTCAACAATTAATTATAGAAAAATAATTCATATATTTACCATGTCTTCGGGATTCCAAAAGGCAGAAGCAGATCGTGAATGCAACTGCAAATATTAAAAATTGTTATTAAATTATACATAATGATGTTAAATTCTTATTTAAATATGACAAATTCTTTAAAACTTTATAATTAATACAAATGTTACTTTACTCAATATTTTTTAAATTGCTAACACAAAAGTAATTCTTTCACAGACTGAGACTCATTCATGAACATTAATAATATGTTCAAAATATAATTAATCTGTTCATTTTTGAACAAATGAACAAATTAATTATATTTTGAACATATTATTAAGTTTGTATCCCCATACCAATGAAAAATTGCCAACTAATCACTAATTTTAAGGAATTGGTGAGAAACGATTGTCCGCTTATCAATACAATTCATAAGCACTGTTTTGTTCACAAATGATAGTAAAAAGAGCATTTTATAAAAAAAATATGAGTAAAAATAATTTTTAAAAAAACTGTGGCCAAAAAGCGCAGATCAGTGAATGATGTGTATATTAATTATGTAAACTATCATGGATACCTATGTATTGTCCCATCAACTGTGAAACTGTTATCAAGTAGTAATGTGACTTAGCATCAGTGTTGGATAAGCAGACATAGTCACAGACGTAATATTTTTTGTTCCCAATGATTTTCAATCAGCCACCTTTTGCTTTATGAACAAGGATATAAATTAGCTGTTATTACTGTATATTTTGTCTTGCATTTTGAAATGTGATTAAAATTTGGGACTTAACCGCAAGCAGTAGATTATTTTCAAGGTTTTGGCATTCTACCATATTCAATCATTATACCAAAGGAAAGAGATAATTAATAGATATGTTGTAAATCAGCTGAATATAGCAGACGAAACAATTAATAGATTGGGACGATCACATGCAGGCAGTCTGTACTCATCAAATTCTAACCAGAGCTTCTGGTCAGATCGAAAGATCTAACAAAATAGTACAAATCGATGAAAGCCTTCTTACGAAATTCAAAAACCAAGTGAGTCAAAAATTGACTGTATATTATAAAGAAATGTCAGACCATAGTTCTGCAGGAACAGTCAGCATAACTTTAGGCCAATTTTCATAGTTCAGTGGTAGCCAACACTCACAGTCAATGGTAAACACCCCTCATATATTCATATATGTGTATGATATGCACTGTGGTTTGTTGTGGTGTCACATTTAGATTCAAAAACACAGTAATTACCAATAGTTAAAACGTGGGCGCTGATAATCAGAAAATACTGTTATAACTTATTCAAG
Organism: Stegodyphus dumicola; assembly: GCF_044657685.1. Classification (NCBI taxonomy): domain Eukaryota; kingdom Metazoa; phylum Arthropoda; class Arachnida; order Araneae; family Eresidae; genus Stegodyphus; species Stegodyphus dumicola. The sequence continues at coordinate 107,741,251 of NC_140777.1, forward strand.
GATAAAACTTCTTTTTATGTAATTGCACAGTAAATAATAATAGCTAATGCAAGTTCTGTAGGTCCTTTCTGCAAAATTTTTTCAACACCTGCTTTTCAGAAAGAAATTCCTATTTTTAAAGCACTGAAATAAGGAAACCAAGATAAAGAGAACCCAGTAAGTGTAAAAACTATGGCGAATAGTGCTAAAAATTTAAAGCTAGAAATCTCAGGACTGCTCTTTTTGTGGAAGTAACAATCATTTATCTTGGGTTGCCCTCACTTTCTTTTATTCCTGTTTACAAGTTGCACACTGTAGTATAGCAAAAATCAGACAACGTCTAGCAGGTGGCTTTTACAAATATTTGTTTCAGCCTGAAATTAAACACGACAGCCAAAATCCATTCAGTGCAATTTTAAACTTGTTTAAAGACTCTTTTCCAGTAAGATAATGTCTCTGACAGCTTTCTTAATTCCAGTTTTACTTCTGTGGGAAGGTGAGGCCTTTCTCAGAGCAATACAACTCTAATATAAAAAATCAGGTATTGCTATATCTAAGTGTACAAACATTTTTAACTCTTACTTTAGTAACATAATTAACCAGAAATTGATTTCCATTATTAATTATTAATTTTGATTTATCAATGCTTAATATCATATTTTTTCTGCTAACTTTATATGTACTGTATGTTGAATCAGCTAATTTTTACTTGCATATGCTATATATTATTATCTTTTCTTACCAACTTCTATTTATATGTATTAAATATTATTTAACACATTGAATATTGTTTAACATTATTTGCATGAGTTTAATATGCTTTTCCTAATAGCTTTAAATTCACATGCACTAAATGTTATGCTAACTTTAAGCTTAATATCATGCTTAAAACCACTAGCAAGTAAAAAAAAAACACTTATGCCAACAGGTTCTCTGCAGTATTACTGCCAGGCCTTTTGTGGTAGCACAATTTATATTTCTTTTAGACTCAGTTTATCACAAAAATACACAAACAATGGCATTTTTTTGTTAAAGAAAATTGTTATTAGTTTTGAAAAGAGCTTTAGACATTACATTTACTCTGAAAGTACATCCCGATTATTTACACCCTAGCGTTTATTACAATAAAAAGTTTTTTTAACACGTTTTTATAAATAATATCTGCAATATAAGAAAATAATTAGTAAAATGAATATAATATGTATGGAAATATAATTAATCCACAAAAAAGCAGATAAAAATAAGGAATGTGTCTTATAGACAATTATATAATTAGAAATAGATACAGACAATCGTGTGGCAACACTACTGAGAATATTCAATGATTGAGTTTAAAATCCTTTGTTGTTAAGTGAATATCACACAACATTCCACAAGTTTAGTTGTGGTTGCAGGTCATTTGAAGGAAAATGTCTGACAAATGATTAACTACAATGCAAATTTTAAAACTGCAATGCAGCCTGGAATAGTATTTTAAGCTGCAGTTATCCAGTTTTCTGAGTGAAAAAGGAACTGAGCTGCAGCACATCATTTCAACATGCAACGGTGGAAAAAGCAGAAGAATGAACTTTAAGTGGCAAAGGAAATGTGTTTCATGGAAAAGCAGCTAAGTATCTACATTGGAAAATAATAATTTATTGCATGTTAATGAGAAAAGAAGTACTGGTTATGTTGTAACTGTGGATATTATGCCCTTCTAAGCTCATAAAGAAGATAATTGGATAAAGATGAGCCATGTTTTTTAAGCAAGTGCAAGATGGTGTGTATATTTTATAATAGGAATGGTTCATCACTAAGTCATAGAATGTCTTTTGGCAAACCCTGATGACAAAATTTTGAAATTTCAGGCATGGTATTGACAAGCTACAAACTAATGGGTACACGTTTTCTGAAATCAGTAATATACTCATTTACAGTTATGGCTTTCTAATGCAGTTGCACCAATAGGCTAAGAATAAGAATCAAAACTACAGGTAGTGAGAAGCAGCAATGTACAGTTATGCTCGCTGCTCTGCCAGATGGAGGAAGACTCCAATTCCAAGTTGTGTTAAAGCGAAAGGCTGTACCCAAAAACATATATTGTTGGCTCAGGAAAAAGGCTACAAGAGGAATGGTTCATCACTAAGTTTAGTGGCTAGAAACATTTTGAAATAGAAGACCTCGTGGCTTGCTGAAACCTAACAGCTCATTTTGGACAAAAATCCTAAGAGTTTGGGACAGCTTCTGATGTCACATGAATCCTTAAGAGAAAGGAAAATTAAACAAGTTAAAAACTAACATAGTTGTGCCCGTACTTCAGCCCCTTAGTGTTGCTGTTAATTACTCCTTCAAAAGTTCATACGAAAGATTTTATGATGATTAGATGAGTGCACGAAACTATGACCTTACACCAAAAGAAAAAAATCAAATGTCCAAGTGTACAGCATATCTCTGAATGGATTCTGGCAGTCTGAGATAGCATCAAACTTAAAACAATAATAGAAAGGTTAATGAAGAATGGACTATCCAATGCTCTAGACCAGCTATTCTCAACCGGTGGTATGAGTACCACTGGTGGTACACAAGGAGAAAATAGGTGTTACGCAAAGAAACAAAGTACTTTTAACAATTAAGTTCAAAAATTAATTACCCCAACATCCTTTTTAAGTTTGTTCTATAGCACTCGTAAAATTATTCAAGGTCAATAGCCACTCATAAACTAGAAAAAAAATCTGATGTGTACACCACATGACTTCCTTGTACAGAATATTAAATTATACGCATTTTTTTTTTTTTAAATTTCATTTAAATTGATTGGATTGAATTAAATCTACTTCATCGACAGCGCATAAACCACAATACTATAAATGCACTCTTTAAAATTCACTATATTTGTTTACTATAACAACACTCTGAACGCACAAAATTTGTATCATTTGAAGAATTATCATTGCCACATGTTCTATTCAAATACTACAATAAAGCTAAAACAATTTATGAAAGAAATTAAGCAAACAAACAAAACAGAAAAGAAACAGTTTTTCACAGACGATATAGTATTTCTCATTCAATTAATTCAGCTCTCACTTCGTGTCAAGGCAAAAATACATAAAAACTCAAAATATCGGCATTAAAAATTACGAAGTAAATCTTAAACACTTATTTCCTCGAAAAAATTCAGAAAGGATTAAGCATGATTTAATTCGCGATTATAAACGAAGGCGTTATTTTTGTGTTGCGAAGCTTAGTCTCTCTAGATTGGCAACTAATCTACAATTCTGCTGTTTCAAATGTAAAAAAATATGTCCACCATGTTATTTAAAACTTAACCGCACTTAAACAGCTTTTAAATTGTTGATAATTGTACAAATATTGCTTCCTGAATTACCAAAGGCATAAAAACCTTAACTGGAAGATAAAAACAACATTTTTCAATCATTTCAATTCAATTATTTTTAAAAGCAAAAAATGTACAATTTACAAACATATAAGAGTAAAGATACTGAGATTACTGAGCCGGGTAACAGAGTGGATATATATATATATATATTTATATACGTTTGGTGCGGCCGGTTGCAACCAAAATACGAGGTGCACATCTACATGTTATAGCAGTCCTATATACAAAATTTCAACGTTCTGAGGCTACTCGTTTTTGAGTTATGCGAGATACGTACGTACATACGTTCGAACAGACGCCACGAAAAATTCTTTTCAGAATTCATTTTAAAGCAGTTGTAAAATTTTTTTGGAGGAAAGGTGTCTTATTCTGTCCTTACGCACAGATATCATGCAAAAACATCGTTAAATTGCATTCAATAGCGGTCAAAATGGATATTTTCGTTGAAATATGTTGCCTGAAACTTTTCGCGATTACAATACTTCCTTTTTCTTCGTACAAGGAAGTAAAAATCAGTTATTATTTTCACAAAAATTCTTTTAGTTCGGTTACATTTATGCGATTATGACAAAGCCTCGAAGGCTATCTGCCCAAGAGGAATGGTGCCTTCATGGAGGACTTTCTAAGGAAAATTTACTCCTATACTCATTACACATGCAAAAACCACGAAAATGCCCATTGTAGCCAGCCCACTCGCAGGATTCGAATCTTAAATCAAACTACCAGTGTCTTTACTGCTCGCCCAATGGTGGGCAATATTCTTTTAAACATAATAAAACTTTGTCACAAATGATGGTTTTAAAAGGAGTAATAGAAGTGGATGTTCTATTAATAGGAAATAAATATAAGTTTCTATAAAAAGATAATAGTATCTCATTAACTCTTTTAGAGTTAATAAATTTATTAGCATATCCGCATTTTATTCATGCTCACATTGCTCTATTTTCAATTAGAATCATTTTTTTTTATGTATCTTTGCAGTCTCTAACAGCAGGTATTTTGTCTTCTTGTTGCTTTGTATTTCTTACTTTCCTACCTGATTTGAGAATATCGCCATCTGTTTTTGAAGAACTCATAATATATTGTGCATTTAAACATTTATAAGCAAATAATAAAACAAACTTAGATTTTCAAAATGGAAAAATAGCTAGGACTGACAAAGCGGAAAAGTGATGATTCACAGGTGATGGATCCAGGACAATCTACTAGCAATAAGAATAGTGAAAAGAAAACAAAAATTGTTTATAGAAAATATAACGGAAATTATTTATCATTTGGGTCTACTTGGAATGGCGACGAAATGGACACTCAACCTAAATGTGTTATTTGCAGTTAACTGTTTTTCCTTCAAAGCAAGAAACTGTCGTTGGTGTAAGACATCTTGAATCTAAACATTCCAATTTAAAGGATAAATATGAAGAATATTTTAAGGGGGAAATAATCGGAATTCAAAAATAATATTACTTCAAGTAAAAAAATGTTGGAAGCTAGCTACCTAGAAAGTCTAAGAATTCCCAAAACTGGGCAGGCTCACACTATTGAAGAAAACCTTATATTACCAGCAGCTAAAGATATCGTTTTAACATTATTCAATGAAAAAGGCAGCTAATGAACTCAATAAGTTATCAAGTGATACAATAAGTCGATGAATGCACGAAATGGCAGATTCCATAAAAGAGACACTTATTCAAAAAATAAAATACATAAAAAGTGAGTATTTGTCATTGTTATTGGATGAAAGTATTGATAACCAACTTTGTTCAAATATTAGTTTGCATATGTTTCGAAGAAGACAAATGAATTGCTAATGAGTATTTATTTTGTGATAGAGCAACAGAAAATAAAATTTTCAAAGTAATTGACAATTTTATGTCAGAATGATATTCCATGGAATAAGTGCATTGGCATATGCAGTGATGGAGCTCGATCTTTAATAGAAAAATATTCTGGTGTTATTTCTTAAATAAAGAAAATCACACCTGAAACTAAATTTACTCACTGCCTCATTCATCGTGAAGCATTAGTAGCCAAAACAATACCTGTAAACTTGAAAATCGTTTTGAATTCAGCTGTGAAAATTCTTAATTTCATTAAAAGTTAAGCTTTAAATTCAAGAGTATTTACAATTTTATGCCAAGAGATGGGCAATGAACATGAAACTCTTTTGTCACATTCAGAAGTAAGGTAGGTTATCCAAAAACAAAGTTTTAAATCATCTTTTTAAACTTCGACCAGAAATTCAAATTTTCCTCTGGGCTCGAAAATTTGAATTGCAAAAATGTTTATTTAGTGAATCATGGTCAGCACGTTTAGCAGATATTTCTGGAAAGTTAAATGAATAGAACTTAGGATTACAAGGAGAAAGAGTTAATTTGTTTACAATTATAGATAAAATATCTGGAACGAAAAAAAAAAAACTCGAGCTAATAATCAAAGAATGGGATAGTAATATTTTAAGCTTTCTACTACTTTTAGAAAGTTTTCTAAGAGAAAAAAAAGTGTGAAAATAAAAAAATTAGCATCCAACATTCAAAATCATAGTTTTTAATTGATAAATTATTTCAGCGTGTATTTTTCTAAAGATTATGAAAAAGAAATTGGATTAGAAATCCATTTTGTTCAAATTTACCTGAAATTTTATCTCTTGAAGACATTTTAATTAAAGTTGTTACATTTTTATTGCCTTTTTGCACAACCTATTTGTGTGAACAAGGATTTTCTTCCATGTTATATTTCAAAAATAAATACAGATCAAAATTAAAACTGGGTCCTAATTTACGGTTAAAATTAAGTGAAATAAGACCAGCCGTAAAGTAATTGATCTCTCTTAAACAGGACCAAATTTCACACGAAATTTTAAACTAAAGTATTGTAATTTAAATTTTGATAATTAAAATGGTAGCCAATTTTTAATCTAATATTTTTTATGTGTGCATATTTAATGCAAATAGCCAATAGCTTCTGCAAATGCAGAAATTATATTTCTATTGAGAAAAATAACCATTGTAAAATTCAGCGATGGTACTAAAGGTTTTCAGCTTTTGTTCAGATGGTACGCATTAATCAAAAAGGTTGACAACTGCTGCTCTAGGCAGTTCAGAGGATGACATGCGGTGGGATAACGGTACCAGCGGTAGTCATACCGGTAGTGCAGTTATTTTCCTAACAGCACTGATAGTGATTAAGAGGCACTAAATACAGAAATATACTGCTTTTAACTGATAATAAATAACTTTTTGCATTGTGAGATCTCAGAAAAATGAATCCTTTTTAACATTTAGTTATATCTGAAACCCTTTAAAATGTCAGACATGTATTCAGTTTTAAACAAAAAAATCCAGTAAATTCCCACTTGATTTATTTAAATTAAAGTTCACATTTTCTACAGTGTACTTACTGGACACATATTAGCTGTAACATTTTATAGATTTATTTACAAAACTTAATTGTTTTATGTATATACTTCTAAAACTGCTTTTTTTTTTTTAAAGCAACTTAAAAAGGTAGATGATTGCATATTTTCTATCAACTAAATGTCAAAATAAATTTGTTTTCAATGTCAACACTTTGTGCATGTCTCAGAAATCTAAATCTGATGGAAAGTTAATCTTACCTGTAAAATGTAATGGATAATCATGTTATCATACTTATATTGCAAAAGAAGATATTACTTACATTTCATTGCATCTTCCGGTGGCTGCATTACACTATCTTCTTCTGTTAAAACCTTAAACAAATGATTTCCATCTTTTGCAGGTATTTTATCAACGCCAACTGCATCTTGCAGAGCTATAAAAAAATTCCAATTTAGTGACAATATTTTTTTAATTTTAATTTTTCAGAAGTCAATTTTGAATAAACAAAAAAATTTCACTAATTTTTATTATAATAAACGTGTATAGCTAACACATTTATTATGATAATTGCTCAGTTTTGATGTTTTGCTAATGTTACGAAAGCCTGTGACCAGTTACTGTTTTCCCTACCCTTGCTAATTTTTATTTATATGTACTATCATATTTAATACAATAAATTTTATGTACATATGTTTAATGTACTTTTCCTCTTTACTTAATTCATTTATATGAAATAGCATGTTTAACAAGCTAAATCTGGCCTGTAGACAATACGTTTTGTTTCTGCTGCCTTCAAGCTTAGTGTCATGTTTTTTCTGCTTAACAATGACTTTTGCTTAACTATATGTCTTTACTTTTTGGTTAGCTGGGCGCAAATCCTGCCAACTGCTTTAGGAATTTGCACAAGTCACCAGAACAAAACAAAGATAAAAATATTCATCAATACACAAAAAAAGTATTTATTTGCATGAATATACAAAGAAGAAATTTTTATATTTATTTGATTCTTCCAAACTATTTCAAACTTTCTCTGAGAATTTCCTCAAATTGATCCTTTACTCCTCTTCTTCACATAAATTCAGTGAGGTATGACTCCATGTGCTGACGCACAGTGCCCTGATGCTGATGTTTTTTATTTCTTCATTTGGCACAGCCCCAAAGGCGTTCCATTTTTTGAATATTTACATCAGTGTCAGGGTCAACAAAATTATATTTGTGGTTGACTCTGAAATGCTGCAGATCTGCTTCTTCAATTTTAAAAGTGTAGTAACCCTCCTAAGAATTTAAATAAACAATAGATCTTTCTTAGATATGTTTTTTTTTTATGTCTTAGAGTACTGGTAGACAGTGGTTTGGAACATTAACAAGGAAGCGTTCATGAGTGTGGCAGCAAATATACACTCTTCCAGAAGAATTTGATCAGCACTGTTCTTTCATTTGGTAAACAAACTTATATTGATTTCGATGATCATTTCAGGACCGATTCTTTTGGCTCGCATTTCACTGGCATCTCTACACAAACTTCTTGCAAGTAGTTGTTCCAATCTACAATCGCCAAATGATTCATTTTCAGTTTTTTTTTACACCATTTGATTGATGTCATTTCTTCACTCCAAGTGTAAATTAATCATAAAGATGTTAAAAAACTTAATCTGGGCATTTCAAACCACATGTCTTTATGAATGCTCTTCTTGTTGCAGCAGGTAGAAACATTGCGACACCATCTAACTCCCTCAGAAAAGTAGTGATTACATGTGGAATTTGTTTCCAATATTCCTCCTTTTTGGAAAAAAGAGACTGTCTCCCTCTTCACAGTAAGCCTCAAATTTTTAGCATTTTTAAATACCAAATTTGTGTAATAGATGTTGCTTGTGTTAAACTAATACTGGAAATGATGGTGAATGATTCTCGTCAGGTTTGTACGCAAGTTGGTGCAGGTCTAAATTATTTGGTGACTTTCCACTTTGTATGATTTTTTTTAACTGCAATTTATAAACTCATTCTAAGCAATCTATCTCCATTATATTGTGCCTACATTTTTCTACTCTCACTTAAATTTATTAATTTTATCTATTTGTCGAATCAGCAGACTGATCAAGGCCTCTAAAGACAGCTCTTCTATTATATTGAAGGCATGAATATAATTTATAAATTGTTTTAATATCTTATTGCTTTCATCATCATATTTTGAAAAAGTTTCACAGATTTGCTTAATTTTATTCGTTATCATGTGTATGTGAAAATCTCTAAACTCTTATATTACAGCCAAGGCTTAATTTCTAAAATTAGAAAAACTAGATATATAGAATGCCATCAATAATGGGAACAAAAGCTAATGAATGAAATATTGGATAAAACAATAAATATACAATTAAATAAAATATAAAGGGATAAAAATATTGATAAAAAATAAGCAAATAAATAATTAATATATTATAAAAATTAAATTAAAGTTGAAACAATTAAACAAATATACGGTTATAAAGTTCTTAATAACAGTACATGATATAGAGGAGAGGCTTTCTAACCCCTTCCAAATAACCAAATGCTCACAAATGCTCACTTCAGTTAGAGTAGATTTAAGGGTCCCCCTTTGGATTATCACCAAGTTAGTGTATAAAGTTATAATTCAAGTCAATGCATAATTTTTCTAGAACCCTTCATAACTCTGTAATGTGCAAAATTCTGTGAATAAAATCCTCTTTTTAGAAAAATTTTTACATTGTTCAAAATATTTCATGATAGTCTGCATAGTCACTTATTAAATCAATAATTTTTCTAAACTAGTATTTTATTTTCAGTCACATACAAAATCAAATATTTCACTCTTTAGTTTGTAAATGATCTACACACTTCTTTATTTTTAGAATGAATAGACTTTTATTAAATATAGCTAGTTATAAAGACAAGGGAGAAGGCAGGATAAAAATTTAGATTTTGTAATTATTACAATTTAGACGTTTTTAATTTAAAAATGCAATGTCCTAAATCATTTAAAGCTTTTTTTTTTTTTTTTTTTTTAACTAAAAGTATATGTCTAAGAACAACAGTTACAAAAATAAAAGTTGCATAGGGATTTTTATGGACGCTATATATATTTCATGAGACAATCCTGATCACAGATTAAATTCCTACTGCAGATAAGATGCAGCAGAAAAAAGGAAATTATGAATTTTAATTAAACAGTTTTCTGTTTCATAAGTCATATTATGACAGTTGTCTGTTTAAGAAGAAGATAAAGAAAAATACTTACTTCTGTTTAAATATTCCTTACTAATGATACTTATACTTCTTTTCATACCTGCTGCTGATAAATTATCTTCTGTTGATGATGATTTACTAATGATACTTATACTACTTTTTACACCTGCTGATAGTGAATCTTCTGATGATAAATTATCTTCTATCGATGATGATGACTTACTAATGATACTTATACTTCTTTTCATACCTGCTGATGAAACTTCTGATGATAAACTATCTATCGACGATGAAGGTTTACTAATGATACTTATGCTTCTTTTTATATCTGCTAATGATGAATCTTCTGATAATAAATCATCTTCTATTGATGATGACGATGAAGAATGTTGTCTATATGCAGAGTGGTTACTGTTTTGTCCATATGGGATGAAACTTGCCATATCTGGAGATGGTACTTGTAAGTAACCACATTCTTCTAAACCATATATTCTATTGCAGAGACCTTTGTATTGCAGTTGTTGAAATGTTGAAAATGTATCATTAGCTTTTCATGAATGACTTTCACTTACATAATTGGCACAGCAATTCTCATTTGCTAACGAATTGCACAATATCACGTCGGATATTCTACGAGCATATACGTCTTGCAATACCTAGGGGGGAGAAAAAATGAGTGACAGTAGGAAATAAAATATCAAAAGTTAAATTTAAAATATTTTTTAATCTATTAAGGAATGTTAAGCTAATGGAATAAAACAATAAATTTAATCCAAAACCAATTGGACCTCATGTCCGTACCATATGGCAACTCTGTAGCTTTGTCTGATTGCATAGTCTTATCCTGGTGATGTATCTTTCAAGAGTCTGCCTTATCGGCTGCGAATGCTAGGTTACGTGCCTACCATGGTTGCAATGGATGATGGGCAATCACGGTTCAATTCCAGAGAAAGAGCCTTAGGAACAGCTACCACATCCATGGAAGACAGAAGGCGCACAAAGTACGGGGAGGTAGTGACAAAAAATAACAATATGGAAATCTTTTGAACGCCATAACTGGAATGAGTACAGTCTAAATCCTTTAATGAGGATGAACTGGGGAGCAAAGTGGCATTTTGCTAAATTTTTTCAGAATTTTCCTTATTTTACAATAATAATTTTTTTAACCCTTTTCAATTAATATTTTTGTATAATTTATAATGTTTTAGAAATGTATTTCCTATCAGCCAATAAATTTCTATTATCCTATTTCGTAATTTTACTCTAAATTCTTCTGATACATAGCATGTTTTGTAAGTAAGGGCCCTTTTGTTATATACATTAATACATCTTGTGTGGGTGGTAACGAGTACTTGGTCATGTTATAGCATTCCTTGGAAACACCTATGCTCGGTTGCAGCTGTGTAGGTAACCTATAGGGTCTGTTCTGCATCTTTAAAATGTTCGAATCACCTGTCCCATGTGAAGTTCAATCAGTGGAGACATTTACAGGCAGATTTTGAAGTTTACAGATTGACTGCCATGAGCGAAGGCAAAGTGCGTAAGCGAGTCAGAAACTTCACAGCTGGTTGCAACAATGTTCCTGACAAGTCCCTCTCCAGTTGCCCATCTGTGACCACAGATTATATGGTGATGAAAATAAATTTGGTTTTTGAAAATTTTCCTTCATTTGGTTTTTTAGTTTCAAACCGCCCTTACTTAAAAAAAAAATTCCTCATAATTCTTGATTTTCAGAAAAATATTACCAGTTAAGTTTCTATGGAAATTTAGCATGCATGCAGTAAGCTATTACAATTCTAAGATTATTTTAAATTGAAATATCACCAGCACAAAATACAGTTTTAACAGAAAATAATATATTGATGATTAAATTTTTTGAACTGGCATTGTTGATTTAAATTTTCTGGGTGTTCTGTTTAAATTACCAAAAAATAATTAAAATCTTGCAACTGTTTAGGAACAAATTTAAACTGAAATCACTAATAATAATTAAAATCCCAATTTAGAAGCATTAGAGAAATGGAAAGAAATACAGCAAATCCTCCTCAGACACAACAGTGAAAGTCACTAGTGTTTCTGAGAACATAAATGCATAATTGTATTGAACATCACAAATAATTACAGTTCCTAAGCTGATATGCCTACTGAAGACAAAAATGAGTGATCATCTTATGTAATTTTCCATGCAGTAAGTTTTTGAAGGCTAACATGTAAGTTAAATATTCATGCAGGAAAGTATTATAATGTTGAAAAAATGCATAATAATAATTAATTAAGCAGATAAAAAATTAAACTCATAAAGACAAAAACAAACTTTACAATTTAAATTTATCAGAAAGGAAAATTAAAGATTCTTTGATAATGGCAGTGCTGATTTAAATACTGCATGATGATTAAACTTAAAATCTTTTTCAAGACAACTAGAAGTAGGAGTAAAAGAAAAAGTAAGCTACGAAAAACTAGCATAAATATTTAATGAATACGTAGCATAATTTCACTAGTTTTAAAGCTATATTTTAAGCAGAAATACTATATTATCAAGAAATTTTATAATAAGGGAATTATGAAACAATCCTCCCACACAACATTAAAGGCATTGCTAATATTTTTTTAAATTGTTGAAAGCTATGTGACGTGACATAATAATTTTAATTAGCATTAAAGAAGTTTAATCCTCCATGCACTGTTTTTTAACATATAATGAGAAAATCCATGTAACAGTATTTTCACCACATGCATGGTATTTATTTTTTGAAGGTATATATTTTTTTTTTAATTTATTTTTTGAATGTTAAAAAAATAGGATCTCCTAAAATATTTCATATTTCTAAAATGCACTTTATGCATCATTTACTAGTTTTTTAATTCATAAACAATATTTCATTATCTGCTCAAAAAGAATATTCGCTTCATAATATCAAATTTCTAAATCATTTAAGTTAATGATATAAAAATATTTCATTAAATGTTAACTTATAAACAATCTATAATTCAAATATTTTTCCTTATTAATTCTTCTCTGTTTAGCACTAGTGAAAATCGTGAAGTTTTGAGTCATTACAAACTAAAAATTTCTTTTGTAGTCATTCCCCCCCCCCAACAGACACATTATTTTTGAAATTTATAAGAGATGTATGAAATACTTCAGCAAAATAAACAGCAAAAAATTTCTAAAACAGTCTAAATTACTGATAAATTTAAAAAAAAATAGTGGAACTCCGGATTGATATGTGTACATTATTTCAATTTTACGCAGTTAGTCTCAAAAATTTTAAATAAAACTATCTTCAACAATTAATTATAGAAAAATAATTCATATATTTACCATGTCTTCGGGATTCCAAAAGGCAGAAGCAGATCGTGAATGCAACTGCAAATATTAAAAATTGTTATTAAATTATACATAATGATGTTAAATTCTTATTTAAATATGACAAATTCTTTAAAACTTTATAATTAATACAAATGTTACTTTACTCAATATTTTTTAAATTGCTAACACAAAAGTAATTCTTTCACAGACTGAGACTCATTCATGAACATTAATAATATGTTCAAAATATAATTAATCTGTTCATTTTTGAACAAATGAACAAATTAATTATATTTTGAACATATTATTAAGTTTGTATCCCCATACCAATGAAAAATTGCCAACTAATCACTAATTTTAAGGAATTGGTGAGAAACGATTGTCCGCTTATCAATACAATTCATAAGCACTGTTTTGTTCACAAATGATAGTAAAAAGAGCATTTTATAAAAAAAATATGAGTAAAAATAATTTTTAAAAAAACTGTGGCCAAAAAGCGCAGATCAGTGAATGATGTGTATATTAATTATGTAAACTATCATGGATACCTATGTATTGTCCCATCAACTGTGAAACTGTTATCAAGTAGTAATGTGACTTAGCATCAGTGTTGGATAAGCAGACATAGTCACAGACGTAATATTTTTTGTTCCCAATGATTTTCAATCAGCCACCTTTTGCTTTATGAACAAGGATATAAATTAGCTGTTATTACTGTATATTTTGTCTTGCATTTTGAAATGTGATTAAAATTTGGGACTTAACCGCAAGCAGTAGATTATTTTCAAGGTTTTGGCATTCTACCATATTCAATCATTATACCAAAGGAAAGAGATAATTAATAGATATGTTGTAAATCAGCTGAATATAGCAGACGAAACAATTAATAGATTGGGACGATCACATGCAGGCAGTCTGTACTCATCAAATTCTAACCAGAGCTTCTGGTCAGATCGAAAGATCTAACAAAATAGTACAAATCGATGAAAGCCTTCTTACGAAGTTCAAAAACCAAGTGAGTCAAAAATTGACTGTATATTATAAAGAAATGTCAGACCATAGTTCTGCAGGAACAGTCAGCATAACTTTAGGCCAATTTTCATAGTTCAGTGGTAGCCAACACTCACAGTCAATGGTAAACACCCCTCATATATTCATATATGTGTATGATATGCACTGTGGTTTGTTGTGGTGTCACATTTAGATTCAAAAACACAGTAATTACCAATAGTTAAAACGTGGGCGCTGATAATCAGAAAATACTGTTATAACTTATTCAAGGATAAAACTTCTTTTTATGTAATTGCACAGTAAATAATAATAGCTAATGCAAGTTCTGTAGGTCCTTTCTGCAAAATTTTTTCAACACCTGCTTTTCAGAAAGAAATTCCTATTTTTAAAGCACTGAAATAAGGAAACCAAGATAAAGAGAACCCAGTAAGTGTAAAAACTATGGCGAATAGTGCTAAAAATTTAAAGCTAGAAATCTCAGGACTGCTCTTTTTGTGGAAGTAACAATCATTTATCTTGGGTTGCCCTCACTTTCTTTTATTCCTGTTTACAAGTTGCACATTGTAGTATAGCAAAAATCAGACAACGTCTAGCAGGTGGCTTTTACAAATATTTGTTTCAGCCTGAAATTAAACACGACAGCCAAAATCCATTCAGTGCAATTTTAAACTTGTTTAAAGACTCTTTTCCAGTAAGATAATGTCTCTGACAGCTTTCTTAATTCCAGTTTTACTTCTGTGGGAAGGTGAGGCCTTTCTCAGAGCAATACAACTCTAATATAAAAAATCAGGTATTGCTATATCTAAGTGTACAAACATTTTTAACTCTTACTTTAGTAACATAATTAACCAGAAATTGATTTCCATTATTAATTATTAATTTTGATTTATCAATGCTTAATATCATATTTTTTCTGCTAACTTTATATGTACTGTATGTTGAATCAGCTAATTTTTACTTGCATATGCTATATATTATTATCTTTTCTTACCAACTTCTATTTATATGTATTAAATATTATTTAACACATTGAATATTGTTTAACATTATTTGCATGAGTTTAATATGCTTTTCCTAATAGCTTTAAATTCACATGCACTAAATGTTATGCTAACTTTAAGCTTAATATCATGCTTAAAACCACTAGCAAGTAAAAAAAAAACACTTATGCCAACAGGTTCTCTGCAGTATTACTGCCAGGCCTTTTGTGGTAGCACAATTTATATTTCTTTTAGACTCAGTTTATCACAAAAATACACAAACAATGGCATTTTTTTGTTAAAGAAAATTGTTATTAGTTTTGAAAAGAGCTTTAGACATTACATTTACTCTGAAAGTACATCCCGATTATTTACACCCTAGCGTTTATTACAATAAAAAGTTTTTTTAACACGTTTTTATAAATAATATCTGCAATATAAGAAAATAATTAGTAAAATGAATATAATATGTATGGAAATATAATTAATCCACAAAAAAGCAGATAAAAATAAGGAATGTGTCTTATAGACAATTATATAATTAGAAATAGATACAGACAATCGTGTGGCAACACTACTGAGAATATTCAATGATTGAGTTTAAAATCCTTTGTTGTTAAGTGAATATCACACAACATTCCATAAGTTTAGTTGTGGTTGCAGGTCATTTGAAGGAAAATGTCTGACAAATGATTAACTACAATGCAAATTTTAAAACTGCAATGCAGCCTGGAATAGTATTTTAAGCTGCAGTTATCCAGTTTTCTGAGTGAAAAAGGAACTGAGCTGCAGCACATCATTTCAACATGCAACGGTGGAAAAAGCAGAAGAATGAACTTTAAGTGGCAAAGGAAATGTGTTTCATGGAAAAGCAGCTAAGTATCTACATTGGAAAATAATAATTTATTGCATGTTAATGAGAAAAGAAGTACTGGTTATGTTGTAACTGTGGATATTATGCCCTTCTAAGCTCATAAAGAAGATAATTGGATAAAGATGAGCCATGTTTTTTAAGCAAGTGCAAGATGGTGTGTATATTTTATAATAGGAATGGTTCATCACTAAGTCATAGAATGTCTTTTGGCAAACCCTGATGACAAAATTTTGAAATTTCAGGCATGGTATTGACAAGCTACAAACTAATGGGTACACGTTTTCTGAAATCAGTAATATACTCATTTACAGTTATGGCTTTCTAATGCAGTTGCACCAATAGGCTAAGAATAAGAATCAAAACTACAGGTAGTGAGAAGCAGCAATGTACAGTTATGCTCGCTGCTCTGCCAGATGGAGGAAGACTCCAATTCCAAGTTGTGTTAAAGCGAAAGGCTGTACCCAAAAACATATATTGTTCGCTCAGGAAAAAGGCTACAAGAGGAATGGTTCATCACTAAGTTTAGTGGCTAGAAACATTTTGAAATAGAAGACCTCGTGGCTTGCTGAAACCTAACAGCTCATTTTGGACAAAAATCCTAAGAGTTTGGGACAGCTTCTGATGTCACATGAATCCTTAAGAGAAAGGAAAATTAAACAAGTTAAAAACTAACATAGTTGTGCCCGTACTTCAGCCCCTTAGTGTTGCTGTTAATTACTCCTTCAAAAGTTCATACGAAAGATTTTATGATGATTAGATGAGTGCACGAAACTATGACCTTACACCAAAAGAAAAAAATCAAATGTCCAAGTGTACAGCATATCTCTGAATGGATTCTGGCAGTCTGAGATAGCATCAAACTTAAAACAATAATAGAAAGGTTAATGAAGAATGGACTATCCAATGCTCTAGACCAGCTATTCTCAACCGGTGGTATGAGTACCACTGGTGGTACACAAGGAGAAAATAGGTGTTACGCAAAGAAACAAAGTACTTTTAACAATTAAGTTCAAAAATTAATTACCCCAACATCCTTTTTAAGTTTGTTCTATAGCACTCGTAAAATTATTCAAGGTCAATAGCCACTCATAAACTAGAAAAAAAATCTGATGTGTACACCACATGACTTCCTTGTACAGAATATTAAATTATACGCATTTTTTTTTTTTAAATTTCATTTAAATTGATTGGATTGAATTAAATCTACTTCATCGACAGCGCATAAACCACAATACTATAAATGCACTCTTTAAAATTCACTATATTTGTTTACAATAACAACACTCTGAACGCACAAAATTTGTATCATTTGAAGAATTATCATTGCCACATGTTCTATTCAAATACTACAATAAAGCTAAAACAATTTATGAAAGAAATTAAGCAAACAAACAAAACAGAAAAGAAACAGTTTTTCACAGACGATATAGTATTTCTCATTCAATTAATTCAGCTCTCACTTCGTGTCAAGGCAAAAATACATAAAAACTCAAAATATCGGCATTAAAAATTACGAAGTAAATCTTAAACACTTATTTCCTCGAAAAAATTCAGAAAGGATTAAGCATGATTTAATTCGCGATTATAAACGAAGGCGTTATTTTTGTGTTGCGAAGCTTAGTCTCTCTAGATTGGCAACTAATCTACAATTCTGCTGTTTCAAATGTAAAAAAATATGTCCGCCATGTTATTTAAAACTTAACCGCACTTAAACAGCTTTTAAATTGTTGATAATTGTACAAATATTGCTTCCTGAATTACCAAAGGCATAAAAACCTTAACTGGAAGATAAAAACAACATTTTTCAATCATTTCAATTCAATTATTTTTAAAAGCAAAAAATGTACAATTTACAAACATATAAGAGTAAAGATACTGAGATTACTGAGCCGGGTAACAGAGTGGATATATATATATATATATTTATATACGTTTGGTGCGGCCGGTTGCAACCAAAATACGAGGTGCACATCTACATGTTATAGCAGTCCTATATACAAAATTTCAACGTTCTGAGGCTACTCGTTTTTGAGTTATGCGAGATACGTACGTACATACGTTCGAACAGACGCCACGAAAAATTCTTTTCAGAATTCATTTTAAAGCAGTTGTAAAATTTTTTTGGAGGAAAGGTGTCTTATTCTGTCCTTACGCACAGATATCATGCAAAAACATCGTTAAATTGCATTCAATAGCGGTCAAAATGGATATTTTCGTTGAAATATGTTGCCTGAAACTTTTCGCGATTACAATACTTCCTTTTTCTTCGTACAAGGAAGTAAAAATCAGTTATTATTTTCACAAAAATTCTTTTAGTTCGGTTACATTTATGCGATTATGACAAAGCCTCGAAGGCTATCTGCCCAAGAGGAATGGTGCCTTCATGGAGGACTTTCTAAGGAAAATTTACTCCTATACTCATTACACATGCAAAAACCACGAAAATGCCCATTGTAGCCAGCCCACTCGCAGGATTCGAATCTTAAATCGAACTACCAGTGTCTTTACTGCTCGCCCAATGGTGGGCAATATTCTTTTAAACATAATAAAACTTTGTCACAAATGATGGTTTTAAAAGGAGTAATAGAAGTGGATGTTCTATTAATAGGAAATAAATATAAGTTTCTATAAAAAGATAATAGTATCTCATTAACTCTTTTAGAGTTAATAAATTTATTAGCATATCCGCATTTTATTCATGCTCACATTGCTCTATTTTCAATTAGAATCATTTTTTTTTTATGTATCTTTGCAGTCTCTAACAGCAGGTATTTTGTCTTCTTGTTGCTTTGTATTTCTTACTTTCCTACCTGATTTGAGAATATCGCCATCTGTTTTTGAAGAACTCATAATATATTGTGCATTTAAACATTTATAAGCAAATAATAAAACAAACTTAGATTTTCAAAATGGAAAAATAGCTAGGACTGACAAAGCGGAAAAGTGATGATTCACAGGTGATGGATCCAGGACAATCTACTAGCAATAAGAATAGTGAAAAGAAAACAAAAATTGTTTATAGAAAATATAACGGAAATTATTTATCATTTGGGTCTACTTGGAATGGCGACGAAATGGACACTCAACCTAAATGTGTTATTTGCAGTTAACTGTTTTTCCTTCAAAGCAAGAAACTGTCGTTGGTGTAAGACATCTTGAATCTAAACATTCCAATTTAAAGGATAAATATGAAGAATATTTTAAGGGGGAAATAATCGGAATTCAAAAATAATATTACTTCAAGTAAAAAAATGTTGGAAGCTAGCTACCTAGAAAGTCTAAGAATTCCCAAAACTGGGCAGGCTCACACTATTGAAGAAAACCTTATATTACCAGCAGCTAAAGATATCGTTTTAACATTATTCAATGAAAAAGGCAGCTAATGAACTCAATAAGTTATCAAGTGATACAATAAGTCGATGAATGCACGAAATGGCAGATTCCATAAAAGAGACACTTATTCAAAAAATAAAATACATAAAAAGTGAGTATTTGTCATTGTTATTGGATGAAAGTATTGATAACCAACTTTGTTCAAATATTAGTTTGCATATGTTTTGAAGAAGACAAATGAATTGCTAATGAGTATTTATTTTGTGATAGAGCAACAGAAAATAAAATTTTCAAAGTAATTGACAATTTTATGTCAGAATGATATTCCATGGAATAAGTGCATTGGCATATGCAGTGATGGAGCTCGATCTTTAATAGAAAAATATTCTGGTGTTATTTCTTAAATAAAGAAAATCACACCTGAAACTAAATTTACTCACTGCCTCATTCATCGTGAAGCATTAGTAGCCAAAACAATACCTGTAAACTTGAAAATCGTTTTGAATTCAGCTGTGAAAATTCTTAATTTCATTAAAAGTTAAGCTTTAAATTCAAGAGTATTTACAATTTTATGCCAAGAGATGGGCAATGAACATGAAACTCTTTTGTCACATTCAGAAGTAAGGTAGGTTATCCAAAAACAAAGTTTTAAATCATCTTTTTAAACTTCGACCAGAAATTCAAATTTTCCTCTGGGCTCGAAAATTTGAATTGCAAAAATGTTTATTTAGTGAATCATGGTCAGCACGTTTAGCAGATATTTCTGGAAAGTTAAATGAATAGAACTTAGGATTACAAGGAGAAAGAGTTAATTTGTTTACAATTATAGATAAAATATCTGGAACGAAAAAAAAAAAACTCGAGCTAATAATCAAAGAATGGGATAGTAATATTTTAAGCTTTCTACTACTTTTAGAAAGTTTTCTAAGAGAAAAAAAAGTGTGAAAATAAAAAAATTAGCATCCAACATTCAAAATCATAGTTTTTAATTGATAAATTATTTCAGCGTGTATTTTTCTAAAGATTATGAAAAAGAAATTGGATTAGAAATCCATTTTGTTCAAATTTACCTGAAATTTTATCTCTTGAAGACATTTTAATTAAAGTTGTTACATTTTTATTGCCTTTTTGCACAACCTATTTGTGTGAACAAGGATTTTCTTCCATGTTATATTTCAAAAATAAATACAGATCAAAATTAAAACTGGGTCCTAATTTACGGTTAAAATTAAGTGAAATAAGACCAGCCGTAAAGTAATTGATCTCTCTTAAACAGGACCAAATTTCACACGAAATTTTAAACTAAAGTATTGTAATTTAAATTTTGATAATTAAAATGGTAGCCAATTTTTAATCTAATATTTTTTATGTGTGCATATTTAATGCAAATAGCCAATAGCTTCTGCAAATGCAGAAATTATATTTCTATTGAGAAAAATAACCATTGTAAAATTCAGCGATGGTACTAAAGGTTTTCAGCTTTTGTTCAGATGGTACGCATTAATCAAAAAGGTTGACAACTGCTGCTCTAGGCAGTTCAGAGGATGACATGCGGTGGGATAACGGTACCAGCGGTAGTCATACCGGTAGTGCAGTTATTTTCCTAACAGCACTGATAGTGATTAAGAGGCACTAAATACAGAAATATACTGCTTTTAACTGATAATAAATAACTTTTTGCATTGTGAGATCTCAGAAAAATGAATCCTTTTTAACATTTAGTTATATCTGAAACCCTTTAAAATGTCAGACATGTATTCAGTTTTAAACAAAAAAATCCAGTAAATTCCCACTTGATTTATTTAAATTAAAGTTCACATTTTCTACAGTGTACTTACTGGACACATATTAGCTGTAACATTTTATAGATTTATTTACAAAACTTAATTGTTTTATGTATATACTTCTAAAACTGCTTTTTTTTTTTAAAGCAACTTAAAAAGGTAGATGATTGCATATTTTCTATCAACTAAATGTCAAAATAAATTTGTTTTCAATGTCAACACTTTGTGCATGTCTCAGAAATCTAAATCTGATGGAAAGTTAATCTTACCTGTAAAATGTAATGGATAATCATGTTATCATACTTATATTGCAAAAGAAGATATTACTTACATTTCATTGCATCTTCCGGTGGCTGCATTACACTATCTTCTTCTGTTAAAACCTTAAACAAATGATTTCCATCTTTTGCAGGTATTTTATCAACGCCAACTGCATCTTGCAGAGCTATAAAAAAATTCCAATTTAGTGACAATATTTTTTTAATTTTAATTTTTCAGAAGTCAATTTTGAATAAACAAAAAAATTTCACTAATTTTTATTATAATAAACGTGTATAGCTAACACATTTATTATGATAATTGCTCAGTTTTGATGTTTTGCTAATGTTACGAAAGCCTGTGACCAGTTACTGTTTTCCCTACCCTTGCTAATTTTTATTTATATGTACTATCATATTTAATACAATAAATTTTATGTACATATGTTTAATGTACTTTTCCTCTTTACTTAATTCATTTATATGAAATAGCATGTTTAACAAGCTAAATCTGGCCTGTAGACAATACGTTTTGTTTCTGCTGCCTTCAAGCTTAGTGTCATGTTTTTTCTGCTTAACAATGACTTTTGCTTAACTATATGTCTTTACTTTTTGGTTAGCTGGGCGCAAATCCTGCCAACTGCTTTAGGAATTTGCACAAGTCACCAGAACAAAACAAAGATAAAAATATTCATCAATACACAAAAAAAGTATTTATTTGCATGAATATACAAAGAAGAAATTTTTATATTTATTTGATTCTTCCAAACTATTTCAAACTTTCTCTGAGAATTTCCTCAAATTGATCCTTTACTCCTCTTCTTCACATAAATTCAGTGAGGTATGACTCCATGTGCTGACGCACAGTGCCCTGATGCTGATGTTTTTTATTTCTTCATTTGGCACAGCCCCAAAGGCGTTCCATTTTTTGAATATTTACATCAGTGTCAGGGTCAACAAAATTATATTTGTGGTTGACTCTGAAATGCTGCAGATCTGCTTCTTCAATTTTAAAAGTGTAGTAACCCTCCTAAGAATTTAAATAAACAATAGATCTTTCTTAGATATGTTTTTTTTTTATGTCTTAGAGTACTGGTAGACAGTGGTTTGGAACATTAACAAGGAAGCGTTCATGAGTGTGGCAGCAAATATACACTCTTCCAGAAGAATTTGATCAGCACTGTTCTTTCATTTGGTAAACAAACTTATATTGATTTCGATGATCATTTCAGGACCGATTCTTTTGGCTCGCATTTCACTGGCATCTCTACACAAACTTCTTGCAAGTAGTTGTTCCAATCTACAATCGCCAAATGATTCATTTTCAGTTTTTTTTTACACCATTTGATTGATGTCATTTCTTCACTCCAAGTGTAAATTAATCATAAAGATGTTAAAAAACTTAATCTGGGCATTTCAAACCACATGTCTTTATGAATGCTCTTCTTGTTGCAGCAGGTAGAAACATTGCGACACCATCTAACTCCCTCAGAAAAGTAGTGATTACATGTGGAATTTGTTTCCAATATTCCTCCTTTTTGGAAAAAAGAGACTGTCTCCCTCTTCACAGTAAGCCTCAAATTTTTAGCATTTTTAAATACCAAATTTGTGTAATAGATGTTGCTTGTGTTAAACTAATACTGGAAATGATGGTGAATGATTCTCGTCAGGTTTGTACGCAAGTTGGTGCAGGTCTAAATTATTTGGTGACTTTCCACTTTGTATGATTTTTTTTAACTGCAATTTATAAACTCATTCTAAGCAATCTATCTCCATTATATTGTGTCTACATTTTTCTACTCTCACTTAAATTTATTAATTTGTCGAATCAGCAGACTGATCAAGGCCTCTAAAGACAGCTCTTCTATTATATTGAAGGCATGAATATAATTTATAAATTGTTTTAATATCTTATTGCTTTCATCATCATATTTTGAAAAAGTTTCACAGATTTGCTTAATTTTATTCGTTATCATGTGTATGTGAAAATCTCTAAACTCTTATATTACAGCCAAGGCTTAATTTCTAAAATTAGAAAAACTAGATATATAGAATGCCATCAATAATGGGAACAAAAGCTAATGAATGAAATATTGGATAAAACAATAAATATACAATTAAATAAAATATAAAGGGATAAAAATATTGATAAAAAATAAGCAAATAAATAATTAATATATTATAAAAATTAAATTAAAGTTGAAACAATTAAACAAATATACGGTTATAAAGTTCTTAATAACAGTACATGATATAGAGGAGAGGCTTTCTAACCCCTTCCAAATAACCAAATGCTCACAAATGCTCACTTCAGTTAGAGTAGATTTAAGGGTCCCCCTTTGGATTATCACCAAGTTAGTGTATAAAGTTATAATTCAAGTCAATGCATAATTTTTCTAGAACCCTTCATAACTCTGTAATGTGCAAAATTCTGTGAATAAAATCCTCTTTTTAGAAAAATTTTTACATTGTTCAAAATATTTCATGATAGTCTGCATAGTCACTTATTAAATCAATAATTTTTCTAAACTAGTATTTTATTTTCAGTCACATACAAAATCAAATATTTCACTCTTTAGTTTGTAAATGATCTACACACTTCTTTATTTTTAGAATGAATAGACTTTTATTAAATATAGCTAGTTATAAAGACAAGGGAGAAGGCAGGATAAAAATTTAGATTTTGTAATTATTACAATTTAGACGTTTTTAATTTAAAAATGCAATGTCCTAAATCATTTAAAGCTTTTTTTTTTTTTTTTTTTTTTTTTTTTAACTAAAAGTATATGTCTAAGAACAACAGTTACAAAAATAAAAGTTGCATAGGGATTTTTATGGACGCTATATATATTTCATGAGACAATCCTGATCACAGATTAAATTCCTACTGCAGATAAGATGCAGCAGAAAAAAGGAAATTATGAATTTTAATTAAACAGTTTTCTGTTTCATAAGTCATATTATGACAGTTGTCTGTTTAAGAAGAAGATAAAGAAAAATACTTACTTCTGTTTAAATATTCCTTACTAATGATACTTATACTTCTTTTCATACCTGCTGCTGATAAATTATCTTCTGTTGATGATGATTTACTAATGATACTTATACTACTTTTTACACCTGCTGATAGTGAATCTTCTGATGATAAATTATCTTCTATCGATGATGATGACTTACTAATGATACTTATACTTCTTTTCATACCTGCTGATGAAACTTCTGATGATAAACTATCTATCGACGATGAAGGTTTACTAATGATACTTATGCTTCTTTTTATATCTGCTAATGATGAATCTTCTGATAATAAATCATCTTCTATTGATGATGACGATGAAGAATGTTGTCTATATGCAGAGTGGTTACTGTTTTGTCCATATGGGATGAAACTTGCCATATCTGGAGATGGTACTTGTAAGTAACCACATTCTTCTAAACCATATATTCTATTGCAGAGACCTTTGTATTGCAGTTGTTGAAATGTTGAAAATGTATCATTAGCTTTTCATGAATGACTTTCACTTACATAATTGGCACAGCAATTCTCATTTGCTAACGAATTGCACAATATCACGTCGGATATTCTACGAGCATATACGTCTTGCAATACCTAGGGGGGAGAAAAAATGAGTGACAGTAGGAAATAAAATATCAAAAGTTAAATTTAAAATATTTTTTAATCTATTAAGGAATGTTAAGCTAATGGAATAAAACAATAAATTTAATCCAAAACCAATTGGACCTCATGTCCGTACCATATGGCAACTCTGTAGCTTTGTCTGATTGCATAGTCTTATCCTGGTGATGTATCTTTCAAGAGTCTGCCTTATCGGCTGCGAATGCTAGGTTACGTGCCTACCATGGTTGCAATGGATGATGGGCAATCACGGTTCAATTCCAGAGAAAGAGCCTTAGGAACAGCTACCACATCCATGGAAGACAGAAGGTGCACAAAGTACGGGGAGGTAGTGACAAAAAATAACAATATGGAAATCTTTTGAACGCCATAACTGGAATGAGTACAGTCTAAATCCTTTAATGAGGATGAACTGGGGAGCAAAGTGGCATTTTGCTAAATTTTTTCAGAATTTTCCTTATTTTACAATAATAATTTTTTTAACCCTTTTCAATTAATATTTTTGTATAATTTATAATGTTTTAGAAATGTATTTCCTATCAGCCAATAAATTTCTATTATCCTATTTCGTAATTTTACTCTAAATTCTTCTGATACATAGCATGTTTTGTAAGTAAGGGCCCTTTTGTTATATACATTAATACATCTTGTGTGGGTGGTAACGAGTACTTGGTCATGTTATAGCATTCCTTGGAAACACCTATGCTCGGTTGCAGCTGTGTAGGTAACCTATAGGGTCTGTTCTGCATCTTTAAAATGTTCGAATCACCTGTCCCATGTGAAGTTCAATCAGTGGAGACATTTACAGGCAGATTTTGAAGTTTACAGATTGACTGCCATGAGCGAAGGCAAAGTGCGTAAGCGAGTCAGAAACTTCACAGCTGGTTGCAACAATGTTCCTGACAAGTCCCTCTCCAGTTGCCCATCTGTGACCACAGATTATATGGTGATGAAAATAAATTTGGTTTTTGAAAATTTTCCTTCATTTGGTTTTTTAGTTTCAAACCGCCCTTACTTAAAAAAAAAATTCCTCATAATTCTTGATTTTCAGAAAAATATTACCAGTTAAGTTTCTATGGAAATTTAGCATGCATGCAGTAAGCTATTACAATTCTAAGATTATTTTAAATTGAAATATCACCAGCACAAAATACAGTTTTAACAGAAAATAATATATTGATGATTAAATTTTTTGAACTGGCATTGTTGATTTAAATTTTCTGGGTGTTCTGTTTAAATTACCAAAAAATAATTAAAATCTTGCAACTGTTTAGGAACAAATTTAAACTGAAATCACTAATAATAATTAAAATCCCAATTTAGAAGCATTAGAGAAATGGAAAGAAATACAGCAAATCCTCCTCAGACACAACAGTGAAAGTCACTAGTGTTTCTGAGAACATAAATGCATAATTGTATTGAACATCACAAATAATTACAGTTCCTAAGCTGATATGCCTACTGAAGACAAAAATGAGTGATCATCTTATGTAATTTTCCATGCAGTAAGTTTTTGAAGGCTAACATGTAAGTTAAATATTCATGCAGGAAAGTATTATAATGTTGAAAAAATGCATAATAATAATTAATTAAGCAGATAAAAAATTAAACTCATAAAGACAAAAACAAACTTTACAATTTAAATTTATCAGAAAGGAAAATTAAAGATTCTTTGATAATGGCAGTGCTGATTTAAATACTGCATGATGATTAAACTTAAAATCTTTTTCAAGACAACTAGAAGTAGGAGTAAAAGAAAAAGTAAGCTACGAAAAACTAGCATAAATATTTAATGAATACGTAGCATAATTTCACTAGTTTTAAAGCTATATTTTAAGCAGAAATACTATATTATCAAGAAATTTTATAATAAGGGAATTATGAAACAATCCTCCCACACAACATTAAAGGCATTGCTAATATTTTTTTAAATTGTTGAAAGCTATGTGACGTGACATAATAATTTTAATTAGCATTAAAGAAGTTTAATCCTCCATGCACTGTTTTTTAACATATAATGAGAAAATCCATGTAACAGTATTTTCACCACATGCATGGTATTTATTTTTTGAAGGTATATATTTTTTTTTAATTTATTTTTTGAATGTTAAAAAAATAGGATCTCCTAAAATATTTCATATTTCTAAAATGCACTTTATGCATCATTTACTAGTTTTTTAATTCATAAACAATATTTCATTATCTGCTCAAAAAGAATATTCGCTTCATAATATCAAATTTCTAAATCATTTAAGTTAATGATATAAAAATATTTCATTAAATGTTAAATGTTAACTTATAAACAATCTATAATTCAAATATTTTTCCTTATTAATTCTTCTCTGTTTAGCACTAGTGAAAATCGTGAAGTTTTGAGTCATTACAAACTAAAAATTTCTTTTGTAGTCATTTCCCCCCTCCCCCCAACAGACACATTATTTTTGAAATTTATAAGAGATGTATGAAATACTTCAGCAAAATAAACAGCAAAAAATTTCTAAAACAGTCTAAATTACTGATAAATTTTAAACAAATAGTGGAACTCCGGATTGATATGTGTACATTATTTCAATTTTACGCAGTTAGTATCAAAAATTTTAAATAAAACTATCTTCAACAATTAATTATAGAAAAATAATTCAAATATTTACCATGTCTTCGGGATTCCAAAAGGCAGAAGCAGATCGTGATGCAACTGCAAATGTTAAAAATTGTTATTAAATTATACATTATGATGTTAAATTCTTATTTAAATATGACAAATTCTTTAAACCTTTATAATTAATACAAATGTTACTTTACTCAATATTTTTTAAATTGCTAACACAAAAGTAATTCTTTCACAGACTGAGACTCATTCATGAACATTAATAATATGTTCAAAATATAATTAATCTGTTCATTTTTGAACAAATGAACAAATTAATTATATTTTGAACATATTATTAAGTTTGTATCCCCATACCAATGAAAAATTGCCAACTAATCACTAATTTTAAGGAATTGGTGAGAAACGATTGTCCGCTTATCAATACAATTCATAAGCACTGTTTTGTTCACAAATGATAGTAAAAAGAGCATTTTATAAAAAAATATGAGTAAAAATAATTTTTTAAAAAACTATGTGGCCAAAAAGCGCAGATCAGTGAATGATGTGTATATTAATTATGTAAACTATCATGGATACCTATGTATTGTCCCATCAACTGTGAAACTGTCATCAAGTAGTAATGTGACTTAGCATCAGTGTTGGATAAGCAGACATAGTGACAGACGTAATATTTTTTGTTCCCGATGATTTTCAATCAGCCACCTTTTACTTTATGAACAAGGATATAAATTAGCTGTTATTACTGTATATTTTGTCTTGCATTTTGAAATGTAATTAAAATTTGGGACTTAACAGCAAGCAGTAGATTATTTTCAAGGTTTTGGCATTCTACCATATTCTATCATTATACCAAAGGAAAGAGATAATTAATAGATATGTTGTAAATCAGCTGAATATAGCAGACGAAACAATTAATAGATTGGGACAATCACATGCAGGAAGTCTGTACTCATCAAATTCTAAGCAGAGCTTCTGGTCAAATCGAAAGATCTAACAAAATAGTACAAATCGATGAAAGCCTTCTTACGAAGTTCAAAAACCAAGTGAGTCAAAAATTGACTGTATATTATAAAGAAATGTCAGACCATAGTTCTGCAGGAACAGTCAGCATAACTTTAGGCCAATTTTCATAGTTCAGTGGTAGCTAACACTCACAGTCAATGGTAAACACCCCTCATATATTCATATATGTGTATGATATGCACTGTGGTTTGTTGTGGTGTCACATCTAGATTCAAAAACACAGTAATTACCAATAGTTAAAACGTGGGCGCTGATAATCAGAAAATACTGTTATAACTTATTCAAGGATAAAATAAAGAAAAAGAAAAACAAAATGTCCAGGGAAGGGAGGGTATTTTTTTTAAACAATCTTCCACACAAAGGGCTGGTTTCTTTTCATGTATTGGACAGAAATAATACATTTCATTCATGGCTTGGATACAAAGTAAAAAAATCATAAGAACAACCATGCAACCAACATACTCACTTAGCTCAAGCCCTGATCCACCCACTAATACAGACTTATTCATTTCAGCCTGTAACCTTTCAGAATATACATACACATCAAATTATAAAATTGTTTCTCAAAAATACTACAAGAAAACTGCATAAGATTTTATAATAATATTACACAGTTTTTATGTTAGAAATCTAAAAAATCTAATGTAGATGCACCCTGAGTCTGTAATTATAAGATAATATCATATAACAAGTTAACATTATAAAATAAATTGTTACTTACGCTTTAAGAGTGCTTCTATTTCTTCATCTGTTAGTGAGAATTTGTCTTCATCTTCCTTTACTTTGAAATAATCAATTTTCTTTTTCTTCGGTGCTTTAGCCAAACAGGATGCATCTTTCATAGCTGTACAAAATTTATATTTTCAGTAACAATTCAACTTTGTTATATTATTCACATGTTATTCTTGGATTAAAAAAAGAAAATTCTTTAACTTTTATTTTAATTCAAATACAAAGATATTACAATATTATCCCCATATCCATGCATAATTCACTTTGAGAATTACCATGACTATGTAAAATTTCAAATAACAAATACTGAATTTTTATATGTGTAACATACTGCATAGCATAACTGTGTAGTGCATATAGATACAATAAAGCTTAATTGATGAATATGTACAAGGTATTACCAACATTAAATAAAATAACAATGCGCATTAATAGTATTATAATATATTAATATATATGCGATATTACACATTTAAAGATTTTCTTTACCTTGTGTACATATGAACATGAGAGTTTTTGCCATTTTAGCTTAACATGGAAGCAATAATATAATGATAAAAGGACATTAAATCTGTATTTTATCCTGCTATAAATAATACATTTAATCTGCATACTTCCAACTAATGTCATATCAATAAAAGATTTTTGTTTCCCACCAAAGTACTGTAATAAAACATTAATCCAATATGCACGTATTCTCATAACTGCTTTTGCTATGGAAAAATCTAATTAGATATATTTCAGC
Organism: Stegodyphus dumicola; assembly: GCF_044657685.1. Lineage (NCBI taxonomy): Eukaryota > Metazoa > Arthropoda > Arachnida > Araneae > Eresidae > Stegodyphus > Stegodyphus dumicola. The sequence continues at coordinate 107,771,466 of NC_140777.1, forward strand.
AGCTATATTTAGATATATTTCAGCTATATATAAATTTAGATATATTTCAGCAGCTATATTCTCAAAAATTTATTTGACTGGCTATCTAGTACGGAAGGAACCATAACTTTTGATCAACTCATGATACAACTAGGGAGAGTTATTCTGATTATGATAAGGAAGCTGACTATTAATAGATTTTATTTTAGAGCATGTTAAATGGGCAATTTTCAGATATAAATCAATTTTCTTATGATAAAATGTAACAGACAGGAAAAAAATTCAAGCAATCAGAAATTTCAGATAACAAGACTTTTGTCTACTTATGCTTAAAAACGTTTTTTTTTAAGGTATTGGTTCTAAATATCCATATAACCATGCGCAATTAAGCAAGACAATTTTATTTTGTATAATAACAATGTGAATTTAAAAACCTCTTAAAATTTCTATTCTTAGAGCTAATGAGAAAATTTCCGTGTGATGAGTTTTACCTTCACAGCGATCATTCCTTACAGAATTTTCTGATTCAAGACATAGGTTCAATGGAATCCAATTCTGCCAATAGTGAATGTTGCTTAACACTGTTTACAGTGGTTCAGATAACAGAAAACATACTTCTAAACCTATTACAAATGGTATTCCTTGTTTCATGTTTGTTCAGATGCATTCTGATCTGAGTTAGATCTTTAAAAATTATTCCAATGACATATTATTTCAAATGCTACAGTGTAGCAGCATTGTCCAGTCATGTAAAATAATGATATTCTCAGTTTAGATAAACTAAATTTTATAGGAACTGTAACAGTAAGATTTTTCTGGTGTAATTAATGGGCAGTTCTAAATCTTAAGTATGTTTTGTATTAAATTTTTTATTTAAAATTTTGGGAATATCTGCCATAAGATTTATTTTGCTATTTTTCCAGAATATATTTGATATTCTATGCAAGTTCTCAAATGACTGTGAAATTAAATGCTTAACTATATTTTGCAGTAGAGCTCGGGCTATAATTGAGACATTTGAAAAGGAGCTGGACCTTCATTAATAAAAGTAAAGTATCCAGTATTGATCAAGAGAAATATACTACATATTTACAAGAATTAATCCATTAACTCTTCAATACCCCCATTACCCTCCAGTTAAAGTTTAAGGTAATGTTATGATACCATAAAGAGTTAAAGAATTAAAAAGAAACATTAATGCTTGCCTTTTTAATATAGAAATTATTATCCCTTTCTTCTGTCATAGACAGGAATAGCCTTTTCTTAAATAAGGCCAAGTTTGTCTGGAGTTGATTGTACTTGAATTTTTCTGAACTTTTTTCAGTTACATTTTATATATCTAACAAATGTTTAAGCAGATATTTGTTTGTTGTTTCAATATTTATGTAATACACATGCTTTTTATTATTTTCCAAAGAGATGATGTTTTATTTCCAGTTTTTTAAAGACATTTTCTGCTGTATTTTGTATTACTTAGATACTGTATTTAGAAATTACCTCTGTATCTTCTTTTTATGTAATTGCACAGTAAATAATAATAGCTAATGCAAGGTCTGTAGGTCCTTTCTGCAAAAGGTTTTCAACACCTGCTTTTCAGAAAGAAATTCCTATTTTTAAAGCACTGAAATAAGGAAACCAAGATAAAGAGAGCCCAGTAAGTGTAAAAACTATGGCGAATAGTGCTAAAAATTTAAAGCTAGAAATCTCAGGACTGCTCTTTTTGTGGAAGTAACAATCATTCATCTTGGGTTGCCCTCACTTTCTTTTATTCCTGTTTACAAGTTGCACATTGTAGTATAGCAAAAATCAGACAACGTCTAGCAGGTGGCTTTCACAAATATTTGTTTCCGCCTGAAATTAAACACGACAGCCAAAATCCATTCAGTGCAATTTTAAACTTGTTTAAAGACTCTTTTCCAGTAAGATAATGTCTCTGACAGCTTTCTTAATTCCAGTTTTACTTCTGTGGGAAGGTGACGCCTTTCTCAGAGCAATACAACTCTAATATAAAAAATCAGGTATTGCTATATCTAAGTGTACAAACATTTTTAACTCTTACTTTAGTAACATAATTAACCAGTAATTGATTTCCATTATTAATTATTAATTTTGATTTATCAATGCTTAATACCATATTTTTTTTGCTAACTTTATATGTACTGTATGTTGAATCAGCTAATTTTTACTCACATATGCTACATATTATTATTTTTTCTTACCAACTTCTATTTATATGTATTAAATATTATTTAACACATTGAATATTGTTTAACACTTTATTTACATGAGTTTAATATGCTTTTCCTAATAGCTTTAAATTCACATGCACTAAATGTTATGCTAACTTTAAGCTTAATATCATGCTTAAAACCACTAGCAAGTAAAAAAAAAAACACTTATGCCAACAGGTTCTCTGCAGTATTACTGCCAGGCCTTTTGTGGTAGCACAATTTATATTTCTTTTAGACTCAGTTTATCACAAAAATACACAAACAATGGCATTTTTTTGTTAAAGAAAATTGTTAATAGTTTTGAAAAGAGCTTTAGACATTACATTTACTCTGAAAGTACATCCCGATTATTTACACCCTAGCGTTTATTACAATAAAAAGTTTTTTTAACACGTTTTTATAAATAATATCTGCAATATAAGAAAATAATTAGTAAAATGAATATAATATGTATGGAAATATAATTAATCCACAAAAAAGCAGATAAAAATGAGGAATGTGTCTTCTAGACAATTATATAATTAGAAATAGATACAGACAATCGTGTGGCAACACTACTGAGAATATTCAATGATTGAGTTTAAAATCCTTTGTTGTTAAGTGAATATCACACAAGATTCCACAAGTTTAGTTGTGGTTGCAGGTCATTTGAAGGAAAATGTCTGGCAAATGATTAACTACAATGCAAATTTTAAAACTGCAATGCAGCCTGGAATAGTATTTTAAGCTGCAGTTATCCAGTTTTCTGAGTGAAAAAGGAACTGAGCTGCAGCACATCATTTCAACATGCAACGGTGGAAAAAGCAGAAGAATGAACTTTAAGTGGCAAAGGAAATGTGTTTCATGGAAAAGCAGCTAAGTATCTACATTGGAAAATAATAATTTATCGTATGTTAATGAGAAAAGAAGTACTGGTTATGCTGTAACTGTGGATATTATGCCCTTCTAAGCTCATGAAGAAGGTAATTGGATAAAGATGAGCCATGCTTTTTGAGCAAGTGCAAGATGATGTGTATATTTTATAATATGAATGGTTCATCACTAAGTCATAGAATGTCTTTTGGCAAACCCTGATGACAAAATTTTGAAATTTCAGGCATGGTATTGACAAGCTACAAACTAATGGGTACACGTTTTCTGAAATCAGTAATATACTCATTTACAGTTATGGCTTTCTAATGCAGTTGCACCAATAGGCTAAGAATAAGAATCAAGACTACAGGTAGTGAGAAGCAGCAATGTACAGTTATGCTCGCTGCTCTGCCAGATGGAGGAAGACTCCAATTCCAAGTTGTGTTAAAGCGAAAGGCTGTACCCAAAAACATATATTGTTGGCTCAGGAAAAAGGCTACAAGAGGAATGGTTCATCACTAAGTTTAGTGGCTAGAAACATTTTGAAATAGAAGATCTCGTGGCTTGCTGAAACCTAACAGCTCATTTTGGACAAAAGTCCTAAGAGTTTGGGACAGCTTCTGATGTCACATGAATCCTTAAGAGAAAGGAAAATTAAACAAGTTAAAAACTAACATAGTTGTGCCCGTACTTCAGCCCCTTCGTGTTGCTGTTAATTACTCCTTCAAAAGTTCATACGAAAGTTTTATGATGATTACATGAGTGCACGAAACTATGACCTTACACCAAAAGAAAAAAATCAAATGTCCAAGTGTACAGCATATCTCTGAATGGAATCTGGCAGTCTGAGATAGTATCAAACTTAAAACAATGATAGAAAGGTTTATGAAGAATGTACTATCCAATGCTCTAGGCCAGCTATTGTCAACCGGTGGTATGAGTACCCCTGGTGGTACACAAGGGGAAAATAGGTGTTACGCAAAGAAACAAAGTATTTTTAACTATTAAATTCAAAAATTAATTACCCCAACATCCTTTTTAAGTTTGTTCCATAGCACTCGTAAAATTATTCAAGGTCAAAAGCCACTCATAGACTAGAAAAAAAATCCGATGTGTACACCACATGACTTCCTTGTACAAATTATTAAATTATAAGCATTTTTTTCTTGAATTTCATTTAAATTGATTGGATTGAATTAAATCTACTTCGTCGACAGCGCATAAACCACAATAGAATAAATACACTCTTTAAAATTCACTATATTTGTTTACTATAACGACACTCTGAACGCACAAAATTTGTATCATTTGAAGAATTATCGTTGCCACATGTTCTATTCAAATACTATAATAAAGCTAAAACGATTTATGAAAGAAATTAAGCAAACGATTTTCGATTCAATTATTTTTAAAAGCAAAAAATGTACAATTTACAAACATATAAGAGTAAAGATACTGAGATTACTGAGCCGGGTAACAGAGTGGATATATATATAAATATATTTATATACGTTTGGTGCGGCCGGTTGCAACCAAAATACGAGGTGCACATCTACATGTTATAGCAGTCCTATATACAAAATTTCAACGTTCTGAGGCTACTCGTTTTTGAGTTATGCGAGATACGTACGTACATACGTTCGAACAGACGCCACGAAAAATTCTTTTCAGAATTCATTTTAAAGCAGTTGTAAAATTTTTTTGGAGGAAAGGTGTCTTATTCTGTCCTTACGCACAGATATCATGCAAAAACATCGTTAAATTGCATTCAATAGCGGTCAAAATGGATATTTTCGTTGAAATATGTTGCCTGAAACTTTTCGCGATTACAATACTTCCTTTTTCTTCGTACAAGGAAGTAAAAATCAGTTATTATTTTCACAAAAATTCTTTTAGTTCGGTTACATTTATGCGATTATGACAAAGGCTCGAAGGCTATCTGCCCAAGAGGAATGGTGCCTTCATGGAGGACTTTCTAAGGAAAATTTACTCCTATACTCATTACACATGCAAAAACCACGAAAATGCCCATTGTAGCCAGCCCACTCGCAGGATTCGAATCTTAAATCGAACTACCAGTGTTTTTACTGCTCGCCCAATGGTGGGCAATATTCTTTTAAACATAATAAAACTTTGTCACAAATGATGGTTTTAAAAAGAGTAATAGAAGTGGATGTTCTATTAATAGGAAATAAATATAAGTTTCTATAAAAAGATAATAGTATCTCATTAATTCTTTTAGAGTTAATAAATTTATTAGCATATCCGCATTTTATTCATGCTCACATTGCTCTATTTTCAATTAGAATCATTTTTTTTTATGTATCTTTGCAGTCTCTAACAGCAGGTATTTTGTCTTCTTGTTGCTTTGTATTTCTTACTTTCCTACCCGATTTGAGAATATCGCCATCTGTTTTTGAAGAACTCATAATATATTGTGCATTTAAACATTTATAAGCAAATAATAAAACAAACTTAGATTTTCAAAGTGGAAAAATAGCTAGGACTGACAAAGCGGAAAAGTGATGATTCACAGGTGATGGATCCAGGACAATCTACTAGCAATAAGAATAGTGAAAAGAAAAGAAAAATTGTTTATAGAAAATATAACGGAAATTATTTATCATTTGGGTCTACTTGGAATGGCGACGAAATGGACACTCAACCTAAATGTGTTATTTGCAGTTAACTGTTTTTCCTTCAAAGCAAGAAACTGTCGTTGGTGTAAGACATCTTGAATCTAAACATTCCAATTTAAAGGATAAATATGAAGAATATTTTAAGGGGGAAATAATCGGAATTCAAAAATAATATTACTTCAAGTAAAAAAATGTTGGAAGCTAGCTACCTAGTAAGTCTAAGAATTGCCAAAACTGGGCAGGCTCACACTATTGAAGAAAACCTTATATTACCAGCAGCTAAAGATATCGTTTTAACATTATTCAATGAAAAAGGCGGCTAATGAACTCAATAAGTTATCAAGTGATACAATAAGTCGATGAATGCACGAAATGGCAGATTCCATAAAAGAGACACTTATTCGAAAAATAAAATACATAAAAAGTGAGTATTTCACATTGTTATTGGATGAAAGTATTGATAACGAACTTTGTTCAAATATTAGTTTGCATATGTTTCGAAGAAGACAAATGAATTGCTAATGAGTATTTATTTTGTGATAGAGCAACAGAAAATAAAATTTTCAAAGTAATTGACAATTTTATGTCAGAATGATATTCCATGGAATAAGTGCATTGGCATATGCAGTGATGGAGCTCGATCTTTAATAGAAAAATATTCTGGTGTTATTTCTTAAATAAAGAAAATCACACCTGAAACTAAATTTACTCACTGCCTCATTCATCGTGAAGCATTAGTAGCCAAAACAATACCTGTAAACTTGAAAATCGTTTTGAATTCAGCTGTGAAAATTCTTAATTTCATTAAAAGTTAAGCTTTAAATTCAAGAGTATTTACAATTTTATGCCAAGAGATGGGCAATGAACATGAAACTCTTTTGTCACATTCAGAAGTAAGGTAGGTTATCCAAAAACAAAGTTTTAAATCATCTTTTTAAACTTCGACCAGAAATTCAAATTTTCCTCTGGGCTCGAAAATTTGAATTGCAAAAATGTTTATTTAGTGAATCATGGTCAGCACGTTTAGCAGATATTTCTGGAAAGTTAAATGAATAGAACTTAGGATTACAAGGAGAAAGAGTTAATTTGTTTACAATTATAGATAAAATATCTGGAACAAAAAAAAAAAAAGAACTCGAGCTAATAATCAAAGAATGGGATAGTAATATTTTAAGCTTTCTACTACTTTTAGAAAGTTTTCTAAGAGAAAAAAAAAGTGTGAAAATAAAAAAAGAATTAGCATCCAACATTCAAAATCACAGTTTTTAATTGATAAATTATTTCAGCGTGTATTTTTCTAAGGATTATGAAAAAGAAATTGGATTAGAAATCCATTTTGTTCAAATTAACCTGAAATTTTATCTCTTGAAGAAAAGGAACAATGGCTGAACAAAAAAAAACAATAATTTAAAGACATTTTAATTAAAGTTGTTACATTTTTATTGCCTTTTTGCACAACCTATTTGTGTGAACAAGGATTTTCTTCCGTGTTATATTTCAAAAATAAATACAGATCAAAATTAAAAGTGGATCCTAATTTACGGTTAAAATTAAGTGAAATAAGACCAGCCGTAAAGTAATTGATCTCTCTTAAACAGGACCAAATTTCACACGAAATTTTAAACTAAAGTATTGTAATTTAAATTTTGATAATTAAAATGGTAACCAATTTTTAATCTAATATTTTTATGTGTGCATATTTAATGCAAATAGCCAATGGCTTCTGCAAATGCAGAAATTATATTTCTATTGAGAAAAATAACCATTGTAAAATTCAGCGATGGTACTAAAGGTTTTCAGCTTTTGTTCAGATGGTACGCATTAATCAAAAAGGTTGACAACTGCTGCTCTAGGCAGTTCAGAGGATGACATGCGGTGGGATAACGGTACCAGCGGTAGTCATACCGGTAGTGCAGTTATTTTCCTAACAGCACTGATAGTGATTAAGAGGCACTAAATACAGAAATATACTGCTTTTAACTGATAATAAATAACTTTTTGCATTGTGAGATCTCAGAAAAATGAATCCTTTTTAACATTTAGTTATATCTGAAACCCTTTAAAATGTCAGACATGTATTCAGTTTTAAACAAAAAAAAATCCAGTAAATTCCCACTTGATTTATTCAAATTAAAGTTCACATTTTCTACAGTGTACTTACTGGACACATATTAGCTGTAACATTTTATAGATTTATTTACAAAACTTAATTGTTTTATGTATATACTTCTAAAACTGCTTTTTCTTTAAAGCAACTTAAAAAGGTAGAAGATTGCATATTTTCTATCAACTAAATGTCAAAATAAATTTGTTTTCAATGTCAACACTTTGTGCATGTCTCAGAAATCTAAATCTGATGGAAAGTTAATCTTACCTGTAAAATGTAATGGATAATCATGTTATCATACTTATATTGCAAAAGAAGATATTACTTACATTTCATTGCATCTTCCGGTGGCTGCATTACACTTTCTTCTTCTGTTAAAACCTTAAACAAACGATTTCCGTCTTTTGCAGGTATTTTATCAACGCCAACTGCATCTTGCAGAGCTATAAAAAAATTCCAATTTAGTGACAATATTTTTTTAATTTTAATTTTTCAGAAGTCAATTTTGAATAAACAAAAAAATTTCACTAATTTTTATTATAATAAACGTGTATAGCTAACACATTTATTATGATAATTGCTCAGTTTTGATGTTTTGCTAATGTTAAGAAAGCCAGTGACCAGTTACTGTTTTCCCTACCCTTGCTAATTTTTATTTATATGTACTATCATATTTAATACAATAAATTTTATGTACATATGTTTAATGTACTTTTCCTCTTTACTTAATTCATATATATGAAATAGCATGTTTAACAAGCTAAATCTGGCCTGTAGACAATACGTTTTGTTTCTGCTGCCTTCAAGCTTAGTGTCATGTTTTTTCTGCTTAACAATGACTTTTGCTTAACTATATGTCTTTACTTTTTGGTTAGCTGGGCGCAAATCCTGCCAACTGCTTTAGGAATTTGCACAAGTCACCAGAACAAAACAAAGATAAAAATATTCATCAATACACAAAAAAAGTATTTATTTGCATGAATATACAAAGAAGAAATTTTTATATTTATTTGATTCTTCCAAACTATTTCAAACTTTCTCTGAGAATTTCCTCAAATTGATCCTTTACTCCTCTTCTTCACATAAATTCAGTGAGGTATGACTCCATGTGCTGACGCACAGTGCCCTGATGCTGATGTTTTTTATTTCTTCATTTGGCACAGCCCCAAAGGCGTTCCATTTTTTGAATATTTACATCAGTGTCAGGGTCAACAAAATTATATTTGTGGTTGACTCTGAAATGCTGCAGATCTGCTTCTTCAATTTTAAAAGTGTAGTAACCCTCCTAAGAATTTAAATAAACAATAGATCTTTCTTAGATATGTTTTTTTTTTTTATGTCTTAGAGTACTGGTAGACAGTGGTTTGGAACATTAACAAGGAAGCGTTCATGAGTGTGGCAGCAAATATACACTCTTCCAGAAGAATTTGATCAGCACTGCTCTTTCATTTGGTAAACAAACTTATATTGATTTCGATGATCATTTCAGGACCGATTCTTTTGGCTCGCATTTCACTGGCATCTCTACACAAACTTCTTGCAAGTAGTTGTTCCAATCTACAATCGCCAAATGATTCATTTTCAGTTTTTTTTTACACCATTTGATTGATGTCATTTCTTCACTCCAAGTGTAAATTAATCATAAAGATGTTAAAAAACTTAATCTGGGCATTTCAAACCACATGTCTTTATGAATGCTCTTCTTGTTGCAGCAGGTAGAAACATTGTGACACCATTTAACTCCCTCAGAAAAGTAGTTTCACTTCATGATTTTGATTACATGTGGAATTTGTTTCCAATATTCCTCCTTTTTGGAAAAAAGAGACTGTCTCCCTCTTCACAGTAAGCCTCAAATTTTTAGCATTTTTTAATACCAAATTTGTGTAATAGATGTTGCTTGTGTTAAATTAATACTGGAAACGATGGTGAATGATTCTCGTCAGGTTTGTACGCAAGTTGGTGCAGGTCTAAATTATTTGGTGACTTTCCACTTTGTATGATTTTTTTTAACTGCAATTTATAAACTCATTCTAAACAATCTATCTCCATTAAATTGTGTCTACATTTTTCTACTCTCACTTAAATTTATTAATTTTATCTATTTGTCGAATCAGCAGACTGATCAAGGCCTCTAAAGACAGCTCTTCTATTATATTGAAGGCATGAATATAATTTATAAATTGTTTTAATATCTTATTGCTTTCATCATCATATTTTGAAAAAGTTTCACAGATTTGCTTAATTTTATTCGTTATCATGTGTATGTGAAAATCTCTAAACTCTTATATTACAGCCAAGGCTTAATTTCTAAAATTAGAAAAACTAGATATATAGAATGCCATCAATAATGGGAACAAAAGCTAATGAATGAAATATTGGATAAAACAATAAATAATATACAATTAAATAAAATATAAAGGGATAAAAATATTAATAAAAAATAAACAAATAAATAATTAATATATCATAAAAATTAAATTAAAGTTGAAACAATTAAACAAATATAAGGTAATAAAGTTCTTAATAACAGTACATGATATAGAGGAGTAAAGCTAGGTTTTCTAACCCCTTCCAAATAACCAAATGCTCACTTCAGTTAGAGTAGATTTAAGGGTCCCCCTTTGGATTATCGCCAAGTTAGTGTTTCATTTATGGCAGGTTTTCTTAAATTTTTTTAGTGACGACCCCTTTTTATCACTGAGATTTTTTCGTGACCCTCAATGACCCATAATATTTACAAAAATTTTGTGGGACCTCATAAGTATTGCGCATATCCGACACATGCGTTAGTGAAACTGTCAATTTTTCACTTGTACTGTAATATACTATTGCAGTTTTAGGTCATTAAATTTAATTTCTAATTTTGAGACATAGAACAAGGTGAAAATTTTAAATAGACGAAATGACAATGTCATGTGCAAAGCACGGAAAACGAACGTTTATATTATAAAAAAAAGAATGCGTTGAAACTTTTTTCATATAGGAATGTCTTATATTTATCTATTTTCAGATTCATTGTGTTAAAATATTTGGTATTATAAAATTGTTATAATAAGTTAAAGTATCAAATCTGCTGAAATTTTTGGCGACCCTCTGCTGCAGGTCCCACGAACCCTTGGGGTTCACAAACCACAGTATAAGAAACCCTGATCTATGGTAACTTGAATATTTGAATGCTATGAAAACACTATTATGACATAATTGGTTGCGTGATTGCAGTAAATTTGAATGATGGGAAAAGATTTGGAAAGGCTTGTTTGTGTGTTGGATTTTGGATAAGAAGTATACTGCTATTTTGCAGTTTCCACGGTAAAATGGCTGAATGTGGTAAGATTAAATTGAAGTGTCAGTATGATTTGGAACAAAAGGGTAGAGTATTAATTGACTGGTGTGTAAATGAAGGTTTACTTAGTAGCCATTGTAAGTGTCCTATTTATAGGAATGAAATGCGTATGGTCGAACGTCAGAGGATACCGGCACTACAGAGGATATTTTTGTGAATTTATGTGGTGACATGAGTTTACAGATTCTAGTTTAGTTAATTTTCAAACGTTTTTGGATGCTGTTAAGGAATTTTGAGATAGAGTAAAGAGAAGGGTACTCCTTGTATTATAAAGAAGTTGTTTCATTTATCACCAAGTTGTTGTTTCATTTATGCTAGCCTGAGTAGTTGAATGTTATGGAAACCCTATTATGACATAATCGGTTGGATGCATGATTGCTGTAAATTCGTAAGGGCTTGTGTGGGGGTGGGGGGTTGGTTAAGTATATTGCTTGTTTTGTTGTTTAGATGGTAAAACGGCCGAATGTGGTAAAATTAATTTGAAGTTTCGGTACAATTTGGAAAGAAAGGGGAAAAGAGCATTACTTGACTGGTGTGTAAATAAAGGTTTACTTAATAGCCAGTATCGCAATGCCAGTATACAGATTCTAGTTCAGATAAATTTAGGAAGTTTTCGGATGCTGTTAAGGAATTTTGTTTGACTGAAGACATGTTAATTCGTAAATAAGTGGATATTTCCTTTGCGTGCTGCAGTGTTTCTTAACCTTTCTAGCGAGTCGCACCCCATTGAATCTGAAAATATATCTCTGCACCCCATTGAAAAATGTGTTTTAATTTTTTTAGTCTAGAAAAATAAATTTTTTGCGAAACTTATTGTTTATTGAAAAACAATGTACATTTTATATAAATATAAAACAATATTATTTTTATTAATGACTAGTCTGTTGTTGTTTGCTCATTATTATACTGGCGAAGCGAGATTCCTTTTTTGAAAGACATAGGTGTAAGTCATCACTTGCATTTAAGCGATTTCTCGCTTTAGTTTTTATATGCAAAAGCGATGAAAATCCCATTTCGCACAAGTAGGTGGTAGCAAAGGGTAAGAGTAAATGCAATGCTCCGTTCGCCAACTCTGGATAACGTTGTAACTGTGAACACCAGAATTGTTGGAATTCCATTTGAACATGTCCACTTGCTCGCATTTCAATAAGTTGATCTTTTTTCTGATCACTATCATCCATCAAATTTAAGTCAAATAGAAATGGATCCAGTATCCATCTCCGAGTTTTGGTAATATTTCCAGTAGAAAAATATCCATTGAATGATTCGTTCAATCATCTCAATGTCGGGTATAATTGTATTCTTTTCATTTTTCGCAATAACAGAATCAAGCAAGGGAAAGTTTGCAAAATTCCCCTTTTCTACTCGACGTATCCAAATTTCTAATTTTGAGATAAATGAAGATAACTTTTCACTAGATATTATTATATTTATACCAAATCCTTGCACTGATAGATTCAATTCATTTAAATGGCTAAATAGTATGTCTGCTAAGTAGGCCAGCCTCAGCATTGCATTATTACTCTCAAAATCTTTTACTAAATAACAGTTTTGACTAGTCAGTAATTGAATAATTTCCTCACGCAATTCAAAAACTCTGTTAAGTATGCGACCCTTAAATAACCATGATTTAAGGGTATTATATTTCGGTGTGATATAGGAGCATGGTATGATAAGCACCGATTTCTTCACAAAATGCGCGAAAAATGCGATGATTAAGCGCTCGCCCTCGGATGTATTTTACTACATGTACTGCTGTAGTTAGATGTTGTTTTAAACTTTCTGGCAATGCTTTTGATGCAAGTGCATGACGATGCAACATGCAATGCGTTATTATAACTTCTGGTAATTCTCTTTTCATGTGTGAAAAAAATCCTGAATTTTTGCCTAACATTGCTGGAGCTCCATCAGTGCATATTGAGCCAATCACATTCATTGGTAATTGTTATTTAGTAAAAAAATCTTTGATGAGATTGAAAACATTAATTTCTCTTGTATTCACCTCCAGTGGCTCACAAAATAGAAATTCTTCTATCGCTTCTTTTTCCTTCACATACCTGACAAATACCAAAAATTGGCTATAATTATCAACATCAGTTGACTCCTCCAGTTGCATGTCATTTTTTAGAGGACTGATTTTTATGTCTTCAGTTACTTGCATTAAAATATCTTCACTGAGATCTTATATTCGCGATCGTATAATATCATTCGATAATGGAATCTGTTGGATTCTTTTATGCGCTTCTGAATTTAAAACTGTTTTAGCAATAATTAAAGCAGAAGGTTTAATCAACTCTTCAGCGATCGTGTAAGGTTTCTTTTTTTTTTTTTACACATAAGTATGCCACTTGATATGACGCTTCTAATAAAGGTTTTTGAATTGCTGGTCCGCACAATTTTAGGATAGTTCCACTGGTATCAAACTGAGCCTTCTTTGACTTCTCTTCATGCTATGTGCTTTTTCGCCACCATGCAGATTGTTGAAATGCCCTAATAACTTTAATGGTTTGAGATTGCTGTTTGAAAGTATCTTGGAACACAAAATGCATTGCAATCGTTGCGTTCCATCTTTTTCGGTTGTGCAGATAAATCCATAACCAGCATACTTATCGTTCCATTGTCTTTTTTTTTTTTTTTTTTGGACATAGCGAGGTTCACTATAATCGATTTAACTATTTAGAAATAATGTAATATATATAATGTTCTTACGTTTGTAATATCACTGAATCCTATTCGGCTTGAACGGGCAGTTAAGAATGTATTAGTCTCAAGAGGTTTCTGGACAAGTCAGAATACACAATACACATGTCGCAGACACAATAGTTGACTCAACCTAACACAGGCACAGTAGATGCAGACACAAATCTGTGAATTCGTAGATTCCATTGGAGTAGCACATATTGAACTCAGCGCATGCGCAAGCTGGGATAACGTTCTCCGCTTGTATTCCCACAAAATGTTTTTCTTTTCTCCGTCACCTAGCTGCCTGTTCGCATTTCCTGCCTTTTCGTAGCGTAGTGTATACGACCATCGGCACCGGCTCTTTCCTGTGTCTTTTGCCGATAAGTGAGCTAGGTGCTACCAATTTTTATGAGCTTCAATATTGGGGACACTATTGCAGATTTCAAATTTTTATTATAAGAAATTTAGTAAATGATACAGTGAAAAGTCGTTAATCGGACTCGTCGGGACTTAAATGATATTTAATAATTTTAATGGTTAGGTAAGCACTTATCCCGCACCCCCAAAAATACAATTCTGCACCCCCAGTTAAGAACCACTGGTGTAGTGCAAAGATGAATTTCCTTTTTTCTTATTTCATTGTTTGATTTAAAATGTAGTTTATTGAGATTATATAATTTTTTGTTGACTGCTCCTTTGACATTTTAAGTGAATATAGTTCGATGTGTACATGGAAGGGAGTGTGCAATGCCTAGTTTGTGCAATTCTCTGATGTTTTAATTGAAAATAGGCCGATGTATAAATGGATAAAGTCAAAGGAGTGTGCAATGCCAAGTTTGTGCAATTCTCTAATGTTTTTTTAAGTGAAAATAGATTGATGTGTACATGGATACCAAGTTTTTACCATTTTTTGTCATTTGATTTTGGTGCAAAAATCGCTGCTACGCAAGCCAAAATAACAAGTCAAAGAATTGCACATACTCAATATCCATGTAACCGCCAAAAATCACCAATATTCACCAAAGGGTACCCATAAATATATTTTTACCAAATTTTGTTTGACTGAAGACACAAAAATTTGTAAATAAGCGTTTTTTTTTTTTTTTTTTTTTTTTTTTTTTTTTTTTTTTTTTTTTTTTGCTAAGATGAATTTATTTTTTAATGTTATTTCATTGTTTGATTAAAAATGTAGTTTACTGAAATTATATATTTTTGTTGCCTGCTTCTTTGACATTTTAAGTGAATATAGATCATGGACAAGGTAAAGGAAGTACGCAATGCCTAGTTTGAGAAATTCTCTGATATTTTTTATGTGAAAATAGGTCGATGTGTACATGGTTACTGAGTTTGTGCAATTCTTTGACTTGTCATTTTGGATTTGTGTAGCAGCGATTTTTGTAAAGCCAAAATAAGAAGTCAAAGAATTGCACAAACTCTGTACCCATGTACTGCCAAAAATTGCCACACTTGTAAATACATTTTTACCCATGTTTCTTACACATTATGAATAGCTGAGTAAATCAGTCATTTAAACTAATTGCCAAAAACACTACTAGTAGTGATCTTATACAGAGATCACGAAAAGCTAAAAAGATGAAATAACTAATCCTTGCACGAAATTCAAAACTTCAGCCCACAATTCAGATTCACAATCAGTTTCTGTTAACCACTATACAGTCCAATGATGCAATAAAGCAAAAATAAGTATTTTTATTAGTATTCATCCCACCAAGATATCACTGCATTTTTATTTTGGCTTGTTATCCACTTTAAAACATTCTGACCAAATGAATATAGCCCATAAAAGGACGAGTTCACATTTCAACGAGTTCACATTTCGAGAAGGAGAATTTTCAGTAAAAAAATATTTACAGGTATCCCTTGGCGAAAAGTGGCAATTTTTGGCGGTACATAGATACAGAGTTTGTGCAATTATTCGACTTGTTAATCTGGCTTGTTCTTAGCGGCTATTTTTATGCCAAAAATCAGCGCTACACAAAGCTAAAATAACAAGACAAAGAACTGCGCAAACTCGGTATCCATGTACACAATGACCTATTTTCACTTAAAAAACATCGGAGAATTACACAAACTTGGCATTGCACACTCTCTTGACTTTATCCATGTCATGTCGACCTATTTTCATTACAAAAAACATCAGAGAATTGCACAAATTTCACATTGTGCACTGCCTTGACGATGTACACATTGATATATTTTCACTTAAATATACTACAGAATTAAAGGCTAAAGTGAGGAATTGCCCACTTATTTGTTTAGCGCTTTTTACAAGAGTAAGAAGAATTGGATTTTTGTCAATTTTCTTTGACATTTTAAATGAAAATAAGTCGATGTGTACATCGATAATGTCAAGAGCATGCGCAATGCCATTTTTGTGCAATTCTGGGATATTTTTAAGTGAAAATAGGTCGAAGTGTACATGGATACCGTGTACGTGCAATTCCTAAAAACACGCCAAGCAGTCGGCGATTCTGACGATTCTGCCCCAAATTAAAACCTAAAAATTTAATAAATACTATCGTATTACTTAATAATAATAAATACTTAAAAAATTATCAAAGAAATAAGTCCTGAAACAAAATCTTCATAATTTCAGAAGCAAACCGTTGAACAACTAAAGAATTAAAATACTGCAAGCAAAAACAATAATGGTGAAGTGAAAATTATAATTAATTATTCCATCAAGAGACAGCTTGAAAACAAAATCAGAATTTTTTTTCAAAAATAAAAATTGTAAGAATGTAATGTCTAATAAAAGGTTGAAACAAATTAGCATTATAAAACAAAGGAAGCTCTTCCGCAGAGAACCCGGTAAATGTAAACATCGCCAACTTTGGCGATAATAGTTCAAACTTGGTAACCCATCGGATTTATCCCATTCGCTTGTTTCGTTGTTCGCATTTGCAGATTTATATTATTCTCCTCTTGTTTATTATTATTTTTTCTGAATTTCTTAACAACAAATAGAGAGAAATCTTTTCGTAGATAGATGCCGGTTCTTGGTTCGGGATAAAAGGAGGGGCGAATGCTAATTTGTAACACGGCTGTTCACGTTGTGTTCTTAATTATTAACAGCTCTAAGAACCATGAGGTTTCCAAAGTCTAAAATAATTTGTTTTCGTAGACCGCAAAATGTGCATGTGCATATTAAATAATTAAGTAATGATTTTATTTTTATTATTGTCATCTAAAATTATGAGAATAAATCAATTTTTATGGCGTAAAATTTTAACAAGATAATATATTGTTAATGCGGTTAATCTTTACATTACGGTAACTTGGCGATTTTTTGGCGAAAATTTGGCGACCACCTCCCTTACAGCAACCCTCTATTTTTTTTTCCCCGCCGCCATTTTGTCTTCACGAAGTAAAGACATGTTTCTTTTCTTCTTATCTATTGAACACTTCTTCCAACAATCTACTAGCCGAATTACACTTATGCTAGAAATTTTATCAAACAAAACTGCTTAATCATGACAAATATTCACTGCAAAATTCGGAAAAAGTGCACAATACCATACACCTTACGCGTTTTTCAAAATAACACATACACATAAACCATGTACACGCCGACTTATTTTTACTTAAAAAAACATCCCAGAATTGCACAAAAATGGCATTGCGCACACTCTTCACTATATCCATGTACACTGCTTTTTTCTCATAAATTCGAAAAATTTCACGAAAATACATGACAATTTTCAAAATCTTTAAACCCGGTAAAAAGAACATATATGAAATTACCTGATCGCGAAAAAGTATTTACCCTTTACAAATATGAACATTTCCACATATAAAATAAATAAAATATCCAAAAACTTTTACCTCTAAATCATCTATTACATTATACACGTCACCAACGAATTCATACACGAAGCATTACAAATATTTAGTATCAAATATTTAAATTATTTCCATGCACGTTTTTTTCAACTTAAACGTAAACCAAATTCCTACAAGCATAAAATTCACAAAATAACTTTCATTTCATTAAAATATCACTGAACCATGTACACGTCGACTTATTTTTACTTAAAAAAACATCCCAGAATTGCACAAAAATGGCATTGCGCACACTCTTCACTATATCCATGTACACTGCTTTTATCTCATAAATTAAAAAAATTTCACGAAAATACATGACAATTTTCTCAATCTTTAAACCCGGTAAAAAGAACATATATGAAATTACATGATCGCGAAAAAGTATTTACCCTTTACAAATATGAACATTTCCACATATAAAATAAATAAAATATCCAAAAACTTTTACCTCTAAATCATCTATTACATTATACACGTCACCAACGAATTCATACATGAAGCATTACAAATATTTATTATCAAATATTTAAATTATTTCCATGCACATTTATTTCAACTTAAACATACACCAAATTCCTACAAGTATAAAATTCACAAAATAACTATCATTTCATTAAAATATAATTAAATTCAAAAACACCACTTAAAATATACATGAGCACATACATTCAATTAATAAAAATTACCTTACAATCCTAATTACTTTAAACTAAATCATTGCTAATAACAATTTTCCCAATAATACCAAATTCCTTTCCACCTTACATTTCCAACAATGCATAAAAATAATTAAAAATACTAACTTACCTAATCTCCTTCAGAATCTTTAAAATCATACTTATCTTTCAAAGCAAGATACCACGTAAAATAAATAACATAATAAAACATGTTTATTTCTCTCTCACACAACCTTAAAAAACATTTCTTACTATCCTTTTCAATACCACTAAATACCCATTTCGAATTCACTTTACTTACGGCCATGGGATCCAAAAATTCACAAATACTATTTCACACAACACAGAATAAAGCCAAATACAAAATTCACAGATTTTTCCCCATTAAAGAACAGTAATTCGTCCATTAAAATCACATGACATATCCCATGATCTCTTCCGATTAAAGAACCGTAATTCGTCCATTAATATCACATGACATATCCCATGATCTCTCATTTCCCCCACACAAAATAATGCGTAATCGGAACTCAGTACTGCTCACATTATTACCAAAGTCCCAGGTAGTAACCTTTATCGCCTCCAAAATGTCGCCAAACTACCAGTTACCGTAATGTAAAGATCAACTGTTAATGCTTTTCTAACAATAACTTTCAGAGGATGGCAGGTGTGGCATAAATAGATGATTAAATTGAAATAAAAAAATATTGATTACCTAAGATGACAGAATAGTTTGATACATCACCATGGTCATCAAAATTAGCAAACCACTGCTGGTGTAAGGAATATGTTGTTTTCTGTGTTAACTGGAATTTAAGACAAATATTTTTTGTATATCACGTTTAACCAGTTAATTTCAGTATATTAATACTAATTTATATTTTTTAAATGAATTTTTATTTCCGTTATAAATGCTTATATATTGTCTTATGCTTAATAATATATTCGGCTGATCTTTGGAATATGGTAACAGGTAGTTTGGTGACATTTTGGAGGCGATAAAGGTTACTACCTAGGACTTTGGCAATAATGTGAGAAGTACTCAGTTCCGATTACACATTATTTTGTGTGAGGGAAATGAGAGATCATGAGATATGTCATGTGACATTAATGGACGAATTAAAGTTCTTTAATCGAAAAAGGGGGTTAATTTGGAAAAATTATTTTGTATTAAGCTTCATTGTGTGTTGTGCGAAATAGTGTTGATTAATTTTCGGATTGCATGGCGCTATGTAAAGTGAATTCTAAATTTTTAATGCATTTATCTGATAATAATAATAAGTTGAGATTTTGTGAAAGGTTTGAATGGCGGTGCAAGAAATCTGGTGAAAATGGACATTTTGTGAAACGGAGTGTAAGGAAGGATACGTGGTTTGCTGAAAGTAGTTTGAGTATGGGTGAAATTTTATTAATTTCTTATTACTTGGTGAATAGACTTCCAGTTGACTACTGGATTTCGGATTTAGAAATTAGCAGTAGTACTGCAGCCATGTAATGAAGATTCTTAAGAAGATTAGGTAAGTTAGTATTTTTAATCATTTGAGGATATTATTTTTATGCATTGTTCTAAATGTAAGGAGTAAATAAATTAATATGGTATTATTGGAAAATTATTATTAGCAATGATTTAGTTTAAAGTAATTAGGATTGTAATCTAATTTTTATTAATTTAATGTATGTGCTTATTTATATTTTAAGTAGTGTTTTTTAATTTAATTATATTTTAATTTAATGATCATGATTTTGTGAGTTATATATTTGTAGTATTTTGGAATACATTTGAGTAGTATACGTTGAGTATTTTCATGCATTTTCGTGAAATTTTTCTAATTTATGAGAAAAAAGCAGTGTACATGGATATAGTGAAGAGTGTGCGCAATGCCATTTTTGTGCAATTCAGGGATTTTTTTTTAAGTAAAAATAAGTCGACATGTACATGGTTTAGTGATATTTTAATTAAATGATAGTTATTTTGTGAATTTTATGTTTGTAGGAATTTGGTATACGTTTCAGTTGAAGTAAACGTGTATGGAAATAATTTAAATATTTGACACTAAGTATTTGTAACTATTTTTAATGTTTGCATATAAATTCGTTGGAGACGTTTATAATATAATAGATAATTTAGAGGTAAAAGCTTTTGGATATTTTATTTATTTTATACGTGGAAATGTTCATTCTTGGAAAGGGTATGTACTTTTTCGCGATCAGGTAATTTCATATATGTGCTTTTTACCGAGTTTAAAGATTCAGAAAATTTTCCTGCATTTTCATGCAAATTTTTGTAATTTATGAGAAAATAGCAGTCTAGATGGATAGAGTTAAGAGTGTGTGCAATGCCATTTTTGTGCAATTCTGGAATGATTTTTTTAAGTAAAAATAAGTTGGCGTGTACATGGTTTATGTGTATGTGTTATTTTGAAAAACGCGTAAGGAGTATGGTTTTGTGCACTTTTTCCCCAATATTGCAGTTAATATTTGTCATGATTAAGCAGTTTTGTTACATGAAATTTCTAGCATAAGTGTCATTCGGCTAGTAGATTGTTGGAAAAAGTGTTGAGTAAATAAAAAGAAAAGAAACATGTCTTTACTTCGTGAAGACAAAATGGCGGCGAAAAAAAATAGAGGGTTGCTGTAGCAGAGTTGGTCGCCAAAAAATTGCCAAGTTACCATAATCCAAAGATCAACCATATATTCTTTTCTGTGCTAACTTGAATTTAATAAAAATTTATTTTCGTACATCACGTTTAAGCGTTTAGTTTTACATCTACATGCATATTAGCTGTGAATTTTTACTACCATATGCTTAATATATTGTTTTATCTGCTAACTTGAATTTACATGCACTAAAAATCCCGTTTACGGCTCAGCTCATCGTCGATGAACTGCGAGCTTGGCGAGTAAGAATGCAACGGCGCCAACGGGTTCTCTGTGTATAAGATATATAACAAAATAAATGGGAGAAAAGAGGAAATCAATAGTTATATAACTCCTTATAAATATCAACAGAAAAATTTACACTTTTCATAGAGTGCTACTTTGGTAGACTAAAAGACTGAAATATGAATTACACACAAAGAATATACAAAGCATATTTAACGTTATTAGCCACTTTAGCCGAAACCATTATTAATTTTGACTAATTCCTAAAACATTTTGGTATACTGATTCTCCTGACGGCAGGGAACAATGCACACAATAACACAAGTTCACATCAGGGTCGTTAAATATCTGCTCAAAGATATTTCATCATGTGCATCAAAATCTACGATATAAAACACTATATACAATGAGACAATAAAAAAACGAGTACCACAGCTCTTTCCCAGTCGGTATGCACTGACTGATACAAAACAGAACAAACAAATAGAAATTTTCTTTAAAATCTGAAGATAAAAATCTCGTGGTCAGAAATCTACATATATAGGCTTAGGTAAAATAAAGGTTTAATGGTTGACTGAAAATGCAATAATCTAACATACGACAATAATGTGCAATATAGCATAAACACTGAACATGAATTAATCCTCACTTTTGTTTATGTATTAATTCTAATTCATTTTCAGAGCTCTTATTGTAATTCAGTAACCTGTCCGTTTTAGCATTAGTCATTACTTAATCATGAACATTTTAGAGTTTAACCTGTCAGTTTTACCCTTATTCAGTACACGAACGAAATATCAAACAAAATTTAAACTTACCTTTGCTAAATATTCTCAAGCTCATTTTATTTTCGAGAAATCCTAACAGCTTTACAAAAAAATGAAGTTGCAGATTTCAATCCTCACGCTGACGTTCTTCAAATTATTTAAGTATCACCTTGCAGCGATTAAAAGACACACCGTTCTGACGCTGTCGATTCTCGCGCTATTGTAGAGAAATTGTTGCCACTGAAGAGTAACTAAAACCAATCTTTGAGTATCGTCTAGCCAAAGAACATAGACGTTCTTCGGCCTAGCCCTAGCATGGCCTATGTCTATGCTTTACGCATGAGCAATGAGGAGCTGTTTTAGCGTTATTGTCCGTTATACAGAATTGGCAATGTATCATGGAGATTGGCAACTAAACAAAGAATCTCTAAGGCGAAGAATGAAAGCTTCCATAGACGCAATGTAAACCTGTTTCGCCTCTGCGCCGCTGTACCGAAGAGCCACGGCTATGCAGTGAAACACCAGCGCAGGGTGGAATTTAAACAGCGCAGTTCGAGGAGATAGCAAATTTTTTACTTTATAAATTGTTTTAATATCTTATTGCTTTCTTCATCACATTTTGAAAAAGTTTCACAGATTTGCTTAATTTTATTAAGATATGTATTCGTTAAAATGTGTATGTAAAAATCTCTAAACTCTTATATTACAGCCAGGGCTTAATTTCTAAAATTAGAAAAACTAGATATATAGAATACCATCAATCATCATCAAAAAAAAACGCCAAGTTACCATAATGTAAAGATCAGGATTATCTTTAGCTGATCTTTACATTATGGTAACTTGGCGTTTTTTGGCGAAAATTTGGCGACCAACTCTCCTACAGCAACCCTCTATTTTTTTCCCCCCGCCATTTTGTCTTCACGAAGTAAAGACATGTTTCTTTTCTTTTTATCTACTGAACACTTCTTCCAACAATCTACTAGCCGAATTACACTTATGCTAGAAATTTTATCTAACAAAACTGCTTAATCATGACAAATATTCACTGCAAAATTGGGAAAAAGTGCACAAAACCATACTCCTTACGCGTTTTTCAAAATAACACATACACATAAACCATGTACACGCCAACTTATTTTTACTTAAAAAAATCATTCCAGAATTGCACAAAAATGGCATTGCTCACACTCTTCACTATATCCATGTACACTGCTTTTTTCTCATAAATTAGAAAAATTTCACGAAAATACACGACAATTTTTTCAATCTTTAAACCCAGTAAAAAGAACATATATGAAATTACCTGATCGCGAAAAAGTATTTACCCTTTCCAAATATGAACATTTCCACATATAAAATAAATAAAATATCCAAAAACGTTTACCTCTAAATCATCTATTATGTTATACACGTCACCAACGAATTCATACCGCAAGCATTACAAATACTTAGTATCAAATATTTAAATTATTTCCATGCACGTTTACTTCAACTAAAACGTATACCAAATTCCTACAAACATAAAATTCACAAAATAACTATCATTTAATTAAAATATCACTAAACCATGTACAGGCCGACTTATTTTTACTTAAAAAAACATCCCAGAATTGCACAAAAATGGCATTGCGCACACTCTTCACTATATCCATGTACACTGCTATTTTCTCATAAATTAGAAAAATTTCACGAAAATACATGACAATTTTCTCAATCTTTAAACCCAGTAAAAAGAACATATATGAAATTACCTGATCGCGAAAAAGTATTTACCCTTTCCAAATATGAACATTTCCACATATAAAATAAATAAAATATCCAAAAACGTTTACCTCTAAATCATCTATTACATTATACACGTCACCAACGAATTCATACCGCGACCATTACAAATACTTAGTGTCAGATATTTAAATTATTTCCATGCACGTTTACTTCAACTAAAACGTATACCAAATTCCTACAAACATAAAATTCACAAAATAACTATCATTTAATTAAAATATAATTAAATTCAAAAACACTACTTAAAATATAAATGAGCACATACATTAAATTAATACATACATAAATACCCATTTCGAATTCACTTTAGTTACGGCCATGGGATCCAAAAATTCACGAACACTGTTTCACACAACACAGAATAAAGCCAAATACAAAAATTCCCGATTTCCCCCCTTTTCCGATTAAAGAACCGTAATTCGTCCATTAATATCACATGACATATCCCATGATCTCTCATTTCCCTCACACAAAATAATGCGTAATCGGAACTGAGTACTGCTCACATTATTACCAAAGTCCCAGATAGTAACCTTTATCGCCTCCAAAATGTCGCCAAACTACCAGTTACCATATTGTAAAGATCAACCCAAAATCTTCATATTTCAGAAGCAAACCGGTGAACAACTAAAGAATTAAAATGCTGCAAGTAAAAACAATAAAGGTGAAGTAAAAATTATAATTAATTATTCCATCAAGAGACAGCTTGAAGGCAAAATCAGAATTTTTTTTTTTTCAAAAATAAAAATTGTAAGAATGTAATGTCTAATAAAAGGTTGGGGAAACAGATTTGCATTATAAAATAAGATATATAACAAAATAAATGGTAGAAAAGAGGAAATCAATAGTTATGTAACTCCTCATAAATATCAACAGAAAAATTTACACTTTTCATAGAGTGCTACTTTGCTAGACTAAAAGACTGGAATATGAATCACACACAAAGAATATACGAAGCATATTTAACGTTAATAGCCACTTTAGCCGAAACCATTATTAAGTTTGACTAATTCCTATAACATTTTGGTATACTGATTCTCCTGATGGCAGGGAACAATGCACACAATAACACAAGTTCACATCATGGTCGTTAAATATCTGCTAAAACATATTTCATCATGTGAATGAAAAATCTACGATATGAAACACTATATACAATGAGACAATAATAAAAACGAGTACCACAGTTCTTTCCCAGTCGGTAAGCACTGACTGAAAAAAAAACAGAACAAACACATAGAAATTTTCTTCAAAATCTGAAGATAAAAATCTCGTGGTCATAAATCTACATATATAGGCTTAGGTGAAATAAAGGTTTAATGGTTGA
The DNA here is from genome assembly GCF_044657685.1 of Stegodyphus dumicola. NCBI lineage: Eukaryota > Metazoa > Arthropoda > Arachnida > Araneae > Eresidae > Stegodyphus > Stegodyphus dumicola. The sequence goes on from NC_140777.1 coordinate 107,796,584, forward strand.
CTGAAAATGCAATAATCTAACATACGACAATAATGTGCAATATGGCATAAACACTGAACATGAATTAATCCTCACTTTTGTTTATGAGAAATAGATATTTGTATCTCTTCCGTATTAATTCTAATTCATTTTCAGAGCTCTTATTGTAATTCAGTAACCTGTCCGTTTTAGCATTAGTCATTACTTAATCATGAACATTTTAGAGTTTAACCTGTCAGTTTTACCTTTATTCAGTACACGAACGAAATATCAAACAAAATTTAAACTTACCTTTGCTAAATATTCTCAAGCTCATTTTATTTTCGAGAAATCCTAACAGCTTTACAAAAAATGAAGTTGCAGATTTCAATCCTCACGCTGACGTTCTTCAAATTATTTAAGTATCACCTTGCAGCGATTAAAAGACACACCGTTCTGACGCTGTCGATTCTCGCGCTGTTGTAGAGAAATTGTTGCCACTGAAGAGTAACTAAAACCAATCTTTGAGTATCGTCTAGCCAAAGAACATAGACGTTCTTCGGCCTAGCCCTAGCATGGCCTATGTCTATGCTTTACGCATGAGCAATGAGGAGCTGTTTAAGTGTTATTGTCCGTTATACAGAATTGGCAATGTATCATGGAGATTGGCAACTAAAGACATGCTGTTACTCCACTAAATTTTGTCATGTTGCAGAGGTTAAGCTTGAAACGTTGAAGAAGTTAAGCTGTTACCGATTATAACATGACAAAAGGTTTCGTTTATTGAGATTATAAAGTACACTATCTAGGGCTATCTGCCTAAAGGGAGGGATGCCTTCGTGGAGGACGTTCTAAGGAAAACTGGCTTGTATACACATTACACATGGGGAAAACCACGAAAACGTCCATGCAGCCAGCATGTTTGCGGGATTTGAACCTCGGATCGAACTATCAGTGTTCAGTGACTTTACCGCTCAGCTGCTGGTGGACCCCATGAAAAAAGGAGCAGTTGATATAGTCGACGAAATGGGTGGCACTTACTCTGTGGCCAGAGTATCAAACCGATGGCCTATGGGCATATTTTTTTGTTTGTTTTGTTTTTTGCTATTAAATATTGCCAGCATAAATTCAAAGATCTTGCTTTTATCTGTTAAAACTCCACCTGAGAAGTTCAGAAGTAGGAGGCACTTCTGATTTGGCCTTTGCACTTTTAGATCCTCATTTAAAATCACGACAGAAACAGAAGGAATACAACGAAGATTCTCTTGAAGATTCGCAAACAAAGAAAAGAAAATTATGTTACCGGAGATGTTACATGCGCTCAAGAGAAAAAGACAGAAAATCAAAAACTATATGTCTGAAGTGTAAAAAAAATATACTATGTCAAGAACACTGTGAAATAGAATCTTCATTCAAACTACAAAATATCTAATTCTTCTTCAGCCTAATTGATTTGAAAATTAATTATATAACTCATTGTACATGTAATAATTCTGCATAATTTGGATTATAATTGCGTTCAAAAATAAAAAACACAAATTTCTCATAGAAATCAATGATTCCTAGTCATACGAAGAAAACGTAAGTACTTTTGATTTATTTGTCATTAATTTTAAAAGTAACATTATTTTTAAGCAATTTTAAATAATAAATGTTATAATTAATATAGAATGCATTATTTTACATTATTACATTTGTACGTCGTTTCATTGCGACGCGCGTTCTCGTGTTACATAATAATACAGCGCGCGTCCTCCCGGGTTAACTATACACCGCTAAATGTCATGGTTAACCTATTTATTTTACTTCTATATGCTATATATCTTATAACTTGAGTGTATACCGCTCAAATCAACGCTTGCATATGTTAAATATCGTGCAACGTAACTAACTATACACTGCTAAAATCATGGCCGATTAGCCGTTGATGAGCTTGCCGAAGAAATACACACCGGCGCCAACGGATCCGCTGCGGAAGCGCCAACGGATCCTTTGCGGAAGAAAACCCTTTGTATCTCTTTCTGTATTAATTGTAATTCATTTTCACAGCTTTTATTGTAATTCAGCAACCTGTCCGTTTTAGCATTAGTCATTACTTAATCATGAACATTTTAGAGTTTAACCTGTCGGTTTTACCCTTATTCAGTACACGAACGAAATATCAAACAAAATTTAAACTTACCTTTGCTAAATATTCTCAAGCTCATTTTATTTTCGAGAAATCCTAACAGCTTTACAAAAAAATGAAGTTGCAGATTTCAATCCTCACGCTGACGTTCTTCAAATTATTTAAGTATCACCTTGCAGCGATTAAAAGACACACCGTTCTGACGCTGTCGATTCTCGCGCTATTGTAGAGAAATTGTTGCCACTGAAGAGTAACTAAAACCAATCTTTGAGTATCGTCTAGTCAAAGAACATAGACATTCTTCGGCCTAGCCCTAGCATGGTCTATGTCTATGTTTTACGCATGAGCAATGAAGAGCTGTGTTAGCGTTATTGTCCGTTAAACTGAATTGGCAATGTATCACGAGATTGGCAACTAAAGACATGCTCTTATTCCACAAATTTTGTCACGTTGCAGAGGTTAAGCTTGAAGCGTTGAAGAAGTTAAGCTGTTACCGATTTTTGACCGCGTCTGGCATGAGGGTCTAATTTTCAAGCTCTGTTCCCTTGGCTTCACCAAAACTTTAACGTGTCTCATCTACTCATTCCTGAAAGGCAGAAGTTTTCATGTTTCTGTCGGAAATGAGATTTCTGAAGTCAAACGAATTCATGCCGGCGTCCCACAAGGGTGAATTTTATGTCCGATCTTATATCTCTTCTTTGTGGCTGACTTCCCTAAAACAGGCTTTAACTACAATTACTTCATTGGCTGTTATGCATATGTTACGGCGCGTGTTGTAAAATCTATGTGTCCTAATCAAGCTGTCAGTAAACTTCAACAAGTCATGCTGCAAATAGAATTTTAGTGTACCAAATGGCATATTTCAGTTAACGCAGATATATCCAAACTGTTCATTATCCGAAAGAAGAACTCTACCACTGAAAAGCTTAAGCTATTTGACACAGAAGTTCATAGAGTACGTTAGACGAATTACCTTGGCGTTATTATTAATGATAAATTTTCCTGGAAGGATCACCTGACTTGTGTCAGGGGAATAATATTAGGAGTCATTCAGAGTCTTAACCCACTTATTAACGAGCACTCTAAACTGGACTTAAGAAGAAAACAGCACTTATACATCTCTGTTATACGGCCAATCTTCACGTATGCATCCCCAGCGTGGGCATCAGTTAGAGACAGGGTCATATCTAAATTAAAAATTACACGGAACAAGTTGCTGCGCATCTTCACGAATGCGCATTATTTCGTATCTAATAAGACTTTACACAAGTATTTGAAAATTGAAACTGTCATATAGCATCTTCATCGCTTAAACTCCAGCTTTTTCCAGAAAGCAGCTACATGCCCTCACATGTCAAAATTACATGTATTTGACTGCATTCCACTACCGGAAGATAAACCACTACCGGAAAAAAGACCGCTGGCAGCCCATTTAGCCAGAGATCTGAACTTTCCTGCATAAAGTACAATATTCCTGTATATAGTTGTATATATTGTTTATAGTTTTTATGAATACATTTCTCATTATTTCATCGAAACTTCTATATGATATCTTATCTTCCAAATTGCACTTTTGTCACTGTAACTCAATATATCTGCAAATGTATTCTTTTGAGAGTTTGTATTTCTACAAACTCGTTCTGTCATGTAGTATACTCTCACAGTAGCTTATCATAAAAACTCATGATTGCTTTACCTTTCACTGCTCCGTCTGCGGGGCGTCTTCTAGTTTGGCCTAATTCCTAGGCTTGCGGCATCTTGCTCGCCCCCCTTCTGCCTCACCTCATTCTCTTAACTCCTACCACGTCAGACTTCCTGCCGTCATGTGCCTACTGGCTCTCCTCATGAGCTGGAAACAGCGCGCTACTTCAGCCATACTTGTTTGGATCGGATCGGATCGCTGTTACCGATTTTTATATTTAGCGTGATTAGTATAAAAGGCAATTTTGTATGTTTGGAATGCTCGAAGACCTATTTCCGATTACCTTTTGGATTACCACTAAGGTAAGATAATGTAATCATGAATACGAAAAGAAAGGGCCAGAATATGTTATTTTGCTGAATGCCTGTTAAAAGATGAACTTTTATGATAACTGTAAATATAAAATAAAAAAACAAATTTGTAAAATGAGGTTAAATTAATAGATTATGTTAAGTATTCAAGAATTATGGGCCTAGAATGAGACATGCCTTTGTGGAAAGCATGAATTTGAAAAGAAATATCAAACATTTGGAAATCAATGTAAAATACAGATAAGTTAATTGATTATTGCACGTTACAAAAACCTACAGCATTAATTAAAGCAGTTCAGAAACATCAACACGAATGAAAAGAAAAATCTGCAGGTTTCAGATTTTAAATTACGTCCAATGGGGCGTCTTTTTTAACGTTTTGTATGTTAGCTTTATTTATTAAATATCGTGGTCTTCGCACTTAAACCATAAAATTTAATTCACCGCAACATAGTGATGCAACGCAAAACGAAAACAATAGTCCTTCAGGAACAAAGCCTCTTTGGACTAATTAAGTCTGTTTCCCCATACGCTTTTTCAAGTCCCCAGTAAATAAATTATGGCATATTTGGGCACAAAGCTCACCCCATGCGCTTTCTAAAGTCCCCAGTAAATAATTGCTCGCATAATTGGGCACAAAGTGAACAAATTTCACACACTCCGCGGTACTTCACTTTGGCATCCCTGAAGCTTGAATTGCGAATTCATCGCCAAGCCAAACATACTTATAGATGTTCTCAAGGTTTCTAATTCTTTGGCCACGATTAAAATGTTAACAATATGCTTACTGCGCATGCGTGAAGTATAAACTATGCTACATGTAAACGTTACTTCTGTTTATTTTTAGTATTTAGATTGTGTTGAAGTTAGCAGTGCAATTGAAAACTTTGCCTTTCAATCCATATCAGAAACAGTGCGGCAATCCATATTTATGCAAAATATGGTGTGAAATGACGAAAAAGTAATATTTAAATGTCGCAGATGTCGGCATTTTCTCTTTTCTCATAATCAAATCTCTGATTCACATGGTGAAATGTTATTTTCAAATGAAAAACGTTCCAAAAGTTGTAACCCTATCGCTAATGTCTTTTATTTGAAAGAAGAATGTATACCTTCGTGGTTGAAAAATCAAGTTGATGGAGGCAATTGGACGAAAGGCAAATTATTTTGTCCAACCTGTAAATGTCGTATTGGATCATTCGATTTTGTCAACGGCTCAAAATGCAGTTGTGGAACTCATGTATTACCGTCCTTGCATGTGGTGTCATGTAAATTGGATTGTGAACGGACATAATTCACTTTGTTCGCAGAATAGTTTTCTGAAGAAGTTGATTCACTGTATATTATTCAAAGTTTGCTATTAAAATGATACAAAGGTTGTTTACTTACTTGAAATCATTTTGTTTTAAAAATGATTATCCTGGTGAAACATATTAGCCATATTATTACATCTGTATATATATTTTATACATATACTCTAAAGAATAGTCATCACCGAAGCAATAACAATTAATAAGGAAAAGAGAGGAATCTGCACTTTTGCTGCTAGCTTGTAACATGATAATAAACCAAAAAGTAAAATTTGAATTATTATACATATATGTGTGTGTGTATGTGTTAGCAATTAATTAGTTCCTTTATTTAAAACACATTCCGTCAAAACATTAATTGTTAAATACTTGCTTTATTCAGAAACATTACCGTCAACATTACTGCTCAAAAAACTTACAGTTCAAAATATTATCGTTCTGAAAAATACTGTTGTTGCCAATCGAGAAAATACATTTTAAATAAAATTAATACGTTGCGTTTACATTCGGGCATCCTGACTTAGTTAAGACCTCGGAACATTAAGAACTTATATTAAAAAAAATTAAATCTCTAATATTAATGTTTATAGTTCGAAAGTCTTTAGCTGTCATATAGATTCACCGTCGTTTTCTATTCTTTTTCCGTGTCCTAGATTTAGTAATATGCGGCGTGTTGTTATCGTTATCCCCAGTAACACTAATGTCATCACCATCATCATCGTCTTCTTCTGATTCAGCTTGACACTGCCATGACTTTAAATGGCTCACATGAGCTGTCGTACTAAAGAAATGTCCTTTCACCTTCTCTTCTAATTGAGTCACTCTATAGGTATCACTTGGTAAAACTTCTGTAACTACCAAAGGTCCTCGATACTTTTGTTGTGTTTTGGTTGATTCTCCAGTTGATTTAGGTACTCTTCTCATAACTACTATTTCTCCTCGTTCGAATGTTAAAGAATTGCTTTTCTTCTTGTCATAATTTGCTTTCATTTTCATCTGCATATCTTCAATTCTCTTTCTAGCTTCATTCTGTAAGATTACTGGATTCTCCCATTCATCTGCGTCTTCATCTGTAATCTTCCTTATCAATCCGTCGTTAAATTTTGGTGAATAACCGTGAAGCATTTCGAAAGGAGTTTTATTTGTAGTCTTATTTATCATATTGTTTAGATTTCTTTCGCATTCCTTAATCTTTTTGTCCCAGTCTCTCTGATTCGGATTTTCCATACTCGTTTTAATCGTAGCCAAAATTTTTCGATTTGCTCTTTCCACCATTCCATTACCACTTGGATGTTGAGTTGAATTGAGTGTATGACTGATTCCATTATTTTGACAGTACTTTCGAAATTCCTTTGCTGTGAAACATGTTCCTCTATCACTGATAATTTTTTCTGGTAACCCAAAATCATCTACAAAACTCTTCAATGCAACTAACACATACTTGGTTGCAGTACTTTTCATAGGATATAAGCGTGTAAATCTCGTAAAATTATCAATTATTACAAATAATTCTGTAATTCCTCTTGAACTTTTTACGAATGGTCCTAAATGATCTATATGTATAAATGCAAAAGGTCTTCTACCAGGTCTAATTGGATGCAATACTCCTTGTTTCTTACCACTAGGCAGATTATTTACTAGGCATTCGAAACACATCGAAATGTGACGCATAACATATCGTTTCATTCCTTTAAACCAGTATGATTCCTTGATTTTGGCAACAGTTCTGTCTGCTGAAAAATGTCCCAAAAGATCGTGAAATTTTACTAGAATACATTTTCTCATCGATTTAGGTATGACATATAACAATTTCTCCTTTTCCTAATCTTTCACTTTACGAAACAATCGATTATTCTTCAAGACGTAATTTTCAGTTACATATTTCTCTGCATTCGTTCTATAATTTATCTTTTCTTTAAAATGTCTATTAATTTGCGTAATTCTGGATCTGAATGCTGAATCATAAGAATTTGTTCATCTATCGTTAGCGTTAAACAAACTTCCAAATTGTTTTCAATTATAGAGTCTAAAGTTTCTTCTGGCTGATCAACTGGCGATCGGCTCAATGCATCTATGTGACTCATTCTTTTGCCTTGCCTGTGCTTTATTTCAAGATTGTATTCCTGGATCAGATTACTCCACCTTGCTATCTGAGGATTTGAAGTTTTCTTCGCGTTTAAATAAACTAAAGCTTGGCAGTCTGTAATTACCGTAAATCGGATCCCAATTAAAAATTGTCGAAGTCGTGTCAAAGTCCAAACTATAGCCATTAATTCTAATTTGCTTGAATGATAATTCTTTTCTGTTTCTGTTGTTCCTTTATTTACACAATAAACTAAATGCCACTTTCTATCTTCACCTTTTTGCAACAGCATTCCTGCCAGTCCTTTGTTGCTCGCGTCTGTGTGCACTTCAGTCTCTGCTTCGGGATTATATAATGCTAGTATTGGTTCATTAGTTAAATGATCCTTTAAAGTACTGAATGCTTCTTGCTGATCTTCGTTCCAATGAAATGTTTCATCCTTCCTCGTCAGTCTCGTTAGCGGCTCAGCTTTCTCTGCGTATTTCGGTACAAACCTTCTAAAGAAACTTGTAAGACCTAAAAATTGTTTAACTTCATGTTCATTGGTTGGTTTAGGAAAGTTTAATATGGCTCGTACTTTTCTTGGTCCAGGTTTCATACCATTTGATTTTATTAGAAATCCCAAATACTCAACTTCATCTTTTCCAAATTCGCATTTTGTCAGTTTCAATGTCAGCATTGCTTCTCTCAATCTATCAAACACTTTCCTAAGTTTTTCCATCATTTCTTCCCAAGATTTAGCCGGAATTAATATGTCGTCCAAATAGCACAACACTTCTTTATTAAGCAATGGACCTAAAACTTGATTCATAAGTCTCTGCAATTCTGCAGGTGCATTAGCTAACCCAAAGATCATACGTTCAAATTGACCAGTATCATCTGGAGTGATGAAAGCTGTTTTCAGTTTCGCTTCTTCAGTTAAAAGAATCTGCAAATATCCATGAGCTAAGTCCAATGTAGTGAAAACTTTACACTCACTAAGACATTCAAGAAGATCATCTATCCTAGGGAGTGGAAATTTATCTTTAACAGTTTGCGAATTCAACTTTCTATAATCTATCACTAATCGTAATTCACCTGTTTTTTTCTTTACGAGTAAAACTGGACTAGCATACGGAGATCTTGTTTCAGTAACAATTCCATATTTCTTCCATTCATTTATTATCTTCTTTATGGAAGCACGCTCTTCGGCATTGGTTTTATACGACTTCATGCAAATAGGCTTACTCCCTTCAATTTCTTTAATATCCATTTTTGTTAAGTTTGTACACCCTAATTCCTCCATATTTAATGCAAAACAATCTCGATACTCATTTATCAAATGTAAAACTTCCTGTTTTCTTTCTGGCGTAGTATTGTTATTAACTTTAACTTCTTCTAAAGTAATCGGTCTCCTAAACTTCTTAATTTCATTTATTATCAGTATTTCCTTTTGACTTGAATTTTCAGTTTTCTGATCTGAACTTGGTTCAACTAATTCTGCTACTTCCGCTCTACCGATACATTGATTCTCTTTCAAAATTAGTTTTCGATCGCTGTAGTTGGTGACTGGTATTACTGTTTCTCTCTGTATTACTTCCAATAATGAGCCTAACTCATCTTCCGATCCACTTATTAAAACATAACCGTTATTTATTTCATCAGTTTTAACTTTCACGAAATTAACCGTATTACTTTCGATTTGAGTTTCTTGGGAAGCCTTCAGTTTAATTCGCGGAGTGTTGCTATCATTTTGCAACTGCGAAAATGGGCAGTCATTAGCATAGCGTATGTGCAAGGTAGTACCTATCTTGGCGTATGCAATATGTGGTAAATCAATCCATGTTCGACCAACTAATAAGTCGCATGGTTGCGTTTCATCTCCTACAATTAGAACTGTAATGTCCTTTCCTTCCACATTATCAATCTCTAAGTTACTTTTCCCAATGTTCTAGCGGCTGGTTTATTCTGGTTCCCAAAGCCAAACAATTCCTCCACATCAGGTTTTACGATAAGATTCAGTCTCTTAGCCGCAGACTGTTTCAATAAACACGAACTAGAACCCGTATCTATGATTGCAGTAATTTCTTCCCCATTATTGATGCGAGCATACTTTAAATATACAGCTGGTGAAACACCTGAATTCTGGTCCACGGATAAATTATTTTTAACATTTGTCAAGTCTGGATTCTTAGACGTACACTTTTTAAAGTATGACCCTTTTCATTACATTTCCTGCAAATAATTTCTTTTTTAGGTTGAGGACAATCCGTCGCTATATGTCCATAATCCAATTGAAGCATTTCGGCTCACCCTTTTCATTGCGGATGCCAGAATTATATTCTCTTTTCCTTTCGTCTGTTTTATAAAACTTATCTCTCAGATTGTATTTATTATCAAAACTGTTTTTAAAACCCACTTTGAAATTATCATCTGTCTGCATGAAATCGTTAACATTTCTTTGTCTTGAATACTGATTATAGGATCCTTCATAAAATTTAGAACCAGATTTGGGCTTAGAATTATGCCTAAAAGTTTTATTTTCTACTTGAAGTACTTTTATCCCTGCCCGAATATTTTCATATTCATCTAGTTTTTCAGCCAACTCTTCAGGATTAATGAATTTAGACCAATCATCAATGAAATGGTCTCGGATAGCAGCGGGGACCCTTTTCTTTAATTGATCAGTAATAATAAGTTGTTTTAAAGAGTCAAAATCTGTTACATTTAATCCAGCAAGCCACTCTTCAAAATAATTTTTTAATTCAAACGTGAAGTCCTTGCACGTATTACGCAATGTTTTAATATGATCAACGAACTTTTGCCGAAACTGTTCAGGGCTTAACTTAAATTTTCTCAGTAGTAGTTGCTTAACGTGCTTATAGTCGTTAGCTTTTTCTTCTGATTCACGGGCAATTAATTGAGTTATTTCATAAGGCAATAGACACAACAGCTGAGAAACCCAGTTTTGTTCTTCTAACCCAATACATTGTGCCTGTCTCTCAAATAAAACTAGATAAAAACTTATATCACCTTCATTCAAATCATACTTATGCATTAATTTACTCATATCACAAATATTACTTCTACTAACATTAGAAGGAACAGAATCATTTACATTACTACTTCTGATTTCCGCTTCTATTTTCAATTTTTCAAGTTCAAATGCTCTTTGATTATCTTTTTCTTCCATTTCAAATGCTCTTTGCTTATCTTTTTCTAAAATTTCCATTTCAAATGCTCTTTGCTTATCTTTTTCTTTTTCTAAAATTTCTAACTTTTCCCTGTCTAAACGATCATTTATAATTCTATCTAGCATTTGTTTAGTAAAGTCTTCGTTATAATTCTTACTATTCAAAATCATATCTCTTAAGCCTACAATTTTAATATCAGAAGGGACATCTACATCAAGTTCCAAAGCAAGTTCTTTTAAATCACATTTCTTGCCTCTTGCCAAATAAGCCATCTTAAACTTCAATTTTCAAATACTAATACAATAATTATACTTAAGTCTTTCCGTTTAATACTTAGACATAACATAAACAGTTTATAAATTCACGTACCTTTCTACTTTCAGTTTTGGCGAGCTTCCGTATTCAGTTTAGGCTTAGCGTACGTTAAGGCAATACGTTGTTAAATCTAGATAATAATTCTAGTTTATCCCACTTCTGAAATGTTAGCAATTAATTAGTTCCTTTATTAAAAACACATTCCGTCAAAACATTAATTGTTAAATACTTGCTTTATTCAGAAACGTTACCGTCAACATTACTGCTCAAAAAACTTACAGTTCAAAATATTATCGTTCTGAAAAAAACTGTTGTTGCCAATCGAGAAAATACATTTTAAATAAAATTAATACGTTGCGTTTACATATGTATGTGCACGCGTGTTTGCATGAAAGGTAATAAATAATGTGCAAAAAGTATACATAACTAGTTTATTACTTTTGGCAATTTTGTATATTCTGGTATCAAAAAGCTAATAATGTTCTCAATTGTCATCTGATCTGAAAATATATGGTTGTTTAATTTTTAAAGTTATCATTATTTCTCTTTGTTGAATCCTAGCAAAGCCCACACCCTTGGTGTGAATGATTTTGGTTATGCCACGTATCGATGTGTACATGGGCAAAGTCAAAGGAGTGTGCAATGGAGAGTTTCTTCAATTCTGTGATGTTTTTTTAAGTGAAAATTGGTCGAAGTGTACATGGATGCCGAGTTTGTGCAATTCTTTGATTTGTTATATTCAAGTTGATGATGATTTTTGAGAAACGCACGAAGCAGTGTGCACTTTCCCAGTTTCTCGCCAAGGGTGTGGGTTCTCGTAGGATTTTACCATTTCCCTTAGTTATCGAAAAGAAAATTTTGTCCCGTGGTGTAAATAAATGGCTTAGAGTGAACTCTTTGCAGATAAATGTCAAGGTAACTATTTTTTTGGCTTCAGTGCAAAAATGTGCTCTTTAATATAGAGGTATATCAGTGATCAGGTGTATACGATCACTTAACACAAGTAGATTATTCCTAAGGTACACACCTGTATGGTGGATCAATTAGATGAGCCCATATGTGTGAAGCCCCTCTTGGCATTCCGTCATAAGCTCTGGTTAGAGCAGAATTAATTCCTGCTGTAAACCATAATATGCAACCAAAGCATTAGATTATTTTAAATCTGACTGGGCCATATGAGCTTTTTCTTCTTCTTCTTCTTCTTTGTATATATATATATATATATATATATATATATATTAATTACCAAAAAATAACTACCAGTGCTCAGATTCTTCTCAATAAATTTAAAGCACTCCATAAAAGACTAAAAATACAACCCCAGAAATATAACAACAGGTTTGCAAATCTCTATGCCCTTACCGAAATTTCATAAGTCTCCAATTAAATTCAGGTTCATAGCGAATAGTACAAAAAGTTATCTCAAAGAAATAGATTATCTCTTTGCACAAAAACTTCGTATGATACGTGACCTAATCAATAACTATGATTTTGAGGGTTTGCATTGCAACTGGATGATCTCTAGTAATGAACTAGTTCTTAAAACTATGAATTCACTTAAAATAGAACATATCCAATGCTACGACTTCGAAAACCTTTACACATCTCTACCACTCGAAGAAATTTTTACAAGTTTATTTGCTCTTCCAGATTTATTTCCACAAATTTCTACTATTCTCAGCAACGAAAAATGGCAGCTATTCCTTACCAGCGTACTCTTCAATAATTTTATTCAATTTGACAATAACATCTATAAACAAGTACAGGGTATCCCTATGGGCGGAAATTTTTCAACTTCAGTATGTGAATTATTCCTGTTTACTAAAGAATTGACCTATGTACGTTCACTCAGTACGGAAGAACGTCTCTTTTTCCAACACATCTATAGATATATTGATGATGTCATTGCGTTTAATAACTACAACAAAATAGAAATAGCTAATATCTACCCTGCTTGCTTAAAACTTAATAAAACCAATACAAAACAGCATAATGTAGTCTACCTTGATTTACATATTATAGATTACCATTTTATTAAAGTTTACGACAAAAGAAGAGAATTTAATTTTTCCACATTTAAATTAACTAACTGGAACTCAAATATTTCCAAAAGAGTCATACTCAACACAATTTATTCACAGCTACTTAGAATAAAAAGAATTTGCAATACTGCGGAACACTTACAAGAAGAAATACTATACTTCGTAACTATTTTAAAAAGTAACCTAATACCTCATAAAATAATTAAAAATTCCCTTACAAAAGCTGGCATTAGCCTTGCCTATTTTTAGATTTTTTGAATTAAGTAATGATTTTTTATGCCTAAAGCTACGGACGGTTTAAGAAGGATGACTAATTCAGAGAATCTATTGTAAAAATGTACAGATAATTCTTGTTTATTCATTCTCTTTCCTCCAAAATTTTGGCATTTTAATCTTAAATACTATTGTGTACATAGTTTTAAATTTCTATAATGACCAATTTTACTGCTTTTATTAACAAATCGGGCTTTTTTCGTTTTTCATAGTAGCTTGATCGCCCGCTAGCTTGAAGAATTACGTCTTTTTTAACAAATGACTGTTTTTTCCTTTTACTCTTGCTTTAGTGGCCAAGTTTTTATAGTTTTAGCTGAATTAGCCATTTTCACTTCGAAAAAAAAATTTTTCCATCCTACTACAAGCCAAGCGCCATTTTTGAGATCTTTACACGTTTTTCCGAGGTTTCCGGCCCCCTTCGATAATAGGAGACGAGTTGCAGATAACGAAAATCTCTTCGAATTGGCTAAATGCCCACAGAACTTCGCTCCCCCCTACATACGTCATCCGAATGAAAGACACAGAAAGAACTGCAGCCATTTTTCTACAAGTTTTAAGAGGGACAGCTTTGCATCGCCACAGGTCAGTTTTCGTTTCTTTTGTTACAATTTTTTCTTGGTCTTAGCAAGACTCACTTAGTTGTTCTCATCTTAATTTTTGTTTTATTTTATTTTAATTACAGGTTTTCATTACAGATTTCTAAAATCTATAATTTAAAAATTAAATTGTTAATCTTTAAGCTTGCAGGCCCAGCCCGTATGTTTTTGTATTTTTAGGACTAATAGCTCATCGCTATTTATTTTCGTTTTTATTTTTATTTTAATTTCGATTTTAGTCTAGATTTAGGAAGTTTAGGTAGTGTTTAACATATTTTAACACCTTAATGTGTCATTCTGTGCGGACGCGTCGGGAAATTGGAACAGAGAATTGAGACTATTAAAATTTCCAAGACACTTTGTCTAAATTTAAAAAAACATTTTAGCGAAAAAGTTTCAATTGTCTGTTTCGGCGAAACGCGTAATGGGGTTAGCTTGATTCGACGTTCAAATAAATGAAATTTCCCTTGAAAAGCCAGTTTGGAAGTCGAATTGGGCTAATTTACCATTTTCCGCTTACTTTTTATCTGTTTCTGTTTTTTTAGTGTTTTACATGTCTAATGGTTTGATTTTCATATGTATTAATTTTTTTAAAACGTGTTGAACCTTTTGGAGCAGCAGCTCTTGGTAACTTTTAGGCGAGCTTACTACAATTTTTTATATTTTACTTATTTTGCAGCATATTGCGCAAGATGTTTTCTAGACCAAAATTGTTTTTTTTTAAATTATAATTACTACTTTGCTTAATATATATATATATATATATATATATATATGTATGTATATATTATGATGCACAACTTGATTGATTACTAGCTAGTTTCCTTAGAAAGACCTCCATGGAAACATTTCATCTGTTAGGCAGGTAACCATGTTGCTGTACATAATTGAATAATTTAATTTCTTTGGATGGATAAAGTTGTAAGCTTTTTAATTAATTTTTATAAGACCAATAATACAGGAGAAAACAAAAAGAAGCATTGGAAAAATGGTAACTTGAGAATGGGATATTAAAAGTAAAATGTGTTATTAATTATATGACAAAATAAAACCAAAATATATTATTTTACATGAGATAAAATAGTAGAAACAAATCGCTATATGTAAATAAATTTTCTGTTGATTTTTCTACATTATTTTGAAAATAGAATTTTAAATAGTTTCTGTATCACTTAAACAGATTGCAGATATTTGATACTGAAATCACATACCCCCCGTTTAACCTTTACTTTGACAGTATTTAAAATTACCAGTAAAATAAATTTAAAACTGTACTAAGATTTAATCTTCATGGATGATGTGTACTTTCAGTCAAATTGAGGAGCTACAGGGACATCACATTGATGTTCATCAGCATGTGTTCATTTTAATGTCTATTCTATTTATATATTTTTGATGGAATCCTTTTAACAAATTCATCTCGTATCTAGATTCAGAGTTTTACATTTTATATAATAATCTTTTAAGTGTATTTTAAGTCTGTGAGGGAAAAAAATTATGTACTTTTCACTAATCTAATATTATAATAATTGATAAATGAGCCAATTCTGAATATTTAACAGGGGAAAAAATTTTTAATTTAATAATCTATTTTTAATTTACACAGGAAAAAAAAAATTATTTTGGTGCTATTTCAAATTCTTTTTTGTAATATATATATATATATATAGGGTATTAAAATTCTGTGTGTTAAAAATGAATTTGGAGCAAAATAACTCCCATGTGCTGAAATTTGAAATGCCAGTTATTTATAAATTTATGTGTTTATTTCCGTTATAAATTTTTATATTTAAAATATTTTCATCAAATAAAGCAAGTGATGACATAAATATAATTAAATTTTTATATGAAATATGGTTGGACTCCTCTGTAACGAAATATTTTCTTTACTTTGTCCAGTAGGGAAATGCCAGATAAGCAGCACTTGGTGCAATTTTTTGCCCCATCCTTGAATGGGGAAAATCGCCATATCCTTGGGAGGAATTTTTTGATGCCAAGAAGGAAATGGCATCTAAAAGCACTTTTCAAAACTTCCCTCATCAGTCCAATAGCGGGGGAAAAGCTCGGCTGGGCGAAAATTGTGTAAGCGTTTGCTTTGAGAAGGTAAACCATACACATAGAACAAACTGTAGAGGATTAGTGATTGTTGTGAAACTCCAGTATTATTAGCTTTTATACTACTATTTTAGTTCTTACCATTAATTTGAACAATTATCTCTAATAATGGTATGAAATTTGTAATATGTTTAAAAATATGATCTTTATATAAATGATCACAAAATGCAATATGTATAACAGTTCCAGATGAAAGTTTTAATAAATAAAATATGCATGCATTTTCACATAAATGTTACAGCTTGGAAATATATACCAGGCTGTTCAATCATCATCCAGTCCGGTTTATATTAGACATTCCAGATTCTTTTATGCACTTAATTTCGCTTAATATGGTTAAGAGGGTTATTTTTATTCTTTTTTTCTTGTTTAAGTGCGAAAATAGTTTTCAAGTAGATAAACAAAGAAATGTAATTCTGAATTGCATAACTGCAGGGAAACAAGATTTGTAACAAGCTATTCTATGTCTTTACACGACGTCATGCAATTGCTTAAATTTCGGAAAGAGACCAATCAAATAGAATAGGATAAGGTTAATTGAATTTGTCTGTATTTATTCCATGAAAAGTTAAATCATAAAATATTATTTTGGTGAAATTTGAATGTTGTTTATAACAGTGGTTTCAAACTGGCGGCCCCCCAAAGCAATTTTATGCGGTTGGCGAATGTATTTCAGTTATGCATTTGTTGAAAACACAGTGATGCAAAAATTTCTATGTTTTACTTATTTGAAGTTACAGTTTACATTATATTCATTACTATTAAGCATGAACATGCGTCACTTCCCACTGTTTGACACCTATCGCCATAGTTGGCGAACGCGATTTCAGGAACCTCGCCAAGTTACGGTTATCTGCATGTCCCAAAATTTTGCATTCTTTGTGACTTTTAATTATTTCTGATGGAATCCTTTTAACAAATTCATCTCATATCTAGATTCAGATTTTAAATTTTATATAATAATCTTTAAAGTATATAGAGTTTGTGAGGGAAAAAAATACGTACTTTTCACTAACCTAATATTATAATAATTAATGAATAAACCAATTCTGAATGTTTAGCAGAAAAAAGGTAATCTTTATTTTTATTTACACAGGGGGGAAAACTTTTTGGTGCTATTTGAAATTCTTTCTTTCTTTCTTTCTTTTTAAATATATATACAGTCAAAAGTCGTTAATTCGGACACCCATAACCCAGAATGATATATAATCCGGACCTCAAAACTGCAAACTTTCTGCGCATGCGTCGCGTTGACGCATGCGCGTAGAATCTTTACAGCTGCAAATATGCGTGTGCGCATGCGTAAAATACGTTTACGCATGCGCGTTTAATGTATAACGGACGGTATAAGCTAAGCTAAAATTATCTAATTCAGTTAATGTTGCAGATTGCGTTGTTCCTTAATTTTCGAATTGGATCCGGCTTATTATTTTTTGCAGACTGTCAGAGCAAGTTTATAAAAGTAAGCTTAAACTTTCGATTATGTCAAATAGAATTTCCGATATATATTTACTAATATGTAAAGGACCTACAAAGCGAAAATATGTTTCGAAGTCCATTAAACAAAAAGTGGAATTGCTGCAAAAAATGGATAAAGGCATATCCTTCGTTTCTCTAACCATTCGGAAATCTGTTTATCAATTTCACGCTGCTGTGTGGCGGGAGGAAACGCCGCGGGGCTCAATGAATTGGAAGTTGATCTGTCAGCATTATCCTTATCATCAGGGCACATGTTTTTATTTTATTTGGCTTATAATTCCTTACTAAATGCAGTATTTCATCTCGATGTACTCCGTCTGATATGATTTAAATCAAATTCCTCGTCATTATAATTCGCTTCCGATAGTGAAGAAAGTGACACAGAGGTTATTGAAAACGAAAAAATTTCGATTAGTCACAAATTAGTCGGTATTCTCGACAAAGCAATTATAGGACTTGAACAGCGGAACTTTGTAACTGAAGAAGAAATTATGTCTGTTCATAGAATTAAAGAGAAAGTATTATCACATAAAACGAAGCAACTTAAACAACTTGCATTGAAAGAAATGTTTAATAAAGTAAACAAATAAATATTAAGCTTTTTTTTTTTTGTAAATTTTGATACCCTTTAGATCATAATTGTTCTTTATTTCATAAATTACGGTTTCATATTTTTAATTTTGTAATTTCTGCATGTCATCTTACCAGATTTAAACTGATGATCTATAATCCGGAAAAATCGATAATCCGGAATCGCCGAAGTCCCGACGAGTCCGGATTAACGACTTTTGACTGTATATAGGGTATTAAAAGTCTGTTAAAAATGACTTGAGAGCAAAATAGCTCCCATGTGCTGAATTTTTAAATACCAGTTATTTATAAATATATGTGTTTATTTCTGTTATAAATTTATGTATTTAAAATATTTTCCAGGAATATGGTATGTGATGACATAAAAATAATTAAATTTTTATATGAAATATGGTTAGACTCCTCTGTAATGAAAAGTTTTCATTACTTTGTCTGCTCTAATAAGAAAACAAATGTAGACCATCCCAAAAATGATGTAAAAATTAATTAGTGACCAAAACAAAAAAGGACATTGTCTTATCTCCTAAAAGAAATGAATGATAATCCTAATTTAAAAAAAAAATCAACTGATCTTTGGAATATGGTTGTTTGGCTGTTTTAACGACAGTTTGTAAGGAGATAATGATCGCTAACTGGGACTGTGAAAATAACCTGTGCAGAACACAGTGCCAGGTAGAGTTTATTTTGTCATTCACAAATTAGAGGACACCTATGGGGATAAATCGCAGATCATACGACATGTCATGGATCACTTATGGATGAATCACAATTCTTGAACACAAAAGGGGAGAAATTTGCAACAACATGCCATTTTGCATCTTGTGTGAAGCACTGTTGTATTAAATACTACTAAAGCACTGCTAAATATTTAGATCCCATGGCCCTTCCAAAAGGGAAAAAAATTTTGCTACATTTACTGTAATGATCTGAAGGAGCTGCTTGATTGGCGCGCGAGTGTAAGTTTGATTGCAAATGCATATCTTGTGTCCAACTTGTGGGAATGAAACGAGTTTGTATTAAAGAAAGGATATTGTAGCTAAGTTTGAATGGCAATGCAAAAAATCTACTCAAAATGGACATTTTGTAAAAAAGAGTGCAAGGAAGGGTACTTGGTTTGCTTTGTTTGAGTACGGGTGAAATTTTATTGATTTATTATTGTGTCAATCGATTGCCAGTTGACTTCTTGATTTCTGATTTAGGAATTAGCATTAGCACTGCAGCCAATTGGAACTGTTTTTATAGAGAAATATGCATGGAATTTTCCGAGAATGTTATGCATACGCTTGGTAGTGTGGACGTAATTGTTGAAATTGATGAAAGTAAGCTGTGCAAGTATCAAAGCAGCAGGAGAGTGGAAGGGGAATGGGTGTTTGGTAGAGTTGAAAGAGGAAGTAATAAGAGTCTCTTTTTAAAGTTGTACCAAATAGACATAAAGACTGGTTGTTAAGTTTCATTAAAGAGTACATTCTGTCAGGCACTGTAATAATGGTTGATGCTGGAAATCATACACCTGTTTGGAGGATGAAAGTATTCAGCATCTTGCTGTTAACCATAAATATCATTTCAAGGATCCTAAGATAGATGCACATACAAATACGACAGATGGGATATGGGATGCCGGAAAAAGTACTATACAGTACAAAGTCTGTAATCCGGACGTCCATTATCCGGAATGATCTATAATCCGAACCTCAAAGCCACAAACGTTTATTTTGTATGCTTACGCTTACACATGCACAATCGTTTACGCATGCGCGTTTAGCACAAAAAACGAAGCAACTTAAACAACTTACATTGAAAGAAATGTTTAATAAAGTAAACAAATAAATATTAAGCTTTTTTTTTGTAAATTTTGATACACTATAGATCATTATTGCTCTTTATTTCATAAATTACGGTTTCATATTTTTAACTGTATAATTTCTGCATGCCATCTTACCAGATTTAAATTGATCATCTATAATCCGGAAAAACCCTTAATCCGGAATCGCAGAAGTCCCGACGAGTCCGGTTTACGGACTTTGTACTGTACCATTTTTTTTCTCAAATGGCTGGCACTTTTCTGTCTTTTTTCAACATTGGCCATTCCTAAAGCCAGAAGTGGAGGCACCTAATAGGCAGCCACCATTGCATCCTATGAAGGAACGGATAGTTACAACCACGCCTTCTCCAGGATTTGAACCTCGGCCCTTCGGTATCCATATGGGCGGCGGTGTTATATCAAGGCAATATGATAAACAGAATTTTCCATTTTATTTAGCGGAGCATGTGTGTTGAAAAAAATCCCAGATACTGTTGAATATGTTAAAAAAGTATATCCACTATACACTCAAGATTCCAAAAAAGACTTGGTCACTTATGATTTATTAACATTTTAGATATATGTTATTGTGCATTATGTCATGGTAACGATTTTAAATACAGCCTATGTCAAATTAATTTATCCATTATTCTAAATATAAGCAATAAAGAAATTAGTTTATTGTTATTAGTAAATCCTGTCCTGTGTATGAAAAATTTTTATTAGCACTAAATTTAGTTCTAAGTAATTAAGAGATTTTCAACTGTATTTTTATTAATTTAATGTATGTGATTTTGTGCAGTATGATTTCATAGCATTTGACAGATTATGCAATCACAAATAAGGTCAATATTTTAAATGATTTAAATTAGGTATTTACAACCATTTTTAATGTTTGCGTTATAAATTCAGTGGATGATTTTGATAAAATTTTTTAATCTAATTTCTCGTATGTATATATATTATATATGTACATATGTATTTCTATTATATATGTACATATGTATTTCTTCCTTGGGAAGAGATATATACAAGGTAAATATATACAAATAGAATACATAGTTTTTTAGCAGTCAGGTATTTTCATGTTCTTTATGCCAGTTTTAAAACTTCACTAAATTTTAGCCAATTTTCGTCCAAATTCTTCTAGTTTATGCCAGAGAATATTTAAATGTTACGTATATAAATTCATCTTACAAAACAAAAACAGATTTCTGTACATGTTTGTTCTATTATTTTCTGAAAATTTCGATCGCAATTTCAGCTGTTAAGCATTTCAAAACAGTTTCTTACATAATTTTTGTAAAAATATAGTATTTTCTTTCCAAAAAAAATTCTCACACAACGATAATCCGTCTAAGACCTAAACAGAAAGTTGAAGGAAAAAAAAAAGGAGCCCATATTAAAAAAAAGCGTGTTTTTACATCATGAAAACAAAATGGCATTAAAAAAAAAAAAAAAAAAAAAAACAGTTTGCTGTCACAGGGCTGGTTACCAGACTTCGCCAAGTTAGCATAAACCAAAGATTATTAAAAACATCTTATTAAGAGTTAATTACAATTATTAGTAAATGCAACTATTAAATTTCTTTTTCATCATACATTAATAATTTTATGCGGTGAATTGCTTATAAGTTAGACCCATCTTTTGTATTACACAGTTATAATTGGCATTTGTCCAGGTAACGACAGATCGTGGCTTTTTCATTATCCTTATGTTGGCCTTTTTAAACTTTTCTCATATTCAATATTTTTCCAAAGGTGAACCATTTCAGCAATATTTTTTCATTATCCTTATGTTGGCCTTTTTAAACTTTTCTCATATTCAATATTTTTCCCATGAGTAGAAACTATTGAGTCTCGAGTTTTTTCCATATGGTATCAGCTATCAATTATGGCAACAGATATAGATTTGATTACATCCATTATGAATTTTCCTCATAATACTTACTTTACAGAACATTATATATTTACCACTCGGTATACTGTTGAATTTTTAACTCTGAAAATGCCCCCAATGTCGATAAAAGTGTGTGTTCCTTTCCAGAAAATATGTGAAGTGAAAATAATTTCAACCCTACTCTGTCAGAATAGAATGTGGATGTCCAGTGAGAATGCATCCATTTTCCTCAAGATATGTCTGGCTTGCAAGGCAAAGGTGCAATGGTTTTAATAAAAAGTACCTTAAATCTTGTAAAATTCTGAAAAATGCAGAAACAGAACTTTTCCAGAAAATAGAACTTAATAGAGTTTCAAATACTGAAACAATGCAAGCTAATAAGGATAAAACATTTCTATCCTTAAAAGACAAATCAACTGCATAGTTGCAAATTAATAGGAATATAATCCTGTTTTCCTGAATATTCTACCATATTGTCAAAAAAAATTTCTACCATACTATCATTCAAAAATTTCTACCATATTGTCAGCCTTGAACAGAGCTTCGTCATTGAGAGAGCTTAGAACCCATTCGGGTTCTTTGACTCATGGACACTATTTGGACTTTCTTCATGGACACTATTTGGGGTTCTAAGATATGCTTATTATATCTTAGTTTTTCAATAGCTAGATGGTGTACCTTTCTCACACAGCCTTTGTTTAGAATACAAGTAACGGTGTGGCTGAAAGTATTAAAGTGCTTTTTCTCTCTTCTAACATAAGTGGTATCTTAACATTCTAAATATGGATGATGTTAAAAGCTAGTAAATCTTCAGTTAAAAATTGAAAAATTATAGAAAATGCAGAAACATTTCAGTCAAAGATACCTACAAAGTTCACAATATTTGAGTTTCATAAATGTGCAGGCTACTTATAACCATATAAAACGAAGTGTAAGAAGTTGTACAGAACTAAAAAATTTGTTTGCTGTAGCAGGTTGTAAAACTGTATAAATGTTATGTTATAAAATATGTATCTGTGAAATGTTATAATCAAAATATTAGACTGTTAAATTTTTATCACAAAAATACAGCTGTCATTAACAAGAGTCTGGGTGAGGGTTTCTCCTGGGCCACATTTTCTTTGCAAATCTTTATGAGTTTCTGTGTAATTCTGAGATCCTGTCTGTCTCGAGACTATTTGGTAAAATCCGTATCCGTTCAACCAATGTTTAACAGTACGCCTAAGGGGAGGACTTTCTAAGGGAAACTGGTTTGAATAAAGGTTACACATGAGGAAAACCACAAAAACGGGTATGCAGCTTAGCCTGTTCGCCGGGTATTCAAACCCTGAGCCGAACTACCTGTGCTCAACGACTTTACCGGCCAAAGGTACGCCACTTAGCATTTTGATATCTGTTTTAAGAAGCACTGTCTACTTGAAATACATATAGCAGATTCTTAATTTTTTTTTTTTTTTTTTTTTTTTTTTTTGTGAATATTCAGATTTGAAAAAATGTTTTTATAAATTACTCTGTTTTGAAAATGGAAAAAAAAAATACCTGTAAATGATGCATAATTTCGAAGGTTCCAATAAAATACTTATTTAACCAGATTATGATCTATTATATGAAATTTTTGCTATACTGATATTCAAATTATTTGTATAAGTCATTGTAGATGTGACTTTTACATAACAAATTTACATTTTCATTGTAGTTCTTGTATTTGACCCATTTCAAAAGTGCTTATCCATGCTTTGTAGATTTAAATAGTGGTTGTATTGGATTTGTATCCCACTGCATAGACATTCACTCATTTTTAGATACACCTTCTGTTAAGAATAATCACACGTACTCCCCGTTCTTGTTTTAATATCATGTATTTTAACTGTAACTGTTTTATACTTTTCCTTAGGTTGATCTGGCAACAGTTGTAGTTCTTGGTCATGGTTTGATATGTAGAAACGTGCCGTGCCATGTGGGCGTGAAATTCCATCTTTTAATAAAACCTCTACTTAATTATCATCGGCCTCTGATTCACCTTTTTTTTTAAATCTTAACAGCAGAGCGTGGTTCTGATATTGAACACGCTAGAGGCGAAGCATTTATATTTGTTTTGTGGAACTTATTTGTTTGAAACGGAATCGCGCGTTAAGTGAAATTTGAAATGGCAGCACGTGATGAGAACACAAAGTATTGTGTTGAGCCGTTTAACGGTAAAAACTTTTCTCTGTTTAAGCGCCGTGTAGAAGCTGTGTTTGCAGCCAAAGAACTTGATAAATATTTAGACGTTGAAGCGGATGAAACGAAAGTTGCTGAAATCAAAGACGCAAAAAAAGCTTACGCATTGCTGCTAACCCTTCTAGATGATGCCATATTGGCGACCATGTCGAGTGAATCTTCTGCATGTGAAATTTGGAGCAGTTTAAAGAATAAATACCATAAAGTGAGTGCAGTTAGTCAAATATTAGTACGAAAGAAATTATCGACACTGAAGAAACGCCGAGATTGCAGTATGCAATCACATATTAACGAGCTATCGTAAATGAACTGCGGCTTTCGGGTGCTGAAGTCAAAGATATGGATGTGATTATTTATTTGTTGATGTCGCTACCTTCTGAGTACGACATTATTAAATCGACGATTGAGAACCAGCCAAATGAAATGCTTACGCTGGACTTTGTTATGAAAAGGCTCTTGAATGCTGAAGAATTGCAAGGTGAGAGAAATTCTTGCGATTCTCGTATTTCTGGCTCAAGTAATAACGTAGCTTTTAGCGCTGATAAGCGTGATATCATCTGCCACAAATGTAAAAGTAAAGGTCATATTGCCAGGCTTTGCAAGAAAAAATTAGTTTGTTTTGGATGTGGACGCCCAGGGCATTACAGGAAGGATTGCAGATTTAAGCATAAATCAGATTATAGAGAATCGGCTGCAGTAACATTCATGGTTGGTGAGCCTGTTGGAAATTTCATTCCGGATTCTGGAGCATCTACACACATGTGTAATAAAGGTGAGTGGTTTGAAGAAATTAAACCTTTTTCTGGAACTATTGCATGTGCTTCGAAAAATGATGTTTTAAAGGTAGAAGGTATTGGTACAGTACGTGGAACATTAAATGGAAGAGAAATATTACTTAAAGATGTGTTATATGTACCTGAGTTGAACGGTCAATTAATATCTGTGAAGAATATCCAAAAAGCAGGTTACAGTGTAATTTTTAAGAATGATGTAGCTGTTATTGAAAAGAGGAATGAAAAATTTGAGTTTGCTAAACTCAATGAGAAAGGACAGTATGTGAGTCAATTTGAACCAGTTAAAGCTTCAACATACATTGCAAATCATAGTGCAGAATTATGGCACAGGCGCATGGGGCACTCATCTGATAAAATATTAAAAGAAATGGGTTTGCCAGTATCTGAGTCACCTTCAAGCTTTTGTGAAGAGTGCATATTGGCAAAACATTCCAACACTCCTATGAACAAAGGTCCTAGAAGCAGAGAGCATGTGCCGATGAGAATGGTACACACTGACATATGTGGTCCCATTGATCCACCCACTAGGGAAGGTGAAAAGTATTTTGCTACAATCATAGACGATTTTTCTAGATTTACTGAAGTGCATCTCTTAAAGCACAAAAGTGACATAAATGAAGTGTTTAAATTGTTCCTAAAGCAGAATTCTGATGTCTACAAAATTCGGTGTGGTAATGCCAAGGAATACGTGTCTGGTGAACTAGCTCGTCATTGCAAGAAAAATGGTGTTATGATAGATCCTGCTCCTCCATATTCACCTTCTTTAAATGGTGTGGCTGAGAGAGCCAACAGATATCTTTTAGAGAAGGCCCGAGCTCTAATATGCGAAGCAAAGCTTTCTAAATCCTTCTGGGGCTATGCTGTACAGACAGCTGCATATCTTAAGAATAGAATTCCAAATCAGACTGTTGAAAATGTACCTTATAAGCTCAAATATGGGTAGCCGCCTGATTTGAATATTATTAAGGTGTTTGGATCTGATGCATACATGAGAGTTCCTGATAACTTAAGAAAGAAATTGGATCCAAAATCAAAAAAGATGATTTTTATTGGATACTCTACCATGGGTTATCGTTTACTGGACCCAGTCACAAATCATGTTGTGGTTTCTCGAAATGTGTTGTTTAATGAAGAGAAAAAGAAATGTATCTCAGTTGAAGATGATTTTTCCATAGAAAGTAAAGATCCTGCTAAAGATGAAGTAATATATGATTCAAGTGATGTAGAATCCAGAAATCTTGAAGAAAGTCATGAAGAAATTACTAGGCAAAGAAGAAATATAAAATTACCTGTAAATTTGAATTATTACTTTGTGTATGAAGCTAATGTGGCAACTGTTGATACAGTAACATATGAGGATATAACATCATTGCCAACAGAAGAGCAAGTGCTATGGAGGAAAGCCATGGATGAGGAAATAGCTTCTCTTAATAAAAATAAAGTGTGGGAGTTAGTCAACTTGCCAAAGGATGAAAAGCCAATATCCTGTAAATGGGTGTTGCGTATCAAACGAAACAATGTCTACAAAGCTAGATTGGTTGTTCGTTTTGTTGTTTGAACAGAAGCCAGGTATTGATTACTTTGAGACCTATGCTCCTGTAATTAGTACATCATCACTTCGACTTGTGCTGGCTATCATTGTTCAAAAGAATCTTGAAATCTATGCATTAGATGTAAAGACTGCATTTCTGAATGGTGATCTCCAAGAAACAATCTACATGGAACAACCAATGGGCTACAGTGACAACAGTGGTCGTGTGTGCAAGCTTCTTAAGAGTCTTTATGGACTTAAGCAAGCACCGAGGCAGTGGTTCAAGAGATTTACTGATTTTATAATTCTGTTAAACTTCCAACAACTTAACTGTGAAGCATGTACTTTTGTAAGAAGAACTAAACAGAGTGAAATATTTATTGTGCTGTATGTGGATGACTTGCTAATTGCTGGTTCTAATGATTCAGAGGTAAAAATTGTGATTGAATTACTTAGAAATGAATTTGAGATGTCCAAGGCTGAAGTTGCAAATGAATTTCTTGGAATAAGTTTTGAATATTCACAGAACAAACTTACTTTAGGCCAAAAATCTTATGTTGAAAAATTGTTAAATAGATTTAGAATGTTAGATTGTAAGCCATCTGATACTCCTCTAGTGCCTAAGTCAACTTCATCAAATTTTGTGAATGGTGAAAGATTTCATGGCCCTTATCGTGAACTTGTAGGTGCTTTGCTGTATCTGTCTATGACAACTCGTCCTGATATTCTGTTTTCTGTGAACTGTCTGAGTCAGATACAAGAACAACCCACTAACAATGCTTGGGCTGGTCTGAAGCAAATTCTTCGATATTTAAAAGGGACATCTGAATTGAAATTATTATTTTGTAAATCTAATAGTGTTGATATTATGTTAAATGTTTATGTTGATGCTGATTGGGGGTCAGATACAAAATGATAGAAAATCTATTTCAGGGTATATTATTTTCTTTAATGATTGTCTTGTAACTTGGTCTGTTAAAAAGCAAACATCTATTGCTCTGTCCTCTACTGAGGCAGAAATTTTGGCTTTAGCAAAAGCTATTCAAGATCTAACTGTATTTTATAATGTATCTAAAGAAATTTTAGGAGTCGACAATATTAAAGTTTCAGTTTATGAGGATAATCAGTCTGTAATTAAAGCAATATTAAATGAAAGTAATTGTGCTAGACTAAAACATTTGGATATTAAATTAAAGTATATTAGAGATATTGTAAAATTGTACGATATAAATCTCGTATATGTAGTGAAAATCAGTTAGCTGATTTGTTTACAAAATGCTTGCCTAAACCAAGATTGTGTTATTTAAGAGATAAATGTAAAATAATATGTGATTAAGGGAGGGTGTTAAGAATAATCACACGTACTCCCCGTTCTTGTTTTAATGTCATGTATTTTAACTGTAACTGTTTTATACTTTTGCTTAGGTTGATCTGGCAACAGTTGTAATAGTTCTTGGTCATGGTTTGATATGTAGAAACGTGCCGTGCCATGTATGTGGGCGTGAAATTCCATCTTTTAATAAAACCTCTACTTAATTATCATCGGCCTCTGATTCACCTTTTTTTTAAATCTTAACACCTTCATTTCATAGTGATAGGCCTTTATGTCATTTTTATCTGATGTGAACAGCATACTTTTTCCGGGTTTTTGAAAGCTCTATCTCTATATGTATTATATGCTCTATTTGTATCATTTTTTACCTCCAAGTCTCTCAATTTTTCAGTTTTGTCAAACTGTAAAGTTTTTTAATGATTTATTACAAGCAGTATTATTAAAACATTTAACCGAAGGGCTCATTATACAAAACGATACTGTGTTTTTAAGTCTGTGGATAATTCATTGTAAGATATATTTCGACTTCTGAAAGAGCCTAAGATCACCAGGAACTGCCTAAGATCTATTATAAACATTTTGAATTTCAACGCATTTAAATATCTTTGAGCAATAATTAGCACAAATGATATTTTACTACCTCTTCTCTTAATTTACATTATATTTTTAAAATGGTATCTTGATGGCAGTTTCATGAAAGAGCAAACATTCGTTAAAATTTCGTGTAAAAAAAATTAAGAATGAAACGAATATAAATAAAAACTCACATTTAGGTTGTTTTTTAGTCAACCATCCATATTTCAAAAATGATTTCAATTTATTTTGGAAACGAAGGGTAAATGCTCTCCGTTTCTGTACTTTCTATGATGAAATAGGAATCGAATAAATTGGACACCAGTAGTGCTTCATATTCCATAAATTTTGTGTCATTCTTGTAAAGAAAACATTCATTGAACAGTCCGTTATTTGAGAAAATAAATTCTTCGTACTTCTCAAAGCTTAACTTTCCAAGTGACTAAAAAAAAGCTGAAATTCTGTTAATTACACGCCCACTGAATTTTCAAATGCTAGTGCAAATGATTGTTATGACGGTCGCGTAGTCGGTATAGTGATCAGGGAAGCTGACTGCGATGCTGAAGGGCCTGGGTTCGAATCCCGGAGAAGGCATGGTTGTAACTGTCCGTCCCTTCATAGGAAAGGCGATGGTGGCCCACCTATTAGGTGCATCCATAATAAAGAGACCACCACATCTGGCCTTGTATAGATTAATTGACTGGGTTACATTTGTAATTCTTCACAATCTGCCATTGGAAAAAAAATGATTGTTTTGACGAAGTGGGCAACTTTTTCTTTTATGGAAGACCTCTTTCTATTAAGGCCCGTTTCCCCATCTACGTATGCGTTTCTCCAATCAGGGAAAGAATTCACTTTGATTGACATCTGCAATCCGGTCGATGTGCGGGGACGGATGAAGTACGGATGGAGTTCAACAATGTTCAACTTCTATCCCTATGTCTGCAGATGTGTTGGGGTCATATGATAAAAAAGGAGCAATCAGGTGTCACCAAAAATTAATGGCTGCGGAAGTAGCGATGAACGCTTGCTTAGGGAAAGAATATTTTGCTAAAAAATACTTATTTCTGAATTAACATTATAGCGAGAAATCTGCGTGCTGAAAAAGACAGCAATCAGCTGAATTTAGTTAAAAAAAAGATAAGAAAAATAAGATAACTGCAACTACAGTGCTTGTTTGCAGATAAAATCAGGCATTCAAGAAAATCAGGCGCAAAAATTATAATTCCAAGTCTATAAAATAGCAAAATTTGTCCTGACAATTTTTCCTAGTTCTGCATATACAGTTACCTTTAATGAAAATGAATGTCTCATTATATGAAACTGCCATAGCAAATCAGATATGGCATTAAAAGATTTGTTATTTTTTTCTTTTGAAACAGGTAAAAACTAAAAACGTTAATTATAAATTAAATATGATAGCCTTTTAAATATTCCGCTGCGTTAAAGAGTATGTTAAATTTGTATTTCTCTATTTATAAATATACCTTTTTGGCTGTATTTGTAAGCGCATGGAATATATTTTTAGCTGGCCGTTTAACTTCAATAGGAACGCCACTTTAAAAGTTAATGTTTCTTGTAAGAAATGTACTAGAAGCTGAAGAACAAACTCTGGTGAATTTTTTAGACGGCACCACACTGAAATAGGACCAAAAAATTTAGTTTTAAAAATTGATTTACTTGATGATGTATATAAGCCAAAATATGCATGCCATTCCCGTGTGATTTAGCTTAGTGGTAAAGATGAACGATAACAAGGTTTAAATTTTGGGGTCGTGAGTTTGAATCCCATATGCTTTTTCCACCCTGTCTGCAACTTTCTTAGCTTGTTTTTCCAGTTTGATCTGTATTCGTGTTTTATAATTTATTTTTATTATTATATGCATTAAATATAATGTTTTATTTATTTCAATTTTCACCGCAAAAAATTTTGAAAATTATATAATACGAATTTAAAGTATACCCTATGAGCTAATATCTACCCTTCATGCCTACAACTTAATACTACAAATACAGTGCAACATGAAATTGTCTACCTTGATTTGCCTATTATATATTACAATTTTTTGAAAATCTACGATAGACGTAGAGAATTCAACTTTCCAACACTTAAATTAGCCAACTGGAATTCCAGTATTTCTAAAAGAGTCGTCCTCAATACAATTTACGCACAACTGCTTAGAATTAAAAGAATCTGCAATACAACAAAGCACCTCCAAAAAGAAGTACTATGTAACAATTCTGAAGAATAATCTAATTCCTAAAAACGTGATTAAAAATACGTTAAAAAAAGCTGGCATTAACTTTATTTTTTTAGATATTTTGAGTTAGATAATGAAATTTTATGCTTAAAGCCCTATGGGACGGTGTAAAGTGGATGGCTGATTCAGTAGATCTAATGTATAAATGTACAAATAGTTCCTCTCACAGCTTCAATTTTTACTCTTAAAATTTGGCACAATACCTTTAATTCTATTCTTAAATAGATTTTAAGCATTTTCTGGCCTAATCTTTCCTGTTATTGACTTATGGGCCATTTCGTTTCTGGAAGCTTGATCGCCCTCTAGCTTGAAGAATTTCGACTTTAGTTAACAAATAGCTATTTTTCATTATTTCTTCTCACTTTTGTGGCCATATTATCACATTTTGTTGAATTAGCCATTTTTTCTTTCACCCGCGTCCAAAGTTCTTCAAACTCGTAAAGCAAGACGCCATCTTGAACAGTTTTAGCATACTTCAACGCATTGACCCCCCCCCTTGCACTGAGTCAGGTTTTTGCCAACGGTCAGTCACTTTTCATTGACTCTTTCCTCATGACGTTTCTTCCCTTTTCACATCATCCTGCCTTGTTGGTTAGCAGTTTGCTTGCTACCCCCTTTTGAGTTTGATCTTACTACTATGAAAACGGCGCCTCTCCAGGTCTGGATTTTATAAAAATATTTCTTTCTCTTATGTAGATTTTTGGTCTTGGCAAGACCCTTACTTAAATTCATCTGTTTTATTATTATTATTTTAAAATTTAAAATTTAATTTTTGGTACTTTTACAAAGTATAAACTCTATAAGCTAGTAGGTCCTCCCATAAAATCCTGTATATTTTGACTAATAGCAAATTGCTATTTATATTATTTTGTACATCGTCATTACCAATCCATTATCTATAGTTTTTATTACACCTTAATGTGTTTCTTCAAGAGAACGCGTCGGGAAATTGAAACACAGAATTGAGACTAAAGATTTTAGCAAAGTTTTTTCAATTAATTTATAAAAAGTGTTTCGTATACAGTTTCAATTGTCTGTTTCGGCGAAATGCAATTTGGAGTTAGCTTGATTCGAAATTCATTAAAAATAATTTCCCCTGAAGAGCCATAATGAGATTCGAATTAGGATAATCTGCCATTTACCGCTTCTTAGTTTTTATATTTTTGCTTAATCATTTGTTCATACTGTATTCTAATGTTTTATATATGCCTTACTTTGATTAGCATATTGCTTACTATTAGTATTAATTTTTATTTGTAAATATTCAAGTGTTTGTATTGTTTGTTTTATCTTTGTAAGACATTTCATTGAACCTTATTTTGCTTATGTTAATATTTTTACGGAACCACAGTATTTAAGCAACTTTTTAGCGTACGAACTAGGAATTTTCTTTTAACTTTTTTCTAAATTTTGCAGCACAATGCGCAACGTTTATGACCACATAGGTCTTTTTTCGTATATATTCGTTTCACTTTTATGTGAATGTACGTACATGTGCTCAGACTTTGGGATGTTTATAGCTCTAAACTTTCATTACCAATTAACATGAGACAGTATTAACGCCCTAAAATTTTTTAACAAAAAATTACTATAATGATTGTTTTTAAATTCAGTGCTCTCCAGCAGAAGCGCAGGAATTAATTAATTAAATACTTCCATTTTCTTTACCATTAATTAATTAAATATTTCCATATGTATATGTAAAGAGAAAGGGGTTATTTTTATAACTTCTTCTATAAAAAGAGATATGAATTAAGAAATTTTAAATTAACAATAATATTTTATGGATTATGCATAAAATATAACTGCCCATAGTGCCTTTTAAAACAA
The DNA here is from genome assembly GCF_044657685.1 of Stegodyphus dumicola. Lineage (NCBI taxonomy): Eukaryota > Metazoa > Arthropoda > Arachnida > Araneae > Eresidae > Stegodyphus > Stegodyphus dumicola. The sequence continues at coordinate 107,828,902 of NC_140777.1, forward strand.
ACGAGATTTCTAATAAATTATCCAGCTATGACCCTGAAGAAATCGATGCTAAAATTTTATATATTATTACCTGCTTTCTGACCAAATTTGGGCATATTTTAAAGGTATACGATCTCCCATGGCAACCAGCGGTATACAAGCATAGCAAATTTTGTGTAAATATTGTGAACCTTTCTTTACAGTTGCTCTGTATTTTTAAAGTACCAACTATTTTTTAATTCGTTTAATATGTTATTTTATATATTTATTTGTTTATTTTTTCAGTAACAGTACATTTTAATTTTAATAATATATATATTACTTCATTAATATTTAATGCTTCTAGAAACGCAAAGAAATTTTTAAAATTTACTTCAGCTTCTATGCAATTAGTGATGTTCATAATATGCATTATAACCTTACTCATCTAAAAATTGCTAGCGTACTTTACTTTCGCAGTTCATAGGCAGAACAAACTTTAGTAAATAAAACTTTTCTGCGTTTTACGTCAGGATCTATATCAAATCCAAAACAAGCAATTCTCGCTTAAGCGGGAAAAATTCAGATGTTCAGCGAACTGGTTGTTTCGCGCCAAAATGTTACAGTGACATCTAGCGACGGGAAATGAAAATAAGCTACGGATGCCGTAGGCATGTCTTCAATTGACGCAACGCATTCGTACGCAGTAGGTGGAAACGGGCCTTTATCCATTTTATTTTTCCAATGGCAGATTGTGAACAATTACAAATGTAACCCAGTCCATTAATCTATACAAGGCCAGATGTGGTGGTCTCTTTATTATAGAAGCACCCAATCATGGAGGTAGGAAAGGGAAGAGGGGCCAACCCGTGCTAAAAGTGAAGCACTGCTTTGAAGCTTGGGTCACCAGATGCGTCACCATCGGATCTCGATGGTGACGGCCTAGCGGACGAATTCTCTGTGGGTGAGCGGTCTACGAAGTCGTTGAGTTTTACGAATGAACATTCTACAGAAGAAATAGTACTGACCACTGAAGCATGTCCAATAATTGACAAAGAAAAGCTTGAAACTGAACTAAAAGTATTCTATTGTAGGTCTGATATCCATATATACTGCAAATTAATTGAGTTACTGAAATTTATCTTCGAAAATAATCTAGATGATGTTCTTAGTGAACGAAACTGATAAAAATTCTCTTGAGAGTTCCCATGACTACATCAGAAGCAGAACGCTGCTTTTCAACATTGAAAGGAATAAAAACGTTTCTAGGAAGCGTTAGGAATTCGGAAAGACTAAATGCGTTTGCATTGCTTTCAATAAAGAAAAATTTCCTCAGTTCTCATCCAGAGATCAAGGAGAAAATTATTGATCTTTTCGCTCAAATTAAAACAAGAAAAAAAATGGATTTCATGTTTAAATGAATAAGCAAAGATTGAACTGTAACAATTTTGGTTAAAGTAATTAAGTAACTGTGTTCACTCACTGTGTTCATAATGAGGATTTCATATGGCGAGTAATTCTTTGCGGACTTCCATGCAACAACCGCCACCTTGTGGGTAAAGTATTATGAATATGGCAAAGATACTCCGATCTCCAAAGAGTGGAAATTCTATGTCTTATTTTTGGGGCCACGTTATTAACCGGACCTCTTCTCGCTCCTCCCACTAAATGGAACCCTCTCATTGGTTATAATGAAAGTCAATCAGGCATGACGTTGAGATGAAGAGTTTGGGCTCCGGGTTACTAGAAGAAGTACTTTATGTATGTCATTGTATTGAAGAGCAACTCAAATATCGCCAATTTGTCGTGATTTTGGGATCTTCGCGCATTTTCTTTGTTCTTTACTGAAATTTTTTGTTCGTATGCAGACAGAAATTTTCCATAAGCTAATCACTAATTTTAATGCTTTAACGTATTAAACGCTATTTTATAAGGAGAAGCATTTACGATATACTCTGAAATATTTTTTAATCACTTAATACTATAACAATAATTCGTATCACTGAAATATTTTTCAGTATTTCCTGAATTAAGTTTTTATCAGGATCATCAAAAGTCTTTCGATATGAAGCATGGTTTATTAATCTTTGAACAAATGTAGTTTCAAAATATTAGTCGTAATTTTATTTTCTAACATCTCATAGTTAGATCTTTTATAATTTTGAACTTACGTTATCTTTTCTCAAATAAAATTCGTAAATTGTGAATGATCAGAATAGCTATTACTCTACACCGATTTCAGGAGGTTTTTATAACACAAAACAAGTATAATAATAAATGTTTAATAATTTTAATTTATCTTAATTTAATTTGATCTGTTTTTATATTGTAACAGATTTACAACAACAAAATATCCTTGATTCAACTTACTTATGTAAACTTGTCATTGTGATATATAAATTATACTTTATAATTGAGATTTTCATCAAATTTCTATGCACCTCATACAACTAGTTAATAATAAGTAAATGGTGTATCATGTTGTATATGGTTAAACTTTGTAAAAAATTAAGAAATCATATTGCATGGTTTCAAATTATAAATAAACTGTTTAAATCTCCTTTAATTAGCAAATTAAAATGGTTTGGATAAATTTATGTTACTTTTGTTTTGGATAAGTAATTATCGTTTCTTTTAGAATTTTCTGTTCAATAGCTCATTTTAATAATTAAACATATGTTTGATTTGGATCCCATCAGTGGCCAAGCAGTAAAGTTACTGAATACTAATAGTTTGACCTGAGTTGGATTCCAATCGAAAGGGTTGGCTACATGAGCATTTTTGCAAATTTCCAATCTGTAACTTGGATACCACTCTAGCAAGTCCTCCACAAAAGCACTCCTTCCTTTTGACAAATAGCACTCACATGCTGAAGAATTTTCTGTTGAATAGCTAGCTTCATTTATAAAGCAAACTGAACTATGTTTGATTTGAGATTAATTAAAAAATGAAAGGCAACTGAAAGCTAATTATCATTTATTTTAATTTCTTAATTTTTCTCTTCAAGTTAAACAGCAAAATACAACTAATAAGTTAATATAGTATAGAAACTAATACATAATGATCATACTGGGTATTTTCTGGGCACTTGATATAAGAAATACAAAAATAAACTGTTGATTGACTCTATAAAAATAAACAGATTTAAAGATTTTATTCCAGTTATTGAAAAATTAGTATATATATTGATTAAATGTGTGCAAATTAAAGATTAAAACTTTAACGTGCAACTGATTTAATAGCAGAGTAGGTAACACTGATTTCTTGAATTTATGGGTTCCTGTGCTAGGCGAGAAAATGCTGACATCCTTAGCTATTTATAATTCATTCTAAGGAAGCATTAGATCTTTGTATAGTTAATTTTCTTTTTAAAAAAATGTACATTAAGATGGTAAATAATGATTTTATGTTTCTACTGGGTTACTAGAACTTGTATTTTAAGGTTGTTTTAGTAATGAAGATCAACTCAAATATTACCAGTTTGTTCTAATATATTCTTTGTAGATGTATTCTGTTCCTTTCAAAATGTTTGTTGATCATTTACTTGTAAGATAGTTATAAAATAAAGTATTTTCTCCTGTCCTTCCACATGTCTTCATGGTGTAATTGAAAACAGACTCGATGCATATTCTAGAGTTTCAGGGTTCCTGTGAGAACATTGCACATTTTTCACACCTCCTGCTTCAAAATAATCTAATGATGTCACATAGTACTTAATTGTTCAAAAGCTAGTCAATAATTTTAATGCTTTTTGCCATTTTGTAGGGAGAAACATTTATATTATAATGTGAAATATTTTTATAATCACTTTAAATTATTGAAAAATTAGTAATTATATTTGCTATTTAATAGCTGATTTAATAACAGAATTGTTAATGCTGTGGTTTCGTTAATTTTGGTTCCATTTCCAGCTGAGGAGATGCTGATGTCCTTAATTATTTATAATTCATTCTAAAAAAGCATTAGATCTGTGTACAATCAAGTTTCTTTTTCAAAAATGTACATTAAAATGCTAAATAATGATTTAATGTGTCTGAGTTAAATTATAAAAATAATCCAATTTCTTTGTGATGATCTTGCATTTCATTATTAGCTTAAAATGTATTATGACATGGATATGTATTAGTTTACTACTCACACATTTAAAAAATAAATACCTTAAAACTTCCAAAGACTGATATAATTAAAAATTCAAGATAGTGTGGTATCTTGATATTGTGCTTACATCAAAATTTTAACTAAGCTTTACACATTTGAGCAATATAATCACAAATTAAATAACTGACCTAAATTTCTGTAACATAACATTTAATGATTATGAAAAAGCACACAGTGACTTAACTATCTAAAGATAAAAATTACCTTTATGGCTGGTATTCTATTTAGGATCCAGAAAAACCACAAAGCCACCTTTACGGCTAGCCCATTTCTAATGATTTCAATGTGCTTTGAACTATTAATGTGTGGATGGAGAACCCCAACATACTGATTTTTTTTGCTCAAAAGACTTCTCCTTATCTAAGCAATTAAAATTTTTCTAAAAGACATATATTTCATTCATAAAATATCAGTAAATGACACATTTAAGTTTTTTTTTTATATATATATATATTAGATTTATTTAAAACATTTTAATGAACACTATATATTATACTTAGGTTCAAGTCATAGAATATCTAAATATTAATTCTGATTATTCATTTAGTCCCACACGTAGCTGAGTTAAGACTGCTGAATGCTGGAAGTTTGATCATAGGTGAAAGTACTGGCTGTATGGATTTTTCTGTGTGTAACGTAAATGTGAGCCATTTTTCCTTAGGGGAGGCAGATAGCCCTCGTGTTCTTTGCTGTATTCAAATATCCTAATCTAAACTTTTATTCATTTTTTTCCATTTAGTGAATATGGCAGAGATAGTTATAATTCTTATGTATTACAGTGCAAGGATAAATTGTTGTTAATAAAAATAAACAAATAAGTTTCATCTTTACCCTCCCCCCTGTGTGTGTGTATGCATGCATAAAATTTTGATTTTTCCATCTAAATTTGTTTTTGCATTTAATTATTAAACTTGAAATGTCAGTTTAATGCCGCGTATGTAACTCAAGTGCATTTTTATCCAACCACAACTTTTTTTTTTAACTGCAGTGTGTGTACAAAACTTATTTCATTTTACTTCGGATTCACTAAAATTTTTAATTCGATACTGCCATTTTACCTCTGCAAGATGATTGTTTTCAGAGATAATCAAATCTTGAGCTTATGAGAAAACAAATCACTCGTGGTAGTTCTAAATTTATTTTAGCTTAAGGAACAATGTAATAAAAAACATGAGAATTTCTTAATCTTTTTCTTGAATCTTCATTGGGCTACATTTTGTTATTCTATTGAAGTATTTATCATCCTTGCTGCATAATACAGTCAAAAGTCGTTAATCCGGACTCGCCGGGACTTCGGCGATTCCGGATTATCGATTTTTCCGGATTATAGATCATCAGTTTAAATCTGGTAAGATGGCATGCAGAAATTATAAAATTAAAAATATGAAACCGTAATTTATGAAATAAAGAGCAATTATGATCTAAAGGGTATCAAAATTTACAAAAAAAAAAAAAAAAAAAAAGCTAAATATTTATTTGTTAACTTTATTAAACATTTCTTTCAATGTAAGTTGTTTAATATGCTTCGTTTCATGTGATAATACTTTCTCTTTAATGCTATTAAACAGACATAATTTCTTGTTTAATTACAAAGTTCCGCTGTTCAAGTCCTATAACTGCTGTGTCGAGAATACCGACTAATTTGTCAATCGAAATTTTTTCGTTTTCTATAACCTCTGAGTCCACTTTCTTCACTATCGGAAGCGAATTATAATGACGAGGAACTTGATTTAAATCATATCAAAGACCTAGTACATCGAGATGAAATACTACATTTAGTAAAGAATTATAAGCCAAATAAAATAAAAACATCTGCCCTGAAGATAAGGATAGTGCTGACTCCCAATTCATTACGCGCCGTGTCGTTTCCTTTCGCCCGCAGAGCAGCGTGAAATTGATAAACATATTTCGGAATGATTAGATAATCAAAGGATATGTCTTTATCCAGTTTTTGCAGCAATTCCACTTTCTGTTTAATGGACTTCGAAACATACTTTTGCTTTGTAGATCCTTTACATATTAGTAAATATATATCGGAAATTTTATTTGACATAATCGGAAGTTCAAGCTTACTTTTATAAAATTGCTCTAACAGTCTGCAAAAAATAATAAGCAGGATCCAATTCGAAGATTAAAGAACAACGCAAACTGCAACATTAACTGAAATAGATAATTAGATAATTTTAGCTTATACCGTCCGTTATACATTAAACGCGCATGCGTAAACGTATTATACCCATGCGCACATGTATATTCGCAGCCGTAAATGTCTTACGCGCACGCGTAAACGTCTATGCGCATGCGTGAACGCGACGCATACGAAGAAAGTTTTTAGCTTTGAGGTTCGGATTATAGATCATTCCGGATTATGGGTGTCCGAATTAACGACTTTTGACTGTAATTGCCAGTTTTCAGAAGTTATAATTCAGTGTAGTGTAATATTTAATTTATCTTTCACATTAAAACTTCAAAAATAATGAGCATCCTTTTTTATATCTTTATTTCATTTTGATTTTTATAATAATTAAGAGATAGAAGTCATCAAAGAATTATAACTGCAATTTGTTTTAAAATTTATTAAAATCTATAAAGAAGGCAATACAAGAACATGTCATATATGCATAAGAATTTTGGTCCTTGTTCAGTAGCAAGAGGCTTAAAAAAGGAAGAGAACGTTCTGACTGGCTTCCCAATGTAATCTATATATCTTCAAGATTTTGCCATCAAGTAACTTCCTGAATTCTAAAAATTATGTCACCTGTACTTCACCAGGTGACTAGTCCTGTGTTTTAGACACCATACACTGACAATACTGAAAGAGAATTGTCATTGCATTAAGCTCCAGAGTTTGAATGCTGTTTTCAACTTTGAATTAACAATTTATTTTATTAATTTGATCTGAAGTGTATGAAATCGGGAAAATTTATCTTATATTAAAATAAAAAAAGAAAAACAATATTTTTATTTGCATGCATAAAAGACCTGGGCAGTTTGGAAACATATACTAAAGTTTTAGCATTTTCCTAAAATATGATTAAGTAAAAATAACCTCGACTTTACAATATCCTGATTTAATGAAAAATTTCATGAATTATGTCACACTTTGATTACTATTAATTGTTTGAAATGATATTTTTGCATCCTTAATTGACAAACTTAATGACTATAGCACAGGAAATTAAAAAAAAAAAAAATACCGAATTTAATTCAATGAACTTTTCATTAAGTCACTCGTGGGCAAAATTAAGAGAATTTGCAAATTATGTTTATTTTTAAGAAAAGTTTTGAATCTAAGGTACTAATTATGCCGCCAAAGAATTATGCAAATATTCAGAGTCGAATACGTAACCGTACATGTGCGTATCTGCGGAGCTATGATCGTGAAAAGAATGTCAGCGCACGAGGGGTTATCAACAATACTGGATATTAATCTGCATTGTGATTGCACCTGTATGTATTTGTGTATATTTGATATCTCCTTTTTTAATATCTAAATTGTATTACACTTCATTTGTATTCTTATTTCATTGCCCCTTTGCTGTGTATATCAGAGACTTCGAGGATTTTTTCATCCCTCCATTTCATGTGTTCTATAACCACAAGTTGGCACCACATTACAGTAAATCACCTATCTGCATGTTGGAAAATTTTTTATCACCAGTTCGGACTAGCATCCACTTTTGCGATGGAATCAAAGAGTTAAATGCAATGGTAGCCACAGTAATTTGCTATAGAGTTTCGTCGATTACGGTGTGTATGTATAAAGCCAATGGCCTAGAAGAGTTCTCCCAGATTCGGGTAAAAGCCAGTTAGTTACATGCCTGTTTCAAAGCCACGCTCGGCGATTAACGGTAAATTGTCGCCAGATCAATCAGAAGCGCAGGTAGTTAAAGAGCTCAATGTGACACCCAGTGTCGTCAGCAATTTATGGAAACAGTTTCAGGACTTTGAAAAGTTCAACCAAGATCCACAACCAAGGTCCAAGGCCGACCAAAATCCACAACGACGATTGAAGTTCACTATTTGCCTCTTTCAGCGCTGCGACACAGAACTGCTACAGATTCACAACTCTCACCTGAGCTCTATGCTGCCGCTGAAATCCGAATTTCACGGTTTACAGTTGTCTGAAGGCTTCATGAGATAGGACTGTATGCCAAAAGACCTGCTATTTGCGTTCCGCTCACTTCAATACACAGACTTCAGTGCGTGCTTTTTACACGAGCCGAGATATGCCTGGCCATTGATTCTTATTGTGCCTGCATCTGGAAAGAGCCTGGAAAACGATACCATCCCTCCCTCATCATGAGAAAGGATCATTACGGTGGTGGAGGTGTAATAATTGGGTAGGTATTATGCTGAACGGCCCCACACCCCCCTTCATGTGTTTGACAAAGGCTTTCTGATTTCTATGAGGTATAGAGAGGCAATCTTAGATCGTATGTTTCAGGAGCGCAGTTGGTCCGGTGTTCCTGTTAATGGATGACAAAGCTCGTCCACATAGGGCTCAGCTGGTCAACAGTAACTTGGAAAGTGAGGATATTCGCCACCTGGCTAAACAACGCAACACCTAACTGAAATATTATATCCCTATAAAGCATGTCTGGGACGCTCTTAGAAGGGCAATTTTCCCCCTTCCAAGAACCATCCTGGAGTTGAAAACTGTCTTGTTGCAGGAATGAGACCGACTGCCATAGGGGCTCTTCATCTGCGTCCTGTCTAGTATGCCGTCACGCTACACGACCTGTCTGGCTATAGAAAAGACCATACCTCATATTAGATCTTAGAGAGATGTTAATTTATTTTACCGATGTTTATTTAGAGCTTTATTGATAATCATGAGACATAAAATGACTTGGAATGTCACATTCCTTTCTCTGTTATAAATGTATATTCATAGCGTAATTTTAAAATAATTCATATTCAGCGATTTTAAGTGATTTACAATAAATTTGACAGATGAACTCCTGTGTAAATAGAAAGTTTAAGAAACATTAATGAAATTCTACTGTATTTATGTCTTTATTCTAAACAACGCAACACCTAACTGAAATAATATATCGTTAGTTTCGCTTTCAGTTTCAGGGTAGTTCTAAAAAATTATTTCAACTTTTTAAAAAATTAACAGTATTCAGGATCTTACCTGTTTTTGAGGTGATCCTCTCTACTTTCGATCTTGTGCGAAATTCACACGATTCGATTTCGATCTTGTGCGAAAGTGATTTTCAGTACCGATATTAGACTTAGAAATATTTTGTTCTTTTCAGAGTTGGACGCAACTATAGAGTTTACTGCATTTTGTTTTATTCCGTCACAAATAAGGTGATGAACGATTTCATCACGTTTGAATATTTGTGAATGATTTTATGTTATGCCCTGTTAATTATAATTAAATAAAGGGAAAGTTTTTAAAAATTATTTCGTGTGATATTTGAATATGATGCAAATGTTATGCCATTTTTTAACCATATTTAAAGACAATATCCACAGCTAACTTTTAACAGTTACCGTTATTGAATCTAAGAATCTCTAGAAACTACGCATTTTCGTCTCAAAAATATAATAAATAATGTAACTGTTCACTAACAGACTGACAATACTTTTTATAAATTTTAAATAACTTTGAATAATTCGAACTTTACTTTATAGTTATTCGAACTTTAATAACTTTGAATACATTTATCAGTTAACCAGATTTTTAAATCGCTATAATTTAAACACTTTTTTTTAATATGCTTGGCACTTTTTTCATTTTTGGCATTGCGAGCTTGGTATATAACATTATTCGAATTATCGAAAACAGTTTTAAAAAATTATATTTGAGAATGCAGGTCATGATATAAAGAATTATCGCATTTGGCCTTTGCCTGTTCTCATGACTAGCACGTCCAGCTGTCATGAAGACCAAACATTAGCTTAGTCTTGCTGATTTTTTATGGCAGTTTATGTAGCACCAATGTGCGTAATAAAAAAACTGCCCATTAAATTATTCATAAGTCAAATGAAACAGTTTACACCGTTCTTTTTAAGCTGTACAGATATTAAACTATGCACGATTAGCTAAAAAATTATTTTATTTTAGTAATTGAGTTTGTACATGCACTTTAACACATTGACTGCCATGTACATCATCGATGATTCATAGAGGCCTTACTTTTCGGAGCCATGCTCATCGAATGTGACTCAAATTTTGTGTTGTTTGAAGCTGTGTGAGTCATCGGTGCTTCACAAATGGATCAATTTATATGGTTAAAATTATTTCTACATTCAGAAAGTTCTTCGTATTCTTGGTTTCGGCTTCTGGAAGCTTTTTTTCATAGATTATTATCTGATTTTAATATAGATTTTGCTGCAATAAGTAATCATTATTTGAAGTAAAACAACGAAGTAATAATTATGAAGTAAAACAACGAAGTTATAATTAAATGGGATTGTGTTGTTTATTGAAAGAATACAAGACTAGCGATATTTTTTAAGATGTTTACACATTCACTAAGTTATTTATTTTTGGTTATGTATTATGTTTTATTATTTATATTGTAATACAGTATTTGTCTAATTTTACCAATTTTTCCTAATGAGACATAGAACTCTTGTGGTAATTTACAATGAACTGAAATGTAATAAATTTATTGTTTAAAATATAAATAGGATTTATATTTTAAACCTGTTATTTGTTTATCTATTTATTAAATATTCATAAAAATATATTCAGATTAGGTGCTGAACTGATTTTTAGGATAAAAAAGACACGAAACCACTAGAATTAAAAAAATGATCCGACAGACTATTTTACCAGATTTTGCTGTGGCACTGTGTTAAATAAAGATTACACACCCACGTGTTAAATAAAGATTCTTTTCAAGTACCCTAAAAAACTTTGATTTTAGAAAACATCAATTATGTCCGTGAAGTATTTTATTTGTTATATTTATAATACCGCTGCCATAGCTTCAGCCATGGCATGCGAGTCCCCAAGAGCGAAATAATGATATATTTCATTATTTCGTTCTTTATTATCCATTAAAATGGGGGTATCCCCTCAACCAGAGGTTCATTGTAGCCCAAATAAGTCTGTAGAGTTCAAAAAAAAAAAAAAAAAAAAAAAAAAAAAAAAAAAAAAAAAAAGAGGTGAATTTGAAGATTTAATAATGTCCTTATTCTTCAGAAACACAATTTGGGTACAGTAAAATTAGGTAATCATGCTAGAAAATTAATTTCTTTAAAGTTGCACAGTAAACACCACGTGATGCGAGGTGGCCAATAGCGAGTGAAGGAGTCATAAGACCGCGAACTAAAATTTTCACTGAAAGCAAAGTCTTTGCTTTAAAACACTACACAGTACTAAATAAATTCTTGGTTAAATAAAAATAAAAGGTAAGAAATATAAGTTGCAATCAAAGTCCATAAGCTTTGTCAGAGCATAGTCCATAACGTAAACTGATCTTGAGTAATGAAGAGTAATAAGATACGTAAAATAAGTAGAAATAAAAGATATACACTGTACACTACCACCCATAATGCATTATGATGTATAGTTCGCGGTCTTTTTATCTGTGGGTTCTTTAATGGCTAGGTATTGTGAGTTTTTCAAAGAAGTTGTGTGCTGTAGTTAGTATTTGCTCATGAATCGGGAGAATTTTTAAACCCTTATGGATTTGCGCGTTCCGCACAAACCAAGGTGCATTTGTTATGCTACGGAGAATCTTATTAGGTAAGACGTTTTTTTTTTCTAGAGTTCAATTTATCCGGCAGCTGCCCATGCAGGAACTCCATAGAGTAGAATTGGTCTGATGAGGGTGATATAAAGATTTCTCTTAGTATTCAGATTTAATTTAGATTTCCTTCCAAGCAGGGAGTAAAGAGACATAAACGCTGCATTAGCTTTATTGATGGTATACTGGATAAGGTCCTTGAAATTTAAAACTTTGTCGACGTACACTCCTAGGTATTTATATGAGCTTGCTATTGGAACAGGTGAATTATCTATTTTAATATTGGAATTAACTGGAAATTTTTTTCTGTATCTGCGATATAAAACAACACAACATTTTTCTGCGTTAAGTTTAATTTTCCAAATTTCACAATATTTGTTGATTAGATTAGCTTGCATTTGGAGTTTGTCAAGACCATTTTGTGGATTTCTAGAGTTGGTTAAGATAACTGTATTGTCCGCATATTTATAAATACTTGAGTGTAGTGGGAAAGGCATGTCATTTATAAAAATATTAAAATATTTCGGTCCTAAAACAGACCCTTGAGGGACGCCTCGGAAAATCTCTTTCTTGATGAGAGAATTTCTCCACATCTTTACTTGAAACGTGCGACACTAGAGATAAGAGTAGGTAGGTTTAATGAAGCTATTAGGCAGAAGGAAATTTGACAATTTGTGGAGTAAGCCAAGCATGCCAGATTCGGTCAAATGCCTTCTCAAAATCGAGAAAGCATGCTGCTACTCCATTCTTTTTTCTAAATTCTTGGGCGATAAATTCTACCAGGTGGAGTATCTGATGAGTAGTACAGTGTCCCTTTCGGAAACCAAATTGGTTCCTATCAATGCCAATTTGGTAAGTCTTGTACTGATGACACGTTCAAAAACTTTGCAGAGAGCCGGTAATAGGCTGATGGGTCTATAATTTTTGGCATATTTAAGGTCTTTTCCAGGTTTCAAGATGTTAATAATTATTGAATGCTTCCACTGAGAGGGAAAATAGCAGTGACGAATGCATGCGTTGAAAATATTAGTGATAAGTACTATACATCTGTTAGGCAGTGCTTGTAGCCCTTCATTTGAGATATTGTCAAAGCCTTGGCTTTACGTTGTTGATAATTTAGTGGCTTTATTATGGCTTTTAATTATGATAGCATTTTCGCCTCCTCTGTTGTGGGGGTCTATCCTCTCTGATAGCCATGAATTCTGAATCTGTCACAAGCTCGAAGATGTGTTTCATTGACTAACATGACATCAATGTCATGTTTTTGGAAGTCGGAGATCGGAGATCATCATTCGTTAAGTGATGTTCAACCCGATAGCCTTTACCACTACATGTTTATCCATACCCTAATAAGAGATGAGCTGAGGTTGTTGCTTACGGATACCGTTAGCATTGAAGAAATTAATTTTTATAAAGCTTTTGGTAGCTGAAATAAGATTAGGAATATTATGAATCGGCTTAAAATTCATAATCAGTATTTGACAGATAATCAAAAACGGCCATGCCGACCTCTAATTTTTCAAATATTCCTTTAGCATTTAAAAATTTTTAGAAGAAATCTTTAATTTGTAACTTTAACCTCTCATAAAATCCTAATTGGCTAGTTTTTGATCCTTTCGGTTGGCTTTCATCGCTGGATGGCTGTTGCCAGGCAGGACTACGTTTAGGGATCTCCTTCGGATTGAGGCCGGGAATTCATTTTTGTCGTAATGGAATTGATTCTTCGTCGCTTCTATTTTGGCTTTAATTTCTTCAATCTGTTTCTGTATATTAAGTGGGTGCTTAGGGCAACCTTTAAAAGAACAAATGTGATCTGCTCCGCAGAGGACACAGACTGGAGGTTTATCTTCATCATTTTTTGTTTGGGAGCAAGTATAGGTCTCGTGAGGTTTTGTACATTTTAAACAGCATGCTTTGTATTTGCGGCGATCCCGCGTATGTCCGTACCGCTGCCACTTATGGCATTGCATGGGGCCAGGGCGAGATTTGTAAGGTTTCCACGAACACGTGGAGTCCTCTTAATTTCTTTATGTCATATATAGCTTTACCTTCTTTATTGCGGGTGCATTCAGCTAAGTATACAGGTAAATGGATAATTTTCCCCTCAATAACATGAGTGATTTGACGGTTTTTTTGGATGGGTATTTCCATTTCTTTTATTTCAGATTTGATACGTTCAATATTAGCAGTCTTTGGCAGTTTCTCGATTATAGCTTTAATCGGTTTCTCGATGTTCATTTTAAAAGTATGGTAGGGGAGTTCAAAGTCAGTGAGCATTCTGTAAATGGTCTCAAGTGAGCATTCTGTAAATGGTCTCAAATATTCATAAAAATCACTGACTTTTTAGTCAGTGACTAAAAAATCAGTGAGCATTCTGTAATGTTCAGAGTCGTAAACTCTGATGGTAAGAGTTCCGCCGGATAAATTTCCGCGGAATTTTTTGATTCGTAACTTTTCTTCAATAGCATCTTTTAATTTGTCCCAGTCGCCTGAAATCGGCTAGGACAGTGGGAGGGGGATATGCCCTGTCGTTTTTGTTGGGGCTATAAAATCACCCTGCTCGTTAGTAGAATACATATTGTCTTCGAGATTTAATTTCTGGAATTTGTTTTTCTGTGCTGGTTCATTAATCTCTGCTTTTGAAAGAGTGCGTTTATGTGCTATGCGAGGTGTAGTAAAACCTTCTTTATCCGTTATGTTTTTCTTATGCTTAATTTTAGCGTTAGTAGATTCGGTAGATTTATTGATTGAGTAGATTTATTGATGAGATTCGGTAGATTGAGTTTCCATAGTAGCTGGGAGTAATTAGTGGGTTCACCCTCAGTTTGAGTTCAATAACGTACTGGCTTAGTGCTGCGATTTGATTTTTGAGATCATTAAGATAAGCTAATTATTCCTCGGACTGATTGGGAACATCTCTAAGTGAGTAATATTCTTCCTCTAGTTTTTGCATAATAAGCATAAGATTAGATGGATGTAATTCTATAGCATGATTTAAACACCATTGCTCGGTCCTTCTAAAAGCCTCCTCTCTCTCCATGATATTTTGTTGATCCGTTCACCTAACCAAATGGCTAAGATTGAATGAAAAACATACTTATCAACATACTTCTGGGACTTAAATAGCCCTTCTGTGCTGTTATATTTATTTTGTGTTTCAGAAAAATCTTGTTTACAAGCAGGTTACATTATAACATAAAAATCAACTTGTGTTAAGAATCACTGAACTGTTGTCTCATCGTACGTACCAGGACCACCAGTATGCCTGATTGTGATCAATTTTCCCCCTTCAATCTTCTACGAGATTTTCCTTCTCCTGAATGAACTACTACAAGTGCCACTTCTGCATTACTAGATAGAGCCTGGTATGTCATACCGAAGGTATCATATGGCTAAAAAAATTACGTTCTGCTCAATTTATTTGCAAAATAAGATGGAAAGGTGGGAAAGAGCACATGTGGTGTAATTTTCTTTAATTACCCTAAAGAAATCACATATAGTGCAGTCAAATTGTCTTTCTACTATGACATTAATGTAAATTATTTTAAGATATGAAGTTTAACATATCGTATGTCTTTAAAAGTTCTTATGCCTTATGTAACTGCCAGCCATTTAGACATATATACTTGCACTTACAAACATGTTTTGAATAAGACAAATATTCATGTTTTTGTATTTTTAAATTTAAAATATCAGTTTTAACTCATGAAATTATAAAACCTATGAAATTAATTTTGTAACACTTGCATTCTTTGATTTTATTTCCAAATATCAGTTAATAATAATAAGTAAAATGTCTTTTCTTTCACATGTACTATTGTTCCTTATTTTGAAAAAAAAAAAGAAAAAAGGTCTAAGCGTTTTTGGTTAAGAAAAGATATTCAAAATGTTTTGAAAATGAACTCATATAAGTATTCGAATACTTTGAAGAAAGAGTCAATAAAAAAATAAATTAATAAAATAATGGGACATTCAATACTCATAATGGTTAGATATCTTTTAGCTAAAGTTACACTTTTCACATGCATTTATCTATATTTTTTGAGTAACTGTTGTTCTATTCCTTCACAAGAATAGCTTTAAATAGAACTTTTGAAGAAATGTTACTTTACTTATTCTTTTCTCCAACTCACTCAATACATGTTCAATTTGATTTAAGTCTGAAGACTAAATGAAGGAAGAAGTTGTGATAACTTCTGGACAGTTAAAACCACATGTGAACATTTAGGACTGCATGTTTAGAATCGTTATCCTGATAAAACATGAATGTATTTTGCATTCCAATTTTCTTGCAGATGCTTTCAAATTTTCATAATAGTTATATACTGATCTATATAATTTTCCACTATAAATGATACAAGATTCTAGTAGAATTGGTTGCCTTTGGTATCTAGAATACTTGAGAATTGTGTAGCGACTATTCATTGACTTCTAAAAGTCTAGAGCAACAAGTCCAAAGTAGGGTTTAAATATCCTTTTATTTAACTTGAGACCATTTACAGTTGGCCAATCCTGGGCTTACATGAAGTCTCCACTTGGGCTTTAACTTAAGATAGAAAATAAGAAACTAATGCTAACTAACTCTACGGAAGTAACTTCCGTACTTCCGTAGAAGAAAAAAAATTGATGTGATCATTATTTTTCCCTCAGACTTCTTATTAAATACTGGTTCCACCTCGTTTATATAAAACGGGATTTTGAAAAATCATTTTGGTAGGGAGTTGTAGGTGGGAAACAAGAAAATACAGGAAAGCTGTTTAAAATTAAAAAAAAAAAAAAAAAAAAAACCTACAAAAGTAAATTTCCCATTCCAGGAGCAGCGAGAAATATACAAACCATTTTGCTTCCAACTTCGTGCTTAACAGTATGCAGAACCATATTTAGACTTAATAAGGTCCTAAGCTATTTGAGATATGGGGCCCTTTATAAGTCTGTTATACAGTACAAAATCCGTAATCTGGACTCATCGGGACTTTGGTTATTCCGGATTATAGATCATCAATTTAAATCTGGTATGATGGCATGCAGAAATTATACAATTAAAAATATGAAACCGTAATTTATGGAATAAAGAGCAATTATGATCTAGTCCATATCAAAATTTACAAAAAAAAAAAAAAAAAGCTTAATATTTATTTGTTTAGTAAACATTTCTTTCAATGTAAGTTGTTTTGTTTTTTTGTGCTAATACTTTCTCTATAATTCTATAAACAGACATAACTTCTTGTTCAGATACAAAGTTCCATTGTTTAAGTCCTGTAATTGCTGTGTCGAGAATACCGACTAACTTGTCAATCGAAATTTTTTCATTTTCAATAACGTTCTTTGTTACTTTCTTCGCTATCGGAAGTTGCGCGTGGGTAAACGCTTTACTGGCTTTAAGCGCATGCGTAAGTTTGTGGCTTTGAGGTCCGGATTATGGATCATTCCAGATAATGGACTTTGTACTGTAATATATTTTAATATTATTTATACTATATCTTAATTTTTGGGCCCCCCCCCCCCAAGAAAGTGGGGGCTTTCAGCTATAGCTCGTGTAGCTTATACATAAATTCGACCCTGACAGTATGCAGTAAGATTTTAAGCTAAAAAAAATTTAATTAGGAAACATTTCTACAGAACAGCAAGCAGCACATTGCTTTCAAAGTTATGAAATCTGACATAAAAAAGTGTAATCTATACAATATGTTCAACAAAACAGTAAACTACCTGCAGAAAGTCTGCACTCATAGCATTCTAAACAGAGCTTCAAGTAAAATCAGGAAGGCAAAACAAACTAACAGAAATTGATGAAAGCTTTTTTACAAAGCAGGTTGAACACTGATTTTTTGTTAAATAAAGATGCGTCAGGTTTTCAGAGTTCCACAGGAACAACTAACAGAAATTTGGTAGCATCTCCCTAACTTTCACAGTCGATGAGATAATATGTAAGTACTGGAGAAAGTTTTAGTGAAGAAATTGAATAGCCACACAATATAATAACAACTACTGAAATATAAATGAATTTTTCTATAAAAAATTAACCTTTATTTATTCCCCACTTTTTTTAAGCCTCAGGTTCTTAAAATACCATTTGAACTTTACCTACAACCAAGAACTAGCAAGTCTGCTCTAGGAACAGGATTTAAAAATTTAAAAACCTTGCTCCACAGAACATCCCAGCTGGTTTTTTTTTCCTTGAAATAAAATACCAAGTATTTTCCTGTGATAAGGGATAACATATCATCATCACAGTCATTAAAATAACTCTGATTTTTTTTTCTATTATGTCATTCACATTTAATGATTTGAGCTCAACTTAATTGCAAAACAAATATTAGATACTTTTGCTTCATAAAACAGAACTCTTAGTATCTAAGCCTGAATTTAAACCAAAGTTTTCCTAAAACAACTACACTAATGATTTTAAAAATACTGATAATTCTTATATTGATTTAAGAATGTATAAAATGGAAAATTTATTGAAATACTGAATGCATAATTCACTTCAATACATAATTTATCTTCTTTTAATATGTTACATTATTCCAGAAATTCATATACAGTCAAAAGTCGTTAATCCGGACTCGTCGGGACTTCGATGATTCCGGATTATAGATCATCAGTTTAAATCTCGTAAGATGGCATGCAGAAATTCTAAAATTAAAAATATGAAACCGTAATTTATGAAATAAAGAACAATTATGATAATTATTATAAAAAGCATCAAAATTTACAAAAAAAAAAAAAAAAAAAAAAAAAAAAAAAAAAAAAAAAACTTAATATTTATTTGTTTACTTTATTAAACATTTCTTTCAATGTAAGTTGTTTAAGTTGCTTCGTTTTATGTGATAATACTTTCTCTTTAATTCTATAAACAGACATAATTTCTTGTTCAGTTACAAAGTTTCGCTGTTCAAGT
Organism: Stegodyphus dumicola; assembly: GCF_044657685.1. NCBI lineage: Eukaryota > Metazoa > Arthropoda > Arachnida > Araneae > Eresidae > Stegodyphus > Stegodyphus dumicola. The sequence goes on from NC_140777.1 coordinate 107,847,631, forward strand.
CCCGTTAATTGCTGTGCCGAGAATGCCGACTAACTTGTCAATCGAAATTTTTTCGTTTTCACTAACCTCTCTGTCACATTCTTCATGTCTTTATCCATTTTTTGCAGCAATTCCACTTTTTGTTTGTTGGACATTACTTTCGTTTTGTAGATCCTTTGGAAGTTCCAGCATCGGAAATTCTATTTGACATAATCGAAAGTTCAAGTTTACTTTTATAAAATTGCTCTTACAGTCTGCAAAAAATAATAAGCGGGATCCAATTCGAAGATTAAGGAACAACGCAATCATTAACTGAAATAGATAATTAGATAATTTTAGCTTACACCGTCCGTTATACATTAAACGCACAGGCGAAAATGTATTCTGCACTTGCGCACACGCATATGCGCAGTAGTCAAGGTCTTATGCGCACGCGTAAAATGCCTGTGCGCATGTACCAACGCGGCTTATGCGCAGAAAGTTTTTAGCTTTGAGGTCCGGATTATAGATCATTCCGGATTATGGGTGTCCGAATTAACGACTTTTGACTGTATACAGTTTCATTTTTTAAAAATAATGTACTATACTTAAGAAAGATCTCTCAAATGATGTTGAATTTTAACGATGGCTGTTACATTTTTCAGTCAGTTGTACACTTCTATCAGAAGCAAAAATGTTTTATTCACTACATTCCACCCTTTTGTAGTTCTTTGAATACTGTATATATATTAATAAAACAATTTGAAGGACCAAAGTCCATAGCTATCCTATAACAGTTAATATGCATGTATAATACAAGCTCTTGATCATCCAAGGTGACCTTGGTGTATATTACTTTGAATAATCAGTCTATCATATAAAAAAACTGAAATTTATTAATTCTTGAAATTATTCTTAGCATAAAGAATATCAAAATTTTCTCAGTATCTTGCACAGAAGATCCCCCACTCTGTGAAATTCCTAAACAAATATGAAGTTAACTGAATAATATTACTACAAACTGAACATAAATTTCAGAAGTTTTTTCCCACCAAAATATACTGAGGAATGGGTACTTGCCATTTTATTTACCACGTTCACATTCTAGGCGCCTAAATAAATGTAATGAATTAATAGAAAAATCAAATTAAAATTCAGTTCAAATTTACATGGACTAGATTATTGAACTATTTGAAACTCAATTCTGTTGTAAAACATATTAACATTTAATTCTTATATTGTTTGGCTAATTCCATTTTTTAAATCTTTATATACAAATTTAGAAATGACTACAGATTAAGACAACTCTGACCAAATGAAATTTAATAACATCAATAAAATGTAACAAGAAAAAGTACAATTCAAATGAAATAGAATTTAAAAATTTTGAAAATCATTAGAGATTGAGGGAATGGAATTTGCCTAATTTAAGTTTAATTAAATACATTCCATTTATTTCTGAGAAACATTTTCCTTTGTTAAGACTAAAAATTTAAAAAAGGAGAGTAGGCAGCAATGAATTATTCTTCAATATAAAAAATGTCCGAATTTCCATACTGGCTTTAGTTACCTATTAAATAAAAGTCCACAGGAGACATGCAAATAAATTTCTAAAATTACTACACTCAAAAGTCTTTAATCCGGGCTCGTTGGGACTTCCGGATTCCGGATTACAGATCATCAATTTAAATCTGGTAAGATGGCATGCAGAAAACAAAATTAAAAATTTGAAAACATAATTTATGAAATAAAGAGCAATTATGATCTAAAGGATATCAAAATAAAAAAAAAAAAAAAAAAAACTTAATATTTATTTGTTTACTTTATTAAACATTTCTTTCAACGCGTGCATGCGTAAAGAATACATTACGCATAGTCGAAATTAGAAAATTGCAATCAGAAAACTATTTGATGTGTATCCGTAATATAATGACGAGAAATTTGATTTAAATCATATCAAAAACGGAGTACATTGAGATGAAATACTACATTTAGCAAGGAATTGCAAGCCGAATAAAATAAAAACATCTGCCCTGAATATAAGGATAGTGCTGACAGATCAACTTCCAGTTCATTGCGCGCCGTGATGTTCCTCCCCCCGCAGAGCAGTGTAAAATTGATAAACGGATTTCGGAAAGGTTAGAGAAACAAAGGATATGCCTTTATACATTTTTTGCAGCAATTCCACTATTTGTTTGATGGACATCAAAACATGCTTTCGCTTTGTAGATCCTTTGGCAGCTCCAGAATCGGAAATTCTTTTTGACATAAACTAAAGTTCAAGCTTACTTTTATAAAACTGCTCCAACAGTCCGCAAAAAATAAGCCAGATCCAATTAGAAGATTAAGGAACAACGCAATCTGCAACATTAACTGAATTAGATAATTTTAGCTTAGCTTATACCGTCCGTTATACATTAAACGAGCATGCGCAGAAAGTTTGTAGCTTTGAGGTCCAGATTATAGATCATTCCGGATTATGGACGTCCAGATTAAAGACTTCTGACTGTATTCTTATAATAGAAAAGGGGTGGTCAATGTATGCTGCAGGAAAGCTTCTCGAACAGAAAGGTGATGATAAAGAAAAACTAAGTTATTTTATGAACTTGAGCATACTCTCTATAGCCACACTTGGAAATTTTCATTTTTGGAGGGTTAAAAATCTATTATCACATGTGCCACTAAAATGAAAGGTAAAGTTCAATAGGAAAATTTTTCACAGATAACAACAAGTTTAACGAATTAATCAAATGAAAGAAACGAATTTAACAAATTAATTTCGTTTCTTACGACTTAAAATTTACACACATGCTCAGACATTCATACCCAGAATTTAAAAAAAAATTTTTTTTGTCAATAATGAAATTCTGAATTTAGTTTCAGTATTGCATGATAATCAAAACCAACACTTAAATGTCACGAACATATTTAATGAACTTTTGTCATTATGCAGAATGATACTGGCACAGCTATAACATACTAATTTTTACTTGAAAAAAAATGCTCAAATTTTTTTAGTATGATTAGTCTTCATAGTAAAAAAATGCTGGATACATAGCTCAACCACTAAAAACTGCTATTGATTGGAAACTTGCCTTTACTAGAAAATCCACGAGCATAGCCTTTATACTTTAATATCATAAATTACATGAAATAAATAAAACTATTAAAAACTAAATTCCATATTTATTCAAATTGGTAGGACTATCTGCTACTGCTTTTTTTTATCCTAAAAATAAATAATTATTAAATGATATGCATGGCTGGAAATTTCTGAATACAGCAAATGACATACTCTTATTTTAATGCCTTTATTTTTTAAATTGCTTCCAAATGAATTTGTTCTTAATTATATCCAAAAAATTAAAAGATTAAAATTGCAATTTAAAAGGTCTACTAGACTTTTCGAGAAATGAAATACTCAGCAGAGAATGCACAGCTTATGTTAATTATAATTCTGAAGAGAAATTCTTGCAATTAGAAAAGCCACTACTTTTCAAATTGAAACCTTTTCCCGACTGCGATATTTTAAGTTTAGAAATGAAAAGGCAGATGTTATTAATGTCTGGATAAAAGGTAGAGAGTTAAAAACTGCAAGCAGAAAGTAAAATTAGCTTCTATAATTAACAAACATTCGAAAGTGAATTGTTGGGCATTAAAATAACACAAACAAGAACTAATTATCATACTTATTCAAAAAAATACAAAGAGGAAATTCTATATAGACTAAATAAAAATAATATTTACAGAAAAAGTGCACAGCAAAAATGGATGAGAAAAATACACATGTATGAATAAATTTTCAAACTGATACATATTCAAAAGAACTGCATGACGAACAGCAACAACGAACTAGCTACACACAGAAATGGCATTTTTCTTGAATCATCAAATTTGGCACATAATCAGATAAAATAAAAATTTTCACACATAAAAAGCAGACTTTTATCCTAGAATATAATAAAATTCAGTAATTAAGATCAGAAAATCTTTTACCAATCTGTTAGGCCAAGAACTTACCCGCATTAGTTTTAATGAATATTCTCGCATCTCAATCTGTTAAATAAACTGTGTTAATATGCAAAACAAGATATTAAATAATACAAACAATTGACATATTTATTCAAAAGAGGCATAAAGAAGAACAATTTTTATGCAAACTAAGTAAAAACAGCACATTTAATTGAAATTTTCTCAAAAATTTACCAGCAAAAACTTGATGAATCTCTACATGAGCTAAAGAAAATACCACACTCAACTTGAAATGAGTTCAGTCAGAAATTTACTAGCACAATAAAAAGAGACATGGAGGGAAAAAAAAGAAAAAACAAGAATTAATTTTTATATCTACTCCCCCCCAAAAAATGCAGAATGAGCAGCAGCAACACAAAACAAAGTAGACAATTAAAAATAATTTTAATGAATCGATCATTAATAATGAAATTCTGGGCATATACCACATAATCAGAGATAAAGTACAAATTTTCATACATAAACAGCAGATTTTATCCTACAATATGATTCAGTAATTAAGAGCAGGTAATATTTTACCAATTTGCTAGGCCAAGCTCTTACCATCATTGGTTCTAATGCATTTTTCAACAAACAGCATTACACATCTGTCAAATAAACTGCACTAATCTGCAAAACAACACATTAAAATAATACAACTAATTAACATATTGGCTCAAAAAAGGCCTAACGAAGAGCAACTTCTACACAAATTCAGTAAAAATGGCACATTTACTTGAAATATCCTCAATCAAAAGTTTACTAGTAAAGCTTTTACATGTGTTAGAATTTTCGTGGTTACTTAAAAAAATGGAAACAGTAATCTCTACACGACCTAAATGAAAATGGCGCATTTATCTAAAAACACGGTAATCGGCCAGAAATCTACCAGCACATAAAACAGAAAATGAGCACGAAAAAATATACGCATGCAAAAATTACTTTTCATATTTAATAATAAATATAAGATATAAAGCAAACACTTACCAGAGAAATAGAAACCTTGGGTATTTGACGAATAACTTGAAATTTGCCATTGCGCACATCTAAAAACAAACAACTTCAAATTAATCAAGCAAAATGTGTAAATTTGGAAAACAAGGTATTAAAAATTTACGATAGAATTTTAGCATACTTACGGATCAAAAACATACCACCCTTCAACCACAGTTCCAGAAATAAGAATGAGCCAATGACGCCAAATTACTTGGCGAGAAAGTTATTAGTAGATCTTCATGCAACCCAGAGAATCTCTTAACTCCTCCCATTTTTTCCCCCTTTTTTCTCGTGAAGATAACCTGTCAACAACGAATTCCTTATTTTTGTTTCGTTTCTCTTACCTCTTTTCTGGCGGGAAAGAGTTTCGGGTAGTTATGACATTACATATGTATAAATGTTTGTGTTTCCTTCGAATTTTATTGATATTTTTTCCTCAGATAGGATACATTCATCCAGATGAGCACTTTCAAGCATCCGAAATCATCAATGGTACGATGTCATAACATTCCACTTTATAGGAAAATATGGGTGTGTTGTTAGTTCATCATTATATTTATAAATTCCTTTCTTTTTCGTAGGAGACATATTTGAATTTAAAGTTTATCGGCCATGGGAATTTACTTCTGAAAACCCTATAAGAACCATTGTTTTACCGTATTTTATCGTTGGAATTCCGTCGTTAATTTCCAGTTGGCTTGGAATTATGAGATTTCACAGAACAGAAATGTTTCCATATTTAATCATAGTATTTCCAAGATTGATCATGTGCAGTTTATCATTCCTTCATGATTTTTTTCTGTATAAAATCTGTCTTATGATGAAAAAGAGTTATGAACCTTGCTTAACACTTTTTGCTTCATCTTATATTACGATTATTTACTTCACTAGAACATTTTCAAATTCTTTAGAAGCCGTATTTTTTACGTTCACGATTTATATCATTTGCAAATTATCTTATCCATGCGGAGCGAATGATGCTAAATCATGCTTTCTGCATATCAGTCGCTTTTATTATGAAAGTTACATTCTCGGGATAATTTTTGGCATTGGAATTTTTAACAGGCCGACATTTGTTTGTTATATATTGTTACCGCTAGCAGTTTGGTTTTATATAATCCTGAAATGTAATACAAATATAAGAAATAAGTTAAAAATCTTTATTACATTTTCTTTAGCTTTTATTTGCATCTCTATTTGCCTGATCACGATTGATTCATTCTACTATAATAAAGTTCATTATACAGACTTAAATGATTCTTTAAAAAAATGGAAAAATATAGTTTGCACGCCTTTAAATTTTATTTTATATAATACAAGCAGCAAGAGTTTAGATGTTCATGGTATTCATCCTAGGTGGCTACATGTATTTGTTAATATTCCATTATTATTTTCAATTAATGGTATAATTCTTATAGTAAAAGCTTTTACATGTCTTTCTAAGAAGTCCTTAAAACTTAGATCATATTTTGTAAAATATGTATCATTACTGTTTCTGTTACCATTGTTCTTTTTATCTGCTGTTCCCCATCAAGAGCCAAGATTTATAATTCCACTTATCATTCCATTTGTTCTTTTGCTCACAGATTATGGTCATTTTAATATTTTAAGTAACAGTTTGCTGATTAAAATTTGGTTCAGTCATAATATTTTAGCTGTGATATTTTATGGATTTCTTCATCAGAGTGGAATGTTTTTATCACTGTCATACATTCATCGTAGTTTACAATCTCATAACAATAGTGCTGTTATTTATTATAAAACATATATGCCACCCAGATATTTATTAGGAATTACACAGACTGAAAAAGATATTGAAGTTTATGATTTTGCTGGTGTCGATTTAAAAGAATTCAAATTATCAATAAAAAACATTGCATTACATAGTAGGCCCAGAAATATGTATATTATAGTTCCATATGATATATCAGTTTCTCTAAACTTTAGTACACAATTTTTAGAAAATTATCACATAATTAAAACCAAATGCATTTTCCCCCACTTGAGTACAGAAAATCTACCAAAGTGGGATAACATTTCTGATAATTTAAGTAACAATTCTTCTTTGTTGTATAAATTTCTTGGATTAAAGGAAATGTTTAGTGTGTATATATTTATATTTGAATATCGGTACTTTCACATTAGTCCGTCAATCATGAGATTGTCGTCAAGCGATGTGATTTAGCGCTAAGTTATGGATAGGGTTGATGTCACAACACACTAATAACATCTGAGGTTTGATTTGTTGTAACCCTAACTGATTCTTGGTAGGCCACCTTTTGGTTTTTGTGAATAAGGATGCAAATTAACTGTTATTATTAACTATTTTTTGTGCATTTTGAAAAATTAATTTTTTTCAAATTTAGGACCTGCTTTCTACAGAACAACAAGTACATGATTAATTTCAAAGTTGTTAGATCCTATCGTCAAAAATGTATGTGGTAATGAATATGATATGGTCATCGGAATATGGCCAACAGAACAGTAATAGATTGGAATTACTTATGGGAAATTTATATTTATATTCTAAACAGAGCTTTTGGTAAAATCAGAGAGCCAAACGAAATAGTAGAAATCAATGAATGAATTCTTATTAAGAGCGAAAATTAAGTGGATTGCATAATGGTTGTTTTGTTAAGTAAAGAGGCTTGATTCTTTCAGAATTTTGTAAGAGCAATTGGCGCAACTTTGGCAAGTCCTGTGCCAGGTCATAGCAGAAATCTTTCATGGTTTAAAGATAGCCAATTGTTATGGTTGATGCAATAATGCCTCCACAGTTTGCTAGTTAAATTTCTAAATTAGAGAGTTTTTCAGGCAACAAAAGAAAAGCAAAATTCCTCTTAACTATATTTGGAACAAATTAATCTGAAAAACCTCAGGAAACTGGAAAAATTGATTCATTCCTCCTTTTCATGACATTTCTTTGCACGGACAATTATTAAAGAAATCTGTGTGCCACATCTAAATATTTATTCCTGTTTTATTTGCTTCAGCATAAAACATATAATCATTTTGTTTATTCATCCACCTTTTTTTCACAATAAATCACCAACCTCTTTTTCCAAATATTTATGGGGTAAAAGAAAAGTAAAATTCTGTTTTAATATCAAAATACAAGAAAAAATAGGGTATTTTTATGTTGTAGTGATCATAAAGCACAATATGTGCAATGTAAAAAAAGCTACTAAACAAAAAATGCATGGAAATATGAAAAATGTTATTAAAAAAAAGTAAAATGTAATAAAATTATTTTTACATTTCTCGCATATAGTTTCCAACACGAATACATTCTTACAGTTTTAATGTATCTCCACATGCTTTCATCATTAATATACAAGTGCATTTTGTGACCATTTTTCATATCTTCTGAAGTATTTTTTTTTTTCCTTAAAAGACTATGACAGCATTTTTCTTTTTCTTGGTAAACTAAAAAGTGATACTATATTTAATGAGACTTAAGATAGTTATCAATGCATGATTTCAGTGTAAAATGTCATTCTTGATAAACAAGTCATGTGTGTAAAGTGTTTAGTAGGCTTGATTATCAACTTAGGTGATTTTCTTTCATGGTGGCCACTATAGCAGACAAGCATCAAAAATAGTAGAAAGCTGAAAAAATATAAAATTTGGTTATTTATGTAGGTGTAACTTTTAATAGCTTTTTAGTGATTGAAACTTTTCTGGTAGAGTAAAATTCTTTGTTATTATTTTGTTCATATTACTGTACATTATACGTTAATAATTATTTTGTTCATATTACTGTACATTATACATTAATAATTATTTTGCTCATATTACTGTACATTATATGTTAATAATAGTAATATATTTTAAATATATACAGTACAAAGTGGGTAATCCGGACGTCCATTATCCGGAATGATCTATAATTTGGACCTCAAAGCCGCAAACTTTTTTTTTTGTGTGCTTTATGCATGCGCGTTTAATGTATAACAAATATAAGCTAGGCTAAAATTATCTTTACTGATTCTAAGGCATTTCAGTTAATGTTGCAGATTGCACTGTTCCTTAATCTTCTAATTGGATCCGGCTTATTATTTTTTCCAGACTGTTAGAGCAATTTTATAAAAATTAATCTCCAGATACGCTAAAAAATGCTTGGCATAATTTATGGTCAGCTGCCATATTTCATGGTGAGGACGATGAAGATGATAGCCACGAATTTGAAGGTTTTTGGACATCACAAACTAAAGGTGAAATTTTCCAGTTATTGGATTTTGTAAAGAAATGTGGAGAAGCGGTAATAAATAAAGATGATATAACAGAAGTTTTTCATTGCGAAGACAATGCCCCAATCATCAATCAATTAACGGACGGCAAAATCTGTAGTATGGTTTTAGATCCAGAATATACCACTTCCGATAGTGAAGAAAGTGACAGAGAGGTTATTGAAAACGAAAAAAATTTGAGGCCACTATATATGACACAAGAAAGAGGAACTTTTTGAATTTTTTGTGGAAGCATCTTAAACAACTTACATTGAAAGAAATGTTTAATAAAGTAAACAAATAAATATTAAGCTTTTTTTTTTTTTTTTTTTTTTTTTTGTAAATTCTGATACTCTTTAGATTATAATTGCTCTTTATTTCATAAATTACGGTTTCATATTTTTAATTGTAAAATTTCTGCATGCCATCTTACCAGATTTAAATTGATGATCTATAATCCGGAATCGCTGAAGTTCCGACGGGTCCGGATTACGGACTTTGTACTGTATTACATCATTTGTATCTATTCTGCTTTCAGATTAACTTTGATCTGAAGTTTCTATTTTTAAATGTCATTCTGTACGTAAATTTATGTTAGGGACAGAATTTTCTGTTGATTGTATACTGTTATTTTATTAATGAACTGTTAAAATAAAATATTTAATAAAAGTTAGTCTTTTTTCTGTATGTAAAATACTTTTCAGAACATTATGTAATTGACAATAAAAATAATTATGTGTATATATATATATATAATTATGTGTATATATATATAAAATTATTGTCAATTTATATATATATAAGGTATAAAAATGTAAGTCAAAATTATTAACTTTAATTTGGCATTAGTGCTTTTTTGTTCCCCCTTTTAATTTGTTCTAAATTGTTTATAATAATTTTTCTGAACTGCTCAAATTAATTTGTTTGTGATACTTGATTCAATCCTCGTACACCTCAGATGGCTCTCATCCAAATATAGATTTAAACAAAGAAATCAAGTCAGTAATTATCACAGCTTGCTGTTTATTCAGAGTTCGTACGGTCCTTAATTTTGGCCAAAATGTATAAAAGGTCCTTAATTTTGCTCATTTGACATTTCTTATCATTTCTATAAGTGTGAATTACGATTTCTCATGAATATGGAGTTAAAATTACACGGCTCTTAACCAATCTGTTGGCGTATTTGCGTTGCAAATGATTAAAAAAAAAAAAAAAAAAAAAAAAACAATTAGCTACTCGAACGAAAGTATCGGTGTCTGATTGGCTATTCACCCAATCTTTCGAAACAGGTGTTATCCAAGATTGTGACGAAAGCGTGAAGCCGGAAGTTCTTTAAGAGGCGAAAGTGATGATGAAGGTGCTCGAGAAAAAAAAAGGGGGAGATTCTGAAAATATTTGCCAAAATTAGAGCAATCCCAACCTGGAAGCCCACAACCCTTCCGACGCCAATAGGAACGAGATGCCTGGAAAGTGCATTTTCAATAAACTGTGGCTTTATCAAGCTGACTACAAAGACTGGATATTGATGGATGGCAATTCTTAAATGTGATCTTTGTCTGAAACAAATTGAAATTTCTAGAATGGGAGAGTCAGCGCTGAAAATTCCCATGAAAATTAAGTTTCGTTTTATCATTTCAATTTGTTTTTACACGGTTTTGCTTAGCTTAATTTCTGTGTTTGTTTCAATTAAGCCATAAATTAATTTTTTATCACCTTCTACGGAGTTTATTCTCTTTTGCACATATAGTAATATGTATGGGATATCGGGATTATGAGTTTATTTCTGCAGAGGGTCTGTTATCGATTTCGCGGGAAATCTGTTGGCTCCATTTCGATTTTAGGTCGCCAAGGGCAAATTCTGTAACGCTAGTCGAGAAAAAGTGAAGTTCGGAAATACGTTTTGAAGCTTCAATAGACAATTAAGTATTTGGTTTAATCCTATGCTATTGATAGTAATGCATTATTTTTGCTAATGGCGATACAATTATTAGTTGAAAACAACTAACTAATTAAAAACATTGTAATCTTTTTAAAGCTGAAAACAACTAATTGAAACTAATTTTCCTGAATTAACTAGACGCAAAATTAACTTTCATAAATTACTAAAGTTATTGGGTAGAAGTTTAACTGAAAATATACATTCTGTATATATATATATATATATATATATTTACACAGTACAAAGTCCGAGGTCTGGACTCGTCGGGACTTCGGCGATCCCAGATTTGAGATTTTTCCGGATATTAGATCATTTTAAATCTACTAAGATGGCACGTAGAAATTATAAAATTGAAAATATGAAATCGTGATTTATGAAATAATTAAGCATTTATGGTTTAAAATTTATCAAAATTTACAAAAGAAAAGAGCTTAATATTTATATGTTTACTTTATTAAACATTTCTTTGAATGTGAGTTGTTTAATTTGTTTTCTCTGCTAATACTTCAGACTAATACTATAGACATATAATTTCTTGTTCAGTTATTAAGTTCCATTGTTCAAGTCCTGTAATTGCTGTGTCGAGAATTCCGAATAACTTGTCATTCAAAATTTTTTCTCTTTAGTAACCTCTCTGTTACTTTCTTTACTATCGGTAGCTGTATTTTCTGAATTTAGAACCATACTACAGATTTCGCCCTCCGTTAATTGATTGATGATTGGGCATTGTCATCGCAATGAAAGACTTCTGTTTAACTTCGCTAAATTCTGTCGCCTGGTGCGGCCATGCGAGCTCTTGCGCTGGTTCTAGCTTTATGTGAATAACAAATCAGTTATTCTTAATTCAAATAGCACTAAATATAATCGTTTGTCCTATGAGTATCATTAACAAAATCTATTTTTAGCATAAGGAAAGAAATTTCTGCTAAATCTCCCCTTGTCAACATTTTAGCGCATTAAACTTAAATCTGTAATCGGATAATACTCTGTTATTTGGCTTCGCTGCATGATTCATCACTGAAGTTGTCATCCGTTGATAAACATGCGGTGATGAAAGCAAAATACAATAAATAATGATTCGCGATTTCGGCATCAAGGATATAAAATATTAGTTGGTGTAAAATAAATGTTTCGGTTTGAGATTATGCCAAGGAGATACGCAGCTATGGAGTCAAGTTACTAATCACACAAATTTATGCTAAAATAATTATTTCTTCAATAATGAGATATTTTATTTAGCGCCAAACTGAGATTAAGAATCGGGATTTCCGACATGTTTTTTTATGATGAGGAAAAAAATCTAATACGCGTGCGTAAAGCATACCCCTTCCCTTCAAAAAAGCCCTAAAAAATTGGTTGGTGGTGGCTTTGAGGTCCGGATTTTAGATCATTCCAGATATTGGATGTCCGGATCTCGGACTTTGTACTGTATATATATATAATTTATTTCCTAAACAGTATTGATTAATTGATTATATATACATCTTTCAAAATATAACTTACCAGTATGGATTCACTCTTTTAAAATAATTCTACTTTAATTAAACTTAGGAGATAATATAATCAATTAATCAATATTGTTTAGGAAATAAATTATATATATATATATATATATATATATATATAGTAAAAAATATATATTTTGACTATTCAAGTATTCACTGTGACAAGTATTCTTATCTTGTCACATGAACAGGCCTCAGTGGAAAGGGGCTTCTCTGTAAATAAAGCAATTGAAATTGAAAATTTGAGTGACTCATCATACATTTTTCAACGCACAGTATTTGATTACATAAAATTTTCTGGAGGTGTTCTTAATATCGAAATTAATAAAGAAATGAGATCAGCAGCAGCTTCTGCAAGAAGTGGAGTTCGTTATTTAGAAGTTCAGTATTTAGAAGAACAAAAATCTTTAACTAAATCCGAAACTTCAAAAAGGAAAAGAAATATTATTGAGGAAGAAATTGATTATATGAAGCAGAAGAAAAAATTTCTTCAAAGGGACATTAAAGATATTAATGAAGAAGTAGATGCTTTAGCAGATGAAGCTGAGACCAGCAGGAACATTGATTTGTTTATCAAAGCAAATGAACTTAGAAGAATAGTTAAAGAAAAGGAAATAGACATAAATAAATTAGATGTTAAAATAGCTGAAAAGATTTCAGATTTAAAAAAAGCACAAATGTTTTGTATCTTTTATTGTACAGTTTATTATTCTAGTATCTTTCAAAAAACCAAGGAAATCAATTGTATGTTTACAAATCAATTATTTTAATCTGCAAAATATTCTTACATTGTGATTATAATAGTAGTTGACTGTGTTTAAATAAATATCAAATAAGTTAAATAATAATCATGTAAATCTCTAAAATAGTGACTGTTATTAGTGTAAAATACACTTATACATGTTTTTCAAGAAATTATGTTCCTAATTTAATATTATCTACTTCATAACTTGTAGGGAGTTAGTTTAATTTTCAAAATTGTTTTATGGTAAGTATTAAATTGAATTTAATAATTGTGCATAATACACACTTCTGCTAGTTTCTTAAAGTGAAATTACAAGCATGAAGTCGGTTGTATGGATAATTGCTTTATTCCATTCATTTTTTTGTTTGCTGATAGGTCCTTAATTTTTTTTTGATGGTCCTAAAAGTCCTTAATTTTCATGTAAGGAAATGTGTAGGAACCCTGTTATTGCCATTCTCTCTATCTAAAGAGATGTAAGCTGCATAAAATTGTGGGGGGCATCACACCCACAATGTGGGGGCTAAAATGAATCATTTATTTATATAAAAGATTCTGATATTTACATATTATACACCCAGTCCTGCTTTTATACATTTTATTTGGGAGAGGGGATAAGCTTTTCATTTTATGTGATTTGTAATCTAGCAGTTAAAATAGTATTTTTTGAAAAGTTTATATATGAATTTAATTAATTAAGTTGCTGAAGAAAATATTCTAAAATTTTACATGTAAATTAAAGTACCATTTAAGTTAAATATTTTGAAGTATTTCTGACTTTGAAAATATGCAAAACCTTTAAGTGAACTAGCTTAAACCCATTTAGATGATGATGAATGACATAAATATAATAACAGTTATTTAGGTAATACAAGATTATATTCATGAAAAACATAATATAAAGTGTACATAATGATGGTTAGATTATTTTGTTATTACTAAATTCACAAGGAGTAAGAAGACAGCCCTGGCATGCTTTGCCATAATCAAATAAACCAAATATAATTGCCTAAGGAAAGGGCCCTTTCTAAGAGAAATTGTCTCATATTCACATTTCATATCGGGAAAAATTAACCATGTAACCAACCCATTTGCCTAGATGCAAACTGGTAATGTTCAGTGATCTCAACCACTCGGCCACTGGTAGGGCCATTCGGAATGAAGTGGCAGTGAAGGAAATCTGATTAATATGCATATGTTAAATTAGTTTTTATAAAAGTTTTGCAATCATAGATTATGTATATGTTATTTTATTTATAGAGATTAATTTACATATGTTCATTTACACTTACAAATTTATATAATAAATGACAAAGAAGCCATGTTCATACATTTCTCTTCTAGGATTTTTTTCTTTAATATGAATCATTTTTGGTTGTCGTTAATAGTAAAATGAAAACAGAAAAGAAACATGACAATTGAAACATAAAATTAGTAAAATATTTTATCTTCAGATACATAAAATTTTTTCCTCTTAACGCATTCGTGGGTGTTCTCCGCCCCCAGCTAAATTATCGTTTTCCAAAAGTCATTTCTTTCTTTTATTAGCATTTAGAAGTAGCACATTGGGTTTTGAGATGGAGGAAAAAAGACAAATATCTCAGACTGAATACAATTCAAATGTGACTGATAGATGAAAAAGGGTTGCTGGAGGACAATGCGGAATTTTCGGTGCCATATGTGATGGCTACAGTTCGTACCTCATATAAACTAAATCTGTTATTACCATATACACTCACGTAATGTCTGCACTTTGTTTACAAAAATGCAAGTGTAGACATTACATGGGTCATTCAAATGTCACACTTTGAGTAATTTTGGGTGAAAATTTCATTTCAAACAGTCAAGTTAGTCTAAGTGGAAGAAAATGGCATAAGTAATAAAAGCATCAAATGTAAAGTTGTCTTAATAGCTACCTAAAATTTACAAACTCACTTTCTCCCATCCACATATATAATAAAAATTACCCCGTTTACGTTATCAACACTCGGTGCATATTAGTTTGCACAAATTTAACCACCACTTGCAATTTTGATATTTACTTTAACACAAATAAAATAAAAATTGGTTCTTTTAATATCTTGCACACATTATTTTTTCAAAAAAATCTGTTCCATGCACTTATCTTCATAGTCACTGGGTATTTTTTGACATGTTGTCATACAGCAGCAAAACGAAAATCCTTTTTGTTTCATCATTCGCTGCAACCAGCCTTCACTTAAACAAAATATGTGTAAATCTCTAATAAATCAGACTGGATCGCAGTTAAAGTAATAAACAGAGGAGCATTCTTCCACACAACATTTATTCACGAACATCAAAGACGAACTGATACATATACATAATTGACATCACAGTTTCTTTTTACAAACAAACACTACCGCCATCTATTGGTGATCTATGGATACACAATCCTAAACTTAACATCACTCGCTTTGAATTGTGATGTAGGGATGTCTTCTCGTGCTACAGCATGTCCTCTTATTTGACACATTTCCTGTGTTACGCCATACTCTTGAACACGCATATCACAAGCATATGCAACTACTTTTTTTTTTCTAAGTTTAGATAATTTCAAACCATGAAAGACATATCTTGTTTTGTTCGTTCCTGCCAGTTGATCACGCTGTTTGCTCCAATTGCACACACACTTTTCCTCAAACTTATATACTCTTACCGCTGCTCTTTTTCCATTTTCCTGTGCAAATTATACGACTTTCAGTTTAAAAGCCACTGTATTTTCTCATTTCAAGCACGCTACTTGTTAACTACCATGAATGAAAAAAGAAAGCTTGAAATATGCGAATACTCCTGGGAGGAAGGAGGGGAAAGTAATTTCTTTCCTGGAAACAAGTGTAGTGAAAACCTGTTTGGACTGTCTTAATTTATTATCGCGTCTGCCAAGTGGATTGCTGGTGCCGATGTTATGACTGAATAACAACTGCACCAGAATGCAAGGAAAGTCTGCTTTCCATCCTGGCGCCAACCAAAGACAAAACAAATGCATATTTTTTCTTTAAAAATATTTATTGTCTAAAGGGAAAAAGACGATACAGTCAAAAGTCGTTAATCCGGACTCGTCGGGACTTCGGCGATTCCGGATTATAGATCATCAGTTTAAATCTCGTAAGATGGCATGCAGAAATTCTAAAATTAAAAATATGAAACCGTAATTTATGAAATAAAGAACAATTATGATCTAAAGGGTATCAAAATTTACAAAAAAAAAGCTTAATATTTATTTGTTTACTTTATTAAACATTTTTTTCAATGCAAGTTGTTTAAGTTGCTTCGTTTTAAGTGATAATACTTTCTCTTTAATTCTACAAACAGACATAATTTCTTGTTCAGTTACAAAGTTCCGCTGTTCAAGTCCCGTAATTGCTGTGCCGAGAATACCGACTAACTTGTCAATCGAAATTTTTTCATTTTCAATAACCTCTCTGTCACCTTCTTCATGTCTTTATCCATTTTTTGCAGCAATTCCACTTTTTGTTTGATGGACATCGAAACATACTTTCGTTTTGTAGATCCTTTGGGAGCTCCAGCATCGGAAATTCTATTTGACATAATTGAAAGTTCAAGTTTACTTTTATAAAATTGCTCTTACAGTCTGCAAAAAATAATAAGCCGGATCCCATTCGAAGATTAAGGAACAACACAATCATCAACATTAACTGAAATAGATAATTAGGTAATTTTAGCTTATACCGTCCGTTATACATAAAACGTGCACGCGAAAACGTATTCTGCGCTTGCGCACATGCATATGCGCAGTCGTAAAGGTCTTACGTGCACGCGTAAACGCCTATGCGCAGGTGTCAACGCGACGCATGCGCAGAAAGTTTTTAGCTTTGAGGTCTGGATTATGGGTGTCCGAATTAACGACTTTTGATTGTATTAAAAAATTTCTTTTAAAGTAAGAAATTCTTTAGTTTTTGGGGTGCGGACATTGTGTGGGTCACTTTTTTTTCACATAAATTTTATCTGTAAATATGAGGTGCGGACATCACTTGAGTGTATATGGTAATTCAAAATAAAGAATACTTTTTAATTGTCATTTGTGAGCACAATTTAGCTGCCTATGTTTGGAGCTGGCCATCCTATAATATGAACAACAAAAGTCTATTGACTACACAGGTCTATTGATTGGAGACGTTTCATTTGATAATAAACATGTTTTAATACGACTGATGTTTACCCTTTGTGCTGTTGGTGGTTTGCTTTTTCAAAATCATCGGGTTACACAAAAAGATTTTTTTCTTTAGAAAAAAAAAAAAAAAAATGTATGTTAACATTTTTCTGGAATATTATGATGTAATTAACACGTTGAGCCCAGCGCCAGCCCTTTAGGGCCAGCAATGAACTTTCCGTGTGGCTGGCGTTGGTCCCTGGGGACCGGAACTGGAATTTTCGTTTGCCTGGCATCGGTCTGCAGGATCGACAGTATTAAAGTTAAAAAATAAATATAGTCTCAATGAAATGTAATCAAATGTAGTTTTAATGAAATTTGAAACATTCTAAACAAAAATACGGCTTAGCTTTACACACATTACAATACGTAAAAACTTTTTTGGTAACATTTTTGGCTGTCTTGCGTCCAAATAGTTTTGAATTGTCATCATAACATTTCGTACAATACCTTTGGACTTTATGTGCGTCTCCTTCCTTTTTGTATAATTTATGTATGTGTGTGTGTGTGTATTTAATTATGGCAAAGCACACTGGGGCTATCTGCCAAAGGGGAGGAATGCCTTCGTGAAGGACTTTCTAAGGGAAACTGGCTCGTATACACGTTGCACATGGGGAAAACCACGAAAACACCCATGCAGCCAGCCCGTTCGCGGGATTCGAACCTCGGACCGAACTACCAGTGTTCAGCTACTTTACCGCTCGGCAGCTGGTGGGCCCGTATAATTTAAGTCGGCAACATTGCACCGCTTGATCGCTCGCTGCCGGCTGAATGGAAAGGACAGCAAATTCGGCACTGCACTCAACATGTTAAGACTGAAATAAAAATTTTATCATTTTTCTTTTTTTATATTAAATGTTATACAGTTTAAATTCTTATGATTTTAACTCTTTGTGAATGAGAAGAGTTTTGTTTAATATAGCTATATGAATGTTCCGATGCATATATGTGATGATAGTTGACTAAAAATGAGATATTTTAACTTTTCAAAATATAAACAGTATTTTCAATGATGATATAATTAAATTTGAATAGTAGTAGTATGCATAGTAGTAGTATGATATTAAAAATTTATACCTAAAAAAAAAAAAAAGAAAAGGTTTTACGAGATTTGTACATCTATGTATAATTTTAATGAAATTATATGCGAAATTGTTATATTTTTCCGTATAATGTAACATGAAAATCAGAGAGAGGATGCTTTACCAGAAAAATAATAATACAGGCCCGTCTACACGAAGCGATTTTCTCGGCCGACTTTCTCGTAGAGCAACAATTTTAAGGATCTGCGCATGCGCCAAAAATCGGTCATGTTCTCTGCCGCGATTTCAGAACTGGTGTTTGTTCACTGCTCACTAGCGAACAAGGATCAAGGAAGTGCAAGTTACGGAGTTCATAGGCAATTACGCCTTTACCTCCACATCTTCAAAGGAAATTACATCATCAAAAAGAGGGGATTGTCAAATAGGGTAAAAATTTTGAAAAGCCGAATGACTCAGAATAAGTGCCTTCACACTGAGTCAAAAAAAGGCAAAAAACTCAGAAGGTCTTAATTTTGCGCCGAAAAAGGGCCAGAATAATTTAGATAGGGGCAGCCGTAAAATTTAGACTAGACAAATAAAAGGTGAAGTTTCCTTGAACCTTGATAATCATGTTTTGCATACGTCAGATGAAGAATACGCAGGGGAATTCCGATGCGCGTTCTTCGGGGTGGGAGGGAGGGGGGTACCTGTTTACAGGTCGAAAAAGTAGTTCTGCCAGTAGCATGTTCCTAAAACGTACTCGCTGTACCTCCTGCTATTAAGGCTCCTCTAAACCAGGCTGAATCACTAACTTTTCTCTCTTGGCGAGGGAGGGACCGCGCTACCAATTTTGGCGCGTTTATCGCACACGCTGGCTGAATGTCTGCTGTTTTTTTAAAGATTTATTTTATAGACGCGCGGCATTCAGCGCACATAAACTTTTCGGATAATTTATTAATTCTCGAATAGTATATAGACGTTTTCACTTAAATAAAAATTTCGCGTATATTTTGTAAACATATTCAAAATAACTTATTCTTTAGATGTTTCAGTTTTGTTAGCAGACTAAAATAAATAAGATATGAATAAAAACTTTCAATAGTGTCAAATGGGGAAATAGTTAAAGCGTAGAGTGTGCAAATAAATTTATCTTAATGACATTTTAACAAAAATTTCCATAAAAACACTAAATTCATACTAAAAAAATAACTTAAGAATATGTTGTCATTTTAGTCTGAGGTATATGGAAATAATTGTGCAAGACTCTGAAGAAACACTTTCTTTTAAATGTGTGAAATATTTCATAACATATATGGAAGAAGAAAGTACAGCATTCTGTGTTTTGGATGATTTTCACCAAATGTAATATAAATACGAACTAGAAACCGTAATAAAAAGTCCTTCCTCTCCAATCAGATCACCTTTGTGTTGCATTGTATTTGTAATACTTCTAAAAATCCAATTTTTACCTAAATTAAAAAACAGTTATTCCATAAAAGATAATAAATTTGAACGTATATAGAATGAATTTTGTAATTTGAGTTATGTTACAAAATAATTCCTAGTTTATATATTTTATACTAATAATTTAGATAAAACCTGTCCAATTGTAAAAGGATGGCTTAACCCCACGTAATTCATTTCAAAGCATAAAATAGCTTATTTTCTAATATTCAAAATTTCTAATAGTCATAAAATAGCTTATTTCTATCTTTCATAAGCTTATTTTCTATTTTACACAGCAACAGCATTTTCATGCAGTCAAGGTTTTTTAATTGCTAGTTATTATACATAATACTTAATTTTTAACACATTCTTATTAGAAAGCATAACTAAGAAACTTCTTTTTAAAGCACCACAGTGATTGCAATGAATGTCGTTAAATTTACAAAAGTATTGAAGATATATTGAACAGCATTATAACAAGAAACTACTGTACAAAATATGTAAATTTAGCATAATTTCTTTTTTAGTATTTGCATAGTTTCCTCCAAATGAACCTTAATGGGAAGTTATCTTGCAAAAATTTAAAAGTATTAAAATGGCCTCTATTTAAGATGTAATTGCATTTATAATTATTTTGTAATTGTGAATAGATTATATTATTGCAATTAGATTATGCACTTACAACATAATTGCATAAAGTAATGAAATTAAGAGTTCACAGATACAATGTAATATAATTACAATGCAATTATCTAAATTGTAATTATAATCACTTATTTAATACCACAATATTATTATAATCACAACGTAATTTAAATTGGGTACTATATTTGTATACCCTCCACTCAAATGGAGGTACTGATAAGCCTGGAAGTTATTATCAACAAAAAGCCTGTTCAGGACAGTTTGATGACAATTTCCACCGGGCGAAAAGTACATTCTTAAGCCCAGGCAAATCATGACAATAAAAATCATTTAGTCTCATGATTCACTATATTTCAAACCCTAAATTTGAATTCTGCACCAAATTATTTACCTATATTTTAACGTACTTTATGAATTATTAGAAGCGATATGGCAAATATCTTCTAAAAATAACTGTAAAATATTTGTATCCATTAATTGATTCAGATACACACTTTTATTATTTAAGTATATCAAAATAACAGTTTCATGTTCCTGAAATACAAAAATTATGAAAAAAGTTAAAAGTAATATTCTTAGAAGCATATGATATTAGTCACCAGCTGCAAAATAGTTAATTTTTTGCCCTAAATACAAGTTTATTACACAGTAGTCAAATGTGTAACTTAATAACATGTTATATAAAAAATTAATGATAATAAGTTTATCAGAAATGAATTAATTCTGCAAACAAACTTTCTGCATTTGAAAATTTTCTACACCTGACGGGAGAAAGAGATCTAGTAAAATTAGATTTATTATAACTTCAGTTGGACCAAATACCTTCTCTCTCTATATATGTATCACTAAAGAAATAAATAAAATTATCATGCTTAAAAAACAGATGTACCATACCAGTTTTTTTCCCCTTGTTACCCTTTACATTGAGAAATAACAAACAGTACAATGCTGAAAAATACTATCCTTGAAATTTTGTTTAAATGAAGAAACACACACCATCTTTTTATTTAAGCATTACACTTCAAAAACAGATACACATACCAATTTATTTTCACTAGCATTCATACTGATAACATGCCATATAAAAATGAAAAGAATTATCCTTGAAATTTAGATAAAATGAAGTAACACAATGGGAAAATTTATGCACATGGACAACTTTTCTCTATTGCATGTTGTCTGACATGATCCACAAGTGCCTAAAAATGTATCCAAAGAAACACATTTCAATATTAACAAAAAATTGTTTACAGATTAAAATTCATTTATTTCATACCAGTATTATAAAGATCATGCATGAAACAAATCTGCTTTCCCATACTTTTAAGTAAAACTTAACTGAAATTTTATACTGGAAAATATGCTATATTTCTATATATTAGAAACAAGAAAATAATACCATAATAATATACTCATAGCCTAGCAGAAAGTAACATATATAACATCAAACACAGAAATTTATATACTCGTAGCCTAGGAAAAAGTAATACATATTACATAAAACACAAATTATTTAATATAAAACATACATACCTTCTAAAATTATTTTACTTTTTGTTTCTTATTGGCCGATGCTGATGAATATGAAACGTTATGGGCTCTTTTGTTGATAAGATGCTGTGTAAGGCCTTTGCATCTAGTAATAAAAAAATTATCAATAATTACTTTCTTAAGATTACAGCATTCTGGCATGGCCACATGCGTACATTTATCAATTATTCTTTCAACTAATTCTTTTGTGATGGCTGATTGTAAACGAAGGAGTACATCTTTACATTTTTGAAATTCTCGTTCAGCTTCCCTACATATTCGATACATTCCTGAAGAGATGACCTTCAGTCCACCTTTATTGCTGTGTTTTGTAAGAATTGTGCGATGCTCGGGTATGTCAGGTTCCAGCATGTCCTCTGAAATGGTCATAGCTGTTTTACAATTTTCACATATGCTTTTTTTTTTCAACTTATTATATATGGCTCCTGCGATGTAATGTATATCATTTTCTTCCACAGCTGGGGGCAAGCGACGTTTCACTGCCACTGCAAAAGAGGTAGATGGCACTACAGAATTGGAGATAGGATGCAAGACCTCCTTTCTGATAGCAACCTCTAATACAGAAGCATCAAAGAGGCTGTGGTCACTTTCAGAACAATAATTTGGATTATTGATATCCGAAATGAACTGTGATAGGCACACTAATTTCAGTGCTCTCTTGGCTTGCAAAGCAGTAGGCTTTGCACCCGACTTTCGTCTAATCTGTGAAAAGGCATTTTCCAGCGCATCTTGTGTCAACCTGCCTGGTAAGAAAAATGTAAACCCCTCGGAAAATAATTCTTTTGAGAGTTTCACAACACTCAATGTGCTCATAATAATGCCAGTTTGAAATGGCTTCCATGCTTTTCCAAACTGAACAGTTTCAGTCACATGAATGAATTTCAAAAAAATATTAAATTTCTCATCTTGATTTTTGATAGTGATGCCTTTTTTTGGATGCCTTGCAGTCATAATTGTAAACCATTCTGCTACAAGTCTCAGCCACCATGCAGAAGTTAATGCTTCTTTTGCAACTTGGTGTAAAATAACTGCTTTTTCAATAGCAGCAGCTGTTTTTACAGAAAACAATTGCACAGCAGATGCCACATTCATCGAGGAAAAGTGTGTTGGGAAGAGATGAACTCTGTTCAAGTGATGTAGAGATCTCAGGGCAGCATTTGATTCTATCTCACTTGACCAGAGTCGTTTCACATACACTGAAGATACTATCCTCGATGGCAAGGCATGCTGCTGGCGAAATTCCTCTGGTAATATCATAATACTTGAAAGAAATGCATTTCTCATGTTTTTAATGAGATGTGGTACATCTGCAATACTGTGAATGAAAACATCAGGTCCTCCAATATTGTAATTTGTCTTCCTATCTGTCCTAGAGACAGATACATCCAATGACGACCACATTGCTCTGTTATTGCTTCCCATATCTGAAACAGAGGCTCTTACAGTTAAACCTATTTCTGTAGCTGCTACTACAGTTCTATGAATTAGATCTTTCATGTCAGAACCTGATGTTGAAGGCCCTGTTAATTCATTGGCAACAATCTGTTTCCATGATGTTTTAAGGCCTCTAAGCATTACAATAGTGTAATGCTTAGCAACTGCAGGTTTTCCTAACGTAACATTTCCAATGAATGACTTAGACGATGTATCAAAATCTTGATATGAAGCTATTTCCATTTCGTCAACTAAAAGGCAGCAGTTCCTATCAAGAGCATCCAATGAATGAACTTTTGTCTTGAGGAAAAAAAACAAATTTTCTAAAATGCCGAAATTTATTTTTATTTCCCTAATCCTTCTGTTCAAGGTACTGTACGATGGTGCTGGATATCCAGTACTTCTGAGGTAATTATATCCATGTTTGCCCAAAGCAAATCGCATCTTCAGTCCTTTTATAATGGACTTTTCTGACCAGTTCCTTTTTGACTGCACAGCAAGGGCTCCTACTTGCTCATCGGACAAAAATGATGTCAATTTTGCATCTTTTTCTTGAAGCTGTTGCTCAAGGAATTCTATTTTTTTTAACAACTCTTCATTTGAAGCAGGTAGGGTTTCCTAAATTCAAAAAGAAATAGTAAACATGTTATGCTGTGATTATTTTTTTAAACAATGGTTGGATGAATTAATATATTTGTAATAACAATGATTTTTTCAACAATTTTTTTGGAGAATATTAAATAATTTACCACTTCAGTATTTGGCTTAGGACATCTTACTTCTCTTATCCTCTTGTCAGTTACAGATGGTGGTGGATTTGGAATGCTAAAGAGTGTTGGTACTGCAGTTTTTCTTAGTTTTTTTCTATCTTTGCATAGTGACTCAAATTGAGATTCCTCAAAATGATCCTGTAAATACATAAAGTAATAAAAAAAAAGTACACAAAATAAATAAAAGTACAAAAAAACAAACCACACAGTGAGGTTGTGCCAAAGGCAGCAAGCATGAACTGTAAGTAAGTATAGGCAATAAATAAATATGCAGGTAATTAAATTAGGCCCAGTATTATAAAAAAGTGAAACAATAAACAAACCATGTCTAACATATCAGCAGCAGCATCTTGTAAGCTTGGACAGAATTTAATTATCCAATATTTATTTTTTGCCTATAATTTAAGGTGTTCTTTAGAACATTATCCAAAAATTAAATGAAGTAGTGTTTTGCTATAACATTAAAAACAACTAAAATAAAACTTTATATTTCTTGCTATAGTGCTCTTACAATAGATAAGAAAATAAGAATTCACTACACCCAACTTTTAAGATACTAGGCTGATAAATACATTTATAATTAGAGCAGACTATGATTCTTGTTATAATTGTAGTAATGTTTATTGCTCTAACTGAAATATTTAATTTTTAATTCTCTAATCATTCAAAACATAGCCCTAATTTCGGAGCACAGTGCCAACATGCATTTTAAAAAGCATCAAGGCCAGTTTAAACGACTATTTTTTAAATTACATTGGCACAGACATATCCAATTAAAGTTATTAAAAACTCTAGAACGTAGTTCAGTAGCTTTCTGAATTTGTAGGCAATTTTTTATTTAGAGATGACAACACAAAATAACGCTTCAGAAAATATTATTTATCATGTATAAAAATCTGTTTTGTAACACAGATCAGTAATAACTGTTTATCAATGTCATGAGGATTTAATTTGAGGAGATCACATTCTTTAGAAGTATCAAATTCATGAAAGAATTTTGGCTTGGCCTTTGAAATTCATCATTACAGGCAGATTTATTTGATTGTTATGCATGCATTAAACACTACACATGCATTAAAAACACTACAATTATTTTTGAAAAGTACACATGCAGTTTCACAAGTTTTCTGTGCTTATTTGAATGTTCTGCATTCATTTCTAAATCTTTACTCTTATTATCTTTAAAATTGCCAAATTGTATAATACTGTGATTATAAATATATGGTACTTGCAATTATTGAAGTCAGATTATATATATTTTGTCTCATACTATTCAATTTATTCTATTGACTTCAGATGTCAATGTCAAAATTCTGGAAGTTATTTTAACCAAGAAACAGTAGTGGGCACCGTGCATAAGCAACTCATCTAACTTTTTAACAACAGTGATTATAAAATAAAGAAAAAAATTATATATCATTCCAACGATATTGCAACTATAGTATAATGTTACATATATCTTTAGCAAACATTCAGATTTTATCTTGACTTTCCAAATTATTATTTATTTTTTAATAAATTTCAATATGCTAATGATTTTCATGTTACATTAGTATAAATTCCACAATTAGCACAGGAAAACAAAATCTGCGCTTTATATTAGAAGAGAAATTTCTTTTCCACATTCAAAACATCCACATTGGCGATGTTTGGCGACGGGTACATTAACCCTAGACTAATTTAATTATAGCTATTATTACAGAAATTAGCAGATACTCAGGTTATTGTACACAAGAATTTCACTTTACTTGCACATTATAAACATCAGAGAAGATATAAACTCTAAATGAAGGCGTAATTAACATTATACTTACTAAGCAAAGTTCAGCGCCTGGACCAGGTTTCCAATTGTCTCTTCGGCAATTATTTACCCATATTTTTCTTCTTTCTTCATTTTTAGGAAATTTTACCAATGTATGACCTTTCCGTGAATGATTTGAACAAATAATAGCTGCACATCCGCCCATTTTACACAAAAAAACACAAAAAATTGTTGCACCGTAACTACACAGCCGCATTAAATCTCCCACTTGGGAGAGCGAATGCCTGATGATTCAGCCTGGTATATAGTATATTAAAGAACCTTGATAAGAGCCTTACCTGCTATGAGAGCTGCTTCGCTGCTATTGGTTAGAAGAATTTAGACGTAACATAGAGCTTTCGACGTCATTTGTTTTGTCACTTGGTAAAGCTTCTCGTACTCCAGCCATACTTGTTCGGATCGGATCGCATACGGCGGTTATGTTTTAATCCTTTACAAAAATCAGTTAAGAAGTCAGAGGTGATTTTATGTACAACTGAATTAATTCATATGTTAATATATATTTTCATTTTATGCAATACACACTTGAGAAATACCGGATCATTACAAAGGAAGGAAAATGGGTTATTTGCTTGAGAGGGTTATATCCATATTGCATTTTGCTAATGGAATGTTGGAAAAACAATATGTAACATAGTTTATTTATCTATAGTATATATTTATCT
The DNA here is from genome assembly GCF_044657685.1 of Stegodyphus dumicola. Lineage (NCBI taxonomy): Eukaryota > Metazoa > Arthropoda > Arachnida > Araneae > Eresidae > Stegodyphus > Stegodyphus dumicola. The sequence continues at coordinate 107,874,558 of NC_140777.1, forward strand.
ATAACATAGTTTATTATCTTTTATCGTGATACAACCACATTTTTAAGAACAAGATTACATAGTTTACAATTATACACCTAAATTTATCTCAGTTTTCACTCTGAGATGGAATCCCAGGAAAAATATTGTTAATGATGGACTAGATCAAAGTAGTTATATAGAGAAAGCACACGTGGGATCTTTTTCTTTACTGAATAACATTTGCCAGTCAATTTACAGCAAAATATATATGCCTACATTGCCTAATGTCCATTAAATTAAATGTAACCTTTGAATCGCTCTTAATATTATTCTTGTTTTAAAAGTAACTATTGTCAGTTAATTCTATCAGTAACCTTTAGTATGCATTAGGTAGTAAGGAATATACTTTTTAGACACATAAACATTGCTTGGATTATCCTAAATTTTCATTTTTATTTTTAAATACAGTGTCATTTCCATTATCTATTTCTACTTCATTACCTTTTTTTTTTTTTTTTAAAGATGGGGATGATCTTGTATGACAACTTGCATTTTGAATGTATTTTAAATGTACCATTAATATTTTAAACTACATTTTGCACCAATATTTATGTTTGCTCTACCATTAAGGGAAACAAATATAATAATATAAGTTATTAAATTAAAATTCCTGTGTTTAATTCCATCTTTAACAAGAGCCATAAAATATATGGAATTTACATTCTTACCACAGATGTGGTAAGTCATGAACTCATTGGCACTGAAAAGTCATGAACTCATTGGCAACTTTGAAGAGCATTTGCAAACTTGTTGGTGAGTTAGGAGAGGGATGTTTGTTTGCATATCTTTAAATTTATTTCAATGATGCATCCACCACCACCTATTGTTTTACATACTTCTTCTTCAATACAAGACACGCACAATGCTAGGCTTTTTTCAGTGTTGTTTTCCCTATAAATCTTTTTAATAAAAAAAATCAGAAAATTGCAAAATGTTGGCACCAGAATCCTAAAATGAGAAAGGAAAGAGAGGCATGTGATGCCTTTTATGTTGTATGCATGCAGAAAGCAACATCGCCAAAGATTTTACCAGAGACAACAGAAACTGCGGTATGTGGTCCACCCTTATGCTGAAGTACTGAAATTCCCATAGGAGGGATCATAATCTGCAACCAGACTGGTGAAAATATCTGGGGAAGTGCTGTCTGGGAGAATGCTATGTGTATACTTGGGTTGCCATATAAATAATTTTTAGTGACATGTGTAGCCACATAAATTTTTCTTCACATCATGGTTTAGACCATCAATACTTTTTCACAGCATTCTGGTGAGGTTCAGAAAATTAGAAAGTACCAAAATTCATCATTTTAGAATTATTTTGAGTAAGTTATACACTTTGTGAACTATGATGAACAAAAATTAATAAGCTGTGCTTCCCTCAAACCAATTTCCTTTCTTCCACATAATGATTTATTTGCATATATCAGAACTTTACTATTGCAATATGCTTTTGGAATGATTATTATTTCAATCTATGAAATTTTTACTTTACCACCAAAGAAAACGCACAGACATCATTGCTGGGAAATAACTACCTCTAAAAATCTGAGATGTATTAATAATAAATAGGTACCTTTGTCACAAATTGAATTATTATTTTTAAAGCCCATTGACACTTAATTATGTTAAAAGAAAAAAAAAAAAAAAAAGCACTATCCTACTTGATCTGGTTTTCCTACCTGAGCTGGTGAATGAACTCACTAGTTTGACTCATTGATTAAGATAAAATAATCTGTATGTATGGCTGTTACAGTTATATTATTCTTCAGTTCAAAACTAAGTAGGTGCTAGATAGCAAAAAGTTAAAGTATTTTTTTTTAAAGTGTCCATTGTTTCAGCTAACTTTGGTAGAAAAAATAAGCAGCCCTTAGATGCTTTGCGATGTTCAAGTAACCTTACCAAACCCTTGTTAGAACATTATAAGTGACTACAGCTATAGTTGTGCATAGAACTTTTCAAATAGAAGGATAAATAATATAAATTCATTTTATCCAGATGAATCTTAATCCATCAATACCATCAAGGATCACATCCATGGTCTGCATCAAAAAAATGCCACATTATGTCATGCATTATGCATCCCCATACAGGTCTGAAACCAAGTGTAATCGTATGGTCCATTACATTCCAGTTGCCTTCACGTTTAATGCTCATCGGTGGCCAGGGCAACCTGTATGAGTGCAATGGGCAGCAAGACATAGGAGCGTCAAAATTTTTAGAATTTTGGCAGGAACTGGAAGGCATAATTTGCAAGCAGTAGTTATTCTATTAGGTGATAAAATATCTAGCTCTGGCTTCGCTAGCAGCCAAGCAGTAAAGTAGTTGAATACTGATAATTCGACCTGGAGTTTACATTCTAGCGAACAGGTTGGCTGCACGTGTGTTTTCATAGTTTTCTGCATATATGAAATATGTATAAGCTAACTTCTCTTTGAAAGTACTCCATGAAAGTATCTCTACCCTTAGCCAAGTTACTATACTGTAATCGAATAAATTAAACAACCCCCCAAAAAACAGCCTCCATGTTTAATGTGCAGTTGAACAGGCGCCATTGTTTAGGGCTACTGTAAATGATTTATCAGATTTAAAAATTCTAATATCGAAAATATTATGCATATTATAATGACTGAATTTAAGTAAAGAATGAGAAATTATCCAAATTTTCTTTACGTACAACAAATGTTTTGCTGTGTATGTTATGTGAGCACCAGCTACATTATGTACAAAAATACCATGTGAGCACCAGGTGCATTTTGTACATAATGTATTAACAGTACATTATGTACAAAAATGCACTCCTTAATGTTTGCCGAATGGAAGACTTCAAATGTGATAGATGATGCAGTATGGAAACTCGTACAAAAAATGTGAAATCAATAGCCATTTGGAAGTGTGCTATGTGATCAATGTTCATAAAATGTATGTAGCATGCGAGGTAATTTTTTAGTTTCTAGTTCATTTCCATAAATTGATTATTGTATGTATACTATTTATGAAAAGGCAGTGTTTTTAAAATCTGATGAATCATTTATTATTACTCTAAGGTTTTCGAAGCTCACTGCTGTCTATCTTTAGAGGTTGTCTAGAACTAGTGATCAACAAGGAATGTCTGGCACATAACAGAGAGCAACTCCTAAGTTCCCACCATTTTTTTTTCTTGATCTATTAATCCCTTGATCTATGATTTCATCATCTACTGAATATATCAGGCCTATGATTATAAAAAAACTAACGTACCACAGTCTACCCATGGCTACATCAGCTGAACACTGGTAATAACTGAAATCTACTTTTCTCACATATTCTAGGTGCACATCCATTATCTGTTTGTCTACATGCAATGGCTGTACGAGGTGGTATACTTTAAGTTTAACTGTTTTTTAAACCATGTACTTTAAGTCTAACTGATTTGCTTACACATGTACAGTTAAACCATGTATTAAAATTTATTTGTATAATAAATATGGCTTTATCTCCTGTCTTCAATAATGTTATGCTTTTAATGGCCATCAGTGTTTTATGATTACAACAGTTATTTATATTAATGTTAACCCCCCAAAATATTAAATCATTGTGGAAATCTACAAATTAGACAAACTGCAATTATCATTTTCTTCTAATATTTAATCTAAAACAACGGTTCTCAACCTTTTGACTAACGCATACCATCTAAACAAAAATTGAAAACCTTTAATACCACCACCACTCTTGAACAAAGCTCAAATCACATAAATTTATGAGTGTTAGAAAAAAACTCAATCAGGATGTTGGGTTTTAATTTTTTAATTTAATAGTTAAAAATACTTTGCTTCTTTGTATACCACCGGTTGAGAACCCCTGATCTAAAGAAATGTTCCTATGTTGTTTAGATTCATCCACACTCATTCTGCAAATAAATTAGAAAATTTTTATATTTTTGTCTATTAACAGTCAAATGGTAACTGCGTTAAGTCATAATATCAGTAGAACATATTCGCTGTACTGATGATTTTCATACTCTTTCTCAAATGTACACATAACTACTAATAATTTATTCATAGTAAATCATTAATAGAAGATTTTACTCTTTGATTAAACACATTTTACTTATCTTTTTTGCACTTTTGTAACATACATGTTAAACGTCAGTTTACATATTTTCTAATTAATATTTCTTTCACTTAAATCATCATTTCCTAGAAACTGGTATTGCTGTTTGTTATTAATTTTTCATTAAAATGCTTTCATAAGTTTTTTTTTTTTTTTTTTCCTTCTCAGAATTTTACTTCATGTAATGAATAAGCATCATTTCCATTAAGTTGGAAAATTTGGATCTAGGAAAATATAAAGTTTGTCCAGTTTTGTCTGACATCATTCTAAATCTCAAAACAAATCTATAGCACATTACTTTAGAGACAATTTTGATTAAAAAATCTGTGCAAAATAACATTAACAAGAGAAGTTATCCTAGCTGTATCTAAGTAAATGTTCTGTGATACATATTTATGTAGGTATAATATATTTATGATATATTTTATTATAAAGATTAAGAGTTTTACTAAACATACATCACTTAACCTAGCTTCATATTTAAAGACACAAAACATTTGTACGCTGATCTCAGGCAGGTCATGGCTGGCTTGGTCTTTCATGTATTTTCTAATCGGAAAAGCAGGTATGAGACAAATATCATTTAGTAGCTTCCATGAGAGCATCTCTCAAGAAAAATACTTGTCAAAATTAATTAATTAGCTTTTAAAGGTACATTAAAAGCATGATGTTACGAAGAAGAGAAAAGTTCCACAAAGCAGAAAAAAAATCTAAAGTACAAATTAGCAGGAAATCCAGCCTTAGTCCTACGAAGCTTTATTATAGCACTATTATATTTATTGTTTTAAACTCTAATTCATTTACTCAGAAAAACCATTCTATTAAGAAATTTTATATAACCATCATTAAGAAAAATATATTGTTTTTAATATGTTTTTATATGACTACTTCATTTTAGACAACATATTACTTTATGAAGCCAAATAATAGATATGCAAGACTTAGTTGAATATCAATTGTGTAGATCTTTTGAAATTTTAATATATAATTAGGTGCTTTATTAGTGTTGGAAACATGATTTTGTAAGTAATTATTTTCTTCTCAGATGACATGCTGTATTTTTGTCTTAAATCTGGCTGGTATTTTCTAGGGAAGATAATCTTTTAGAAGACTTTTGCTTACATTTTTGTTTGATTTACCCCTTAGAAAATTTCATGAATATCATGATGTTGACTGAGCAATGCTACTAAGGCATTAGTTTTATATCATTATGCACAACGGCAAATGGTATGAGAGCGACTAAATGGATAGTCAATAAGACAGTGATTATTTCTGGTGCTTTTTATTAAACACGATCTGTAGCTTTCATAAGTATAATAAAATCTGAGATAGAGTTAGTAATTCATCACGAATCAACTTGACTGCTTTATGTAATCTTAAACAATGCCTAAGACCTATGGAAAAGCCACTTTAATAAGGGAGTGTACAAAGTGTCTTTCTAAATTTACAGCTGATATCACTCAAAACAGTTTTATGTATCTTATCATGCACATAAATTATGTCATGATGCAAAATATTTTCCCAACATGATGATAATGTAAGTCGAGCCTCCAGCAATGCACACTTCACATTATCAGATATACCCCATTAATAGAGAATTCCTGATTTAAGCAGAGAACCACTGTACACATATATAGCAATCCTGTAACTGTCTAGTAGCGGGTGGTTTTACTATTCTTCACCTTGTTGTAATGATGCTATTAATTATATTTTCAAAGATATCCCTGCCACTATGATAATCAAAAACTGCAGTTGCTTATGATAGTGTCAAACTTAATTTTTCATCTGTTCAAATATTAATTTGATCCAAGACACTCTGATATTTATTAGTAACAAAGTGCCATGCACATATTATGCGAATATAATTATTTTGGCTTTGTATATATTGTTAATGTTTACTTCAGGACAGTTTGGCTATTTTGTAATTGTAAGTCCCTTTGTTTTTTATTCGCAATCTATCGGTGGTTGGGAAAAGTATAAAAGAAAATCATCTAATATGAATGTGTTGTCAACTCCATTGATGGCTGCACGAAGTCTTTAGGCGCTATCTATTCTGCATCAATAATTTTTTATACAGAAATATGCAATAGTTTTATAAACTATGTAAAGTCTTGAAGTCTCTTAGATAACTGTTAATCAATAATACACTAATAGCCATTAAAATCGCTATAGCATGAAGGAAAGCAAATAAAAAAAAATATTTGTTGTGCGTAAATAGTATTGTTACGAATTCGGTATTTAAAAAGCTAATGTTAGTTCAATTATAAATTAAATGGTTTTATTTCTCGCGCAGTGCAGCGCGTGACGAATATTAAAAGAAAGCTAAGCCGGAAAAATTAAAAATACAAGAGCGCGTGCGTTAAATAAATAAATATCTCTTTTTGATTTCGAGAAAGTACTGGAAAATTCTAGCGCGTGATTTTAAAATCTTATAAAAGGAGGAAAACATCTCAGTTTGTAGTTGCTTGCTTAGTTTGTTGTTGTTTAGAAAACTGCCGTTGTTGATTATAGCGAATTCGCGGATTAGCGTTCTCTAGCTGTTTTGAATTACGTTCTATTGTACATTTAAGTAGTTAAAAGATAACTACTGTGAGATATTGTGATACTGCATGATAATTTGAGAAAATTTAAGCATTTCTGTTGTGATAATAATAAATTTTTGTTCATTTTTCATCGGACTTGTGCATTCATTTCATAACGAACCCGTACGCACGCAACAATTTTTGGTGTCAGAAGTGGGATTTGAATGCCAATAACAAGAGGGATGGAAGAACAATTGAGACAGCTCATTACTGCTTTTGCTGCTTTCCAAGAAAAGATGGAAGCTGGCCAAACATCTTTTAAAGAAGAAATTAAAGAGAAAATGGATGCTGGTCAAAGGTCCGTTAAAGAAGAAATGAAATTGGGCCAGGAATTCCTCAAAGGAGAAATGAAATTGGGCCAGGAATCCGTTAAGGAAGAGATGAAATCTCTTAAAAATGAGATGAAAGCAGGTCAGGACGAAATGAAAAGAGAAATTACCTGCGTAATAGAAAATAAATTTGAGGCTATGGAAGGCAGAATAGACGCGGTTGAAACTAAAGTTGGACATATAGAAGAGAGAGTTTCTGCCGTCGAACAACAAATTGATGATAGGGTTTCTGCTGCCGTCGCCAAAGAAGTTGACAGCCTAAAGAAGTGCATAGCGACGGTAGGAAACAATTCTGAAGGTTTCAAATTTTTACCAATGCCTGCCCGTCCACCTCTGAAGCTATCCACATATGATGGGAAGACCTCCTGGCAGGTGAATAAGACACAATTTTCTATCGTGGCGGATGCGAATGGATGGGATTCTCAAGCTAAGGCCTGTCATCTCGCCGCTTTTCTAAGAGCCGACGCAGCGGATATCCTTCAGACTATTCCCGAAAACAAAAGACTAGACTTTGAAGCTCTATCTGGCGCATTGGAGCTGCGCTTTGGAGAGAAGTGTTTAAAAGACTACAGCAGGCTTCAACTAAAATCCCGTCAGCAGAAGCCCACCGAAGCACTTCAGGAGCTCGCCACGGATGTTGAAAGGCTGTCCGACCTTGCCTTTACGGCGAGGGAAATGGTGTCGCTGCAATATTTCATCGATGGCATTCGGGACCCTGAAATACAGAAAGCACTGCGAATGGCAGATGTAAAGGATGTAAAAAGCGCTCTGTTGTACGCCGTGAAATTGGAGGCAGCCCAGCAAGCAACTCTTAGAGATCGCTACCCAGTCAGAGCTGTACGAGTCCACGACCCAGGGGACCAATTGATGGCTCGTTTAGATCATTTATCCAGACAAGTCGATGCTTTGATACGCAGTAGCAGTGAGAACAAAATGGCTGTAAGATGTTGGAGATGTGGTTCTGAAGGTCACCTACGACGGCATTGCAGAACACCCCAGGGCACGGATAATGAAACGGATGAGTTGACAAGACCAGTGAATGCTTTAAGACGGAATAGTGGTGAAACAAAACCGACCCTAAAGTGCTGGAATTGCGGTGTTGAAGGCCACCTACGAAGGAACTGCAGAACTCCCCAGAGCACGGAAAATAAGGCATACGATTTAAACAGACAATTAAATGCCACGGGAAGGAAAAGGACTGACAAGAAACCAAAGTGCTGGAACTGTGGAGCTGAAGGCCACGTACGAAAGAATTGCAGAACACCCCAGGGTACGAAAATTGAGACAATTTCTGAGCAACGACGCAGGAAACAAATTAATGACCATATCAAGGAACGAAGGTTGCCAGATAATGAAAAACCCTGTTTTAAAGCGCTTAAGATCTCTATAGTGAGTGGCAACAATAACGGACTGTCCATCAATGGGAATATCGATGGAGTTCCTTGCAATATGATCATTGACACAAGAGCTAATGTTACCATCATTAGGAAAGATTTAGCTGAACAGTTTAAAGATAAACTTATTTGGACGCCATCCTGTGTTACCCTTCAGACTGCGTCTGGTGACAAGATCGACATAACTGGGAAGTTAAACGTAAACATCACGTTTGGAAGTGCCGCCTACCATCACACGGCATATGTGGCGGATATTACAGATCCATGCATACTCGGATTGGACTTTTTAAGGAAATACAATTTTTCCTTAGATTTCAAAAACAACAAGCTGCTTTCAGCATCTGATGGCATGATTATCCATCCTCAAAAGGGATCCTCGCCTGGAAATGTCGACGCCTTGTCCGAAAGATCGAGCTCGGGAAGCGGCCGAAATTATACCAGGGTCGAAAAGAAACGCAAGACTACCAGCTATTCTCCATCTCAGAAGCTCTTCGGTCAAGACCTTCGTCTGCCTTGTGACCGCCTGTTTAGTCGCCCTACGGATGCGCCTTCATCGCCTGAGGAACACATCCAAGATGCCCAGGCCCGGTTTGAGAGGATGCATCGTTCTGCACGAAAGCGAGTCAACTTGGCGACGGAGAAAATGAAGACCAGATGCGACACAAGAGCTACTAGACATAGATCCAACAAAGGAGACAAGGTGTGGTTGTGGAACCCGATTCAACGAAAAGGACTGAGTCCTAAATTACAGTCATTTTCGGATGGTCCATATACAGTGCTGAACACGAATGACGTCGTGGTTCGGATCCGTGAATCTTCGAACTCTTACGACAGGTTAGCTCATTACTATGGCCATAGTACGTAATGTAAATAATTGTAAATAGTGTAAGACCATGGTTCTTTTTGCTTCTAAATGTGTATTTAGTAATTGATTTGTATTTTGCATTTGATTTGTATTTTGTATTTGATTTGTTTTATTTATTACATTTATTGTTCATGTTGTTTATTATTGTAATGTAATGCTTATTATTGCATTCATGCTTTAGTTGTAAGTTTGGCTTCCAGTCCAGGGATTGTACTGCCCGGGACGTGCAGTCCTTGGGAAGGGGGCAGTGTTACGAATTCGGTATTTAAAAAGCTAATGTTAGTTCAATTATAAATTAAATGGTTTTATTTCTCGCGCAGTGCAGCGCGTGACGAATATTAAAAGAAAGCTAAGCCGGAAAAATTAAAAATACAAGAGCGCGTGCGTTAAATAAATAAATATCTCTTTTTGATTTCGAGAAAGTACTGGAAAATTCTAGCGCGTGATTTTAAATCTTATAAAAGGAGGAAAACATCTCAGTTTGTAGTTGCTTGCTTAGTTTGTTGTTGTTTAGAAAACTGCCGTTGTTGATTATAGCGAATTCGCGGATTAGCGTTCTTTAGCTGTTTTGAATTACGTTCTATTGTACATTTAAGTAGTTAAAAGATAACTACTGTGAGATATTGTGATACTGCATGATAATTTGAGAAAATTTAAGCATTTCTGTTGTGATAATAATAATAAATTTGTGTTCATTTTTCATCGGACTTGTGCATTCATTTCATAACGAACCCGTACGCTCGCAACAGTATGGCATGAAGACAAAAATGATTAAATTTGTAAGCAGCCTGGGGTTTACAAGGGTGCGAAATCAGTCGAAACAACAGCTCCACCTGGCAGCTAAAACGGCCCTTATCCGGTTAGGCACTGAGTAGAATTTCACTTGAATGACAGAAATCGGCATCTCATTCCATTCTGATTCAAGTCCATGCCACACTTCATCAATCGTATTAGATGGAGAGGGTTGCTAGGCCAGTCCTCAGCAAAAGCAGGTATTTTCAATGGGTGACAGATCTGGAGACCGTACAGACCAGGGCAGCAATCAAATACACCTAGGAAGGTCAGAACACAATGTGCAATATGTGGTCTTGAATTATCCTGTTGGAAGATTGCATTTGGCAGGCCTCAAAGATAGGGCACAACCCCTGGATGTAAGATGTCACAAATATACCGATCTGGCATTCAAATTACCATCGATCTGAACTAAAGATGTGTGTGCCATGTGCTCAGTGGCTGCCTATACCATCACATTAGGGTTCCTATGCCGATACTGAATGCAACCAGGCGATGTGCGGTCTCCTTGGAGCCTCTAGACACTTATACGACCATCAGAATAATGCACACAGAAACGGGATTCGTCTGAAAAGACGACATTGTACCACTCCTATATCCAGCTTTGCTGTTGGACACACCACAGTAGACATCTCTCTCTGTGCTGCATTGTCAAGGAAAGCTAAAGTAATGGACACTGTGCTGATAGTCCATGCTGATGCAAACGTTGACACACCGTACGAGCAGATACTGGGCATGCTGCAAATATGCCCATTTTCTGACTAATGGTCTGTGATGTGGTTGTAAATTTGGAGGGCTGACCTCACAATATGCCTGTCCTTTCGGGTATTAATCATGGGACGGCAATGAGATCCTGCATGCCGTTCAGTATAATCCTCAGCATTCCATACATGCCATATTCGCTTAACAGTGGTTGGATGTCGACTAGTGCAACGGGCGATATCACAGAGCGATAATCCACATACTCTATAGGCAACAATCCCGGCTCTACTGAATTCTGACCCTTGCTGGTAAGCATTTCTTATTATTATTCAAGGCATACCATGATATTCTGAGCACATTCCAACCTTGCAAAGTGCTTTCCGAATGACAAATCCACTACACAACTTTTTGAAATTATTAATTCACCATGCCAAACTTTGCCTAGAAATACCATAATGACTGTTTCCAAGTTTTTGAATGCTTATTTTTTTCCTGTGATTCACATAAATTAGTATGCAACTGAATACCCACATCCAAAAATGAAACAATGCTTTTTGATATATTACTTGTGACAATGACAAAGTAGTGTTCTAGTTTGCCTTTTTGTACCTTTTTAAAAGACGGACATCATCAGAAGTTGCTCTGTATTTTTAAATAATCGAAAACAATATTCTTTTAAGAATATCGGTTATTACTGCAAATATTAACAGTCCTCCATTTTTTAATTTTAGTTCCAGAAAATATTAACATACCAATGAAATATTAAAAGGTTAAACTGTTCTTCTGCCAAAATTTTTCAAAAATACAAAACTAATCTTGTTTTATTATAAAATAAATAAAAAATCCCTTCATGCCAAGCTCCAACTCCCTCAAAATTGAATCTCTAATGTTAAATCAAAATTCTTTTACATTATATCACAAGCTCTGATATTTGAAAATCTAAAGTACAATAATAGATACTTTTATGCTCCGGTAACGAAATTTGTTTTGCATAATTATATATTTTGTTTGCCGAAATTTATCTTCCTAGTAAACATATCTTATGCCGTCCGAATAAAATACTTCAAGCGTTATGTCTGAAGAGGTTTGTGTTCTATATTCTTCACAAGCTGTACCTTTTAGTGGTTTATTATTAATTCAGAATTGTATATGCACACAAAATTTATTACGTCTTATACAGCAAACTACAAATCACACTTAAACAACACTTCAGAATCCATGCAATCGGCTTGTCACGTGACCAAACAAGTGACTTTTTTACGTAGCAAGTCGGTCAGCCAATAGTGATTCAGCATTGTCACAGCAGGGGGTACGGCGAGTACGTTTTAGGAACATGCCTGCCAGTATCACATGGAGGTAGGAAGTAAGATGGAGTCGCCGTAAACAAGTTTCTCCCGTACCCTGCTCTGAAGCACCGGCGATCCCTACGTGGTGACCAAAACATTGGGTCATTTACCATTGAGTTCTATGGGATTTAACGCGTACGGATGTAAATATTTTGTAATTACGTCATAAATATACATATAAATGTATATATTTTCTTTTTCTACAACACTTCAGAGTCCTAAGTATGTGAAAACAACATATTTTTAAACAACATTTCATTCCGAACGGAATTAAATGCTATACTTTTCACAGGACAGTTTTCTCAGAATGGTTTAATTTGAATGAAATGTTTTCACAAGTTTTCGTTAATAACATTAGAAAAAAAAATTAAGGTAATTCAATTTTATTCGGTTAAGGTACAAAAATTAAGATCAAAATTTATTGTATTATTAATATTAAAATGATGCATTATTTCTTTTCTATTTATAGAGCTTCTTCCTAAAATACTTTCTTAAATATGACATGATTTTTTGGCTTCTGAGGCATCTTTTAAATCGAAAAATGTAAGTCAATTTATAATTAATGCTCTATTCGGTTCATTTTAAATTAGAGAATTATTAGAAATTAGCGAAATACTTTAAATAGTACTTAACTTTCTCTGAACATTTCTGAAAGGGAATAAAATAAGGATTTTTTTAAAGTACTATTTAAAACTTGTAACTGAGTTATTATAAAATGTAAAGGGAATAATTCTTTTAATTATACTTATCAGATTTTTTTTTTTAGAATTTTACAATTTTTTTTTTTTACAATTTTTTTTACATTTCAACAATACATAATCCAAGACTCTTTATTACGTTCTTAAGTGCGCATCTCATAGCATTTGCTTTACAATACCTTTTAACAGATTGCTTTCCAATACGAACAATTTTTGCTTAAATAGTTTTATAACGTATTTCTCAACAGGATTTCAATTTATGTTTACAATTCAATATTAAGGTTATTATATATTTAGATAACATTTATAATCATTATAAATTAGATTTCTTCACAGTACTTTCACAGTTGTTAATAAGTGAATAAATTCTTCATTTCAAATACATTTATAAATAATTTAATGAATATTTAAGTATTTTGTCAAAGGCAGATACATGCTTTTTGAAAGCACTTGCATAAATACCCATACATATTTTCTATTTTTTATTTCCGGCATGTGCAAATCTTTAATTTCTGTGCATTCACTATATTTTTCGTGTAAAGTAATTTACACTAATTTATTTTACACTCGAAAGTTTTACATAAAAAATACGTATGAATATAATTTGAATGAAAATTATAAGTATTATTTTTAATACCCACTCAAAGGTCAGTTTTTCTTCAAAATTCCTCCACGATGGCATCTCTCTCTTTAGGCAGATAGCCCTTGCATGCGTTACTCTATTTAATAAAAATTTAATCTGACCTATGTGCCTAATTACAAATATTTTAACATAAATAATTTTATATTTATAAAACGTGTAAGCCCAAAGTGATTATTTTTAAGATATATAAAATTAAAACGATGGGTTTAAAATGAGCAGCAGTAAAGCCTCTCCTCTAAAAAATTTTAAAAGGTACATGTTACAATAATATATGGATGTGAAAAAAAATTGTTTTATTTAACACATTTTGACGATTGGAAAATAAAATAAAAGTAGCGAATACTCTATCAAGGGTATCGAAAGACGTATACAATTTTAAATGTACCGTAAGGTATTTTTCATTCTTTAAGGATAACATTTTCCTTAAAATCTATATTTTTGTAGTGCAACAGCTTATAATTTTATAAAACAAATTCATAATGAAAATCGCTGTTGTTAGTTATCGAAAAATAACCAAGATGTGATTTTTGCGTAAATGTCACTAAACTATACAAATTGCTATTATCCATCACACTATGAATGTTTCTTTCATGCGAAAGTGTCCCTTTTTCGATTTCTATGGAACTGTCGTGTGTCGAAATACTATCAGAATTTTGTCAAGCGAGCTTCTGAATGTAAACAAAGAACACCCAATCTGGTGACCCAAGCTTCAAAGCAGTGCTTCACTTTTAGCGCGGGTTGGCCCCTCCTCCCTTTCCTACCTCCATGAGTGATCAGCTGGGAGGGAGAAGTTTCATTTTTGACCGCTATTCAATGCGGTATTTAAAGGCTTAAAATGACGCTGTTAAACGCCTGAAAAGTTCCTTTTTAAAGGAAGAAAGAAGCTGTAATTAAAAATCTTTTTCAGTTTAAGTCAATTGATAAGTTAAAAAATTTTAAATAAGTCCTATTTGACTGTGATGTTTCTTATTAAAGAAACTTTAAAGGGGGTTCCTCGAGTTAATGCTGTGTGCATTAAAGAACTTTAGAGGCGGGGGGGGTAAGGAACGAGAGGTAGTTATTTACGTGGCTGTCATTGTGCTCATATCTAGCCCGTTTAAATGGGAGAGCTGAGTAATTCTGGTTAAGAACCGCTCTGGGTCTTTTCCGGGAAGAAGCAACAGCAGGATCGTATACGGGTAGCATATGAAGCACAGGATTTGCAACACGTTGAATATTTTTGAAACATTTTTCCGAAAGTCGCTGTATATGGCGATTAATGGGCAAAATTTTGAGGTCATTATGAATCTCTTCGTTCCGTACGAACCACGGAGCTTTTAAAATTTGCCGAAGCATTTTAGATTGAAAAATTTGGACATGTTTTCTGTTAGTCAGTGCAGATGGGCCCCAGACGAGACACGCATATGTAAGAACAGGCCTAATCATTGATTTGTAGAGCAAGATTTTGTTATCCGTTGACAGGTAGCTATTACTAGCTAAAAGAGGGTGTAGGGCGGTTTTGACAGCTGTCGCACCCGCTATGATTTTGCGGATGTGAGGCTGCCAAGTTAATTTTGAGTCTAGTAAAACACCTAGATATTTCTAAGAAGAAACCCAGGGAATGGGTTCACCAAAGAGCATTAAATTAGTAAACTTGGGATATTTCTTTGGATGAACATAGTGGCAGCACATTTTGCGACATTAATTTTGATTTTATACAGACCCAGCCAGAGTTCTAAGGTCGAAAGGTAACTCTGCAATTGGGAGATTACCTGGAGGGTGTTGGAGTGTTGTGAAATGATGGCTGTATCGTTTGCGTATAACGCAAGATCGATATTTGGGGCCTTAGGAATATCATTTAAATAAAGGTTAAAGATTGAAGGGCCAAGGAGGCTACCTTGAGCTACCCCAGCATAGATTGGGCCAGGAGAGGAGAATTCGTGGTTAACTCGCACGCGGAAACTGTGTCCGGTCAAGTACGAGTTAATAATTTTAATGAGATGAGCCGAAAAACCAAGCCGCATGAACTTGTAAAGAATCCCGTCATGCCAAGTCCTGTCAAAGGCTTTGGCAACGTCCAAATAGACAATACCAGTTTTCTCTCACGAAAGCCTTCATGAATGAATTCCACTACACGGAGTAACTGGTGTACCGTGGAGTGTTTAGGTCGGAAGCCGATTGTTCTGGGATTAGTAAATTTTGATCCCGACAGAATTCATTCAGGCGATTAAGTAAGACAAATTCATAGATCTTAGAGAAAAGATAACAGACTTATGGGTCTGTAATTGACGGGTAAGTTTAAATTTTGTCCCGGTTTTGAAATGGGGACGACTGCTGCAATTTTCCAACAGTCGGGGAAATAGCTTCTCTTGAGCATTAAATTTATGAGTACCGTGATCCATACGATAAACATAAGGGGGAAGTTTTTGATCATGCGATTCGAAATAGAATCTATGCCAGGTGCCTTGTTAGGTTTCAATTTATCTATGAAAACCATAACTTCAGTAGGGTCCGTTGGTCTGAGTTCAGTTGTGATAGGTTGTGTTAAAAAATCTTTAACCCGTGCTTGTGTGCGCCCCTGTGTAACCGGGCGGTTACAGTAGGAGTCGTGATTTGGTGTAAATTGAGTTGCAAGGCTGTCAGCTATGACATCAGCCTTTTCTGAGTCAGTGTAGGCCATCTGTGCGCCATCGGCCGTTTGAAGGGGCAGAATGAGTGCTTTATGTTTGCGTAATCGGGCGGCTGCGCGCCAAATCGATATGTCTTCAGTCGTTAGGGACTCAATGTATGTTTTCCACTCCGCTTGTTTTAAGAAGCGGGTTTCGGTCCTTATCTCGTTCTGTATCTTGCGAAACTGGGCACGGATATTGGGATCTCGTGACCTTTGCCAAATTCTTCGCAAGTAGTTCCGCTGCTTAATTTTGAATTTAGTCTCAGGTGGGAGCACCTGGGTGTTTGCGTGGTTTCGAAGCCGCAGCTCTCGCTTCTTTCAGTAAAGACTCCAAACTTTTAATATGCCTGTCAAAGTCCGAATTGCTGGAAATTTTGATGGGAGGGAGTGAAGTTTTTTCCAAAATAAATCTAAAATCGTCCCAATTTGTTGAGACTTGCTCCTCTAATTTTGAGTATCGATTTTGAATATCTAGGATTATTAAAACGGGGTAGTGATCAGAGTCCAATTCCTGAATCACTTTTATCTCATGCCGAAAAAATATATTATAAAAGTCAGCCAGATCAAGAACTGCAGGGGACCCTCTTACAAGGTAAAAAGTCGGGAGGGTAGGAGCTATGATCTGTACATGGTAACTCTGGCACCATGAATTTAGACTAATACCATACCTTTTCCTATTAGAACAAAACCATACGGTATGGCGTGAATTTAGATCACCAGCAATAATTAGGTGATTTGAAATACTCAAAAGTTTATCAAAATCGCTGACAGGAAAAGCTGGCCTTCCACGTGCTGTAGACAGTGGAGGTAGATAAGCTGAGACTATTGTCAGCGGGGAGGAATTTTGAAGGAAAATTTTGATAATTGTCGCTTCCAAAAAATTTAAATCAGGGGACGGTATCATGTGGTGCTTTAACGAACGCTTCACATAGATACAAGTGCCACAACTGGGATATCTGCCCTGTGACACCCTGCCAGTACAGTAAATGTCATAATTCCCAATTCTGGGAGTATTCTCTGGGGGAATACGAGTCTCCTGGACTAAAAACTCATCAATACCGTGCTCTACTACAAAATCACGATCTTCGTGAATTTTAGGTGCCAATCCATTGGCATTCCACGTGCAAATGGTCAGTTCTCTGGTGGTATTTGAACTGTCATTCATAAAATTGAATTTTAGGCCGTTATTAGAGGTTCATCACAGAAAAACAGAAGACATGGGTCTAAAATTGCCGAATTAAGTTGAAAGCTCAACATAGCTTTCATAAATATAAAATGCCCTCATTAAAGCATCTGCTTGCCTGAGTTTAGGCATTGCTTTTTTGAAGGCAAGAAGCAGAATATGCTTGTCTATCGCTGGGTCGCGGGAGATTTCAATTAAGCATTTTAGTGTGGATGAAAAGACATCGTCGGAATCATTGCTACACTCTGCTGTGGCTGACACTGTTGGGGCTACAGGGGCTTCTGCAACCGGCAGTCTTGGATTCGTGGATTTGAATCCGTGCTCGGTGGTGTTCTTCACCATCTGTGCATAAGATGGTGAACTGACGTTGCTTGGGGGGAGCAGGCATGGGACGTCTTGTCTCAGCAGCTGCTGGGGGCTTAGAAGAACCCTGCCGGGGGACTGTCTGTGCAGCTGCCCTAGTCTTAGGCGCGGAATTTTTACTACGAGCCCGTTTGATACCTGGGTAGCGGGGACAAGATTTATAAGAAGCAGGATGATCTCCACCGCAGTTGCAGCAAGTGGCAGGTTCGTCTAAGCCTTTGGTACACTCACGTGCCCAATGGGGTCCAGAGCATCTGACACAACGGATTGGAATGGTGCAGAGTTCCGAAGAATGGAAAAAGCCCTGGCACCGAAAGCACTGAGTAGGGCCCTTGCGGCCGCGGTAACGCTCAATGCTGATCTCTGTGCCCCACATGTCAGTGACGG
Source organism: Stegodyphus dumicola (assembly GCF_044657685.1). NCBI lineage: Eukaryota > Metazoa > Arthropoda > Arachnida > Araneae > Eresidae > Stegodyphus > Stegodyphus dumicola. The sequence continues at coordinate 107,892,601 of NC_140777.1, forward strand.
CAAACAGATGATCGAGGAAGGGGTGTGGGATGACTTGTAAATAAACAAGTGGCATTGGATGTCTGGAGCCAGGCTGAGTAAGCCGAACGATGCGATGCACTTTAAATCCCATCGCCTCAACTTCCTCTTTGATGTCCCCGACGTCTGTTTCAACAGGGAGGCCTCTGATAACAATTTTGACTGGCCGGTCCTGCTTGAGATCGAAAGTTTTGAATTGGATGCCGGCTTGCTTCATCCAGCGGGTGACCTCCCTGAACTCCAGCTCTGTACAAAAATTTTTAGATAGGGTCCAGTCAGAATGCTCCGTAAATTTGGGGCAATTTCTCTTATGAAAGACACTTGTATCTTCCAGTTCTTGCTGCTTTTGAGGTGAATTGCCGGAATCTCAGGCTGCAGGGGGGTGGATACGTTCCGTGCCTGCTCGGAATTTACTCCCTAAGTGGTGCTCTCACTATTCTTTTCAGAGTCATTTTTATTATCATTGATAATTGAATTCCTGATTCTTTCGTATTTATTATTAATCCTCTCCTTTTTTGAACTACCTGATAATTTTGAATTTTGAATAGTAGAATTTGCTTCTTTAGTGTTGTTTGCCAAATCGTCTATTGTGAGATCCACATTTGGCGCCTTCCCTTGCACACTAACGAACGATAAAATCGGAGTCTCTAGCCAATAAGATTGCTTTGAGTGATCACGTGCTTTTCTACTCATTTGGAATAATAAACATGGCTGCATTTCGTTGCAGCGAAACTCAGCTAATAGATTTCTATAGAGAAAATGTTGTGTTGTGGGACACGAGTAATGTAAATTTTAAAAATAAAAAATCAAGGGATTCTCTTATTTTGATAAGATTTGTCTTCCCCATACTTTATGTATTCAAATATTTTCTAATTCCGGGTGAAAATGATACTCCCCCAAGAGAAGTTCCAAAAATTATTAATGATGCCATGTCATGGGTACTAGATGAAAATATTCAGAAACTACTTGAAACTGTAGTCGCACTTATTGAAAAAATTCAAAAAGCAAAATCTCCAGTCGAGAATAAAGCAGCGCAGACTCAATTGACTTCGCTGAAAATGAGAGTTAATCAGGTGACGGAGTACATAGCTTTTCCGACAGCTTCTACATGAGCGATCATAGCTTAGTGGTAAAGAGCAGACTAGGTTTTTCCCCGTACGTCGAGATCGTGGGTTCTATCCCCCACTTTAATTTTGGACTTTCTGCGCCTGGAAGAAATTTTTAATTTAGTTTTTACATCACTAAATTCGAACTGCATGACTTAAAAGTCACGTTTTATTTTTTCGCCTACGGGTGGGGTGTTTATTGAATTTTAAAGTCTTTCTTTTTATTTTTCGAATGGCCGTTGGCACGTGTTTTAGATCTACTGGTCAAAAGAAAGTCAAAAGTCACAAACTCAGTTTTGTGTTAATTGGATTTTGCGAAAGAAAATTACAGCCCAATTTAATTTAATATTGCTAAATTTTATTCGCTGATTAACTGATAGAGTCATATAATCATAGTTTTCAGACTGTATTAGTTATTTAATTATGCTGATATTAGTTTTTTAATGTTCAATATATATACTACTTAAGACTTGGCACCTTTATGATATTTCTTATTTAAAATTTTTGCACTGAAATTACACTGTTGCTTTGTAATGTAGTAATCTCTATTCTTTATTAATACTTATATTGGTTTGATGTTCATGATATTATTGTCTATTTATTCATTAATAAAGGTTTTGATTTAAAGCACAGTAGTTACTTATTTTTCTGAAACATGGTTATTTTATTATTTCAAGATTTAAATGCACAAATAGGAGTGCCAGAAAGTGAAATTAAAAAATAAATAAATAAACTAAAAAAGGAGTAATATGTGTACTCAGTACACAAAAGAAAAGCATAATTTTTTTTTTTTTTTTTTTAATTATCCTGCAAACTAAATTTAGCAAAAAATCAAAATCACGCGGCGTCATCCATAAATACTTTCCGAATTGTACTGTCTTCAATACGCAACTCCCGGAGCAGGGAATTACGAAGGCACTATGAATTTCTCGTCGTTTGTCCCAATTTCTGGTCCAAATGCATTTTTTACCCCTTCTGTAGCAATAGCTAAGTTCAAAATTGTAGCTGTATCTATAGTAGCAATTGAAAATAGTCATCCATTATTTTGACTATTTGAGAACACCGTAAGCTTTGTTTACAAATCGTAGACAGTGTGACGCTGTAGAGGGCGGGAACACTTCCTTTCATAGTGATTGGCTGAGCGAATTCCTGTACTAACGAGAAAATCGTTCCGTGTGGACAGGCGAGCTATTTCAGATATTGTCGGCCAGATAAGTCGGCTAAGAAAATCGCTACGTGTAGACGGGCCGTGTAGACATTGAGTAAATGGCTATCTCGCCAACGCAAAGGTTTTAGCGATTAATTTTTCTCGTGAAATTGCCAAAAGTCGCAAAAACTTGCCGACATTTTCGTCCAATCCTGTATCATCATAATAGGTATTGTTATTGAATGAATGCAGTTGGTCATTATATTAATTGGCCCTCATATGCCTTACAGTAACGGCTGTGTGAAATCTATATAGCGCCAGAAAAAGCATCTGCCCTGAGTTGTTAGTACAGTGTGAGTCGGAGTACTGGGACATCTCTGGGTTAGCTCCGCTCCTTAGATGTGCTTGGCATTGTGTTGTGTTTAACATTCACACTAGTTTCATGTGTAACTACTGATTGTACTCTGTGATATTGTGAAGAGTTGTACGACTATTTTTGTGGAAAATTCCGGAACGCTAATGTGTTTCTTTTGATAAAATAATTTTTATCAACCTATCATCGGAGCTGTGTGCATTCAATCTCTTATGAATCCATACGCACAAAACAATTTTTCGTGCCAAGAGGGGGTTGAATGCTATGCAAAAAGGGAGATGAACGAACAATTAAGACAGCTGGAGGCAGCCTTTGCTGCATTCAAAGAAATAAATATCCTTTAAAGAAAAAATAAAAGCGGGCCAATAAGAGATGAAGGCGGGTCAAGAAAATGTGGAAGTTGCCTTCAAGTCAGTTCAAGAAAAGAAAAGAAAATTACTGCCATAATAGAAAACTAATTTGAAGCTATAGAAGACAGAATAGGTACAGCTGAAAGCAGAATTGAAAGAAAGATTTTCTGCTTTCCAACAACAAACTAATGACAGGGTTTCTGCTACAGTCGCCAAGAAAGTTGAAAGTTTAATGAAATCCATAATGACAGTGGGCCATAATTTTAGCAAATTTAAATTTGAAAATAAGTTGTCTCGGCTCTCTCTAAAGCTTTCCACATATGATGGAAAGCTGTCCTGTCAGTTATAGACATAGTTTTCCATATCAAATGGATGGGATTCTGAACCTAAAGCCTGCCATATCGCTGCATAATTAAGAGCAGACGCAGCGGATATCCTTCAACCTCTTCCCTAAATTCAGAGGCTAGACTTCGAAGCTCTATCCAGAGCTTCGAAGATAGAGCGTTGGAGCTGCACTTTCGGAAGAAATGTTTAATCGACACAAAGCTTATTGAAAAAAATCTCACTCATGGAAACACTCGAGGAGCTCGCCATGGATGTTCAAAGGCTGTCTCATCTCACTTTTTCGGACTGTACAACAGAAATAAGGAAAATACTGTCCCTGTAGTTATTTAATTGATGGCATCCGGGATCCTGAGATATAGATAGTCCTGCGGATGTCAACGATTTAAAAAGCGCTCTAATGTGTGCTGAACAATATTTTGACTCTAATATTTTTGTTTATATTTTTTTCTAGCTGCAGCTTCTGAGTAATATTGCACAAGCTTCAAGCAGATGTAATCGTTTTCTTTACTCTATAGGTTTTTTTTAATTCATTATCTATTCATATTACTATTATCTATGTTTTGTAACAGTTTATGTTTCAGAGAATGGCAATATACTATGTTGTTCTTCTTTTTAGAGAGTTAGTGTAACTTTTGTTTTCATCATTTGAGAGTATGATTAAAGGAATTATTTAGTTATTGTAGAGTCATAAATAACTAAAGAGATATAGATAGTTATTTCCGAGTAATAAATAGTTCTCAGTACAAATTAAATTAATAAATCATGACTCTGAGGATGAGTTAGAGTTTTATGTTAGCACATTAAACCTTAATTCAGATAACAAGGAAGAGAAATGGACTGTTGACGTTAATGTAAATAAAAGTAAACTAAATTTGCAGTTAGATACTGCAGCAATGTGCAATGTTATTTCGAAAAGCAAAGTGAAATTGCGGCACAGCTTTAGTATAGCCCACCCGGAATTTTAAACAAAAATAATATCGCCAAGAGCGGCGATAAAGGATATGATCTGGTAACCCATACTATTCGCCAAACGCAATGTAAACAAGAGGATGGAATTACGGTTACAGCTAATTTAGTAGTCAGTTACATTTACTCAATTTCAATACAAATTACCGACATATCCGTTTACTCAAAGTTTCATGCACGTGCCCTGTATTCTTACTTTTCCGGTATAGATTTCTCTTAAAATTTGTCTCACGCTGCGTTGCAGGAGGAAATACAACATTTTAAATTAGAATTCTACTAAAATTAATATCTAAATAAGCAATTCGTAACACTGTTATTGGCGATTGTTTAACGCTCAGATACCATGAATACTATTTTGTATATATTTTTTTGGTTACTTGAGGTGATATTTTTGCGTTTAGTTATTGCTTGCTCTAAAACTGCTGTTAGTGATGTTGTAATTAAGTACCAGGAGATAATAAAGGAAAATTTAAGGTGGGAGTTTTCAAACAAGAGTAAAATTTTGGGAACAGATATTTTATGTATGAATTAACAAAAGAGTATGCACTTTTCAGAGAATTTTTGATGGATTGTCGATTATTGAAGGATAAGGTTTTCTGTGAAAAATGTAAGATACCATGCTGGTTAGTTTGTCAGAAAAAGTAATCGAATGGTAGTTATTGCAAGAATGTACAGCTGAGAAATCAATTAAGCTAGGATCTTGATTCGCCTGTAGTAAGCTCAATTTTTCTAGAAACATTTTTTTTTTTTTTTTTTCAACGCGAATCAATAGAGTTGCTTATGCGCGAATTTCTGCAATTCTCCTATTTCTTCTATTCTATTCCAAGTGAAAGCAGATTTCTTAGTATATGAGCAATGCAGATTTTATTCAATTTCTGATTTTTAAGTGAAAAGAGATCGCTATATACATGGGCAGAGCACTACAGACCAGGCTTCCGGCCTCAGGTATAACCAACCGGAATAGTGCCTGACCTGTAGAAATTATCTACTATCTACTTCCGCCACTGCCTGGGCGAGCCCCGCAAACCAGCGGCATTTATTGAGTCTAAGTCAGAAGTTACCGATTCACAGTAATGCTTGTTACAATGGCACCTTTGCAGACGTTGTCTGCTACATGAAAAGAAGTAAGTGCTGTACTCAGCTGAGTATTATTCATACGCGCGTGTAATTACAATTGCTCTGATTGTGTAATGTTCCATCGGCAGTAATGGGTTAAGAGCACTGCATGAAATTTAGTACATTGAGTTAGTTAGTGAACTTGGCTTAATCTATGCTGCATATCTGTCCGTGTCACATACTAAAGACATACTGTATATAAATACATAGCATGATGATATACATAGCATGAGGATTACATACATAGCATGAAGATTATACATAGCACTAAAAATTACACATAGCACTAAAAATTACACATAGCATTAAAAAAATATACATAGCATCAAACATTATTACTGTTTTGCTCAATGAACAAATTATATAACTTACTATCCGCACAAATATTGTACTCATTAGTAGCTGTGCACACAGAATATTATAAACATTAAATAGGTCCTAGCAGCCACACGTTATTTACATATTACATAATATATGCGTTTCATAATATGCGCCTACATAATATATAGAATTATAAGATAAATAATTAAATACTCGAATGCAGAACATTGCAAATTTGAATAGGTAAGTAAATGAATGATACTGAAATACATTAATAACGATTAATAGTGAGTAACTAAAGAATAGTATTTAATACTAAAGCTCATAAGTGCATAAGAAAGTTCGCAAATAGTACTATAAGTTTCAAAATTTCTTAATTTAATGCAAAACATACAGCTGTGTTTCAGGAATTTTGTGCGGATATCGAAATGATGCAACTATCTTATAACTATTAATACTAAGTAAGCGCATGATAAATTCTAGATTAGATATGCTTGCTTAGTAGGTTACACGATTTGCAATAAGGCATAATTACATAGCAGTAAAATAATACAGAATATAGGGAAGTGCTATGGCTGACATGACTTAGTGCGCATTTTGATTACATTATCAGGTTCAATGTTCCTTCTAACCTTCTTCGGGAACATACAAGGACCTGACTAGGAACAGAGAGCTTACTAAAGCTATGTTCACTAATTGTAGTAAGTAGACAGGATACAGACGAAGGGTATACAAAACCCTTTATTTTTCTCTATATACAATGACTTCCGTACTTCGGAATACAATGACCCGCCACTCGGGGTCTAACGTAAAAGTACAAAAATAAAACTAAACTCTAGTTTAACTTTAGAATAATACACGTGGAAGATTGGCCTTATAATAACAGGAAGCGTATGTAGCACAGAGACTGTGAACACTACAATATGTTTAATTTATCAAGAGGATTAAAACCTCTGGCCTGGAAGGCAAATAGCAACTGCGTAACTTCTAAGGTAAGCGGCCTGCTTGGAACTCACTGCTTCCTCTCTGTCTTGCTTGGCAAAAAACCACAACTTAAGTACTTGGCGTTCGCCAGACAAACTTTGCATAAAAACCTTCACGCTTATAATTCTGGCCGGAAGTAGAAAATAAGAAGTGATAGTAAAGATTTGAAATAAAATAAACGTTAGTAAACTTAAGATCCTTACATACTTCCCGCCAGAGTTAATTAGTTTGCAACTGAGGTCTAAAACGACCTTGTTGAAAACTTTTAGCTCTAGAATCTAACGCGAGGCCAACCTTTTACAAACATAACTTCGTTAGAAACTAGAAAATTTCAAAGAAAGAAATTTGTTACAATAGCAGCTCCCAGGATATACAACAATATTTTTTTTTTCATCTGTACTTCATCAAACCAGGAGCTTTTATTCAATTCTGGTTCCTTCCAGAGATCTGGAAGGAAAACTAGTTTAATGAAATGTTACACAATGACATCGCAAGTAACATATAGAATTATACTGCTCTTAACATTCTTATTTCATTCATGACTATTTTAATTATCTCTCCCCGTGCTCTCTGACATGTGTTGTAAAAGAACACCAAACACGAATGTGTTTCTGTCTACGTGTGCCACACTTCCTCCTACAATCAAAACACTAACATGTTAAAATTCAACATAACGAGACCTCTTAACACACCCTAATTTCAACTCTAAACCCTGAGGTACTATTCTAAAAGTGGCTAACTACATCATTCAACCTTTACCACATATTCGCCATGATTTAAGCTTTACAGTCACACGAATAACAAATTTTTAACATTACTTTCACTTTTACCATATCACGGTATTTCTTAACATTTAAAATAACAGAACATATCAACATGCCGTTAATTTTTCAGATTTGAAAACATACATTAGTAGTACATTGTTAACTTCTATTCTTTTCAAAGCAAGTGCCAATTCTTTCTACATTGAAATAATACATTTCAAAAAGTCTTTCAGACTAAAACTTCTCTCTTGCTAGAATGTTTTAAATAAAATTTATACAATAACTTTTTTTTTAATATTTAAGTTTTTACACAACGCTATTATACATCAACTTTAGTTTTACGCGCGAGTAATTGAAAAACATAATAAGAAAATCGGTCACAACTCATTTCTCGCCCTTTTGGCGATAAATGTAGACCTCGCATGCGGTAAAACTTCTTAAAATCTGCCACTTGCAGTAAGAATGAAAGATTAACTTAAGTTTGCAAAGTAACATAAAATTTTACTTATCTTTGTAATATTCGGACATCCTTTTCTGGGCCCAGTCTTTAAAGGTACTGCAGATAGTAGTTTGGTTTATCCTCCTTCTTGTACGGGCTCGCCCTTCAGTGCTTTCCTCTGGAAGCTTCGTTTTTTCACCTGTACGGCCACCCTTGAATACTTTCCTTTTCTCCTCTGCTTGTGGTCTTTGCCGTTTGATGGCAGCTGGTCTTGGCGGAACCGGGAAATTTCTTCCGTGTTCTTGCTTGGACCTCGTTGCTGGCCGTTCAAACTTTCCTTGAACTTTTTCCTCCGCCGCTGATGGCCCTTCCGCAGTTCGGCGACTTTTGCTGCGGAGAGTTCTGTCGGATGAGTAGATCTTCCGTTTTAAAGCCGGGTTATAGTTGCCGTCATTTCTCCTGGTCCTCTTCACATACGTCGTCCTTCTCCCTTCTTCAATCTGGGGGTGTTCCTGAACTCTGTTTTCTGGACGGTGGAACGGCTTCTTTTTCTTGTTACCTTCAATTTTCCCGCGGGGCAATTTTCTTTTCACTTGCTTCTGTCTCTCATTGGCTTGCCCTTGTACTTGTCGTTTTTCCACCTCTGGAACTTGTACCTGCGGTGTCTGCCGTGCCGGATCCTGCAAAAGATCTGAAAAGATTTGCATTTTATTACGATCGAAGTAGGGCTTAATTTGATCAATGTTTGCGGAACAGGTTTCACCATTTCTGGCTTTTAACACTATAACAGCGTGAGTTATTTTTTCTATAACATATGGTCCTTCAAATCGTGGAAAAAATTTGGCAGTTTTATCTTCTGGTGCTGAAGAAAGTGAATGCTTAATTTTTAAAACTTCATCCCCTACTTTATAAGTTACTCCCCGTCGTTTCAAATCATAATATAACTTCTGTTTTCTTTGTGCTACTTCCGTATTCTTTTTTTGCTTCTTTTATTAGTTTTTCTATATCACCCATTTTAAATTCTGGGGCTCTTTGTTGCACATAAAATAATTTATCTAACGGTGTTATAATCTTTCTGCCTAGAAATAACAGCAGGAGTTTTGCCCGTTGTATCATGTTTTGCGGTCCTAAGGGCGAAAGCAAATTCATTGACATAGTTATCTCAGCTTTTATGAAAATTTTTAACATAACTACGTATAATTTTCACTATATTTCTATTGACCCGTTCCGCTATATTTGATTGCGGCCGATACGGGACCATTTTTAAATGACGTATGCCCAGTTTTTGGCACATGTCTTCAAATATATTACTTACAAATTGAAGACCATTATCCGATATAACTTTTAGGGGCGCCCCTTATTTTAAAATATATTTATTTAAAATAGAATCAGTAACTAATTTCGCGGAGGCTCGTTTTAAGGGAACAATTTCGGTCCATTTACTAAAATGATCAACCATAACAAGGAGATAGCGACTTTTATTTAACTGACTTTTTGGGAAAGGGCCCAATAAATCGATGCCAATTATTTCATTTGGAAATTCGGATTTAATACTATTTAGAAACCCGGCCGGGCGGAAATTAATATAATTAACTGCTTGACATGTTGGGCAGGACTGGACATACGCCCTTGTTAACTTTTGCAGTTCAGGAAAGTAGACTGCCTCGCGTACGCGTTGGATAGTTTTTCGAATACCAGCATGAGAAGCTAAAGGGCTGTCATGGGGCTCCTGCAGGATATTTAATCTAAGACTAGCTGGGATAACAGGTCGAAATTCGTTGTTGGAATTCGTAGTTTTTGTATAAAATAATAGACCATCTATTAGTTCGTAATGGGCCGCCCTATTTCTTATCGCCACAATATATTGGTGGCTAAAATTTCCAGGATCCTTCAAATACTCATAAATACTTCCAAACTCAGGATCCTTACCCAGTTCGGTTATTACAGTTTCTCGGGAATTTATTGTACACGCTGTCAGCATTGCCATCTTTACGGCATTGCCTTGTTCGTCTATTTTAATCCTTAATAGGGCATCTGCTACGATATTTTCCTTTCCAGGGGTATGCTTGATTACCAGATTATATTCTTGCAGCTTGAGTGCCCATCTTATTAACCTTGGGGATAAATTTTTCCCTGAGTACAATCTAGTTACCGCCGCATGATCAGAGTATACTGTTATCGGCGCCTTTCCAAAATAGACTCGGAACTTTTGCACTGCTAACAGAACTGCAAGTGCCTCACTCTCGGTCGCGGAATAGTTTCTTTGTGTTTGATTTAAAGTTCGGCTAAAAAATGCCACGGGCTGCTGATTTTGCGAAAGTACCGCTCCTACCGCATAATCCGAAGCATCCGCTGAAATTTCTAAATTCTCATCCTTTTCAGGAAATTTCAACACAGGGGCTTGCGTTAATGCTTGTTTTAATTTTTCGAAAGCACTATTGGCTTCGGCCGTCCACGAGAATCTTGCCTTTTTCCTTTTTAATTTTAACAATGGCTCAGCGATAGCCGCAAAATCTTTTATAAAGGACCTATAATATGAACAAAGTCCTAGAAAAGAAGAGAGCTTCTTTGCCGTGTTTGGAGTCGGATACTTTTGTACAGCGATTATTTTTGATTCATCTGTCTCGATCCCTTTTTGAGATATTTTGTAACCTAAATATTTTAATTCAGGGGGTGCAAATTTGCACTTTTCGACATTAACTTTTAGACCGGCCTCATTTAATAAAGAAAACACCTGTCTTAAATCCTGTACATGTTGGTCCAGATTATCACTAGTAATAATGATATCGTCTAAATAGATAAATGTGGACTTTCCAAGAACAGGTCTTAACACAATGTCCATGCATCGCTGAAATGTTGCCGAGGCCCCTGAAAGGCCAAACGGCATACGCAAAAATGCATAAGTGCCAGACTTGGTTATAAAAGCAGTCTTAGGCACGTCCTCAGGCCTCACCCCTATTTGAAAATAACCAGTCGTTAAGTCTAAAGTCGTCATAAATTTGGTTGATTTTATGTTCCTTAAAATTTCTTCTATGATCGGCAACGGATATACCGGATATTTCGTTATGGAATTTAATTTACGGTAATCAATAGCGAATCTCCACCTTTTTGGATGCTCCAAAGGATAATCATTATTTTTCTTACATAAAACCACCGGGCTAGCATAACTACTTGAGATGGGCGTTATGATCTTTTTACGTAGCATATCGGTAATATGCCATTCTATAATTTTTTCCTTATTGTTATCATACCGGTATGGTTTTTGACGAACTGGCAATGCATCTCCGGTGTCAATACTATGGTTAGTAACCTGAGTAAATCCTGGAATATCACTAAATAACGAAGCAAATTCACTTACCACTTGTCGGATTCTATCTTGCTCGTCATTAGGCAGGTGGTCAAGATTTAACCTTGGCGGTTCAACCTTTTCTACACGCACTGGTTTCATTGTCAGCTTAAGGGACGCTTCATTAAAATCCAGTGTAGCTTGTGCGTCTGAAAGAAAGTCTATTCCTAAGATTAAATGTGCTTGCAGATTCTTTACTATAAAAAACATCACCTTTACTTGTTCGTCCTTGATACGGATATAGAAAGTTACTTTACCTACGCACTTACATTTTTCTCCTTGCGCCGCTAACACTGTTGTATTATCCGCATTATATATGCGGTATTTGCGAAAATACTTTCTAAAAAACTCCTCTGCCACACAGGAACACTGCGCGCCGGTATCCAGGAGTGCGGTGGCCGGGATATTATTCACCAAGACTTCAATCTTCGGAAGAGTCAAATTTTTCACCATTACTGTATTTATCTTGTAGGAAGAGGGGTTTTCGTGGCCTTCGGATTTCCGCACCCTCTCGTCAGCAGAAATCCGTTTTAGTTTAAATTATTTTTCCTTTCCGTGCTTTCCTTCTTTTTCCCCTGGCCTTGAGACCTTTTTCCTGGGTTGCTATTGAACTGTCGACGTTCGCCGGCTGTTTTTGAATGCTCGGGTTTCCTTGCCCACTGATTCGCTTTTTCTCCGTAGCCGTATGCTTGAGTTTGCTGTAGTCTTGGCGTACCAAATTGGTTTCGCTGTTGATATTGGCGTCTTCTTTCGACGTCCGCCGTTCTTCCACTTTCAAACTGGATTGCTAGCTCAAATAACTTTTCCAGTGTAGTCGGATTTCTTAATTCAATAAAGTCTTGAACTTGGGGCAGTAACCTCGGCAAAATCACTTGAATTATTTCAGGATCCGGACGGTTTCCATACAAGAGCTTGAAAACGTGAATTTTTCTTAAAATAAAGCTCGAGAGGTTTTCGATTCTTTGTTGATATATACTAAAAAGTTCCGTTTCTAATTTCGCACGATCCCTTACAACAGGGAAGGCTTTTAGTAGGGCAGTCTTGAAATTTTCGTAAGTATAGGTGGGACTTCCTGCTTGACCCAAGAGACTTCTGCCGATACATTTGAACCAGTTAAGCGCTTGGCGCTGGTAGCTAAGGTAACTTTTTGAAACTCGTGCACGGGGTAGAGCATGAAGTGGTCATCCAATTTTTCCAAAAAACTGGTTACCGGTGAGTTTCCATTAATCGTTGCTTCTGGTTTCATCGAAGCGCGCATGGTCTGGACGATGTAACCGAATCCATCCAGGGCGGCAGCTGGCATTTCTGGATTCTGAGCCGTTTCTGCCGGCAGCACAGGTTCTTCTTGAAACTCGGCCATGGTTATTCTTCTTCGTTGGGCGCCACTATCAGGTTCAATTGTTCCTTCTAACCTTCTTCGGGAACATACAAGGACCTGACTAGGAACAGAGAGCTTACTAAAGCTATGTTCACTAATTGTAGTAAGTAGACAGGATACAGACGAAGGGTATACAAAACCCTTTATTTTTCTCTATATACAATGACTTCCGTACTTCGGAATACAATGACCCGCCACTCGGGGTCTAACGTAAAAGTACAAAAATAAAACTAAACTCTAATTTAACTTTAGAATAATACACGTGGAAGATTGGCCTTATAACAACAGGAAGCGTATGTAGCGCAGAGACTGTGAACACTACAATACGTTTAATTTATCAAGAGGATTAAAAAATCTGGCCTGGAAGGCAGATAGCAACTGCGTAACTTCTAAGGTAAGCGGCCTGATTCGAACTCACTGCTTCCTCTCTGTCTTGCTTGGCAAAAAACCACAAATTAAGTACTTGGCGTTCGCCAGACAAATTTGCATAAAAACCTTCACGCTTATAATTCTGGCCGGAAATAGAAAATAAGAAGTGATAGTAAAGATTTAAAATAAAATAAACGTTAGTAAAACTTAAGATCCTTACAACATGACACTTCTTGGTAATATGCAATAAAAACATAAGAGATAAAAATGGCAACATACTGAGATGAATTAGTACTAAGAATGAAGATTCTGAGTACAGTAAGCAAAGCACAGATTACCATGGTACAATGATTAAACAAGCATGAAATTTTGTACAACTGGCAACACATATTATTGATAGGCATACAGGATCTTGCTTACATTACTTATGGCAATACTTAAATATACATAATATAATACATTCTTAAGATAATTTGCTTATGAAACATACTTATAAGAGTGTCAGTTCATTACTTAATGCTGATGGGAATCCACTTACATATATATATGTTGGATTATGTATTTACTACATTCAATTTAAGTGGAAGGCATAAGATTACGATTATAATGATTAAATTAATATATTAGACACGTTAAGGTGTTGACAACCTATACTGTAGCTACAAAATTCAGATTAAAATGAAAGCATATGATATTAATTATAATAATTAAGTTAATACTATAAACACATCGAGGATGATTATTACAGTCAAGTACAAGTCACATAAAGTGTAGTATTTAAGGTAATACGTTAAATGCATCTAACGAATAGGATAAGAGTATGATGAAAATAATATGGACATAACAGTAGTAAACAGATCTTACTTATCTGGTAGCAGGGTTATGCGCTGGAAGGTATTAGGTGACAAATGAAAAGTGTACCCTGCAGAACTTGATGATCTTGTGAAGCTTAAAGCACGCACCCCTCCGTTCTAGTAGCACTTTTGTCCATTCCCTCCAATATCTATCTGAAGGAGGACGCATGTGGTGCGCCTCTGTCAATCTGCATGTAAATGCATAATGGTCTGGCGTTCCGATTAGTCCACATTCACAGAGATCATAGTCTCTAAGTCCAAATCTGTGTAGGTAATCAGGAAACGGGCCGTGCCCAGAGAGGAACGTAGTCAATGAAGATGAGTTGGAGAAGACAAGGTGTAACTTTTGGGATAAATTTATACGTCCTTCGACCTGTCCGGGAAGTATCCCATCTCTGCTGCCATTCTGCGTAAAGGTCGCCGCGTGTAATCTTTTTGAGATAAGAGGAAGGCAGAGGTAGAGCATGTTCTTGCAGGAAGATACCCGAAGCCGCTTGTTTTGCCTGTTCATCCGCCAGCTCGTTGCCGACTACACCTGTGTGCGCTGGTACCCAGCTAATGATGTGACGATAATTGAGTGGCAGGTTGACTAATGCCCTTTGTATGTTGAGTACGAAGGGGTCTCGGCTGGCTGGTCCTTCTATGGCGGCTATGCTCGACAGTGAGTCACTATAGATATAGACAGTTTCTTGGTGACTATATGAGAGTTCGATTGCTTTTTTAATAGCTGACAATTCAGCTTGGTAGACTGTGTTGTTCGGATTGAGTCTACGTTTCCAGCGGTATTTGATTTCTCCATCGATCATTGTGCATAAGTCGCATCCAGTGCCATCCTTTGTTTTGGAACCATCCGTGTAGATGGCTATTGAGTTCTGCCGACAGAGAAGTGTCTGCGTGTATATATTTTCAGCGAGGTTATGCTGGGCTGGGTGGCAGGGATAGTCAAAGATCCTGTGCATATACTCCGAGGTATGCAAGTTCCTGTTCCAGAGTTTATAGTCTTTCTTATGTCGGAGAGTATTGGAGATGGCCGACTCTCGCTCTGCCATTAAGTCTAGTGGTGGTATCCCTGTTAGGACTTGCAGTGCCGCTGTTGAAGATGTCCTGTATCCTCTGCTTATTTGCAAAAGGTGTGGGCGTTGGAGTGAGTTAAGTAGGCGCCTCTCTTGTACCGTTACACGTTTTGCCCAAATACCGGATCTGTATAAAACTATAGCCTGAGTAACGGTGAGATACCAATGTTTTAGCAGTTTCGATGAAATGCCCCAGGTTGGAGCCGCTGTTCTCTGCATGTAAATTTTAAGACTGTCTGTTTCTATTTTTAGATACTGAAGATGCGGAAGCCAGGATAACCTTGAGTCAATGATTAAGCCCAAGTATTTGAGTTGTTTAACTATCTTGATTGGATTGCCATAAAGTTTGATGGATGGATTCCTTTTGAGAGGTCTTTTGGCGCCTATGAGCAAAGCTTGGGATTTTGAGGCAGAGATCGTGATCTTGTGGTCCCTTGCCCAGAAGCTAAACTTGTCGAGGTAGAATTGCGCTGTCATTTCTAATTTGGATCTTATATGGACTATAATCAAGAAGTCGTCCGCGTAGGCCAGTATGTCACAGTCCTGGCAATTGTCATCAAATTCCTTGAAGATTGAGTTAGCAACTATCGACCAAAGTAATGGTCCAAGGCATGAGCCCTGGGGGCATCCTTTCTTTAGGTGATGTCTGACTATACCATCGTTCGCTGTATACTGGAGAGTGCGATCGCTGAGGTACCTATGAATTAGCTCTTGTAGTTCTGCCGGGCAGTTCATCTGAGATAAAATGAGTACATGGGCAGAGCCAATGTAGTGCGCAATGCCGAGGTTGTGCGCGGTGCCTAGTTTGTGCAATTCTAGGATGTTTTTTAAGAGAAAATAGATCGATGTGTACATGGGCAGAGCACTACAGACCAGGCTTCAGGCCTCAGGTATAACCAATCGGAATAGTGCCTGACCTGTAGAATTTATCTACTATCAACTTCCGCCACTGCCAGGGCGAGCCTGCAAACCAGCGGCATTTATTGAGTCTAAGTCAGAAATTACCGATTCACAGTAATGGTTGTTACAATGGCACCTTTGCAGACATTGTCTGCTACATGAAAAGATGTAAGTGCTGTACTGAGCTGAGTATTATTCATACGCGCGTGTAATTACAATTGCTCTGATTGTGTAATGTTCCATCGGCAGAAATGGATTAAGAGCACTGCATGAAATTTAGTACATTGAGTTAGTAAGGTGTCCGGACTTCACTACAAATCGTTATTGGTGAACTTGGCTTAATCTATGCTGCGTGTCTGTCCGTGACACATACTAAAGACATACTGTACATGCATACATAGCATGATGATATACATAGCATGAAGATTACATACATAGCATGAAGATTACATACATAGCATGAAGATTATACATAGCACTAAAAATTACACATAGCACTAAAAATTACACATAGCACTAAAAATTACACATAGCATTAAAACAAATATACATAGCATCAAACATTATTACTGTTTTGCTCAATGAACAAATTATATAACTTACTACCCGCACAAATATTGTACTCATTAGTGGCTGTGCCCACAGAATATTATAAACATTAAATAGGTCCTAGCAGCCACACGTTATTTACATATTACATAATATATGCGTTTCATAATATGCGCTTACATAATATATAGGATTATAAGATAAATAATTAAATACTCGAATGCAGAACATCGCAAATTTGAATAGGTAAGTAAATGAATGATACTGAGATACATTAATAACGATTAATAGTGAGTAACTAAAGAATAGTATTTAGTAATAAAGCTCATAAGTGCATAACAAAGTTCGCAAATAGTACTATAAGTTTCAAAATTTCTTAATTTAATGCAAAACATACAGCTCTGTTTCAGGAATTTTGTGCGGAAATCGAAATGATGCACCTATCTTATAACTATTAATACTAAGTAAGCGCATGATAAATTCTAGATTAGATATCCTTGCTTAGTAGGTTACACGATTTGAAATAAGGCATAATTACATAGCAGTAAAATAATACAGTATATAGGGAAGTGCTGTGGCTGACATGACTTAGTGCGCATTTTAATTACATGACACTTCTTGGTAATATGCAATAAAAACATAAGAGATAAAAATGGCAACATACTGAGATGAATCAGTACTAAGAATGAAGTTTCTGAGTACAGTAAGCAAAGCACAGAATACCATGGTACAATGATTAAACAAGCATGAAATTTTGTACAACTGGCAACACATATTATTGATACGCATACAGGATCTTGCTTACATTACTTATGGCAATGCTTAAATATACATAATATAATACATTCTTAAGATAATTTGCTTATGAAACATACTTATAAGAGTGTCAGTTCATTACTTAATGCTGAAGGGAATCCACTTACATATATATACGTTGGATTATGTATTTACTACATTCAATTTAAGTGGAAGGCATAAGATTACGATTATAATGATTAAATTAATATATTAGACACGTTAAGGTGTTGACAACCTATACTGTAGCTACAAAATTCAGATTAAAATGAAAGCATATGATATCAATTATAATAATTAAGTTAATACTATAGACACATCGAGGATGATTATTACAGTCAAGTACAAGTCACATAAAGTGTAGTATTTAAGGTAATACGTTAAATGCATCTAACGAATAGGATAAGAGTATGATGAAAATAATATGGACATAACAGTAGTAAACAGATCTTATTTATCCGGTAGCAGGGTTATGCGCTGGGAGGTATTAGGTGACAAATGAAAAGTGTACCCTGCAGAACTTGATGATCTTGTGAAGCTTAAAGCACGCACCCCTCCGTTCTAGTAGCACAGTCCATTCCCTCCAATATCTATCTGAAGGAGGACGCATGTGGTGCGCCTCTGTCAATCTGCATGTAAATGCATAATGGTCTGGCGTTCCGATTAGTCCACATTCACAGAGATCATAGTCTCTAAGTCCAAATCTGTGTAGGTAATCAGGAAACGGGCCGTGCCCAGAGAGGAACGTAGTCAATGAAGATGAGTTGGAGAAGACAAGGTGTAACTTTTGGGATAAATTTATACGTCCTTCGACCTGTCCGGGAAGTATCCCATCTCTGCTGCCATTCTGCGTAAAGGTCGCCGCGTGTAATCTTTTTGAGATAAGAGGAAGGCAGAGGTAGAGCATGTTCTGGCAGGAAGATACCCGAAGCCGCTTGTTTTGCCTGTTCATCCGCCAGCTCGTTGCCGACTACACCTGTGTGCGCTGGTACCCAGCTAATGATGTGACGATAATTGAGTGGCAGGTTGACTAATGCCCTTTGTATGTTGAGTACGAAGGGGTCTCGGCTGGCTGGTCCTTCTATGGCGGCTATGCTCGACAGTGAGTCACTATAGATATAGACAGTTTCTTAGTGACTATATGAGAGATCGATTGCTTTTTTAATAGCTGACAATTCAGCTTGGTAGACTGTGTTGTTCGGATTGAGTCTACGTTTCCAGCGGTATTTGATTTCTCCATCGATCATTGTGCATAAGCCG
This sequence comes from Stegodyphus dumicola, assembly GCF_044657685.1. Lineage (NCBI taxonomy): Eukaryota > Metazoa > Arthropoda > Arachnida > Araneae > Eresidae > Stegodyphus > Stegodyphus dumicola. The sequence continues at coordinate 107,911,054 of NC_140777.1, forward strand.
CATCCAGTGTCATCCTTTGTTTTTGAACCATCCGTATAGATGGCTATTGAGTTCTGCCGACAGAGAAGTGTCTGCGTGTATATATTTTCCGAGAGGTTATGCTGGGCTGGGTGGCAGGGATAGTCAAAGATCTTGTGCATATACTCCGAGGTATGCAAGTTCCTGTTCCAGAGTTTATAGTCTTTCCCATGTCGGAGAATATTGGAGATGGCCGCCTCTCTCTCTGCCACCAAGTCTAGTGGTGGTTTCCCTGTTAGGACTTGCAGTGCCGCTGTTGAAGTTGTCCTGTATCCTCTGCTTATTTGCAAAAGGTGTGGGCGTTGGAGTGAGTTAAGTAGGCGCCTCTCTTGTACCGTTAGATGTTTTGCCCAAATGCCGGATCCGTATAAAACTATGGCCTGAGTAATGGTGAGATACCAATGTTTTAGCAGTTTCGATGAAATGCCCCAGGTTGGAGCCGCTGTTCTCTGCATGTAATTTTTAAGACTGTCTGTTTTTATTTTTAGATACTGAAGATACGGAAGCCAGGATAACCTAGAGTCAATGATTAAGCCCAAGTATTTGAGTTGTTTAACTATCTTGATGGGGTTGCCATAAATTTTGATGGATGGATTCCTTTTGAGAGGTCTTTTGGCGCCTATGAGCAAAGCTTGGGATTTTGAGGCAGAGGTCGTGATCTTGTGGTCCCTTGCCCAGAAGCTAAACTTGTCGAGGTAGAATTGCGCTGTCATTTCTAATTTGGATCTTCCATGGACTATAATTAAAAAGTCGTCCGCTTAGGCCAGTATGTCACAGTCCTGGCAATTGTCATCAAATTCCTTGAAGATTGAGTTGGCAACTATCGACCAAAGTACTGGTCCAAGGCATGAGCCCTGGAGGCATCCTTTCTTTAGGTGATGTCTGACTATACCATCGTTCGCTGTATACTGGAGTGTGCGATCGCTGAGGTAACTATGAATTAGCTCTTGTAGTTCTGCCGGGCAGTTCATCTGAGATAAAGCCTCTATAATATCTGGCCACCACAGGGAATCAAATGCTCCCTGGATGTCCAGACTAATGATCAAAGAGTGGTACCCCTTGCTTTTGTTGCACTCTATCAAGTTCATTATTTTGGAGATGGCGTGTTCTGTAGAAAGTCCTCCTCGGAAGCCAAATTGCCTTGGGTTTATGGAATTGTTTCTTTGTAGGAAAAAATTTAGTCTTCCAAGTACTACCCTTTCTAGCAGCTTGCCAAACGAGGGGATGAGACATATTGGCCTGTAGGATGTGGGTTGTTGTGGATCTTTGCCCGTTTTATGGAAGAGTGTACCTGAGCATTTTTGGTCGATTTCAGAAAGTGTCTATTCTTCCAACAGGCACCGATGTACTGTTCGACTAGGTCAGGCGCAAAAGCATAAATCATGCGTATTACGGCATTGTCTAGCCCGTCCGGGCCTTGTGCCTTCTTTGTGTTTAGGTGTTTGACGATAGCCTTTATCTCATGCCTAGTAGGAGGGGGTTCCAAAGAAGTCTGATATCTGGTGAAGTTATTGAATGAAGTTCTTATCTCTGATTGCGCAAGGTTGTCATCTGTCGGTGGGTCTTCTTTGAAGAGTGACTTAAGTATGTAGCTGATTGCTTCGGTTGCACTAGTGGCTGTTGGAGCTATTGACAGGGGGATTTGTGTTGGTCTAAAGACCTTGTTGGTTGCAATCTTGAAAACCTTGTCGTATTTCTCAACGGTGCGAGAGCAGTATTCGCGCCAGGAGTCTTGCTTGGCTATAGAGATCTGTCGCTTATATTGCGCTTGTTGTATTTTGTAACGGGCGAAGAGTGTCCTGCGGACCATTGGCTCCTGTGTGGATTGAGCTTGCCGTCTCAGTTTTCTGAGTTTGCTCCGTTCCTGTGACAATTGGGGTGTCCACCATGAGGCTGATGTCCGAATTTTAATTTTTTTTGTCTTGAAAGTCTTGCGGCAGGCATCAGTGCATTGGTCAATTAATTGGTCATAGGCTTTGTCTAGAGCTGCTCTGGTCGTGCTATTCTGAAGTGCTGTTTTAATAGAGGGGATGAAGGGAGAAAGGTGTTGTTCCAGTTTTTGTGTCCCACCATATGCTGTCTTAAATCTTTGTTTAATTACAATGCTGCGTGGGGATTGCAAGTTAAACATGATAGCTTGATGGTCACTAAGAGAAGGGAAGTCTGCTACTGTCCAGGCTGCAATATGTGAGGATAGCTGTGGTGTTGCCAAATAGAGATCAGGCCAGCCTCTGGCACGTATTGTGTCAAAGGTGGGAGGGGAGTCGCTTTTATTGAGGATGACCAATCCATGAGAACTTATGAAATCTATGACAGGAAAGGAGCGAGGACTGTCTGTTGGTGAGCCCCAAAGGCGGTTAGCAGCGTTAAAATCCCCGCAGATCAGGATGTGGGTTAGAGGAGTAAGGTGTAAGAAGTCAAGTTCAGTTAGGAGGTCGTTGATACTGATACTAGGGGGAAAGTAGCATGAAATGACCATGAGGCTTCCCTCTATTGAGTCCAGAATGATGGCAATTGTGTGGTTTGTCGTTCTCCAGACCATGGGATTCATTGCACTGTTATAGACGATCATAGCTAGCTTGTTATGGGAAAGAAAAATTTTGTTGTGTGAAGTTGAGCCAACTGGAAGACCTTCTTTAGTAATATAAACCTCTTGAAAGATACCTAAGTCCGCCTGCTGTTGGAATTGGGCATGCAGCATGTGACCTGTGGCTACTGAGGATCTTTGTAAGTTACAGTGGATGTCTTTGAGAACTGGAATTCTTGATCTTTGGGTGTTATCTATTGTTGTCCTGCTGTCCGCAGGAGTTTCTGGACCGCAGTCCTGTATACAGGACATTGTCTTGAACTAGCCGCGTGGTGGCAGTCGTGATCTGTACCTTATTGCTGATTTGCCAATATGCAGTTTTTGCATATAGGATGCTCCTTGCAGGATCCTATGGGCATGGAATGTGGGCCTGCGCACTGCACACAAGAGGGTTGTTCTTGGCAATTCCTGCTGATGTGGCCTAGACCTTGACAGTTGAAGCAACGAGGGACACGGAGGTATCTTCTAAAAGGGCAGGAGAAGAAGCCTAAGTAGATGCGGCCGCTAGATCCAAGCCTGTTGAAGTAGTCCCTATCCAATTGGATAATCCAGTTATTCTTGGAGTTGGATTGGTTTAGGGCAGTTCTTGGGTGGATAGCCCCTACTTTGTTGGACGGGAGATGTAACTCAAATGCCGTAACGATGTCTTTTGTAGTGAATTCTTCCGGTGCACCAAAGAGGATTATCGACTCTCTTCTTGGCTTTGGCTCTCGAAGGGTGAGTGAATCTTTTAAAATGGTACTTGTTCTATTGAACTTTTCAGCTTGAGTAATTGCTCGCGGGTGTTACATCTGACTAAAAGCTCTTTGGATCTTGTGGTGCGAATCTGCTCTATAGGGATGCCCAATCTAGAGGGGTTTAGCTGAGAAGTAAGCTGCTTTTGGATGGCAATCGGGGAAGTGGTGGAATCTATGGGGGCTAGAAGTAGGACGTTGTGCAACAGCTTTTTCTGTGGCCCTTTCTTTTTCCGTTGAATCAAGGTGAATGGACCTCCCTCGTCTTCTTGAACTTCCTGCTGTGCCTCTGCAGTGGTGGGGAGATGAGAGGAGGTTGGAACAGACACTGATGCTGAGGAAGGTTCGAATAATGTTAACAATTTCTGCAGGGAATCCGCTCTTCCGTTGTAGACTTCCAGTTGTGCTTGATGGGAGTTTATTATTAATTCCTGTTCAAGCACCAATTTCTGAGCCGGGTCCACAAAGTCCAGGATTATTTTGAGATCCTCTTTGTTCAGTTTGCGTTTGGCGTTGTTGGCTTTCCGGAACCGGGAAATGAAGGCGATCTGAGGCAAAAAGTTCTGCGTTCTTGAAAGGGATGAGTCGATAACGGGTGGACACTGTAAGCCTTCTGATGTAACGTAGGGGGGTGCAAAGGGAGGGAGTGAGGAGTCTTTAGCGGCCGTTAGAAAATGGTCATATGATGAAATGGCATACACAGTGATTGACAACAGTATTATGACTGATAAAATGGCGAATTAATAATAAAGGTACTATACACTTATTGGTGTAAAGTAACAGGTCTTAAATGCAGCTTTGCAAAAATATAACAAGGATTTGGTGTAGGTGACAAAACGGCCGACATACAGGATTTAGAAAAAAAAAATTAAACATACATATGCTAATACAAAATCAAAACACTAATTAATGCAATTAAACAAAATTAATAATATAGAATGATGCAGTAATAAATTCCAAGATAATAAACACTTCTTTAGATTGTAAAATACCACAATTCATTACTGAGAAATTGATTTACAAAAATAAAGAAGTTGTTTAAGACTTAGAATCTGTCAACTGTAACTCTGTCAACTCTTAGATACTGTCAACAGGTAATATCACATATACGCTTATTAATGTAGGCAATTAAAGAGATAATGCAGTACCAAATATAGAGATAACATAAATTAGCACTCTGGCTCAACAACGAAAATAGCCTAACGAGATTAATTTAACAATGAATAAGTGATGTACTTAAGGTATAAATGCAACATTTTAGAGTAAACAATTAGATATATGAACAGTTGTTAGTAATGAAAATCATGAATGCAAGCATTTTAAATACGATTAAAACATCTGTAAATAGCTGGAATATTAAATAGAAAACTCCCCTTAAGTTTCTGAACTGCCTAAGCGGCTAGGTTTGAAGATTAATTACTAATTAACAAAAACACATTTTAACAAGAGATCATTATAAACCACACTAAAGTATATGCAGATTAAGATTAAGAGCTTAGTAAATGTATAAGAACATTTCAAATCAGTTAAAAATTGCTTAAAAGTGACTGTAGCAGCCGAATTTACTTCAGTAAATACTCTAAGACCTGGTTATGCAGAATAGAACCAGTGTTCATAACTTTTATACATATTAATTTTTTTTAATTAAACAAAAAGAATGATCGAAATTCTGCCTCGACAAGTTTGCCAAACTCGATCTACTATATTGATATAAAAATTTTGGTTGTTCTAAGTATATTAGAAAAATATGACACTTTATATTACAAGAGGTACATTGAAGAGTTGACACGCAGACGGGAACCAGTGAACATCTTACTATTAAGATTGCTGTTGCATACAAGATATTACAAAAACATAGTTATCAAACATTTAGATGTGATATACAAAGAGAAACTTTCAGTTAAGAGTAGAATAGGCGTATTAAATGCTAATAGCTGTATTACAATTAATATAAACTATTGAGTTAAAATTGTTCAATCATAGAAACTGTGATATAAAGGAAGTACCTGTTACTAGGCTCTATTGAGCTGTGTATGTGACCTTTGCCAAGGACGAGTTGTCGTTGCGTCCTCTTGGCAAGATGGCTGACGTAAAAATCAGAGTCAACAGTACAAAATTACATAAGATATTACGATTTAACTAACAATGCTTTTACATGAATTATCAAAGATATTAGGAAAATACACAGCTCAATAGCAAGTTGAAAATTTGCCTACTTTGGTAATGATGAGATGAACTTGTTACAACGAGGTAATCAAAAGAAATGAATTTTACACAATTAATGCACTAATTTTGAGACTTAGAAAAAAAAATACCATACACTTATCCTATGCTTCACAATGCTGTAAAAACGCAATGAACGCTAACAATGACACAAAAGCCAATGCAGTGCGCAATGCCGAAGTTGTGCGCGGTGCCTAGTTTGTACAATTTTAGGATGTTTTTTTAAGTGAAAATAGATCGATGTGTATGTACACGTCGATCTATCACATCGATCACATTGGGCAAACGATCGATTGGAAAACGAACGGTATGACACATCGATCTACATTGGGCAAAGCCAATGTAGTGCGCAATGCCGAGGTTGTGCGCGGTGCCTAGTTTGTGCAATTCTAGGATTTTTTAAAGTGAAAATAGATCCATGTGTACATGGGCAAAGCCAATGTAGTGCGCAATGCCGAGGTTGTGCGCGGTGCCTAGTTTGCGCAATTCTAGGATTTTTTTTAAGTGAATATAGATCGATGTGTATATGGGCAAAGCCAATGTAGTGCGCAATGTCGAGGTTGTGCACGGTGCCTAGTTTGTGCAATTCTAGGATGTTTTTAAAGTGAAAATAGATCGATGTGTACATGGGCAGAGCCAATGTAGTGCGCAATGCCGAGGTTGTGCGCGGTACCTAGTTTGTGCAATTCTAGGATGTTTTTTAAGTGAAAATTGATCGATGTGTACATGGGCAGAGCCAATGTAGTGCGCAATTCCGAGGTTGTGCGCGGTGCCTAGTTTGTGCAATTCTAGGATGTTTTTTAAGAGAAAATAGATCGATGTGTACATGGGCAGAGCACTAGAGACCAGGCTTCCGGCCTCAGGTATAACCAATCGGAATAGTGCCTGACCTGTAGAAATTATCTACTATCTACTTCCGCCACTGCCAGGGCGAGCCCCTCAAACCAGCGGCATTTATTGAGTCTAAGTCAGAAGTTACCGATTCACAGTAATGGTTGTTACAATGGCACCTTTACAGACGTTGTCTGCTACATGAAAAGATGTAAGTGCTGTACTGAGCTGAGTATTATTCATACGCGCGTGTAATTACAATTGCTCTGATTGTGTAATGTTCCATCGGCAGTAAAGGGTTAAGAGTACTGCATGAAATTTAGTACATTGAGTTAGTAAGGTGTCCGGACTTCACTACAAATCGTTATTGGTGAACTTGGCTTAATCTATGCTGCGTATCTGTCCGTGTCACATACTAAAGACATACTGTACATACATACATACATAGCATGATGATATACATAGCATGAGGATTACATACATAGCATGAAGATTATACATAGCACTAAAAATTACACATAGCATTAAAAAAATATACATAGCATCAAACATTATTACTGTTTTGCTCAATGAACAAATTATATAACTTACTATCCGCACAAATATTGTACTCATTAGTAGCTGTGCACACAGAATATTATAAACATTAAATAGGTCCTAGAAGCTACACGTTATTTACATATTACATAATATATGCGTTTCATAATATGCGCTTACATAATATATAGGATTATAAGATAAATAATTAAATACTCGAATGCAGAACATTGCAAATTTGAATACGTAAGTAAATGAATGATACTGAGATACATTAATAACGATTAATAGTGAGTAACTAAAGAATAGTATTTAATACTAAAGCTCATAAGTGCATAACAAAGTTCGCAAATAATACTATAAGTTTCAAAATTTCTTAACTTAATGCAAAACATACAGCTGTGTTTCAGGAATTTTGTGCGGAAATCGAAATGAGGCAACTATCTTATAACTATTAATACTAAGTAAGCGCATGATAAATTCTAGATTACATATGCTTGCTTAGTAGGTTACACGATTTGAAATAAGGCATAATTACATAGCAGTAAAATAATAAAGAATATAGGGAAGTGCTATGGCTGACATAACTTAGTGCGCATTTTGATTACATGACACTTCTTGGTAATATGCAATAAAAACATAAGAGATAAAAATGGCAACATACTGAGATGAATCAGTACTAAGAATGAAGTTTCTGAGTACAGTAAGCAAAGCACAGAATACCATGGTACAATGATTAAACAAGCATGAAATTTTGTACAACTGGCAACACATATTATTGATACGCATACAGGATCTTGCTTACATTACTTATGGCAATGCTTAAATATACATAATATAATACATTCTTAAGATAATTTGCTTATGAAACATACTTATAAGAGTGTCAGTTCATTACTTAATGCTGATGGGAATCCACTTACATATATATACGTTGGATTATGTATTTACTACATTCAATTTAAGTGGAAGGCATAAGATTACGATTATAATGATTAAATTAATATATTAGACACGTTAATGTGTTGACAGCATATACTGTAGTTACAAAATTCAGATTAAAATGAAAGCATATGATATTAATTATAATAATTAAGTTAATACTATAAACACATCGAGGATGATTATTAAATTCAAGTAAAAGTCACATAAAGTGTAGTATTTAAGGTAATACGTTAAATGCATCTAACGAATAGGATAAGAGTATGATGAAAATAATATGGACATAACAGTAGCAAACAGATATTACTTATCTGGTAGCAGGGTTATGCGCTGGGAGGTATTAGGTGACAAATGAAAAGTGTACCCTGCAGAACTTGATTATCTTGTGAAGCTTAAAGCACGCACCCCTCCGTTCTAGTAGCACAGTCCATTCCCTCCAATATCTATCTGAAGGAGGACGCATGTGGTGCGCCTCTGTCAATCTGCATGTAAATGCATAATGGTCTGGCGTTCCGATTAGTCCACATTCACAGAGATCATAGTCTCTAAGTCCAAACCTGTGTAGGTAATCAGGAAACGGGCCGTGCCCAGAGAGGAACGTAGTCAATGAAGATGAGTTGGAGAAGACAAGGTCTGTAACTTTTGGGATAAATTTATACGTCCTTCGACCTGTCCGGGAAGTATCCCATCTCTGCTGCCATTCTGCGTAAAGGTCGCCGCGTGTAATCTTTTTGAGATAAGAGGAAAGCAGAGGTAGAGCATGTTCTGGCAGGAAGATACCCGAAGCCGCTTGTTTTTCCTGTTCATCCGCCAGCTCGTTGCCGACTACACCTGTGTGCGCTGGTACCCAGCTAATGATGTGACGATAATTGAGTGGCAGGTTGACTAATGCCCTTTGTATGTTGAGTACGAAGGGGTCTCGGCTGGCTGGTCCTTCTATGGCGGCTATGCTCGACAGTGAGTCACTATAGATATAGACAGTTTCTTAATGACTATATGAGAGATCGATTGCTTTTTTAATAGCTGACAATTCAGCTTGGTAGACTGTGTTGTTCGGATTGAGTCTACGTTTCCAGCGGTATTTGATTTCTCCATCGATCATTGTGCATAAGCCGCATCCAGTGCCATCCTTTGTTTTGGAACCATCCGTGTAGATGGCTATTGAGTTCTGCCGACAGAGAAGTGTCTGCGTGTATATATTTTCCGCGAGGTTATGCTGGGCTGTGTGGCAGGGATAGTCAAAGATCTTGTGCATATACTCCGAGGTATGCAAGTTCCTGTTCCAGAGTTTATAGTCTTTCCCAAATCGGAGAATATTGGAGATGGCCGCCTCTCGCTCTGCCACCAAGTCTAGTGGTGGTATCCCTGTTAGGACTTGCAGTGCCGCTGTTGAAGTTGTCCTCTATCCTCTGCTTATTTGCAAAAGGTGTGGGCGTTGGAGTGAGTTAAGTAGGCGCCTCTCTTGTACCGTTAGATGTTTTGCCCAAATGCCGGATCCGTATAAAACTATGGCCTGAGTAACGGTGAGATACCAATGTTTTAGCAGTTTCGATGAAATGCCCCAGGTTGGAGCCGCTGTTCTCTGCATGTAATTTTTAAGACTGTCTGTTTTTATTTTTAGATACTGAAGATACGGAAGCCAGGATAACCTTGAGTCAATGATTAAGCCCAAGTATTTGAGTTGTTTAACTATCTTGATGGGGTTGCCATAAAGTTTGATGGATGGATTCCTTTTGAGAATTCTTTTGGCGCCTATGAGCAAAGCTTGGGATTTTGAGGCAGAGATCGTGATCTTGTGGTCCCTTGCCCAGAAGCTAAACTTGTCGAGGTAGAATTGCGCTGTCATTTCTAATTTCGATCTTCCATGGACTATAATCAAGAAGTCGTCCGCGTAGGCCAGTATGTCACAGTCCTGGCAATTGTCATCAAATTCCTTGAAGATTGAGTTGGCAACTATCGACCAAAGTACTGGTCCAAGGCATGAGCCCTGGGGGCATCCTTTCTTTAGGTGATGTCTGACTATACCATCGTTCGCTGTATACTGGAGTGTGCGATCGCTGAGGTAACTATGAATTAGCTCTTGTAGTTCTGCCGGGCAGTTCATCTGAGATAAAGCCTGTATAATATCTGGCCACCACAGGGAGTCAAATGCTCCCTGGATGTCCAGACTAATGATCAAAGAGTGGTGCCCCTTGCTTCTGTTGCACTCTATCAAGTTCATTAACTTGGAGATGGCGTGTTCTGTAAAGTCCTCCTCGGAAGCCAAATTGCCTTAGGTTTATGGAATTGTTTCTTTGTAGGAAAAAATTTAGTCTTCCAAGTACTACCCTTTCTAGCAGCTTGCCAAATGAGGGGATGAGACATATTGGCCTGTAGGATGTGGGTTGTTGTGGATCTTTGCCCGTTTTATGGAAGAGTGTTACCTCAGCATTTTTGGTCGATTTCGGAAAGTGTCTATTCTTCCAACAGGCACCGATGTACTGTTCGACTAGGTCAGGCGCAAAAGCATAAATCATGCATATTACGGCATTGTCTAGCCCGTCCGGGCCTGGTGCCTTCTTTGTGTTTAGGTGTTGGACGATAGCCTCTATCTCATGCCTAGTAGGAGGGGGTTCCAAAGAAGTCTGATATCTGGTGAAGTTATTGAATGAAGTTCTTATCTCTGATTGCGCAAGGTTGTCATCTGTCGGTGGGTCTTCTTTGAAGAGTGACTTAAGTATGTAGCTGATTGCTTCGGTTGCACTAGTGGCTGTTGGAGCTATTGACAGGGGGATTTGTGTTGGTCTAAAGACCTTGTTGGTTGCAATCTTGAAAACCTTGTCGTATTTCTCAACGGTGCGAGAGCAGTATTCGCGCCAGGAGTCTTGCTTGGCTATAGAGATCTGTCGCTTATATTGCGCTTGTTGTATTTTGTAAAGGGCGAAGTGTGTCCTGCGGACCATTGGCTCCTGTGTGGATTGAGCTTGCCGTCTCAGTTTTCTGAGTTTGCTCCGTTCCTGTGACAATTGGGGTGTCCACCATGAGGCTGATGTCCGAATTTTAATTTTTTTTTGTCTTGAAAGTCTTGCGGCAGGCATCAGTGCATTGGTCAATTAATTGGTCATAGGCTTTGTCTAGAGCTGCTCTGGTCGTGCTATTCTGAAGTGCTGTTTTAATAGAGGGGATGAAGGGAGAAAGGTGTTGTTCCAGTTTTTGTGTCCCACCATATGCTGTCTTAAATCTTTGTTTAATTACAATGCTGCGTGGGGATTGCAAGTTAAACATGATAGCTTGATGGTCACTAAGAGAAGGGAAGTCTGCTCCTGTCCAGGCTGCAATATGTGAGGATAGCTGTGGTGTTGCCAAAGAGAGATCAGGCCAGCCTCTGGCACGTATTGTGTCAAAGGTGGGAGGGGAGTCGCTTTTATTGAGGATGACCAATCCATGAGAACTTATGAAATCTATGACAGGAAAGGAGCGAGGACTGTCTGTTGGTGAGCCCCAAAGGCGGTTAGCAGCGTTAAAAATCCCCGCAGATCAGGATGTGGGTTAGAGGAGTATGGTGTAAGAAGTCAAGTTCAGTTAGGAGGTCGTTGATACTGATACTAGGGTGAAAGTAGCATGAAATGACCATGAGGCTTCCCTCTATTGAGTCCAGAATGATGGCAATTGTGTGGTTTGTCGTTCTCCAGACCATGGGATTCATTGCACTGTTATGGACGATCATAGCTAGCTTGTTATGGGAAAGAAAAATTTTGTTGTGTGAAGTTGAGCCAACTGGAAGACCTTCTTTAGTAATATAAACCTCTTGAAAGATACCTAAGTCCGCCTGCTGTTGGAATTGGGCATGCAGCATGTGACCTGTGGCTACTGAGGATCTTTGTAAGTTACATTGGATGACTTTGAGAACTGGAATTCTTGATCTTTGGGTGTTATCTATTGTTGTCCTGCTGTCCGCAGGAGTTTCTGGACCGCAGTCCTGTATACAGGACATTGTCTTGAACTAGCCGCGTGGTGGCAGTCGTGATCTGTACCTTATTGCTGATTTGCCAATGTGCAGTTTTTGCATATAGGATGCTCCTTGCAGGATCCTATGGGCATGGAATGTGGGCCTGCGCACTGCACACAAGAGGGTTGTTCTTGGCAATTCCTGCTGATGTGGCCTAGACCTTGACAGTTGAAGCAACGAGGGACACGGAGGTATCTTCTAAAAGGGCAGGAGAAGAAGCCTAAGTAGATGCGGCCGCTAGATCCAAGCCTGTTGAAGTAGTCCCTATCCAATTGGATAATCCAGTTATTCTTGGAGTTGGATTGGTTTAGGGCAGTTCTTGGGTGGATAGCCCCTACTTTGTTGGACGGGAGATGTAACTCAAATGCCGTAACGATGTCTTTTGTAGTGAATTCTTCCGGTGCACCAAAGAGGATTATCGACTCTCTTCTTGGCTTTGGCTCTCGAAGGGTGAGTGAATCTTTTAAAATGGTACTTGTTCTATTGAACTTTTCAGCTTGTAATTGCTCGCGGGTGTTACACCTGACTAAAAGCTCTTTAGATCTTGTGGTGCGAATCTGCTCTATAGGGATGCCCAATCTAGAGGGGTTTAGCTGAGAAGTAAGCTGCTTTTGGATGGCAATCGGGGAAGTGGTGAAATCTATGGGGGCTAGAAGTAGGACGTTGTCCGACAGCTTTTTCTGTTGTAGGGTTTATATTTATTTTAACTAACATTTATTTTAAGTTTAAACTATCTTTCCTGTCAAGCCTTACTTTCCCCTGGAACTGCCAATGCCAGAATATGTAAATTTTAGTAGAACGCGCAAGGATTCAAATCATCAGCGGAAGTATTATGATTTCAATAGCAAGGAAACGTGTTCGGTGTGTGATATTCTTACTTCACGAGCGCGGAGGTAGTTAGCGAGAAATTGAAGAACCCCGCGTTTCGGCCTATGTGCTTGGCGGGAAGTAGTGTTAATCGTTCAAGTGAGCTTCAAGTCTGCTGAATTAGCTGCGGTATTGTGAACGCGGTGAGTTAGTTATTTTAGAGAGCCTCGTAGTTAGAGTCTTGTCTTTAGTTTCTTTTCAGGTTATTATTTTTATTTGACTGCCGAGTTGGCACAGTCTGTGAGCGTCAAGAGCACGCCATTGTAATTTTTACGTTGAATAAAAAGGGACTTAAGCCCTTCACAAGCCTCTGTGTTTTATACAGTTTTCAGAGTCACCTCTTGGTTGCGTGCAAGTTGGAGGCGCGCAACGTTACATTGGCGCCCGAACAATTATCGAACTGAAATGGCCGAAAACTGGATGGAAGCCGCTGGACAACACCAAGAAATGACAAGCCAGTTAGAAGGATTTGAATACCTGGTCCAGACTTTGAGAGCGTCAATCAAGCCAAACGTCCATTTCGACGGGAAAAATTCGGTGACGGTATTTCTAGAAGGTCTAGAAAACCACTTTCAGCTCTACCCTGTTCCCGAAAGACAAAAAGTTGCCATCGCCTCATCAGCACTAAGAGGACAGGCCGCGCTATGGTGGAAAAACATAGGCAAATTTTTATTAGGGGAAGTTGGAAGCCAGACATATATATTTGAAAATTTCAAAAAATCGTTAGTAAAGACCTTCCCCATAGTGAAAGATCGCGCACGGCTGGAAGCCGAACTATATAGTTTCTATCAACGGGATACAGCAGCATTGACGGACTTTATTCTACGAAAAATCAAGCTAACGGATATGCTGTAAGGAAAGAAACCCGATGCGGAGATTATTGAAATAAAATTACCAAGATTGTAACCCGGTGTTCAAAACTACTTTGAAATTAGAAACCCAAGCACATTGCAGGAACTTTTCGAATTGGCGGTGAAGTTTCAAAATCGCAGAATAGCGGAAAAAGCGAGAGGGGAAACATATTCTCAAAGTACCCGAAGGAAATCTTCAAAGGAGGAAACCAGAAATGGAAATCGCTCTTATGGGGGAAAAAGCTATCAAGCTAACGCATCGAAACTCGAAGGTCAAGGCCCAAAAAGAAAATTTGAAAATAAGCATCCGCGTACCCAGAAGACACAGATTGAAAGGAAAGCTTTAAACGAGTAGAGGGGCCTGTGAAAGGGAGGGTCCAGACCCCGGAAGTTTTAAAAAAACCCTCAAATAGACATTTAAATACGGTCATCGTAAAAAACTCACAGTTACCAATTATACAAGTCCTGGTTGGCGATGTACCAGTAGAAGCCCTCATCGATAAAGGAGCAGAAGGAAATTTTATGAGTGAAAATTTCTTCAAAAAGAATTTTTATAGGGTACGACTATTTAAAACCAGAAATACGGAAATTATAGCGACGCAAGGAAAAACAAGTCACTGCATCGGGAAATTATCATTAAACTTACAGGTAAAAGAGGAAAGTCTCAAAGTATTAATTTTTGTGGTGAAAGATCTGCAACACTCTCTTATTTTAGGTATGGACTTTTTAAGGGCCGCGAGGGCCAAATTAAATTTTCAAGATAGTTCCGTGGTGTTGGAGATGGACCAGAGGGTGGTGGAACCTGTGGAGACACCGCAATTGAACCTTAGCCATATGAATGACCATGAAAGGAAAGCAATACAGCAAGTGGTGAGTAATTTTTCTCATTTATTTTCAGAAAAACCAGGAAACTGCCAAATAGTGACGCACAAGATTCAATTAAATGCCGAAAAACCTTGTAGGACTAAACCTTACCGCTATGACAAAAAAAAGACGTAATCATCGAAGAACATATTCAGGAGATGTTAAAGAATAAAATAATAACGCCCATAAATAGTGAGTACGCGAGTCCAGTCGTACTATGTAGGAAAAAGAACGAGTTTCCTCCTTCGGATAAAAGGGCTTGGAGGTTTGCTGTTGATTACAGAAAACTAAATAGTATTACCAAATTTCCAGTTTACCCTTTGCCGGTTATAGACGAGATCATTAGACAGATCAAATCGACAAGATATATGTCTACTTTGGACTTAACGTCTGGCTACTATCAAATAGCTATGAAACCCGAAGATATACATAAAACCGCGTTTATAACAAAATCGGGCACTTATGCACTTTTACGCATGCCCTTTGGGTTGTGTGGGGCCCCATCAACATTCCAGAGAGCTATGGACATTGTTCTAAAGCCTGTCCTAGGAAAGTCAACTTTAATTTATCTAGATGATATAATTATAACGAGTAGTAGGTTGGAACAACATATTAATGATTTAGAACTAGTTTTTAAATTATTAAAAGAGGCCGGTCTTACAATTAACGCCTCAAAACGCAAGTTCGCAACTAAAGAACTTAAATATCTCGGTTATAAAATTTCGCAAAAGGGTATAGAAACGCAAGTTTCAAAAATAAAAGCTATTAAGAATTTCCCACCGCCCAACACCGCCAAGAAACTTTCTTCTTTCCTTGGATTATGTTCTTACTATCGATCTTTCATAAAAGATTTCGCTAATATTGTTGAACCACTCTTAGTAATCAAAAGAAAAAGGGCTAAATTTACGTGGACAGCGGAAGCTAACACAGCTTTTGAAAGATTAAAAGAAGCGCTTATTAATGCCCCTGTTTTAAAATTCCCGGAGGGGGACGAAAACCTGGAAATTGCAGCAGATGCGTCAGACTATGCGGTGGGTGCGGTTCTTATGCAAAATAACCATCCTCTGGCATTTTTTAGTAAAACATTGAATCAGACACAAAGGAATTATACAGCTACAGAAAGAGAAACATTAGCCGTATTAATGGCTGTACACAAATTTCGAGTTTATTTCGGCAAATCGCCAGTAACAGTCTTTTCGGATCATGCGGCTGTTGGTAGACTATACTCGGGGAAAAACCTAACGCCCAAGTTAATAAGATGGGCTTTAAAACTCGAAGAATATAATATCACAATAAAATATAAACCGGGTAAGGAAAACAATGTAGCTGACGCACTTTCTCGTATAAAACTGGACGATGAAGGAAATGAACTTAAATGCGCTGTGTTGACTTCAAAAATTTTAGATTCTAGAGATACGGTTATTACTGAACTGAAAGCTGATCCTGAATTTGGAAATATCTATGCTTATTTGAAAGACCCCGAAAGCTTTGAGCACACAGATATCGATGCGATAAGAAATAGAGCAAAAAACTATGAAATAATAGATAATTTATTATTTTATACGAAAACAACAAACGAAAATCTTGAGTATAAGCCAGTCATCCCAGCCTCGCTTCGATTAAGCATTTTGAAGGAGTTGCACGAAGAAAAAACAGCGGGCCACCTAGGGGTCAGAAAAACTATAAAAGGGTACGCGAGGCGGTATATTTCCCGCAATTATACAAAATAGTAACGGCGTATGTCAGGTCCTGCAATCAGTGTCAGTTAATAAATGATATTAATTACAGCCCGGCCGGGTACTTAAATAGCATTCGCGCTACATTTCCGAATGAAATTTTAGGCATAGATCTTCTTGGTCCCTTCCCCCAGAGCGAGTTAAATAAAAATCGTTTTCTTTTAGTAATAGTAGATCATTTTTCAAAATGGATAGAAATTGTTCCTCTTAAACGCGCGTCAGCCAAAACAGTCGCAGATGTATTCTTACACAGATACATTTTAAAATACGGTGCACCGATAAAAGTCATTAGCGATAACGGAAAACAATTCATTAGTCAAATATTTGAAAACATATGCAATGGACTTGGCATACGCCATATCAAAATGGTTCCGTATAGACCACAGGCTAACATAGCAGAAAGAGTTAATAAAAACATAGTAAAAATAATTCGCAGTTACGTGAGCACACATCACAAGCGCTGGGATGGCTACATAAATGAATTAGCTTATGCTTTAAGAACGGCACATCATGATACTACGGGAAAAACTCCAGCAGAATTATTCTTAGGCCGAAAATTAATTACGCCTTTAGATAAATTATTCTTTGTGCAACAAAGAGAGCAGGAGTTTAAACAAAAAGATGTGCAAAAGTTGATTGATCAGGCGCTTAAAACCTCGGATACGGCAAGAAATAGGCAGAAACTATATTACGATAGAAAACGCCGGGAAGCAGATTTTAAAGTTGGGGATAAAGTATTGAAGCGGAAATTTTCTTTACCAAGTGCCCCAGACAATTTTACGGCAAAGGTAGCTCCAAAGTTTGAAGGCCCCTATGTAATTCAGGAAATCAGAAGCGTAGTATTATATTTTAAGAACGAGAGAGGGGAAATCTGTAAAGCAAGTCCCGACCAGGTGAAAAAATACTATAATCGAAATGATTCTGAAATCCTTAAAAGTTTCTTGCAGGACTCAAGTCTAAACGAAATAGAAGGTCCAGAGACAACAACTATTCCACTACCCAAGAAACAGAGAACTGAAGAGAGACCTAGCACTTCTACAACCCGGACGTCGGTATCAAAAAGAAAAAATAATTTTCAAACTCCAGCGTTTAAGAAAAACAGAAATACAGATGCACCGGGTAAAGAAACCGTGGTAAAGAAAAAAACACCACCTACAAAGGATTGCAGGAAAAATTATACATCAAGGAGAACGCGCGCACGGCCACAGAGTCAGATGCCAGCAAGGCCGCCGTTCCGGAAACTGAAACGGCAACAGGAGGCACAAAAATACGAGGAACAGAAGAAATTCAAGAAGGACTCCAGACCGGAGGACGTCAAGACCAGCCGTCCCAGGGAGAAACGGAAATGCCAACAACCAGACGATTACTCCGCCAAGAGGCCAGCATGTAGAGGACGCAAAAGAAAAAGTCAGGTGGACGACACTCGGAGGGCAGTAAGGAGAAGATTAACATCCATGAAACCTCTAACTTGGGACCAATTCTGCCAAAAACGAATGACGGAGTTTCAAGCATCGAAAACTCAAAGATAAGTTAAAACCTTCTATAATTTTTTTTTCTCTTTTGTTCCGAAATGTTATGCATAAGTACGAAGTTCTATGTTTTGACGAAAGTCAATATGTCTCGGTTGAGACTTAGTTTTGTTTTACTTTATTTAGCTAAGGCAAAAGTGTTATTTTCTTTAAGTGTAAAAGCTAAAAACAAGCATTTTCTGTTGGTCGAAAGACTAATTCTGTTATGTTAAAGCCAAAATTTGGCCGAAGATAAAAATAACTTCGTATTCTTGTATTAATAAGAATTTTAGTTTCAGTGCCGCCAGCTTGGCGAAGAATGAGTAAAGTAAAAATTTATTTTCTCTTATTCATTTTATGGTAAACTGTAAAAAGCATATGTATTAAAATTTTGTAAATGTATGTAAATACTTGAGTGTTATGTAAAAGTAGAATTTAGTCCAGAAGCATAAAATTGTAGATGCTAAAAGTGAATGCTTAAAAGCAATGAAGTCAAAATTTAAGTATTAAATTGTAGATAAAGTCATGCTTTAGAGCGAAAACCTGCATGTTTAAAGATGAATGAGGGGGAAGTTAGAATGAATGTGTTTTGTAGGGTTCTCCACCTACATTTGAATTTTTAAGAATATTAAAGTAGTTCATGGAGTTGTAGAATGTCGAGTAAGGTGTGTCTATTTGGTCGTTGAATTCTAACAAATCATGGTGGTTAGGGGAAGTGTTGTAAGACTAAAACACGAATATTCCCGTTTGACACCACACACGGTGGAGAGCCAGGGTAAAGTTAAATTAATGCTTGAAAAATTGAATGAATGTGAAGTAAGCAATAACTAAGAAAAACGAATCGTTAAAAACAAAAATTTATTGTGTCAAGAAAGTGTAAATTATAATGTATGTAGAAAGATACTGATACTTATTCCTTCCAGATGCTGGAAGGAAAGACCAAGATTGATTGATGAAGTCCAGGAAAAGTTGCTGTAAGAAGAGAGCTTTATAACGATCAACAGAATTTTAGTATACAATTTCTTACATAAGATTTTTTTTGTGTAAACGAGGTTCTCGCCAGTTAGTTCAGAATTAGAGGAACTTACAACAGGTCGTTTGTAGGACCTGCTTCCAAGTTTTCCAAATTCTGGCAGCGGCAAATGTAGGGTTTATATTTATTTTAACTAACATTTATTTTAAGTTTAAACTATCTTTCCTGTCAAGCCTTACTTTCCCTTGGAACTGCCAATGCCAGAATATGTAAATTTTAGTAGAACGCGCAAGGATTCAAATTATCAGCGGAAGTATTATGATTTAAATAGCAAGGAAACGAGTTCGGTGTGTGATATTCTTACTTCACGAGCGCGGAGGTAGTTAGCGAGAAATTGAAGAACTACGCGTTTCGGCCTATGTGCTTGGCGGGAAGTAGTGTTAATCGTTCAAGTGAGCTTCAAGTCTGCTGAATTAGCAGCGGTATTGTGAACGCGGTGAGTTAGTTATTTTAGAGAGCCTCGTAGTTAGAGTCTTGTCTTTAGTTTCTTTAGAGGTTATTATTTTTATTTGACTGCTGAGTTGGCACAGTCTGTGAGCGTCAAGAGCACGCCATTGTAATTTTTACGTTGAATAAAAAGGGACTTAAACTCTTCACAAGACTCTGTGTTTTATACAGTTTTCACAGTCACCTCTTGGTTGCGTGCAAGTTGGAGGCGCGCAACGTTACACTGTGGCCGTTTCGTTTTCCGTTGAATCAAGGTGAATGGACCTCCCTCGTCTTCTTGAACTTCCTGCTGTGCCTCTGCAGTGGTGGGGAGATGAGAGGAGGTTGGAACAGACACTGATGCTGAGGAAGGTTCGAATAATGTTAACAATTTCTGCAGGGAATCTGCTTGTCCGTTGTAGACTTCCAGTTGTGCTTGATGGGAGTTTATTATTAATTCCTGTTCAAGCACCAATTTCTGAGCCAGGTCCACAAAGTCCAGGATTATTTTGAGATCCTCTTTGTTCAGTTTGCGTTTGGCGTTGTTGGCCAGTGGCGTAGCGAGAGGGGGGCAAGGGGGTGCATGATGCCCCGGGCTCCGCTCGTACAGGGGCCCCAAATGGTCTCCAAACAAGATTTTCCGGAAAATTTCAGTTTTTATTTTGATCGATTTCTGGAAAATATATTTAAAATTAATTACTATTGTAATATAATTAATTATTTATTTTCTTGATTTGTGTAATAAAATGCTTCCAGTACATCAGCCAAAACGTTCTTTCTGACCACTTTATTTCTCCAAAGTAGAGATATATATTTAAACGAAATGCACGTATATCTCCCGCTTTTTATTTTATAATGTTGCGCGCCTCCAACTTGCACGCAACCAAGAGGTGACTGTGAAAACTTGTATAAAAGATAGAAGCTTGTGAAGGGTTTAAGTCCCTTTTTATTCAACGTAATAAATTACAATTGCGTTCTCTTGACGCTTACAGACGGTGCCAACTTGGCAGTCAAATAAAAATAATAACCTGAAAAGAAAATAAAGACAAGATTCTAACTACGAGGCTCTCTAAAATAACTAACTCACCGCGTTTTATAATACCGCTGCTAATTCAGCAGACTTGAAGCTCACTGGAACGATGACCACTACTTCCCGCCAAGCACATAGGCCGCAACGCGGGGTTCTTCAATTCTCGCTAACTACCTCCACGCTCGCTATGTAAGAGAATCTCTCACACCGAACTTGTTTCCTTCTATTTAACTCATACTACTTCCGCTGATAATTTGAATCCTTGCGCGTTCTAACCAAAATTTACATATTCTGGCATTGGCAGTTCCAGGGGAAAGTAAGGCTTGACAGGAAAGATAGTTTAAACTTAAAATAAATGTTAGTTAAAATAAATGTAAACCCTACATTTGCCGCTGCCAGACTTTGGAAAACTTGGAAGCAGGTCCTACAAACGACCTGTTGTAAGTTTCTCTAATTCTGAACTAACTGGCGAGAACCTCGTTTACACAAAAAAAAATCTTATGTAACAATTATATATTAAATTCTGTTACTCGTTACAAAGCTTTCTTCTTACAGCAACTTTTCCTGGACTTCATCAATCAATCTTGGTCTTTCCTTCCAGCATCTGGAAGGAATAAGTATCAGTATCTTTCTACATACATTATAATTTACACTTTCTTGACACAATAAATTTTTGTTTTTAACGATTCGTTTTTCTTAGTTATTGCTTACTTCACATTCATTCAATTTTTCAAGCATTAATTTAACTTTACCCTGGTTCTCCACCGTGTGTGGTGTCAAACGGGAATATTCGTGTTTTAGTCTTACAACACTTCCCCTAACCACCATGATTTGTTAGAATTCAACGACCTTACTCGACATTCTACAACTCAATGAGCTACTTTAATATTCTTAAAAATTCAAATGTAGGTGGAGAACCCTACAAAACACATTCATTCTAACTTCCCCCTCATTCATCTTTAAACATGCAGGCTTTCGCTCTAAAGCATGACTTTGCAGTTTAATACTTAAATTTTGACTTCATTGCTTTTAAGCATTCACTTTTAGCATCTACAATTTTATGCTTCTAGACTAAATTCTACTTTTACATAACATTCAAGTATTTACATACATTTACAAAATTTTAATACATATGCTTTTTACAGTTTACCATAAAATGAATAAGAGAAAATAAATTTTTACTTTACTCATTCTTCGCCAAGCTGGCGGCACTGAAACTAAAATTCTTATTAATACAAGAATACGAAGTTATTTTTATCTCCGGCCAAATTTTGGCTTTAACATAACAGAATCAGTCTTTCGACCAACAGAAAATGCTTGTTTTTAGCTTTTACACTTAAAGAAAATAATACTTTTGCCTTAGCTAAATAAAGTAAAACAAAACTAAGTCTCAACCGAGACATATTGACTTTCGTCAAAACATAGAACTTCGTACTTATGCATAACATTTCGGAACAAAAGAGAAAAAAAAATTATAGAAGGTTTTAACTTATCTTTGAGTTTTCGATGCTTGAAACTCCGTCATCCGTTTTTGGCAAAATTAATCCCTAGTTAGAGGTTTCATGGATGTCAATCTTGTCCATATTGATCTCCGAGTGTCGTCCACGTTGCTCTTTCTTTTGCGTCCTCTACATGCTGGCCTCTTGACGGAGTAATCTTCTGGTTGTTGGCCTTTGCGTTTCTGCCTGGGACGGCTGATCTTGACGTCCTCCGGTCTGGAGTCCATCTTGAATTTCTTCTGTTCCTCGTATTTTTGTGCCTCCTGCTGGCGTTTCAGTTTCCGGAACGGCGGCCTTGCTGGCACCTGACTCTGTGGCCGTGTGCGCGTTCTCTTTGATGTGTAATTTCTCCTGCCATCCTTTGTAGGTGGTGTTTTTCTCTTTACCACGGTTTCTTTACCCGGTTCATCTGTATTTTTGTTTTTCTTAAACGCCGGAGTTTGAAAATCATTTTTTCTTTTTGATACCGACGTCCGGGTTGTAGAAGTGCTAGGTCTCTCTTCAGTTCTCTGTTTCTTGGGTGGTGGAATAGTTGTTCTAGTCTCTGGCCCTTCTATTTCGTTTAGACTTGAGTCCTGCAAGAAACTTTTAAGGATTTCAAAATCATTTGGATTATAGTATTTTTTCACCTGGTCGGGACTTGCTTTACAGATTTCCCGTATGTCGTTCTTAAGATATAATACTACCCCTTTGATTTCCTGAATTACATAGGGGCCTTCAAACTTTGGAGCTAGCTTTGCCATAAAATTGTCTGAGGCACTTGATAAAGAAAATTTCCGCTTCAATACTTTATCCCCAACTTTAAAATCTGCTTCACGGCGTTTTCTATCATAATAAAGTTTCTGCCTATTTCTTGCCGTATCCGAGGTTTTAAGCGCCTGATCAATCAACTTTTGCACATCTTGTTGTTTAAACTCCTGCTCTCTTTGTTGCACAAAGAATAATTTATCTAAAGGCGTAATTAACTTTCTGCCTAAAAATAATTCTGCTGGAGTTTTCCCGTAGTATCATGATGTGCCATTCTTAAAGCATAAGCTAATTCATTTATGTAGCCATCCCAGCGCTTGTGATGTGTGCTCACGTAACTGCGAATTATTTTTACTATGTTTTTATTAACTCTTTCTGCTATGTCAGCCTGTGGTCTATACGGAACCATTTTGATATGGCGTATGCCAAGTCCATTGCATATGTTTTCAAATACTTGACTAGTGAATTGTTTTCCGTTATCGCTAATGACGTTTATCGGTGCACCGTATTTTAAAATGTATCTGTGTAAGAATGCATCTGCGACTGTTTTGGCTGACGCGCGTTTAAGTGGAAAAATTTCTATCCATTTTGAAAAATGATCTACTATTACTAAAAGAAAACGATTTTTATTTAACTCGCTCTGGGGGAAGGGACCAAGGAGATCTATGCCTAAAATTTGATTCGGAAATGTAGCGCGAATGCTATTTAAGTACCCGGCCGGGCTGTAATTAATATCATTTATTAACTGACATTGATTGCAGGACCTGACATACGCCGTTACTATTTTGTATAATTGCGGGAAATATACCGCCTCGCGTACCCTTTTTAAAGTCTTTCTGACCCCTAGATGGCCCGCTGTTTTTTTTCGTGCAACTCCTTCCAAATGCTTAATCGAAGCGAGGCTGGGATGACTGGCTTATACTCAAGATTTTCGTTTGTTGTTTTCGTATAGAATAATAAATTATCTATTATTTCATAGTTTTTTGCTCTATTTCTTATCGCATCGATATCTGTATGCTCAAAGCTTTCGGGGTCTTTCAAATAAGCATAGATATTTCCAAATTCAGGATCAGCTTTCAGTTCAGTAATAACCGTATCTCTAGAATCTAAAATTTTTGAAGTCAACACAGCGCATTTAAGTTCAATTCCTTCGTCGTCCAGTTTTATACGAGAAAGTGCGTCAGCTACATTGTTTTCCTTACCCGGTTTATATTTTATTGTGATATTATATTCCTGGAGTTTTAAAGCCCATCTTATTAACCTGGGCGTTAGGTTTTTTCCCGAGTAAAGTCTACCAACAGCCGCATGATCCGAAAAGACTGTTTCTAGCGATTTGCCGAAATAAACTCGAAATTTGTGTACAGCCATTAATACGGCTAATGTTTCTCTTTCTGTAGCTGTATAATTCCTTTGTGTCTGATTGAACGTTTTACTAAAAAATGCCAGCGGATGTTTATTTTGCATAAGAACCGCACCCACCGCATAGTCTGACGCATCTGCTGCAATTTCCAGGTTTTCGTCCCCCTCCGGGAATTTTAAAACAGGGGCATTAATAAGCGCTTCTTTTAATCTTTCAAAAGCTGTGTTAGCTTCCGCTGTCCACGTAAATTTACTCTTTTTTCTTTTGATTACTAAGAGTGGTTCAACAATATTAGCGAAATCTTTTATGAAAGATCGATAGTAAGAACATAATCCAAGGAAAGATGAAAGTTTCTTGGCGGTGTTGGGCGGTGGGAAATTCTTAATAGCTTTTATTTTTGAATCTTGCGTTTCTATACCCTTTTGCGAAATTTTATAACCGAGATATTTAAGTTCTTTAGTTGCGAACTTGCATTTTGAGGCGTTAATTGTAAGACCGGCCTCTTTTAATAATTTAAAAACTTGTTCGAGGTCATTAATGTGTTGTTCCAACGTACTACTCGTTATAATTATATCATCTAGATAAATTAAAGTTGATTTTCCTAGGACAGGCTTTAGAACAATGTCCATAGCTCTCTGGAATGTTGATGGGGCCCCACACAACCCAAAGGGCATGCGTAAAAATGCATAAGTGCCCGATTTTGTTATAAACGCGGTTTTGTGTATATCTTTGGGTCTCATAGCTATTTGATAGTAGCCAGACGTTAAGTCCAAAGTAGACATATATCTTGTCGATTTGATCTGTCTAATGATCTCGTCTATAACCGGCAAAGGGTAAACTGGAAATTTAGTAATGCTATTTAGTTTTCTGTAATCAATAGCAAACCTCCAAGCCCTTTTATCTGAAGGAGGAAACTCGTTCTTTTTCCTACATAGTACGACTGGACTCGCGTACTCACTATTTATGGGCGTTATTATTTTATTCTTTAACATCTCCTGAATATGTTCTTCGATGATTAAGTCTTTTTGTTTATCATAGCGATACGGTTTAGTCCTACAAGGTTTTTCGGCATTTAATTGAATCTTGTGAGTCACGATTTGACAGTTTCCTGGTTTTTCTGAAAATAAATGAGAAAAATTACTCACCACTTGCTGTATTGCTTTCCTTTCCTGGTCATTCAAATGGCTAAGGTCCAATTCAGGTGTCTCCACAGGTTCCACCACCCTCTGGTCCATCTCCAGCACCACGGAACTATCTTGAAAATTTAATTTAACCCTCGCGGCCCTTAAAAAGTCCATACCTAAAATAAGAGAGTGTTGCAGGTGTTTCACCACAAAAATTAATACTTTGAGATTATCCTCTTTTACCTGTACGTTTAATGATACTTTCACGATGCAGTGACATGTTTTTCTTTGCGCCGCTATAATTTCCGTATTTCTGGTTTTAAATAGTCGTATCCTATAAAAATTCTTTTTCAAGAAATTTTCACTCATGAAATTTCCTTCTGCTCCTGTATCGATGAGGGCTTCTACTGGTACATCGCCAACCAGGACTTGTATAATTGGTAGCTGTGAGTTTTTTACGATGACTGTATTTAAATGTCTATTTGAGGGTTTTTTTAAAACTTCCGGGGTCTGGACCCTCCCTTTCACAGGCTCCTCTAGTCGTTTAAAGCTTTCCTTTAAATCTGTGCCTTCTGGGTACGCGGATGCTTATTTTCAAATTTTCTTTTTGGGCCTTGACCTTCGAGTTTCGATGCGTTAGCTTGATAGTTCTTTCCCCCATATGAGCGATTTCCATTTCTGGTTTCCTCCTTCCTTCGGGTATGTTGAGAATATGTTTCCCCTCTCGCTTTTTCCGCTATTCTGCGATTTTGAAACTTCACCGCCAATTCGAAAAGTTCCTGCAATATGTTTGGGTTTCTAATTTCAAAGTAGTCTTGGACAGCGGGTAACAATCTTGGTAATATTATTTCAATAATCTCCGCATCGGGTTTTTTTCCCATACAGCATATCCGTTAGCTTGATTTTTCGTAAAATAAAGTCCGTCAAATCTGCTGTATCCCGTTGATAGAAACTATATAGCTCGGCTTCCAGCCGTGCGCGATCTTTCACTATGGGGAAGGCCTTTACTAACGATTTTTTGAAATTTTCAAATGTATACGTCGGGCTTCCAAATTCACCTAGAAGAAATTTGCCTATATTTTTCCACCATAGCGCGGCCTGTCCTCTTAGTGCTGATGTGGCGATGGCAACTTTTTGTCTTTCAGGCACAGGGTAGAGCTGAAAGTGGTTTTCTATACCTTCTAAAAATACGGACACCGAATTTTTTCCGTCGAAATAGACGTTTGGCTTGATTGATGCTCTCAAAGTCTGGACCAGGTATCCAAATCCTTCTAACTGCGTTGTCATTTCTTGGTGTTGTCCAGCGGCTTCCATCCAGTTTTCGGCCATTTCAGTTCGATAAGTGTTCGGGCGCCAATATAACGTTGCACGCAACCAAGAGGTGACTGTGAAAACTTGTATAAAAGATAGAAGCTTGTGAAGGGTTTAAGTCCCTTTTTATTCAACGTAATAAATTACAATTGCGTTCTCTTGACGCTTACAGACGGTGCCAACTTGGCAGTCAAATAAAAATAATAACCTGAAAAGAAAATAAAGACAAGATTCTAACTACGAGGCTCTCTAAAATAACTAACTCACCGCGGTTTACAATACCGCTGCTAATCCAGCAGACTTGAAGCTCACTGGAACGATGACCACTACTTCCCGCCAAGCACATAGGCCGCAACGCGGGGTTCTTCAATTCTCGCTAACTACCTCCTCGCTCGCTAAGTAAGAGAATTTCTCACACCGAACTTGTTTCCTTCTATTTAACTCATACTACTTCCGCTGATAATTTGAATCCTTGCGCGTTCTAACGAAAATTTACATATTCTGGCATTGGCAGTTCCAGGGGAAAGTAAGGCTTGACAGGAAAGATAGTTTAAACTTAAAATAAATGTTAGTTAAAATAAATATAAACCCTCCAATTTTAAAACGATAACACGACCTTGTCCCGAATTTCTCAAATATATCCAGTTTCCAAAATCCGATTCCATAATCTGGAAATGACATTTTTTTAGATTCCGCTACAATGGATTGCGTTTGACTCTCCTGTAAACGGCTGATGGCCTTCCTGGCTACTGATTCAACTAAGTCATCTTGCTGAGACGTCATATATTCACTGTTACGAAGCATTCAACGCATGTGAATTAATTTTAATCTTCTATTACAAAAGGAATACTGCAGGTCGTTCCTTACTGCTTATCTAAAACGCATAGTTTTCGACGTCACAGACTAAATTTGCATATTCCCAACTTTGTAAACAATATAATTTTCCTGTATAATCTCTTCTATTTTCTTTTGTTCAAAAATGTTATCGATTATATGGTTATCTCATACCGAACCCACAATACACCCTAATTGTTTTGAGCAGTGAATGTGATTGCATGACGTTACTCCGCAGTAGAAAAGAAACAGAACCTAAAACTCCACTGCAGATCTATAGAGAATATGTTTTTCCAAACCTAAGAGTCGCACTTTAAATACTACTTAGTATGAACGTTCGTTCAGCAAATTAAAATAAATTTTCACATATTTACAATCAACGGTGGGACAAGATCCCCTAAGTCATCTAGCATTTTTAAGAGTGGAAAGAGAAAAATTTGAAAGGATCGACTTTGATGAAGTAAATGATAAATTTGCTTCTAAATTTTCAAGGTAAGAAAAATGTATACATAATAATTAATTTTATTCATGTATTATATTATTATTAATAAATATAAGAGCTCTACCAAGTCGAGGTGCACGTGATTGAAGCGAGATGAGGACAAATTAAAAATTTTAAGTTGGCTGGTGGTGTGTCTGAAAATTTTAGATCTTTGGCACTCCAAGCATGATGGTGTCCAGTTGGCTATGTCCTTTTGCATGCTATTCCATACGAAACGTTGCTATATCAGTTTCCTTGAAACCTTGATGCCAGGATGTGACAGACGATGTAACTGACTAAAAATGGCATGGCGAAACACGGAGGGAACATAAGGTCGAAATCTTGAATCCTGAACATCACAATAAAGTGATTTTCCAGGTGACAGCTGCATAGGCTGCAAGTTGAGATTGGTGAAAGATTTGCTTTTCAAGAGGGTTTGTAGTGAACGGCTAGTTCTTCAATACGAGACAAGATGTCTGCTACAATATTCTGCGAACCCGCAATATAACGGATTTATCTGTTGAAAATTGCCCTATAAAGTCTAGGTGTCTCATTTGACGAGGAGAAGCTTTATCCGAACGCTGCTGAAAAGTATAGATTAAGGGTTTGTGATCTGTGAAGATCATGAAAACGCGTCCCTATAGCATATGCCGATAATATTTGACAGCTTCATAAATTCCTAATAATTCGCGATCGTAAGTGCTGTATCTGGTTTGTGCTAGTGAGAGTTTTTTAGAAAAATATGTTTATATTTTTCTAAAAAACTGTGGTTTTTTAGAAAATTATATTTTTCTAAAAAACTGTGGTTTTTTAGAAAAATAAGTGGTTTCCATAAAAAATAAGTGGTTTCCATAATTCTTGACCTTTTTGTTTTAAAACTGCTCCTATACCTGTCGTTGATTTGTCAACGTGTAGAGATATTAGGTTATTTTTTGGAAGCAGACGAGATGAAAAATATGCAACGCCTTCGCCGGGAATCGAAACGCAGACCTCTGGAGTACTGGCCCAGCGTGCAGAACCACTACATCACGAAGGCACGCTAGGAAAGCGGGAGAAATACCTTATAAACTCCCCTTTTTAAAGGGCGACTGGGGTTTTTAGGGGACACAATCGCCAAATCCTGGGTGTGGAGAATCCTCATTCAACACCCCTTTTATTTTAGGCGCCACTGTAGAGACATTAGGATATTTGGAAGCAAGAGAGATTGAAAAAATAGCAATCGCTTTCGCCGGGAATCGAACCGCGGACCTCTGGAGTGCCGGCCCAGCGTGTAGAACCACTACACCACGAAAGCATGTTAGGAAAGCGGGAGTCCCTCACCTTATAAACGTAGAGTGATAATGGTTTAGATGCGGAAGGATACTGCAAATTTGTTGCCGAAATTAAATCATTTTTGCATTTTTGGAACGCTTCGCGAGATTCTGCGGTCCAGGTTATAACACGTTTATCGTTTTCCTTGATTCCAACCAAAAAGGAATTTAGAGGTGCTTGCATGGTTGCTGCATGAGGTAAGAAACGTCGATAAAAATTGAGCATAGCAAGAAATCTTCTTAAGTCGTAAGTTCCTCACTGTAGATGGTTCGGGCATATCGCGGATAGCGGTGACTCTATCTGGAAGGGGTCGAACGCCATCAGAGGAAATTTCATGACCAAGAAAGGATACTCTTGACTGGCCAAAAACGCATTTGGAAGGATTAAGACTGAACCGTACCTTTGAAAACGTTCAAAAACTGCTCTCAAACGTGAAAGGTGTTCTTGCTCTGAAGAGGAGGCGATTAAGACGTCATCAAAATAAGGTACACAAAAGTCAAGGCCGTTTAGCACCTGGTTCATGAAGCGTTGGAATGTTTGAGAAGCATTGCATAAGCCGAAGTCATAACCGGAAACTCAAATAGTCCAAAAAGCGTAATAACCGCAGTTTTTGGAATATCAGCTGGCTTAACGGGCACTTTGCGATACACCTCCTCAAGATCAATGGCTGTAAAAATAGCTTTTCACTCGAAAACTTGCATACAGCCCTTGAATGTGAGGGATTGGGTAACGATCAGGAATTGTAGCTGCATTTAACCGGTGATAATTGCCACACGGGCGCCAGTTACCATTTCGTTTCCGAACTAGATGGAGCGGACTGACCCTAGAGCTTTTTGAAGGACGGCAAATTCACTGTTCCATCATGTATTGAATTTCCTCTTTGGCGGCTTTAAGCTTGTCCAGAGTTAAGCGTCTTCGTTTAGCGGCAATCGGAGGTCCGGTAGTTTCAATATAATGTAATACATCTTGCTTGGGTTCGGAAATACCAATAACTGGACGCGTGTTTGTAGGGAATTCTCTGAGAAGTTGATGCCATGGGGAGTTACCCGAAATCAGTTTAATGCTCAAATCTTGACTATTGAGAATTACTCCCGGATAAGTTAAGTTGGTTGTGGAATCAATCAAACGGCGATTTTTAAGATCGGCAAGCAAAGAAAATTTTTGAAAAAATCTGCGCCAATAATAGGACTTGAAACAGTACCAATAATGAATGGCCATTGGAAGTTGTGGTGCAATCCTAAATCAACAGATATCAGGTGTTCACCAAAAGTTTGAATAGGAGTTCTATTTGCTACATAAAGTTGTAACTTGGTAAGGCGCTTTTGTTCGTGAAAATGTGGTGGAACGACAGAAACATCAGAAGACAAGAACAACAAGAAACTTAAGCCCGAATTCTTTTCGATGAGAAAAAGGCGTGCAAAATTCCAGCCGCTGTCGTTTACAACTTCAAGCAACGGCCCTTCTCGTTTCCCTGGTCGTTATAACGACACGGTGGGCGGTATTTGTTTTGCCTTGTTTCGAAATTTGTGGTGGTAAAAACAAATACCCGGTCATGAAAAATTATAATAAATTCATTGTTACCGGTGATTTTAACTCTAAACATCCAAGCTGGGGCGCAGGAGATATTGATGCAAGAAGGCGATTGGTATTTGACTTTATCGTCTCTAATAATATAATTTTACTAAATGATTTGAGTTTTCCTGCAACTTTCAAATCTACCATCGGTGAGGTATGGACTGATCTTGTTATGACCTTACCAGGTTTATCTATCAATTCTGGAGCTCTGCAAGTTCTGATGGATGAGAGTCTTAGTGATCATCGTTATTTGCAGTTGAATTATGATGAAAATATTCATTGTGCTCCTAAGATTGTTTTAACAAGAGATGTCCACCGGATTACAAGGTATTGTCACAAAATTGCCCCGATAATGCAGAAATTTAAATTAGTTTATTGAAGTGTGAGGACTCTGATACAATTGAAAATTGTATTGAAAAATTTTTGAGGATCTGTCTATCGATGTTAAAAAGAAGTTACGAACAAAACAAAAGGGAAGTAGGCAGATTTCGTGGTGGACTCCACAACTTACTTGTATGTGACGCCAGATACGTGCTTTGAGGAAAAGTTCGCAAATTTTGAATTTAACTGACAATATACGTAATGAAAGGAAAATTGCATATAAAAAAGAATTGGCAACTTATAAACGTCTAATTTGGAAGACAAAATTTGAAACTAAGAAGAAATTTTTTCTTAATAATCTTTATTATTATAATGGTTTTTATCGAATTGCCTCTGAAAAAGTGAGACGTGCTGTTGCTCTGTATAATCCTCAGCACGCTGACAATTTGATTGAACTTAATAGACAGAAGCTTTTGCAATAACTCAAATTGGGAGCTCCTGAGGATATTTCATTAGATGAGGATAGACTTTCTGATTGCCCATTGGATGACGCTGTAATTACAGAGGCAGAGATCAGAAGTGCAGTTGAACAAATAAGGCGTCGAAGCGCTCTGGGTCCGGACTGTTTTAATCCTATATTTGTTCAGATTCTAATTTTTACATATCTGGATATATTTATATTGCTTTTTAATTACTGTTTTAAATTTTATGTGTTTCCAAGAAATTGGAAAATCGGTCGAGTTGTTTTAATTCCAAAGCAGAATGACAGATATAGAGACCAATTGTACTTTTGAGTGTTTTTGGAAAAGTGTATGAAAGAATCTTGGTTGAGAGATTGAAGTTTTACCCGAATAGTAGAATGATACTCAGTCGGCGACAGTATGGTTTCACAGCTGGCTGTTCTACAGATGATGCATTATATGATACTATTGACTTTATTAGAAGCAATAACAGTTCGCATCACGTAGTGCTGCTGTCCTTGGATGTTTCGTCTGCATTCGATTCAGTGTGCTGGAACTCTATTTTACAAACTATGATTAACCTTAAATTGCCAAGGAATTTGATTCAATGTTATAGGAGTTATTTTAACAATCGCAAAATCTTGTTTAATGCTTTTAAGGATGAGACTGCAGAGATAGAACTAGAGATTTTCATTGGTTGTCCGCAGGGCTCCTGCAGTGCTCCCCTGCTCTGGAATATCATATTAAACAAATTTCTTATTTTGGAATTCCCCAGTGATGTTAACTTTATTGCATATGCAGATGATCTTGCTGTTCTGATGTATAGTGCATCATTGGAAAAACTCGAGAAATCATTTGAGAATGTTATGTTAAAACTGGAAAACTGGAGATTCGGCGAGGGTCTTGAATTCAACTTAGAAAAAACTTTTGCAATCATTTTCCCGCGGGCTGGGATCAAAGTGAGAGCTCCACGATTTAGATATCAAGGAAAAAGAATAAAGTTTGCTGATGTTATTAAATATTTGGGAGTCAAGACTGATTGCAAGTTGACCTTCGCAGATCATTTTAAAACAATTCATCGGCTCTCAGATGATATGTTAATGTTTTACAGGAGATCCTTTTTCTAGTGAGACACTTTGTAACAAATCATGCATTCTTAAAGATATTTTGAATAATGTAATTATCCCTAGAGTTTTCTATGGAATTGGTGCCTGGGGATCCAGTGCCGGGGATTTGGTCAGGTTGAGGAACAAACTCGATGCGATACAGAGGAGCTGGTGCTTAATGATTACAAGATGTTTCCGTACTGTCTCAACTGAGGTGCTCTGCGTTCTAGCCGGCACGCCGCCTCTTTCAATTTTATATAAATTATATTTTGAAAAATTTTTGTTCAGAACTAGTAGTCTTTTTAAAATTGTATAAAGATATTTTGGTTACAAGGCATATGTTTGAAAGAATTAATAATATTTTGGTACATCCTTCTGATTTATGTGTTTTTGAATTTGATTGTAAACTCCCCAATAGTCGGAGAATTGGATATTTATACTGACGGGTCCAGGCAAGATGATAAATTGGGAGCAGCATTTGTAATTTATCATTATGGAACTGAAATTGAAAATAAAAAATATAAGCTTAATAATTATAATTATGTATTTCAATCGGAATGCTGTGCTTTAGTTAAAGCCCTTCAATGGGTTAAGAAAATTTTGACTTGTGTTAATTCTATTCATATATATACTGACTGTATGTCTTTGCTTCAATCCTTGACCTCGGCCCGTCCTACTAATTTATTAATATTTGATATTAAATGTCTATTGAAATTTTTGATGCAGGATATGTGCATTCATTTACACTGGATAAAAGCGCATGTCGGCTTTGTTGGAAATGAAAGGGCCGACGTGCTGGCTAAAGAGGCGACCACTAATGATGATTGTGAATATAAATAGAAATTTCTGGTTTGAGAAGTTATGCAATTAGAAACATGAAAAATTTTTATAATGATATTTGGAATACTACTAGATGGAATGAATCAGAGAAGTGCGTGGGTCTTTTGAAGTATATTAAAATTCAAAATGGTATGCGACCAATTAGTAATATTGATTTAAACCAGTTTTTAACTGGGCATGGAAGATTTCCCGCGTACCTCTCGAGATTTAATTTACAAAATTCAGACTTGTGTGGTCATTGCCATCAAGTTGGTAACGCAGATTACTTCTTGAATCATTGTTCCTTATTGGAAAATTTGAGAAAGAAATGTTTGGGAGATAAGTCATGGAACTTGAAAATCGTAAAAACATATTCTAAATGTGCAATGGATTTGATCAATTCTAATATTGAATTTGGAATATTTGTTTAGTATTGTGTATATTTATCTTTTGATTATATGTATTATATTCTCAGTTATGAGTATTTATAGGTTTACTACGAAAATTTTGAAATTTTCTGTGTACTGTTTTATTTAATGCATTGTGGATGTTTTGTACATGCGATATTTCGAAGAGATGCAGTTGATTGTTACATAGATATGGCCTTGCAAATGTTGAGAATCCTGATGCAAATGTTGAGAATCCTAAATTATCGAAATTAGTGGTTTTGAGTTTTAGGATTTTGATTTTTAAATTTTAAATTTTATGGAATTTTCATATTTTTTTAATTGTAGTTTTTGGTTTTAAAATGTTCTGAAATTTTAAAGTTTTAAAATTTTTCTTATATTCTGTTCTTAATGAAGTAATTACTAGGGTTTTAATATGATACATGGCAATCTTAAATTTTTCCAGTTTCGGTTATTGGCAGTCCTGGAGCTTCTTTTCTATGATTATTAAGGATAATTAATACATTTGAATTCAGATAGTAGTAGGACTATTAAAGTAAATTTTTAAAATAAATTAATAGTTTAAATAGAATTATGATTATACAAATAATATGCTATTAAAGCAATACTGTAGGGAATTCGGTTTGACCTTCTGCAGGTTATTTAAATTGGGAATTCCACGATGGCTTTGGACCGCCTGTGCCTGTTCCGAAAATTCATGTGAATGAATATTTCTTGAGAGTTTCCGCCACTCTGTTTGCTCGTGGGGTTTTTCATTGTTTTTGGATTTTGAATGTTGGTGTTGTGCTTCGTTGTTTGTATGTCTCTTCCTTATTTTTAGTTCGTTAATTAACCTCCAGTTATTTTTAGATAATTAGCTTCTTTTTCTCTCTTCTTTCCTTTTGTGGTTTTGAGGGGGTCGACCTTTCATAATCATATGGTCCATGGGACTAGGAGGATTGGGTCTTCCCTGTATTATGACTATTATGACCCAAAGGAGGGCTTTGATAACGTTTCCTCAGTTGGCTACAGCGTGTATTTC
Source organism: Stegodyphus dumicola (assembly GCF_044657685.1). Lineage (NCBI taxonomy): Eukaryota > Metazoa > Arthropoda > Arachnida > Araneae > Eresidae > Stegodyphus > Stegodyphus dumicola. The sequence continues at coordinate 107,945,606 of NC_140777.1, forward strand.
GACCACGTGATGCGGAGCGGTTGCGCTGGAAAGGTTAAGCTTGGATGACTACTAACTGAGCAACCTGTTTGGACAAATCATCAATATAAGCTTGTAATGCCACAATACCTGGACCAGGAGCCTGCACTGCGTGTATTTGCGCGTGTATTGCTTTTTGGCCATCTCGTGAATTTTATCAGCGATTTCGGGAAGATTTTTAAGTGGCTCGCTACTGGCCGCTAAAATGGTTTGCATGTTAGATGGGAGTCTAGTCATCCATAATGTTTTAAGAATGTTATCCGTTAGGTTACCGGCAACTAAATCTGACATTTTAGACAGCAAGTGAGAAGGCCTCATATCACCCAACCGTAAATCATGCAACAGCTGCTCGATTTTAACTGTCTCGGATTCTTCATAAACAGAAATTAATTTTTTTTTAAAGATTTGTATTTGTCCGCCGTCGATGGATTCAAAATTATTTCATGAGCTGATTGCAGTACCTCTGATTCTAACGCAGCGATTACTGTATAAAATTGAGTTTCGTCGGCAGTAATGTGACTCAACTGCGCATCCAATTGAATGAACCATAACGATGGGTCTCGGCGAGAAAAAGGCGGTGGCTTAACTGCCACTTTCGCCAATTGCGAAGCAGCATCGTTGTCAACCACTTTAGCTCAATCAAATATGCACAATAATAATATGTATAGAATATGCACAATAATAATATGTATAGAAAAATAATCAATATGTATATAGTGACACAGTTTCTTGGTACTTGAAATCAGAGAAATTGGAGGCTCAAATGCAGCAGACGATACATATATCCGCTGAAATTATGACAGAAATATGTTGACTCACCGGAATGCGGCAAAAAGCTTGAAATGACAGGTGAATGTCTTACTTGCATCTCATCACACTGGATAACTTACTGCTGCTCAGAATTTAGACATATAAACTCCATACTTGTGCAACATTGAAGGTTGCCATTCGTAATAAATACGTGTCGCCAATTATGGTAGTACAATTTTTTGAGACAGATCGTTAAACAATTATAACAATTGAATGGAACAATTATTATTTTTGTTTTTGGTTGCTATGGGTTATCAGACTGGCAGAGTTGAGTTGTAGTAGGCAAGTTGCCACATATCTGTTTACCTATAATGTATATTAAATTTTTAATTGTTTAAAACTGTACTTTTTAAAAACATATATATATATGTAAAATAAATAACACCTTTTTAACTAATTCTAGATCATCGTAGGTCAGATTTTTCCGCCGACACAGATGCATTTCCTAATCCAAGGCTAGTGCAGTTAGGTAGTGACTAATCTTTATATATTTTTGAGTATTTTATGGCAGATTCAGCATTTTATTATTACGAATATATTCTATACATTAAATTACTGAAAGTTTTTTTTGTGGGGGGGGGGGGCGCCAAAAAGTTATTTTGCCCCGGGCGCCAGTTATGCTTGCTACGCCACTGTGACAAGGTCAAGTAACAATGCCTTTGTTGGATAGTATTGGTTTCCGCTAATGCAATCATTTTCTCTGACTTCCTCAGAAATCGGATGAAATGCAACCTTCATGAAATATCCAATCCCTCAATGCAAAAAAGCATTTGCTCTCAGCCGTGTTGGAGTTGTGTGTTTTGCTGCCCAAACGTTTCCTAGCAGAATCCTTCAGGGAGTAACAGAATCTCTTCACCCGTGGTAAGTATAAAACATTTTTTATTCTAAGTAATCTAATAAGCATTTAATAATCTAGCAGAAATGATTATGCCTACTTTTTTGCGAGGTTATTCATGTAATTTTAGGAATTCCTGCGCGTCTTATCAAAATTTTTAGCCTTGGAAGAATTTCTGCACTAGATTTTGTAGTTGGATTTAAATTTGTAAGTATAATATACAAATGTTGGATAAAGGCACACATTTTTTTCGAAACCCATTAATACCTACATTTTATCGAGAGAAAAACAAAAAGTGTTAACTATTACAAATAATAGGACATATAAAATTCTCGGCCAAGATGTTATTTATGTATCCGCTGTATGAAATTATCTTTTATTTCGGAAAATTCACTTAAGTTCCTTACTATCAAGTGTTTTATTTGTTGCATGTTAAAAGTTTTAGTTGGCAATACATTTTACTAATTTAGAACATGACTTCCTGCAGCACAAATTTAATGGAAGAATAAATTTTATGCATTTTATAATGTATGGCAAAAGGCCTTCTTTCTTTCCAAATAAATAACATGTGATTCTAGATATTACAATAAATTGTTACAGCATTGTTATTATTGTTAACTATTATATTATCCTTTAATCACTAGATAGCATGAAATTTATGTGTAGTTACAAAATTTTTGTTTCACGTTCAGAACAAAGTTCAAAGCTATCTGAACGTAATTGATATCTAGTTATTCGATATTTTAAAACATTCGAAAGATTAAGCATTGTTTCAATTATTGGCTATAAATCCGTGATTCCAGTATCATTAGTGAACCATTAAGGTAAACTATTACTACGGCAATTTCAAGCTTATTATAAATTACTGTAAACCTAAATTTCATACGATCGTTTTCTATACAATTTCTTACTTAAATTCTTCACTTTGATAAAAAAAATTTTGGCCTGTTGATTTTATATGAAGAATCTCAAAATTGCATAGTTTAAAACACTAAATGAAACAGTGGTAACATATATTTAAGAGGTTGCATAGAAATTAAATTTCGTAAGACTTAAGATAATCATAAAATTTATAGAAATAAACTTTCTCTAATTTAAATAGTATTCTACAAAAAACGTTCAACCCTCGTAAACTTATTTTATAGAAATTCATGTAATTTTAATTATCTATTGAAAATATTAATTACTATATCCTTGGAATATTTTAACCGCATAAAGCTATGGTCTTTTTCCCTCTTCTTCTTCCCACTAATTAAAGATACAGATCCTTACAAAAACTTGCGTTTAAAATTTTAAGTGAAACGTTTGGCTAAATTTAAAGCTTACACTTTCCTGTCCATTTGTAGAATTGAATGTATCACTAGCAAGAGTGTTAAGAGATGTGCAACCTCTCTAAACACATTTTCTCAAATTTAATTTTTTATAGTTCATAATTTAATGCTTTAAAAGCGTAATGCGGAAGTTCTTAGTTTGAATATTACAGACAAAAATAGCATAGAGTTTTAGCAATGTAGGATATATATTTGCTTTTGTGTCAGAACTAATAGTGCATGATAGAGATGGGATGTTTTGAATACCGCAAATCTTAAAAAGGATTCAAGATTCGAGCCTTTTTTTGGGGGGGGGCATTGAGATCATTCCATATTTTAAGTTGAAAAACCATTATATGTTTCAACGCAGAATTTTGAAAAGAGTTTTATTATTAAACAAACGAGATTGTTACAATTTCAGTATTACTACATGTCATCTCATTAGCGACCATGAAAGCTATATTGGTGTCGAACTCCTCTTTAACAAACTTCAAGGTGCCGAGAATTTGGTTCACTCTATCCGATCTGAAGGGTCGAAGTTGATTGATAAATTACATAAGAACGTCTGCTTCTTTATAATTATTATTGTCATAAACAAATGTTAATAGTAACTTTAATTAAAAAAAATGCATTAAAAGTTAATTATTATTATGCAAAACAGCTAAATTTCTGGTTAGTTGTTTTTCGGTTTCAACACAATTGATATCTGCTTTGCTTATGTGCGTGCTCATCATGGTTTCTACGGAAATGAAAGAGCTGATTTCTTAGCTAAAGATGCCTTAAATTTACCCATTGATATCAACATTAGCATTCCAAAGAGTTATTGGAAGTCCTTTCATTATAAAAAGCTTTTAGCTATGTGGAATGAGGAATACATTTCATCTTGTAATGCTGAAGTCACCAAAAAGTTCCTTCCTTCTATTTACCATAGACTGAATTCCGAGTCTTTCCTCTCGTTAAATTTTAAAGTGTCTCAGTTTTTATCTGGTCACGGTAAATTTGCAAGTTATCTGTTTCGTTTTAATCTACGATCAAACAATTTATGTGAATGTTCAAAAAGAGTTCCTCAGGATGTGGAACATTTGATTTTCTCGTGCCCTACATTTGATGGGCCTATATTATGCTTACAGAACGATTTGAAAATGTTCGGAGTGACTTGGCCAGTGAACTTATCTGTTTTCGTGAAGTCCAGACTGCTGTTCTCTGCTTTTGTTCGCTTTATTTATGCATGTGATTTTTAATGTTTATCTATACATGTAACCTTTAATGTTCTAGTTAACTTACTTCTGTAAGCCCCGTGTTGTACATATGTGGTGCACGGGGAGTCTGTATGTTCTCAAAGGAAAAAAAAAAAAAAAAAAGTTTAATAATCTTACACGAAACATTACTTAGCATAAAAACGTGTCTTTCCGATTACACTTTTCCATTTAAAACGAGTATTTATAATTATAAATAAACATCGAGCTTGAACAGAGTGCTGTTTGATTACTCAGAGAACTAGAATGAAATTAAAAGCATTTTATCTCAATGGATCAAAGTTTCTTTGGCTTGGTGCGTGACACAATAGGTTTTCCTAAGATATATTGTGTATTCTGATTTTACGAGAAGGTGTGTTATATTTTTCTCTCATAGCCTTTTGTTTAGAACACAGCCAAAGGTGAAGTAATCCAAACGTAGTTTTTCCTATTCTAACCGCAAAGAGGGGAATTTAAGAGTTAATAATTTTCCAGTTGAAAGTTGCAGAAAGACCGCAAAAATGTTTTATACAAAATTTTTCAGTCCAAGATTTCCACAAAGTGTGTTATCTGATTTTTGAACAACTGAAACCGTAGATAACCGTATAAAGTAACATTAAGTGTAAAATGTATAGGGAATTGGACGGGACCAGATAGTTTGTTAGATCTGGGGGTTTAGTATAAACTGGGTTCGCTGTACAGGGCCGTTCCGTGACCTTCGAGAGGTAGAAGGCCATGACATTTAATAAACATGGCGGAGCTTTCCGTCCGACGTTATCGTCGGAAAGTCGTCTGAATTTTTAAATTTACGTCGGAAATATAACTTTATCATGTTGCTTAGTTAATCAAAACAGCTGAAAGAAAGGTGGCTTTATATACATACACAATTTTTAAGCTTTTTACAGATAGTTTAATTAACTTTGTGCATAAATATAATTGAAAGAACCGAAAAACAAACGAACATTTTACAAAAATTTAAACGCTAATTGAAAATTACCACTGTCATGATAAATTGGGAAGGGGTTCTTAAGATAATAATTAATATTTTACCTAAGCTCAAGTATTAATTTATTCGCGTTTCAGAGCAAAATATATAACCATCAACTTCTATATCTCCAGCATATGTAAATGAAATGCTATATAAATTAGCTAATAAATGTGATAAAAATATTTCATACAAGAAACATACCTAAATCTTATAACAAAAAAGCCTTCCAACATTCATATTTGAAATGAAATAACCTAACAAACAACATACACAACTGGCAATAAAAAGCATATACACGACAATCATAATTCGCATTATCCTAAAATTTAGAACCTAAAAATATGTATATGATTGAAAGAAATGGTGCTAAGAAACATCAGCATTACTACTAAATATTGTAACCCATAATTATTTCATTTTTAATCATACAATTTTTAAAAACATTAAATTTTACATTAACTGCAAATTGCAGTTCTGTTATTTTTCTTTTGGAATTCGTAGTATATCTCTTAGTATGAATACAAATGTTGCAAGTTATGTTTTTTAATTATTACATTTGAATACATTCCATTTTCATTTTTAATTTTTGTACATGCTTGTGATAGCAAAAAAAAATTCAAGATAAATGGGTGGTGTGTTGGTGGTGTATTTAATTATGGCAAAGCACACTAAGGCTATCCGCCTAAGGGAAAGGATGCCTTCGTGGAAGACGTTCTAAGGAAAACTGGCTCGTATACACGTTACACATGGGGAAAATCACGAAAACACCCATGCAGCCAGCCCGTTCGCGGGATTCGAACCTCGGACCGAACTACCAGTGTTCAGCGACTTTACCGCTCAGCCGCTGGTGGGACTCAAGACAAATGAGAAAAAACATTTTGTTGTGTGCTATTTGAAGAAGAGTAGATTTAAATGTGCAGTTCTTACTATTGTGTATATTATTCAAATTATTTCTGCCCAGTATCCAAGGTAAAGTACCCAAAGGAATGTTATAGATTTGGAAAAAGGAGTAAAATGACCGTGAGAATCTGCCATTGTCTAAATTTAGTGTATATAAATATATTTACATATGATCGAAAGAAATTATGTTAAAAATCATCAGCATTGCTACTAATTATTGTACTTTTAACAGCTTGCTATTTAAAAAACATTAAATGATTTTTTATATATTAAATGGAAATAGTAGTTCTGTTTCTTTTTTCTGGTAACTTTCAAACACTGCATAGTTTATGTGCTTTTTAAAATATTGCCACATTCACTAAATATGTCAAAGTATTTCCTTTACATACGCTGAAGTTGATGGTCATATATTTTGCTCTGAAACGCGTATAATTAAATACTTGACCCTAGGTAAAATATTAATTATTATCTTAAGAGCCTCTTCCCAATTTATCATGATAGTGGCAATTTTCAATTAGCGTTTAAATTTTTGTAAAATGTTCGTTTGTTTTTCGGTTCTTTCAATTATATTTATGCACAAAGTTAATTAAAATATCTGTAAAAAGCTTAAAAAGTGTGTATGTATATAAAGCCTCCTTTCTTTCAGCTATTTTAATTAACTAAGCAACATGATAAAGTTATATTTCCGACGAAAATTTAAGAATTCAGACGACTTTCCGACGATAACATCGGACGGAAAGCTCCGCCATGTTATTAAGTGTCACGGCCTTCTCCCTCTCTAACGTCACGGCCATTCCCACTGGGGTTTATCTGAGCTAACGAAGTCAGTTCCATGTGTCGACTAGCCGAAGAACGTGTATGTTTAATTCAATAATTGACAATACATATTTTTTGGACTAGCTCCGCTATGCCTGCAGTTCAAATTTTTCAACTTCAGGCCCTACGGAAAAAAAAACTGGTTTTGGAGATGCGTCGGTTACATCAACTGTCTCCATTAACTCAGATAAACCCCAGTGATAACGGCCCTTTGCAGTTTGATTGTATATGAGTCTGCAATATTATGGAATGCATGAGAATTTCCAAGCAATCTGTGCGCTGCCCTTACTCGAAACTAAATTTAAATCTTGACGATAATTCTGGACATCAATAATCTATCAACAAATAAATTCTGAATGGTTTCAACAACTCACGCTAAGGCATAAGTAGCATAGAAAGTGCTGCATCCCGTACGATTCGTGTTGTTTACCAGATAAACAGCTCAATCACGGCTGCTGAATTTTGAAATGTTCATTAAAATCTGAATTGCTGTTCGAATTCTTTATCAAATTTTAACAAGTGAATGAGCCCCAGGATTCAAAAGATTAAATTATACGTTTTATTTTTCTAATTTGTGTTTTAACAAATGCAGCAATATTTTTTAAATCATTTTCTTGAACTTATATTTCATTAAATGCAGGTTTTTAAGTTTTTTTTATTTTTTTTTATTAAGCAACTTTTAGAAATTGAGTGATATTTTTCTTTATTTGTGTTTCTCGAATTCTTATTTGATGGATTCGCGAATTGTTCAGAGCTCAAATTCAAGAAAATTTAGATTTAGGTTACTTATTCAAATGAATTTATATGTTTTTGCCGAAACAGAATTCGAGCACCTGAATTTGGCAGAATTTTAGCTTTAATTATGCATATGGTGCAAGCACATTTTTAAGAGACTATTATATATTTATGGCAAAGTTTTGTTTCCAATAACTCATTTAAAGTCTGGCCGACTGTCCGTGTTACGAGTTGCTAACATTCCATGAAACAACATATTTTTAATTTGTTTGCAAATTATAACAGTAATATAGCAATACTTATAACGAACTGAGTGATCTGAAAAGAAGATATTTGCTTCTTTATAATATTATTAACTTTTTGAAAAATTCATATATTTAACACAGGACTCCAAATTTTATATATAACTGTTTTCCGATATACATTAAGGATATTTTTATTTTATTATCATGTAGCATTGGAAATGCTATCTGTAAAGCATATACCATGTACACATTGTACAATATACTAATATAAATTATATTGTATATATAATAATATAAATGCATAGCAGTTGTAAGGTATGGGAAAAAGCGGTGAATGGTGATGTATTATTATTTTCGAAACCTATTTTCTCTTAAGTTAAATTTCAAGAAATTTTTAATTAATTAATATTGTTAATTTGCTGAAGCAATCTGAATATTTTTAACATTACATTATTTAACAATAAAACAATTAAAAAACAATCAGAATAGCAGGAAAGCCGAGTATGGCTCGGTTGTAGGCTTCCAATTAACACCACGAAGGCATGCGGAAAGGAGGAAGAAAATACCTTACATCCTCCCCCTTTTAAAGGACGACTGGTGATTAGGGGAACCAGTCGTCAAATACTGGTGATTGTGAATTATCATCCACCCCCTTTTAGTTCGGGTGTGACTTGCAGAACTGTTAAGATCTTTTGATGCTGGAGACGTGAAAAATGTTCAATGCCCCCGCCGGATTCGAACTCCGGACCTCCGAATACGCGTTGTGTATGCTTCCAGTTGTACTGCGAAGGCGGAGGAACGAGGGGAGAAGAAAACCAAACTCACCCTGGACTTTTGTGCCGTAGAAGACGAAAAAGAATGTTGTTAATGCAATAATTAACCTTGGATTATTTTCGAATATCTGATTACTTTAAACTACAGACTTCAGTTTGATTTGTCTTTCAATATTTTTTTCCTCCTATCAGTACTACGGCCACAAAATGTTATTTTTTACAACTGTGCAATTTATACGTTTCATTAATCCTCTACTGTAAGATTTATGAACGAAAACTTTTGCGTGAAATAACCGTTTAATTAAGATACAATAACACCCCCGAACAAGTATTAACTTAGAAGTCAAACAACAAAAAGGAGTGTCATATTTTCAAATTTCAGTCACAAAATCAAAGTTATATTATTAAATCTGAACATATAACGCTAATTTTTGTTGTCTGACTTCTAAATTAACCGTCTAATTATTATTGAAAAAAAAAAGTTTCATTTTATAGTACGGGTACATTGTTAATTACAATTTTAATTTCTTGCGTAAAATCAAAAATGACAAAAAAGTAAAGTTAATCTTAAATAAGATATACCCAATAGTCTTCAAGCGTGTGATAGTTTGAAAACGTTCCGGTAGGTGCAAAGGAATCCTCCATTATTTACACTGTCAAGGTGTCACTTCTAATTTTATTCTTGTAACACTACGTCCCCTTTTAAAAGGTTTTATTTTCATTTGAGTTGTAGGAATGTGCTCTGAAAACGTCCCCATCTTTTGGCTTTCAGTTTAACTGGTTTCGTTTCAAGGAATAGGGTAGCCTCCTATTATTATTATCATATTCAACAGTAATTTACTCATGTGACGAGTATAGCTCGTCATCTGGTTTCATGACATATAGTATAATATAGAGCTACGCTCCTCATATGACTAAAGTTACTCTTGAGTTTCATAATATGGAGGCTGCCATATTCGTCAAATCGAAGTTTCGGAGCAAGAAATTATATAATAATGGTGTAGTAATACTCAGATTTCCAGTTAGCAAAGAAATGATTTTACATTCTAACGTAGCACGTAATTCAACTCGAGAAAATATTTTTTCCCCCCTCGGATCAAATTTTATTTCTTTTCATTTTGAAATGTGGCGATACTGATGTTTCAAAGAATAAACTGCAGTGGAAATTTTGCAATGTATAATTAGATATCCCGGATAATGGAAATTCAAAATACAATAAATATTGCTTAAAGCTATGATTGGCTATCCTAGTAATTTCCCATAGTAATGCAAAAGGGAAAGATTTTTTTAGTTTCATTTCTAAACCAAAGATTGAAATTAGCCCCCTTGTTAATGATAGTATAAATTTTTATTAACAGTATGATATAAATTTTACAAGATACACATTTTTATTAGCATATGTGCTAACTGACGTGTACAAAATCTGACCCTGCTGTTAGCATTTGTACTAAAATTGATTACATCACTGCATTTAAAGGATACAGAGTATGAAATATCTTTTCTACATGTTTAAACAATTTGCATTAAAAATTAAAAATTGCTCTTCCAGGTATTAAATACTATTTAAATTTAATACCTTAGTTTTGAAAATATATCTTTTTATATATTTTTTAAAACCCATTTTGTCACTCTTCTTGTTTCTTAAATTATTTAGTCCCATATAAAGTAGAGTCCATTTGGTTTAGTCTGGATTGTTAAACAGATCTAGATTGTTTAACAATCCAGACTAAACAAAATGGACAATTTTGACAATTAATTGACAATTTGAAAACCAAACAACAATTTGATTCATTATTTCAAAGCTTGAAATCTAGAAATACGGTATACTGTTAATTAATCTAACACATTTCAGTAAGATTTGGATTAGTAGATGTAGAAGTAAAAATTGCTGTTAAAAAAAGGTATGGGCGTCATGAGGAAATTCTACTTATCAGGTTCAATGTTTCTTCTAACCTTCTTCGGAAACATACAATGACCTGACTAGAACAGAGAGCTTACTAAAGCTATGTTCACTAATTGTAGTAAGTAGACAGGATACAGACGAAGGGTATACAAAACCCTTTATTTTTTTCTTTATATACAATGACTTCCGTACTTCGGAATACAATGACCCTCCACTCGGGGTCTAACTTAAAAGATATCAAAATAAAACTAAACTCTAATTTAACTTTAGAATAAGATTGGCCTTATAATAACAGGAAGCGTATGTAGCACAGAGACTGTGAACACTACAATACGTTTAATTTATCAAGAGGATTAAAACCTCTGGCCTGGAAGGCAAAGTAGCAACTGCGTAACTTCTAAGGTAAGCGGCCTGCTTCGAACTCACGGCTTCCTCTCTTCTGCTTGGCAAAAAGGCCACACTTAAATACTTGGCGTTCGCCAGACAACTTTGCATAAACTCCTTCACGCTTATAATTCTGGCCGGAAGTAGAAAATAAGAAGTGATAGTAAAGATTTAAAATAAAATAAACGTTAGTAAAACTTAAGATCCTTACATACTTCCCGCCAGAGTTAATTAGTTTGAAACTGAGGTCTAAAACGACCTTGTTGAAAACTTTTAGCTCTAGAAACTAACGCGAGGCCAACCTTTTACAATCATAACTTAGCTAGAAACTAGAAAATTTTAAAAGAAAGAAATTTGTTACAATAGCAGCTCCCGGAATATACAACAATCTTTTTTCTTTTTTCATCTGTACTGCATCTAAACAGGAGCTTTATTCAATTCTGGTTCCTTCCAGAGATCTGGAAGGAAAACTAGTTTAATGAAATGTTACAGAATGACATTGCAAATAACATATAGAATATACTTTTCTTAACATTCTTATTTCATTCATGACTATTTTAATTATCTCTCCCCGTGCTCTCTGACATGTGTTGTAAAAACACCAAACACGAATGTGTTTCTGTCTATGTGTTCAACACTTCCTCCTACAATCAAAACACTAACGTGTTAAAATTCAACATACGAGACCTCTTAACACACCCTAATTTCAACTCTAGACCCTGAGGTACTATTCTGAAAGTGGCTAACTCTAAAGTGTAGCGTCAGAGAGCCTAACTACATCATTCAACCTTTAACACATATTCACCATGATTTAATCTTTACAGTCACACGAATAACAAATTTTTAACATTACTTTCACTTTTACCATATCACGGTATTTCTAAACATTCAAAATAACAGTTCACATGTATACAAGAACATATCAAGATGCCGTTAATTTTACACATTTGAAAACATACATTAGTAGTACATTGTTAACTTCTATTCTTTTCAAAGCAAGTGCCAATTCTTTCTACATTGAAATAATACTACATTTCAAAAAGTCTTTCAGACTAAAACTTCTTTCTTGTTAGAATGTTTTAAATAAAATTTATACAATAACTTTTTACAATATTTAAGTCTTTATACAACGCTATTATACATCAACTTTAGTTTTACGCGCGAGTAATTGAAAAACATAATAAGAAAATCGGTCACAACTCATTTCTCGCCCTTTTGGCGATAAAGGTAGACCTCGCATGAGGTAAAACTTCTTGAAATCTGCCACTTGCAGTAAGAATGAAAGATTAACTTAAGTTTGTAAAGTAACATAAAATTTTACTTATCTTTGTAATATTCAGACATCCTTTTCTGGGCCCAGTCTTTAAAGGTGCTGCAGACCGTAGCTTGGTTGATCCTCCTTCTTGTACGGGCTCGCCCTTCAGTGCTTTCCTCTGGAAGCTTCCGTTTTTTCACCACTACGGCCACCCTTGAACATCTTCCTTTTGTGCTCTGCTTGTGGTCTTGGCCGTTTGAAGGCAGCTGGTCTTGGTGGAACCGGGAAACTTCTGTCGTGATCCTGCTTGGACCTCGTTGTTGGCCGTTCAAATTTTTCTTGTACTTTTTCCTCCGCCGCTGATGGCCCTTCCGCAGTTCGGCGACTTTTGCTGCGGAGAGTTCTGTCGGATGAGTCAATCTTCCGTTTCACAGCCGGGTTATAGTTGCCGTCCTTTCTCCCGGTCTTTTCCACATACGTCGTCCTTCTCCCTTCTTCATTCTGGAGGTGTTCGTGAACTCTGTTTTTTGGACGGTGGAACGGCTTCTTTTTCTTTTTACCTTCAGTTTTTCCGCGGGGCAATTTTCTTTTCACTTGCTTCTGTCTCTCATTGGCTTGCCCTTGTACTTGTCGTTTTCCCACCTCTGGAACTTGTACCTGCGGTGTCTGCCGTACCGGATCCTGCAAAAGATCTGAAAAGATTTGCATTTTATTACGATCGAAGTAGGGCTTGATTGGATCCATATTTGCGGAACAGGTTTCACCATTTCTTGCCTTTAACACTAGAACAGCGTGAGTTATTTTTTCTATAACATATGGTCCTTCAAAGCGTGGAAAAAATTTGGCAGTTTTATCTTCTGGTGCTGAAGAAAGTGAATGCTTAATTTTTAGTACTTCATCCCCTACTTTATAAGTTACTCCCCGTCGTTTCAAGTCATAATACAATTTTTGTTTTCTTTGTGCTACTTCCGTATTTTTTTTTGCTTCTTTTATTAGTTTTTCTATATCACCCATTTTAAATTCTGGGGCTCTTTGTTGCACATAAAATAGTTTATCTAACGGTGTTATAACCTTTCTGCCTAGAAATAACTCAGCAGGAGTTTTGCCCGTTGTATCATGTTTTGCGGTCCTAAGGGCGAAAGCAAATTCATTGACATAGTTATCCCAGCTTTTATGAAAATTTTTAACATAACTACGGATAATTTTCACTATATTTCTGTTGACCCGTTCCGCTATATTTGATTGCGGCCGATACGGGACCATTTTTAAATGACGTATGCCCAGTTTTTGGCACATGTCTTCAAATATATTACTTACAAATTGAGGACCATTATCCGATATAACTTTTAGGGGCGCCCCGTATTTTAAAATATATTTATTTAAAATAGAATCGGTAACTAATTTCGCGGAGGCTCGTTTTAAGGGAACAATTTCGGTCCATTTACTAAAATGATCAACTATAACAAGGAGATAGCGACTTTTGTTTAACTGACTTTTTGGGAAAGGGCCCAATAAATCGATGCCAATTATTTCATTTGGAAATTCGGATTTAATACTATTTAGAAACCTGGCCGGGCGGAAATTAATATAATTAACGGCTTGACATGTTGGGCAAGAGTGGACATACGCCCTTGTTAACTTTTGCAGTTCAGGAAAGTAGACTGCCTCGCGTACGCGTTGAGTAGTTTTTCGAATACCAGCATGAGAAGCTAAAGGGCTGTCATGGAGCTCTTGCAGGATATTTAATCTAAGACTAGCTGGAATAACAGGTCGAAATTCGTTGTTGGAATTCGTAGTTTTTGTATAAAATAATAGACCATCTATTAGTTCGTAATGGGCGGCCCTATTTCTTATCGCCACAATATCTTGGTGGCTAAAATTTTCAGGATCCTTCAAATACTCATAAATACTTCCAAACTCAGGATCCTTACCCAGTTCGGTTATTACAGTTTCTCGGGAATTTATTGTACACGCTGTCAGCATTGCAACTTTTACGGTATTACTCTGTTCGTCTAATTTAATTCGTGATAGGGCATCTGCTACGATATTTTCCTTTCCGGGGGTATGCTTGATTACCAGATCATATTCTTGCAGCTTGAGTGCCCATCTTATTAACCTTGGGGATAAATTTTTCCCAGAGTACAATCTAGTTACCGCCGCATGATCAGAATATACTGTTATCGGCGCCTTTCCAAAATAGACTCGGAACTTTTGCACTGCTAACAGAACTGCAAGTGCCTCTCTCTCGGTAGCGGAATAGTTTCTTTGTGTTTGATTTAAAGTTCGGCTAAAAAATGCCACTGGCTGCTGATTTTGCGAAAGTACCGCTCCTACCGCATAATCCGAAGCATCCGCTGAAATTTCTAAATTTTCATCCTTTTCAGGAAATTTCAACAGAGGGGCTTGCGTTAATGCTTGTTTTAATTTTTCGAAAGCACTATTGGCTTCGGCCGTCCACGAGAATCTTGCCTTTTTCCTTTTTAATTTTAACAATGGCTCAGCGATAGCCGCAAAATCTTTTATAAAGGACCTATAATATGAACAAAGTCCTAGAAAAGAAGAGAGCTTCTTTGCCGTGTTTGGAGTCGGATACTTTTGTACAGCGATTATTTTTGATTCATCTGTCTCGATCCCTTTTTGCGATATTTTGTAACCTAAATATTTTAATTCAGGGGCTGCAATTTGCATTTTTCGACATTAACTTTTAGACCGGCCTCATTTAATAAAGAAAACACCTGTCTTAAATCCTGTACATGTTGGTCTAGATTATCACTAGTAATAATGATATCGTCTAAATAGATAAATGTGGACTTTCCGAGAACAGGTCTTAACACAATGTCCATGCATCGCTGAAATGTTGCTGGGGCGCCTGAAAGGCCAAACGGCATTCGCAAAAATGCATAAGTGCCAGACTTGGTTATAAAAGCAGTCTTAGGCACGTCCTCAGGCCTGATCCCTATTTGAAAATAACCATTCGTTAAGTCTAAAGTCGTCATAAATTTGCTTGATTTTATGTTCCTTAAAATTTCTTCTATAATCGGTAACGGATATACCGGATATTTCGATATGGAATTTAATTTACGGTAATCAATAGCGAATCTCCACCTTTTTGGATGCTCCAAAGGATAATCATTATTTTTCTTACATAAAACCACCGGACTAGCATAACTACTTGATATAGGCGTTACGATCTTTTTACGTAGCATATCGGTAATATGCCATTCTATAATTTTTTCCTTATTCTTATCATACCGGTATGGTTTTTGACGAACCGGCAATGCATCTCCGGTGTCAATACTATGGTTAGTAACCTGGGTAAATCCTGGAATATCACTAAATAAGGAAGCAAATTCACTTACCACTTGTCGGATTCTATCTTGCTCGTCATTAGGCAGGTGGTCAAGATTTAACCTTGGCGGTTCAACCTTTTCTACACGCACTGGTTTCATCGTCAGCTTAAGAGACGCTTCATTAAAATCCAGTGTAGCTTGTGCGTTTGAAAGAAAGTCTATTCCTAGTATTAAGTGTGCTTGCAAATTCTTTACTATAAAAAACATCACCTTTACTTGTTCGTCCTTGATACGGATGTACAAAGGTACTTTACCTACGCACTTACATTGTTCTCCTTGCGCCGCTAATACTGTTGTATTATCCGCATTATATATGCGGTATTTGCGAAAATACTTTCTAAAAAAGACTTCTGCCACACAGGAACACTGCGCGCCGGTATCCAGGAGTGCGGTGGCCGGGATATTATTTACCAAGACTTCAATCTTCGGAAGAGTTAAATTTTTCACCATTACTGTATTTAACTTGTAGGAAGAGGGGTTTTCGTGGCCTTCGGATTTCCGCACCCTCTCGTCAGCAGAAATCCGTTTTAGTTTAAATTATTTTTCCTTTCGGTGCTTTCGTTCTTTCTCCACTGGCCTTGAGACTTTTTTCCTGGGTTGCTATTGAACTGTCGACGTTCGCCGGCTGTTTTTGAATGCTCGGGTTTCCTTGCCCACTGATTCGCTTTTTCTCCGTAGCCATGTGCTTGAGTTTGCTGTAGTCTTGGCGTACCAAATTGGTTTCGCTGTTGATATTGGCGTCTTCTTTCGACGTCCGCCGTTCTTCTACTTTCAAACTGGATTGCTAGCTCAAATAATTTTTCCAGTGTAGTCGGATTTCTCAATTCAATAAAGTCTTGCACTTGGGGTAGTAACCTCGGCAAAATCACTTGAATTATTTCAGGATCCGGACGGTTTCCATACAAGAGCTTGAAAACGTGAATTTTTCTTAAAATAAAACTCGAGAGGTTTTCCATTCTTTGTTGATATATACTGAAAAGTTCTGTTTCTAATTTCGCACGATCCCTTACAACAGGGAAGGCTTTTAGTAGGGCAGTCTTGAAATTTTCGTAGGTATAGGTGGGACTTCCTGCTTGACCCAAGAGACTTCTGCCGATACATTTGAACCAGTTAAGCGCTTGGCCCCTCAAAGCGCTGGTAGCTAAGGTAACTTTTTGAAACTCGTGCACGGGGTAGAGCATGAAGTGGTCATCCAATTTTTCCAAAAAACTGGTTACCTGTGAGTTTCCATTAAACGTTGCTTCTGGTTTCATCGAAGCGCGCATGGTCTGGACAATGTACCCGAATCCTTACAGGGCGGCAGCTGGCATTTCTGGATTCTGAGCTATTTCTGCAGGCAGCACAGGTTCTTCTTGAAACTCGGCCATGGTTATTCTTCGTTGGGCGCCACTATCAGGTTCAATGTTTCTTCTAACCTTCTTCGGAAACATACAATGACCTGACTAGAACAGAGAGCTTACTAAAGCTATGTTCACTAATTGTAGTAAGTAGACAGGATACAGACGAAGGGTATACAAAACCCTTTATTTTTTTCTTTATATACAATGACTTCCGTACTTCGGAATACAATGATCCTCCACTCGGGGTCTAACTTAAAAGATATCAAAATAAAACTAAACTCTAATTTAACTTTAGAATAAGATTGGCCTTATAATAACAGGAAGCGTATGTAGCACAGAGACTGTGAACACTACAATACGTTTAATTTATCAAGAGGATTAAAACCTCTGGCCTGGAAGGCAAAGTAGCAACTGCGTAACTTCTAAGGTAAGCGGCCTGCTTCGAACTCACGGCTTCCTCTCTTCTGCTTGGCAAAAAGGCCACACTTAAATACTTGGCGTTCGCCAGACAACTTTGCATAAACTCCTTCACGCTTATAATTCTGGCCGGAAGTAGAAAATAAGAAGTGATAGTAAAGATTTAAAATAAAATAAACGTTAGTAAAACTTAAGATCCTTACATACTTCTTTCTTAATTCTCTTGCTTTAATACATATCTAATTAGTTGCTTAATAATGACCTTTAGAATTGCTTTTGGAGAGGATTTTTTCTAATGCTAAAAAGATTCAAATTTATTTGTTAGAAAATGAAAAACTATGATCAGAATAAAATATTAAACTATAATGGAAGATTAATAAGAATAAAACGAATAAAATATTAAGACTCTCGGAGAATTCCCTTAAATATTCTCAGATATATTATATTTTTAAAACTATTGAGCTACTATTTCCATGCATTTCATTAATCGATTTAGGAATAGATTAAAGATTCTATTAAAAATATACAATAAAAAATTTCATTTAATCTGCACATGATCATATGAGTGAAGTTACACACTGAACGGAACTAAATGGGAAATAAAATTAAAATTTGTACTTGAAATAAACAAAATAGCAAATTAAGTAAGTTAATTTATTTGAATTAAGCAAAGCACAAGATGGCTGTCTGCCAAAGGCAAGTTATGCTGTCGTGGAGGATTTACAAAGGAAACTTCCTCATATTCATATTACACATCCTCAACATTACCCATAGCAGCTTCTTTGGCCAGCATGTCTGCCCTCTCGTTACCTAAAACACCAATATGGGCTTTCACCCAGTTCATTTTTACTTCATGTAGTTTCTCAACTTTTACAAGTTGATCTTTTATATACTAGACCAAAATATTCCCAGAAAGCCTTCCACGAACGCATCCCTCTCATTAGCAGATAACCCTCGAGTTACTCTGTGTCAATCGATTAATATATATACATTTACAAGGCAGCAGCTGTCGCCAAATATAAATGTTGGCACAAAATTTGGATTGAAATAATTAGGAGAATGCGGAAGATACATTCAAGTCGTACCTGGATTTTAGGTGAAAAAATTACAGAATTTTGTGAAAAGAAAAATTCCATTCAACCAATTTTGTGTTTTTGCATTCTTTTTTCTCTTGGCATGATCGTCCATTTCGAACTTGCATTTAGCACTTGAAAATAAAGTAAATTTTTCCTTTTCTTATAAGAAATCAGATAGAGAGTCTTTATTATTTCGCAAAGTCGGATCGTAAAATCCATCTTTAGTCATCCTTAAAATTTCGTACGAACCACGTGTCTGGATCGAAACGTTAATGAGTCATAATGTTTTAGGTGGTTAATCGTGTAAGGTTGCTGTAAATAACGTGCTTGCCTATATTTTGGCTGCTGCTCATTTAATGGTTAGGTTATTAGAGCACGGCAAAGCACGCAAGAGTTGTTTGCCCAAGACCAGGGATGCTTTCGTAAAGGACTTTTTAAGGTAGACTGACTGATTAATGTAATTATCAGTCACATGGAGAAAGTCACGAAAACCAACCACACAGCCTTCGGTGGATCGCTTCATTAAAGGAAAAGTACAAAAATACCAGCTACTGCAGTCTTGCATGCATGTATGCGGTGTCTCCGTAGCTCGGAAATAATCACCCCAGTACTGTAGATTCATACATTTATTTTTAGACAATGACTACGTACAATTAAGGTTAATTGAAGAAATGAACATGAAGAGATTACATACGTCGATGCCGAACAAGAAGTTAAACATCTGCTCCTACCATTAAATTACTGAAGGATACGGAACATTATTGAAGCGACTTGCTATAAATGTCTAGACTTGTCCTACTTTTGAGTGTCAGCATCTTTCCGCCAATCTGCTGTCTCTGTTCCGACAGGAAGCTTTCCAACACTCCAAGAATACGATAATAAGTCCATCTGCTGACTGAGAAAGTAACGTACGCGATCCCACATGCATTGTTTAAAGGACATATGATTAATCTTCAGTTAGAAGCATAAGTTTAGTGACTTTTGGCAGAATATTTATTCAACAACAACTATAAAATGATAACCCATGAACCGTAGCTAACTACAATATTGAATGAGAAAAACTTATCGCCAAAAAAGCGTTCAAATGACATAAAAAAATCTCCAAAACAATTTGCATTTTATTGTTGACATCTGAGGGATTTCACCGATTTGAGGTGCTGGCAGGTTTTAGATTTTCTACCGCATTAAATGTTGAGAAATTAGGAATAAGTTTTCTGCTGGAGTAAATAAAATTTAATTTTAATATGTTTCTTATCGAGAGGGGTATATAATTTTTGTTCTGAGAATAAAAGCATTAATTTTTTTAATTACGTAATCTTGTTGAAATAAAATAAAAATGTACACGAAGGAATATATTTTTCTCACTAGCATTAAAATAAATATATATTTGGCTTATAAAAAAGAGATTACCCGACTATCGAACCTTATTTTAATATCCAGATGGGTTTAACTTCCTCAAAGTTTCGATATTCCGATTCGATTCTTACAGTCCATCCAATTTTAATAGACAGCACGCGGGGGGGGGGGCGGGTCCGAGGGTCTTCCACTCCTCTCGCCTTCCACCAAACCACACGAGAAGACTTTCGGGGCATATTTAGAGTTCCGCCATGCCACACCGACACTATATATTTACAAACAACCATGCCTTCTCCAGGATTCAAATCCGGGCTCTTCGGCATGGCAGTCAGCGACGCTAACCACAATACCGGTTGGGCAGCTAGACCTTAAATTCGTAGCACATACAGTTCCTTTGAACTAGACCTTTAGTACTTAAACTAAAGGCGGCATATACGTATATCTCTAGATAAGTTACATTCGCTTAAATTTTACGCCTTATTTTCATATTCAAATTTAAGGCAGAATGCGCAGAATCTAAACGGAAACTGATTACAATAATTTAGCACATACTCGCAAAGTTTTAGAATAAAAAGCTGGTGTTTTCAATATATACAACTGCATTGGGATTCAATATATACAAATGCATTGCATTATTATAAGTGCATTAGGAAACTAAAAACGAAGGGAAAGCTGAAAAAAAATGGATTAAAAGGATTTAGAGTGGGGGGGGGAAGGAATAAATAAATTCTTACAGGTATGAAATATATTTTTGCTTTAGATATTACATTGAATTTTTTATATTATTCTTTTATTACGAATGAAGTAATAAGCTTTTGGGAATAAATAAGTACAGAAAAATTATCAGAAGTTACATTTTATAAAGAATGCCATAAATTTAAGTTTAATGATGCTACTGAAATTATTAATTTAATCGGATAAATTTCGCTTTAAATCAGTAATACATTATTCATATTTTTCAGTGTTTGCATTAATTATAATTGGAAGAAACGGAGTGGTGTTACAAGAAACTTTCGAAATTTGTTCTTTTAATTGTAGCCGTGATGTTTTAAAATTTTATGTATTTCATAATGTGAATTTTCCTGTTTACAAAGTTACTTATAATTTTAAAAAATTGAATTTTTTTTTTTTTTTTTTTTTTTTTTTTTTTTTTTTTTTTGAGATTTCAGATGGGGTAAGGCCTAAAAAATAAGGCTTTATTAAATGTTTTTCACCTTAATAAAACCTTTTTCACAGTTGTTTTCATAGGCAAAACTAAAAAAAAAAAAAAAATATGTGATTTGAATTGCTTTAACGAAATAAAAGGTTGTAAGGTATTTTCTCCCAACCTTTCCGCTGCCTTTGTGACGTAACTGGAAGCACGTCCCACAGATAATCGGGAAGTAAAAAGTTCGAATCCCGTTGATGGCACTGCGGATTTCTTTGATGTTCTTAGTTCAAAAAATTCTTTAAAAAACAAAGAGAGAGAGAGACTGTACAAGTAGTCTTAACTACAAGGTGGTGGATGATATTTTGTCACCGCCAGAATTTGGCCCGTGCCTTCATGGAGTAACTGGAAGGACGCGCGACGCGCAATCGAGAGATTCGGAGTTCGAATCACAGCGAGGGCAGTGCACACTTTTCCTGTGTCCCGTAGCGACGAACTCTATGTCTCTACGAGGTAACATACGAATTACATTTTAAGGGTTTATGAGACAGTTTTCTTCCCATAAAAAATAACAATAGATTTGTGTATAATTAGGCTATTTCCTGATTAAAAAGTGTTGCCCTTTAATTCATTAAATTATAAAATTTAACTCTGTTCCATGTAGTACTAGGAATGAGTTTTATTATCACAAAAGTCAGATAAAATGTAATATTACATGTTCTTTAGAAAATAATGTTTTTAATAACGTTCAAAAATAAGTTCAGAATTGCTGAATTTGTTTCTTTTAGTTCATTTTGTTCAGAGGTATTCAAATAAGTACTCTATATTAATAATTATTTTATTTTAATTTTTAGGCGAAGAAAATTGTCAAAGAAGTATTGTTCGGAGAAAGCTTCTTTGACGACTGCAAGCGGACTTTTTTGGGAAAAGAATTTGTTAATAGAAAGTAACAAGAGGAAAACAAGCTAAAAATGATCTTCAACAAAGCGTACGTTGATGGACTCATGACAGAGGGTTCTTCCAAAGCCCCAACATTGTTAAAGGAACAGGCGCTTCAAAAAATTGCTTTGCAAATGTGTCATAACTTTGAACTCAAGAAACATATTTTTTCCATTAAACTGAATCGGGCACATTTTTATTCTGTTCAGCTCGTAACAATGGATTGGGAAGAATCTATTTCGAAGTGCTCTACAGAAGTGTGCAAGGAACTTTTTCTGCCATGCACAGTGCAGAAATGCTTAATTGATAGCATTCGAGCAACTGCACAAGAGCTATTAGTTTGGAGTGGAGAATGGAAGACAATGTTTAACATCCCTTGCGACTTCACTGCACAGTTTTGGACGCCGGCAGATTGGACAAACGGCCATTTAGATGAGAAGAAAATCGCGGAACGCTTGATTCGAGACAACAGAATTTCAAATGATCAGCGGTATAGATTATCATGCATATACGGTATAGAAGAATCCGTTATTCAGTTATGGAATCAAATGTCATCGGAAAAGAAAGATTCACTAGTTGCAGGTATTCATCATAATTTTACAAGATCATCAGTAGTCCATCTGTGGTCTAAATATATGAAAGATCCCGAATCGTTCGTATGCCAGGAATGTTTTTTTCTTAATTTGTTTCAAAAAGCCCTTAACGAGTCAAATCTAGCGGCAGTTTTGTTTTCTTGGCACAAATTAAGTAGCAGAATAAAACGAAAAATACTTACGAGGGAATTACGCATCGACGAAGACGCCGATCTTGACAATGGTGATATTAGAATTTATGTTCCTGATAACGATGACAATCAAGATTATGATAAGGAAATGTTCACAAAATATTTTAGTTTTATAGTTGAACATAAGTGGAAAATAAACCATTGTACAGATACCTATCCGTTTATGAATTCCTGTAGTATAAGGCTAATTTTGGCACCGAGACGTTTGCATATTTGATGACATTTTTATTAGCACTGGCCCATTATTCCGGATGAAAGAAATCCAGATGAAGGAATACGAATGCATGGTAAAGAATTTTCTAGTATGATATCACAATAACCACCGATCTCAGAGTATTCTGTTTCAGCTTATATCTACTAGTCAGCTAGAACAGAGTTACACATTTTATCGTTTTCATCGCTATTTCACTTGTACGAGTTGGTTTTAAAAACGTTATCTTAACAGATGTAAATCATATGATTTGTAAATTTTAAGCTTTTTTATATGTACTTTTTGATATTGAGAAAAGAGTAAAACTAAACAACTGTAAAAGAAACAGTTTTAATAAATTCTGAATTTTTTAGAAAACTATGAATTTAGTGTTTTTTCCTTGAATCGATTCATAATATTAATTATCGTATTTAGTGGCGCATTTTTCTTCTCATCAGGCTCTGAAATTTTAAAATTGTTCACCCAGTTTTCCCATTCCATTCCTCAAGGAGTTCAATAATCGAGCTCGCCTAAATTTTAGAATGTATTTGACCTCGCAATGAATGTTTCCATTTTACTGATTTGCTCAAGGAATAAAGGTGAATGGTTGAATAAAGGTGAAGGAATAAAGGTGAATATATCTTTACACACACAGACACTACTTCCAATAGCATTAAATAATTCAAAGCTTAGACATTCACAGTAAACAACAATAAGAGCGAGTGAAATACGGGGAAGTAGAAATGAAGATAGTTTATTAATTTTAATTTTATTATGAGTTCTTATTGAAAAATAGTATTAATTTAAATTAATAATATTGTGATAGTTACAGATAATGTATTCAAGAGCGCTTTTCTTTTACTTTGTTTTTACTGTAACTGCTACCACCGTTTAACCACGTTATTCGTAAAATTAAACTATTTTCAAAATGTTTCCCTCTCTATTTTCTTAAAAAAGGGAGTGGATGCATGAGTCAATAGGCTAATTATTCCCAGTTTATGCTGTTGAATTCTTTCTAGCACTTTTCGTTTTGCTTGTAACGTAATAAAGAGATTTACAAGAAAGAAAACTTAACGTACATTTATATTAAATTTTCTTTTTATACAAGAAATGTTTCAATAAAAGACAGCGAAACAATCATTAATCAGAATACGAACTATTCTAATATAGATTATTTATAATTACGTGCTTATAACAGTAAAGCAACCCCAACGAAAAAATTAATTTGAGAGCTTAACGTTGGAAATTCAAATATCTTTTTATACAGCAGACAAGCAATGAATAAATTTATCATTTAAGTAACTCAAAATTCGTCATTAAATTTTATCTCACTATGTCATTTTTACGTGTAGTGGGATACCTGGAGTTCCTGGAATATTTAAAAGAAATCTCTATGAATATTCTAGCTTTAAATTTAAATTTAAGTGACCTTCTCAAATGTAACTATCAATTTTTAAATAATTATGTACTCATAATCATTTATTTATGAAAACAACTTCTGAAAGTCATTAGTATTTCTAGAATGTAAATAAACATAAGTACTACTAATTACAAAAGTACGCTCTGAGCTATCCCTTTCTACATCGGTAGAGACTATTATATGTATATATATATATATATATATATATATGTCAAATATATCGCGGTCTTCAAAATATATATATATATATTTAACAAACATTCTCTATTCGTAAAAAGCAAATTTAAAGTTCATTTTAGTTTGCAGCAATAATAAATCATTTATTTGTAATTCATTTAAAGTTTAATTAACTTTAAATTTGCTTTTTACGAATAGAGAATGTTTGTTAAATTCAAATTTCATTCCTTCCAGCAATGACGCAAGATTTAATTTCGCAGTAAAACTAAAATATCCAATACGATAAGAAAATTATAGAGTCATGTTTTCAATTCTGAATATAAATGCACAGCTATTTTTAAGGCAAGCAACAATTAAACATTTTTAAGCTATTAATTTATCTTTACTAAGCGTAGACTAATTTATCATATAAATTCGATTCAGCGATTAGGTTGCAAAATTCTTTTCGTGGCTAAAATCATTCCTAAACATTTTACAACACTGTTCCATTTCGTTTCTGTGCATAATATATTAAAATATCTTGACAGAACCTATGTTTACGGCTTTGACTTTCCAATTGATTTAGATTACAACTTTAGTAAAGGACAACTTTGATATCTTCATTAACTGAAGATATAGAAGTATGTAATCATAAACGAAGTCGCTAAAATTCAATCTTAGATACATTGCCAGAGGCTGTCAGTTATAAAACTTGGAATACCGTTAAGTACCTAATTACCTTAAAATGTTCAATTATTCAAGGTATTTTTTACTTCTGTTTTACACAAAGCATTTAAAAGAAAATATCGTGTTTGGAAACGCTATGTGTTGCTAGAAATAAACCGAAAGTTATACCAAGATTTGCATGGTCCAAGTACATCTCTCCTTCGAGAGTCATTCCTGAAAAGTTAGTGGCTAAACATGAATGAACTGCAGTTAAAAAAAATTAGCATGTTAGGAAAAAAACCATAAAGACTTCAAATTGCATTAAAAAAATAAGACGCCGCAAAATTTAGTAAATAGAAAATGACGGAAATAAGTACAAAACCTGCAAAAGTTGACAGCTTAAAAATATTTACAAAACAATATAAGTGTCTAAAAATTTATAGTTAAAAATTGTTTGAAAATACATAAATTATTCCTAACTGAAATACCAAACTTGACTGAAATAAAATATCTAAGGTGGTACCTAGCGAAAACAAAGCACAACGTCTGTTTAATAGACGAAAAGTCTGTTGCTGTTGTTGTGACTTATCTCAATTGTCTGAGAGTAACATCAGGACAGGCCCACGAAATTCATAGGGGCAAGAAGTGCAAGATTGCGTCTGTCGTTGGCAAGAGCCTTGAGCACCATGCAGAGAACAGTAGGACTGTGCTCAGTTTCCACGCAATTTTGATAGACAGCTTGCCCGGGGTGACGGGTCGGAAAGTCTCCAACACCTCCTTTCCCTACCATCGTCGTCTCAAGAGGACATTTGGTTTGCCTATTTCATGGAGGTAGGAAAGGGAGGAGGGGCCATTCCGCGCTAGAAGTGAAGCACTGCTTTGAAGCTTGGGTCACCAGACGGGGTGTTTTTTGTTTACATTCAGAAGCTCGCTTGACAAAATTCTGATAGTATTTCGACACACGATAGTTCCATAGAAATCGAAAAAGGGACACTTTCGCATGAAAGAAACATTCATAGTGTGATGGATAATAGCAATTTGTATAGTTTACTGACATTTACGCAAAAATCACATCTTGGTTATTTTTCGATAACTAACAACAGCGATTTTGATTATGAATTTGTTTTATAAAATTCTAAGCTGTTGCACTACAAAAATATAGATTTTAAGAAAATTGCTAAAAGAGATCTGCCAAAATTTATTTTCTAGAAGATTTGAAAAGTTTGAAACTTGATGGCTAAATGTAAATATAAAATTATGTATGTTAAAATATTTGTAATTAGGCACACAGGTCAGATTAAGTTTTTATTAAATAGAGTAACGCATGCAAGGGCTATCTGCCTAAAGAGAGAGATGCCATCGTGGAGGAATTTTGAAGAAAAACTGACCTTTGAGTGGGTATTAAAAATAATACTTATAATTTTCATTCAAATTATATTCATATATATTTTTTATGTAAAACTTTCGGGTGTATGCTAAATTAGTGTAAATTACTTTACACGAAAAATATAGTGAATGCACAGAAATTAAAGATTTGCACATGCCGGAAATGATAAATAGGAAATATGTATGGGTATTTATGCATGTGCTTGCAAAAAGCATGTATCTGCCTCTGACAAAATACTTAAATATTCATTAAATTATTTATAAATGTATTTGAAATGAAGAATTTATTCACTTATAAACAACTGTGATAGTACTGTGAAGAAATCTAATGATTAAATGTATCTAATTTATAATGATTATAAATGTTATCTAAATATATAATAATCTTAATATTGAATTGTAAACATAAATTGAAATCCTGTTGACAAATACGTTATAAAACTTTTAAGCAAGAATTGTTCGTATTGGAAAGCAATCTGTTAAAAGGTATTGTAAAGCTATGAGATGCGCACTTAAGAACGTAATAAAGAGTTTTGGAATATGTATTGTTGAAATGAAGGGTAAAAAAAAATCTGATAAGTATAATTAAAATAATTATTCCCTTTACATTTTATAATAACTCAGTTACAAGTTTTAAATAATACTTAAAAAAAAAAAAAAAAAAAAAAAAACCTTATTTTATTCCCTTTCAGAAATGTTCAGAGAAAGTCAAATACTATTTTCCTAATAATTCTCTAATTTAAAATGAACCGAATAGAGCATTAATTATAAATTGACTTACATTTTTCGATTTAAAAGAAGCCAAAAAATCATGTCATATTTAAGAAAGTATTTTAGGAAGAAGCTCTATAAATAGAAAAGAAATAATGCATAATTTTAATATTAATAATACAATAAACTTTGATCTTAATTTTTGTACCTTAACCGAATAAAATCGAATTACCTTAATTTTTTTTTCTAATGTAATTAACGAAAACATGTGAAAATATTTCATTCAAATTAAACCATTCTGAGAAAACTGTCCTGTGAAAAGTATAGCATTTAATTCCGTTCAGAATGAAATGTTGTTTAAAAATATGTTGTTTTCACATACTTAGGACTCTGAAGTGTTGTAGAAAAGGAAAATATATACATTTATATGTATATTTGCGACGTAATTACAAAATATTTACACCCGAACGCGTCAAATCCCATAGAACTCAATGGTAAATGACCCAATGTTTTGGTCACCACGTAGGGATCGCCGGTGCTTCAGAGCAGGGTACGGAGAAACTTGTTTAGGGCGACTCCTTCTTACTTCCTACCTCCATGGCCTATTTAGAGTGCCCCATTCCACATATACACTTAACAAACATCCATGCTTTCTCCGGGATTCGAGACCCGGGCCTTTCGGTAGGGCAGCTCCTGGAATGCGATGAAACCTTAACCCAGCATTCTAATATTAGACTGTTAGGTATCTGAATTTTAATTCTCTTAATGTAAACATTCTTGCAGTATGATCCCGGACTGTAATCTGTTTAATGTATTCGTACCATGGCTCGCTTGTCATTCGCCCTTCTTTTGTTCCACTAGAATAATTTATTCGCTTACAAAACTAACATCCTCTGGCCTTGTTTTTTTGTATTGTATCAGAAATGTATTACGTCGTAGATGAATTCCGGTTTGCTTATTCGAGTCCGTAATGTAGTGATGTGGAAAATCTTTGAAGAATGTTTGAAAATAAATTATATGTTTTTCTTTTAAAATAATATAGAGCGATAACACTTGGTGGCAACAATTTCAAAACTGATTCAGTCTTTTACAGTGATCCGACGCAAAATCCAGTTTCCAGACTAACACTTCTGAGCAAACTCTCCAGTGGTCTAATAAAGAAAATAAGGTAAAAAAAATCAGAAAGCTTTCAGATTTTATATTACGCCCAAAGGGGCGTTTTCTTCACGTTTTGTGAGTTACCTTATTTATTTCATGTTCTTCGCTCTTAAACCATAAAATTCAATTTAACAGCAACAGAATTTAATAAAAAGAGTCTTTAGAATTTCTGATACACAGTCTCGAGCGCTAAAAATCACTCAACAATTTCAAAGCGAGTCGAGGCAATACTGTACAGAATAAAATATTTTAATCTCCACCTCGTAGGGAAGTTGATTTCAAAACTATGTTGTTTTTTAAATATTTTAGCCCAAACGGCGTTAGCCAGAATGCTCTTGAAAGGACTGTCATATAAATTTCAAAAGCACCATAGTCGTGCATGTTTGAATTCACGATGCGCCGTAAGTATTGACATACATTTTTCTGTTCTTTTCAGTCTTTTCTCAGTTGATCATATGAATTCGGCTTCACGAAACTCTTTTTTGTCTTTTAATTATTAACGTTCTGTGTATTCACTTTATTTATTAAATATCACGCCGCATAAAATGCCATTCAACACTAAAATCACAAAATATTTAAAAACAGCACATATTTAGGATTTTCGATAGACAGACTAGTGAGATGCAGATAAAAATGTTGTACTCCATACAGTGTTTTCCACACAGCTCGCTTTGAAATCGTTGAGTTTGCAAATGAAAAAGTCATTATTAAAGTTTTACACAATATGAAAAACACTCATGTCCACAAGGATTGTCCATCATTGAGGATAATGCAAAATCAGGCAAAGGAAGAGTTAGAAGCAAAACAAATTTGACTTATTTGTAAAGCTTAATTATTAAACAAAAGGTAAACAACAAAACAAGATGCTATATGTTTGATATTATTAAAAATATTAGCGATTTTTTCTCCCTAGAGCAAATTACAAAAAAAAAAAAAAAAAAAAAAAAAAAAAAAAAAAAAAAAAAACTATTTACAAAAAACCAATATTACATGGTTGGTATGATTGTTAATACATTGTATGTCTCCCAGACGATGCAATACTGTCCGTACAGCGCCTAGGCATGCTGAGTATCAAATTATCGATCTGATCTTGGGGGATATTACACCACTCAAAAAGCAATGCTCTCCGAAGTTCCGGTAGACATGTAGGAGGAGGCTGACGGGCTGCAACTCGTCGGCCAAGCATGTCCCATACGTGCTCTACTGGATTCAAGTTCGGTGAGAATGCTGGCCAGTCCATACGGGTGATATCCTCCGACTGAAGGCATTCGCTTACGATTTTTGCACGGTGAGGACGAGCGTTGTCATCCATAAACACAAACGGTGCGCCCATGGCCCCCGAAACAAACGAACATGTTGTTTCAGAATGACGTCCCGATAGATTTGGCTTGTCATGGTTCCAATCTGAACATGCAGGTCAGTTCTGGAACCCAGAATAATTGCACCCCAAACGAGCACTCCTGCGCCACCGTAACGGTGTCGTTCAATGATGTTTTCTTGGTGGTAACGGGTACCTGGAGCTCTCCGTATGAAAGTCCGGCGAGAAGCAGACTGCAAGCTAAACCTGGACTCGTCGGAAAACATCACACAAACCCACTGTTGCGGTGTCCACAATGCATGCTCTCTACTCCAGAATAACCGCAGGGGACAGTGAGTTGCAGTAAGTGGAACGCATCTGACAGGTCTACGGGCATATATAGACCAATCTGCCCTAAGCGTTTGTACACGTCTGCCTTGAAATTGTCGTACCAGTGGCTGAAGAGAGCTGACGAGACAGGTCTGAGGCTGTGCTCCGCCTGTTTCTTTTGGCAGTAACTGCCAAATACCGGTCCTCATTCGGCGTTGTAACTCTGGGGCGACCTGTGCTGTAAGGTCTACTCACATTACCATCATCTTGGAGTCGTTGCCAAAGCCTGGAGATGACACTCTGAGGAATTCCAAGTCCGTCTGATACTTCCAGTTGGGTACGCCCACATTCCAGACGGCCGATAATTCTACCACGTAAAAAATCATCCAAATGCGTCCTTTGTGTCATAACTATTCGGTTATTGCACTGAAATTCTTATAAAGCGCCTGCGAACAATTTTACTTCTTTGCATGTATTTCTTATATATCCCTCTCTTACACTCTCGTCATTGTGACGTACCATCGGAGTCATCTGGTTACTTCCTGAAATTTGCATATGATTCTTAAAGATGTGTGTAGTGATTTTACAGATTTATTTATTTCAGATTTCTTCATGAACTGGATCTTACATGAAAATAAGTTTCGATTCGATGATGCCATGGATTTTTAAAATTACAGTATTAGATTAGAATTATTATAAAAACAATTTAACCAATTTTTTGCTTACTCGTTTATTTGTATACCACTCTGCTACATACATTTTAAAATTAAGAAGCGATATACATATAAACTTTTCTCAGATTTTTTTTTCAAATGAAATGGCATTGACAATTTTAGCGGAGCGGTGGCTTTGGAATAAATTTAAGTTTTAATGTTCACTTTGTTTGGTTTTTGTGCTTACGTATTTTTTGTTTTCTGATCACCACCATTGCTTTTAAGAACGTAGTTGAGAAATTTTATTTAGAAGTGTGCGTGACGATGACGTAACCCATCATGTAAAGCTGATAGAATTTTAAAGAAATTCTAAAATCCTTATCCAGGGTCGCATGCTTAAAAATATACGTAAAGGCATATTATTCAAGTGAAACAAAAGCAACAGTTTGAAGGTTTTAAACGTAAAAATAAAGTCACTATTGATCAATTACGTTAACCTAAACTCGTATTTATTTTAACATAACCGTCCTTGACTTTTAAGCATTATGAAATACTTGTGCCCTGTTTACATATGCTCTGGGTGTATAAACCCCCAAGAATATGCCTAAACACTAACGTTCAAGTCGTACATTTAGTACAAACTCAGTATACATCTTTAGGTAATTTAAAGCGAAACATTCTCGTGTAGAATTAAAAGGTTTAGTATTAGGCGAAAGTAAAAAAACTTAGCATTTTTATTACTACTTTCAGTTGCACTTTTGTTTCAATTTTGATTCGAGGTAAGATTTTTCTTACACAATCTCCATCCTTCCAAACATGTTTTCTGTTAAATACTTCTGAATTTTCATTTTACGAAATATTTGGAATTTATTCTGCCATAAATATTAATGGTAAGAACGAAATCTGGAAAGCTTTAATGCTCTCCTCAGTGCACGAGTGGAGAATGCTGTCTCTGACTAATAGAGTGGTTCGTGTTGGAAACTCGAGAACGAGCGGAGAAGGTGTTTTTTTCATATTTAACTTTTGATAAATCTGAATATAACCCCTTTTCGTACAATATTTCGTATATATTTCGTACATTTGGTGCAAAATAATAATATTTGCACAAATAGATCTTCGGTATTGAAAAATATTTTAGCATGTTCTAAGTACTTAAACCGAAGAAACAAATTCTTTCCCCCTGTTCGCTAACGTATCTTCTAAATCTAAATTTATTAAAAGAAATGTGTTAATTAATTGGACTGTTTATTAAAATGAAATCTTTCTAAACATATTTACAGCTGTGGCATTTAATAGTGAATTTATTCTTTGGTGCTGTATCAAAATTTCCGCTAAAAATAAAATATAAACTTTTTATCTTTCTTTTTTATCTTTAACTATCTGTTTATAATTTTCAGATTTTGCTTTACATGCAAATTAATATATGTTCGAAATGCAACATTTTAAGGATCAATTCTTCCGATTTTTATACATAATATAAAGGATTACAGTTTCATTTAATCAGACACTCTTGCAGGAAAATACAATAGCTTTCAAATATCAAAGCAAACTTTTGTCATATCTTTACAAATAATTTTAAAATACTTATTGTTAGAAAAAAATTTAAATGGTGACTTCTGCATCTTTCATGCAGTTTTGTCTAATAATGTAAATCTGTAGTAAAAGTATGCTTTAAATAAATGCGTAAAGAATCCGTAACTTTGAGCGCTGGCCTTTGATGAAAAATGAAGATTTCATCTCTAACGGTATAACAGAAGCTTATGTTAGTTAAATTATTAAACCAATATTTAAGACAGATTTGACCGAAACTGTGTTGACATATGATTAACTGTTCTTTCTGTTGATTAGACGCTGATCCCTCCAAAAATATTCCTCGTGTATAAATTGTTCTTTTATAAACAGTTTGTTCAAGAGATAGGTTGTTCGTTTTAGTTGTTCAGCTGTTTGCATTTTATTAGTGTGTTAAGGAATGTTTAGGCGTTTGCTGGGCTATTTCTGTCAGTGTTTGAGGCGTGTTTGGCCTGCAGTATTCGGAGTTAGGTTATTTGAATACGGCTAAGCAAAGGACGGCAATTTGCATAAGAGGGAGTGATGCCTTCCTGGCGGACCTTCTAACGAAAACTTTCTGGCATTCTCCCTGCATAAGAGAAAATCTACCAAGCAGCCATTATTTCTCCTTGCTTCGGGCCATGATCGGATCAGTATTCACCAGTCCTAGAGACTCGGCCACTTTCGATTTTTATGTCCTATATACGACAGCTCGAGATACTTATTTATCGACCCGAACCTTTTGGGACCTCTCTCAGGTAACAAGTAGCCAACTCCTCATTTTCATATTCGCAGCAATCTCTGGTGTAAATACTTACGCAACAAGCTTGGCGAGTTTGCTTCATTTTGTGTATTAGGTATTAGAAATTAACAAATATATTAAAATGTTCATTACTGTTGAGGGCACTCGCCTTATGGCGTTTGTTTAATGCAGCGCATTCCTATAAATGTTATACTGAGGAAAATAATTATTATTCACTCTGTCATGTAATAAAATCCTTATTAAGTACTTTTAATCTGTACTTGTGCACTGATCACTGTACAAGGGTGAGATAAGTCTTTAGTCATTCTTAAAAGCCAGGTATTGAAAGCGAAACGAGTTGCGAAGAATTAAACTTCATATCTTTCTATCCATTCCTCATGGTAAAACGATTCTGCATGCTGAAGATCATCAGCATTTAGGCAATGGAATATTTAAAATGGCGCAGAGCGAAGGTCATCTTCCCCCGCACAGCAAGGAACTGGAAAAAATTCACTTTTTACCATGCTGTTGCATCATAGCTGTAAGAAGAGAATATTCCATAGTTCAACATTGAATTTAAAGCAATTTATCACTGTTTCAGTACGTTAGAGTCAAATGTTGTGTCTTAAGATTTTCATTGTACTACACATTTAATTTATAAATGATTTATTACTCCTTTCAAAGTTCTATATAATAATGTGGACTAAGACCGCAAGATTAAGGGAAACCGAAAATTGTTATAGGAAGGTTGTCTTTTTAATTGTTTGGTAGTGACAAGACAAATGCTTAAAGCTAAAATAACCAAATTTCCCGCATTAAAGACGAGATAATTTAACACCTCTAATTATTTCGCGGGAACTTTTCCCTCGAGGGCGTTGTCCCATTTTAGGAAGAATTAGTATGGTGTTTTCTGGGGAACATGAAAGTTGGAAAATTTCACCGCAGGCTGCGTTTTGCGAGCACTTCGATCTTTGAAATTGGGGAGGCGAAACGAATTGGTAAACACATTATCAAGCAGAAGATTAGAATTTCGAATCACATGTATGCCGTAGGTCCGCAGCTGCTGGCGATTTTTTCCCTTTAAGTGCAAATTATCGTTGCGTTTTGATTGCTTTGGTCACATTTATTTGGCGTAAAGAGTGCGTATTGGAAAGTAGGTATACATCCAAATGATCCACAAAAGATCTAATGTTACGTTCCGACAAATGTACACTATTCAGATAGGCAATGACTTACCTTTGACATACCGTCTCTGCCAAAGATAAGAGTATGGATCCAGAAAACGTGTCAGCAGTTAAAGAATGAAGACGCCTGGAATTCGATAGCAGAGACGTTTCTTGTGGCTATGCACATATTATAGGAGATTTGTGAAGGAGTTTTCTTCCATCGCAAGCAGCTTTTAGAAACTAACAGAGAGCAAGCAAAAATTCTTCTATAAATGTAAGTGAGGATGTATTTGACAAACTAAAGGAAGCATTATATCTGACAATCCTGCCGCATCATCATCTCGACAAATCATTTAACCTTCACACAGATGTGAGGAACGACAGAATCGGAGCTATTTTTTCCAAGAAATAAACGGTCAAAAAAATATACAATACTGGAATAAATGCTGGTCTAAGCCGGAGAGGAATTGCCGTGTCAATGGGAATGATTTGCTCGGCATAATTAAAGCCGTAGAATATTTCCATCGTTATCTCTGCGGCTGAAAATTCCTGCTCCGGAACAGACCATCCATTGTTGACCTGGTTCTTAAATTTTAAATATCTCGAATCTAATAGCCAGGTGGCAAGTATCCGTGTGCATGTGGAGAGTCCAAAAGTATGGCATAAATATCCGTCACCGGAATGGATCATCACATGGAATCGCCGTCACTTTGTATAGAAAACCCTGCCTAGAAAACTGCCGATATTATTCCAGAATCGATACAAAATACGAGAGCCAGGTGGCAAGTAGCCGTGCGCATGTGCAGAGTGCAAGTTTATGGCATAAATATTCGTCACTGGAATGGATCATCACATCGAATCGCCGTCAGTTTGTCTAGAAAACCCTTTCTAGAAAACTGCCGATATTATTCCAGGATCGAAGCGAAATACGAGAGTGAGGTGGCAAGTAGCCGTGTGCATGTGGAGAGTGCAAGATAATGGCATAAATATTCGTCACCGGAATGAATCATCACATGGAATCGCCGTCGCTTTGTCTTGAAAAACCCTGCCCAGAAAACTGCCGATATTATCGGCATCTTATCCAGGATCGAAGCAAAATACGAGCTGCTTAATCCGGTTGTACGTCAAGTTACAAATTTAACATCCTGTGATTCCGCTATCTCCAGTTCGCGAGAATGTCTATCAGAATTCCTCAATATATGCTGTTTGTAAATATTTTTTGCCCAAAGGAACATTAGCCGAAATACTCTCGAAAGTTGTATGTGTGCGTAAATAAAAAAAAGTACACTTAGCGTAATATAAAATCTGGACGCTTTCAGATTATTTTAACTCTTTTTTTTTACTTTTGTTATAAATTGTTGGTGCTCAAAATGTCAAACGGAAGAAAATGTTAGGAAGTACTCCTTTGAACTTTAATGTTTTAAATTATTGTCTCTTGACGAGTCGATTTGAAGCATTAAAGTATGAATAATTAATTTGCATTTTCATAGTTTTAATTTCAAATGTTTTAAAAAATTTCATTATTTACTAAACTTTTAATTTCCATTTTACTTCTTTCTAAAATTTACTAGTCCTAATATTTAACTTTTAAATTCATTTTAAACACGTTTTCTAGGATATCGTATTCAATTATATTCTGATTTTAAATTGTAGCTTATAAGACGTAAGAACTATCAATATTTAGTGAAAGAGTTTGGTGAATGCGAAACTGAAAAAATTTATTCTTTGAGTTTTAAGTAGAGATATGCATTTTCAGGTAAGCTGAAAAATTTTAAATCGAATTTCTTGAAACAAGGTTTGCTTCAGAGAAGTAATGAATTTTAATCCAAATATAATCCAATCTAGTACCAAGTATGAATTATTGGGAAATGGCTGATCACCAGTTTTTCCATCTCTTTCTGTGGTATAAATGGTTGAACATTTTATTATGTGAAGATAGTTCTATGTTATTGTGCTCATCCGGCATAAATTTGATTGAGCCAGATAAACTACTGATCTCAGTGGTATTCTGCCTATAAGTTATCAGTCAGTCAGTCAGAACTTCGACAAAATACTTCGATAACTAAACATATGTTAAATAAAACTGCGCTGTCTCTTTGAGGCAAAGCGGTGGTTATTAACAAGTATAAGATCACTGTTTGCCATTGCGTTGTCGGTGTTTTTCGGAATTTAGATTTGTAATGCGACTGAAGGCAGTTCAGTTAATGTTGAAACTTTCACTCAGTTTGATCGGTTTGTAGAAGATAAAATAACTATAGTGGGCATTTTCAAATGACGTTAACAAGCATCTAATTGAAGTTATAATACAGCTCCGCGCGACTAGTAGTAGTAAAGCTTTCCTAATTCGTAACTGTTGTGCATTTCCTACTTTAAAGATAAAGGTCATTCAACTATGTTTTTAGCACTGGAATAAATTTAGGACATTATTAAAAGTGGCTATTAGTTTAAGTAGCTTGCTGCTGTACATCGCCTATTGTCTTAAAAGTAGTCAATCTTTTGTAAACTGTGGGATGAATATTGCACCCATAATGATGTGTCAATCAAATATTGCGTCTTCAGAATTTCTTTATTCGACAATAAAAGTATGTTGAGCTCGGCCACGTCTGTTTGGATGTCCATCATTTCATATACGCAATAAAGCCTTCACAGTTCAATGGAAAGAACCATCAACAAAGCATTCCAGCTATTCCAAAATTATTTCGTAACGGATATTTTCTCACATACCTCTCATACACACATATCTCGATAGCTGCAAACCACGATAAAATAATACCACACATATTATAGAAACAACGAAATCTAACTTTCAATACATTTATTTTCCATAACGACACTCTAGCGCTAGGTTTCTTTTTTACAGCGTAACATATGAATTGCAACTTCGATTGTGGAACAAAAATCAAGTTTCTCACAGACTCTAATTCAGCGCCGATTCTGGTGCCGCATGCGCTATTTGACAAGAATTTCCTCTGTCGCCAAGTATTTCTCAGCTAATACAAAACAATAGTGATGATTTCAGCGAACTCACATATTTTCGTATTTAGAATAAAGGGCTGAATTGCAATGCAATATAATTACAATTTCTCGAATTAATAATCTTACTCGGTTCAGAATAAATACTGCCTAATTTTGTGAACGCAACTATCAACTCGAAAATGGTAAGATAATTTCTGGTTATGGAGAATTATATTTCTTATCACGGTTTCCTCTGAAATAATTTTGATATTTATGATTAAATATTTCAAAATTCCTAATGCACTTAAATAAAAATATTAAGTGGAATTAAAATTTCAGTTCACAAAGAGATGTAGACTATGATCATATCACAGAGGTGCTAAGCAAGATAATTATTACTTAAATATAAATTACTAAACATTAAAGTACTACTATAAAATTACAAAACTATTAAAGAAAATAAATGAGTACTTAATTAGGATTACTACTTAAAAGCAAATTTTAAAGCTTTTTTAATTACTTAATTATTTTTGAATTTTCAAGATCTTTGATGTTTAAATAAATATTTCAAGTGAATAAAGGTTTTAAAAGTGTTCTTTTTGCAAGAAATACATCAATCAAAATCAAGAATCATTCAAATACAAAGAAAAGGAAAATTTTGTATTTGGAGATTAAAATAAATATCCGTATGAGTATCGAAGGCAGGTACATATGGCAACAGTTTAATCAATAAGACTTTAGATTTTTGCTTAAACCTAAATATCTGTTCTTAGCTACATGTCGAGAATTTAAAAAAAAAAAAAGTCTACTTAATTGTTTTCGGGTTACACATTTCGTTACCTCAGAGTGCTCGAAGGCAGCCTTTGTGTAGTAGATGCTTCGTAAACATCATTCGAGTAGACAGTGTCGTATCTAAGTTACGTGCCACTAAATTCACAAAGGTAGATTTATAATCATGGCAACTAACGGAACGGGTTGAAGTTTATTAAGAATATTTATACCCTTGTACTTTGATTGGTTATTCTGGCACACAGCGGTAGATGCACTATTCTCGCTCTTTACAGATTGCTGAACGTAAGTGAAAGCCCAAAAATGAAGCTTTTCCAGTTTCGATAGCCTTGCAAAAGCAACAGACAGATGAAGACCTGAACTTCGGTGATCAGCAAGCTATGTCTGGGGCAGCTGTAGAACAAACCCTTACCGAAAGAATTAAATATATTACTTAAATTATATAAATAGTACTTAACATTAGTTGAAAATTTTTTCACACTGTGAGCAACAAGTTTAACAAATGACAGACATTTTTTTTTAGTTGTAAGGTAATAACTGCAGCCTTTGTTTTGCTACTGCATTTTGGAAAGGAACTGAATATATATCTAGCATATCAAAAAATACAACTCGTTTCCATGCCTTCAAACTTCCATAATTTTCCACATGCGCCGTAATATGCATAGCAGCTTCTTTGAAAACGTGTTTTTGGAATTTCTCCAAGAAGGATCGTAGAAAATGAATCAAATATTCAAATATATAATAGATTTAAATAATATTCAATTGCTCAATGCAGAAAACATGCAAAACAGATTGTTTAACCAGATGCTTGTGTGCTACATTATCTTAATTTAAAAAGATCTTAATTTAATTTAAAGACAAACGTATTCCGCCGGTATAGTGGTTAGGCATTCTGACTGCCGTAACGATGCGCCCGAGTTCGAATCCCGGAGAAGGCATGATTCTAATCGCCCATCCCTTCGAAGGAGACAAAGGTTCCGTCCCTTGTAGTGACTAAAGACTAAAGGCTATTAAATAAAGCTCTCGTCATTAAAAAAACATTCGTGTAAAATTTAAATGTTTAGTACCGGTTTGTTTAGATTTCGAATAATCTGTACGGAATTCTAAGCCATTTAGTAATCTGGCCCATTTCTTCCGGAGCAAAATGTATTTCTAAAGGTGGAAGGAAAATATAAAGATCTAAAATGTGAAGTATTTATTGGATCGCTAGAAATTTCGGACTCCCCATTGTTCACCCTGATAAATGTGTGGAAGGTAAGAAATTTAAATTTTTTTTTTGCATTAAATTGTACGTTTATTTCGATTTTAATCCTACTTCCCACTTTTCTTAATCAACCTTCATCCTCCCAAGCAATAGTCACAAATGTGAAAGAAGTGGCTAAATACAGAAGTACTCCTTCGCTCCATAACGTAACTGATAGGACATTTGCTTGCACAGCACGGTAAGAGCCTGTTAGCTGCATTTATAATTCTCTGAGACTTTCATTTTTTGGCTACAGAAATATACGATTCTTTAAATACAATCTTGTTCTAAGAATGATTTGGATATCTACGTATTCCTCCTGTGTAAAGGAGAATTTTATCTTACTTCTGTTTCTTTTTTTTCCTTTTGGACTGCAGGTTTTGGTCTTACCACATGAGCTGATAATTTGACCGTGCAATTTAAAGTCTTCCGTTTAACCTAAAATTCATATTTAATTTTAAGGCTAAACTTCGCATTTCGATAAATTAACCATTTTAACACGCAGATTTATGATTCCTTTAAAGCACGTTTCTGCGACTTTTGCAAAATACGCTCTGTGAAAAGGCAACTGCGGTCGTCTTTTCATCTCCTAAAATTAGCTTGCTTTAATTCTCTTCAAATTTAAACGTTCAGGCGATGCGTTCTAAGTAATTAGAATTAGATAGTAAAATCTATTCAAACGATTACTTTATCTCCTTTATGATATAGCTTGTGAACGTGTTATGCCGCTACTGAAGAACTGCAGACGACTTTGAGGTGAGGCACGTGCAATCCAGGTATAACTACTTCCCCATTTCCCGTAATACGTGCCATTATGAACATAAGGAACAGTTTGGAGGGTAAAAATGAAACGAAAGCGTCAAATAATTCGTTATTTCCACTGAAAGTGTGCAGGTGCGAGAAATATTTTCTACAATTGTAAAGGTCTCTTCGAAATGACAGCTGTTAGACCTATTGGAGTTGAATAAAATTTAGTTGCATCAAAACTTAAGTTTCTCACGTCTTCGTCTGCCTATGAGTCGATCTTTAGTCACTGTTTTTCGGTAACAGTGATATGAAATTTCAGCGTTCAGTACTGAACTTTCCAGCAAGCTGTAAAGTAATGTAATTGTTTCTCTTGTTTTGTGATTATGTTAATCAAAGTCTGCTTGTAGTACTGAAAAGTGAATTTTCACTAAAGAATCTTATATTCTTCCTTTGGTGTTAGATGTTGTAATGCATAAGTCTATCCTCAGATTTAAGGTACGAGTAATATACAGCATATCTGTTAGTATGCAAATTATAAAGTAGCCAAATAGGAGATGTGACGAAGATAGCATAGGGAGAAAAACTAATTTTGCTTGCTAAATTCAACGGAAAGGAAAATTAGCCTAATTATATCTACATGGTAAGGGGGGCTCGCTCCAATGCCAATGATTTCAAATTACGGAGTGCCTATGGTTTAAAACCATTTACCTCCTAATCAGAATTAAATAAAGTGACCAGAAATAAGAAATTTGCATAAGTTAGTTTACTTGATGTAAGCTAGAGGGAGCCACATATGCTCGACAAAGGTTAGGGATAGAGATAAATATAAACAATTGATAAAATAAAATATTAGTTTTTATAATCCTTTTACAAAATTTTTAACATTTTGCAACAGACCTGGTGAGTACACACGATTAATTATGCCGTTTCCTAAAAACGCCGAACCGTTCAGGGGGTTAATTTGGTTACTGAGATAATTATAACGTGATAATTTATTCCTGCTATATTTATGCCAATCATAAGCACTGAAACGTTTTAGAACGTCATCTTGCTCTTAAATCGTAATAACATTCATTAACCCTGCATTATCCGATATTAATTATTAAATCAAATAAAAAACTGAAACTTAAAAATATTATTAAATACCATTTCTAGCATTAAAAAAATTTGCATGAAATGGTAGTACATGTATCATCCCTGAATTATCGGAGATACAAAACAAGATTAAAAGTCAACAATGATATGTACTTAGATAGAACCCTGTAGCTAATTCCTATAAATGTTTAGATGTTTACATAGATAAGTCCTTCAACTTCAAAGATCATATTTCTTACATCTTAAACAAAGCAAATTCAGCCTACATGGCAATTTATTCTATTATCGGCAAAAAATCAAAGCACAATCTAAAAATAAAGAAAATGCTTTACATATCTCTAATTCGACCGATCATGCTATATGCAGTGCCGACCTTGGCAATCTCCAACAAAACTGAGCGCAAAAAACTGGATATACTTCAAAATAAAATTCTACGTAGCATTGTGAATGCACCTTGGTACGTGAGAAAATCTGTAATTCATAACGGCCTGGATATTGCATCTGTGCATAACTTTATACTGATGACAGCTCACATCTTCGAGAAGATGAAAGATAGTCAGTATAACGCAATTAAACAAATGTTGGATTATGATCCAACCATTGAATACACTTTCAAACGCCCAAGGACAATTCATCACAATTCGTCATGGTTGTAACTTGTAAATTTTAATTTTAAAATTTACTTGAACTCTGAATGTTTTTCGCACTGACCACAGGTCATTAACTTTGCTTAACTTTTTCCGATCGAGAAATTGGACTCTATCCCATTATTTGTGTTACATCTTATGTTAATTAAAAACTTATTTTATTCAAGATTTTTATGTTTCATTACGGCCTATCTAGCTACTGCATACTTCTGAAGGACTTTGAACTCTTATGCCATTAACAGCTTCGAACTGTCTTCGTTTCTTTTGTTGTGTTGAGATGAGAAATTATAATAATTATGTTGTCATTCACTTCTTTCTATCAATTAGCTATAATGTTGCAGGTATTTTGCAGAAATTTAACTTTCGGTTCGTTTATTCCCCATCAATAAAATTCCGAGTTCCATACTCAAGGACCCCATTCCGAACATGAACTCCTGGGGTATTTGCAGGATTCCTTGCCAGTGTGGCTTAATTTACATTGGCCAAACTAAGAGAGCCTTAAACTTTCGCGTTAAGGAACATGAGACATATGTTAGAAAAAAGTCTTCTGTTGCACAACATTGTTGGTCCGAAAATCCCACTTTCAATTTTTCTGCTTCCAAAAATATTCAAAAAACATCTTCTATTGTTGAGCTGCATATTCTAGAGGCATTTCACATTCAAAAAAATCTTTCTGTTCTAGTTAACGACCTTAATTCTAATCCATTTTTGCCTTCAGCCTTTAAAGAAATTATATGTTAGTTCTGTTTTCATAAACAGATGGCGCCAGTGGCTTATCTCCTGTCCAGGCTTTCTTATCTCACCTAATCATTATACCTTATCTCGTTCATTTGCGCTTTTGCAGCTGAGAATGATGGTTCGGTAAAACCATCGAAACTAGTCCTATGAGAATTTGAAAATATAACGCTGATTTTTGTTGTTCGACTTCTAAATTTATAAATACAGCATACTAAAATTTGTTGTCAGTACGGAAGATCTATTTCTGCAAATATTATGCGAAAAGGGGTTGGATTTAGAATTTTCCAAAAGTCAAATATGAAAAAACACGTTTTGTCCGCTCGTTTTTGAATTGACCAGATGTCACATGTGGCCATGTCTGGGCGCTTTGGCGTTAAGTCCTGTTCACCAAAATACGGCAGACGGTAGTGGTATTGGTAGGTAGCATTATTCAGGATTAGTCAAATACTTGTAGCGTGGATAATTCCCGCCATTGTTCTCCCTGAAAACTGGTAGTGTTGAGCCCACGCGTTCGGTGGTAGTAGTGGTTATAGAGAACAATTTTAAGTCTCCTGTCTCGGATGAGCTTAAATTTACCTCTCACAGATGTTCGAGTGGTCACCTACCATCTGCCTAATATGAGGACTACTCACCTGTGACCGCTCCGCGTAGGGCCAAATAGGCGAAGCATGTATGACAATTATTATCGCCATCATTATTATGTAATATGTTAAAACCGTTTTTGCTTCGTAACTTAAAAAGCTAACAATTTTTTGCATAACAAATTTCCCTTTGGAGACCCGAATCTGAATAGTCTGAATTGTAGGAGAAGTAGTGAATTGGATAATATATTTGTTTTCAGAGTGGTCAGTATTCGCGTATAGTAAGTTTAAAGAAATGAAATTGTTTTACTGATTTAGTGTAATATCATTCTGATATTATAAATGCTGTAACGAAAAGTTTCAGTGTTTTCTTTAAAATAACGTCTTCAGTATAATTACAGAGAGTTCAACACTTATTGCTACAACTTTCTGGTGAAAATGTAAATATAACGCTAAATATGTTTCTTTATACATAAACGGTAACATCAGATATAGCTATACGTATAAATACGAACTGGTGGCAAATAACGTTAAGATACTGCGCATCTGTGGGTTAAAGAGCGCTTAAAACACCTTCAAATGCTGGTAACTGGACATGATTTCAAATCCAGGCTTACTTGTTGGTTTTACCGATGTATAGCATTAATACGCCCTGGATGGTATTAGAAGCCCCCTCACTCAGGGCAGATTTTTCTGCAGACTGAGAGCTCTTCTGTGCTTTTTCTTGTTAAAAGAATGTAATTTAACATTAAATATTATGCGTCACACGCTTTGAAATAGCAGGGGTAACGGTGCAATATATTCTGAGTGCATATTTTAACATGATAATCAACTCAGCCACTAATTTGTGATCGCGTTTCTCGTGACGTAAGAACAAGAATTAAACAGAACTGATTCAGACATAATACGTCTCAAACTTTTCTTAGGCCCCACCAGCGGCCGAGCGGTAAAGTCGCTGAACACTGGTTGTTCGGTCCGAGGTTCGAATCCCGCAAACCGACTGGCTGCGTGGGCGTTTTCGTGTTTTTCCCCATGTGTAAACGTGTATACGAGCCAGTTCCCCTTAGAAAGTCCTCCACGAAGGCATCCCTCCCCTTAGGCAGATAGCCTTCGAGGCTTTGCCATAATCACACACACACACAAAGTTTTCTTATTTTTTTGTATTTTATCTTAAGGTACACACCTTTATGGTGGACTAATTTGATGAGCCCTTATGTGTGAGGCCCTTCGTGGGATTCCGTGATAAGCTGTAGTAAGAACGGAATTAATTCCAGCTGTAAACAGAATATGCAACCAAAGCATCAGAACTGAGTTTTCTCTCTCCACCTTTCGCTGATCAGCGCGATTATCGTGCGTTCCGCAAGACTCATTCCAGCTGTCTGTGTAACTAACCGCGTAGTTGCCCTACGTGAGATAACAAAATTTTTTGAAAGAACAACGAAAAACAATTTCGCATTCTCACCACCACTATTTCAAAACGAGCCAAAAAATTGGCTTTACGAGAAAACTTTCGCATACGGAACAAGGAAAAGTTTAGGTGTAACGCAGGCGGAAAATCTCAAGTTAACGAATTTTATTCCTATAGCGGTGATTGTTGATATATTATGCGTGCATTTATTTTGAAAGATACGTTCTAGAACGTATTAAACTAGGAATGAAATTGTCTCGCAGTTAATAGTATTAATAAAAAAAAAAGAAAAGAGCTAATTCACTACAATATGGTTTTATTAACTCTTAGTTGCTTAGAGAGGAATTAGAGTCATTATGCGACATTATCTATCAAAATTCTTCTTGATTTGAACTCTAAAATACAAGTCACTCCGAAATTTGAAACTAGCATATCACTACCATTGGCAATCAATTACCTTTTTTACTTTTAGATTAGCCATCCATTACCTGCCAATTAAAATGCAGTGACTCTTAAAGAGAACAATTCTGATAGCGACAAGCAAAAATTCAACCTTATACCTTCAATGACTGAAAGTTATTTTTTTAATGGTACCACCGGTTAATGTGATTACATTATATTTGTTTTTCATTTTAAGCACTTTTGCTGCGTCGTACTGGTAATTTTCCCTACGGCATTCGAGTTCAAGTTCCAAATCAGCTACGACGTAAGCGCTACGATACCCATACGAGATGGATTC
Source organism: Stegodyphus dumicola (assembly GCF_044657685.1). Lineage (NCBI taxonomy): Eukaryota > Metazoa > Arthropoda > Arachnida > Araneae > Eresidae > Stegodyphus > Stegodyphus dumicola. The sequence continues at coordinate 107,990,587 of NC_140777.1, forward strand.
ATTTACAAACGACGCAGCTTAAAAAAATTATACGTATTTTAGAATAGAGAGGGTAAATTTAAAATTATTGCTAATTATAATTATGATTTTCACTTACATATTTTTATCTCATAATTTTTATTTACATCTTCGCATAGCTATGCTCAGTCAGTGACTCTCGATTTTAAGTTAAATACGCTTTGCATTACTTTGTGTATAACAGTCTTAGTTTAAATACTGATTATACTCTGTGATACTGTGAAGAGTTGTACAGCTATGTTTTTTGGAAACTTCCAGAATACTGAGGTGTTTCTTTTTGAAAAATAACTTTTATCAACCTCTCATCGTACCTAAATGTATTCAATATATTACGAACCCGTAACCACACAACAATATATTATCAGAAGAAAACGATATGTAAAACATATCTTAATGCTTTTGAGCAATATTATGCTTTAACTAAATTATATGTGGATCCTAAGATCAATATGTTAATCAGCTGTTAATTATATTTGAATTGTGAGTTCACTATATTAATCATGTGTGAGTTATGTGTTGATTATGTTTGAAATGTGAGATTAAATCATGCTTCTTTCTTCTTGTAAAGCATTTCATGAAATGATTGCGACTTTGAAATAAATGTTAATTTTATCATTTGTGATGTTCAAAATATTTGCTAAAAATTGTTTAACGTTACATGTGTTCATTTCTATTACAACAGTGTCACGAAATTATTATTTTGCTATTATGATACCTTAATTACCTCCTCAGGATTTATGTATAGGTGCTGCTATTCGAACAGAGGATATCTGTGTACATGCTAATCATTATCTCTCTCTCTATATGTGTGTATATATAATATATATAGTTACAACATATATATGTAATATAAAAGGACTTTGCGATACTGATGGTATTGAATATATAAGGTTGAATCCGTAATGAAGTACAATAATTTTAATTGAGCAAAATGCTAATCTATAATGAATAGATGACTGGCAGCCGAGGAAGATTAAATCTTCACTTTATTTCCAGTAAATATATTGCGGCCGCAAAATACTTGGCACATTATTTGTGCCTATAAAAAATGTTTGCATTTTTGATAGATTTTCAATAAGAAGAGATCCGTCGTCAGCAAACCAGCTACTCGGAAGAGTGGAAAGCGAGTGCGTTATCCTCAGGATGAAATCGTAGAAAGAATATAAGATTCTTTAGTGAAAATTCACTTTTCAGCACTACAAGCAGAATTTGATTAACATAATCACAAAACAAGAGAAACAATTACATTACTTTACAGCTTGCTGGAAAGTTCAGTACTGAACGCTGAAATTTCATATCACTGTTACCGAAAGACAATGACTAAGGATCGACTCATAGGCAGACGAAGACGTGAGAAACTTAAGTTTTGATGCAACTAAATTTTATTCAACTCCAATAGGTCTAACAGCGGTCATTTCGAAGAGACCTTTACAATTGTAGAAAATATTTCTCGCACCTGCACACTTTCAGTGGAAATAACGAATTATTTGACGCTTTCGTTTCATTTTTACCCTCCAAACTGTTCCTTATGTTCATAATGGCACGTATTACGGGAAATGGGGAAGTAGTTATAACCTGGATTGCACGTGCCTCACCTCAAAGTCGTCTGCAGTTCTTCAGTAGCGGCATAACACGTTCACAAGCTATATGATAGAGGAGATAAAGTAATCGTTTGAATAGTTTATACTATCCCAATAAAGGACTAATCTCTTCGCAGAACGCATCGCCTGAACGTTTAAATTTGAAGAGAATTAAAGCAAGCTAATTCTAGGAGATGAAAAGACGACCGCAGTTGGCTTTGCACAGAGCGTATTTTGCAAAAGTCGCAGAAACGGGCTTTAAAGAAATCATAAATCTGCGTGTTAAAATGGTTAATTTATCGAAATGTGAAGTTTAGCCTTAAAATTAAATATGAATTTTAGGTTAAACGGAAGACTTTAAATTGCACGGTAAAATTATCAGCTCATATGGCAAGACCAAAACCTGCAGTCCAAAAGGAAGAAAAAAAAAAAAAAAAAAAAAAAAAACAGAAGTAAGATAAAATTCTCCTTTACACAGGAGGAATACGTAGATATCCAAATCCTTCTTAGAACAAAACTGTATTTAAAGATTCGTATATTTCTGTAGCCAAAAAATTAAAGTCTCAGATAATTATAAATGCAGCTAACTGGCTCTTACCGTGCTGTGCATGCAAATGTCCTATCAGTTACGTTATGGAGCGAAGGAGTACTTCTGTATTTAGCCACTTCTTGCACATTTGTGACTATTGCTTAGGAGGATGAAGGTTGATTAAGAAAAGTGGGAAGTCGGATTAAAATCGAAATAAACGTACAATTTAATGCAAAAAAAATAAATTTAAATTTCTTACCTTCCACACATTTATCAGGGTGAACAATGGGGAGTCCGAAATTTCTAGCGATCCAATAAATACTTCACATTTTAGATCTTTATATTTTCCCTTTCACCTTTAGAAATACATTTTGCTCCGGAAGAAATGGGCCGGATTACTAAATGGCTTAGAATTCCGTACAGATTATTCGAAATCTAAACCAACCGGTACTAAACATTTAAATTTTACACGAATAATTTTTTAATGCCGAAAGCTTTATTTAATAGCCTTTAGTCTTGAGCCACTACAAGGGACGGAACCGTTGTCTCCTTTGAAGGGATGGGCGATTAGAATCATGCCTTCTCCGGGATTCGAACTCGGGCGCATCGTTACGGCAGTCAGAATGCCTAACCACTATACCGGCGGAATATGTTTCTCTTTAAATTAAATTAAGATCTTTTTAAATTAAGATAATGTAGCACACAAGCATCTGGTTAAACAATCTGTTTCGCATGTTTTCTGCATCGAGCAATTGAATATTTTTTAAATCTATTATATATTTGAATATTTGATTCATTTTCTACGATCCTGCTTCGGAGAAATTCCAAAAACACGTTTTCAAAGAAGCTGCTATGCATATTACGGCGCATGTGGAAAATTATGGAAGTTCTTATGTACGCTTGAAGGCATGGAAACGAGTTGTATTTTTTGATATGCTAGATATATATTCAGTTCCTTTCCAAAATGCAGTAGCAAAACAAAGGCTGCAGTTATTGCCTTACAACTAAAAAAATATGTCTGTCATTTGTTAAACTTGTTGCTCACAGTGTGAAAAAATTTTCAACTAATGTTAAGTACTATTTATATAATTTAAGTAATATATTTAATTCTTTCGGTAAGGGTTTGTTCTACAGCTGCCCCAGACATAGCTTGCTGATCACCGAAGTTCTTGTCTTCATCTGTCTGTTGCTTTTGCAAGGCTGTCGAAACTGGAAAAGCTTCATTTTTGGGCTCTCACTTATGTTCAGCAATCTGTAAAGAGCGAGAATACTGCATCTACCGCTGTGTGCCAGAATAACCAATCAAAGTACAAGGGTATAAATATTCTTAATAAACTTCAACCCGTTCCGTTAGTTGCCATGATTATAAATCTATCTTTGTGAATTTAGTGGCACGTAACTTAGACACGACACTGTCTACTCGAATGATGTTTACGAAGCATCTACTACACAAAGGCTGCCTTCGAGCGCTCTGAGGTAACGAAATGCGTAACCCGAAAACAATTAAGTAGACTTTTTTTTTTTTTTTTTAATTCTCGACATGTAGCTAAGAACAGATATTTAGGTTTAAGCAAAAATCTAAAGTCTTATTGATTAAACTGTTGCCATATGTACCTGCCTTCGATACTCATACGGATATTTATTTTAATCTCCAAATACAAAATTTTCCATTTCTTTGTATTTGAATGATTCTTGATTTTGATAAGATGTATTTCTTGCAAAAAGAACACTTTTAAAACCTTTATTCACTTGAAATATTTATTTAAACATCAAAGATCTTGAAAATTCAAAAATAATTAAGTAATTAAAAAAGCTTTAAAATTTGCTTTTAAGTAGTAATCCTAATTAAGTACTCATTTATTTTCTTTAATAGTTTTGTAATTTTATAGTAGTACTTTCATGTTTAGTAATTTATATTTAAGTAGTAATTATCTTGCTTAGCACCTCTGTGATATGATCATAGTCTACATCTCTTTGTGAACTGAAATTTTAATTCCACTTAATATTTTTATTTAAATGCATTAGGAATTTTGAAATATTTAATCATAAATATCAAAATTATTTCAGAGGAAACCGTGATAAGAAATATAATTCTCCATAACCAGAAATTATCTTACCATTTTCGAGTTGATAGTTGCGTTCACAAAATTAGGCAGTATTTATTCTGAACCGAGTAAGATTATTAATTCGAGAAATTATAATTATATTGCATTGCAATTCAGCCCTTTATTCTAAATACGAAAATATGTGAGTTCGCTGAAATCATCACTATTGTTTTGTATTAGCTGAGAAATACTTGGCGACAGAGGAAATTCTTGTCTAATAGCGCATGCGGCACCAGAATCAGCGCTGAATTAGAGTCTGTGAGAAACTTGATTTTTGTTCCACAATCGAAGTTGCAATTCATATGTTACGCTGTAAGAAAGAAACCTAGCGCTAGAGTGTCGTTATGGAAAATAAATGCATTGAAAGTTAGATTTCGTTGTTTCTATAATATGTGTGGTATTATTTTATCGTGGTTTGCAGCTATCGACGAGAAATAGAATAATTCGATTCAACTATAATGGAAATTATTTCATTTCAAATATAAAAAGAAAACGTCTATTTTATAATTTCAATGTTTGTGTCTGAATTTGAAGCGGAACCCGTTCTTGAATTTAATAAACGGATATTAGATAAAATACCCGTTTGGGAATAGGTATGTGAGAAAATATCCGTTACGAAATAATTTTGGAATAGCTGGAATGCTTTGTTGATGGTTCTTTCCATTGAACTGTGAAGGCTTTATTGCGTAGATGAAATGATGGACATCCAAACAGACGTGGCCGAGGTCAACATAATTTTGTTGTCGAATAAAGAAATTCTGAAGACGCAATATTTTATTGACACATCATTATGGGTGCAATATTCATCCCACAGTTTACAAAAGATTGACTACTTTTAAGACAATAGGCGATGTACAGCAGCAAGCTACTTAAACTAATAGCCACTTTTAATAATGTCCTAAATTTATTTCAGTGCTAAAAACATAGTTGAATGACCTTCATCTTTAAAGTAGGAAAATGCACAACGGTTACGAATTAGGAAAGCTTTACTACTACTATTCGCGCGGAGCTGTATTATAACTTCAATTAGATGCTTGTTAACGTCATTTGAAAATGCCCACTATAGTTATTTTATCTTCTACAAACCGATCAAACTGAGTGAAAGTTTCAACATTAACTGAACTGCCTTCAGTCGCATTACAAATCTAAATTCCGAAAAACACCGACAACGCAATGGCAAACAGTGATCTTATATTTGTTAATAACCACCGCTTTGCCTCAAACAGACAGCGCAGTTTTATTTAACATATGTCCAGATATAGAAGTATTTTATCTAAAAATGTTCAACCATTTATACCACAGGAAGAGATGGAAAAACTGGTGATCAACGATTTCCCAATAATTCATACTTGGTACTAGATTGGATTATATATGAATTAAAATTCATTACTTCTCTGAAGCAAACCTTGTTTCAAGAAATTCGATTTAAAATTTTTCCGCTTACCTGAAAATGCATATCTCTACTTAAAACTCAAAGAATAAATTTTTTCAGTTTTGCATTCACCAAAGTCTTTCACTAAATATTGATAGTTCTTACGTCTTATAAGCTACAATTTAAAATCAGAATATAATTGAATAAGATATCCTAGAAAACGTGTTAAAAATTAATTTAAAAGCTAAATATTAGGACTAGTAAATTTTAGAAAGAAGTAAAATGGAAATTAAAAGTTTAGAAAATAATGAAATTTTTTAAAACATTTGAAATTAAAACTATGAAAATGCAAATTAATTATTCATACTTTAATGCTTCAAATCGACTCGTCAAGAGACAATAATTTAAAACATTGAAGTTCAAAGGAGTACTTCCTAACATTTTCTTCCGTTTGACATTTTGAGCACCAACCATTTATAACAAAAGCAAAAAAAAAAAAAAAGTTAAAGTAATCTGAAAGCGTCCAAATTTTATATTACGCTAAGTGTACTTTTTTTTATTTACGCACACGTACAACTTTCGAGAGTATTTCGGCTAATGTCCCTTTGGGCAAAAAATATTTACAAACAGCATATCTTGAGGAATTCCGATAGACAGTCTCGCGAGCTGGAGATAGCGGAATCACAGGATGTTAAATTTGTAACTTGACGTACAACCGGATTAAGCAGCTCGTATTTTGCTTCGATCCTGGATAAGATGCTGATAATATCGGCAGTTTTCTGGGCAGGGTATTTCAAGACAAAACGACGGCGATTCCATGTGATGATTCATTCCGGTGACGAATATTTATGCCATAATCTTGCACTCTCCACATGCACACGGCTACTTGCCACCTCACTCTCGTATTTCGCTTCGATCCTGGAATAATATCGGCAGTTTTCTAGAAAGGGTTTTCTAGACAAACTGACGGCGATTCGATGTGATGATCCATTCCAGTGACGAATATTTATGCCATAAACTTGCACTCTGCACATGCGCACGGCTACTTGCCACCTGGCTCTCGTATTTCGTATCGATTCTGGAATAATATCGGCAGTTTTCTAGGCAGGGTTTTCTATACAAAGTGACGGCGATTCCATGTGATGATCCATTCCGGTGACGGATATTTATGCCATACTTTTGGACGCTCCACATGCACACGGATACTTGCCACCTGGCTATTAGATTCGAGATACTTAAAATTTAAGAACCAGGTCAACAATGGATGGTCTGTTCCGGAGCAGGAATTTTCAGCCGCAGAGATAACGATGGAAATATTCTACGGCTTTAATTATGCCGAGCAAATCGTTCCCATTGTCACGGCAATTCCTCTCCGGCTTAGACCAGCATTTATTCCAGTATTGTATATTTTTTTGACCGTTTATTTCTTGGAAAAAATAGCTCCGATTCTCTCGTTCCTCACATCTGTGTGAAGGTTAAATGACTTGTCGAGATGATGATGCGGCAGGATTGTCAGATATAATGCTTCCTTTAGTTTGACAAATGCATCCTCACTTTCATTTTTACAGAAGAATTTTTGCTTGCTTTCTGTTAGATTCTGAAAGCTCCTTGCGATGGAAGAAAACTCCTATAGAAATCTCCTGTATCATGTGCATAGTCCCAAGAAACTTCTCTGTTAATGGATATTTTTCAGCTGTCTCCAATCTCTAACTGTTGACACTTTTTCTGGATTTATACTCCTATCTATGGCAGAGAGGGCATGTCAAAGGTACGTCATTGCCTGACTGAGTAGCGTACATTTAGCTGAACGTAACTTTAGATCTTTTGTGGGTCATTTGGATGTATAATTACTTGACAATACCCACTCTTTAAGCCAAATAAATGTGACCAAAGCAATTAAAATGCAACGATAATTTGCACTTAATGGAAAAAAATCTCCATCACTGTCTTATCAGCTACTGCGGACCTACGGCATACATGTGATTCGAAATTCTAATCTTCTGCTTGATAATGTGTTTACCAATTCGTTTCGCCTCCCCAATTTCAAAGATCGAAGTGCTCGCGAAACGCAGCCTGCGGTGAAATTTTCCAACTTTGATGTTACCCAGAAAACACCATACTAATTCTTCCTAAAAAGGGACAACGCCCTCGAGGGAAAAAGTTCCAAACAATTAAAAAGGCAACCTTCCTATAACACAACTGGCTAAATTTTTCGGTTGTTTACATTGCTACAGATTTCTAGAAAAATTATTTCCTTTAATCTTGCGGTCTTAGTCCACATTTTTATATAGAACTTTGAAAGGAGTAATAAATCAGTTATAAATTAAATGTGCAATACAATGCAAATCTCAAGACCCGACACTTGGCTCGAACGTACTAAAACAGTGATAAATTGTTTTAAATTGAATGGTAAACTACGAAATATTCTCTTCTTATAGCTCTGATGCGACAGTGTGCAAGAGAGTGAAATTTTTCCAGTCCCTCGCATTGCGGGTGAAAAGGAGCGGGTGAAAAGGAGTGGCGTTCGCTCTCACCATTGTAAATATTTCGTCACCGAAATACTGATGATCTTCAACAAGCACAACCCTTTTACCACGAGGAATTGGTAGAAGGATATAAGAAGTGACACTTGGCAACTTGTTTCGTTTTGAATACTCACTGTCAAGAGTGATTAAATATTTATCTCCCTCTTGTAGAGTGATCTGTGCACAGCCACAGATTAAAAGTAGTAAATAAGGATTTGAAGGTGAAATAATAATAATTATTATTATACTGAGTAAATAATAATTATGTTTCTAGTTTATGATTAATAGGAAAGCGCAGCATGGCAGGGCGAATGCTATCAGAACCTGATGACTTGAGTAAAGTTTCAGATTTGTGTATTGTCTGTGTCCGCATACTTTAATGCGACATTGATGTCATGCGAATATTATTTAAAGAATAAAAAAATACGTATTTTCTTCATTTCCATATTGTCGTGATAAATGTTTTAGAGAGTTCGCAATTATTAATTTACAAAATATGTCTTAGGTTTAAAATACAGTAATGAACATTTTAATAGTTTTATTGTTAATACCTAATACATAAAATGAAGCAAACACGGAATGTTTATTGAGTAAATTATGACACCGGTGATTACTGTGAATATGAAAATGAGCTGTTCACTCATTGTTCTCTGACAGAGGTCTCGAAAGGTGCGGGTCGATAAATAACTTTCTCGAGGTGATGTATACAGGACATAAAAAATTACAGTAGGTAAATCACTAAAACTGGTGAATACTGATTGTACGATCATGGCACGAACCCAGGCAATAAGATGTCTGCTTGGTTGATTTCCTCTTACATTTAGGGAGAAGACCAGATATCTTTCGTTAGAAGGTCCGCCAGTAAGGCACCACTCCCTCTTATGCATATAGCGATCGTTTACTTAACCGTATTTAAATAACTTAACACCGAATACTGCATGCCAAACACGACTCAAACAACAAGAGAAATAGACCAGGACATCCCTAAAACTTTCCTTAACCCATTAATAAAATGCAAACTGCTGAACAGCTAAACTGAGCAAACTTTCTCTTGAACTAGCCTTTATAAAAGAACAAACTATGCGTTGGAAATATTGCTCAAATTTTTGGAGAACTGCGTCTAGTTAACAGAAAGCACAGTGAGTCATATGTCAACACAATGTGGAGCAAATCTGCTTTACATAACCGCAAAACTTCATTTAATAATTCAACTAACATAAACTATTATTAGTCCGTTCTAGATTAAAACTGCATTTTTCAGCAAAGACCAGAACTGAGAGTTATGAATTCATTTCTCAGATATTTAAAGCAGAGTTTTATTACAAATTTACATTATTGGACAAAACTGTACAGAAAATGCAAAAGTCACCATTTATTTTTCCTAACAATAATTATTTTCAAATTATTTTTAAACATATTACAAAAATTTGCTTTGAAAGCAGTTTTTTGATTCATGGATGTACGTCTGATTAAGTTAAACAGTTAAAATTTATACTATGTATTAGGTATACCTACATAATTTATATTATGCATGTATGTATTTCAATTTATATTACATATCAAAAGCGGAAGACTTGATAGTTAAAATTTTGCATGTAGAACATATATTAATTTGCATGTAAAGTATCTTTTGAAAGTTATAAACAGTAGGCTAATAGGTTTATATTTTATTTTTTTAGCAGAAATCTTGATATATCACCCAAAAATAAATTCACTGTTATGTGCCACAGTTGTAAATATGTTTAAAATAATTTCCTTTAAATAAACACACTAATTAATTAACACATTCCTTTTAATAAATTTTGATTGAAGAAATACATTAGAGAACAGCGGGAAAGAATTTCTTTTGTGCGTTTAACTAAATACAGTATGCTAAAATTTGTTGTCAATACGGAAGATCTATTTGTGCATATATTATTATTATTATGCGAAAAGGGGCTGGATTTAGATTTTCCAAAAGTCAAATATGAAAAAAAAAAAAAAAAAAAAAAAAAAAAAAAACGTTTTGTACGCTCGTTTTTGAATTTCCGAAGTGGATGAAATCTATTAGTCATCGGCCACTCGTGCACTGAGTGTGTTAAAGAAGAGCTTTTGCAAACGTTTTACAGATTTTTCAGATTTTCCAGATATCTTCCCATTAATATTTATAGCATAGCAGTTTTCAAATATTTCCCATTTAGCTGACAGTGTTCATTGTACTGGCACGGATCTAGTCCCTAGCGAGCCTGAGTGTTTCACTTGTCCAGATGTCACATGTGGCCAAGTCTGGGCGCATTGGCGTTAAGTCCTGTTCCCCAGAAAACGGCAGATGGTAGTGGTATTGGTACGTAGCATTATTCAGGATTAGACAAATCCTTGTGGCATGCATGGTTCCCGCCACAATTCTCCCCGAAAATTGGTAGTGTTGAACACACGGGCTGGGTGGTAGTAGTGGTTATAGAAAAGGACTTTTAAGTCTCCTGTCTCGAATGGGGGGCCCGGGTCGGTAACATGATTAGCTTAAATTTACCACTCAGAGATACTCGACTGGTTACCTACCATCTGCTTAATATAGGGACTTCTCCCCTGGAACCGCTCCGGTTAGTGCCGACTAGTCGAAGCATGTATGACAATTATTATCGCCATCATTATAATGTAATATGTTAAAACCTTTTTTGCTTCGTAACTTATAAAGCTAATAAATTTTTTTCATAAGAAAACTTTATTTTTTTCTTTGGAGACCCCATATCTGAATAGTCTGAATTGTAGGAGAAGTAGTGAATTGGATAATGTCTTTGTTTTAATAGTGGTCAGTATTCGCGTAAAGTAAGTTCGAAGAAATCGAATTGTTTTACTGATTTATTGTAATATAATACTGATATTATAAATGCTGTAATGAAATGTTTTGAGTGTTTCCTTTAAAATAACGTCTTCAGTATAAATGCAGAGTGTTCAAGACTTTTATTACTGCAGTTTTCTGGTCAAAATGTAATATAACGCTAAATATGTTTTTTTATGCGTAAACCGCAACATCATATGAATACGAACTGGAGGCAAATAGCCTTTAGATACTGAGTTACCGAGTCAGTTACCGAGCGCTTAAACACCTTCAGATGCTAGTAAGTGGACATGATTTCAAATCCAGGCTTACCTGTTGGTTTTACCAATGTATGGCATTAATACGCTCTGAATGGTTTTAGAAGCCCCTCACTCAAGGCAGATTTTTCTGTACTGAGACTGAGAGCTCTTCTGTGATTTTTCTTCGTAAAAGAACCTAATTTAACTTTGAATACTGTACGTCACACGCTTTGAAATAGCAGGATCAACGATACAATACATTATGAGGGCATATTTAAAGATGATAATCATGTCAGCCACTAATTTGCTATCTCCTTTCTCGTGACGTAAGAACAAGAATTAATTAGAACCGATTCAGAGATAATGCTTCTCAAAGTTTTTTTTTTTTCCTGTATTTTATCTTAAGGCACACTTCTTTATGGTGGACCAATTTATGAGCCATTATGTGTGAGGTTCTTCGCGAGATTCTGTGTTAAGAGCGAAATTAATTCCCAGAATATGCAACCAAAGCATCAAAATTGAGGTTTCACTCTCCAACTTCCGCTGATCGCCGCGATTATCGTGCGTTCCGCAAGACTTATTGCAGCTGTCGAATGTAGTTGACTCTACGCGGTTAGTTAGACAGAATGAGATGACGAAAATTTCCTGATAGAACAACCCTAAACATTTTCTCATTCTCCCCAGCACTATTTCAAAACGAGCCGAAAAACTGGCTTTACCAGAAAAGTCAGATGTTAAATCGCTATTTTGCCCAAGTTATGCCACTGTTACATACTGCCACATTGGATGCCATTCAACACTTCAAGTGTACAGGTTTATTCCAATATTTGGAATTTTTTTTTCACTTTTAGGATTCCTACTAAGGACAGTTATAGATTGGCAAAGACTTCAGGGTCGTATACCTATTGAATAAGTGAAGACCTAAGACCTCCGCATTAACAATAGAGTAGTATAATTTTATATGTCTATGTCTATGTCTTATCACTTAGTAAGAGGCAATCGACCATTAACGGCCTTTACCAATATATGACACTTGACTTTTAAATGCTTGAAGAATCGAGTAAGTTGTATCCAATAATATGGAAGTACTTGTACACATGCTGTGCTAGAACTCAGAGATTACTAGCGATGGAGGCTCCTATGCCGCCGTCCGTAAAATAAGTAAACTTTGAACAAAAGAGGTGCTCGTGTGGCGCCATCTATTAGTAGTGATCAAAAGCATTTTAGTTGACTGGAGCCCTAGTTGCGCCATCTCTTGCAGGATGTATTGTAAGGCATTTTTAAAATTTCATAAAAATTATTCTTTTGATAAGCAATAATTGGCAAGTAAAATGATGAAAAACACAATTTGCAGTACATTGAAACGTTTCACAAGAATAAAAACTATTTACACACAAAGTCTACCTGCTTTGGCAGAAACAAAGTCCACAGTGCTTTGTAATTTGATAAGTAAATCTACAAGTAAAGAAAATGGAATAAAATTTTGGTACAATTTCAACAGAGACGGAAAATGTTAGGTTAACGAATTTTATTCCTTTAGCGGTGATTGTTGATATATTATATGTACATTTATCTTGAAGGGCACGTAGTAGAACGTATTAAACTAGAAATGAAATTGTCTCGCAGTTAATTATATTAATAAAAGGAGAAAAAGCTCATTCACTATAATATTCACTACAATTAACTCTTAGTTGCTTAGACAGGAAAAGTCAGTATGTGACATTCTCTATCAAAATAAATCTTGATTTGAACTCTAAAATCCAAATCACTCCTAAATTTGAAACTGGCATATAACTACCATTGGCAATATATTACCTTTTTAGTTTTAGATTAGCCATCCATTACCTGCCAATTAAAATGCAGTGACTCTTGAAGCGAACAATTCTGAAAGCGACAAACAAAAATTCAACCTTACGCCTTCAGTGACTGAAAGTCATTTTATCGGTACCACCGTTAATGTGGTTACATTATATTTGCAAATATTGATCTTATTTTTTATTTTAAGCACTTTTGCTACCTTGTACTGATCATGCTTCTGACGACAAAATTGCCTCAGTAATATCAGTAGCTAAAGAGAAACAAAAGGTTTCAGTTCTCGAAATTTTAAGTTCCGAATTTGCTACGTCGTAAGCGCTACGCAAGCCATACGAGATGGATTCATTTACAAACGACGCAGCCTAAAAAAAATTATTACGTATTTTAGAATAGAGTGGGTAAATTTAAAATTCTTGCTAATTATAATTATGATTTTCACTTACATATATTTATCTCATTATGTTTATTTACATATTTTTTAATCTTACGCATAAAATTTCCTTGCTACTGCATTAATGCTTTCGCTAAGAAGTATTTTCTATTGCCAAGCCTGTTTCCCTTTGAAGGGTGGATATGTAAGAGTGAACTCATACTAGGGAGATATCACAGGGCTATGTTTTATAACTCATTCAACTGGCATGAGATGGATATTTCGCATAGATTTTAAAGGAGCCGCTGTGCTCAGTCAGTGACTGACGATTTTAAGTTAAATGCGCTTTGCATTACTTTGTGTTTAACAATCTTAGTTTAAATACTGATTATACTCTGTGATACTGTGAAGAGTTGTACTGCTATGGTTTTTGGAAACTTCCAGAATACTGAGGTGTTTCTTTTGGTAAAATAACTTTTATCAACCTATCATCGTACCTGAGTGTATTCAATCTATTACGAACCCGTACCCACAAAATAATATATTATCAGAAGAAATCGATATGTAAAACATATTTTAATGCTTTTCAGCAATATTATACTTTAACTAAATGATATGTGGATCGTGAGATCAATATGTTATTCAGCTGTTTATTATATTTGAATTGTGAGTTCACTATATCAATCAGGTGTAAGTTATGTGTTAATTATGTTTGAAATGTGAGATTAAATAGTGCTTCTTTGTTCTTGTAGAATATTTTATGAAATGACTGCAACTTTGGAATAAATGTTAATTTTATCTTTTGGAATGTTCAAAATGTCTTCAAAAAATTTATTTAACGTTACACGCGTTCATCTGTATTATATGAGTGTCGCGTCATTATTATTTTACTATTAAAATACTTCAAAATTCCTTTCTTAGGATTTATGGGTACGTGTTGCTGCTCAAACAGAGGATATTTGTGTACATGCTAATCATACCTTCCCTCGTTTCTTCTCTCTTGCTCTCTCCATATGTATATATAATATATTAATATATATTGACAAGATATATATGTAATAAAGAAGGACTTTGCCATCCTGATGGTATTGAACGTCGAAGGTTGAATCCGTAACGAAGAGAAAGAATTTTAATTGAGTAAAATGCTGATCTGTAATGAATAGGAAACTGGCAGCCGAGGCAAATTAAATCTTCCTTTTATTTCCAGTAAATATATTGCGGCCGCAAACAACTTGGCACAATATTTGTGCCTATTTAAAAATGTTTGCATTTTTGATAGATTTGCAATAAGAAGAGACCCGCCGACAGCAAACCAGCTACTCGGAAGAGCGGAAAGCGAGTGCCTTATGTTCAGGATGAAATCGTAATTCAGACTGAGTTGCATTATTTTGTTATGGTGACAAAATGTCACGGTACCAATATGTTATGTTAAAAAATCACATGGTACCAAAATTGTTTCCTTTCCTACTCTGTTGACATAACACTTAAAATTTTTTAACAGTAATATACTAATATCAATAAGCCCTGTACATTTGCGTTGTGTTTTCGGATTAACCCTGAAATCAACTTGAGAATGAGACGGGTGAAGATCATGAACACACACACAAAAATTTAACCTTTGAATGATCTAGAAAAACTTATTTATTTAACTATTAATGCCAAGTATAAATATATATATATCCATTAGTTGAAAAAAAAAATATCAAAATAGATTCAACAAAATTTGAACTATTGTTTTATACATCAAACATTCCAAGTAATTATTTTTTTTTCTTTTTTTACATCCTTGTAATTACTATTAAATTTAATATTGCAAATCTGGTAAAACATACCAAAATAATCTATAAATTTAAGAACACTACCCTCCCCGGGGAGAAAATAAAAAAAAAAAAATTAACAAGTTACACTTTCCACTTCACACAGAATTCCTCAATACAACAAAAATTATTGCTTAATATTGCACTCAATATCATCATTTAAATACTATTATTGCACATAACAATTTTTATTATTTAATGTTTTTTTCTTAGATTAATTAAAATAAGGTTTAACCGGATAAAGATAAGTAATGACACATTTACTATTCTACAAACAAGTCGTCCTGAGAAACAAGAATGCTCTAATACAAGCACTATTTCAAATCATCCTCACCAATGAGTAATTCAAAAAAACATTCAAGTAAATAATTTCCTGAAGAACTTAATTTTCTTAACCATTAAGTTAAGTTACAATAATTTTAATAAGGTTATAAATCTTTATTCCATTTAATGCTTTTACTTGATTGATACACCAAAGAAAAATGATTTCTATAGAGTTAGGATAAAGTTATCAACTATAAAAAAATTTAGGGGTCAACAAATTAACAAATTAAGTTAATTCAATCATTTTAACTGCAGAAATCTATAATATTTAACTAACCAAGAATTAACCATAAAGAAAAGAACTTATCTGTTAAGGAGCATCAAACAAAAGAAAACCATCGAAGCTCATGAGGAATGCTGGCAGCCTGTTGAATGAAAAAAAAAATGTTCGTCGAACAGTTTGGATTCATTACGGTAGCCTAGAAGTTCTAGTAGATTTTAGGATGAACAAATGAGGTTCCAATACGGCAAGATAAGTGAAATACAGTGCTGGCGGCCTGTTGAATGGAAAAAATGTTCGTAGAACAGTATGGATTCATTACGGTAGCCTTGAAGTTCTAGTAGAATTTAGGATGAGCAAATGAAGTTCCAAAAACAACGGTTGTAAATTAACGCTCTGGTCTCGAGTGAAGCGACGAATCAATGGTGCGCATCATTTTTCTAGAAATTTACTTCTGTATATTTTTCTTGTGATACACAAACACACACAACAAAAAACTGATGAAAGAATTTCGATTTTTTTTTGAAGACATAGATGCCCATACCTACGGCCCGCGCTCACAGCGCTTAGCCAAGAGGCCCGTAGGTCTATCGGGGCGAAGCTCCATTTTCTTCGTCGGAGTCAGCTGTCGCCTCCGGCCAATTCAAAGGGCAAAAGAAGTAAAGTGCAAAAAGTGTCAAAAAGTGTGCTCGTCCCACAAAACAACCCGTTAAAAGGGAAAGCGCCGGACTGCCAAGTTGGCGCAACCCATTTTTCGCCGAAAGTTGAAATAGTTGCAACCACAGCATACCCTCATGTTATCAAACTCGCCAAAACCACTATTTTGAAACCTCAACGGAAAATCTATGTCGCCAAACCCTCGCCAAATAAACACCACCTGCGACCGGGGGAGATTAGGAATTTCAACAACCCTGCAAGGGTCCCAACGAAGGAACGCTGAAAACTCGCAAAAAGTGACTTTTCAACCGGAAAGAAGGCATTTCATCCCACTTTAACTAAATCACAAGCGAAACGAAGAAAATCTACTAATTAAAGCTCATAACTGAAATGCAATTAAAGTTAGAAAAATGAAAGTTATGCCAAATTAAAGAGCTAATTTTTCTGAAACTAATGATATTAAATACTAAGAAATCAAATTAATTTTTGACATGAAAAACTGAGTTTATTACGTAGAAAAAAAATACTTATCCATTGTTTGCGTGTACAAGATTGAAGACGCAGTTCGCGTAAATTCGGAAAGCCAAAATATATTACACTAGAATTAATAGGCCCAAAAAGAATATAACCAAACTAGCGTAGCTCAAATTTTGAATAATTACAAATTAAAATTTTGATTTTTATGAATCACTTAATTAAATTAAATTCGCTACACAACAATTTCATTGCTACATTGCGAATGATTTTTTTTAGTTCAATCCAAAATGAATCCACTTGATCTTTGCACCATGAAATACTTCAAATTATTTATAAAGATCTTCAACAAAGTTGCAGAAAAAAAGTATAAAAGCAATTTGTTGATAATTCTTTTGCACGGAATTTAGAAGAAAGGTTAGATATCACACAGCTTTTTGGAAAAGCATATAGAGCCATTAAATTTACCTGTCTCGAAACTCAAATCTCAATTTACAGAAGAAGAGTTACGAAACCGGTAAAACATTCTGAGACGATTATGTTTTCTAGCTGATTTAACATGCATGAGATGTATGCTTCGCGTAGCATTTAAAGGAACCTCTCAGTGACTGTCGATTTTAATTGAACGTTGTACTGTGTTACAGTAAGAAAGTGGTGTTTCAAATCTAATCGACGGAACTGTAACAGAATAAATTTAAGGAAAACGGTTCCTATATCTGCAAGAACAAATTTGAGAGAAATTTTCTATTATAAGAAAAATATTAATGCATTTTCTTCTTAGAAGTGTTACACGTTTACCGAGCCCGTTACATTGTTGTAGTAACAATGAAATTTATTATAGGAATTGATGTATTGATTTCCTTTTGTTGTAACGCACTTATAAAGTAAACGTGGCTAGAAAATCCAAGCGGCGGTGATGACTGATTCTCGTCTGTCTCTTTTTAATCTGATTTTCGTCTATTAATATATTTTCTACGAACAATTTTTCAATAAAGATGTCGACTGAGTGCAATCAGAAGATTAAAGGAGCACATCTCAAGGTAAAATGCATGTAAGGAAAAAAAAAAAAAAAAAAAAAAAAAAAGGACAGTTTCAAATTTACATTTTATTGCGGAAGGAATTCTTGCTCAGGAACAGATCAGGCATCGTTGACCTGTCCCTTAAATTTCAGGAATCCCGAATCTGATAGTCAGGTGGCCAAGTAACCATGTGGATGTGGAGAATCCAAGATTATGAAATAAATATCCGTCATCGGAAGGGATCATCACATGGAAAGGTCGATGCCTTGTCTGTGCCTTGACCATGCCTTGACCATTGGAGGGACGAACACGTCAAGAAAGACCAGCTGGAAGCAGGCGGCATTAAACTCTTAATTTATTTAATGGAATCTTTAAATAAAATACCTACCCGGCAGCACATTCCTATCTAAAAACCTTTTAAAAAATCTATGATTCAGAGAACCTAAAGTTTTATTTTTCATTTTGCAGTTTGTTCTTCCCTTTGAACCCCCGCCCCCAAAAAATATATATATATGTGTGCAAAATAAAGGTTTTTTTTAATGATTTTTAATGCCATATACTAATAATATATATATAATGAAATGATACTGCGCTCTCTGGGACTCACTCCATATTCCAAATGGAGTTTTGTATCGGAAATTTGAGTTAGATGATTGGAAGGCACACCGATGCGGATGGTGCTTCCAAGATCCCGGATCGCGGACTTGCTAAAAAAATTGCATAGCGGTCCAACAGGAGGAATAATGAAAACTTTGTACATAGTTCGAAAACGGTGCTACTGGAGTAATGCAAGATCTGACGAGCAAACTGGGTGTCAATCATGCGATGCTTGTCCAGGTCGGAAAGGACCAATGAAAGGCAGCCGAGGGAAGAGGCAACGTTACAGTGTAGTAGCGCTCTGACATTGTCTCTGACATCCTGGGATCTGTGACATCCTGGGATCTCTGCCACCAATAGCTGATGACAACAAATGCATCATCTTTGTCATTGATTAACTCTCCACGTGGCCTGAAGCGTATCGAATTCCTGATCAAAAGGCTGCCACTGTAGTTTCAAGTGACGACTGCCTCTACTCTGTGATGCTGGGGAAAGAGGTACGACTATTTTTGTGAAATGTTCCAGAAATCTGAAATTTTTCTTCTGATAACATAAACTTTATCAACCTATCATTCGAGCTGTATGCATTCAATCTATTACGAAGGCATACGAAAGCAACAGTATTAATATGTATATGTAGGACTATAAATGTATAGTTTATAAATGTATGGATTATAAATATCTGTTTCACTTTTCAAATTGTTGCCACCAAATATTATTGCCCTGAATTATATTTGAAGAAATTAAATAAGGAAGGGTAATGAATTTATGTCTTCTCACACTGTGGAAAAACAACGGTATCTAGACCCATCATATTTTGAATAGCGTAGACTTCCATCTGAATATGGGAGCCCACCAGCGCCCGAGCGAGAAAATCGCTGACCACTGGTAGTTCGGTTCGAGGATCGAATCCCGCGAACAGGCTGGCTGCATGGGCGTTTTCGTGCCTTAGAGAGTCCTCCACGAAGGCATCCTTCCCCTTAGGCAGATTGCCCTAGTGTGCTTTGCCGTATTCTCAATGCACCAACACCATCTGAATATGGGTGGGAAAGCCCCAGTTTAGAAATTTTTTTATTGTCTATTTCACATTTTTTAAAACGTTCACGAATTTTAACTCAGCAATTTTAGAGTGAGTAGTGGTAACTTTGTAAGGAAAAGAATATTTTTATCTGCAGCTCGCGAGAGTGTCTATCAGAATTTCTAAAAAATATTATAATAAATAAATTTGTTTGAAATATTTTTTCCCAAAGGGACATTAGTCGAAATGCTCCCGAAACTTGTCTGTGTGCGTAAATGAAGAAAACTCACATTTAGCGTAGTATAAAATCTGAAATGTTTCAGATTTTGTTTTAATTTAAATTTAGTCTTTGGTTTAATTTTTGGTGTTCAAAATGTCAATTGCAACAAAACGTAAGAAGTACTCATTATTTGTTTGAAATTTAATATTTTAAATTATATCACTTGACGAGTCGATTTGAAGCATAAAAGTATGAATATTTAATTTGCATTAATTGCAAAGTTTTTAATTTCAAACGTTTTTAATACTTTCAGTATAGTCTAAAATTTCAATTTACATTTTACTTCTTTCTAAAATTTATTAATCGTAATATTTTATTTTTAAATTCCTTTTAAAGACTTTTCTAGGATACCATATTATTTTATTTTCTGATTTTAAGTTTTAACTTATAAGACATAAGAACTATTAATACTTAATGAGAAAAAAAGAAGCTTGTACTGTTTGGTGAACGCAAAACTGAAAAAAAATGATTCTTTGAAATTTAAGTCGAGATATGCATTTTTAGTTTAGTTGAAAAATTTGAAATCGAATTTTTGGAAACAAGCTTTGCTTCGAAGAAGTAATGAATTTAAATTCAAATATAATCCAATCTGGTACTTAATATGAATTAATTCGAATTTGATGACCACCAGCTTTTTTCATCTCCTTCCGTGGTATAAATTCTGAAAAATTTTAAGAACTTCCGAGAACTTGGCTAAACAGGGTCAATTTTTTAAAGGAAACCGCGTTGTCTCCTTGAAGGCAAAGCGGTGGTTATTAACATACATTTGAGATCGCCTTATCGTTAGTGGCTAGGCTGCCACTGTTGTTTGGCATTTGCTTTCGTGATGTATTTCGGACATTCATAATGCGAGTGAAGACAATTCAGTTAATTTTAAAACTTTTACTCAGTTTCATAGGTTTGTAGAAGATAAAGCTGCAATAGTGGTTATTTTCCAAATGGCATTGTCAAACACGGAATTGAAACCATGCACAGTCATAAAGAAATTTTAACACAGCACCCCGAAATAGTTTTTTTTTTCCAGTGGCAGATGTGAACAATTACAAGTGCACCCCGAAATAGTAGTAGTAAAGGTTTCATAATTAGTGACTGTTGTTGCATTTTCCAGTTTCAAAGATGAAGGTCTTTCAACGATGTGTTTAGCTTTGAAATAAATTTAGGAACTTAATAAAAGTGTTTATTATATTAATATGCAATATTTAATTATAATGTATTATAATATATAATATTTGCTTTAAGATTAGTCAAGCTTTTATAAACTGTGGGATGAATATTGTACTCATAAAAATGTGTGAATCAAATATTACGTCTTCAGAATTTCTTTATCCAACAATAAAATTATGTTGACCTCGGCCACGTCTGTTTGAAATTCCATCTACGCAATAAAGCCTTCACATTTATTACAATGGAAAGAACTATTGTTAACGCATTGCAGCTATTCCTAAATTATTTCGGAATGGATATTTTCTCACATACGTATTACCAAACGGATAATATATCACATTCCCAAACATGTATTTTATCTAATATCCGTTTATTAAATTTAAGAACGGGTTCCGCTTCAAATCCTGAAAGAAAGTCGGAAATAATAAAATATAGTTTTTTCTCTTTATATCTCAAATGAAATCATTTCCATTATAGGGATGATTTCAGATATATTCGTATTTAGAATAAAGGGCTAAAGCGATGCACTATAAATACAATTTCTCGAATTAATAATCGTACATATTTCAGAATAAATATTTCCTAATTATGTGAAGCTATTATTAAAAAATGATAAGATATTTTCTGGTTATAGAAAATTATATTTATAATCACGGTTTTCAAAGAAAAGAGTTTGGTACGTATGATCAAATATTTCAAATTTCCCATGCTTTTGAAGAGAAACATCCAGCGGAATTAAAATTTCCGTTATACCATCACAAAGAGATGCAGAATGCCATTTTACAAAGGTATCAAGCAAGAGAATTACTACTTAAGTATAAAGTACTTCCTACTGAAAGGAAATAAATTAGTACCGTATTTAATTCATGCTCCGATAAATTCACAAAGATGCATTTATAATCAGATCATCTATCGGGATCGATCGACATTTATTATGGAATTTTTAAAATTTCAAAGAAAGAATTAAACATATTATTAGCACTTTGCATGAGTTGAATCTTTTTTACACTGTGAGCAACAAGTTAAAAAAATAACATACATTTTATTTTTTAGTAGATAAGGTTATAACTGGAGTCTATTGCTTTGTTACTACATTTCGGAAAAGACCTGAATATACACCGCATACATAAAAAATATAACTCTTTTTCTATGCCCCCACAAATTCCACATGCACCATAATATGCACAGCAACTTCCTTGGAAACGTTTTTTGGAATTTCTCAGATGCAAAATCTTAGATAATGAATCAATTATTCAAATATATTACAGATCTGAATAATGTTTTATTGCTCGATACATAAAACATCCAAATATATCGCATAAGAAGATGGTGGTGTGCTACGTTCTGTGAACTCAAGTGAAGATCTTAATTTAACATATTCCGCCGATATAGCGGTTAGTGATTCTGACTGCCGTAACGATGGGTCCGAGTTCGAATCTCGAAGAAGGCATGATTCCAGCTGCCCGTCCCTTCAAAAGAGGCCACGGATCCGTCCCTTGTAGTGGCGCAAGGCTAATGGCTATTAAACTAATCTCTCGGCAATTAAATAAATATTCGTGTAAAGTAAAACGTTTAGTACCAGTTGGTTTAGGTTCTGAATACACTGCACGGAATTCCAACCATTTGGTATACAGCACCATTTCCTCCGGAGTAAAATATATATTTATAGAGGTGGAAGTAAAGATCTAGAATGTGAAGTATTTATTGTATCGCTTAAAATTGCAGATGCCTAATTGTTCACCCTGATAAAGGTGTGAAAGGTAAGTAATTTAATTTTTTTTCTCTAAATTGTACGTTAATTTCGATTTTAATCCGACTTTAGACTTTTCTTAATGAATCTTCATCCTCCCAAAGAATAATCACAAGTGTGAAAGAGGTGGCTAAACATAGAAGTACTCCTTCGCTCCATAATGTAACTGATAGGACTTTTGTTTGCACAGCACGATAACTAAGAACCTGTTAGCTGCATTTAGTTAACTGAGAATCTTTCATTTTTTGGCTGCGGAGTATATGATTCCTTAAATACTGTTTTGTTCTAAGATGAATTGAGTATCTACGCTTTCCTCTGTTAAGGAGAATTTTACTTTCTCTTTTTTCCTTTTGGACTGCAGGGTTTGATCTTGTTATATGAGCTGATATTTTTTAATACAATTTAAAGTCTTCCTTTCAACCTAAAATAGATATTAAAGTATAAGAATAAACTTGATATTTCGATAAAGTAACCGTTTATGCACTCTTATTTATGATTCCTTTAAGATAATTTCACAAACTTTTTAAAATATACTCGGTGCAAAAGCAGCTGAAGACGTTTTATGATAACCTAGTAATAGCTTGCTTCATTTCTCTTCTCGACCTTTAAACGTTCAAGCAGTGCGTTTTGTGAAGGGTAGTCCTTTATTGTGATAGTACAGACGATTTAAAAGATTACTTTATTTCCCTTATGAAATATCTTATTGACTTGGTATTTTTCAATTGAAGAACTGCTGAGGACTGTAATGAGGGGAGTGGAATCAAGATTATAACTATTTTCCCACTTCTCGGAGTATATACCTGAGTGAACAGAAACATTTCCAAGTTTGGAGAAGAAACAAATTAAAGGAAAGTATCAATTTGTTTCTTATGTCCACTAAAAGTGTGCAGATAAGAGAATTTTTTCCTTTGATGGTAAAAGTCCCTCCCGAATGACCGCAGATCTTTTGCTTGGATTCGAACTAAATTTAGGCGTAGGAGAAGTATGTAGATGAAACTATGTAGATGTAAGTATGTAGTGTGTAGATGACACAATAATTGTTATAATGTCATGAATCCACAAATTGAACCTAAGGAACCTAAACGAGCCGAAGGAAATCCCACACCATATTTCATTTCTACCATCACCAACACCAAAATAACCAAAACGAAAAAAACAACACACACAAAAAAAGAAAAAAAAATTGAAAGGTTTTTCAGATTTTAACATGAGTTAACATGAGTTTTTTTCATGTTTTTTTTCATGTTAACTCATGAGGGTTTTTTCAACATGAGTTTTTTTCAACATTTTGCGTGTTACCTTTATTTGTTAAATTCCATGTCTCTTCGCACTTAAACCATAAAATTCAGTTCATAAATAATGATATGATAATATGATAAAATAATTTTAAATTGCCCATATGTTTGGAATTTCCTACGCAGTCTCACACGCTGGAGATAAAAATACTTTTTCTGTAAGCGTTGCCCTTTCTCGCTTTGAAAACGTTTAGTTTTTTTAATCAAAAATTCGTTAAAGTGTTACAAAATATGAAATCGATAACAAAACAAATTTGAAATTATAATTAGGTCTTCCCCATGCCCATACTCTATGGAAGATTACGTTATTCAAATTTTGATGGCTCTAGGTACCGTTGTTTTATCACAACGCAAGAAACATACATTTATTTATGCAGATTCTTCATTATTTAATTTCTTCAAATATAATACAGGGCCATAATATTTGGTGGTAACGATTTGAAACGTGATACAGTATTTTAAAGGTTTCGACGCAAAATCTGAAAACGAAAACAATAGTCCTTCAGGGGAAATTCGCCATTTGGACTTAAAGAGATCAATAATAACCGCAGACCAGTCGCTGCTCTTAACGCTAGTAATATACCTTCCGGAGTCTCAACTCCAGTGTTGTAAAACGCTGAAACGTTATATAGATGATTTAGATTCTTCAACCGAAGATGAAGGATGTGTGTTTGATGAGCAGTATTCATGATACTTCCATGGTCAGCCTCAAAAATAAAAAATGGAGATATACTCAAGCCGAAGATTGTTTCTAATTACGGTCTAACTATGGGTGGTGTAGATCGCTGTGATCAGGAAATATCCTTTCATAACAACATGTTGCTCTCCCCTCTTTTATAAATTTATCGGTACCCGAAGAACGAAATTTTATTCTAAATTGTAACGATATTCTTTCGGGAATCATACAAATTTCTAATCAGTCTGGTTTTGACCAGAGAGTGTTGCTGTAA
The DNA here is from genome assembly GCF_044657685.1 of Stegodyphus dumicola. NCBI lineage: Eukaryota > Metazoa > Arthropoda > Arachnida > Araneae > Eresidae > Stegodyphus > Stegodyphus dumicola. Next base: position 108,015,523 of record NC_140777.1, read on the forward strand.
CTCTCAAAGCTGCTCTGCCACATCTTAGAGTGGCTCACTCTGGAGCTGACACAGCCTACTATAACTCTAAGAACTATATTACGCTCCAATTTTACGATTCCCCTCAGCATGAAGATTCAATACTTTTAACGACGTTATAAAACTCTGTTTATGGAATACCAATGATATCATACCTAATCTTAGCGAATTCAGAGTAAAATCTGTATGAAAAGTGTTTTCACCCTATTCTTATGCAAGAAACCAAACTCCAGCCAGGGAGCGTTCTCATGCTTGTAAATTACAATTTTTCTTCATGACAGGCAAACTGTCAGTCGGCTGGAAATGTATCATTGTGGCACATGTATAGATATTAAAGACCATACCCTTCACAGAAGGATGAATACACTGAGTCTGAACAAACCCGCAGCTAATATATCGAATTTTTTTCCAAATTCAACTTCAGTAATTGGGATCTCTTCCAAAGGTTTTAAAATCCCTGAGGAAGATATTAACAAACTGCTCTAAACTCTCAACAATATTATTATTGCTGGTGATTTAAATTTTCATAATCAGTTTTGTCGTTATAAAAATTCGAATTTTGTCTTATTTTCCAGAATGGGATGAAGACATCACGCGACCAGTTCTTCTAATCACAATATCCAAAATATATAAAGTCTCTAACGGCTAGTGGCAACAATCTTGGGCGTGAATCTGCCGGGTAACACGAGCAGAAAACACTGATTCCGTTCTTTTTGTAGATGCAGTGGTAGCTCCCACAGACACGAAGAAAGCCGAGTTCTATTCTTAAACCTTTAACTGTCATGCCCGAGATAATCTCGGGCACAGCACTAGTGTTCGAAAATGTCACGCCCGAGTATTACTCGGGGTAATTTTTTTTGAGTGCATCGTATTGTTATACCCGAATATATATCGGGAGACGTTTATTTCGGCTTCATCTCTTTGTCAAACCCGACTGTATCTCGGGAAAAGTTAATGTGCGCTCAGTTCAATAGATGACAGCACTTTACTGAAGATTTCAAAGGTTAGAGGTTATTTGGTTCAAGGTGCATGGGATCTTTTTGTTGTAAAATAGCGTCCAGTTCTTTGAAACGTTATATAGATGATTTAGATTCTTCAACCGAAGATGAAGGATGTGTGTTTGATGAGCAGTATTCATGATACTTCCATGGTCAGCCTCAAAAATAAAAAATGGAGATATACTCAAGCCGAAGATTGTTTCTAATTACGGTCTAACTATGGGTGGTGTAGATCGCTGTGATCAGGAAATATCCTTTCATCCAACAATTCGAAAACGTCAGATAAAATATTATAAAAAGATACTTTTACATTTACTAGACAAGGTACTCTGGAACTCATATTTTCTCTATAAAAATGTAGTTAGGAAACGTATTACATTTTTATCCAAGTTGTAGAAGAGTTTTTCATAAATATGATGATGCAGCTTCTGGACAAAAGAATGTTGGCAGACCACTACAATAGATAACCCTGCCCGTCTTACTGAACGACATTTTATATCCCATTTTCCTCCTATTCCTGCGAAACGTGAGCCTACAAGATAGTGCAAAGTGTGTTGTTCGAAAAAGGATAAAAATGGGGAAAAGATAAGGAAGGAATCACGATTCTGGTGTAGTGATTGTGGAGTTGGTTTGTGCTTGGAAAAGTGTTTCCAGTTGTACCACATAAGATTGAATTACTGAACTACTAATAGGTATTCACTTATATTTATTTATGTTTTAGAAAATAGTTAATTTTTTTCATTTTTAGAAAACAATGCTCCACTAGAAGCGAACTTTGCAACTGCCATGTTGAGTGACAGCTGCCTCAAAGAAAATATGCAGTGGCTACAAAACTTTAAAAATTTTACCCATGTAAGTCAAAATATCAATTTTTAACTACTTAAGTATATTTTATTTTGTACTAAGCATTTGGTTTTTGAAATAAAAAAATTTGACAATTTGTGTACCCAAATCATCAAAATAACTTGACAGTTAAAGGGTTAACAGTCTCCAAACCCAATTAGCACTCCATAGCGAAGATACTATATTTCGCGAACAACACTTATACCTCCCCACAAGATGTCGAACGTTTCTTAAACCCATCTTTCAAGAGACTAAAAGTTAACTTCGCTTTTTGAGGTTAGCACTTATATTGCTAAACCACAAGCCTAAATATGCTCCTTGACTTAACTCTACCTCCAATCGTATGATAAAAAACGTTAAGTCCAAATTTGTTTTTTCCTGTAATAATGGTAATTACTAAACTGTCTCTGCACATTAACAATGAACATTATTATTCCCATAATAATGTTCATTGCTAATTAACTACATCGCTATATTTAAAGAAAACAGAAATGTGAATTAATATTGCCTATTCGAAACCTGAGCAGTACCATTCAAACCCTCAAAATTAACTAACTCTTATCTTCGTTATCAAATGCAACACGAATTTACGTTTCCTGAAAACATCAATGTTTTCCTCCGAAACGAAAATAGCAATATTATTAAAAAGTTTGGATTCGAAAAAAAATACTATGCGACTCACCAGCTTCTACGAACAGTGGAATACATTCACGTAGGCTTCATCAATAAAATGCTTTAAGTTTTAATTTTTGTATATACTATATATACATAAGATGTAAGAAATATAATTTATGTATTAACATAATACCGAAGGAGAAGCGAACTCGCTCTGTTTGGTGAATGAAAAACTGGCAAAATTATTTTTAATTTATGCTTTCTTACTTTGGATGAGTAATGTGAAATTGAATTTTTGCGACTAAGTTTTAATTCCCAGAATTAAACAATTTCATAATCAAATTTAAGCCAAGTTTGTTGACCACCAGTTTTTTTCATACTATCTTGTGGTATAAGAATTTTAAAATGAGCTTTTGATGACACGCGTGGATTATAATGTTGTTCTTTTTTGAATAAAACTGCTTTGTTTCTTTGAATCAAAGTGGTGCTTTCGAAAATGTGTTAGCTGACAGTTTGCTTTCTATCTAGGTTGGTTTTAGAATGATTTTGGCTGCTAAACGTATTCACGTTGCGTTTTGTCACTTTGATTTGCAACGTGAGTGATGGTAATTCCACGGAAACTGTAAGAAAAACAAAAGTCACTAACCGTAACATTTTCCTAAACAAATATGCTTAAATCAGCACGGTTCTTCAATGAATAAACAATCCAACCAGCTGTGCATATTGAAATTAATTCTTGATTCCAAGTCGACCTAATTGATGTACAGTATAATCCTGATTGTGGTATGAAATTGATTTTAATATATAGAGATCATCTTGCAAAATTAGTCCTACTCCGAAGTCTGCACGATAGAGCTTATAAAGTAACATATCGTCTTTGAATATTTTCACAATTTTTAGAGCCCCGAACATTCTCCATTCCGACAATGAAGGGAATTTTGCAATCAGCTCATAAAGAGTTTATGTGAAATGCGGAGTGATATAAAAATAGTTCAGTGTAATTCAAGACACATGACGAATGGCATCTAAGGAAGGACTTCAGAAGCAGGTAAAAAAGATGAAGATTGCAGCTACTAAAATCTTTCCGAAACGTAGTGTAGGATAAAATGTTGAAATAAAATTACCTGATATTTATAGATCGAAAATGGAATCAAAATTAGTAACATCCATTATTAGAGATATTAAAGATGATGAGTTTTATATTCTTCATACTACGCTTGATAAATTAAAATCGTTGTATGCAAGAAACCAGGTTAACTTTTGAAAAGAAAATGTTTCCAACATCGAAGAAGTTGGTAAAGGAGAAATAAGTGTACATGAAGTAGTAAAAATCTTTCTTTAATTGGGGGAGGGCAAGAAATCAGAAAATGCAACGGTTCAAAGAAGTGTACTACGAAGATGTGTTTCTGCAAATCAGCTGATCTACTTGGTAATTCAAAATGCCACAACAATCAACCTTGTTGTAACAGGTAGTAAGAAGTATTAGATGTATTCAAGAAAAACACACTACATTTTTCTTATCTTTTAAATTTCGTAATTTTTAGTTTTATTTCTTTTCTGAGCTATGAATTAAATGTTTTAACTGTTGCCAAAATTATTTTTAAAAATTATTCAAATCTCTTCAGTTGTTATCAAGTGAATTGTACATTAGTTCAGCTTTTTCACATAGGATCTTATTTGTGAAATGGCAAAATATTGTATTTTTTTATTTCTTGTAACTGTTTGAAAGATAATTGTAGGACAGTTTTATCAATATAACCTTAAATCAGACCTTATTTTGAACACTTTTGCAATTTATGCTAACAATTCAAAAATTGAAGTGTTTTCCAACCTTTTCGGGACACACTGTATACATTATATCTGAGAATAGAAAATTCTATCATAAGTAATCCCTCGTTTCGGTCTTTTACCGGAAGGCGTTGGTTACTCCTTGGCTTTATCGCAAAGGCTCGGTAAAAGGCCGAAATGGAATAATATTAAAGCCTACTTCGGACTAAGCCACAGGTAAATGCTATGTTTTAGACCTAGGAAAACTTCTTCTGGTTTTTACCGTAATATAATATTCGTAGAAGCTCACCAGCTCACCAGTCGTGCACCGTTGTTTTTAGAATCCAAATCTTTCATCAATAACGATATTTTGGTTCAGAAGTCGTTCAGACATTCAAGCAGTACGAATCTTTGATAACGAACATAGGAGGCTCATAGGTCTATAATTTTGAGGGTTTTGGATTTTTGACTTGCCAGGTTTTGGAATAGACACATTTAGAGCACGTTTCTAGCTTTTCGGAAACTAAAAATGTAATAGTTAATTAAATAAAGAATAAATAATAATAAAAAAATAAAGTTAATTAGCAATTTTATGAAAACACGAAAATTTAGTGGTAAGTCTTTTAAACATACCAACTTGACTTTAGAGGTCCACATAAGTGGACCTTCGATTTTGAGTAGCTGGTTAGATTCCAGTATCATTCACTCAATTTCAACCTGATCATCATGTCTGTGAATTTTTCAGCTTTTAAGTTTTAAGAAGGATAGCAGCAGATGTGCGTGTTTTTGAAAAAAAAATCAGAGCAACAAGCGGATTGTATTGAAAAAATGGCGTTGTCGCAAAACCTTCGAAAACACGAGTAATAATTAATTAACTAACAATTTATTTATAATTTAAAAGTGCATATTTAGAAAGACTTAGGTTACAGCTTTTATTTAACGTGGTTTTTTTGTTGGTTAAAGTGATTTTTTATTGCACTGTATGGAAATGTATATGGTCCACAAACGTGTACGTTAATCCGCTAGATAAATTAGGCTCACCTGTTAAATTTTGGGGGGATATTTCTGAATGTCAGTTGCTGTTCTTGAAGTTTATGTTTCCGAAACAGCCCATTGATTACATAAATGATTATACAGAACTAGTATTTAATTGTAATGAAAAACAAATTATATTTTATAGATTTTTTGGATCTTTTCTTACCTCCTTTTTAATTAAAATGCAATTTTTATAATCTTGGCGTTTTATTCTCCATATTTCTAGACCCTTGAGAATAAAGCGAGTCCATAGCTATTGTTGAGCTAATTTAGTATTTTTAATATAATTTATTTTTTGTAATTACTTTGTTCTTTCATGATATCAGTTGTAACTGATATCATTTACAAACTAAAATTAAGTTTTCCTAACAAATAGGAGCAAGCGGTGTAATAGATGGTTTTCAATGCAGTTCTGTGAACGTAAGATATAATATATTTTACTTTAGACATTTTAACTCCTAAAAACATAAAATGTCTTCTGCAAAAAACTGATTTGTCAGAAATTTCTGATAACAGTGATGATGAGTGGCCTACCTCTGTCAACAGGGAAGATAGTGTCTGTTCAGAATCACGTTTTGATTGAGATGATGAGTTGTTTGATTGAGTTGATGAGAATACAAGTGAAAATGTCTCAATTTCGTTTAGCATTGTAAATAAATTGAAAGAGTTGTATAGAAGAAAAAATGTACGATATTTAATACAATGTAATGCATGCACAAGCAATATACTTTTGGATCATATTTTTAAATAATTTCAAGCATAGAGAAATGTACAAATTAATCAGTATAGCTACTAAAAGTCGAGCCTACTGAAAGACAATAATTATTTAATATTTTGAAAAGAAATAAAACTTATTTTAAATATACTTTCCTGAATCTAATTTTTATGATGCCAGGTACGTTATTATTATTATTATTATTGCAGAATGACCGAGAAATTTTTATGCTTGCAGGGTGACTTTGAGAATGCCCTACAGTATCTTTCACCATCGGCTTCGTTTTTTGAATACCTGAGGGCTGAATGTTTTGAAGAAAAGAGCTGCCCAAACTAATTTATATTCCACTCAGTTCTCCAAACATTAATCTGTAATGAAAATGCAAATAAAATAATTCGACTTGTTCTTCTCCATATTTGGATCGACACACTGAAATTTCTCTCAATCAAAATTGTATTTGTCAAGAGACTTATCGATAGGATGTTTCCTTGAAACCTTGGCAAGAGACTATTCACTTTGCGCCCAAATCTGCATTTTTCAGATAATTTAGTATCCTGCTATCACAAGCAAAATAATCTCACAGGTGCTAAATCTATCATGGAATATCGCTTGCTAGTCCCATCAGCGTTGTGCAGATATGAAAGAAATCTAATCACTAATAGATGAAGGCTCAAGACATTCTTCAAGCTCCAATGTGGAAGAACACCTCAAGAAGCAGAGGAACGTAATTGCTCAACCAGGTAAAAGACTTGTGTCTGTATGGTGTAAATAACGTACCAAAATTCCTACATGACAAAAATGCATCCAAATGTAGAATTCTTGGCTGTACATCAAAACAAGGGTCTTCTGTACCAAACGTAGAGTACATTTATGTCTTTTAAAAATAATTGTGTTGAAGTTTCATACAAAATAATGTGTTGCTAAAGATAAAATAATAATTAAATTTCCTTAAAATATAATAAATTTTATAAATTAGGATGTTGTTGTGAATTTCCTTTGGGTATCACATTTTATTTCATATTTTAATCTAATGGCTGCTTTAAATATTAAAATTTATAATTATTAAAATATGAGATTATTTACTTATTTGTATCCAGAGGTACACATATGTGTACCTAAATATTTTGCTCCCCAGATATACTTGTACAAAAAAAACCCTGTTTGTTTTCCATCTATAGACAGAAAGAAAGCAAGTAGATAGAAAATGGGGGTTCACCTGCACGCAGTGTGGGGTGTGGGCGTGGCCAACGACGTCACACAGAGGGCGGGACCAAAGGCAACGTCATCACACTAGGAGGCGTGGTCACGAGTGGAGTTGAGGTGTTGGTAGATTGCTGATTGAGTTGTAGACCTCCTGCTTTTCATTTAAAGTTAGTTTTTTATATTGGCAACGGGAAATATTTTCTGCATCTTAATTTTGATGATATAGCGATGCTGCCCTCTATTAATGAAAAAGTGAATGATATGTTTTAGAAATATATTTTTACGTCTGGTGTTAAAATTATTCAATGCGCGACTCTGAAAACAATGTAAAAGAAACAAATATAAAAAAGACTTTCCTTTAATAATAGTTCATCATGTCATGAAAATGAAATTACAAGATAATTTGTTTTTATTAGTCAATTTTATTCTGATACTTTTATCCTTTCTAGTTTTTCATGAAACTTTAACTTATTTCTCAGGTTTTCTGTTTCATAATAACATATTCATTTACTGTCATATTTTTTTAATACTTAACACGTTTCTAATTTGTAATATTTTATTTAATTTCCACATACTATTTTTTTTCATACCTTTCATAAATTTCAGAATACCTGATTTTTAACTTATACGTTATATTTCACAAACGTTCCCGCACGTGCTGTTTATTTGTTACATTACTTAATTTTAGATGCAATTTCACACTTTTTTTAACGTTAAAATGTTTAATGTATTCTGAATTTTAACTTCATTTACTTTTTTTAAACCATTCTAGTATTCTATACACACTTTAACTTAGTGGTATGAAATTGTATTTAAAAAGAAACGTTTATTTTTCATGATCTTAGTTCTTTTACTAAATTTTCTACAGAATTTCTAATTTCTTTCACGTGTTTAACAATATCTTCCTTACATTACCGAATATTTTTAAAAAAAAACTTAAGTCTATAACTGTTAATTGCTTTTCTTACGTTCATGATTTCCCTTCTGTGTTTATATTTCTTAATTCTTGCTTAACTTATTTATTATAATGTTTTTATTTCTGTCTCATCACTCGTAATTCCAACATTTTATCCCTTTTTATTCATTTTAACGATATGGATTGTTTTCATTTACTCCATATTCAAATATTTCCTTACAATTTTTATAATACTTGTTTTATTCCTCGATCATAATAGATCATCTACAGGTTTTACTCAGAAATTTCCATTCACAACTTTACAGTTTAATACCATTTATATCTAAATGTATTTCTTTCTCATATAGTTTTATGGTCTTCAAAGTTTCTAACATCATATTTAGTTTTAAATCCCGATTACCTTTAAGTGTGTTGATAATTTTCATTTCTAATTTTACAACCACGTTCAGTGTTTCATCCACACATACCAAAATATTTCTTACATTTTCTGATATTTAGTCTATGTCATATTTCAGTACTTCAAATGAATTTACACTGCTCACACTATTATTTTTTCATGTTTTAGAGACACTGACTATACTAATTTTACTATTTTTCCTGCACTAATTGCATCTATGTCAGCACTCATGATAAACTAGCAATTGTTTTGCATCACATGCATAAAGAAATTCTTAAAACCAACTTTTTCAATATCGTACTCAAATTACTGTTTTCCAGATAGGAATTACCAGTATTCTTTGGTTTTACTCTGTTACATCTTTTTAAACTTTAACATCTTACTTTTAATTCTAACATACATCTTTTAAACAGTTTTTTCTTTTAATGATAGCCTTACCTTATTTGTTCAAATTAATTCTTTCATTCACCTTCTTTACTACCTTTCAGTACCTTCATAATTCACTATGCAAACGCAATGTCTTTCACTAACATTCTGTTTAATAATACCACAAGTTTCCTTAATTGACAAAAAGCGAATTATTTCTCATTTCAAAACAGAACTACTATATTTTTGCACAAACATTTCCTTTATCCAAGCCACCCCTTAATCTGTAACTGATGTAGCGATAGGAAAGGAGATTCTTATCATATGCTCTTTCGACATTTGAGGTTTCTAGAACTTCTTTGACAAGTATATCAATACCATCAGAAAATATACTTAACACTTTTACCCAGTTTAAAGGCAACATACTGTTATAAGAATGGTTTTAGTTAAATTTATAACACAAATAAACGCATTTTGTGCTAAATAGGCATAAACATTTAGATTCAGAGTATTTCTTTTTAATCCGATGTAAGACTTGAATTTCATTCATGATACGGATTGTCTCTTGATTTTCTTTTTGTTTACCTTACACTAATAGAAAATTTTTATTTTACAAGTTCAGCTTTTAATGAAATAGAAATAAAAACTACGATACACCTGCTGATTTTAAGAAAAGGAACTTTGATATATTTCTGGAAATGTAAATGCTTTTAGAGTTTTCTTTCAATAGCGTTGATTTTCATTACTTTACTAACTTCAATAATTCTCTTATTAGCTAATATGAATGAAAGAAGATTGTCAAAAATGTGACACAGTATAATTCTTACGAACATATGTACCTTTACCAGCATACAGATATTACCGATTGAAATGAAGAAAGATACAGATATTTTACTCCAATCTACATTAAATTAAAAAAAATATTTAAACTTTCATACATTCCAAAGAATAAACGAAAACTCAATTGATATTGTCATGTTTGTATATCTGAGATAAAAGTTTTATGAATGGTATTTAAAGTAATGCTTAGAACTTCATAAAAGCGAACATTCACTATGTTAATACACATATCATCAGTTATTTACATTAATCAATGTAATATTAATCATTACATGTACTATATGCATATATATTTAAAGTTTAATTGTCTTACAATTGAATAATTAACTATTGAGAGAAAGAGGTTCATATCTTACACTATTTAATTCACATGGAACAAATTTTTCCATCAACCACATTGAACCAAGTTTATTAAATCCACCAAAGCTCTTTTATTTCTGCATTTTCACACTCACGACACATTTTAAATGTGACTATTGAATACCATTTCAAACACCGATATCATAACTCAGTGTAACTACATCATAACTCATTTTTTCCCTACTAACTACAATTTTATATATTCAAGAAGTACATCTAAGACATGATCATTTTCTATGTTCTAGCAAATCGATTCAATTGCGAACATACTATTAAGACTTGCGATTTTAGAAGACTTGCATGTATTAACGATGTCAACGTTTCTTCGTTTTTATAAGATTCACATCAAATCATGTCGCATTCGAATGTGGTGTAAGAGATCACTTTTTCTTTTAAACACTTGTAAACAATGGATGCAATTTATAAGAAGAGAAGTATCATGCTGTTTCAAAACATCATCATCAGCATATTTCTGTTTCTTTTGACACCGGCAAAATTTAAAAAAAAAAAAGAAGGTTCGTGAGATTTTCTTCAAATTCTGTTTTACTTGAAAAAATGTCCGAACATTCAATACGATGTAAAGATTCATATTGTTTTAAATTCTTATGCTCACTAAATATTTTTTATCACGATTTACTCTTAAAAGGAACTTTATAAGTTTTCATATCCTTTTTACATGAAAAGAACTTGTGATTATTCACTACAAAATTCTAAGACGAGACTCTTCGCGACTTTTCAAACTACAAACTTAAATTTCTTAGGACATACACTACATCTGATGTTTCTTTCATGAGATTTCAAATATCTCTTCAGATTACTCGTATTCAAGAAACCTTACAAATATATCACATAAGTTCAGCGAACAATATGCTTCAAGTGATTCACTCGTGTTGAAAATTTAATAGTTTATGAAGCGATTGTTCGCTGAACTTATGAGATATATTTGTAAGGTTTCTTGAATACGAGTAATCTGAAGAGATATTTGAAATCTCATGAAAGAAACATCAGATGTAGTGTATGTCCTAAGAAATTTAAGTTTGTAGTTTGAAAAGTCGCGAAGCGTCTCGTCTTAGAATTTTGTAGTGAATAATCACAAGTTCTTTTCATGTAAAAAGGATATGAAAACTTATAAAGTTCCTTTTAAGAGTAAATCGTGATAAAAAATATTTAGTGAGCATAAGAATTTAAAACAATATGAATCTTTACATCGTATTGAATGTTCGGACATTTTTTCAAGTAAAACAGAATTTGAAGAAAATCTCACGAACCTTCTTTTTTTTTTTTAAATTTTGCCGGTGTCAAAAGAAACAGAAATATGCTGATGATGATGTTTTGAAACAGCATGATACTTCTCTTCTTATAAATTGCATCCATTGTTTACAAGTGTTTAAAAGAAAAAGTGATCTCTTACACCACATTCGAATGCGACATGATTTGATGTGAATCTTATAAAAACGAAGAAACGTTGACATCGTTAATACATGCAAGTCTTCTAAAATCGCAAGTCTTAATAGTATGTTCGCAATTGAATCGATTTGCTAGAACATAGAAAATGATCATGTCTTAGATGTACTTCTTGAATATATAAAATTGTAGTTAGTAGGGAAAAAATGAGTTATGATGTAGTTACACTGAGTTATGATATCGGTGTTTGAAATGGTATTCAATAGTCACATTTAAAATGTGTCGTGAGTGTGAAAATGCAGAAATAAAAGAGCTTTGGTGGATTTAATAAACTTGGTTCAATGTGGTTGATGGAAAAATTTGTTCCATGTGAATTAAATAGTGTAAGATATGAACCTCTTTCTCTCAATAGTTAATTATTCAATTGTAAGACAATTAAACTTTAAATATATATGCATATAGTACATGTAATGATTAATATTACATTGATTAATGTAAATAACTGATGATATGTGTATTAACATAGTGAATGTTCGCTTTTATGAAGTTCTAAGCATTACTTTAAATACCATTCATAAAACTTTTATCTCAGATATACAAACATGACAATATCAATTGAGTTTTCGTTTATTCTTTGGAATGTATGAAAGTTTAAATATTTTTTTTAATTTAATGTAGATTGGAGTAAAATATCTGTATCTTTCTTCATTTCAATCGGTAATATCTGTATGCTGGTAAAGGTACATATGTTCGTAAGAATTATACTGTGTCACATTTTTGACAATCTTCTTTCATTCATATTAGCTAATAAGAGAATTATTGAAGTTAGTAAAGTAATGAAAATCAACGCTATTGAAAGAAAACTCTAAAAGCATTTACATTTCCAGAAATATATCAAAGTTCCTTTTCTTAAAATCAGCAGGTGTATCGTAGTTTTTATTTCTATTTCATTAAAAGCTGAACTTGTAAAATAAAAATTTTCTATTAGTGTAAGGTAAACAAAAAGAAAATCAAGAGACAATCCGTATCATGAATGAAATTCAAGTCTTACATCGGATTAAAAAGAAATACTCTGAATCTAAATGTTTATGCCTATTTAGCACAAAATGCGTTTATTTGTGTTATAAATTTAACTAAAACCATTCTTATAACAGTATGTTGCCTTTAAACTGGGTAAAAGTGTTAAGTATATTTTCTGATGGTATTGATATACTTGTCAAAGAAGTTCTAGAAACCTCAAATGTCGAAAGAGCATATGATAAGAATCTCCTTTCCTATCGCTACATCAGTTACAGATTAAGGGGTGGCTTGGATAAAGGAAATGTTTGTGCAAAAATATAGTAGTTCTGTTTTGAAATGAGAAATAATTCGCTTTTTGTCAATTAAGGAAACTTGTGGTATTATTAAACAGAATGTTAGTGAAAGACATTGCGTTTGCATAGTGAATTATGAAGGTACTGAAAGGTAGTAAAGAAGGTGAATGAAAGAATTAATTTGAACAAATAAGGTAAGGCTATCATTAAAAGAAAAAACTGTTTAAAAGATGTATGTTAGAATTAAAAGTAAGATGTTAAAGTTTAAAAAGATGTAACAGAGTAAAACCAAAGAATACTGGTAATTCCTATCTGGAAAACAGTAATTTGAGTACGATATTGAAAAAGTTGGTTTTAAGAATTTCTTTATGCATGTGATGCAAAACAATTGCTAGTTTATCATGAGTGCTGACATAGATGCAATTAGTGCAGGAAAAATAGTAAAATTAGTATAGTCAGTGTCTCTAAAACATGAAAAAATAATAGTGTGAGCAGTGTAAATTCATTTGAAGTACTGAAATATGACATAGACTAAATATCAGAAAATGTAAGAAATATTTTGGTATGTGTGGATGAAACACTGAACGTGGTTGTAAAATTAGAAATGAAAATTATCAACACACTTAAAGGTAATCGGGATTTAAAACTAAATATGATGTTAGAAACTTTGAAGACCATAAAACTATATGAGAAAGAAATACATTTAGATATAAATGGTATTAAACTGTAAAGTTGTGAATGGAAATTTCTGAGTAAAACCTGTAGATGATCTATTATGATCGAGGAATAAAACAAGTATTATAAAAATTGTAAGGAAATATTTGAATATGGAGTAAATGAAAACAATCCATATCGTTAAAATGAATAAAAAGGGATAAAATGTTGGAATTACGAGTGATGAGACAGAAATAAAAACATTATAATAAATAAGTTAAGCAAGAATTAAGAAATATAAACACAGAAGGGAAATCATGAACGTAAGAAAAGCAATTAACAGTTATAGACTTAAGTTTTTTTTAAAAAATATTCGGTAATGTAAGGAAGATATTGTTAAACACGTGAAAGAAATTAGAAATTCTGTAGAAAATTTAGTAAAAGAACTAAGATCATGAAAAATAAACGTTTCTTTTTAAATACAATTTCATACCACTAAGTTAAAGTGTGTATAGAATACTAGAATGGTTTAAAAAAAAGTAAATGAAGTTAAAATTCAGAATACATTAAACATTTTAACGTTAAAAAAAGTGTGAAATTGCATCTAAAATTAAGTAATGTAACAAATAAACAGCACGTGCGGGAACGTTTGTGAAATATAACGTATAAGTTAAAAATCAGGTATTCTGAAATTTATGAAAGGTATGAAAAAAAATAGTATGTGGAAATTAAATAAAATATTACAAATTAGAAACGTGTTAAGTATTAAAAAAATATGACAGTAAATGAATATGTTATTATGAAACAGAAAACCTGAGAAATAAGTTAAAGTTTCATGAAAAACTAGAAAGGATAAAAGTATCAGAATAAAATTGACTAATAAAAACAAATTATCTTGTAATTTCATTTTCATGACATGATGAACTATTATTAAAGGAAAGTCTTTTTTATATTTGTTTCTTTTACATTGTTTTCAGAGTCGCGCATTGAATAATTTTAACACCAGACGTAAAAATATATTTCTAAAACATATCATTCACTTTTTCATTAATAGAGGGCAGCATCGCTATATCATCAAAATTAAGATGCAGAAAATATTTCCCGTTGCCAATATAAAAAACTAACTTTAAATGAAAAGCAGGAGGTCTACAACTCAATCAGCAATCTACCAACACCTCAACTCCACTCGTGACCACGCCTCCTAGTGTGATGACGTTGCCTTTGGTCCCGCCCTCTGTGTGACGTCGTTGGCCACGCCCACACCCCACACCGCGTGCAGGTGAACCCCCATTTTCTATCATCTACTAAAGCATATAAACTTCGATAATATTTTAAAAATAACTTTGGGTATGAAGAACGTAAGTGAGAGTCGTGGTAAATAAAGAGATATTACAGATTGAGCGTTTAAGTCCAAGATGTTTAATTCCGCAAAGGCGACGAAGATTTGCTTATATTTAGCTTTGAAAATCTAAAATTCTATGATTCTACGCTGCCCGGGAAGAGACAGATGGCCATCTTAAGTAATAATACGTAAATAATTCATAACGTGTCTGTATTTTGTTTCCTTCACCGTAGAAATTTGGTAACATTTTATGGCTTCTGTTATTAGTGTATTTGGAATGTTGCCTAAAATTGTTCCACTTGCTGGGTAAATTAGCTGCTTTGATTAGAAATTTTAGCATTAACAGAAGTCACGAGGATATAATAACCTGTTAAATTTGCTAAGCGGTCAATGTCCTTATAACGTGTTTCGTTTATTTCTTAAGTAACTCCTTATCACCATCAATGGTTCGGATAATAAAATATTCATAATAAACCAATCAGCTTCGATAAAGGTTTTCCCAGTCCTGCGGGACCAACATCCCTTTTACTCGCATAAAGGAGAAACGCTGAGTAAGTACTACATGACAATAATTTATGTTACTCTATTTATGACCAATTAGAATAGGTACAATCCACAAATTTAGTTACAGTAGATTTCCGATTAACGGAAAACGGCATCCACGGTTAGCTAAAGTCATAGTTATAAGAACTGAAGTTTAATAAGACGAAGAAAGGAAGATTAATCTACATTATAATTGACAGATAATAATAAATAATACACCCACATTTTACATCAGTATACTTTGAAAAATAAGTTAATTTTTTACGTAAATTCATCATTCAAGAAAGAAATACCTTTCAAATTAGAAGAGAAAAATTTTGCTTACATTATTTTTATGTTTCGATCGGGTTCTATATGAAATGGAAAATGCACAGGTACATATTTAATTTAAAGTTTGGATTTTTCCGGATTCAAATGGATAACGAATAACAGGTTTGGGTGGATGATTTAGCAAACACTTACGTATTTTAGGCTATATACTGTTGTAATAACAGCGCAACGACTGCCTTACCATCAAGCTTTACGTGAAATCTTTCTCCTTCGCTTGTCTGGCACTGCACACACTGTTCCAAATTTTTCTTTAAGTCGCTATTAACATGCAATATGTGCATGCTGTATTCCGGCTGTCCTGATATGGGTGCTTCTAAGAGCGCTGAAGGTGAACAACTGCATGAGCTGGCCAGTGCAGAAGGCTGATATGGGCACAATTGTCCTGAAAAAAATTTATAAGAACAAGCTTTAACGTAAACAGTGTAAAAAATGTACAAAATTTTCGTGTTTGGTTCTGTTTATAGTTATGGCATAGTACTCGATGTATGCCTTTGTGGAGAATATTCTAACGAAAAATGGCTCAAGAAAGTGGGGATAACAAGGAAAGCACTCATGCAGCCAGACCGAGTTACTAGCTTTCAACGACTTTACCGCTCGTTCGCTGGTGGCCTTTCGATTTGATAGGAAAAGAAATTATACGATGTAAAAGAGCAAAACAAAATAAGCAATGTTTTTGTATTAATAATACAGAGGAAAAGAAAAGAAAGACACGAATCTAGGCTTGTGTTTCACCTCAGTTACTTGGTTACTTAGAGTGAAACTTCAAACCAGCAACATTTGAGTTAATTTCATTTGAGCACGTGCGCCCACCTACCTAATGAAATCCATATTCAGCCCTCGAGGAGGGACGTGAAATAGCTTAGTAAATGAAGGGGTCCAAAAATTCACAGCTTGATTTAAGAATCAAACGCACACTTTACATTACGCTTATAAGACCGATTTTGCTGTATGCAGTGGCTGCATGGGCAACTGCAAATAAGACGGAGAGAATAAAAATAAGTGTGCTACAGAATAAAATACTCAGAGCTATTACAGATACACCGTGGTTTGTGCGAAATCAACAAATTAATGATGACCTGAAAATTCCCTGCATTCATGATCAAATTCTTGTCAATGCGCATAATTTCTTTGCAAATATTCAAAATTCACCATACAGCGCCATTAAAGCACTTACAAACTATGATTCTACCTAAGAAAGTATCGTGGAAAGACCGCGATCTATCCACTACAATCTAAAGTGGTGGTTGTGTACATACTCTACATATTTTTGCCATATCTACTAGTATTTAACCAAGAATTGTGTTTTGTGTTTATCTAGTATCAACTGTTTTTTGTGTCACTAAGGACTTTGTGTTTACCCAGAGTGGAACTGTTTTTGACAAAGCCTTAGGACTTGTGTTTCTTCATAAAATTTTTTAATTACTATATTTTTTAATTACATTACGTGAATAGTTCCTATCATTAAGATTGCGTTATCATCTGTTGTAACTGCTGTTTTTAAACTCGTTTTATATTTTGGCATTTTTGGTAGAAATTTTGCTTCATTTGTATAATTTGTAATGGGAATTTTTAACTCGTTCCTCAAAAAGCGAAGTTAATCTTCAAATGGAACTGAAACCAGCGAAATCTGAATCTTTTTTTTACACCAAATAATGTAATAGTAATCCTTCGAAGGATCACGAAGGCTGTAGAGTAAAGACCGCTTTTTGTTGCCCGATAAGCTGCCCATAGAAGATATTAGAACCCTGAAAAAACTTTCAAATGCCTTGGCATCTGTAGAATTTTGTACAAGCACTTGAAATATTACAAACTATTATTGTATCACTACAGAACACAAATAAAAAAAATTAAATTGTTATCAAATTTTACTGTAATTAAGAGAAATAAAAATAAATGTTCACTTAATATTAAAAATTAAGGAAAACCGCCTAGGTGGTGCGATATTTTTGTAAAAAAAAAGTGTATCAATCTAGATGATAAACAGAAAAAAATAGATCTGGAGGAAAATACACATCAGGGGGAGTCTGGTCTCCATATATTTCTCTGGATGGTTTGTCGTCACTGGCAGCTGCTTACACCAGCTGTGTTGTGAACAGATTATTATGAACATAGGTCATATTATATGATTGGCAATATCCTAGAATGAAAAACATACGTAATATATATATATATATTCATTATAAAGACTGTGTCAGTCACTTTCGACAGTTCTTCAAGACCATATTCCCTACCTTCAAATAGAAGAATCCATCGAAACTCCTAATTTAATTAAATAAACTTTAATAGAGTGACAACAGTTTTTAACTTAAAACACAAAAATTGATTTAGATGTTGAAACTTCGAGAACGTTCAAGAAATAAGGTAAAAGTGGAGACACCATTGTCCTCCTGTACTGCATGTTTGCTAATCAGATGAAAAGCGACGAGAGATAAAAGTCACACCGTGCAAAAAAGAAAAAATATAATATAAAATATAAAAAAGAAATTCAGCAGTCAAAATTAGATTACGAAGTTGCGATCTTTAAGCACATGAGAAGGAAAAGATCCGATCCAATCATCTTGTGGAATGATTTGGTAACTAAGAACTTCTGAAAAATTTGCATCATTACAGTTTTGAAGAAACGCTTGCTTAGTTATTATGTATTCCACATAAATAATCGGTCGAGTTTCAAGTCATCGTTTATCAGTTCGTTTCTCTCATATTATTTTTCCATGCTACATGAATTTTGTGGATTTCTGCATTTGAGTCCGACAGCCAGGCTGCACAAACATACATAGAAGTGGCCTTGTAATACGTAGATGTAGTATTGACTTTTTTTTGAAGAACCGTGCAAAAAATTTCTCTAGGACTGTAGAAAGATGGCTGAAGATGGCAATCTTATGATGTACGAATAATTCTCTAACTGAAATGTGAGCATAAATATTAAAGTACGTTGCACATTATCTATCGAGCAATAACAAAAAAAAAAAAAAAAAAAAAAGGAAAAAAGGAAAAGAGAAAAAAAGAGCATTTTCGTCGCACTACAGATTACCATAGATATTTTAATAACTATACCAGATTTTTAGAAAGAAATTTTAATTTATTAAAATGAATAACACATGCAGGATATGTATTTCACTGATTAATATTTAACGAAAGAGAAACAAACATACGCTGTTTACTGAAAGAAAAGCTGGGTAAATTTGTTCTTTGAGTTTTAAGTCAAAATATACATTTTCAGATTGAGTGAAACATATGAAAACGAATTTTAGAAACAAGCTTTGATTCGAAGAAATAATGGTATTTAAAATGAAATATAAACCGACACTAAATGCTTAGCAAATTTTATTGTCAAATTACTGACCACCAATTCTTTCGTCACTTTCTGTAGTATAAAATTTTGGAAATCGCTTCTCTTACAGTAAAATCTGGTAATGTACAGGAATTTTCATTAATATAACTGCATTGTCTCCTTGAGGCAAAGTGGTGGCTTTAAAGTATATGTTAGATATTTGTTGTTTAGATTGTACTTCGCTGCCCAATGCGTTTCTGGTTTTTTTCGGAACTTTGATTTGTGTTATAAGTGAAGACTCTACACTTAACTTAGAGTTTGGAGACAGTTTAAGAAAATTTAAAAACTTATCTCTACTTTTCTGCCCTCTAACAAATAGGTGTTCTTAAACCAACATGGAGTTTCAATTGACATACAACTAGCAATTCAAGAGTTTTGGAAGCCTTTTACGAAAAATGAAGTTAAGCTAGACATAAAACAGAGCTTCATTTCATTCAGGAATTTGTTTAATGCTAAATGGAGTGATTAATCAATAAATTCTCTTTTATAGCAGTACAGATTATTATTAAACTCTTCCAAGTATAAATTGGGATTTCAAATAGAATTTTATATATTTACTTTGCGTGCCAAATTCACCATTTTATTTGAGAAATGCTAATTTTTATTGAAATGATGATTGGCAATGCCAAGAATCTTCAATAGTATTCAAATTTTCTAGACTAGCACTTCAAATAAAGCTAAAAGCAAGCATAAATATTTTACACAAAATTTACCTCTCGACATCACTTTCAACATCAAATATTCTCGAAATCTTTAACCAGGGGAGAAAATGTCCCATATGCCAAAAAATAATAGCTTTTATTTCAGAGTATTTCATTTGCTGTAGAAAGACACAGTTTTATTTTTTAAAATA
This sequence comes from Stegodyphus dumicola, assembly GCF_044657685.1. Taxonomy (NCBI): domain Eukaryota; kingdom Metazoa; phylum Arthropoda; class Arachnida; order Araneae; family Eresidae; genus Stegodyphus; species Stegodyphus dumicola. The sequence goes on from NC_140777.1 coordinate 108,035,366, forward strand.
AATCAAACGGTTAGTCGGAATATTTAAGTAACTGTGCTAGGAATGGCTGTGTATACAAAAGGAATTAAACGAATGTTTAATTCATTTTATATACTTACTTAATAATAACAAATTATTTAATTTAACATTTTTTGTAATGAGTGAAAACTAAATATAACTACAAAAATACTAAAACAAATAGAAAGGAAACCGTATTTTTCCAGTTCCAATACTAATAATGTCCGAGTTAGGACTAATTTCTTTCAATTAAGTGATAATTTAGTTTCTTTGTGTGTAATATTTATGAACAATTAAATTCTTGAGTTTCTGGACAGTTTAAAATTTTTTGTCTCGCAAGACATTAAAAATAGCAATACAATATAACAGTTTTCTTCAAATATTTAAGTAATCACAAATTAAAAGCTTCATTTAGGGCATAACATTTCTTTTTAGAAATTAGAGACATTTGCGTAATTAAAATGGGTCTTTCATTTGGAGCATTTAACAAGGTTCAGTATTTGAAGTCGAAGCTTTATCACTTGTACACTATACAGAAATAACTAGTTCAGTGTCGTCTTGCCAGACTCTTAACAGCTGCTCAACTATATATTATCAAAATGGACATTAATTTAGATTACAGCTCCGCTATATTGTAAGTTAATAATTGCGAATTGTAAGATCTTGGATCATATGAGCCCAGTTTTCTATACAGGGTGATTCTAAATTGTTACAAATTAAGAATAATATTACTAAGTGAATATTATCAACCTACTCCAACGGCAACGCTGAATGCCGAGATTAGCATGAAACGTTCATGCTGTGTTCCGGCAGTCAGAACTTCGTGTCCCATAGAAGGGTGCTTCAAGTAGAATGAGCGCAGAACAGTATGTCCAGGAGGGCAGGATAGAAGATGGCAAAGGGGAAAAATTGATACTTTGATTGGATTGGATTATTTAATTATGGCAAAGCACACGAGGGCTATCTGCCTAAAGGGTGGGATGCCTTCGTGAAGGACTTTCTAAGCGAACTGGCTCGTATACACGTTACACATGGGGAAAACCACGAAAACGCCCATGCAGCCAGCCCGTTCGCAAGATTCGAACCTCGGACCGAACTACCAGTGTTCAGAGTCTTTACCGCTCGGCCGCTGGTGGGCTTGATACTTTGATATCAATGTATTCAGCCATTCATTAGATAATTAACTTGTTGCGATCGTTTACGAGGTTGACATCTTGCGAATCAAAGCTGTGCATTTGATTGTTTGCCTTCAAAGTGAGCACGAAGTAACACTGGAATGCCAAGTTTTCGGTTTTTTTCCTTTTTGTGCACTTTCTGTGAGTTTTTCATTAAACTTACTGAGCACCTTTTGGTCTCATTCATTCGCTTTTCAATACTATTTTTTTTTCTTTCTTTGAGAACACACAGACTCCCCTTGCAGCACATATGTACAACACGGGGCTTACAGAAGTAAGTTAATTAGAACATTAAAGGTTACATGTATAAATAAACATTAAAAATTACATGCATAAATAAAGCGAACAAAAGCAGAGAACAGCAGTCTGGACTTCACGAAAACAGATAAGTTCACTGGCCAAATCACTCCGAACATTTTCAAATCGTTCTGTAAGCATAATCTAGGGCCATCAAATGTAGGGCACGAGAAAATCGAATGCTCCACATCCTGAGGAACTCTTTTTGAACATTTACATAAATTGTTTGATCGTAGATTAAAACGAAACATATAACTTGCAAATTTACCGTGACCAGATAAAAACTGAGACACTTTAAAATTTAACGAGAGGAAAGACTCGGAATTCAGTCTATGGTAAATAGAAGGACGGAACTTTTTGGTGACTTCAGCATTACAAGATGAAATGTATTCCTTATTACACATAGCTAAAAGCTTTTTATAACGAAAGGACTTCCAATAGCTCTTTGGAATGCTAATGTTGATATCAGTGGGTAAGTTTAAGGCATCTTTAGGTAAGAAATTAGCTCTTTCATTTCCGTAGAAACCATGATGAGCACGCACATAAGCAAAGCAGATACCAATACCTCTAATTCTAAGTGAACTAACAGTTACTAGGGTTTCGATAACCAATTTATCGCAGCTGGTAATACTGTTCAAAAGTTGAAGAGAAGAAAGAGAATCAGAACAAATAAGGTACTTTGAGGATGTTGTCCCATAATCCTGGATCCATTTGACGGCAAGATAAATGCACAGAAGTTCTGCTTGAAAAACTGTACATTCATTCCGTATACGGTGAATTCCGTATTCCGTATTCCAATACTGTTGTAAGATCAGGTTGGAATTCCAATATTCCTCTTTTCTGCCTCTCAGAGCGGAATGCGACCCAAAGTTCTATGGTAATTATTGCTCATCTGGATGAGTACTATAATCCCTCCTAATTTGTAAACACTATTTAGAATCACCCTGTATAATCAGACAGACAAAAGGTAGATTAGTGTTTCTAATGAAATGCAAAATTTTACAAGCAGCTCATTTATCCTATATATTAAAACAAAATGGAAAACTTTATGTACGATTACCCGATCATATCTTATTATGTAAATGATTCATGATGTGTTATCGCTCTTAAGAGCACTGTGTGTGTTTAGAAGAATGTCATTATGTGTCGAATTCAGCTCTCTGTGCCTTAGACATGGAGATGCAGGGGTATAAATCAGATTTCTGAAATTTAAGATGTACATTTTACATGAAGTCAGTGAGAACGGAGGTATTTTAGAATACCATAGTCCCTCGTATTACTAGTTTTTCTGACTTGCAATTTAACTATAAAGCCTATATTTTAATAAGTGGATAATCATTCACATAAATTGATTTCTATTTCCACTTTACAGCTGTGCATAGCTTCTTTTTTTATCGTATATTGTAGGCATCAAAGCATTCATCTTAAAATCGAAGAGCTACGGTAATTATCCTTAATGATAGAAATTTGAAAACAATTATACGCCCGTTGCAGTGGGAAAACTGTTAGTATAGAAATTGTAGGTGCTAAATTATGTTTAATTTTTTCTGAAAGCACATCCTTAATTTTGATTCCATTTCTTGTGAGGTCTTCTGGTAACGTTTACCAGCTGAATCAGATCTGAATTTAACTGTCTATTGTATAACAGTGTTTAGATTGTATAACAGTTCTTGAAATGGCAAAAGTGGGAGATCATTACGCTTCAATGAAAGCCGCTGATCTTTCGAATAAGACATGAATTCGTTTTAAAGGGGAAAATGTTAAGGGAAAAAAGAATTCTAACCATGAAAGCAAAATTATGATTGAGAGTCATTTTTATTAAAACTAAAATGTTACAGCAAACGGAAACCAGAATTTCTTATTTGCTTTAAGACTATTAATTTTATGTATACTGCGTTACACTCTTTCCACGAGAATTTTTGATGGCGAAATTTTACTCTATTTGGCATAAATTTCTTTGTATGTCATAAATGCATTACTTAACAATGCACCCGCTCTCTTCCTAAAATCAGGCAGAGCTTCAAATGCTTGGACTTTAAATATCCAAAACACATGTCATCTACAGGTTTTTTTTTCTATTTCTGTATCAAATGAAAGAAGAATGTTGAAATTATTTTTTAATTTTTTTTTTTTTTTTTTTTACTTGATTGTAGAATTTGTACTACTTGATTGCAGATTACTCGCTAGAATTACTGGTATTATTTGAAGCGTCTTAGAAACATCAGAGTTTGAGCACATTTTCTCAAGTATACACAGTCCTCGTGTGCCTCATGAAAACTAGCCTGATAGGTTGACCACATATTTTAGTCTCTGTGGGTTGAAGCAATAATAATTACTTCTCGTTATTTGATTTTGGTTCAATTATTATGTAACATAATACGTGTTTATTTTCAAATAATGTGTTAACTCAATCCCTGATCGCCCGAATTACTTCGTGTTGAGAGAACTATCACGCAGTGATTGGCCCGAGTTAACTCGTTGTCCTCAAGCGCTTAACATGCAATTAGCATGAACGCTAAAAGTAAATACCCACAATTTTTACTGCAAAGCAAATGTTCCTCTCTCTAGCAATTAGAGATATAGTAGCACTAATGAAGGAATTTCCACTTGAGAGTCTTTCATTGAAGAACAAAGTGCCTCTATATTCTTCTTCTGCTTATGACGCTTTATAAGTTGACACCGCGGGGTTGCGTTTAACACAATGGATTTTCTACAAAACGGAATTTATTTCTTTGAGCTTTCATTTTAAGGGCTTAAACAAACATGCTTATACTATGAAATTTCTGTAGCCACGCAAGAAGTACTTGTTTTGAAATGTGAAGTCAAATAACAGTCAGTTATTTTCTGTAACTTTGCAGTGTACGTCACATTGTATTTAAGCTGATAATTTAGCTTTCAAATTATGTTGTCACTCTTTGTTAAGTATAAATTTTCGTACTTTTTACCCTGTTAATAATTCTTTTAAATATTAATATTGCTACCTGACTGTCTGTTAAGAGACATCTTTACTCCTTTGCTATCGTTGACTAGCTAAAATCCGGTAATGCGCATGCGAAAATAATTTTTTCCTTAGTGATTTGATGGCATTTGATTTGCATTTCTAATGCTGCTAACTGAGTGGTTATATTAATAATAAATGAAATTAAAATTTCAAAAAATATTTACTTTTCGTCATTTCCTAGTTTCCGTCTAAAACAATTGAAAAGAGACGAAATCTTAAAAGAAAATGTTTTAAAGCAGTTCACCTTATTAATAATTTTGGAAGTTCTTTAAACATTTTTTTCCAATGGTCTTTCCGAAAATGAGATGGCTAAGCACTTTCGGTTACTGAGTATTTCTGTTTTCTCTGAGACAGATAAACCTCCAGTTGTTAGTCCTAAGTGTTTTTATTTCAGTAGTATAATTCTTTTCTCTAATTATCATTTCTCTTGTTTCCTACGCCGCCTAAGACTCTTTTTTGTATATTTTAAAATGTTTGCAAATGTAATGACTCGAGTTACCATTAAAAATTTTACATTACTTATAGCTTCCAACTGTGACCAAAACTCTGGTCTTCCTTCCTGCATTATAATTAAAACGCTTCAGAGGAGAAAAAATTACTGTTTTTATTTTGCTATAAAAAGATTAATATTAGCATATCGAATTTTGCATTTGTTTTTTTTTCTCTAATTTTAAATTTATGTTTCACATAAGCTCTTTCTCTCCCTTTTAGATTTGTTCAGGTTATGTAATTTAACATAAAGACTCTCACAAGAGGACATGCTGCGGTTGAACAGAGAAGCCAAATCCTGGGATTAAAATGTTCGCCATTTGTAATTGAAATGTTAATGAAGCCTGACACTGAGTATTAAACTAACATATTGAATTTCAGAGTTTATTTCTCGGTTTAGTTAGGTACAACTGATTTTTTTTACAATGAGCTTTATTAGAATAGGCTTATATGGAGTACTTTTCACTAATTCACAGTGTAATAAAATTGTGTTTGTGTAAGAAATCCAGAGGAAGGTTTTTAAAGAAGACCTAGTTTTAGTTTTTCGAAGAGCAAATATTTTCAACTAATTCTTTGGGAGAGGAAGCTAACACTTCAATTTGTAACGAAAATGAATGAAAACTTTTTTTCCGTGTTGTGAGTATTTATTATATCCTAATTACGTACAAAAGTTACTTTTATATCTGGGGATAGGCATAAAAATTCTAGTCGATCTGTTGTTGCCTCTCACATTCGCATGAATGTTTGATCCGCAAAAGAAAAGGGTTCTCTTTTAGCCACATTTATAATAATGTGTGTTTAATGATAGCAAGGAGAAATATTCAAATCACGATTTTCTTGAATTATTTCCTTATAATAATTAATAAAGATAACAAGTGACAGTAATGGCAACAAAATATTGTTTTATTTAAAAACAGTTTCAATAAAGTGAGATTACAAGTCTGCATTTCAGAAAAAATAATTTTGAGAATGGAATTGCATAATGCATTTGCAAAATAAAGAATACTTCCAATTTTGAAGTTCATTCTCTCAATATGGTTTAAGAGAAATTAGTTAAATAACGTTTAAACATTTTACATTTTCTAGAATCTTTGCAAATCAAATCATGTTTCAAAGGAGGAGGACAGTTTAAGCTTCAAAGGACAGTTAAAGAAGTACAAGCTTCTTTTAATAGTTCAAATGCACAGTAACCTATAGGAGATACATCAGGGAACTTGATTGGGATGGATTTAGAGGTATGGCTTGGAGTCTTGTCCTGAGGAAACTTAACAGAGTGAAGATATTTGGATAAGGAGATGGAATTCCTTCTTTAAAAATAGGTGCTAAAACATATTTCTGATAGTAATTCGAATTAATTTCGTCTTTTTTTCTACTTTCCTTATTTTGGTTTTCTACTATAAGAGAATCCAGTAATTACCTATACCTTTAAAAAAACTTCCGATGCTTTCTCGGAACCCATATTTTCAGTATTTTTCTCCTCTTTTTCGGTAGTAAATGGATCTCCTTTTATTTCAAGCAGATAAGTATATCCACGCCTTATCAATAGTAATTATATATTTTCCTTTTTCACCTAACAAATAATTTTCATACAGAAATTTGCACATTGCCTTACGCTGAGAAACATGTTTCGGCGTTAGGCGTTGAACATCATGTTTTATTGCTTGCTTGTTTGTTTGTTTGTTTGTTTTGTTTTCATTAGCTTTAAATCAGATTTTATAATTTTGTTCACAGTTCCTACAGAGATATTTAAAGATTTTTCAATAGTTCTTTGGGAGTGGGAGCTAGATTTTCCTTTAAAACATGAGATACGACTGTAGATTTAATAAGAGTGGAATACACCATAAGTGTGGTATGGTATTGATCGGTATGGCATTTTTTCCTTTTTTCCCAGTCAGATGTAAACTTTGACGTTTCATATCAATTATGTAGAAATAGTAAAACCATGTTTTTCACATCTTTTTTAATAATTGAATAAGAGTATTTCTCTTCTTACAGCGTGAAAATATATTTGATGATATATATATATATTTGATCCATCGTTTATTTTCAACGACATTTTAAAGAAAAGAATATTTTTAATGCTGCAGACGATAATTAAACCTTATTCCAATTTGATACCAGTCATGCCTATGAACATAAACGCCAGCTAGCTCTGTAAGTATTTATTAACAGAGCCCAGAATATGTTAAAAACAAAATGATCAAAACAGAAATACTCAAAATAGAATACAAAAATTTAAAAATTGACTTTCATGTAATATAACAAGATTTCGAGAGTAAATACAGTATAGAGAGTATAGATGTTACAGTGAAACACCGAAATCTGGAGAATGTCGACTTTCATCGGTGAATGTCAACATTCACATAGTCTCTTGGTGTATGTCCGAAATATTTTCCAAATACTCTTATTTCTGACTTACACCCGTCAATGTCGACATTAACCGTGTACTAATGGTGAATGTTGAACATATAACAATATTATATTTTCTTCTCCGTTATTCAGTCGCGAATAAACGCACTTGAGACTTGAAATAAGAACTTAAGAACATGAGAACCTAAAACACACAATACATTCAAAATGAGAAAGGAAAATAATAGAAGTTAAAAACTTACTTAATTATACAGTACGTTCTAAATGAGAAAATAAAATAACAGTAGTAAAAAACTTATTAAATTATGTGATTCAAATCTTATTTATTGCAACAAGTTCATGACCTCTCTTTTCGACTTTCACCAAAGCATATCTGTGATTGTCGACATACACCGGTGAGGGTTCGAATATACAAGAATGTAGTAAAATACTCGGTCCTTCACCGACGTATTTGGTGAATGTTGATATTCTCCGGTGAAAGTCGACATTCTCCAATTTCGGTCTTTCACGGTAACATAGATATATTGAGATACAGCATAGATATATTGAGATATTTAATCATATTAATGATTAAGTATCTCAATAGTACAAGTATTCCGTAGTAAGGCATAGATTTCAGATTCTTTTAAATTTTTCCCCAAGCATATAAATACAGGATAATTTTTGCATTTTTGTATTGCTATGATATAAATAATAGATATAAATAATTACTTTTTCCAAAACATTTAAGAGAATAAAGATCAATAGCGGTTGCAAAGGATGTTTAGACATTTTTGGAATAATTTCGAGGGCGTTTAATTAAAGCTTAAAATGTAAAGAGTTTCTTTTTAAATATTTGATTTGACAGCATTTTTTCTAGACTATAGATCTACGTTTATATTGTAAAATTGTTCTCTAGTTTTTAAAATATTCAAAACTAGCACATAACACATAAGCTTTCCGTCACATGCGCGTTCCAAAATAGCAGCCTTGAAAGGAATTTTGAGTAATATCTTTAAAAGTCCCTACGATATCTGGATAGTTACCAGGCGTCTATCTGGTCCAAGACCATGGATTAAAATTTACAGAGAATCTTTTAAAAAGTGAGTAGAAATACATAAAGATTATAATGGGAAAAACTACAGAGAGCCACATGGTTCGAGATAGCCTAGAAGGAAGAGTAATAATGATATTATTTTTCTCGTTGTTTTTTATAATGTTTTTCTTTTTTATATACACAACGCAAACATTACGGTTAGAATATCGATTAATGATAATGGAACTTAAATCAATTAATGCTAATGGTACTTAAATCATAAAAGTCGCAATTCATGAATGTACTTTTGGAAATATATGCACGGCAGAATACATTTCTTCGGTTCAGATGCGATTTGTAAAGCTAACAGACTGATCCAAGCTCCAAGTGAAAGAAATCAACTTAGGGGATGGAGAAGGAGGCTGTGACCAACTGTCACTCGAGCTAACAGACTGATCACCATTAGTTTTAAGACGACCTATTACTTCGCTTCTAAGAAAAAAATCTATACATAAAATTTCTATAACCACCGATGGCTGAGTAAAATTTAAATTATTGGGAATTTTCGTGTTGCATCTTCACTTCGGTTTGTAAGAGTGATTTTTCTCGCAATGCTACTTGCCATCTAAAATGTCAACTACTAGTTGGGCAAATAGAACCGATGACTCTGAACACTCCACTCATTCGACCGCAAATAATATGAGTAATGAAAATAAGACTAAACGCGAAGCACCGTTACGAGCATCTGAAATAAATGACTCACTGCAAAAATTGAAATCAGACCCAAATTGGGCCAACGATAAATCTAAAGCGAAAATAGTCACTATTTTAGAAAGAGACCGAATTGCAACAAAACAAAAGTGTCCAGCTTTGAATAAACCTACCGAAGATTTATTAGAGAATTTTGCAAAATATTTGCCCCCTCTTGAAGAAGAAACTCAAAAACGCCAAAATTCTATTATGGAAATCATCAAACTTAACACCCAGGAATTAAACAGAAATAAGGATAACAACAGCAAACGGTAAAGCCATCAAAACGCGCAAGAAAACATAGCGGGTAGTCAATGTAATGAGTCTTCCAATTAGCACTTTAAATGGAAATCAAAACCTTGATCAAATGGATAATGACAGAACTCCTGTCACACAAAATAATAGCAACACTCAAAGTAATTCCAGCTCACAAAGCTTTAAAAATGAACCATAAAAATATCGCCAATTATCATAACTAGCAATATTAACTGGTTACAAATAAGAAAGGAAATTAAAGAAAAGCTCGGAGTTACAAAACTCGAATGTAAGAAAGAAGATGATACTTTAAAACTTCAGCTTTACACTGCAGACGACTTTCCAAGTGTTCAAGAAAAAAATCACTAAGGAAAAGATCGAACTCCACACTTTTCTCCTAAAATAAGAAAGAACCATAAAACCCTTATTAAAGGACTGACCCTTGAAATGCCGGTCGAAGACGCCAAACAAGAGCTCTTAAACCTTAACATTAAAGTAATAAAATGCCAGCAACTACAGAGAATGAGAAAGCGTCCCAACATTTCAGCCTGTATTTTATCTAGAAATCCCTAGAGGTCCCGACGGAAAGAGAATTCATCAAGTTACACATATAATGGATATGCGTGTCAAAATTGTCGGATATAGATCTCAGCCCGGTTCTGTGCAATGTTTTAAATGCCAGTGATACGGGCACACACAGAAAGCATGGCATAATACCGCTAGATGTGTTCGATGTCTCGAAACTCATAGAAAACCGATCATGGCATGAACCCAGGCGAAAGGATAGCTGATTGGTTGATTTCCTCTTATGCAGGGAGAATACCAGAAATGTTTCGTTAGAAGGTTCGCCAGGAAGGCATCACTATCTCTTATGAAAATAGCAGTCGTTTGCTTAGCCGTATTCAAATAATTTAACACCGAATACTGCGTGCCAAACACGGCTCAAACAACGAGAGAAATAGCCCAGGAGATGCCGAAATCTTTCCTTAACGCATTTTTAAAATGCATACAGCTGAACAGCTAAAATGAAAAAACTTTCTTTTGAACTAACCGTTTATAAAAGAACAATTCATGCACGAGAAATATTATTCGATTTTTTTGGAGAACAGCGTCTAATTAACATAAAAAAACAGATAGTCATATTTCAACACAGTTTGATCAAATCTGTCTTTCATAACCGTAAAATTTCATTTAATAATTTAACTAACATAAGCTACTGTTAGTTCGTTATAGATGAAATCTGCGTTTTTCAGCAAAGGCCAGCATTTAAAGTTATGGATTCATTACTCAGATATTTAAAGCATAAAAAATTTACATTTTTGGACGAAACTGTGCAGAAGATGCAGAAGTCACGATTTAAAAATCTTTTCCCTAACAAAAATTATTTTCAAAGATACGACAAAAATGTTCTTTGACATTTAAAAGCAGTTTTTGTTTCCTGCAAGAATGTCTGTTTAAACGAAACTGCAATAATTTATATTATGTGTCAAAAGCGGAAGATTTGATCCATAAGATGGCGCATTTCCAACATATAGTAATTTGCATGTAAAGCATCTTCTGAAAATTATAAACAGAAGGTTAACAAGTTTATATTTTATGTTTTTAGCAGAAATCTTTATACAACACCAAAGAATAAACACACTGTTATATACCACAGTCGTAAATATTGTTATAAATTTGGTATTTAAAAATCTAATGTTAGTTCAATTATAAATTAAATGGTTTTATTTTCCGCGCAGTGCAGCGCGTGACGAATATTAAAAGAAAGCTAAGCCGAAAAATTAAAACACAAGAGCGCGTGCATGAAACATTTAATAAATATCTCTTTTTGATTTCGAGAAATTACTAGAAAATTCTCGCAAACGATTTTAAAATCTTATAAAAGGAGGAAAACCTCTCAGTTCGCATTTACTTACTTAGTCTGTTGTTGTTTAGAAAACTGCTCTTGTTGACTGTAGCGAATTTGCGGATTAGCTTTCTTTAGCTGTTTATAATTAAGTTCTTTTGAACGTTTTAGTAGTTAAAAGATATCTACTGTGATATATTGTAATATTACAAGAATATTTGAGAAAATTTAAACATTTTTGTTGTGATAATAATAAATTTGTTCATTATTCATCGGACTTGTGCATTCATTTCGTAACGAACCCGTAAGCACTCAGCAATATAATTATAAAGTTTTCAACACATTCCTTTTAATAAATCTAGATTTAGGAGATACATTAGAGAACAGCGGGAAATAATTTCGTTTGTGCTTTTAGTTAGAGCATGCTAAAATGTTTCATCAATACGGAAGATCTACTTGTGTAAATATTATACAAAAATAGGTTGATTTAAATTTCACAAAAGTAAAATATGACAAAACACGTTTTGTCCACGCATTCTAGAATTTCCAACGAGGACCAATATCAGTCAGAGACAGCATCGTATACTGAGTGATTTTAAATAGAGCTTATGCAAAAAGTTTCCAGATTTCTTTCTTACCATTGATATTTATGGCAGAACAAATTCCAAATATTTCGCAAAAATTTAAAAAAATGTATTTAACAGAAAACATGTTTGGATTGATTAAGAAAAATCTTATATCAAATGAAATTCGAAACAAAAGTACAATTGAAAGTAGTAATAATGATGGTAAGTGTCTTACCATTCGCCTACACTAAACATTTTAATTCTCCACGAGTATGTTTCGCTTTAAATTACCTAAAGATGCATACTTGAGTATGTACTAAATATACCACTTGAATGTTGTTGTTTAGACATATGCTCTGAGTGTTTATATATAAACAGGGTACAAGAGATTTCATGACGCCTTAAAGTCAAGAAAGATTACTCTCCGTCCTTTGGTAAATTTGTTAAAATAAAAAATTGTTTAGATCACCGTAATGATCAACAAGTGAATTTTTAGTCTACGAGATTTTATTTTTACTTAAAATTCTCAGTACTATCTAGAATACCTGCGGGAAATAAAGTATGCTTTGTCTTCTTGCATAAAAGTCTCCGCTGTGCAATGCTTGATGGAGGCATTCTGTCAGGTGGAATTTTCTTTTGATATTTCAAACTTTTAATAACTTTTTAACTTATGAGTGTCTATGCCCGTTTCATTATTTTTTAAAGCGTAACTTCATGATTTATGGTGATGAATTCAAACCAAAAGTTCCAAACACTGTTGTGTAACATTGTTTCCAAGATTCGGTGTATATGACAGATCATTCAATTTACCTAGTTTATGATTGCTTCGGTGAATATTGCTTCTGGGCAATTAGATACTTGAAGAATGAAGCAAACCTTAGTCTCACGGGGTACATACCTTTAAAATTCTCTTTTCACGTCGAAATTTATTTCTGGATTTAGTCATTATTTTTTTTTTTTTCATTTTTATCTGAAAATATGGTACTATGAATTCATGTCAGATAATTATGTGACACAGATCACAAGTAAAGAAGCATTCCTGTCTGTTTCTCTGGCTTCTCCACTTTCAATCATCTGGCTCGCAGAGTTTCAGTGATATTCAATTATCTGCTCTAGGATTCAAGATCATAAAATTGTGAGAAAAGACATATGCGTTTAATCTCTGTACACACGTTTTTCGCTCTGTCAGGATCGTAATTGTCTCGCTCTCTAAGGAACTCGAGACAAAGTGTCATTTAGTGATTAGAATCTTTCTCGGTACTCAGAAATCATTTTCTTAAAACCAGGTTTCTATTCGTTTCCCAGAAAAATAAAAATCTCATATTTTCATCATTAAATTTATAATCTAAATGTAAATTTGCACTCAGAAATGCTTTTTAAAAGAAGCAGTATTTTAGGTTTTTCATTGCTGAAATGTTCGAGTGCTTCCTTTAAAATTTCGCCCTGGTATAAATAGCAACCTGACTACTTTTGATCCCTCACCAATAAGAAAGTCGCACACCAAACATACGCTATAAATCATTCGGCGCTCGATTTTTAAACAAGTGACTTACTTTGTTACTCGTAATTAAATCTGGTGATTACTTTTATCTTACCGCCATTTGGCTGGCAGTCTTTCTTGTACTGGTTCGCAGCTATACCAGCTATACCTTAGCAGTCTCGACAGCGGGGGAGACCAACGCGAGACCAACCAATTCACTTGTACAGGTGTCAGATGCCGCCCAGGTTGGGCGGATTAGTGTTAAGAACTGTTCCAGAGAATACGGCAGACGATGGCGGTATTCGTAGGTAGAAATACTGAAGATTAGCCAAATCCTGGTGGCTTGCATGTTTCCCGCCACTTTAATTCCTGGGAACCGGGAGTGTTGACCCCATGCGCTGCTGGTAGTAGTGGTTACAGAGAAAACTCTTTTAAGTCTGCTGACTCGGAATGGGGCCCTGGGCCGGTAGCATATTTTTTTTTTCCTTTGAGAACATGCAGACTCCCCGTGCACCACATATATACAACTCGGAGATGCTCGTCTGGTCACCTACAACTTGCCTAAAATAAGGACATCTCATCTGGGACCGATCCGTATAGTGCCGAATAGGCGGGGCATGCCGAATAGGCAATCTATTATTATCATCATAATTATATAATGTATTAAACCCTTATTACTTCGAAACTTATAAAGCTTATTTGTATAACAAAACTTTTTTTTTTCTTTGCAGATCTTTCTTTAGTTTCAGTTGCAGGAGAAGTAATGACTTTTATGAGGTATTTGTTTTGAGAATGGTCAGCATTCTAGTAAAGTAAGTTTGAAGAATTTGAATTGTTTTACTGATTTAGTGTATTATAATACTGATATTATAGATGTTGTGATGAAACGTTCGAGTGTTTCCTTTATAATAGCGTCTTCAGTATAAATACAGACAGAAGAACAGTTTTATTGCTACAATTTTCTGCTCAAAATGTAATATGATGCTAAATATATTTTTTATGCGTAACCGGTAACATCAGATATTGCTGTACATATGAGCAGAAAGTTGTGGCAAGTAGCTTTTAGATACTGCGTATTCGGTCAGTTACCGAGCGCTTATAAAGACCTTCAAATGCTGGTAACTGGACCTGAATCCAAACCCAGGCTTACTTGTTGTTTTTTCCTATGTGTGGCTTTAATATGACCTAGCTGGTTTTAAACGTCCCTTATTGAGAGCAGAATTCCCTGTAGACTGAGAGCTCTTCTGTGCTTTTTCTTGTTAAAAGAACCTAATTTTACTTTGAGTACTATGCGTCACACACTTTGAAAAACCAGGAATAACGGTGCACTGCATTCTGAGGCACTAATTTGCGATTGCGTTGCTCGTGACGTAAAAGTACCAATTAATGAAGTTTCTGTCTCCTTTCGCTGATCGCCGCTATTGTAGTGCGTTCCGCAGGACGTGTTCCGGCAGTCGAATGTAGTTGACTGTACTGGGAGGCTTAAAATAGTTTGACAGAATGTAAGTCCAAGTAGAAAATATGAAAGCGACGAAATTTTCTGAGACCGAAATAACAATGAAAACATTTTCGTATTCTGCCCATCACTATTTCAAAACGAGCCAAAAAATTGGCTTTCCAAGAAACCTTCAACAAGCACATGTAATTTACAAGAAATTATTCCAAAATGAAAATTCACGAGTACACCAGTTTTATTTCTTTAGCGGTGACTATTGATTAATTATGTGTATATATGTTTTGAATGTGTGTATTAGAACGTCTTAAATTAGCGATGAATTAATCTCTCACTTAATAATAATAATAACATAAACCGGAAAAAGTTAATTCACTACAATGTGTTTTTTTTACTCTTAATCGCTAAAGTCAGGATGAGTTATTTTTCGATATTCACTTTAAAAATAAATCTGCTTCATTTGAACTATAAAATCGAAGTCACCCCAAGCATTTGAAACTTGCATATCACTATCATTGGTAGTCATTTACCTTTTTAGTTTTGAATTAACCGTCAATTACCCACCAATTAAAAATGCAGTGACTCATGTAGCGACCAATTTTGAAAGGCGACTAGCAAAAATTCTACCTTACCCCTTCAGAGACTAAAAGTCATATTAGCACTAGCGTTAATTGTTCTTTATTTTTCATTTTAAGCTCTTTTGCTACATTGCACTGCTCAGTTTCACGACGAGGGGGAAAAAACTCTATATATCTCAGGAGCTATAAAGAAGCAAAAGGTCTCAAAACTTCAAGTTCCGAATCAGCTACGTCGTCAGTGTTACGCTAATCATACGAGATGGTGGTGGTTGTGGTGTATTTAATTATGGCAAAGCACACTAGAGCTATCTGCCTAAGGGGAGGGATGCCTTCGTGGAGAACTTTCTAAGGGAAACTGGCTCGAATATACGTTACACATGGGGAAAACCACAAAAATACCCATGCAGCCAGCCCGTTCGCGGGATTCGAACCTCGGACCGAACTACCAGTGTTCAGCGACTTTACCGCTCGGCCGCTGGTGGGCCCATACGAGATAGATGAAGCTATATATGACGCTGTCTAGAAAATTTATTATTTATGATTTATATTATATATTATTATGATTACTTTATGATTTTAATTTACATATTTTATATCCTCATAATTTTGGTATGCATATTTTTTAATTTTACATTTAAAATTTCCTTGATACTGCAGTAATGCTTTTGCGAAAAGTCTTTTCTGTCGCCAAGCCTGTTTTTCTTTGAAAGTGGGGGGATATGTAAGAGTGAACTCAAAGTACTGAAATATCTCCGGGTTAGCTTCGCTCTTTAGATGAACCTTGCATTATGTTGTCTTTAAAATTTTTAGTTTGAAGTGTACTACTGTTTGTACTCTGTGGTACTGTGAAGATTTGTATGACTATTTTTTGGGGGAAAGTTCCAGAATTCTGAGGTGTTTTCTTTGGTAAAATGAATTTTATCAACCTTTCATCGGAATTGTGTACATTCAATTTATTACGAATCCATACCCACGCAACAATATTTTATCAGAAGAAAATAATATTTTAACATCCCGGAATGCTTTTGATCAATATTATGCTTCAACTAAATTATGTTTGGATCGTCAGATCGATATGTTTATCAGCTGTGAGTTATATGTTAATTATTTTTGAACTGTGAATGCACTATATTAATCATGTGTGTGTTATGTGTTAATTATGCTTGAAATGTGAGATTAAATAATGCTTCTTTGTTCTTGTAAAATATTTTAAGAAATAATTGCCACTGCGAAATAGAAGTAAATTTTATCATTTGCTATATTCAAAATATTTGCAAAAACTTTATTTAACGTGACATGAGTTCATCTTTATTACATCAGGGTCACGATATTATTGTTTTACCATTATGATACCTCAAAAATCCTTTCGTTTCCTTCTCTCTTTCTGCATATGTATATATAATATATAAATACATAATGACTACATATGTATGTAATAAAAAAGAACTTTCATACTGATGGTATCGAAAGTAGAAGGTTGAATCCGTAATAAAGAGCAAGAATTTTAATTGAGTAAAATACTATTCTATAATGAATAGGAAACTGGCAGCCGAGGCAGATTAAATCTTCATTTTATTTCCAGTAAATATATTGCGGCCGCAAACAACTTGGCACAATATTTGTGCCTATTTAAAAATGTTTGCATTTTTGATAGATTTGCAATAAGAAGAGACCCGCCGACAGCAAACCAGCTACTCAGAAGAGCGGAAAGCGAGTGCCTTATGTTCAGGATGAAATTGTAATTCAGACTAAGGTGCACTATTTCATTGCTACATTGCAAATGATTTTTTTTAGCTCAATCTAAAAGGAATCCAATTGATCTTTACATAATGAAATACTTGAAATTATTTCTAAACACCTTCAGCGAGGTTGCAGAAATAGGGTATAAAAGCAATTTGTTGATCTTTTGCAGGGAATTAAGAAAAAAGGTTAGTCACTATGCAGATTTTTGGAAAAGCAAATAGAATCATTAAATTTAACTGCAGTCTCGAAACCCAAATCTCAATTTACATTGGAAGAGTTACGAAACGGGTAAACCAATATGAGACGATTATGTTTCATAGCTCACTCAACATGTCCAAGAAGTATGCTTCGCATAGCATTTAAACAAACATCTGTTCTCAGTGATCGCCGATTTACTGTGTTACAGTAAGAAAGTTGTGTTTCGTATCTAATCGACGGAACGATAAGACCTGACAGAACAAATTTAAGGAAAACCGTTTCCAGTACAGTTTTACCAGACCCGTTAAATTTTTGTAACAATTAAATTTATTATTGGAGTTGATTTATTGATTTCCGTTTGTTGTTATGCACTTATAAATTAAACGGGATTAGAAAATCCGTGCTGCAGTGATGACTGATTCTCGTCTGTCTCTTTTAAATCTGATTTTTTCGTATCGTTATATTTTTTAATAACCAATTTTTCAATAAAGATGTCGATTCAGTTAAATCATACGATTAAAGTAGCACATCTCAAAGTAAAACGCATGTAAGAAAAATAAAAACAGAAGTTCTAAATTTTGCATATTATTGCGCAAGAAGTCTTGCAAACCTTTCGTCTAAAAGAACAGGTTTTAAAATAGCAAAAAATACTAATATTCACCAATACTAATAATACCAGCTTTGTAACAGTATACTCATAAAAACGATAGTAAATAAGTATTGTTTTGTTAACATAACTAAGTTAAACCTAAATAAAAGGTTTTCTTGGCTAACATTTCATTAAAACAGAAATTAAATTACAAAAATTTAAGGCTGAATCCTAGGACATGCTGGATAAATCAAGACATTCTTTACTTGTCCTAGGCTTGGACACGCCTTTTTATAACGAAATTTTGGCTTGGTCTCTTTCTAGGAACTAGTTACAGTCCACCATAGCTTCATATTTGAAGAAACTTTAAATTATATTTGAACTGAGTAGAAATGTTAGCTGTACAATATTACTGCGCGAGATTTTTTTACTATAAATTTACTTGCTGTCGTTAACATTAAACACAACGATTTAACGTTCAAAACTTAATTATTAAAATTAAATTTACTAAACGATTAAAAGAATTCGATGAATAATCTAAATTTATAATTGCACCTGCTCGAAATGCAAAAAAACGAATGCCTCAAAATAATTTTGATAACTTATCAGGAATAAATATTTCAATATTTTAAATGAGTACGTCTAATATGACGGATTCCTGCAATAGAGATGAAAAGAGCTTCATCGCATAGAAAGACCGGCGATAAAGTATATACTTCTGTTCCATATTCCACAATAAAATAAATTTCTCTATGCTTTAGTATTATATTAAATAAAGATTCTTGAAATAAAAAACTTTGCTCATCAAAACAAATACATTTTGACTATATGAAGCATTTTATTTAGAATTTTTAAATGTAAAAAATTAGCTACCCTGTTTTCAGCAATTTAATAATAGGATTTTCAAACAAACAACAGGAACAAATCTTCAGAATATCACTCTGAGGTTGCCCATACCGGCAAAACGCACTTTCTCTCTATTCTCGACGGGTTCACCAGCGGCCGAGCGGTTAAGTCGCTGAACACTGGTAGTTCGGTCCGAGGTTCGAATCCCGCTAACGGTTTGGCTGCATGAGTGTTTTCGTGGTTTTCCTCATGTGTAACGTGTATACGACCCAGTTTCCCTTAGAAAGTCCTCCACGAAGGCATCCCCCCTCTTAGGCAGATAGCCCTCGAGGCTTTGCCGTAATTACATAACCTAACCTAACCTCTATTCTTGACTCTTGATCTTTATTTTTGGCACAGAAGGGCGTTAGCTCAGAAGGGCTCTAGTCTCGGAACGAGATTATGCGCCGAATCACTGTAATAGGCTATATCAGTATTCCAAATTAGCAATTAAATGTATTATCTTTCTTTACTACATTTAAAGAAATTAAATGATGAAAAATCTGCATAAACGTATGTATTTTGCTCGCATTGTGAAAAACAAAGATACCTAGAGCCATCAAATTTCGTATTGGTTTTTGTGCACTTCGTAACTGGAGGATAAGCGTTATCTGAAAGCGACTTTCCGCCAGTTCTTATTCATATGTACAGCAAAATCTAATGTTACAGTTTACACATGAAAACGTATTTATCGTCTATTACATTTAGAGTCAACAATTGTAGCAATAAAACTGTTCAACTGCCTGCATTCGCACTCAAGCCGTTATTTCAAAGCAACCATTCGAACATTTCATAACAGCACTTATAATATCAATATTAATACACTAAATCAGTAAAACAGTTAAATTTCTTCAAACTTACTTAATTCGAATACTGACCATTCTCAACACAAATACCTTATATAAGTCACTACTTCTCCTACAATTCATTAGAAGGTCCTCCACGAAGGCATCCTTCCCCTTAGGTAGATAGCCCTAGTGTGCTTTGGCATAATTAAATACACCAAATACTCCTACAATTCAAACTATTCAGATTCAGGTGTGCAAAAAAAAGTTTTGTTTTGCAACAAAATCTAAATTTAAAGGTTTCGAAGCAATAAAGGTTTGGATATATTACATGATAATGATGATAATAATAATTGTCATAATAATTGCCTTTCATTCGGGTTGTCGTACGGATACGCGTTTATCGAATATAATTTCAGAGGATAGTAGAATTTTAGTTGGATGTACGTTAGTTATTTTAAACTTTATGACATATAACCGCTGCAGGTTACTTTAATCTCTATAGCATTGCACATTTTATTACCGCTATAGGCTGTTTTTAACTTTATGATATGTACCTTTTCTTATTGTAAAAACTCGTATTTGTTTAATAATTGTGAGAGTTTATTCCTACATATTTTTTTTCATCAAATGACCATTAAAAAAAGCTTGATATTCGCGGTTTTCAAGACCCTTTGACGAATTCATATCGATTCCTACAGCCAAAGGATCCTCCTCTATACTTGTGTTACGTCGCGATAGCCTCGTATGTCGCACTTCAGGTGTATAAATACACTTTCAAATTAAACGCCTGTATACATTTCAGAACTACTATGAGAAATATGAACTTATAAGAAGAGCTATTACTGGATACAAGATATAGGTTACATTTTTTTTTTTTTTTTTTTTTGGTTAAACAAATCTAAAGCGACCGAATATAGTTTCGTGATTGTTCACTGTATTGTTGCCACGGTTGAGGGATTAGGGTTACCATCTCGGTAAATCTTGAAAGAAACCTCATTCTAATGATAAACCTACTCCTATCGGGCGGAGTATTTAACGTAATCTGCGTGAAACGTTCTTCAGACTCCAAGAAATGTTGCAAAGGGAATTCTTTACGGCTTCAGATGCGCTTCGTGGTATATTTATTGTTTGTCTATGAAATCCTTGATTTCTTTAAGAATATCAACCGCATGTAAGCCTGTTGAGCTGATGCTTCAGGGCCTATAGCCAAATTTCTAAACATCAATCTCGCGATTGAGTGACTGCAGTAAAAATGCAAAGTATTGGAATTTGTAAAATAAACTTGAAAATTAATACATACTTCACATCAACAATAATCAGATAATAGACTTGCTTAACAGATGTATTTCGCGCTAGAGTTTTCTTTTCAGTCAACGTCATAGAAAAATGTATATTTCAGTGTTTTATAGGCATGCTCATGCTTTGCCAGCAGGATCGCCATTTGCTAGACAAGCTTTATTTACGCGTAGATGAAAAATGTTAGAAAAGTTTTCCTGTCTGCATTTTAATCTCCTTGGCAAAGCATAAGGTGCAGAGATAATTGAAACTGATCTCAGAAACAACGTACTGTCAACTACTGAAGAGCCCAAGGTCGATATCAATGCCAGGATCATTCGGAGCTTCTTCGTCGAAGGCGCCTCGCTTCTGTGACTTTTCACTTTGCGCATTTTCGAATGTTATTTGTTTGTTATCATTGCGTATTGCTTTGATTGCTTATAGCCAGGCAGCAACAGTCCCCATTCCGTTATTTTCTATGCAGTCACCCAGAACATTTTTGTTGTATTTGAGAGGTTGACTATGTCTTCTTGGTGTAACCTGATTAAGAGTTTATAGCTATTTTTGACAACAAAGAATGAAACAAATTAAAGAATTTCGAATCTTGTCGTGGTCTAGGACAACACACCCTGCGGGAAGAGGCTAATACCAAGCTAGAGAAAATAGATGTAAAAATTCATAAGGGCATGCAGCCTGAGTTTTTGATGAACACTGAGTCGGTTAATAAACCTCGACTATTGATAAGTGATAATTAGACAATGGTTTAAGGGTCAACTAGAATAGGTGGAACTAAAAAAAGAAGACTATCTTTGCACAAGAGCCTTTATTTCGTATGATTGTTTCACAAGCTTTGGAATGGAGGTTTCTATGCAACTGGGAAAAAGAACGGAATTCAACAAAAAATAATATTGAACTCTCCTTTGATGAGTTTTTAAAAGTGCAAAAGGCAGATGAAATATTTATTTCGCTGAAACGTGATAAAGAAAGAGAAAGAGAAGAGCATGTTTTTTTTATTATATCGAAATAAAGCCAGAGGTTTTTTGGAGAAGCAAAATCAAAATTTCTAGATGTAATAGATGCCACGAAACTTAAAACCGGTATCAAGAATGTAAGGAAAAAATCAGAGGTGGTATACTGGTTGAATGCATGCATCAAATGCACACGAAAACTTTAGGTGTATAAATAAAGTTAAATGCTTTATGAAAAGACGAAATTTAATCACCGTTACCGGCTGAAATAATATAAGATTATTACTTACAATGCTGAAATGACTCGTGATAAGAATGAAGGTGCTATCAAAAGACAAAATAAAAGTTTTGTGATGGTGCTTTTCAACTTTCTATAAAAGTTAAAAATGGTAAATTGCGTGGCTTTGCTGAAGTGCATCGAGGAAAATATAAACATTTTCTTAAAACTGGAAAATTTAATTTGAAATGGTTAAGAGAATACTTGACTGAAGAATATCGTGAAGAATTTATCTTGACGTGATAAAATATTTTAATGCCAAGGTTATGGACATTTTATCGGAACGAAATCCAATTTTCTCTATATATAAGATCAGGATAAAAAGAGCGGGAATATAGGAGTGATTTTGAATGCATGGATTGTAAAAATGCCAATGTTAAATATACATTGCGTCTTTGCGTAAAAGTCTAATGTCTTGACAAGATATGCGTCTGCTTTAAAAGATAAATAGACTTCTTAATCAGAAAACCAGATTATGGATCTTAGAATATGGAAACATCTTAAGAAAGATAAAAGCTTTAGAAGTATTCATACTTCTGAAAAAGATGTTTAAAAATATTTTTGTTAAGTGTGAATGTGAAATATGTTTTTTTACTATTTGATGTTAGCGAATTTGAATGAAAATTAGTAAAATAAAAAATGAGCAGAATTGCATTTTAAACGAAAAAAAAGTATATTTTGTTGACTATTACGGACTAATTTGTAATTTATTAAATGTAATGAAAAGCTTTTCTTCAAATATATTTGTTATATGAGATGTAAACGTACGATTGCGTAGTATTCTGAGTTTTCTTAGTCATGATGTACTTGCCTGTTGTGTATTGAACTACTGCATATCAGGTTTATATATTTTGGTAATCCACCAATCCTGAGATCGAACACTCAAACAAATTTCAGTCCCTCCAACTAGATGATGAAATGAACTAGGGAATAACAGACAGTAATCCTGAATCAGATCATGCAACAGCAATGAAGACATGAGGAGTATCACGCAACAGCCATCAAAACAGAGCCACTAGCAATAAAGATAGGAATCGGATAACGAAACAGCAAAAATGACATGAGAAAATAAAATCTGTAAGGAAAGCTGTTAATAAAATTCAATCTCTTATTATTTCGGATTTACATATTAACTGGGAAAAGATGAAAGAAAATATAGACTTATTCTTCAGCATATATATATAGAGAGAGAGAGCCCTTAAAATGGAAAACTTAAATTTTAAACTCTACGATGCCGAAGATTATAAGAAAGCTACAGGTTGCAGACTCGAAAGGAATATCTATTTACTTTGTTTTTAAACCCAAATCCTTCATAGTAATGCGCAGTTGTAGTATACTAAACAAGAGGAATAATAATTTTTAAGCAATCTGAAGAGCTTTGTGCTGAATGTGAAATGATACTTGCTCTTTTAACAACTTTTACATGTATAGAGATTAACTATTGTGTTTTCTTATTAGATTACTGAGCGTACCAGCGGCCGAGCGGTAAAGTCGCTGAACACTGGCAGTTCGGTCCGATGTTCGAGTCCCACGAACGGGCTGGCTGCATGGGCGTTTTTGTAGTTTTCCCCATGTGTAACGTTTATACGAGCCAGTTTCCCTTAGAAAGTCCTTAGAAGGCATCCTTCGACTTAGGAAGATAGCCCTAGTGTGCTTAACCATAATTAAATACACACACACACACTCTTATTAGATTACTATAATACATATGTTTTAAATATTTATGGAATATTCTGAGGAGGGTAGGAAATGAAATGTTCGCAACTCAGTAAATAGAATATTCGCAAGCTTGTCTATCAGCACCATGGAATCTGCTATCAGAACAAATGTTTAGACTTGATAAATAAGCACGTTATATAATTTCTGTTAAATAAAGACCTTAATAGCAATTAATTAAATTATATTAACACAATTTAAATTTACGACACAACACATATAAAACTGCAGAACGATTGAGATTTAGACCTGTTATGGCTTATATTTTTCTAAACATTCTTTAAATATTTTCTAATACATTAGTCATGACGTAATCACCATGTAATTACTTTATTTCTTTAGCGTGCTATTTTTCAATTGCTGACTTATAATAACAAACTCTAAGAAATATAGAAAAAAAAGGTAATTTCCTTCAGTTTTGCAGACACATATTTATTACTAGTGAATTAATTTAAACTGATATTTATAAGAAAAATCACGAAAAGGTAATTGCACATTATATTGACTATTACAACAAATAGCACTCAAAACTTGACATGCCTTAAAAAGACATGCAATGTTTCCCTTTTTAGCCCTTCCTTCAATCAGGAGGCCCACCTATATGTTCTCTACACTTTATATCTAATATGAAGTTATTGGTAATGAATTTCTGGACAAACCTCTCAAGGCCTTATGCGCCAAACACAGGAGACATTAACAGGTAACAGGTGACGGAGGACGGGGACGCTTGGTGTCTAACATAGGTAAGCAGGCATGTGTCCCGCGTCCTCCCCTATTTAGAAGCATTAACTCCCTGGAGCCATAGAAGGCTCCACCGGGAATTTATAATGATTTGAAACATAGAGGTAACAGTATCATACTGGAGCGGTTTCAGATTTACATTGGTGATAGAATAACATAATGCTGTGATTGTACAAAGGTGCATATAAATATAAATAAACATAGAAGAGTAACAGAGAGAGAAGGCAGGAGAAAGAATGACAGTAACAAAATGCGGTACTTACAGTACTTACAAGTTCACAAGACTGGAGCAGATACACAATATTTACAGATACGCTGATGCTAGTTATTACAAGTACACAATTCCTACATTAGCAAATACGTAATACAGTTTCTAACACATGCGCAAATACATCATATTTACAAATATGCTGGCACTAATACTTACAATTGCATAATACTTATTTAAAAAAAAAAAAAAAAAAAAAAAAAAAAAAAAGCAAATTCGCAATTCAAAAGCAAGTACGCAATTATACATATACAAATACCCTAATGTAGATACATTAAAAGCAGATACACATTACAGTTACATCGATTATAATATTGTATAGAAATCGTAAATAGGGGGACAATAGCTATGCATGTTGACATTCCTATTATGTAAATAATTATGCTATTATAGAAATGCTGGTGTTGTGGATTATTCTGGTAATACACCGATATAAGTGCTTACAATACAATACTTACAGGTGTCAATACTGGAGTAAATGCATGATTTTTACAGATACGCTGATATTAATATCTACAGGTACACAGTTCTACGGAAGCAAATACACAATACAATCGAGAATACGCAAATACAAGATATTTACAAATGCGCTGTCACCAGCGCTAACAAGTACATGATACTTACAAAAACAGATTCGCATTACAAACGCAAATACGTAGTTAAGGAGACATTAACACCAAGTCGGGCTATATTACCTGGCTGCTTCTAGAGCGCCTTAGCATGATTCACAGCCTCCCTCGGACGACTGTGCCGGCGGGGCGCAAACGCACCGAACAGCTTGCAGAGACTTCTCATGTTCATCGCAACAATTCATCACACTGCGGGCTGCGTGGGGAGTGGTCCCCCCGGCACAGCGCTTAATATCTACATGAGAGCGTCCCTATAGCGAAGGCAACAGACACGACAGTACTAGTACGGTCCCTGCCAAGCCTGCAACTACCATAGGATAGACCTATGGTTCTAGTCCTGTGAAGTCTGATTATATACCCAAAGAGACCGACGCTGTCAGGACACAAGTCTAGCCAGTGGTCTGAGAGAACCCCAGGGCTCCTCCCATAAATGGTCGGTTCCGGAAATTCCCAACAGTCGATCCCCTGGAATCGGTTTGCCCAGCGTCATTAGATTATACGAGCCAGGGCTTGGACCAAGGCATCGTATAGTTTCCAGCGGGGCCACGAGGAGGCTGACGCTGAGCTGTGGGAGACGCAAGCAGGCGAACCTGAAGCCATTCCCACAGCCCCTGCCCATGGATCAAACGTCGGGTTTCCTGCCTTCCTCCACTGCTTACGACAATGTCCCGCGCACGGTTCACGTCGCTTACAGTGTTTTCCAGCCGATTCCAGGCATCCGACCCCCGGGTCAGGGAACCGGCAGTTCGGGCTTTGGATCAAACAGCAGGTCTCCTCCCGCTATGCGGTCGGTTCTGGATATTTGTCCTCGGGTCCGAACACCACCCGCTTAAACCCAGGAGACAATATGAAGTTGCTGATTTAAAGTGCCAATTGAAAGAACTTCACACCTAGAGATAAGAACACATGAACTAAGTCTCACTCGTAAAGACTGAAAAGAAAATATTAAAATTGAATATTGATCAATGAACGAATCTTAATTCTTTTGTCTGTCTAAAAAAGTATACAATATTCCAATCATCTCTTAAAACAACGATAACCTACTCACCAGTCTTTTTCTACGTTTCGCATGATATAAAAGATTTTTAAAAATCGGTTTTTAGCACTCGTACAAACTTACTTTGAACAAAACTGCGTTGCTTTTATAAAGCAAAGCGGTGGATGTATATTGCACTGTAGGCATTCTGAGACCATAAAATTTGAATAGCGTAAAACTTTCATAGAATATAGGCGTGCGGAAGCCCAAAGTTGAGTTTGAAATTTGTTTTATTATGTTTCGTAGCAATTCAACGAATTTTTGATTAACAAACTAAACTATTTCAAAGCGAGCAATTGCGACACTGTACGAAAAAAACATTTTTATCTCCAGCTCGCGAGACTCTGTATCGGAAATTCTAAAGATATGCTCATTTTAAAATTATTTTGCGATATTGCTGTTGAACTGAAATTTATGGTTGAAGTGCGAAGATCATATTTAATAAATAATGGTAACACAGAAAACGTTAAAAAAAGTTCCTTTCGACGTAATGTAAAATCAGAAAACTTTCAGATTTTTTAATTATTATTATTATTTTTTTTAATTTTATTTTGCTTTGGTTAGGACACTATTCCGAACTTCCTAGTATACTTGCGAAGAACATGATATTTAATAAATAAAGGTAACACACAATATGTTACAAAAACGCCCCTCTGGACGTAATTTAAAATCTGAATCCTTTCAGATTTTATAGCCGAAAGGAGCGTTAGCTCAGGAGGGTTGTTAGTTTCGTTTTGGCATTTTGCGTCGATTCACTTTCTACGTTGTTTTAATTTTTTATTTTATTTTATTTATTTATTTATTTATTATTTTTATTTTATTTATTTATTTATTTTTTTTTTTTTTTACTTTTGGTGCTCCAAATGTCAAGTGGACGAATTGAAACGAGTCTTTACTCTTTTTTTTTTTTTTTTTTTTTTAAATTTTAGTGCTTTGAATTATTAGCCCTTTACGAGTCCATTTGAATCATTAAAATGAATAATTAATTTGCATTTTCATAGTTTTTAGTTTAAAATAGTTCTAAAAAATTTCAACATATTTAACATTTCAATTTACATTTTACTTCATTCTATAATTTATCCTTTTAAATTGGTTTCCTAGGATACTATATTCTATTTTATTCTGATTTGAAATTTAACTTTTATGTATATATATATATATATATATATATAAGATGTATATTTATATTATTAATATTTAACGAAAGAGAAGCAAGTTTATATTGTTTGATAAATGCAAACCTGACCAAACTTATTCAGTCAGTGTACGTATTTTCAGTTTGAAACCGAATATATCGAAACAAACTATTATTCGAAGAATTAATGGATTTTGAAATTAAATACAATCTAACATAATTAACTGCTAACCTGCTGACCGCCAGTTTTTTCTTGCCCTTTCGCAGCATAAAACTTTGAAGACGCTACCAAACTTAAGAGAAAATGTTTTTCAAAAACCTCCTTCTTTTAAACAAACAACTGTGCGTTGACTCTTCGGGGCAAAGTGGTGATTATAGAATAATTCTTAGAAGGAGGCGCAATTAATGTGATACCTTACGCAAACTAGTGGGTGAAGGAAAGGTTTTTCCGGTAAAGAATAAGGAAGAGATAACCATGCATTTGGAATGTATATACATGCATGCATACGCCTTACAGCATAGTTCTGTACTTGACCGTTCCCATCAGCGGAATTGTTTTCCTATTTCCATATGTTTATGTGGGTTTGTTCCCTCTTGATGAATTTTCTGCCTTTTCTAAAAGTGCAAACAATTATGCGTGATGGCAATCCATCACGCTTTATAAAATGAGCGGAATTTTTTCTTAAATTCTAAAATATTTATCGAGAGTTTTTTGCATCGAATTAAGTATAAACCTGCAAGGTTTTTCAACTAAAAATATATATACAACTCAGAATATATTGCCCTATAAACTCCGACGAAAAATGTATTTGTTCTGGGAAAATTCGCCTTTGAAGATGGATTTTCTTTAAGCTCCGTGGATAAATTTTTAGTAAGTATACATGACAATTTTCCATGTTACGATACTATGAATAAGTAGAATAGGTAGTATTCCACAAATTCATGGTCATGATATACAGGTCATGATTTCTCAATCGAGAGTAGACTTGCCATTAAAGAAACAAAGCTTCTACGGTAAGCAAAATCTTAGTTACCCGGACAGAATTTTAATAAGACACAGAAAGGACGATTAATCTATATTATATTTAACAGAATATAGTAAATTCATCTAAATTTCTAAACAATTCATATAAATTTTCAATTAAATTAATTTGGGAGCTAAGTTAATTTTTTTAAATTGAGTCAGGATTCAGAAAAAGAAAACCTTTCAAATTAGAAAGCGAAAATTTTGTTCATATTGTTTTCTTTATTTCGATCGGACTCAATGTGAAACAGAAGATTAGTAGGCAAATATTTAATATGTATTTGGGATTCAGTAATTTGGTTTCAATGGAGGATTTAACAATACTTATGTATTTTAGATTCTGAACGTTTAAATTAAGCATATAGAACTAAAATATGCGAATAAAAAATCTTTGGAATCATAAATATTTTTTAATTATCAGCTGTTACTTTTCGTTATCATGCTGATTTTCTACCTTTGGATTTCCCGTAGAAATAGCTTCATTCTGATAGTTTATGACAGTAGTTTTTCCTACGTTCCGGCAAAAGAAAGCAAAAATTGAAATGGAATACAAATATAAAATTTTAAATTATTATTAACCCAAAAGGAAGCTAGCGCAGAAAGGCTATTAGTCTCGAAGTAGCATTTTACTTGGAATCACTACAAACGGCTCTATCACTTTTCGAATTGTACCACCGAATATGATAGCACTGTATTCTATGTAAAGAAATTAAATAATAAAAAATGAACGTATGTATTTTTCTTGCAGTGTTAAAGATCAGCGTAACCTAGAGCCATCAAACTTTAGAATAACTTAGTCCTTTGTTAAAATATGGGCATCTGGAAGACCGAATCTTTGAATTTCGCTTTGTTTTATTATCTTTATCACATTTTTAAACTTTTAATGATTTTTTTTATCAAAAAACTCTACGACTTCAAAGCTAACAGTGGCAACACTGTAGGGGGGAAAATTATTTTTATTTCCAGTACATGAGACTGTGTATCGAAAATTCTAAAGATGTGCTGTTTCTAAATATATTACCTCAAATGTTCTCGAAATTTGTGTGAATGAATGCATGTGTGAATGAAATTTGTATTCATGAAATTTGTATGCATGTGAATGAAAAAAAGCCTCCGTGAGCGTAATATAAAACCTGAAACCTTTCTGATTTTTTATTACTTTAAAATTAATGAAAAAAAAACTTCCTTTGGCGCATACCTTCAGTTTTTTTCCTACAGCAAGAGACCCGTGTCTTATTATCTTCTAACTCCATTCCTCCTTATTCAGAGCCTTTGCCTCATTCAAACTGCTGTTTTGTCTTGACTCTTTTTTTAACACAAAGGCCTGGGTCAAACGCCCTGGATTTGTAATCGGTATCTGATCCTGTTTGCATTTTTCTTCATTATAGATGGTATTGATTATCTCATTATTGATCATAAATATATAAATAGATCTACACATTCAATTCCCAGGTTTTTTTTTTTTTTTGGTTAATTTCATACAACAAGATATAAAGTTTCTTACACTTCACGTTTTATTTTTAAAAAAGTATTATTTCCAAGAAATGTTTTCTGGGAAACTTTGCATACACACTATTGTCTCCAGACAGATTCCCTTTTATTTGGCTTTGCATTAAAATTAGAGATATGAATTCAAACCTTCTCATATAATTATTTGAGAAAAAGTGATAAAGTATAGGAAATACGTTCTGTCTAATTTGAGCGTTGCAAAGTGTTTTATATAAAATATAATTTCGGAGGTTCGCTTAATGTTGCAAATATTTTGCTTGTAACGAATTAGTTACAAAGTAGTTTTGCGCTGAGTGGTGTGGTTTCTTCCGAACATGTGCTGTACCACTACGGTAGTTAGATACCAGGGTACATTTGCACACTCTGATACCACTTCTAAATCCATTCTTTAAAAGTTGCTAAATAAATTTGAAAAGGTAACTTGGTGAGTTAGAATAAGGATTAAAAAAAAAAGGGCTATTCAGTTGGTAATTCAGAAAGCCGGTGAGATGGGGACAACAAATGCAACTTACCATTAAGCGCTACTGAGAAAACAATAAAATAAATGCAACATATACACACAAATCGTAATTAGAAATCCAAAAACACAGCACAAAGATGAGCATATTCACAGATGACCCTTTTGCTGATGATGGGTGTCTTAGAGTTTTAAACGTTTAAATTTCGTGGTTCTTTATATCGCGGAAGACGCAAGAGCTGCCCATCTTTCAGTTTTTTAACCTAAATATTTTTTCTAAGCAATATTTGTTTTTTATTTTTCGAAGTAACGGAAGAAATATTACAGCTTTTTCTTACAGAATCCCTGTCTATGTTCCCTTTCAATGACAGAGTTAATCCTATGTTATTTAGATAATTAATAAACAAAGGCGAAGATCTTATTGTTATCGCATAGTCCTATATGCATATATACGTATTTGATGAAATATATTTTTCTAGAAATTTATTCACTGAAGTAAAAAATTCCATATACCATTTACTAAAATTTCCTCCCAGTTTATATCAATCTATGTCAGGATACGAACATTTCATTATTAATTTAATAGAGTTCTTTTGATAGCGAGAACATAATAAAGCCCTCGTACATGAAACTCAATTTTTTATAAAGGGCATATTTATAAAGTTATAAAGTTATATAATATATATATTTATAAAGGGATCCTTTAAGCATGAAAGATGAAATTTATACTTTTACGTTTCAATAGTAAAACATAATCGTTAGTGAACATAATCAAAAGTGAAATTAAGGGAATATTCTCCCAAGAGTATACAAATAAATAGTTATTTACAGCAATATGTACTTTGTATTGCTTTTGCATATGATATAAATATTCGTTGCTTTCTTCGTCCATTTTGAACCCTAGCCATTTTAATCTTAGCCTAAACCTAACCAAATTTTAGAAATAAAAGTGGGTGTAGCAAGTATTTTATATCTTAATCTCTTTTCAAACTGAAATAGGATGTAAATTTATTTTATGTGAAACTTCAAGCTACTTTCGTAATAGATGTTTTGTTCATATGAGGTATTATAACCAGTTACAGAAAGAGTTAAGTCTTCTGTACTGAATTCAATATTCGTCATAGAGTGTAAAGAAGGACTCCAATCTTCAAATATCGTTTTGACTAGAAGTATCAGTGCGTATTTTGTGCTTGCAGTTAAAAAGGGAACAGGGCTGATTTAGTGCATCAGTTTAACGTACAGTATTACCAGAATTATAATCTGAATTAACACCAGTTTTAATTGTATAATTTTAAAAAGACAGGAATTATTTGGCACCGCAACATAATACTAATTACTTTTCTATAATAAACAAAACTTCTATTTCAAATATTGGTAGTACATATAAGATTACAGATCAAAATAAGCACTTACATATGGTAACTTTGTGTTACTTCGGACATCCGTTTATTAACATTGGGATCCGGAAAATGTAGAAGATTTCTTTTTATTGGTTTTGTATTTTTTTAGTTATGCTTAATTTTAAGTCATTTTGTAAAAATGTTACATTATCAATATTATATTGATAATGAAACAAATTAATTATGAGTGACATATTAATTATCAATATTAATTTGTCACTATAAGTAAACTGAATTACATTGTTGAAGTCATTATTTATACAAACCCGTTTGTAGCACAGTTATTTAAATCTTGTTAAATAACTTTTAAATTATTTAAAAAAAGGCTGAATCTTTCTTCATCAAACGAGATGTACTGGATAAGGGAATTGATTTTATTTACCATATACCCCATTATGTCCATTGGATAAAGATTCCGGAATATTTGATACTGAAAGGGATGCTGAGAGGCACATTTTGGGAGGCATATTTTTATGCATTGCTTCTGTTTGTAGCTTTATTTGCAAGCTAGTCTAAAGAATTTTAATTTCTGTAGACATTACGATCCATCATTACAATAACCAGTGTCAGTTGTTAATTAAAATGCCGAAATTTGACGGCACAGTAAGTACAAGTTCTATCAGAAATCCGAATTCATATTTGGGAAAGATGAATAATAATAATAATATATAGTGGTACTTAATAGGGCTTCTTGGTGAATCATTCCATTCAACATTTAGCCTTAAATAAATTCCTGAATGAATCTTAACTCACTTTTATATCCAACTTAATTCCTCATTTTCTGAAAGAAAAATGTCTAGACTACGATTTTTGAATTTTATTGCAATTTCGGGCGATTTTAAATTAGCAGAATTTTCTTCACTGACATTACAAATAAAAGTTCCGAATTATATCGCAGACACATTTAGTAGCCAACACCATTCTTGGGAATAATTAGCTACAGAAAAAGCAAAACAATAATCTAATGTTTTCCTAAACCACCGCTTTGCCTTAAAAAGCAACGCAGTTTTATTTAAAAGCTTCAGCACGCCATTTCAGACACACGATTAATCTTACAATTGTTTCCAATTATTTATAACCTCAAGACAGAACGAAAAAACTGGTGGTCAGCAATTTGGCAATGCTTTATGTTACCTATTACACTGTGTTCCATTTTATTTTAAACTCCGCTTTTCCTTAAAAAAATTCGATTTTAGAGTTTTCATCCAAAGTGAAAATGCATATATATATATAACCCAAAAGAAGAAATCTGCCTAGTCCATTCTCTAAACTGTGTATGTTTTCTTCCCTTTCGTTAAAAATTAGTAATTAAAATACATATCCTGCAATTTATATATATATATACGTACATATATATATTAAAAATAAAATAGTATCTCGAAAAGGTTTTTAATAGATTTTAAAAATAAAACATAACTAGCTATTAAATTTTAAAACCAAGTAAATTGTCAATTGAAATTCTAGAATACATTAGATTTTTTTTATAAATATTTTAAACTAAAATGATAAATAATTATTTAAATGTATTATTAAAATAATATTAAAATTTTAATATTATTAAAATAATATTAAAATGCAAATATGTATATGTATATTATTTCAAAATAACTCATCAAGGGGTAATAATATAAAACATTAACATTCGTAGAAATATGTTCTTTTGGCCACGCGTTTCGTTCCACTTGACATTTTGAGCTCCAACGAATTCAAAAATATAAATCTTAAAATAAAAATAGCATCATAATAATGATAATATACATGTATATATAGAGAGATGGAGATAAATAAACGTCTCAAATAGATAGATACGCATAGGGAAATTCAGGCGTTAATCTAGAATAAATGTAAAATTAATTACAAGGACAGTTACGATGCAGAGTATTTTAAATTTTAAGATTAAAGTCCGAATATGCAGCACTCAGCTAAAAGGCAAGTTGCCTCAAGCAACCGGAAGATTTTCCAATTTTAAAACTTCATTCCCCTTAGGAAAAGTAAGCAAATAAGGGACTTGAGGTCTTTGTAAAAGATATCTCTCACGTAAAACTAGGCGTACTAAAAACGTACGTACATACTTTGGATGAGGTGGTCGTGGCATTGCCCATTTTCTGTAATGATAACTTCGTTCTTAAACTAAACAGTAAATCTTTTTTTAATCTACCAGATGAAGTACTTTATCTACAATACGAAATACAGCATTCTGTAAATAGAAAAAATTGAATTTAATTCACAGTTTTTCACATTTTAAACATGCTTTATATTAATGGTTGGTTTTTTTGCCTCATTTCATAAAACAGGTACTTATTTTTGGGATAACTTCTCTATGCGACCCCGTGGCCGTCATTCGCCCAGTAAAAATATCTGCGAACATATCAGTGATTTTGAGGATCTGAAAAATTCAAATAAATCTTATAAAACGAGCTTTTTGTGGGGGAGGATGTAAATATTAGTTTTTCGATTGTATGTAGCCGTTACGAAAGTCTCAAAGCGTGTGAGGGCCTCTCTTGTAGCGACATCAAATGACATTAAAAAGGTAATATAGGGCTTTCATAATGATTCATACGTTAGTAATACGTGCCCGGAAGAAAATAATCCACTCAACTCAAAAGGGTTTTGTAGCTAATTCATTTATAACGTTAGGTAAGTCTTCGAAATTATATTTTATCTAATACATTTTGTAACTCTCAAATTAAGGAGAAATTTTCGCCCCATATTTATAGAGGCCGCTGCCTTTCCACGCCCAATTTATCGTTGTTTCTCAAATCATAGTATGAGAAGGTTTGAATTAATATCTCTAATGGTAGAGAAAAACAAATAAAATACGCTGTCTGCATGTAATAATATATGCAAAGCTTCACGCAAAAATATTTCTTCACATTTTCAAAAACATTTTTGAAAGCCATTTTGAAAAAGGAAAATGTTAAATGTAGAATATATGTATTTTGTTGTATGAGAATCAGAAACAAAATCTAATAATGGACTCTTTCTATATTGCCCACCAGCAGCCGAGCGGTAAAGTCGCTGAACACTGGTAGTTCGGTCCGAGGTTCGAATCCCGCGAACGGGCTGGCTGCATGGGTGTTTTCGTGGTTTTCCCCATGTGTAACGTGTATACGAGCCAGTTTCCCTTAGAAAGTCCTCCACGAAAGGCATCCCTCCTCTTAGACAGATAGCCCTAGTGTGCTTTGCCATAATTAAATACACACGTTTCTATATTTATTAGTAGTAATGCGATAATCAATACCATCTATAGTGAACAAGAATGCAAAACACAATCAGATACCGATTAGAAATCTTGGGCGCTTAAACCAGTCCTTTTATAAAAAAACGTTAAGGGACGAATTAATATGATTCCTACAACAAACGATCGTCCCCTAGACGTGTGTTATGTCGCGACAGACTCGTATATCGCACGTCAGGTGTACAGATATATTTTCAAACTAAACATATGTCCACATTTCAGAATTAGGATGAGAAATGTGAACTTATAAGAGGGGCTATTAAAGCATATGAGATATAGGTTACATATTTTTGGTCAAACAGTTGGAAATAAATCTACAGCGACCGAATATAGTTTCGTAATTGCTCACTGTATTGTTACCACGGTTGAGGGAGAGGGGTTACCATCTCGTTAAATCTGGAAAGGAACCTCATTTTAATGAGTTTGTTCGCAAGGCAGAGCCAATAAACTCAGAAATCCTGATTAACTGATGCGTCGTAGAAAGACCCTTCCTGAAGCCGTATTGCTCATTTGGGAGAAATACTAGATGTAGTAGTAGTCTGTTATAGAAGAGACCTTCGAGTATCTTCCCTAGTAAGGAAAGGATGCTTATAGGGCGATAACTTGGATGTTTGCCCGGTGGTCTTTTGGGCTTGGGATTGAGAAAGATATCAACGTGCTTCAAACAGATGAGAAATGCGAGTTATTAAGACAGGCGTTGTAGATGCTCACAAGCGTGCAGATAGCACTGTGTGGGATGTTTTTCAGCAGTTTATTTGTAATTCTGTCGTTTCCGAGGGCTTTCATGCTTTCGGAGTGCTTTATAATTTCCCAGACCTCTCTGGGAGTAGCAAATTTAATGGTATTGTGCGGAGTAGGAGTTGCAATCCAGTCTTTAACGTTACCAGTAATGGCGGCGATCGAGCCTTGATCGGAAGGAGTATCGTTCGCGATGAACTGCTCGGATAAGTGACTTGCGAAAACAAAATCATTTTTTTTTGTTGTTTTGTGAAGGCAAAGCCGTATTGGCTTTTGATTGGCGGGATGATCTATGAGGGTTTCTTGATTCTTCTCAGATAGTTCCAGAATGAACTGTCTTCTAGATTTAAATTTTAAATTTTTGCATTCCAAGTTTCAGTGCGATGATCTTAAATTTTGAACTTGGTTAGTCTATTAATTTCAGTTTTTATTGCAGAGTTTCAAGTGCGGTTAGATTGTTTCCTGGTTATATTTCTGAGGGTGATGATTGATCTGATGTGTGAGGAAAAGGTGCCGTGAGTGTAGGAGTCGATCTTCTCTGTCGTGGCCTGAATTAGGAAATCATTCAACTTTTTCTGAGAATTTTTTCACAGCCGTGTCAATATTCTCTGGAGTCCTTAGGTTAACAATATTAATTGGTGATGTCAATGCAACCTTATAGAAAAGCTTCCAATCTGTTATTTTCCTTGGGTGAGTAAAATTAAGTTTGTTAACACCGAGCCTTGCTAGTACAGGTACGTGATCCGAAGCTAGATCCGTAATCACTTCCATAGAGAAGGGAAGATTGAAGTTTGCAATGAAAATGTCCAAGATATCAGAGCGTCTGTTGAGGATGTTTGGACGATAGGTCGGCTGATCTGGTACAAATATAAATAGGTTCGTTTTCCACGTAATGGTGAATTACATTCCCATTTGCGGTCGAGTTGAAGTCGCCTCCAATATTTGTGGGGGTTTGATTACTGAGATAGCATTCCAGGTCTTCTTCTGTGATGCGATTGTTAGAGGGATTATAAATTGCGCAGAAGCTAACGTTGTCTAGTTTAGGAATATTTACATTTGAACATACGATTTCAAATGATTAAATGCAGAAGGAAAACCCTTTTCAAAATTTAAAATAGATTTTAGTAATCTAATTTATCTAATTTTCTTTCAAGTCTTGCAAAATGATTTAGAAAGTGTGTCCAGTGAGGGTACAATCATTTCTCTCAAGCTATCTATGACTTCGACAGAAAGATTCAGCAGTCTTTGTAAAGAATATCTTCTGTCTTTCATAATAACCCCCAAAAAATTAAAAAAACCCTACCAAACGCTTATCACTTTTAAAATTTAATAGTGCTAAAATACTATAGTTTATTATTAAAGTTCTTAGAAATTCCAATAATTCAAAAACAAATCTACTATTCATTAAAAATTAGGTAATTGTCAAAATCCAGTTTTAAAAAATTGCATTTTATTCTTTCATATAAAAAAACTTCATTCAGCCATCGATTTCAAAGGAAAAAAAAATTAATGTAAACTTTTTATAAATTGAGCTCTTATTTAAAACTTATAAATCTATTTATGAACTCAAAGGTGGAAAATCTAAAGAAAAATTATTTAAAAGATCTGTTCATCTGTATCTGTTGGTACAAACAGTAATAGTTTCTGAAATTTTCCCCTTGTTCGGTAAATGAAAATATGCGCGGAAAAACAGTTTCAACAGAAAATATATATATAGATAGATAAAATTGTAAAAAAAATCGTTTCTGCACGTTGCCTTTTGTAAGCAATGTGAACACAGAACTTAGACACGATAGTTTATCAAAAATTTTTTAAAAAAAGGATGCATTTTTGGACCATAACGACAGACACCAAGAGTTTAGCTAAATAAAAGCTTGAATTACAGATTAACATCGATAACACTTCCTTACCCGCAATATATGTCAGCAGTAAAAGCTGTTTTACAGACGATAGCTTTTCACTAAATTTCAGAATACTCTTGAAATACTTGCATATTCTGCTATTTCTTCTGTACAATAAAATGAAGCTTTTTCAAGCGTGGGTTCAACTACATAAATTTACAGCTCTATCGATTCAAACTGAAAACCACATATA
Source organism: Stegodyphus dumicola (assembly GCF_044657685.1). Taxonomy (NCBI): domain Eukaryota; kingdom Metazoa; phylum Arthropoda; class Arachnida; order Araneae; family Eresidae; genus Stegodyphus; species Stegodyphus dumicola. The sequence goes on from NC_140777.1 coordinate 108,073,346, forward strand.
GCTTTCTACGCTTAATGAACGCGGCTGAAGGTATTCAACGTTCTAATCTAATGAGCATCTTTTTAGACAAGAAGTTGCACACAGTTGAGAATTTGATTCAGAACGTGAGTTCCAATTACAACCTAATCCTAACCTAGCTAGTATACGTAAACGTCTGGACTGAGCGAGAACATTATGAAACAAAACATAAAATAAGGAAATTAACTTGAAGCTAACTGTTTAAAAAACTAAAATTACAAATGTCGCAACTCTGGCATTAGGTCTGAAATAATGTGTCATTAGAACCTGTAGCGCCTTGGTCCTATACCCTTTTTCTTGTAGTATCAAACAAAAGCCAGCATTGGAACAAAAAACAGGTTTATTTCTGAAATATAACTTTGATTTAAGACATTTAAAATTAAATTGAAGACCATTAGTGCGTACAAGAATAATTAAAGCATCTTCAAGTTGTGCGCCATCTACAATTCTTTAAAAAAAAAGTATTATCAAATAATTCTGTAACTTACTATTACAGTAACTTTAGTTTTAAAACAAGTAGTGGCTAGGTAACAGTACGTCTTTACAAGAAATTCATAGTCCACATTTTTATAGTTAACATATTTTAAGTTTGGTTATTTGTGTCTGTCCGTTAGTTCAAAATTAAAAGGACATTTTAAATGGGCTATAAAAAGACGATTTTTTTAATAATTTAAACATACTGTTTTTCAGTTTATTAAATACATTAATTAAATTTTCTAAAACATTTAGTAACATTTCATTTAGTCAAATGTTTAGAGGCATTTTGCTACGAAGTGAGAGACTGACGACATACCAGCCTACGCATGGATTGATTTCGTGTATTTAATTATGGCAAAGCATTCGAGAGCTGTCTGCTTAAGAGGAGTGATGTCTTCGTGGAGGAATTTCTAAGAGAAACTGTCTCGGAAATGCGCTACAGATGGGAGAAAACCACGAAAACGCCCTCGCAACTAGCCCGTTCGCTATTAACAGTGTTCAGCGACTTTACCGCTCGGCCGTTGGTGGGAACAAAGATCACGCTGGGAAGAGCGTCAACATCCTGGTACTTTGATGATGATCACGAATAAACGACAGCTAATTTGAACATATAAATGGTATTAAAACAATTGAAATACCAAAGTAATAACAATTTTACAAAATCATATGACTTCAATTCATACATTACGTGTATAGAAAATCTATGAGAAATATAACATTCCGTGTAATATTTATATTAATTCACAAAGTTTAAAGCTGTAAGTTGCATTATATTTTATTGCTATTGTGTTTTAACTTTATATCGTAACACCACTGGTAATATTGTCCTTATCATTATGCACGTTGACAATTCTCGCAAGATAACGTTTTAAATATGCTGCGCCATCAGATTCTTTTTTTAATTATCATTTCATCGAAGGAAATACAATATTTTTCTAAGACTTTAAAAATAACGAATTCTATTCATCTTCTGAGGACATAGCCCTGTTGTAATGCTGCAGGAGTTACATCTGACCGGAAAATCATAAGACGATATCACAATACCAGCAAGAACATAATTTTTACTTTATGGATCCATAGCCAAAAAGAGAAATTTCCGCTACGCCATCAGATTATCACAAGAACTGTAACAGCCCGAAAGGAGTACTGCTAGCCACAGCACTCGTCCACCTATCGAGGACTGTTTTGTCCGGGTGAGAGTTGCCAATGTAACTGATAAGGAGAGAGTTATTCAGAATGAAGTAGTTGCAGCATGTACTCCAGTGACCAGTACTAAACGAAACCGTAACACCCCAGAATCCGTCTTCTCACAAAGCATTAATAAGAGTTATTGCAAAATGCACAATCAACTAAACGATGAATAGAGGAATGCTGCCAAACATGTCAGTTAAGAAATTCAAGTAATTTTTCTCCCGCTCATCTTCTGACGTGGGTCGAACCAGTTGAGAATTGATACCGGGCTTCATCCACCAATTAAGCAACATCCAAAACGTCTACCAGTTTCTAAACAGGAAGAGGTAGAATCATTTCTAAAGGATATGGAAGAAAGCGATGTAGCATTTAAAAGTCAAGTATCATATATTGGTAAAGGCCGTTAATGGTCGATTGCCTCTTACTAAGTGATATGACATAGACATAGAAAGCGATGTTATCAGTAAGTCCACGGACATCCCCCAATGGGCCTTGTCAGAAGGAAAGACGGTTGAAGAAGATTTTGCATTGACTATCGCCAGTTGAATGACGTAGCAAAAAAAGACAGCTACCCCTTTTTCAGAATTTGACGATATTCTGGACACTCTTTTCTGGAAGCAAGTTGTTTTCGACGCTAGATCTAAACAGTGGAGATACATTCGATGACCGAGAAACGATTACCATTTATGATATTAAGCATTTAGCTCTGATAACTGTAACATACGTCTGTGATAATTTATAACAAACTTCTAAATGATGTGAATGTAACACTGCAGCAACTGGCAAATTTATAGTTTTCTCTGAAATCCATTTCGCACTTCCGCTTGGGTTCTCTATTTTGGGTAATAGGCATAAAATCTTTCGCGGCTGCATCTTAAAATGATCCAATATTATGCTTATCATGAAAAAATAAAAATTTCTGTCGAATCTTTGTCTACCAATTCCCTCTTGCAAAAGTGTGATACAAAGATTTTCAATAAATGTGCCTCACATCCGCATTAAATTCCATGATGAACTCTTTTAAAAAAAACTGCTTTGTCACTTTCAGGCAAAGCGGTGGCTATGAAATATATTGTTGATCACTCTCCGCTGTTCCTTAATGTTGCAGCAGTAGTTTCAAGTTTTTGCGTGTTGATATACCTGCCATCAATATTTAGAACTTCTGATGCTGTTATATGCTATACTTCCTCAATCCCAAATTAGTTGCATTTTAGTTTGAAAATTTTGTCTCAAATTAATTGCTACATTTCAAGTAGGAGTCATAAATAACTTTCGATTCAGTTAGTAAATCCACAAAAGTAAAATTATACAATGTTATACAATGAACACAAATAGGTAATGTAACTAAATTTTCATTGTCAGTTTTTACTTTTCAGAAATGTAGCACATATATTAGGACAATTTTTCGTAGCAAATTCACAGGGTTCGCGCGCTCTTAAAATTCACGCCCCATTTTGTAAGGACTCTACGCCAGTATATCCGAAAGATCATGTTTATATGATTAAGGTAAAGCTTCGAGGGCTGTCTGCCTAAGGCGATGGATGTCGTCTCGGAGGACGTTATATGTGAACTGGCTCGCATACACGAGACAGATCATTGAATTCACAATTTATTAGCTAGAAGTTAGTTTTACGCAATTACTGATGAAAGAGTCCTTACAAAATGAGGCGTGCCTTAAGGGAGTCCGAACCCTGGATTTTTTAAACTAATTTGGTACTGATTTAAGGAGGGAATGCTTGGTAAGTAAATGTTGATTGATAACGTAGCGCTCTTAAATTTCTGAAAAAAATATACAAATGATTTCGTAAGATCTTCAGTATCAATAATCAGTACAAAAGTATTCAAATGTAGGAACTAATTTGGGACAGAGTTATAACGTGTACTTTCCTATATTATACTCAAAAGATTTTGTTTCTTCATATGTTAGAAATGCTTATGGTCCGACTATGCTACTATGCTTATATAAAATAATGTTCTTTTAATCACCATCACCTGCACTTGTTTCGTAAAACTGCTGTCATGGAATGCTTTTTTACATGCTTCTACAGCATGGGCACATTGTAAAAATAAAATATAAGGCATTACCAATTTATAAACTCTGAAGATTTTAGTTCTCACTTTTTTTTTTCCTTCATGGATAATCTTTCTGATGAAACTCACTATCCCTGATATTGTCTGAACAATATTTCCCCGTTGGCACAATAGTAACATTAATTTATTGGCATTCTTTATTTCACAACAAGTACAGTAAGCCATTTTTTTATTGTCACCTTTCAAGTGATCCTTTTATTCTATTGCGTCTAACTATCCATGCCTAAGATTGAGAGCTTGGTTTTTATATCACTGTTTAGATACCTTTGTTACGAATCTTGTGTTCGGTTAGGTATTTTTAGTAGTGCTAAACATAGAAAATGCCGTGGTCTACAAAGCTAATATTTATTATTGAGATATCCAGAGATACAAGCACAGATAAGTAGAAGCAGAATAATACTAAGTACAAACAAGGATAAGCGGTTACAGAGGTCATATATATAACTTTATAACAGATCATAGTTTAACAAATCATAAACAAGACACAATAAATAACCAATCAAAAGTAACGTACAGAATGAGATTTAAGTTTCAGAATAACTCGGACCTGGCTGAAAGCTAATGTATGTATCGGACGTGACAGAAAGCTATACTTCCTTTTAACCAGTAAGAATGCGATTACAAATATCTCAACACTCCCCCTTAATCGCACATTATACATAACATAGAAGAATTACACAATTTTTAAACAGCTCAATGATAGCAGTTCATAGAATTTTGTTTTTTAACAAAGACTTAGTTAACATGTCTGCAATTTGTAAACCTGATTTTACATATTCAATTCTAATATTATTTTCCTTAACAATCTTACGAGTGAACTTTAATTTTGTATCTATATGTTTCAACCTACTTGAAAAGTTTTCATTAACAATACTTTTAATACATGATTGGTTATCCTAAAAAATATAAACATTTTTATCACTGGAAATTTCATTTACTACATTTTTTATCCATAAAACATCTTGAATACCTTTACATAAAACAATTATTTCAGCTTCTGTTGATGAAAGTGCAATACACTTTTGCTTGTTACAGCACCACATAATAGGACAGTTTGAAAACATTATAAAGTAACCAGTAATTGATTTCCTATCTTGAGTATCTCACCCCCCCCCCAATCTGCATCTACATACAAACACAAGTTTGCCCTTTCCAAATCACCCTTGGTGCTACTTTGGTAGACGGTTGCACGGATTTTGGCGATTTTTTGGCGACTTTTCTTTTGGCGAGTAATACAACTTATGGTAAACCCATTGCTGGATAAGTTATTTATGGTAACCGATACTTTGTTGTCATTTTATTAAAAAAATAATGCGTTTTATTATGCACAACTTCCATGTTTTAAATATTATTTATGGCTTCTAAATATTAAAAATCAATTTAATTTTACATTTTTATTTGAAATAAAAATTTTGTTGTTTATAATATTTTATATAATTTTATGCTGTTGATGATGTAATCAATGACGTCACATTACTTAAAAAGTAATTGGTTTTATTAATATCTATAAATTTAATCTAAAGTTTTAAACATTATTTATGGCTGTTAAATATTAAAATACAATTTATTTTTGCATTTATTTTAAAAATGATTTTATTATGAATGATTATTTAAATAATTTTAATTCTATGCGTGATGTAATCAGCTGCCTGATTGGTTACTGAATATTTGGGCATTACCACGCCATTTTAAAATTTTATTATTCATCTCTTCGAATTCTATCGAATTCGAAGAGATGAATAATAAAATTTTATTGAAATGACTACCTCTTCAATGAAATGCGAGATATGTGGATAACAGATGAAGATGATTAAAAGAGACGATTCAATTATGATTTCGATTTTTTTGTGGTACTTATCAATAAACACGACGTTAAATTACTCAAAAAATATAAGTACATATTTTTCTTTTATTTTGTAATTGTATACTGCAATTTTTGTTAAAAAAATTAATACACTATTTTCAAAAATTGCTGAGATAATTATTGTCACATATGTTTTAATGCTAATTATATTTCATATAACGTATTTTAAAGTATTTGAATTTAATAATATTCTAATTCTTTTAAAAGTTGGTAGGATGGTTTTTAATTCGATATTCAATTTCAGTAATATTTTATCAAATTAAACGTTTGCACAATGTTTTTATAGCCGTGTTTTTATTCTTTTTCTTTTTTTTTTTTTTTTTTTGCTAAGTAATAATAGCCTTACTTTAGTATTTTATACTCATAGTAAATGTATTTATTTACACTTGCCTGCCATCTTAAAAAACAACATTTTCAACAAAAAATTAATCCAATTACTTTTAACGATATTTAATTTTTTTTTTTAAGTTTCGAATACTTTACTATGCGTAAAAACAGCGTTTTTCAAGATGGCTGACGATTGCAAAAATCGCGCCAACAATTGCGCCAACGTAAATCGCCAAAAATCCGTGCAGTCGTCTACCAAAGTAGCACCTCACCCTTTTTGTATATCAATTTTAAATTTAAGGTGTTTTTCAAGTACCTAAGAATTCTTTTTAGAGCACACCAGGTAACATCAGTAGGATGCTCCTGCAGTTGGCTTAAGCAATTTACTGCAAAAACAATATCTGGCCTTGTGATATAGGCTAAGTAAAGTAAAGATCCAATTAATTCTCTGTATGGGCCATGAAATGCATTTCCTTTCTGAAAATCAGCTGCTGTAGATTTTGGTTCAATGGAAGTTTGGGCTGTTTTACAATCAGACATTTTAAATTTATCAAGTAATTTTCAATATATGGTTTCTGATCTAAATATAAACAACCAGATTCAAATTTCAGTCTAATGCCTAAAAATTCTGAAACCCTTTCAGATTTTGACATTTGAAATTCACTAGACAACAATGATATTATAATATTTGTTTCTTTTACATCTGAACCTGCAATTAACAAGTCATCAACATAAAGAGCCATAATTACTTCCTTACAATTTAAATTTCTAATGAAAATACATGGTTCAGAGTCCAATTGCTTAAAATCTAATTTAATAACATAATTAAGAAATTTCTGATACCATTTTAGCACAGATAGCACAGATAAGTAGAAGCAGAATAATACTAAGTACAAGCAAGGATAAGCGGTTACAGAGGTCATATATATAACTTTATAACAGATCATGGTTTAACAAATCATAAACAAGACACAATAAATAACCTATCAAAAGTAACGTACAGAATGAGATTTAAGTTTCAGAATAACTCGGACCTGGCTGAAAGCTTATGTATGTATCGGACGTGACAGAAAGCTATACTTCCTTTTAACCAGTAAGAATGCGATTACAATTATCTCAACAAGTAGAATTATAATTACATTTTTTTTTTATATTCCGTGAAATGCAGCACGAGATATATTTTAAGAGAAATCTACGTCCGAAAAGTAAAAATACATGAACACGCGCGTTTAATATTTAACAAATAGATATCTCGTAATTTATATTTAAATTGAATAAATGTAACCGTAATTCTACTCTCTTGGTTTTTAGAAATCTGGAGAAAACAGAAATGACCAGAACTTTCCCGTTACCGATTAAAGAGCCTTAAAAAGGAAAGGTTTTCTTGTAGTACTTCCATCGGCTCTGAAATAACAGGAACTTTCCCATGACTCTTGGAAATAACCCATTCCTTTCCTTTGTCTTCATCAGTAGGTAGACGTTTTTCTTCTGTGCAACGTTTTTTCGCTTGTTCATCACCCATTTTTATCTTCTATTTCGCAAAAACTCCAATAACATTTTAAATTCCATGTGCTTTAATGAATTTCATTAATTCATGGAAATTTGCATCCTCTTTGTCCTTCTGCGGGACTAGAACACTGCTTCTTTCTGTGTCGGACATCGCTTTTGAATGCCTTTCTCCCTTTTCGTTTCTTTGGGATTGCCGGATGTTTCAGGAAATCATCTCGTTGTGGAAAGACAGGCTGTGACATCGTAGAATTCTCAGGATCAGCGTAATCGCTGAAATCCTCCTCGTCTCGAGAATTAGCTGTCCTAAAAGAGGACATTTTAAGTGAAACCCGAAGGTAACAACTGCAGTAGTTGAGCAAATTATTAGACTGATACTGGAAACAGAGCTATGTGTAATACGTTTAATAGCCACTTAATGATTGACAAGTAAAAATGGAAATGAACGCTGATGATCAAAGGCCTATACGATACCGCGACATTAATGGAGTGGGTTATTTTATTCTAGAAATAATGACGTTAACTGCTTCTTACACAGGTCAAAAGGAATCTGAAGCGTCTCCAATCGCTAAATAGAAACTTAAAATGTATCTTTTTGTTCTTATTTTTAAAAACAATACAGTTGCTAAACCAACCTCCATCGCAAATATTTCGATAAAATGTATAATTCAAGAATAACATTGATTTTTATTTCCTTATTCAAATTTGGAACTTTCTTGTCATTTTGTACCATCTTATTTATTGAAATAAAGCCTATAATTCCATTTTCATTTGGAAGCACTGTTGCATGATCTCACGAGCGGAATAGTAACGAAATGTGAAAAGGTAAGAGATAGAATTTTGAAAGCGATGGGAAGAGAAGGATTAGAAAATTAATGTCAGTAAATCAAGAAGAAATAATATTGTTAATATGAAATTATTCAGAGAACACCGGATTACTAAATGAAGAAGCTTTGTGGACAATTAATGCAGATACAAAACAAAAAAATAAATAAGTGTCCTTCGGTGATTATTTCTCCTTTTCAAAAATACGATTCATGTCCCCTGAACAGAAATTTCAAAGCTTTTTCGATCGGATATGTTAAATCATACAGGAATGAACGCAGAAACGTAAACTTTCCCCGAATATGGGCATCTGGAAGACCAAATTTTGAATTTGTTTTATTATCGAGTTCATATTTTGTAAAACTTTAACGAATTTTTGTTAACAAGGATTTCAAAGCGAGCAATGGCAACGTTATGCAAAAACAACATTTTTATCTCCAGGGCGCGAGACTGTATTGGAAATTTTAGAGATATGCTCATTTTCAAATAATTTTGAGATAGAGCTCGTGAACTGAATTTTATGGCTCAAGTGCGAAGAACATGATATTTAATAACTAAAGATAACACACAAACCGTTAAGAAAACGCCTCTTTGGACTTAATTTAAAATCTGAACCCTTTCAGATTTTTTATTAATTTTTTTTAATTTTATAAATTTTGGAGGATTTTGTATTTTTTAAACATATATAAAACACTAAAGCAGAAAGAGGATAAGAAAGATTTTACGAATTAATAAGGATCTTTGACATGTGTGGCTAAATCAAAGAGCTGTAAAGTTGTCGAAACGCTTGGAAATATTAGATCATCTTATATATCATAGACCATCACTCATAAAAAGGGTATATGACCCTGAGGCTTGTGCCCTACTATATTTGTTCCATCTGGGAGTCCTAAAAAGAGAAGAGTAATCCAATAAATGTGCAAATCTATGCACTATTTGTTCTGAAAACTTCATATATACCAGAGGAGAAATATCATAAAATATTGTTTAACATTTATTACTGGTAAGAACATTGGAACATCAATTTAATTTTTAGCAATCTATGCAGTACGAAACCCAAGATTGGGAAAGTCCGAACTTCTGAAAGTCTTCATTTTCAACGTATTTCCTCTCTTTCATTTCTACCAATTAGCTATATTTCCTGTATTTAAAAGAATAGTGGAATTGCCTGTTAATTTGACGATGACTGGGGTTTTGTCACTGCAGTTAAACGTCTGATATATCTACTTCATTTAGTGTCCCTTTTCAAAATTTCGTCTTAAATTCCATTAATTAGACCATTTTTGTCAAAGTCTCGAAAACAGCAATTTATTTCCACCAATGGTTAAAAGTGTCGTCAGAACACACTCATACTTCTTACATGGCCGCAGACCACAAGCATAGACCTTATAAGAAATAGACTAACCCAAGCGGGTTTCCTCCCTTGTCTGAGGCGTTGCCGGCTGTCACCTTCATCACATCCGGAGGAATGGGGACGACTTCCAGAAATTTACATTGATTGCCTATTGCAGCATGTATAATTGTCAAGAGAAAGCTAGTTGTAGCGTCTCATTTCACAAATTAGAATTTCTACATGTTTTTATTTTTGAAATTGAAATTAATTTTTAAAAATGTAGTATATTTATCGAGCATAATTAACATTCCAAATTATTATAAAGCTATTGCATGCTTTCAGGACTGGATATTTTTTTAGCTTTTCGTATGCTGTAAGGAAATTTGTAACTACTTCTTTTAGAAAATAATATTTTAAATCTGAACTAATAGAAAATTTCAAACAAGCAATTTTCTCTTGCAATTTTTATGCTTTTTATTGATGTAAATAAGTAAAAAATATTAAAATATTTGAAAACGAATTTTTGAAAGTTTTGTTTAAAATTCTAAATTGTGCTGCTTTTTTAAAATTATAGATGAGTATTATAGCACAATTTCTGTAAGGGAATTTTATTTCAATTATATTTCATAATACATCATCGTGATAAACACTTTTGACTCCTTAATAATTTTTATACATTTAATTCTAATATTAAAATTGTATTTAACCATAATAATTAATTTTGCTTGCATTTTATAATGATAATTTTTTAAAATTTATTTTTAGTTCTGCATAAGATTTTTTTTATTTATCGTTAATTTAATTTATTAGCCCATGCATGAATATATGTATGTTTCTCGCACTGTGACAAAAACGACAGTATTTAGAGCCATCGAATTTTGAATAATGTAATCCTCCACGCGAACATAGGCATCTGGACGGCCGAATTTCGAATTTGTTTTAATCTATTTTACATTTTGTAAAATTTTAACGAATATTTGATTAACAAACTCAGCGAGCACTGTACGGATATGCTGTTTTCAAATGTATGTGGTTTACGGGCGAAAAACATGATATTCAATAAATATAGGTAACACACAAAACTTTAAAAAAAGAGTGCTTCTAGATTTTATTTTATCTTTTCCTTCATTACCCTCAGAAAATTTTATGCTCCGAATTGTATGAATTATTAAAATAACTAATCCACCTTAATGTTAATAATTTAATGATCATATAATCAAATAAATATGATCGTTTTGTAATGTTATAGTTTCGAAAATCACTGCCTGAAAATGCTCATTAAATTTTTAAAAAAAATCATCAGATCTTGTTTAATTTTATCTTATTTATTTCAAAGCATCGCGTACTATCAATCTCATTTAATTTTACTTTATTTTTAAGCAAAATTAAGCTCATAAATTTTGTGCTTAGAGTTTTTAGTGTTTTACCAAAGTAAAGATGTTTGTACAAAAATTACGCGTGAAAAGTGCGCGAAATGCAGTAAAAAGTGCTTTAATGAGATATATTAAATCCTATTTGGAAAAAACTGTGGCTTTCATAATCTCATCATTATACAACGTATCACATTTAATAATTAAAAAGAGTTATGTGATACAAACGCCATAGGTTTCAGTGTTAAAGTAAACCAGATCGTCCCTACTCTTTCTTGCCGACATGTCGGTGCCGCGTGCCCCGCCCACTGGGTTAGTCTATCTCTTATAAGGTCCATGACCACAAGGTGTTCCTGGGCAGAAGTCCTATCCCGAAAATCCACTCCTAAGAACTCAAGCTTTTACAAGAGAAGGAATTGTGATTCGCATCATTAAGCCTATAAACTCAAGAATTATGCTAATATTTTGCGTCTCTTACAAAGTTACGAAAATGAACCATTGATATCCGCTAGATATTATACATGATATCCGCAGAACATAATACAAACTGAACGGTAGGCGGAGCTTAGAATGGAAACAGGTGTAGCAATAATTTGACATATGTCTTTTTAAACGAAAAGAGTGCAAATTCAGTTTCTATTAATAGAAGTTTTGTAATATGAGATACTCTATTGTAAATAAGATGTAAAGGTATTTTGTTTTAATAAACAATAGGAAATGCTACTAACTCCTTAAAGAAACATATTTAATATATCAACAATCAATCATTAATTACAAATTAATGCTTTCTGAAAATCTTAAGAGTAAATCTCTGATCTCATAACACAGATCATTTTTACTAAATGCCGTTCTTTATCAATAAAATTAGTTCTTATGCAATTAAAGATATGCTTCCTAACTGAAATCTTGATTTATAAAGGATTAAGGACATAAAATCACTGCCGTTTGGTGTCTCTGCCAAGTTTTTCTTTTGTATATATTTAAGTTTTCAAAACCTAATCTATCCATGCATTAGATACCACAAAATATTAATTTAGACGTTAAACAACAAAAATAAGCGTTATATTTTAAAATTTTCACAGGACTAGTTTCGATGATTTTACCGAACCATCATCCTCGGCTGCAAAAGCGCAAATAAAGGAGATAAGATATAATGATTAGATAAGATGAGATAAGAAAGCCTGGACAGGAGACAAGCTACTTTTGTTCGGCGTGTTATTGTATCTTAATCAGAATAGACGTTTAAAATTAATGTTTTACGCTAATTTACCTAAACAAACTAATTTAATTAACCAAGAATGTAAATGGCATATTAATTTTTAAGGGTTATTATAATTAATTTTGTTACGAAATGTACAGGCGCTGTAAGATAGCTTCCCGGCAAAGCAGTTTTAGGTTTGGCATAAAATAACAAGGGAAGGCAGTGTTGCCACATCAAGCAAAAAATTGCCCATTTGGCGACATTTAGAGACAAAATTGGCGATATCCCATGGAAGGATGGAGAACCTTCTGGAACGAATTCTTACAGGTTTAGCCCAGAATGTTTTCGAACACAAAACGAAAGCTATATAAACCCTGCTGGTCCGCAGTCAGTTAGTGCGCGTCTTTCATCGAGTGAGTGTGTCTCGTCTAGCGAGTCAATCCCTGCGGAGGCGATCGCGTTGACAGCCGGCTAGCGAATGCCGAGTGGGTTGTCGAATGCACCGAAAGAGTCTCGTAGATTATCGTGGTTAGTGCATCGTAGAGAGAGGGTGTTGAGCTCCGGAAACGACTGAACCGAGAGTCAGGAGCTGTGCTCTTTGTGTCGTCGAGTGCATCGCGAGTTGTAGCGTGGAGTGTCTCGAGAGTACGTGGAGTTCCGAGAACGACCAAGCAGAGTCGGGAGCTGTACTCCGGAAAGCAGAGTTGGGTGCTTTGCAGGAAGCTGTCTGCACCGTGATAGCCTGATAACCTGAAGGCTGTGTCGCTGATCGTGTCAGCGTGTCTATAGTAGTTCATCGACGACTGTAAAACGTGTTTTGGAGCTGTCTAATTGCGTATTGTCTAAGTAAAGTGTGTTTCGATACATCATCAAGTGCCGTCGTTATTCACTCCAAATCTACGAACCCCGTACGAACGTGAAGGAGGAAAATAACGTAACAACTGGTGTCAGAAGAAAAGAGAAAAACGCAACAACTGGTGTCAGAAAAAGAAAAACGCAACAATTGGTGTCAGAAGTGGGATTTGAGGGTGAATGCCAGTGACAAGACCAATGGAAGATCTATTAAAGCAGCTCGTGACTGCCTTTGCTGAATTCCAAGAAAAGATGGAAGCCGGACAGGAGAAGTTGAAAGCCGGATATGCTGATATAGAAGTCGGATATGATGAGATAAAAGCTGGATATGAAGAGATGACAGCTGATATGAAAGCTGGACGAGAAGAAATAAATGACGCGAAAGAAGCTTTTTATTCTCTAGTGCCTGGAGGGGAAGTGGGAGAAAGTGAAAATGAGACTGTTAAGTTCGTCAAATCTGTTAGTGAAATTACGAAGTCGCAGTTCGCAAGAATTGAACCATCTGAAACCATCATCATGCATGTGATGCAGAGATGGAAGAGTCTAACGTAGAGCTTATGCAGGGTGCACCAGTATTGCAAGAAGATTCTCCCATTTTACAAACTGAGTATGTATCTCCTAATACAAGATGAACAGACACGAACTTGATTTTAAGCGAGGATTCAGAATGGGATGCAGAATTTGGAGCTGGTTCCCAGGAAACGAAAGAAAATAAGCACGTACCATCTACTAAAAGTATCGCGGTGAACTGTACACGTGATGCGAACAAACTTCAGAGTAGTGAACAAACTGTTTCAGATTTTCCTGTGGATGAAAATTCTGAAAGGACTGAATCTTCAGGCTGTATGCAAAACAGAAATGTACTTGAAAACTGGAGTGGAAAAGTATTTGACCCGGGTATATTTTAATGAAAAGACTGAGACTGAATTTCATTATGAACTATAATTTTGGGATGTTTTTAATTTGTGTATATAACTTGAACATAGTGTAAGCATTTGTTTCCTTTAAAATTGTGATGTGTCTAATTTGTGCATATAACTTGTATACAGTGTAAATATTTGTTCCTTTAGTTATGTTATTTTTAAGTTTTAAAAAATTTTGTATCAAATTTGGCTTCTGACCAAGGGTTGTACTGCCCGGGACGTGCAGTCCTTGGGAGGGGGCAGTGTTACGAAATGCACAGGCGCGGTAAGATAGCTTCCCCGGAAAGTAGTTTTAGGGTTGCCATAAAATAACAAAGGAAGGCAGAGTTGCCACATTTGGTGAGAAATCGTCCATTTGGCGACAAAATTGGCGATATCCCATGGACGGATGGAGAACTTTCTGGAACTAATTCTTACCGGTTTAGCCCAGAATGTTCTCGAACACAAGCCGAAAGCTATAAAAACCCTGCTGGTCCACAGTCAGTGTGCGTCTCTCATCGAGTGAGTGTGTCTCGTCTAGCGAGTCAGTCCCTGCGAAGGCGATTGCGTTGACATCCGGCTAGCGAGTGCCGAGTGGTCATCGAGTGCACCGAAAGAGTCTCGTAGAGTATCGCGGTTAGTGCATCGTCGAGAGAGTGTGTTGAGCACCGGAAACGACTGAACCGAGAGTCAGGAGCTGTGCTCTGTGTGTCGTCGAGTGCATCGCGAGTTGTAACGTGGAGAGTCTCGAGAGTACGTGGAGTTCCGAGAACGACCAAGCAGAGTCGGGAGCTGTACTCCGGAAAGCAGAGTCGGGTGCTTTGCAGGAAGCTGTGTCCACCGTGATAGCCTGATAACCTGAAGGCTGTGTCGCTGATCGTGTCAGCCTGTTTATAGTAGTTCATCGACGACTGTAAAACGTGTTTTGGAGCTATCTAATTGCGTATTGTCTAAATAAAGTGTGTTTCGATACTTCATCAAGTGTCGTCGTTATTCACTCCAAATCTACGAACCCCGTATGAACGTGAAGGAGGAAAATAACGTAACAACTGGTGTCAGAAGAAAAAAGAAAAACGCAACAACTGGTGTCAGGAAAAGGAAAACGCAACATTATCATTATTGTTAGTGAAAATTAGTTGAAAAGAGAATTTCGCCTGTCTTGCAAGGTAAGGAGGATAAAGACCATGTGAAAGATCCATTTTAGTATTAATTCAATTGCATTTTAATTCCCTTATTAAGAATTTTGTTTTAGGAGTCACTACTTTTAATTTATAGTGTCTTTGTTATTAATTAAGTCACGATCTTTACAAGTCCCCCCACAAGAAGCACATTCGTCACCGTAGAGACAATGCTGCTCAGAGTTCATTAAGAGAGAAAGAGTTAACTGCTAACCTTGACAAAACATCAGCATTCCCATGTGAACTTCCTTTGCGGTATGTCACAGTCTGCCCATTTTAGAGAATCGCCTATCTGTAGATCACTGGGTGGTCCATTGTCGCTGCTCCAGAATAGCCGCTGGCTACGCATTATTTCCCTCTTCTTATCAGTTTGGCTACATTTTGGCAAAAACCGCAGGTTTCGTCTCGCGCCAATGTACTTAAAAATCAAATAGAGGCCATCTCTTTCTCAATCTGTCTCATAATTTTAATGCTAATTTTTTTAGTACTGACTTTTGCTGTGATTAAAATGTCAGCGATTTTAAACGCTAAGCTTACCATATTTAGGGTTTTTTAATCATAACAAATAAGAATAGATTAATATTTTAGATTTAATGCCCTTCTAGAAAATAGGTAAAACCGCTTTTATCGTTTACTTCCTTTTCATACTTATGAATAAAAAGATTTTATTTTGACATTTTTTGTGGAGTGCATAAAATCCTTAAGAACTGTTAACTCTTTCAAAGTGCTTCTATTATGTAGGCAAGTTTGATTTATCAGGAGATAAATAAGAGACAAATGTATGCATAATAATTTTTGTGATTTTCATTCATTCAGTGATTGCTTTCAATGATTTTCATTGATTGTAAATTAAATAAAATCAATTTATCTTTAGACCCTCTTTTAGGGTAAGATCTGCCAAAAAGTATTTAAATATCAGTAAAGCTGACGTTACTTCTAAATTGAATCAAAACATCAGTTACATTGTATAAAATTTCGGCCAGTTTTATTTGCTGGAATTCTTATACTCCTCAAGAGATAAAGGATATTCAGACAAGTTAATAAAAAAATACCTTTAAAAAATTTTGTTATTTTGTCTGTAATAAGGTGTATGTCAACTTACTATTAAATGTATGAAAATTAGGATTGGATGAGAGAAAAGAACGCGAACGCTATCTGCTTAAGGGGATGAATGCTTTCGTGTAAACCTTTTTAAGAGAAAATTGCTCGCATTTACGTTCCTGGTGGTAAACTCCACATGTAATCAACCCGTTCTTCGGGTTTGATTGGATTAATTTTGTTCGCTTACTGAATTACATCAAAGCACACAACAATTACCTGTATAAGGGGAGTTATGCCTTCGCGGAGGACTTTCTAAGAGAAGCTAGCTTGCATTTACGTTGCACAAAAACCGTGAATCCAACTATTTAGCCAGGATTCAAACACAAGCGAGCTACAAGTGTTTAGCCAACTTTACCGCTCTACTCAAGAGCCCGTAAAAATATTCATAAAGGAAAAGTATTGAAATAACCGGTTTCATTTACTAACCTATATTTCTCAATCGACAGTACATAAATTGCGCATATGAGGGGGATTATCTGTGAATAAATAAACTGTATTGCACTTTTCTCCACTATTTCATATTACGATGGAATTATTGCATTTCAAAGTTATTTCTCATGAATTAATTTTGCTCAGTTCATGATTTTTGATATTTTCAAAGAGAAAATTCAATACTATAAATAAAAAAATACACGAGAAGATACTTTATGCAAAATTTGGCTTAAACGGTTTTCTTAATTTTGCTTTGAAAATATTCCAGGGTAATCGTTTTCATTACTGGAAGAAATATGAAAAACAGATTTACTACATTGTGTCAACACCCAGTATATCCTTATTCTTTTGAAAACGTGAAAGATTACTCTTTCTAAAATAAATTAGAAAATATATTATGTGCAAATAGAATATTCGTTGAAAATGAAATAGACTTCAACCTTTGGATATAACGATGGTTTTAGACGAAATTTCTACTTTTGAAAAGAAATTGACGTATAATTAATTCTTCATGAACATTTAAAACTGTTCTCAAAATTCTTTTGATGATTGCATGTATAGTTCACGGATTTTTTTCTCTCCTAGCATAAACAAAAGCCAATTTTACAAAGAAAAATTCTCGTTAAAGATATACCTTCTTTGCCTGATAGTCCACTGTAATGTTTGTTAAAGTTAAATGATTAAACGCAACCAATGTATCTCGGATTTTGATTTTTATATTATAATAACAAAATTATCGAAAAAAGCAGATTTAAATCTCTGTTATTGTTATGTAAAGCTTTATTATTGCTGTAAGTTCATCTCAAAATCTAATTGTATTGAATCTCATTCTAATCACCTAATGGTAATAAATATTATTATTATTATTATTTCATTAAATTAGTCATTAACATTATTTTATTAATGAAAATATGTTATTAAAAATCGCATTCCAGCCTACAGACTTACAAATCTAGTCCGTATTTACTATATTTTGTTAAATTTTGTTCTCGCTTTCTAATTTCTAATACGAAAATACGCGAATATAAATGAAGAGTGAAAACAAAGTTAAAAAATTCACAAATTATTTACGAGATTGATTAGAAATAGTGAGTGAAATGTAAACATTGCATACATTTTGTTCTAAATAAATTGTGCACTGGATATGCATCCAGTACTGCATATTTATTTATGCACTATTTATTTAGAACTTCATTTAAATGAAACAAAATTATCAACGAAAAGATTGCAAATCTAGCAACCCCTTCACTATGGGACGTAAGCGTCCGACTAACATGTAAATTTTACTTCATCCATGGAGGGGGACTAACGACCTTTCTCATTAGGAAAATGTCAAAGAGGGGGCAAACCTGTTTCAGATCGCGCCGGTCTGAAGGCTATATTATGAGAATTTTGGCCCGGTTTTAGAAGGTTAAATCACACTAATGAGAGTCAGTAAAGAACAACTAATGTCGGCAGTATAGTATTTTCTATGAAATTTTAGTCTATACAATTCGTTACACAAAGTGTAATTAGCTCACTAAAGCTACTTGCAATAACAAATTTTAATCTTAGAAAATATTATATACACTACTGTGAACGTTCATGTCTTGTGAGAATAAATTAATGCTATTAGTTTTTCTTATTTTAATTGGATAACTTATAACACAAAATTCTTTTAATATTCACTGAACTATTCCGAAATTAAAAGTTCAAAATCAGAAGTTTCAAAAATAAATTTCTGAATTTTCGATCGAATAGCTTATTTGTCACCCTTTCTATTTCTTCACCTGACACAAATGCCTCACCTTCCCCATCCCCGTCCGGCCCTTCTGAGAAACAAATTTAATGTTTTTGTTTTTTGCAGCTGATTGCGTGCTTTGTTTCAAATATCATATCCTGTAAATTTGCTTCACTTTTAGCATAATATATTTATAATTGCTACCCAAAACATTTTGGTTTGATTTCAGTGTAGAAAAGCGTCCGTAGGGCCTATGTATCTACCTAGAGAAAGGAATGCTTTCGTGGAAGACGTGTTAATCACAATAGACGGATTTATACAATTAAAACGTAGCGTGCCATTTTGATACAAGTTGCAGGAAGTCCAGATAGCAATTGAAAGATCCATCAATCTAAACCCGCAGAGTGTCGTTACTTTAGATCACTAGATTTTTCAAGTTTCTAGTTTCAAAAACATTTTTAAAGGTCGAGTATAAAGAAAATTAATTTAAGATATTCGTTGCTTCCGTACCGGTTCGTAATGCATATAATACACAAAATAGTAATAATATTTTGACAGAATTTATTTTCCTGGAGAAACTATTTACAGATCTCATTAGACAAATCTACTTGTAAAGGTCTTCTCTATACAACAGAGCACAATATCAGTAGTTACAATTAGTAGTTACTCCTTCAAACTACTTAAAATGTTATTATGTAATTATTAAAACTACTTAAATGTTGGTAACAGTTATATATAGGAATTAAGCACAGATAAAGTATCAGGTTAATTAGATAGACAGGAATCACAGGAAAGACTTCTCAAGACGGCTTCGTGTGGCATTCGAATGTTGCCGCCGTATTACTAAATTCAAACGATATTAGCTTAAACTAGCAGAGTTGTTGCTCGGTAGTAAATGTCGTCTTTTCTCAGACATCAAGATGTTTCTCTACCTGTCTGTATCCGCTCTATAAGTCAGGTGTCGCAGACCACTTGCTTCCAAAAGAAATGTCTAGAATGTAGTCAATTCTGGGATCATAGTAGCTGTCTTTCTTCGTGATACTGAGGTCGTACAACTGGCGATAGTCCAACCACAATCGTAATAAACTAGTCTTCTTTCCGACTAGGACACTGGGAGTGACGCAAGAACTCACTGAAACCTCGCTTTTCTGCATTTTCTTTTGTATCTTCTTCCTGTTTAGCAATCGATAGACGTTTTTGCTGTTGTGAGATTATTAGATGACCACGCGTATCGATTTTATGCTGCCCAAACTGAATAAGTTTATTATACCTATATCAGAGGATAAACAACAGGAAACATCTTGAAATTCTTCAACAAAACTCTCTTCAGAAGTGCTGTATTCAGCAAAAATTTGAAACTTAAGGTTTCTAAAGACACAGAGGGAGAGGGACTGTTGGTTCGCTTAAGGGGTCTCATACACCTTAAAATCTCAAAAAAAGTGATTTTTCAAATTTTGGCTCACTTTAAAGCTAATTTTTTTTTCTGCTTATTTTGACACCACTCCCAAGGATATAACTGCAGTAGTTTTTTCCCTATGACCAAATATAAAATATAAGTCAGGCGTCATTTTGTTGATTTAAAGGGGCCATTTTGTTGATTTAAAGGGCTGGCGCAGCTGGCGTCAGCAATGAGGCTGTCTGTTTGGGTTTCAACACGGATATTTTGTAAACATTTTTTGCACAACTTCTTTTATAATTTGTATTTTTGCTTGAGTTTTTTCTAAGCTGTGTGTTGAAATCTAAATCCAGCTTTGGATTAGCGTGAAGCGTGATAGTTTACAAGCTCTTTTGCGATTTATAAATTTCTTTTGACTTTTTTGAAGGTGTTTTTATTATAACATTGCAGTTTTTGTTTAGTATTTTTATCACCCGATAATTATGGAAAATTGTGAGGAAGATGTAAAAAATAAAAGATCTTCTGGTACTCGACCAAAAAAACGAAAGTTACAGGGAAATCAGCATAATGTTACAATGAAAAAGAAGTGTGGTGTCAGTTCTTCGTTTAAAAAATTAAATAGTGACACTGTTTTGCCACCAAGAGATAAACATAATTTTAGAGCCTAATTTTAGTGGTTGTAGACTATTTGATTTGGATATCCTATTTCAATTTATGGAAAATAATTTATGTTGTAAAATTTGTAAATGTAATGTTCATTTAAGTGAACTATTTCATCATGGTTTAAGCTCAAAATTTGAGTTACTATGCTCAAAGTGATCATGTAAAAGAACTTTTAGAAACTCTCATATGTTGGGTGTCCGAAAAAATATATCAGAGCTAAACAGAAGATTTACTTTTGAAATGCGAACTCTTGGTCAAGGGAAAGCTGCTATGCAGAAATTCTGCTGCGTTATGGATCTCCCTCCTGTGATTGCACATCGTTCTTTCAAATTCGTCGTTAAATGTGACTGTAAGTGGAGACGGTACGTGGAAGACTCGAGGACATACGTCTTTGGTTGGAGTCTGTTCCGTAATAGGGTCAGAAAGCAACACAGTAATCGATACAGAAGTACTGTCTTTATATTGCAAAGGTTGCGAGTCATTTCTAGGAAATGGCGTAAGTGAACACAAGGCCTGTTTGGAGAATCATGCTGGTTCTTCAGGAAAAATGGAAATGAATGGAAAGATAAAACTTTTTTCATGTTCCATGGAAAAAAGAGGTGTAAAATATACTTCTTATATTGGTGACGGTGATGCAAAAACTTTTGCAGGTATAACTGACGCCAAACCATATGGTTCATTAAATATAGAAAAAATTGAGTGTGTTGGACATATTCAAAAACGAATGGGAACAAGGCAACGCAAATTAAAACTTGAAAGAAAAAAAGTAAAATTAAATGACGGTAAACCTCTGTCTGGGAAAGGGAGCCTAACAGATAAGTTAATAAATGAAATAACTTCGTATTATGGTAATGCGATTAGAGAATATAATGAGTTCGTTAGTGATATGAGAAAAGCCATTTGGGCAATTCACTAACACAAAATATCGAGTGATGAAAAGCCGATTCATGACTTTTGTCCTACAAATGAAATCACATGGTGCAAATACAATAAATCTAAGCAAAATAAAACTGATTATAAGCATATAAATTCTGTACCAGTCGCTGTAATGGAGGCAATAAAGCCAGTTTTTATAGATTTGTCACAACCTTCGTTATAGAGACGTAAGCTTGGCGGCAAAACACAAAATAATAATGAATCATTTAATTCCTTAATTTGGAAATTTTGTCCAAAGACATATGGTGCTGGTAGTAGGATAGTTCAAATTGCTGGAAATGAAGCAGTAATTGCTTTTAACGAAAGGTCTGTTGGTAGACATTCTGTAATGGATGAGCTACAGCTTTTTAGAAGTAAGTTTTCTATTGAAGGATTTTTACAAATTGATAACAAGAGAATAGATAACGCAGAAAAGAAATGCTTGTCAGAAACAAAACAACAGCGTAAACTTAAAAGGCAGCAAAAAATGTCAGAAGTGCAGGCCTCCATAAAAATGATGGGGATGTTTATTGTGCTGGTGCGTTTTAATTTGTAAATAAAATTTTAGCAGTTTAGCGTACAATTTGAAGTAAGTCGTAAAAGGTTTTTTCACCCATGTTAAATAAAATATATATGATACAGTATAATACATATCATATGCTTAAATGCTTGAGTTTATTTAACTAAACTGGTTATATAAAAATAAATTATTTGTGCAAATATGCTACATGTATTTTAATATACGGCTATCATTCTGTCATGGTAATGTATATAGTAAGGAAAATTTAACGTGTATCATACTAACAAAAGCTTATGCAATTTATTAGGATTTATACTTTTTAAATATATTTTGAAAATAAATATACTATGCACTTTATTATTAGAAAGTTATATACTGAAGTATTGGCATTAAAACTCAAATTTCTTAAAATACGGTTTTTCGCAGTTGTATACATAGCATTTAAAGTATGCTAAAGTTACCCTGTGGAAGAACTATTAAATGTTTTATATGTTTGATATACAGTAATATATTATAGAAAACTTTAGCTAAGACATTTGGCTATAAGTAAATTCTAATTTGTAAGGAAGTTTTAGTTGTATCATTCTTAGTCGGTATGTTGTACTTCGATGAATGTAGCAGTTTAGCATACAATTTCAAATAAGTCGTAAAAGGTTTTTTCCCACCAATTTTTAAATAATATTGTATAATATGATACATTTCATATGCTTAAATGCTTGAAAGTATTTAACTGAAGTGGTTATGTAAAAAGAAATTATTTATGCAAATATGCTACACCTATTTTAATACACGGCTATCATTCTGTCATGGTATTGTATATAGTATGGTAATTTTAATGTGTTTCATATTGACAAAAGCTTATGCAATTTATTAGGATTTATGCTTTTTAAATATATTATTTTGAAAAGAAATATACTACGCAATTTATTATTAGAAAGGTGAATACTAAAGTATTTGCATCAAAACTCGATATTCTTAAAATGCATTTTTACGCAGTTGTATACATAGCATTTAGAGTATGCTAAACTTACCCTGTGGAAGAAATATTAAATGATGTATATGTTTGATATACAATAATACATTACAGAGAACTTTACCTGAAACATTTGCCTATAAGTAAGTTCCAATTTGTAAGAAAAATTTTAGTTGTATCATTGATTGCGTAGAAGTTGCAAATCATTTTTAGTTGATATGTTATACTTTGATGAAAGCAGCTTATTTTACATTAATTATGCTTATACCAACTATTGGAAATTGTATAACATTACAGTATCTCTCAGAAAATAAGCTTTTTATATATTTCATAACAAGAAAAGTATTTAAAAAAAATATTTACATTAAAACTTGATTATCTCAAAACATGAATTTTCACTGTTGAGCGCATGATATTTTAAAAACGGTTCTTGGTACACACTTTAAATTTAATGGACTTCTTTATATGAGAATTATCATCTAACTGAACCAAAAATATATTGAATATTTTAATAGTCAAAAATTTTACGCATGGAAATATTAAATTTTTTTTTTATTAAAATGCATTGTATAAATTGAGTTCTAAATAAAATGAGAATTTAACATGAATTTCTTAAGATTTTTGGTTCGCAGTAGTCTTTAGATGCTATACAAGCTATATATTAACTATGAAGTTAAAATATATAACAGAATGTTTTAAATTGTGTGCGCAAGGTGGGAGTATTACGTGAACATATAAAAAATTACCTCACAAAGAAGATTAAATTATAAAAACATTTGTGGAAACACAAACTATTTGCTTACTAATTCACAAAGCAGCTGTGCTATGTAGTCAGCTGTAAAAAACTGGAAGTAATTGCTTTAAAAATAAATAAGCTATCCCAATTCTTACAACAAGATCATGTTCAGAGATTTTGAGGGTTTTAAGGTGTACGAGACCCCTTAAGGTAGTTCAATGGAGAACGTGATGCAACCACTTCGCATTCCGCAATGACTTTCGGTTTGGCACTTACGTTTCAACCGTCACCGGAATGACATCCTTGATAATTTAACGAAAGCGTATATTACTGTTACTCCTTTCGTGCTCTTAACGTTCTTAACATGTTTCATAATGCCTTACTGGAAATTTCTGTTTTCAGCTATAATCCTGGAAGGAAAAGTTCTGTTCATGCTGGTTCTATCATCTCGACTTGAGGTTTTTGGGAGTTTTTCGAAAAGCCTTAACTTGTTTTTAATTCCTAATAGGATTACATAACCAGATGCTGAATGCCATTCCATATTTTTAAAGTAAAAAAAAATTAAAACAATATTTCATTAGAAAGACTAATCCGAGCAAGGGTCGGTACTGTTTGCCACATAAGCCATGTGATGGTTGTCAAAAATTCCAAACGGGACATTATCGTATAAGTTTTCATCGATGTCGCTTTTATCACAGAATACTTTCAAGGCAGGGCAACGTTCAGATTCGTTTACCTTCAATCGTTGAGCCAGAACTTTTCGGATGATGGTAAATTACTCCTGTATCGATTGTTATACTAAAGGAACTCTATTTGTATGCCTCATGATTGAAAAGTCCATTATTGCCACCAACCATAACAGAAATCTGAAAGGATTTTATGTGGGACTTCTCAATATCTGGCAATCTCTGGCAAATTCCGCTCAACATCCACGATTTGTTTTCGTGACTTCTTGCTGATTAGCAGCATTATCTTCTGTGTCCTAATGTCTTCTGCAGTTCTTTCGTAAGTGTTCATCACCACTGCAGTTCTAGCATTCTAAGGTCGCTTTCGTCTGACGTCTGTTCCGCCTCAAGGCACTTACTTAAGTGGGTAGACTGTCTGGACGAGCTGTCACTTGTCCACTAGCTTCCGGGTTGGAGTAGTTCCGATTGGGCAATGGTGTATGCAAGTTTCTGAAAGGACTGCCACGTTCTTCATGGCGTATACTCTAGGCATTTTTTTAAATCCGTGAGATCCACTATTCGCAGTTGTTTCTATACCTCAGGTTCCCGTATGCCACCGAGGAAGTATTTCATGGATTGTACTTCACGTATTTCTGTTGAGCAGTCAAAAAAGGAGAGATGGGAGAGCATTTCGATATCAGTGGCGAGCTTCTGGATTATTTTGGCGAGCTTCTACTATCGAGATATTAACTGCAGCCTTCTGTAGCCTTTTAAACACTTCTTAGTAGAGCTTTAGCGTACCGGTACAGCATCAAAATCTAGCCTCTGGTTTTCTGGAAGAGTGGGACCGATATCGTCTTCTTCTATTCTCAAAGATTTGCGAAATTTCAGGTTTTTCTTCGGAATCCTACCCATTTCCATTTGGAGCTATACAGAACTGAGCCTTGTACATATGCCGAATGTTTTTTCCATCACACGTGTAATGCATGAGAAATGGGTCGGAAAACATAGGTACCAATTTAAAGGTATCAGAATCGCCTCCAGTAGTCATTATGAATGTGTTCAAGCTGTCAGATTCTTCAGCGACAACAGCAGAAACTCTGTCATCGATTTGTTGTTCGACATCAGAAACTCTTCGTTTGATTTGTAGTTTGACAGCATTAACTCTTTCTTTGATTTGCTGTTTACCAGCAGAAACACGTTCTCCAGTTTCTCTAACTCTCCTTTCGACCATGTTATTTCTGCTTACAAAATCCTCAAAAATCTTCTACTGTTCTCTTTTATTTCTTCTTGACAGGCTTAAGTATCAATTTTGGATAGATTCCATCTTTCCTTGAACTGATATTATTTCCCCTTCCCCTCTTTTGTTGGACGCATTTATTTCTTCTGTAAAGGATTCAACCTCTCCTTTTATATCTTCCTGGAACGCAGCAAAGACTGTCACAAGCTGCCTCAGATGCTCCTCAATTGTTCTTGTCACTAGCATTCTGTCCTACTTCCAACACCCAAAATTGTTCCTGGCATAAAGGTTCGTAAAGCATGCGGAAGAGCTGGTAGCTTGTTAGAATTTATTTGTCCCGAAAAAACACTAAACAATTCTGGAGTTTTTCGAAAAGTACGAGTAAAAAAATATAATTCCAAAAATATTCGAAATATAAAGGAACACTGCTAGTAGTTATCACTTTAAAGTGCTGAGGATGATGAAGAAAATACGATGAAAAGCGCACGTAAAGAGCGAACTTAAATCTGTCAACACTCCTTACTCTATGCTGAACTGCAAAGTTCAGAAGTGAAGTTCATTCTGGTCTTATCTCATTTTCTCACTCTCCATACCAAAAGCCCGAAACTGACAAAACTGTTGGACGTTCGAAATTTTGGAAGAGAAAACAAATGAAGCCACAAGGAAAAATTTACATGCCTTATAATGATTGTCACATTAAAAAAAACTATAAACTGTATTTATAGTGGTACCTCGATATACGAGTGCCCCAACATACGAGTGTTTTGAGACACGAGCTACCGAGCGAGCGATGTTTTTGCTTTGAGACGAGAGCAAGATTTGAGATACGAGGAATCGCACACTACACCGCTGTACACGACCGCAACATGCGCGCGCATGTTGGTGTCGTGTGCAGCGTCCAACAGTTTCTCCCACCTCAGACTAGTCCTCAGTCTGAGTGCTTGTTTCCCTCGTTTTGGAAGCAATTTTGATAAGTTGGGTTCGCGTTTTTTGCTTTTTGTACATTTAGAAAACATTATCATATTTATTATTATAACCATGGGTCCAAAGAAGAAGATGATGTCTATTGAATTAAAGCGTTAAATAATAGAAAACTAGAGCAAGGTGTGCGAGTAATTGACTTGGGGAGGATGTACGGGCGTAACACATCAATGATATTTACTGTGCTTGAACAAAAGGAGTTGATAAAGGGTATAACGCCAACTAAGAGTGTTACAATAATTTTTAAGCTCCGACCTCTCTCCGTCAAGAGATGGAGAAACTACTGATAGTGTGAGTGAGAGAGAAGCAGCTTCAAGGAGGAAACTTAACACAAAGCATCATATGTGAGGAGGCACTATTACGAATTATTTACGAGCGATTTACGGTTATTTTCTAAAGAAGACCCCACACACTTCGACAAACGTGGAATCGGAAGACTCGTTTAAAGCCAGTCGGGGCTGGTTTGACAATTTTAGGGAAAGGACCGGCCTTCACTCCGTCGTCAGGCATGGTGAGGCAGCAAATCCGGATGTGAAGCAGCTGATTTTTACATCAAAATGTTTTCCGAACAGATAGTAGCCAAAGCATACATCCCCCCAGCAAGTCCTCAACTGTGACGAGACAGGGTTTTTCTGGAAAAGGATGCCGAATAGAACTTACATAACGGCAGAGGAGAAGATGCCAGGTCACAAACCCATTAAGGATAGATTAAATTTAGCAATTTGCGTCAATGCGAGTGGCGACTGTAAAATCAAGCCTCCGCTAGTATACCATTCGGAAAACCCCAGAGGCTTTAAGTCATATAATATTTTAAAAGAAAACCTGCCAGTTATAATTTTAAGAAGATATGTGGAGGGCAAATCCGAAGGCGTGGGACAGAATGAACTTCTTTGTGGAGTGGATAATTCTGGTGTTCTGTTCTGGTGTTGGCCTCGACAATGCCCCTACTCACCCATCAAATCGAGAAGATGATTTACTCGAAGAGTTCAAGTATATAAAATTTCCCTACCTACCACGCAACACCACTCCTATCCTGCAGCCCATGGATCAGCAGGAGATTTCTAATTTTAAGAATTTGTACACCAAGCACATTTTTCGCCGCTGCTTTGAGGTGACAGAGAACACAAACCTTACCATTCGAGAGTTCTGGAAAAACCACTTTAACATCGTGATGTGCCTAAGAATTATTGTTCAGGCCTGGCTGGGTGTTACAACGTCTGCATGGAAGAAGCTGTGGCCTGAGGCTGTAGCTGAAGGAGAATTCGAAGGATTGGAACCCAAAGTGTCAGTGGTAGAGGAGCTTGTTTCTCTGGGAAAATCCATGAGTCTGGAGGTGGAGGAGAGAGATGTGAACGAACTCGTAGAGGAACAGTCTCAGGAGCTGACAACCGAGGAGTTACACGATCTGCATTTGCAGCAGCATACGGTGGTTCAACGAAAAATTAGTTTTGAAGAGGAGCCAGAGATGGAGGAGGTTATCCCTGCAAGAGATATAGAACAGATCTTGAGAATGTGGGATAAAGTTGTAGAGTTCGTGGATAAAAATCACCGCGAAAAAGTTGCAACTAGTCCTAAATCGGAGTTGTTCAACGAAACTTGCCTAACTCGATTCCGCAATACCTTGACAAGTAGGAAGAAACAAACCTCCTTGGACAGTTTTTTTAAACGATCTGCGGGTGAAAATGAGCAGATCATGACAAAAAGAGCGAAGACCAGTGACAAAAATTAAGCGCTTCCGTAGGCACTTTTTCTTTTAATTATGTTTTTATAGAATATGTATTTGTTATTTATAAATAAATGTTTCTTCTTGTTTTTGAATAAGAAACTACATTTTTTCTTATTCAAAAACACTTAAAAAAACAGCTGAGGTCGTGTTTTGGGAGCTGGAACGGATTAATGGCATTTCGATTACTTTCAATGCGGAAAATTGCTTTGAGATACGAGCAAGGTTACGAAACATATTAAACTCGTTTGTCGAGGTACCACTGTACTTAATTATATAATCGTTAGCAAGCAGATAGTAATAAATAATTTTAAAACTGTGCTGCTATCAATATACAAATTATGTTGACTAGTATAATTTATTTAGAATTATGCGAATACATATAATATAAGATGATGTATGTTACTACAGATACGTGTTAATATAATACATATATAAGTCTGTGCATATATATGAAATCATAATTCTTTTTATACCAGTTAACAGTTAGAATTACTGAACAACCATGAAAGGTTCCCCAAGAATGAAATATGGTGTAACAATGAACACTTAGTTTAGAAATTCGATTCTATTATATATTGTTGTAAAAGTCATTGTAAGAGTGAAAATTCTTCATTCTGCCTTAATGCGAGTTTTTGCGTTTAATGCGTTGTTTGGTGATTTTATGATCCCGAATTATATTGATGTGATATATTAATACTGCATCTGTAGATATACGATTTTTGAGAAACGAGTCAAAGCGATTGATTTTTTGTAAAAATTTGGATTTATCCTTATTTTATTGACGTGCACCAGCACAGAATTGAGAATGGCTTGTGCTATGCTTCGATGGATGAAGAAGCGTTTGTAAGTAATGAATATTATGAACGTTTGAACATATTTAAATGAATAGTATTAAAAGTATATATTTACTTATATCATATACTAATAGTTTATGGTAAATTTTTCATTATAAATCTCATCACAGTTTCATTTCTCATTCTATTGCATTTCTATAGCGGTACATAAATTTTGTGGTTTACATATTGTAGATTGCATCAGTTTTGCAGCGCAATTTATTCCTCGGTATGTTACTTGTAGTGTTATTAGAAATTCCATTTTTTTTTTATTTTTTCTGCAATTGGTAGTATCTGATTAGGAAATTTATGTTTTATTTCAAGATATATATGAAGTTGGTTATATCAAGTGTTAAATAAACGTTGTTATTCGGGCAATAGCGTTAGCTCTTTCGAGGTAGATAAATGCAATTCTTATTTCTTAAATACTCAAGATATAAAGACACACTCGAATAGTAGATTCACTCACTTTACGTTTTTTAAGGGTTATATATATACATTAAAGCGTGTTCAAAACAACCATTGACGAGTAGTCTTGGCGTAATTCGTATTCATACCAAGATTATCCATTTCTCAAGGCAATAATTTTTGTTATTTTTGCTAAACCGTTTACGAAAATATAATTTTCCGAATCCTGAACTCTTATGCATGGAAAGGCAGCTTTTAAGATATTTGTTTTGCAATTTGATGCAAAATTTCGTATTTTTAAAACACTGATGTATATGTTCTTTTTTTAAAATTCTGCCAGTATATAACATTATATAACATTCTTGTGTTATCACCATTTATAGTTGTCGCTTGCTGTACAGCCTGCTGAATACATTTTACTTTCTAGGTATCTACAATTACATCGTGTTGTTTCGGTACGAACAGGGGCGAAGTATTCATCACTTAGATACATTTAAAGATAATTAATTAATTTTTTCTGATTTTGATATCTATAATATATAGACAGGATTACTGATAAGAAATTTAAGAAAATAGTAAATGAAGAAGTAAATAGAAGAATTTCTTTCAGGTATTGTGAGATGTCAATAGTCTACGAGATCTACGTATACAGTGTGTTGCTCAAAGTAAACTTCCTGCATTGTGAAGAGTACTACGTGTATGTCGTGATGCGTTCATGCGAAGCTCGTTTCCTCGTATGAGCTCTGCCTCTTCGAACCGAAATTGTCCGTAATCTGCAGCGTCTTGAGTTGTTTATGCAGCTTCTTGAGCTGTTCTGGTATTTCCTGTCGAATCTGACGATGACGCGGACAGTCTTGCATCCTTCGTTTACTTGCGACTTCTTCCCGTCATCGCGCATATTCTTTTGACGTTCCGCTTGCCTAATGGGCCTCCGTTTCGCTTCTGCTTACCTTTCCGGAGCACACAGTGATTCTTGGTTTTCTGAATGTCTTTTGCGTCTGCTACTAGTTTCTGATACAGTTTGAGCAAGCGAAGTTTCTTGAGTTGTTGCTTGTCTGCTGGAACTCCTATTCGTTTCTTCTTCAGTTTCTTGAATGCGTAACCTTTCTTGTCACTATGCTTGCCTGCTGAGTTTCTAGTTGTATCTTCATTCATTTTTGAAGCATGCAAGTTTTCTTCTACTTGCCTGCTGAGTCTCCTAGTGCTTTTTACTTCATTTTTTATGTAGCTCGCTGTAACATTTGTGCTGTCTTCTTGCGTTCAGACATTTTAGTAAATTGAAAAAAAAATTATGTAACTGTAGTAAAGTAACATTGCATCTAAAATATGTTAAATACCTACAGAAGTTTAAACTTCTACTCAGAAAGGTTCTATACAATAAAAGAAACTAAATTTTTATAAATAAAATTAGAATAGCATAAAATGCATAGAAACATTTCATTATGAAGAAAATGTATTCAATCTTTCCAAGCAACCAGCTATTGGTAAATAAATTTTTCTTGCCAAGTCAGGAAACAAAGAACTTTGACACTTGGGGTAATACATTTGAAGTTATGATTTAAATTTATTTTAATATAACAAATTTGCAAAATCTCAATAAAAGAATTGACGTAGCGATAGCATATCGTGTCACGTATCTAAAGGTGAAACATAAAAGTTGCCAAAAGCAGCTATTCATTTAAAATACTGAAATTAACGAAATATTTTTCGACATACAGTGACGTTATATGGAATCACGTGCTTTCTTCAACTCAGAATATAACCGTAAATAATAACAATAAGTTTCGAGTTTGGCAATACTATTTATTTCATATTTTTTTAACTTAAAAATTTCTCTTAAACAATACGATTTGAGAGTGAGAAGAGCCATCATTTTTCTAAATAAAGCAATTTGATCTCCAGCGCTTTCCGAAATTTTAGATAACATCTCTAGTGATAGTCGTAGGAAGATAACAATAGTCGAAAAGTTTTACCAAGAATTTTTGAAATCCGAGGGTACCTCCTTCTAAACTCAAATCTCCCCCCCCCCGTTCCGGAGGATATGATGTTACGAAGAAAAAAAAAACAAAGAGGCAAAATCCCACATATATTTAAACTGCTGATTCCTGTTTACAATATTCAATTTCCTTTAAAAACATTAAGCTTCATTTAAATAAAAGGAAAATAAATTCACACATTTTCCCTAGCTTTCAAGCTTTTATTGTATTTTTAAATATTCTTTTTGTCACTGTTGCGCACGTTTTCCGCGGCGTCATTAGGAGCCGTAGGTCGAAAACATATAAGAATCATTTCTGTAAATAATGATCATATGATAAATTGCATATATATGCGATTCTTTTGATTAGAATTTGAGTACAATTCTTTATACATCAGCTACTATGACCCTTTATGTAACGACAAGAATTATTTTCAATGATTATCCGATGAGAATGATTCTTTACAATGATTATTTGATGACAATGATCATTTGCAAAGAATATTAAAAGCCGATGACTACGATTACTTAAATAGAATATGCATGTCATTCGATGACAACGATTATTTCCAAAGAATCTTCGATCACGTCACTATTGTATATCGCTATACTTCTGGGGTTGGGGGGGGTTGTGTATTGTACTACGGCCCTGTAATTAAGCGTTTTAAATGACATCAAAAACGTTAGTAAAACTTAGGATCCTTACATACTATCCGCCAGAGTTATTAGTTTGAAACTGAGGTCTAAAACGACCTTGTTGAAAACTTTTAGCTCTAGAATCTAACGCGAGGCCAATCTTTTACAAACATTTCTCTCTAGAAACTAGATATTAAAAAGTCGTTTTTACATTATCATCTCTATGGACAAGTATTTTCATCTGTACTGCATCTATAAACAGGAGTTTCTTAGTTGAAATCTGGTTCCTTATGGAAGGAAAACTAGTTTAATGAAATGTTACACAATCAAATGGCAAGTAACATGAATATTTATATTTCTCCTTTAAAATTCTTATTTCATTCATGACGTTATTTAATTTTCTACCCGTGCTCTCTGACTTGTGTTGTAAAGAAAAACACCAAACACGAGCGTGTCTATGTACAAGTGTTCAACACTACCGCCTGCAATCAAAACACTAACGTCTTAAAATTCAACATAACAAAACCTCAGAACACACCTTATATTCATCTCTAAACCCTGAGGTACTATTCTGAAAAGTGGCTAACTCTGAAGTGTAGCGTCAGAGAGCCTAACTACATTCATTCAACCTCTATCACATATTCACAATAATTTGCTCTTTTTACAGTCACACGAATAAGTTAAAATTTTTGGCATTACTCTAATATTTTTACTTTTAACATATCACAATATTTCTTAACTTTTAAGATAACAGTTCACATTGTATATAAGGACATATTAACATGCCGTTAATTTTACGCATTTTAAAACATACATTAGTAGTACATTGTTAACTTCTATTCTTTTCCAAGCAAGTGCCAATTCTTCTGCATTGAAATTCTACATTTCAAAAGTCTTTCAGATTAAAACTTCTTTCTTGCCAGAATCTTTTAAATAAAATTTTATACAATAATTTTTACGATTTTCTTAAGGTACCTTTCTCAAAGATTATCAATGCTTTTTCAATATTCAAGTATTTACACATTCCTATTATACATTCATTTTAGTTTTACTCGCGAGTAACTGAAAAACAATACCAAAATAGGTAACAACTCCTTTCTCGCCTTTTTGGCGATAAAGGTAGGATTCACATGAGGTAAAAATTCTTGAATTCTGCCCCTTGCAGTAAGATTGAAAAATTAACTTATGGTTTCAAAGTAACATAAAGTTTTACTTATCTTTGTGATATTCAGACATCCTTTTTTCTGCCCAGTCATGGAAGGTGGCGAAGACTACGGTCTGGTTGATCTTTCTTCTTGTGCGGGTTCGCCCTTCGGTTCCTTCCTTCATGAGCTTTCTTTTTCTTCCAGTTCGGTCACCCTTGAAGACCTTTTTTTTAGCATCTGCCTGTGGTCTCGGCCGTTTGATGGCAGCTGGTTTTGGCGGAACCGGGACAACTGTCTCTCGTTGTTGCCTGGATCTCGTTGCTGGCTGTTCAAATTTTTCTTGCGTCTTTGCATCTGCAGCTGGTCTTCCTTCATCAATTCGTCGACATTTGCTGCGTAGACTCCTATCCGATGGGTAGATCTTCTGTTTTGGAGCCGTGTTATAGTTGCTGTCATTTCTCCTGGCTTTCTTTGCATTAGTCGTACTTCTCCCTTCTTCATTCTGGGGGTGGTCGTCCCCTCTCTTCTCTGGTCGGTGGAACGGCTTCTTTTTCTTGTTACCTTCAGTTTTCCAACGGGGGAACTTTCTTTTCAATTGCTCTTGTCTACTAATGGCTTGCCCTTGGGATTGTCGTTGTTCCACCTCTGGAGCTTGTGCCTGCCGTGTCGTATCCTGCAAAAGATCTTGAAATATTGGCATTTTATTACGATTATAAAATGGTTTTATCTGTTCTACGTTTGCGGTGCAGGTTTCACCATTCCTGGCTTTTAACACCACTAAGCCTGAGTTACTTTTTCTATGACATATGGTCCTTCAAATCGTGGATAAAATTTGGCAGTTTTATCTTCTGGTGCTGAAGAAAGTTAATGCTTAATTTTAACACTTCATCTCCTACTTTATAAGTTACTCCCCGTCGTGTCATATCATAATAAAGCTTCTGTTTTCTCTGTGCTACTTCAGTGTTCTTTTTTGCTTCTTTAATTTATTTTTCTACATTGCCCATTTTAAATTCTGGGGCTCTTTGTTGAACATAAAATAATTTATCTAACGCGTTATAATCTTTCTACCTAAAAATAACTCAGCAGGAGTTTTGCCCGTCGTATCATGTTTTGCGGTCCTAAGGGCGAAACCTAATTCATTGACATAGTTAACCCAGCTTTTATGAAAATTTTTAACATAGCTACGGACAATTTTCATTATATTTCTTTTGACCCGTTCCGCTATATTTGATTGCGGCCGATACGGGACCATTTTTAAATGACGTATGCCCAGTTTTTGGCACATGTCTTCAAATATATTACTTACAAATTGAGGACCATTATCCGATATTACTTTTAGGGGCGCCCCATATTTTAAAATATATTTATTTAAAATAGAATCAGTAACTAATTTCGCGGAGGCTCGTTTTAAGGGAACAATTTCGATCCACTTACTAAAATGATCAACCATAACAAGGAAATAGCGACTTTTATTTAACTGACTTTTTGGGAAAGGGCCCAATAAATGGATGCCAATTATTTCATTTGGAAATTCCGATTTAATACTATTTAGAAACCCGGCCGGGCGGAAATTAATATAATTAACAGCTTGACATGTTGGGCAGGACTGGACATACGCCCTGGTTAACTTTTGCAGCTCAGGAAAATAAACTGCTTCGCGTACGCGTTGGATGGTTTTTCGAATACCAGCATGAGAAGCCAAAGGGGAGTCGTGTAACTCCTGCAGTATATTTAATCTAAGACTAGCTGGGATAACAGGTCGAAATTCGTTGTTGGAATTCGTAGTTTTTGTATAAAATAATAGACCATCTATTAGTTCGTAATGGGCCGCCCTATTTCTTATCGCCACAATAACTTGGTGGCTAAAATTTTCAGGATCCTTTAAATAATCATAAATATTTTTAAATTCAGGATCCTTACTCAGTTCGGTTATCACAGTTTCTCGGGAATGTAACTTACATGCTGTGAGCATTGCCACCTTTACAGTATTACCTTCTTCATCTATTTTTATTCTGGATAGGGCATCTGCTACGATATTTTCCTTTCCGGGGCGTGTGCTTAATTACCAGATTATACTCTTGTAACTTTATTGCCCATTTTATTAACCTTGGGGATAAGTTTTTCCCTGAGTACAATCTAGTTCCCGCCGCATGATCAGAATACACTGTTATTGGACCTTTCCAAAATAGACTCGGAACTTTTGCACTGCTAACAGAGGTGCAAGTGCTTCTCTCTCAGTCGCGGAATAATTTCTTTGTGTTTGATTTAAAGTTCTACTAAAAATGCCACGGGCTGCTGATTTTGCGAAAGTACCGCTCCTAGCGCATAATCCGAAGCATCCACTGAAATTTCTAAATTCTCATCGTTTTCAGGAAATTTCAAAACAGGGGCTTGCGTTAATGCTTGCTTTAATTTTTCGAAAGCACTATTGGCTTCGGCCGTCCACGAGAATCTTGCATTTTTCCTTTTTAATTTTAACAATGGTTCAACAATAGCTGCAAAATCTTTTATAAAACTCTAACTTCAATCTTTGGAAGAGCCAAATTTTTCACAATAACTGTATTTAACTTGAAGAAAGAGGGCTTTTCTTGGCCTTCGGATTTCCGCACCCTCCCGTCAGCAGAAATCCGTTTTAGTTTAATTTTCTTTCTTCCTTTCCATGCCTTCGTTGTTTTTCCGCTGGCCTTCAGACTTTTTTACTGGCTTACTATTGAACTGTCGACGTTCGCCGGTTGTTTTTGGATACTCAGGTTTCCTTGCCCTCTGATTCGTTTTGCTTCCGTAGCCGTGTTCTTGCCTTTGCTGTGGTCTTGGCGCACCAAATTGGCTTCGTTGCTCATACTGGCGTCTTCATTCGATGTCCGCCGTTCTTCTACTTTCAAACTGGATTGTTAGCTCAAATAACTTTTCCAGTGTAGTCGGATTCCTTAATTAAATAAAGTCTTGTACTTGGGGAACTAAACTCGGCAAAATCACTTGGATTATCTCAGGATGCGGACGGTTTCCATACAAGAGTTTAAAGACGTGAATGTTTCTTAAAATAAAGGTGGAAAGATTTTCGATTCGTTGCTGGTATATGCTGAAGAGTTCCGTTTCTAAACTTGCACGATCTCTTACGACAGGGAAGGCTTTTACTAAGGCAGTCTTAAAATTTTCGTAAGTATAGGTGGGACTTCCCGCTTGACCCAAGAGGCTTCTGCCTATACATTTGAACCAATTAAGCGCTTGACCCCTCAAAGCGCTGGTAGCTAAGGTGACTTTACGGAACTCATGGACTGGATACAGCATGAAGTGGTCATCCAATTTTTCCAAAAAACTGGTTACCGGTGAGTTTCCATTAAATGTTGGTTCTGGTTTCATCGATGCGCGCATGGTCTGTACGATGTACCCAAATCCTTCCAGGGCGGCAGCTGGCATTTCTGGATTCTGAGCCGCTTCTGCAGGCACCACAGGTTCTTCTTGAAACTCGGCCATGGTTATTCTTCTTCGTCGGGCGCCACTATCAGAACTTGTATTCCTCTTTACTTGCTTTGGAAACATGAACTATCCTGACTCGGAACAGGGAGCTTACTCAAGCTATGTTTACTAAATTACGTGATTCAAATCTTATTTATTGACACTTTCAATTGCACAAGAGACCCTTGCTTTTACAACTGCATTTATTTGCGGAACACTTCCTTTTGCAATAACAGTGTGTACATATACTCCTCTCTTTTCAATCTACACCAGAGCATATCTGTGATTGTCGACATACACCGGTGAGGGTCCGAATGTAGAAGAATGTAATGCAATATTCGATCTTTCACCGACGTATTTGGTGAATGTTAACATTCTCCGGTGAAAGTCGACATTCTTTAATTTCGGTCTTTCAAGGTAACATATTTTTATACGATTATATACATATATATATCTATATATATATATAATATATATAACACTTTAAATTGCGCAATAGGCCCTTGCATTTACAATTGCATTTATTTGTGGAACACTTCCTTTTGCAATAACAGTGTGTACATATACTCTTCTGTTTTCAATCTACCGAAAGTCGACATTCTCCAATTTCGGTCTTTCACAGTAACATATGTTTATACGATTATATATATATATATATATATAATATATAACACTTTCAATTGCACAAGAGGCCCTTGCTTTTACAACTGCATTTATTTGTGGAACATTTCCTTTTGCAGTAACAGTGTGTACATATACTCCGCTCTTTTCAAGCATATCTGTGATCATCGACATACACCGGTGAGGGTCCGAATGTAGAAGAATGTAATGCAATATTTGATCTTTCACCGACGTATTTGGTGAATGTTGATATTCTCCGGTGAATGTCGATATTTTCCAATTTCGGTCTTTCACGGTAACATATGTTTACAAGATTATATATATATATATATTGTTTATATATATATATATATATATATATCGTTTATTGCAATGCATTGTCGGAAACGCTTTCCTGGCCCATAGTGACGAGAGACAACACAAGAAAAATAGGGTACGAACATTGTAAAGATATTTGTTTATTTTCCTTAGCGCAGCGGAAACCAAGAAATAAGAACAAAAGCAGGGGATCGCCATCAAAGAAAGTATTCGAAAGTTCCTTCGGAGCGTATCTTAAACATGGGTATGGTAGGGATAGTCCAGTGCATTGTTCAGCAAGATCACGAGACCTAACTTGCATTATCAGTTCGTCTCGGGGTACTTCAACACATAAGTGCACGAAACCGCAGTTAGAAGTCCAACAGGAACTCATGGCACATATTGTGGCAGGTGCTGGGGAAGTCCTGGGGATGCACGGTATTTTCCAGAACATCTCATGTTCGATGTGCGGGAGATGGAATACCTTTAACAGGGTGCAGGTCGTAATTTCGAACACCTGTTTTGAGGTCCATAAGTGTCTAATTTTGTTCCTACTTTTTAATTTATCTTGTGCTAAGCGTAACTGGTGTCCGATCTTTCTTGTGTTTTGTGTTGTTTGCACTGGCCAGGAAAGTGTTTTCGGCCATGTTTTGCCATTTAATTTTTCGTCACCGTCGTCTCTCTCATATATGTGTATAATTACTTATGACTCAAGTGTTGCTACTATATGATGACATTTACAAACACGGTGTTTAAAATGCTACACATTCCCATCCGAAAATATCTTTTTCTTTTCCTCTTGCCCTTCAAATAAGATATATGTGTCCTTCATTGCAAAATTACCTGGAACTTTAATTTTTCTTTTTTCGAGGACAATGGAGAATATATTTCAGTATAGGCAGCTGTCAATATTCAAACATCAAATTGTAAAAGCCATTAAAGTGTGGCCGAAATGATCAGAAGGGCTAAATTCGCATAAGGATTTAGGAAATACATTTTGAAAGATTTTGTAAATTTTCCTTCAATAAATTTAATGCAACAGGCAAAAGAAATTACAGGGAACAATAAATATAGGAGAAAACAGGTATATCTCTTCCTAATTTACTTTGATTTGATTGATTTCTTTCTTTCTTCCTGTATAAATAAATAAACTTTAAGAATGCAACTGAAGAATGAGAATAAAAGTTTCAATTGAAAACAAATGGTGGCAAAAATCCTAGTGCGGCTCTGCTGGACTACGAAAAAGACCAGTAATATGATCCGAATTTGGAATAACGAGAGAAAATTTGAAATCTGTGCAGCCAGCGATGCAAAGAGACTCGTTAAAATACAGGTTTTGCTGATTCAGAAAGAACGTTACGTGTATATCTTCTAAAATGCTTTTTCCATCCTTTGTTTGTAGTTGTTTCCCTTTTCATTTCAGTTTCCTTTTTCCTCCTATTTTGCAATTTTCGTCATTGTTTCCCTCTGTTTTTAAGCCACCTGTTTATTATTTCTGTTATTTTTATTGCAACTTATGTAAAAATTAAGTAAGGAAAAGTAAGGCACTGAAACTTTGCAAATTATTACGCTCTACGTGAGATTCAGGGAGGCCGCTTATTGCATACAAATAACGCAAAGTACTTTAACTTATCTGCTTGGCTTTAGGTCAGAACAACGAAAACAACAAATTCACCGTTTGTAGAAAACAATTCTGCCAGGCAATAATTTACGGGGAGTTTTTTCCCTATGAAACTGAGCCAAAAGTGTTATATAGTATCTAAATATGGAAGTGTTGTACATGTTAAACGTGATCGTCATTGCATTACTTTCACTATTTTACTAGTGAAATAAAGATATACCGATTTTTTTGTAGATTGGAAAATCCTCCTTGTGATCATGAAAAGGAGCAAAAACTGGAAAACGAGAAAGAACTGGAAAACGAGAAGGAACTGGAAAAGAAGCGAGAACCGGAAAAGATGCAAAAACTGGAAAAGAATCAAAAACTGAATAAAAAGGAAGAACAGGAAAAGAAGGAGAAACTGGAAAAGAAGCAAGAACTCAAAAACAAGAGAAAACTGGAATTGACACAAAAACTAGAAAAGAAGCAAGAACTGAAAAAGAAACAAAAGCTGGAAAAGATACAAAAACTAGAAAAGAAGCAAGAGCAGGAAAAGATACAAGAATTAGAACAGAAGCAAGAACTGAAAAAGAAGCAAAAATTGGAAAAGAAGCAAGAACTGAAAATGAAACAAGAGCAGAAAAAGAAGCAAAAACTGGAAAAGAAGGAAGAACTGAAAAACAAACAAAAACTGGAAAAGCAACAGAAACTAGAGAAGAAGAAAGAACTGGAAAAGAAGCAATTACTGGAATGGATTCAAAAACTAGAAAAGAAAGAAGAACTGAAAAAGAAGAAAATACGGGAAGGAATACAAAAACTAGAAAAGAAAGAAGAACTGAAAATGGAGACACATATTGAAGAGATGCTAAAACAAGCACACAAAAATGAACTGGAAAGGCAAAAGTTGAGGGAAAAATTGCAAAAACCAAAAAAGAGAGACCTGAAAATGAAGAAGGAACTGGAAAAAATGCAAAAACTGGAAAAGAAGCAAGAGCCGGAAAAGATGCCAGAAATGGAAAATATAGAGGAGTCTGAAAAGACGCAATACCTGGAAAAGAAGCAAAAAACGGAAAAGATTCCAAATCTGAAAGACAAGCTGGAACCGGAAAAGAACTGTCAAACCCGAAAAGGAAACCGGTTGAACTGCGAAAAGAGCCAGAACTGCATACCGACTGTAGAACGATTGATTTAATGACCAAACGAAGCAAGACCCGGAAAAGAAAAATAGAACAAATAAATCATATACCTGCTTCATTTTACCAAAATTTATTATCAACAACATTTTTATTATCAAGAACTTTATGGTATTCTTAGTATATGGACGGCATTTGATAATATTTTGCTCGGTAAGTGTAACTACTGATATATTATTAGCTAGTAATTAGTCATGCTAACTTTAAGATACCAGTATTATTTTAGCAGCAACTAAGTACACTCTTTCGTAGTTCAGATCTATGTTTTCAGTGCATTTCATGGCTGCGAGGTCTTCCGGTTTTACCTGGAAAGTCACAGTTTATTGACTTTTTTAACACATAGCTTTACACATGACAATATTTTTCAACAATAAATTTATGTTGTGCTACTGGCTTTAAATTGTGCAAATAAATATTGCACGGCATATCTTTCATAATTGAACTCATGAAATTAATTTATACAAATTTCATTTTAAAATTTGTTTGACCCTGAGCTGTCTTATCCAACTGCAGATATTCATAGAACTTTATATCAAGGTTCAAAGAAACGTTCAAAAAGGAATGTTTATCCACTTTTAATTATGTGTTAATCAGCATGATTTGCATTACTAAGATTGTAATTCTAAACATATTAAAAGCTATTGTAGTATGTACATTAGCTTTTCATTTGCTTTCACCTTGTTTAAATTCAGTTTGACATACCACAGTTTCCGTCTCTACTCAGGATTTTTTCAGTGTAAAAATTCAAGATTACAAATTGAAATGAGCGAAAGAAATAACTTTTAAAATGTGTGTATACATTACATCAGAATCATAATATAATTAGATAAATAAACTGAATAATATGTTATAAAGCGAATTTATATCAATTTCGATTTCTTTCAAAATAGAAATTCCTTCGCACCTCATAAATCTCACAGAAACTCTCGGTTTGTGATTCGTGAGCTTTAGTTTTTTATATTTGGAATTTGGCAGCAATATGATTCACTGTTACGATGCAAATTCTTGCTCACAAATTGGTTATCTAACTAGAAAATGGTATAATTAAAATAAAATGAGTATTATTAGATGGAAATGTTGGTTTCCTTTGCGTTTATCTGAATGGTATCGTATATATAAACCTGTTGGAGACGTTTTTTTCCCACACATCGAATAGAGACACATAGTCACATAATACAAATAATATGAATACAAGAATATAGTGTAAGATGAAGCTCTACCACATTTCTCTATTACTTAAGACTGCGAAAGATTTGTTAAAGCATTACAGGATCATACTCTGATGGATCTCGCCGTTCTGTTTCATTTTCTGCCCTCGAAAACACATTATCTTAGTACAATAGATTACTTTTGAAGGAATGGATTATTTGAAAACATTGTAACTGTAAGAATTATTCTCTGACGTTATTACTGAAAAAGCGGTTAAGAGCATAATCTTTGGCTATGCGCTTTAAGCTGTATTAAAACCATTTTGAAATGTAAGGCCTACAAACTGAAACGTAGCTTTATCTTATTTCTGTACTATTCATTAGAGTTATATACATTCCCATCAATAGATACTGAATGGCTAAATATTCTGCTTACCCAAATCAGTTATTTATTTTCCTCTCTTCTTTTTCTTAATTTTAATTAGTCCGGAAAGTAAAGCTATAGAGAATTTCACTTCTTCATTAGAAATCTGATTTAGAATTTTGTTTTCGGAGATAAAAGTTTGAATTCTTTATCCCTTTTCTAAACACAAAGATTGAAAAACGTAACATCGAAATTTTTAAAACATTTATACACTAATAGAAGGAAAAAGAAACAGAATATAATGCTTCAGCAAGCATGTAAATATCTCTATCACTTAAGTTTCAGCTATGTTTGTTATAGTATATTCAGGCGTATAAGGCGCACTTTTAAAAGAAAATGCAAGATGGAAATTTATGGGTACGCGCTGTACGCCAGCTATAAAAATGTTATGTTTAGAAATATGGAAAAAGTGATTAGAATTAGATAAAATTAGATTTATGCGTGTAATTAAATGCTTTTTATTTAAGAGAAATAACATAGTTTATGTACTTAAAAATTTTCGTTATCGGATTCTGTTTCATTTTCACCTTCACCTCTGATCCATACTTGCATAGACAGATCCAAGTTCCTCATATACGTCTCAAGCTATAACTTCAAGCACATCATCGAATTCTGTTTCAGTTTTGCCGTTACTTTTACTCTGATCCACACATAAATAATCATCTTTCGTTGCATCTAGACCGTCAGATATACCACATAAATTAAACGGGGTTTAATTTTATTACGTGATTTTATTATCTACTGACACACTATTTATGCACTGGCATGACGTATTTGGTCTCCATTTGTAATTGTTTTTTTCACCTTCACTTTTGTTCGAGTATTCCACTAACGTTTAAAATATTCTATCGATGATTTATTGACATATATGTCT
Organism: Stegodyphus dumicola; assembly: GCF_044657685.1. Taxonomy (NCBI): domain Eukaryota; kingdom Metazoa; phylum Arthropoda; class Arachnida; order Araneae; family Eresidae; genus Stegodyphus; species Stegodyphus dumicola. The sequence goes on from NC_140777.1 coordinate 108,116,159, forward strand.
AATATCTGAACTAATGGCAATAATCCGCCTGGATAAACTGTCATATCTGTATAACACTCTTTCAACAACATATTTGTGTTATCCGTTAGATGGAGGCTGAGCATGTCCCAAAGTATTATACTTTCTTGATTATCTGAGGCAAAAGGAAGCTTTTGCCAAATATTTCTTATCCACAGTTTCACAACATTTTTCTCCGCCGATCATTTCTCGTGAATACGGATGAAAACACTTTCGGGAACCTGCACTTCAGCAAAGTCTTTCTTTTCAAGATATCGATGAGCTTTTAATTTCGTACGGTCGGCTAAGCAGGAGATCAGTACAGTGAGGTGAGATTTCTCGTTGGCCTATTGATGTTATGTTAACCGTTATTTTTCTTTCATATCATTGTTTCTTTATCTCCTACTATATCAAAACTACAGGAATGACATCCATATTTGCAACACGTGATAGTAAATAAATTTTTACATATTTTTAAAAACTCATCAAAGTTTTATCTCTATATTTTCGAAGCCTTTGAAAAAATTTTATCTCTTTTTCTCGGAGAACTGAATTATTCCGTGAAGTAAATCGAATACACAACCTCAGTTTGCTTTAGAGTTTTCACTTCCATTTGCACTCCATTTTTCTATTTTTAAGGCAAAGAAACGTACGCTGTTTCTTGTTACAATTAATCCATTCTAGTGATGATGGGGATTTTCTACAATGCAGTTTCCAACACTTTCGCCGACGGTAAGCTATTTCATTACTTCTTTATGCAATACACATTTACTCTTTGGCGCAATAATCATTGTAAAATTTTATGCCTCTTCCACTCGTGTACGAAGCATTCACGAAAACCAAACTGCATGATTTCCATTTTCTTTCGCAAACTGAATGACTTAACATTTGAAACTTGCATTGTGTTTGTTTCGTTCGGCGAAAGCCATAACTACTGCTGAAGAAAGCACTGGATGAACTACACTTCACTAAAATCAAATGTGATATCTTTAAGTCTTTGATGTTGACATCAGAACCACGGCTTCAAATGACTTCAGAAAGAAGAAACATGACTCCTAATTCCGCAAACTCACTTTGGTCGAAAGTGCACTCTTATCCAAATTATGTTCCTTATTTCTCGAAGTCCTAGAATAACATTCTCTTCCACATCCAGAATGAATACAAATCACCTCCTACCTTGCAGAAATATTTTCCCCGATAATCAATTCTCCTGCGCACCACCTTATCGCTTGCCAAACTGCAATGTTTCCGCAATTGACATATTTGCTCGTGTTTCCTAAGGTATGAAATAATCAAGAAGAGCTGTTGCGGGATATGATGTTTTTGGTATTGCCAAACCACCATGTGTATTTTATTGCTTTCTTTATTTACTAAAGATCTGATGCATCGTAATTAAGCGATATAAGAACTTGATTTATATGCGATTACGTTTTCTTATACAAAATGTTCCAACAATGTGCTTATGCGTTGTGATTTCATTTATTCAAAACTCAGTCTAGTTATATTTATAAAATTTTCAATAGCAAACGAATGTTTTAAGAAAACAGTTTAATCGTTTTGGGTCAAGATACTTTTCAAAAAAAGTCTAATCCAAGAATTATTTTTATGAGAAATTTTATGTAAAAACAAATGGCGCACATTTTTACGTTTGAAATTTACTGGCATATTCCATGACAAATTTACTAAGAGATTTCAGGTTTTTACCAGCTATAGGAAGTCAAGGATTTCTAGAATAATTTACAAAGTCAAGGACGAGTTCTGTCTATTGTTAATTGGTATTTTTATTTCCAAAATAGAACGTTGAAAATTAAATTTTGAGAGAAGTCTTTTTAATTTTTTTGGCACGCTGCATAATGAGTTCATTTCAAAAAAGCTGAAAATAAAAGTATCAGTTTTCTACATTTTACTAATTATTCTTTCCTCCAATACCTAGACTTCATTTCGAAAACTTTCCTTTTGGTTATAAGAAATAAATCACAAAACAATTGACTGATGTCAATCGAAATCAGACGGAGATACTTATGTTCAAAATTATTTCATAACAAGGCAAACTTTTTCCTCATAAAATTATGAGTGTCGGAGAAACATATGAAGAGCTAGGCTTCGTAATTTTTACAAAACAAATGACTTTAAATTTAAAAGTACCAAAGCGCAAACATTTACGTTTTTCAAAACACATTTGTACTTGCAAGTCAATGCCTACCACAAACGACCAAGATCCGGTCTGAACTTTTGCAGACAGTGCACAGACATGCGTTTCGAGTACCTTTCATTTTGGTTATTTGCGTATGCCATATAACCTTCTCAAATATTCTCATGCTTGTGACTCAGAATTGAATTATCATTTTAACTGATATTTTTATGTGATGTGTAACAATAATTTTGTTTATTTTTCAGGATGAAGATTCAGGCCCCCTTTGCGCATACCGACTGTAATTTGAATAGCCAGTTTACAATAACAAGCTTAATAGTAACCGACCGTCATAGGAAGACGCCCGAGGCTTAAGGGAACGCGAATCTCTATCAAAGTTGCAACTTGTGTAAATGCAATTTTGACTTTTAAATTCCTTTATTTTCCCTTTCTCGTGTCAAAAATGTTTTTCTCTTCAATATTTAGTTTAATAACGTGAAACTTTAATTTAAATTTTTCTTTTCGCTATTTTTACTTTAAAAAGATTTTAAGTTCTTTCATTTTACAAAAGTAATACTGATTTTAAAAACTATAAATATTTCCTTTTGGTTTTTTATTTTAAAAAATTGCTTTTAAATGCTCACTTTATTTATTTTACAGAAATATTATATACTCTTATAAGCTAAACATATTTCTATTTCGTATTTCCATAAATGCCATTTTTTAAAAATATTTTACTCCTTTTTATTAAGGGGTGTTGGAAACCCTATAGCAACAATGTTGAATTGACCATTTTTGGATTACCTTTTCTGAAAATCTGCTGTTCTTACAGGTTTGAAGGTTTTTACGTAATGAAAGTACATCTATCACCTCGCGCTCTTTCAAGCACGAGGCAGCTTCGTCTATGCACTCGCCATAGTAGGAAAATAATCTCTATCTTTGAAATTTTATCCTCTAATTTATTACAGATGACGGTACACAATATACAATAAAACAAATATCACTATTATAGTATACATTTAATTATATACATAATATAAGGCGCGCAAAACATGTTTTAAGTAATCTCTTTCCACACGGCATGGCTGCCGGTCCAATCGCTAAAGTCTCGTATTCACGCCACCAGCCTGCCTCGATCGGTTTTTCCGAGGAATCTCGAATTCTTTTAATACGGTGTCTTTAATCATAATATTGTTATTTCAATCCATTTCATCGAGAGTCGCGATCAAACTTTTAACTTTTGTTTTTAAACTCTGCAAAATAATTTTCCCTTCTTCAGATATTTTATAGAGATTAAGAATCACTTCAGCATGATGTAAAAAGAACAGCCATTTCTCAGCTTTCGATGGTGGTCAAACATAACTCCTTTCATTATTTTCAAATGTTTCAATAATCGTTTCCCTTGCTCTAAGAATCTCTAAGAATCTCCTATATCTTGATAAAAATAAGAACCTTAATTTCTCATTTCCATATAAAATATACTTTCTCGGTGTCTACTGGCTTTAACGCCTGACATTCGAATCATGTTATTAACAGACATAAAAACAATTATAATTTTCTAAGTTAATATGGTTAATATATAAATTAAGAAGGACTTACCTTTGATCCCGATAGTGAAAATATCGAACGAAGAGCACAACTTGACGCTGTTAACTTTAATCATGAGCACACTGCAGTGGCACGTAACTTGACATGATTACAACACGGTAATTCACATTACCCCTGATTTAACTTTTCACGATTTCACTAGGATGATGAACGCTGATGATCCCATTTTACCACTCACTGGCTGTTAACTTTTTAGCACATCACGCTTTCACAAATCGGATGAATTTATTCGCACACATGGCCCTAAACGCGCCATTTTCTTTCGTCATAAAAATCTTCTCTCATCGTAAATCCATTCGTGAACTATCACCGAATTTCATTTTATAACTTTCAGTAACTTTTTACAACCATATTTATTTATTATTTTCACTATTTAGTGATTTCCTTTTTCACAATCTTATCCTATCGACTTTCAACTCCGAGGCGGGTTCGGTCATTTCTCATGCACTCGCCATAATAGGAAAATAATCTCCATCAGCTTTCAAATTTTATCCACTAATTTATTAAACAATACACAATAAAACAAATACCACTACTATACATTTAGCTTAAATTATCTCTTTGCACACGGCATGACTGCCGGTCCAACCGCAAAAGTCACAAGTCTCGTGTTCTTCCCACCAGCTTGCCTCCACTCTGTTTTCCGGCGTAACTACGTCCCTTCCTTTAACCCTCTTTCGCCCCTCGCGGATAAAATGTTCAGGAAACGTCGTTCGCTAAGGGAAGGAACATCACAATACCTAGCTGAATATCCTGAAACGAGCTTTTTTATCATTTTAAATTTTAGAGTATTTTACAGTATATTTTGTTACGCATAGTAAAATTTAGCACTGATTATAATCAAAAGCTCATTTCGGCAAATATTTGGAAGCGTAGTAAATAAGGTATAAAAATTTCAGATACCTGTGAGCAGTAGTTCTTGAGAACAGGTACTACATCGAGTATAAAAAATCACGTTTGGGGGAAAAACGCGATTTTATGTAAAAATTCTCAATTATCAAAGTATTCAATGACAAATTAAAGCTAGATTTTGTACAGTCCTAATTTTCATAGAGATTAAAGAACGGTGTTTTAAGAAAGCTAAAATTGTAGAGAATTTGAAAATGCAAATATCAGAAATCCTCATTTTGTGAAATGTTTTGGCTTTCAACACCCCTTCAACTATTCTATTCTTTAAAGTCCTTTCTCTTTTTTTCTATTCTGGTAAAACTTGATATATAAATTTAATTCTTTGTCTTTTAATTTTTAACTTTATATCTCTGGTCGCATTTCTCTTTAAGGATTAACATTTTGCATTTGGCTTATTATTATTACATTAAATTTATGCGAAATGAACAAACAGTAAATAATGAGATGCTCAATTAAAAACAAATACAGATTTAATGATAAAAGGGAAATTTTTAATGTCATTACAAACAAGATTTCAAGGGGTTCAAGAGGCCGTTGCCTAAAAAAAAAAGAAAACAATTCGTCGTTTCCGGAAGAAATGAAACTTTAAAAAATATTTTCGTTGTCACAAAAACCAAACTTTTTGAAACATTACGTTATTCAAACTCTTACGTCACTTCCGAGTGTCACGTTATCTAAGATGGCATAGGTTTCGGCTACGTCACCAAGCCTCTGGCATCTCCTGAGGGCGGTTGGTTACTACACCTGTACCAACGATAGTGAACTTCCGGTGATATCCTTCTGTCTGTACCTGAATGAAACTGGCTCTATTTGACGGCACACTAGCGAACACTAAAAAGTCATGATTTAAACGACGATGATTTGAATAATTTAACTGGAATTTTGAGGACGACAATTTAGATTAACTGCTGCTGATTTTTTATTTAGGTGATCGTGAGTATATGGTTTAGTGATGAAGATTATGAATAATTGAGTAGGATGATAATAAAACTTTAGTAGATCGGGCTTTGTATCTAGGTGAAGTTCTTTTATTCTGACGACGACTTCAATGATGATGATGAAGATGATACATAGGATGGTTTAGAATGACTGATGTGATTTGGGTGATGATGGTTTATCTTATTCTGACGATGATCATGGTGACGCGATATACATGATGGTTCAAATGACGATGTGTATTAAGTGATAATAAATATTTAGATGAATTAGATGGTGACATAGTTTTGACTGATGACGATTTTATACATGATGTGAGAGTGATTTATATAATAATTTAGAGGACTTAGACAATGAAGATGATGATTAAATGAGGATGAAGAAGATGATGATTTGGTTGATATTGCTTTCTATTTAGATGATCTGGAAGATTATGATTTATCTATCTCGACGATGATAATGGTGATGATGACATATACGACGGTTCAAACTGAAGGTATGATTTCGATGATGATGATTATTTAAATGATGGTTTGTAATTATCTGGTGATAATTTTATAATTTCTTTCTTGGTTATTCAGATAACAATTTTGATGGTGAATTAGAAGGTTGAGGTGATGAAGACGATGATCAAATGAGAATCATATTGTTGATGGTGGTGATTTAGATGATACTGCTTTTTATTTAGTTGATTTGAGCTATGATGATTTATCTTAATTTGGCGATATTTTCAATGACGATGATGATGATAATATATATATGATGGTTTAACATGAAGATGTGTTTTGGGTAGTTATGCTTAGTTAGATGTCTTAGATTAGCAGATGAAGTTGATTGGATTTAGAAGGAAATTTATATAGATGATGATTTCAATGAGTTAGATATTGATTTAGATGAAGGTATATTCATTTGATAATGATTATTTAAACAATAAGAGGGTAGTCCGAAAAATTACTTTGCCGTAAACCATAAAAAACAAAGTCTTATTACCTGGAAAAACCTATTGCAAAAGATACAGCTATATTTCTGCTACTTCTCAGCATAAGAAACATCGGAACTATACCAATTGTCATAGCGTCGGTTACCTATTTCCATTAGAGTGTCATAGAAGTCTGTCGCCTGGGAAGAAAGGCAGCCCGTCACATTTGTCTGCAACATTTCACCTGTAGGAAAGTGTGCCCAGACAAGAACGTCTTCAGGTGCAATAACACGTTGAAGTATTTAACAGCAAGATCGGAGCCATAGAATGGATGGTCAGACATCTCCCAGCGAAACGTCTGCAACATATATTTTGTGCAATTCCCCGTATGCGTCCGATGTTGTCGTAGGACACCACAACACCAGCACTGAGCATCCCAAACCATTTGTTCTGAATGGCTCTTCAGATGTTCTCTAGTAAAGCGCAATAAAGATCAGCTTTCACCGGAGCACCACTCGCCAATACGTCAATGAGCAGTATGCCTTTACTATCCCAGAATACCGTGGACTTCAATTTCCGTGCATAGACTGAGGATCGTCCGGCGCGTGGATCCCTGTGACGCCAATCAATCGTGAGTTGCTGTTTTCTGTGGTGAAGTGAGCTACCCACATCTCATCACCTGTAACGATTCTGTTAAATTGCGTTCAATAAACTGATTTATGTATCTGCTGCCTCTAGTTCTTTGTGTTTAAGTTTTGAGTATTCGAAATGGAACTCAAATACAATCAATCATATATATAGATTACATATTAATTCATATATTTGAATTAAATACATATTTACTTACCGGCCCGAAACTTTCTTAACACGTTGAGCGCGGCGCCGGTCTCTGGGGACCGACAGTGAACTTTCCGTGTGGCCGGCGTCGGTCCCTGGGAACCGACACTGGAATTTTCGTTTGCCTGGCGTCGTTCCACGGAACCGACAGTATAAGTTAAAAAATAAATATAGTCTCAATGAAATGTGATCAAATTTAGCATTAATGAAATGTATTGAAACATTCTAAACAAAAATACGGCTTAGCTTTAAGGCTTAGCTCGCTGCCGGCTGAACGGAAAGGACAGCAAATTCGGCGCCGAACTCAGCGTGTTAATTAGAAAGCTACCGCTCGGCCTTAAAAACGCACAGCAGTTTGGTTTAAATAACCATTGATAACACTATTCTATAACGTTCTATAACGTATTATTCTATAACGTTCTTTGTACGTTAAAGTACATATAGCACAAGAGTGTGCAAGGAAACTGATATATAACAAATTTATTTAATATTTTTCATATAATAAGGATAAATTCAAACTGTAAACATAATTCTAAAAATCCATGACATTATCGAATTGAGACCTGTTTCGATGTCAGATATATCTCGTAATGAAATCATCATCCTACAAGCTGCAATAAACACAAAAACACAACTCTGAAAATGAAATATTCTAACAAGGATTGTAAAGCCAAAGGCATATAATTAGTCTCCTCTGTATGCTCAGATCATTCAATATGATTTCTCTCACAGCTTATAGATTTTCAGATGAGTTACTCACGTCCGTTTTTAAGCAAAATAATGTAAAACTGCAATTAAAAAGATTAAAATTTCGACAAATTGACTAAATGAAAAATATATTCGCTGGTCGCTTAAAATTGCTTCAACGGTACCTAGTTCCAAATTGCAAGACGGCTATTCCACACACGGATAATCGAGAATTAGTATAACATTCTACAGCAAAATAATGCAAATTTCTGGTTTTTTTCATATAATGCATTCATGCTGTCAGATTTATAATGTCTAATCTTATAATATTATTGTAAAATTACTGCCGGTAGAAATCATTCCTTGAAAATGAAGGCCCCTTGCCACCTTCTTGATGCCTAATTTCAAATGGATAATTCAAACGTGGCCAAAGGAGAAATATTAAAATTTTCAAAAATTCGTGTTTACAGTTTTTTAATACCTAGATTTACCACTGCTAACTAATATTATGATATAATAATATATTAATAATTAGTCAAATGAAATTTATGTGGCTTCGTGTCAACCACTTGGTATTTTTAACCCTGTGTTTGAGCAAAAACAGAATATTGTTTATTAAGCTATAATAAACATCCTACAGTAACATTTAGTTATTGTACATTGTTTTTTATCAGCACTTACGAGCTGAAGTTTCGTCTTATTAAACTATCCATATTGGTGTTTTTCATGCTCCTGTATTGTTTTTGTATATAAATAATGGAAATTACAATTGGGATGATCAGTTCCATAAAACTCTCAGTATTCTGCAATCCTAACCACATGACCAATGGTGCCCCAAACATACAAGAAACAAACAGGTATTTACAAGTAGGAATGATTTTCGAAACGTTTGCTTGAACAAAACTCAAAATAAAATTCGGCGAATCAAAATGTTAATGTTTCATAAAAATGTGCAGGATAATGTTAGATGTAAAGCCTGTTTTCGTTTCCCTGGCAGACGTACTAGGAAGTTTCATAAATGAATGTTTTCTCTTTTGGTGGGGTAGTGGCTGTGACCTATACATCGAGCATTCATTGCTGGATAGTACGTGTATAATTACAGATAGATAGAGATAAGTAATTAATAGAGTATATGACATATATAAACTCATCATTCAGATCTTCGAAAGTGTTCAAATAGTAAAAACACGATACCGTATGCTTTCACCACTTCACTTATGATGTAGACTATGCCCATATGAGGTACTTCTCCCTATTAGAGTTAACTAAATCTTAGCTATTGAAATATAGCATTTTCAAATTCTTTCCATTTGAATTTAACATGAATAATTTTACTCTGATCTCTCTCTTTCTTTTCTGTTTGTTTCTTACTTCTAGCCATTTATATCCAGTTCTATATCTTCTACTTGTGCCTCTGATATTTAATGTAACGGCATTTTGCTTTAGAGTAAATAAATTTAAAATAATTAAAAATTACATTCCTATTTTCAAAATACTTTTATTAATATTTCAAGGTAAACATTTTGATATTCGTCAAATGGAACTCGAACCTAAAATTTAATTTTTATTAAATCTTTAATCTATTTCCAGCACTATGCATAAAAACGCCCTTTCTTGTTAAAATAACGAAACTGATTTCAGGTTTACTAGTAATGAATCAAATTGCAAATCGCTTAGATGACATTTTTCAGCTCTCAGAATACATTCCATTTAACTATGCAGTAAATCGAATGATTGTTTGCAGTTAACAATATGTAAAAAGCTGTTTGGGCCCGGTCGAGAAACAGGTGGTTTACATCTGGAGGAAACGAATGTTTGACAATGTCTATATACTATATATAAACTAATAATTAGAAACTTCCGCGTAATGCCCTTATGAAATAATTCACTGTATATTAGAAAAGTACGAGAAACAGACGCATATTTTTTCGAATGAAAAAAATCGAAAAATTATGTGCTTACTAAAATCAAAAATCTCAGGCGAACAACACATAAGGCCTTGTAAGGCCTTATGTGTTGTTCCTTATAAGTTATGTGAATTTACTTATAAGGCCTACTAAAATATACACACTTTTTGCTGCTGAGCATTTAAATTTATTTCTTCGAATTGCTTTTTCAAACTTGAATACCCGATTCCTAAAAGAAAGTTGCTGATTTTGAAATTACGTATACTGCACAATTTTGGTCGTGCGTTTATGAATTTTTTCTAATTTTATTTCTTTATTAGCGGAAGTACCCGATGTTAATTAAGTTAGATTGAAAGCAATGTATCTAACAACAGAGAGAACGATACCGTTGTAATCCTTCTCTAACGATGCAAAAAATACGATTCATAGTTATACATTTTTCAGTCTGGTGCGATATGCAACCCCACATAAAAAATTTCGATAGAAAAATATAATTCTCTCTCATTGTATCAGAAGCAATGTCACTCAGCTTTTAGTGATTTTCGTCTTTCTAATCAAATGGCCATAACAGCTCAAGTTCCATCCAATATTTCACCTATATTCAACTTTAGTCGATTCAATGTCGCAAAATATTTATCATAATTGATCAGAAATCAATAACGCAAACAAACAAACAAACACACAAACAGACATTCTTCTTTATATGTATAGGTTATGTAAAATTTACAAATTTTTTTATTAACAAAATGTACGATTTGCACGCGAGCAGTAGCAACACTTTTCGAAATAAAACAATTCTATCTCCAACGCCCGAGCCTGTTACCACTAGGAAAAATGAGTGCGAAAATTAGAACTTTCAGAATTTTTAATTAGTATTTTGGCTCATGAAAGTGGTTAAGATGAGAATAGTCGAAATGGCTTCCCTCGAATTTTCGGAATCGGGAATAACGTATTTAATGTTTGGGAAAGCTATTTTTATTTCATCTTTTATCTATTTTCGTATTTTAACAAACTCTAGGATTTGAAAGAGAGCAATGGTAACAACTTTCGAAATAAAGCAGATTTTCGTCTCCAGCTTGCGAGACTGTTGCCACTCGGAAAATGAGAAAAATTATCGTTTTTCCGAGTTTTTAATTTATAGCTCTGATTTTAGCTACTTTTTTTTTTTTTTTTTTTTTTTTTTTTTTTTTTTTTTGAGAAAAGTGACGTCGACCTAATTGTAGAAAGTTTGGTGGTGATAGCTATAGTAGTGACCGAGTTATGAGAGGACAAACACACAAACTTTCTTCTTTATATACTATATAGATAACAAGTATGAAACGTTCCCAAATGTAAGTATACGAACCGCGAGACTGTATTAAAATTTGGATTTACTTATTTGTCAAAAAAGAATTTTTTTAATTATTCGACATCGCCAAAACATGAATATTTTCGTGATTTAAAAACATTTCGATAACTGGAAGTATATTACTACAAGCAACGATTGCAAAAATAAAGGTCGTGTAGGGACTTTTAAGCCGGATAAAGGATGTTGGTGTACATATACGTGAGCATATACATATACGGTTGGTACAGCTAACCTGCAATATAAAGAGAGAAGCAAGCCTACTCTTTAGAAAATTTCAATATTCTTCGGCTAATCGTTTTTGAGTTATGCGAGATACATACACACATATATTATATCTACATACATACAGAGAACACGAAAAAATCCCTTTTAAATGCATTATAAAATATACTATGAAAAGGAAGAAGTCTTTATTCTGTCCGTATGAGATGTCGCACAAAAATCATCCAAATGGATTCAGATATGGACAAAATGGATATTTCCACTGAAATGTGATACTTGAAAATTTTCGTAATTATAATACTTCCTTTATATTGTAAAATGCAGTAATAAAATATTACCTAAATGGGAAATCTTAAAAAGATGAGAATTAGTACCAGAATTCCACAGCTATACTTTTAAGAAGTGGTCGTAAAAAAAAGTGGTTCGCTGAGAACTTCGTTCTAAAAGTTCAAGCAATAACTAAAACATTTTCGAATAAATTGTGTGTGAAAACTGTATGTCCCGTCGTTCAAAAGTAGTGGACTGTAAATTCATTTGATGTTCCCTCAGTGTAGAACCCAAGAAACCTCAGAGTCATAATGTTGACCGAAACTACTTTATTGGCTTTCAAACATTAAGTTGGCTGAGGAACGGCGAAGAACTCTTTGAAACCTCCGACTTCAGTAGCGGCTCACCAAGTAAACTCAGGAGAACCTCTGCTTAGTTGAAACTCACCGCAACTTAAAAGCTCTAAACCCGAGCTTTGCGATCCTAACAAATTTGTGTCTGCGCCTCTCCTCGGTACAAAGAGAGAAATACAATTTGCGTAACATAGAACTAAAATATTTAATCCTTTGCGGCGCACTGTACGTTAAAGTCGGAATTTCAGCAAGAAACGTTGTATTCAGTCTATTTTGTCCTAAATAAGTATACAGGTAAAATGTTGTAAAAATTGCACTTACCGTTTTAATTCTGTGGGTGTTCCATGAGGTGGAACACTGCGCCGCCAGAGCTTTTAGAGGTGCGACTAAGCGAGCATTGCAGTGAAGCACGAAAATGAGTAGAAGCGTTTGCATAAGAATGAAAAACCTCTGTATTATGGCTGTATACATGGTTTCCTGGATATACACAATATTCTTGAATATATACGGATAAATGAGGTACATATCTATATACACAAGTCCTATATACAAAAATGTTTATAAATTTTCCTATTTCTTATCTTCGTGAAATTGTTCAAAGCAAGTCACACCTTTTTGATGGAAGCACAAACTAACTAAGATTAAAATAATTAACTACGATTAATATTAACAAAAAAGAAAAATAAGCTTATAATATATAGATACACGAAAAATATCTACACAATTATTGAAAATAAACGGGAATGAGACTAAAATGACAGCAAAAAATTCGCGTAGGTCTAAGTAAAGATGAGTCAAGCTACTAATGAAATTCCCGCCTAAAAACTACCCCCAAAAATTTCGAGATGCCAATATTAATGCTTTCATAACCCAAAAACCACCTCGCCCCTCAATGCTGCTTTGTTTGAATTCATTCCCTCCCCAAAAAAAATCAACAGAAACAGAAAACGAAAACAACGGATGTTCTCTCCTAAGAGCACAGATGTTCTGATTAGTAACAGCATGAGATTGCTAAAGGCGCAGTGTTCCCGCTAATGGAACACCTGGTTTTATTCAATGATTCTGCGTATGATTTTTGTATGAAAGATTAAAAAAATAATTTGGAGTACAGCCAGCAAAATTATGCCTATTTTTTCTCCAAATAAAATTTTTATATCATTAAAAACATAGAGAAAATTACTTGAAAAAAATGGATTTTAATAACACATAATAAATTAAAGTTATGTCTCCTTGTGATATGCTGCTATCTACGGTTTAAAAAGAAAAGTTCAAAGTATATTATAAAAGCATTTTTATCTATTTACGGTTGAATTTAGAGGCTTTCGAAGCGATTCAATTTGGGTGTTCCATGTAGTGGCACACTGAGACACAAAAGCTTAACCATATTTTAGAATCATTTATAAAAATATATAAATTTAAAGTTAAATATAAAATATTCGTTTCAAAGCGATCGTTGACGATTCCATATCTCTTTAGTCTTCCGTTGATGAGGTCATCTTAGAGAGACATTGTGAAAAACCTATATTTACTTATTTTCTCAGAAACATCGGTCATCTTAGGATGGTAATCGACAAGAGGATTTATTGTACCTATATTTTCTTTTTCTAAATTCTGCCTTTACATTTTCTAGATCTAATTTTAAATTTGATCTTTCTCAAAAAATAGTGTGAAAATGAATGCATTTCCGTTAATAATCTATTCCGTTAATAACTCTATCTGGCTGCAGTGGTCCAGAGGTAAAGTCGTTGAACGCTGGTAGCTAGACCCAGCACAAAAACACGCTGCTTGAGAATTTTGTGGTTTTTCTAATGTGTAATGTGCGTACGAAACTTTTCCTGAGAAAGTCCTCCCCAAACGCTTCCCTCCCCTTAGGAAAAGAGCCCTAACGGGCTCTTCCAATAATCCAATAAATATAAATACGGTACTGAAATATTACGTAGTTCATCCTAACTTGTGTCATCACAACTAACGAATCGCAACATGCAAAGGATACTTATATAAAAGGATTACTTTGAAGAAGCTGAAGGTAAAAGAACAAAAGAAGTCTTAATTTTATTCAAAGAACATAATATTAGAAATTTCAGACATGCATAAAACTTTTAAATACATTTAATCTAATGTAAATGCTCCTTTTCCCTTTTTTAATTTTTTAAAAATATATTGTTCATGAAGAACTGCCAATACAACTTTATGAAATGACTTAATTAAATAACAACGTTTAATAGTTAAGTAAATAAATTTAAAATTCTCTTAAAATAAAAAATAAAAAACTGCGTAGTACTCCCATACGTATCATTAATTTTCTACTTTTCAATGCAAGAGTTCCTTCTTGGATTTTTAGCAAAAAATTATTAATGAAAGGAAATATATGAAATATAGAGGTAAAAATATTCCTCATTCTTACTCGCACCTAGAATTCATTCCTCGAATACGCACCAGCACCTTTTAAAAGTAGAAAAGATATATCTGCAGAATAATCGTCATGCGATTATTTTATTTACTCTCTTTTATAGGAATATATTTTCCACGACGATATTTTTAAACTGCGAAGTTTTGGAACCGCTTTCTGTTCTTCGTCGATGTTTTGTACCACGATTGATTTTTTCGATGATGTTTTAGACTTACGATATGTTTTCCTGCCTTCTTTTCTCCCACATGTTTTCTACAACGAAGTTTCCGTCTTACGTTGTTTTCTCCGCTACGTTTTCGTCCGCGATGTCTTCGTCGGACCTCCTAGAATTCACTCGCAAGCAAGCGAAGTAATCGTTCCATTTAGACTCTTGTCCTTCGACAAAATAATACCTGGCCCATTATGGATTTATGCAAATGTACAGAGACGTATAAGATTATGGGGTTCATTTAAAAATGACTTTTCAGTCCACTTTCATATTAGTTTGATTACCATTAAAAACGAACATGAGAAAGGTGTCTAAAAATTTGCGTCTTATAATTAGGAATTTTTGAATAAGATTACAATCAAATTTTTTTTTCTTATGGTTGCCACTTGCCTATGTCGGCATCGTCCTGCCCTAAGGCCAGATCGGTAGTCTCTTTATCATGGAGGCGCCTAGTAGGCGGGCCATCATTGCCTCCTATGAAGGGACAGACAATTTTACATCCATGCCTTCTCCGGGATACGAACCTGAGCCCTACGGTATCGCACTCAGGTTTCCCTAACCACCATAACGCTAAAAAAAGGCTTGCAGCTACAGATTTGATTTTATTCATGACTTATCATTATAGTCGTTAGAATATTTTATTCTCACAATTAAATATTGTTTTTTTTTTTTTTTTTTTTTTTTTTTTTTTTAGTTTGTACAACGATGATTCAAATTTTAGTGTTTTTCCAGCATCAAAGCGGTTGCGCACATTGATTACAGACATGTTGTTTAAAAAAATAAAATTTACGAAAAAAAATGCAGATCAATTTTTTAACAGTGGGAATCAATTTTTCGTAACTATTTCAGTAGTGTCAGTTAATTCAGACTTGTAGAGATTAATATTAAAATATTAAAACTGAGACTCGGTCTTTCAGAAAGCCTCACAAGTACTTTCTCTCTTTCCATAACAATGTATGTTATTCTCGTTATGATTGATCAATACCAGTATTGATCACCGATAATTTTTAAGAAAATCTGTGATAACTCTTTACCGACTTTTAAACAAAGGAATGAAGCTTATACAGGGTGAGCTGTCAAGTACTTCAGAAACTGTGTTCTTAAACGTTTAAAAATATTTCATATCTTTTAATGAAATACATCTGACACTGAAGCATGTCTCCATTCGATGATGCCACCGATGCTTGAAATTATATTCACAGTTTCAGCATGTTTATAATAAAAATTGTAACCAATGTGCTACTCATTAGTTTTCTCATATACTCCTGCGCTTTATGTACTTTAAAATTACAAACGGCTACAACTGTGTCTCTGTTCACCTTGTTTATTTAATCAAACTACTTTGTCTTTAACTGACAGAGTGTTGGCTTTATAGTAATATATACTTCTCACACTTCTGCTGCTTTGTTTTGTGTTTAAAATGTTTCTTCAGTTTTATTTGGACCGTAAACGCTTCAAGAAAGTAATTCAGAAATCTGATTTAGAATGTGCGTGTTGATGATTGACTGATTCAGATGCTTGATTATTTTCTGATTAGATCTCATTTGCGTCTGCAAGAAGTGCCAATAATTAGGTAATAAATCTATGCAGACCTTTCGTCAGAACTCGTTGGTATGCAAGTAAATAAAATGCTTACACAAATGAATAAAATACTCCTCATATTACCATTTCGACGTTTCATATACAGATAATTTGACTAAAACCTGAATTTATATTTTCTCTCTCATTGTAATGTTTTTTATACTTTTATAAACGTTCTTCCAAATAAATGTTTCCACAAAATTATTACAATAGGTTCTCAAGCATTACCCTCTTAACCTTCTAAAACCGGGCCGAAATTCTCATATTATAGCTTTCAGACCAGCGCGATCCGAAACAGTTTTGCCCCCTCTTTGACATTTTCCTAATGAGAAATGTCGTTAGTTCCCCTCCATGGATGAAGTAAAATTTACATGTTTGTCGGACGCCTACGTCCCATAGTAGAGGAGTTGCTAGATTTGCAATTTTTTCGATGATTATTTTGCTTTCAAATTTAAATGAAAGCAAAATTCTAAATAAATAGTGCATAAATAAATGTGCAGTACTGGATGCATATCCAGTGCACACTTTATTTAGAACAAAATGTATGCAATGTTTATATTCCACTCATTATTTCTAATCAATCTCGTAAATAATTTGTGAATTTTTTAACTTTGTTTTCACTCTTCATTTATATTCGCGTATTTTCGTATTATAAATTAGAAAGCAAGAACAAAATTTAACAAAATATAGTAAATACAGACTAGATCTGTAAGTCTGCAGGCCGGAATGCGATTTCTAATAACATATTTTCATTAATAAAATAATGGTAATGACTAATTTAATGAAATAATAATAATAATATTTATTACCATTAGATGATTAGAATGAGATTCAATAAAATTAGATTTTGAGATGAACTTACAGCAATAATAAAGCTTTACATAACAATAACAGAGATTTAAATCTGCTTTTTTCGATAATTTTGTTATTATAATATAAAAATCAAAATCCAAGATACATTGGTTGCGTTTAATAATTAATTTTAACAAATATTACATTGGACTATCAGGCAAAGAAGGTATATCTTTAACGAGAATTTTTCTTTGTAAAATTGGCTTTTGTTTATGTTAGCCGAGAAACAAATTCGTGACTTATACATGCAATCATCAAAATAATTTTGAGAACAGTTTTAAATGTTCATGAAAAATTAATTATACGTCAATTTCTTTCCATAGGTAGAAATTTCGTCTAAAACTATCGTTATATCCAAAAGTTGAAGTCTATTTCATTTTCAACGAATATTCTATTTGCACATAATATATTTTCTAATTTATTTTAGAAAGAGTAATCTTTCACGTTTTCAAAAGAATAAGGAATATTGGGTGTTCATACCATGTAGTAAATTTGTTTTTTATATTTCTTCCAGTAATGAAAACGATTACCCTGCAATATTTTCAAAGCAAAATCCTAAGAAACCTAAGAAATTTCCAATCCTAAGAAAACCGTTTACGCCAAATTTTGCATAAAGTATCTTCTCGTGTATATTTTTATTTAAAGTGTGGAATTTTCTCTTTGAAAATATCAAAAATAATGAAGAGCAAAATTAATTCATGAGAAATAACTTTGAAATGCAATAATTCCATTGTAATATGACATAGTGGATAAAAGTGCAATACAGTTTATTTATTCACAAATAATCCCCCTCATATGCGTAATTTATGTACTGTCGATTGAGAAATATAGGTTAGTAAATGAAACCGGTTAATTCAATACTTTTCCTTTATCAATATTTTTACCTGCTCTTCAGTAAAGCGGTAAAGGTGGCTGAACACTTATAGCTCGCTTGGAATTGAATCCCGGATAAATAGTTGGATTCATGGTTTTTGTGTAACGTAAATGCAAGCCAGCTTCTCTTAGAAAGTCCTCCGCGAAGGCATAACTCCCCTTATACAGGTAATCGTTGGGTGCTATGATGTAATTCAGTAAGCGAACAAATTAATCCAATCAATACCGAAGAACGGGTTGATTACATGTGGAGTTTTCCACCAGGAATGTAAATGCGAGCAATTTTCTCTTAAAAAGGTTTACACGAAAGCATCCATTCCCTTAAGCAGATAGCGTTCGCGTGCTTTTCCGTAATCCAATCCTAATTTTCATACATTTAGTAGTAAGTTGACATACACCTTATTACAGACAAAATAACAACTTTTTTAAGATATTTTTTTTATCAACTTGTCTGAATTCTCTCTATCTCTTGAAGAGTATAAGAATTTCAGCAAATAAAACTGGCCAAAATTTTATAACATTTAACTGATGTTTTGATTCAGTTTAGAAGTAACGTGAGCTTTACTGATATTTAAATATTTTTTGGCAGATCTCATCCTAAAAGAGGGTGTAAAGATAAATTGATTTTATTTAATTTACAATCAATGAAAATCATTGAAAGCAATCACTGAATGAATGAAAATCGGAAAAACTATTATGCATACAATTGTCTCTTATTTATCTCCTGATAAATCAGACAAAATTGCCTGCATAATAGAAGCACTTTGAAAGAGTTGACAGTTCTTAAGGGTTTTATGCACTCCACAAAACAATGTCAAAATAAAATCTTATTATTCATAAGTATGAAAAGGAAGTAAACGAGTAAACGATAAAAACGGTTTTAAATATTTTCTAGAAGGGCATTAAATCTAAAATATTAATCTATTCTTATTTGTTATGATTAAAGAACATTAAATATGGTAAGCTTCAAGAGCGTGCAAAATCGCTGACGTTTTAATCATAGCAAAAGTCAGTACTAAAAAAAAATAGCATTAAAATTATCAGACAGATTGAGAAAGAGATGGCCTCTATTTAATTTTCATTTATATTGGCGAGAGACGAAACCTGCCGTTTTTGCCAAAATGTAGCTAAACTGATAAGAAGAGGGAAATAATGCGTAGCCAGCGGCTACTCTGAGCAGCGACAATGGACCACCCAAAGATCTACAGATAGGCGATTCTCTAAAATGGGGAGGGCATGGATGGTACGACAGTTGTACCAATGCCGGCGTCTGAGAAAGTCATTCTCCTTGTACAACTGCTGTACCAGCCGGCTTCGAGAGGTTAATCGCATTTACGTTTACTCGGCTGGAGAACTCAGTAAAGGACTTCTTACCACTATGCCCACAGTTGGATAATCTACGGTTTCTGGCAAGTACTATCTTAGCTGGTAAAAGGCAGCAGACCAACAATAAAGTGCTATTCACATTCAATGTTCCCATGTTTAGCTATTGTCTATTTTGCCTTTCTGCTCACTTTTCGAATATTTGATTTTGAGTGAAAGGATCGTTAAGATAGTAGATTTAAATTCATTCATCCTTTGGTATTTAATTAGGAAAATTCTCATCGGAAGACTCAGTGTGAAAGTAATTCAGCTAACAGGGAAGTACTGCTATATGCGGTAGAATTACATTTGCATAAAGGTATAAAACCGGCCCTTTAAAAGAGCTTCAACGTTTTCATATGAACGTGTATTTCTGTTGAAATTCAACTAGTTGCATAAGCACAAATCTTCATAATTTATTTTGAGATGGTGGAAAAACAGTGCTGACGTGTTATCAAGCTAAAAAAAAAAAAAAAAAAAAAAAAAGGAGGACTGTGCTATATCTCCCGTTCTACTGGGCCGATTGACAAAATTCAAACTGCGTTTTTCATGTCTCGAAAGCGCGACTTAGGAATATATTAGATTTACACATAGCACTATTCTAACATAGGCATCTAACATAGGCATGTGTTGAAATCTTACTCCAGCTTTGGATTAGCGTGAAACGTGATTGTTTACAAGCTCTTTTGCGATTTCTAAATTTCTTTTGACTTTTTTGAAGGTATAACATTGCAGTTCTTGTTTAGTATTTTTATCACCTGATAATTATGGAAAATTGTGAGGAAGATGTAAAAAATAAAAGATCTTATATTCATCGACCAAAGAAATGAAAGTTCCAGGCAAATCAGCATAATGATACAATGAATAAGAAGTGTGGTGTCAGTTCTTCGTTTAAAAAATTAAATAGTGACACTGTTTTGCCACCAAGAGATAAACATAATTTTAGAGCCTAATTTTAGTGGTTGTAGACTATTTGATTTGGATATCCTATTTCAATTTATTGAAAATAATTTATGTTGTAAAATTTGTAATGTTCATTTAAGTGAACTATTTCATCATGGTTTAAGCTCAAAATTTGAGTTACTATGCTCAAAGTGTTCATGTAAAAGAACTTTCAGAAACTCTAATATGATGGGTGTCCAAAAAAATATATCAGAGCTAAACAGAAGATTTACGTATGCAATGCGAACTCTTGGTCAAGGGAAAGCTGCTATGCAGAAATTCTGCTGCGTTATGGATGTCCCTCCTGTGATTGCACATCGTTCTTTCAAATTCGTCGTTAAATGTGACTGTAAGTGGAGACGGTACATGGAAGACTCGAGGACATACGTCTTTGGTTGGAGTCTGTTCCGTAATAGGGTCAGAAAGCAACACAGTAATCGATACAGAAATACTGTCTTATATTGCAAAGGTTGCGAGTCATTTCTAGGAAATGGCGTAGTGAACGAAAGGCCTGTTTGGGGAATAATGCTGGTTCTTCAGGAAAAATAGAAATGAATGGAAAGATAAACAATTTTTCATGTTCCATGGAAAAAAGAGGTGTAAAATATACTTCTTATATTGGTGACGGTATCAGGTTCAATGTTCTGTCTTACTTTTTTCGGGAACATGCAAGGACCTGACTCGGAACAGAGAGCTTACTAAATCTATGTTCAATAACTGGGGGAAGTAGACAGGATACACAAGAAGGGTATACAAAACCCTTTGTTTTTCTCTCTTTACAATAATTTCCGTACTTCGGAATACAAAGACCCACTACTTGTGGTCTAAACGTAAGAATATAATAATATTAAACTAAACTCTAACTTAACTTTGGAATAATAAACACGGAAGATTGGCCTTATATTAAGAGGAAGCCGTATGTAGTACAGAGAACTGTTAACACTACAATACGTTTAAAAATTATCACGAGGATTAAACCTCTGGCCTGGAAGCCAACCAGCAACTGAGTAAAACTTCTAAGGTAAGCGGCCTGCTTCGACTAACTCCATCCTCTCTCTCGCTTGGCAAAAAGCCACAACTTAAGTACTTGGAGTTCGCCAGACAAATTTTGCATAAATAAGTTAACGCTTTTAATTCTGGCCGGAAGTGGAAAATAAGAAGTGATAGTAAAGATTTAAAATAAAATAAACGTTAGTAAAACTTAAGATCCTTACATACTTCCCGCCAGTGTTAATTAGTTTTAAACTGAGGTCTAAAACGACCTTGTTGAAAACATTTAGCTCTAGAATCTAACGCGAGGCCAATCTTTTACAAACATTTCTCACTAGAAACTAGAAATTAAAAAAAAAAAAGAAATTTGTTTTTACAATAGCAGCTCCAAGGACACGCAATTTTTCATCTGTACTGCATCTAAACAGGAGCTTTTATTCAAATCTGGTTCCTTCCAGAGATCTGGAAGGAAAACTAGTTTAATGAAATGTTACACAATGAAATGGCAAGTAACATGCATATTTATATTTTTCTTAACATTCTTATTTCATTCATGACTATTTTAATTATCTCTCCCCGTGCTCTCTGACATGTGTTGTAAAAGAACACCAAACACGAATGTGTTTATGTATACGTGTTCAACACTTCCTCCTACAATCAAAACACTAACGTGTTAAAACTTCAACATACCAAGACCTCGTAACACACCCTAACTTCAACTCTAAACCCTGAGGTACTATTCTGAAAGTGGCTAACTCTGAAGTGTAGCGTCAGAGAGCCTAACAACATTCATTCAACCTTTAACACATATTCACCATGATTTGGTCTTTTTACAGTAACACGAATAAAAAAAATGTTTAACATTACTTTCACTTTTACCATATCACAGTATTTCTTAACATTTAAAATAACAGTCCACATTGTATATAAGAACATATTAACATGCCGTTAATTTTACGCATTTGAAAACATACATTAGTAGTACATTGTTAACTTCTATTCTTTTCAAATCAAGTGCTAATTCTTCTACATTGAAATACTACATTTCAAAAAGTCTTTCAGACTAAAACTTCTTTCTTGCCAGAATGTTTTGAATAAAATTTATACAATAACTTTTACAATACTTAAGTCTTTACATATTCCTATTATACATCAACTTTTGTTTTACGCGCGAGTAATTGAAAAACATAATACCAAAATCGGTAACAACTCATTTCTCGCCTTTTTGGCGATAAAGGTAGACCTCGCATGACGTAAAACTTCTTGAAATCTGTCACTTGCAGTAAGAATGAAAGATTAACTTACGTTTGCAAAGTAACATAAAATTTTACTTATCTTTGTTATATTCGGACATTCTTTTCTGAGCCCAGTCCTGGAAGGTAGCGCAGATTCTCGTTTGTTTTATCCTCCTTCTTGTGCGGGCTCGCCCTTCAGGGCCTTCCTCTAGAAGCTTTCTTTTTTCTCCAGTTCGGTCACCCTTGAATACCTTCTTTTTCGCCGCTGCCTGTGGTCTTGGCCGTTTGATGGCAGCTGGTCTTGGCGGAACCGGGAGAATCCTTTCGCGTTCCTGCTTGGACCTCGTTGCTGGCCGTTCAAATTTTCCTTGTAACTTTTCCTCCGCCGCTGGTGGCCCTTCCGCAGTTCGGCGACATTTGCTGCGGAGAGTCCTGTCGGATGAGTAGATCTTCCGTTTTAGAGCCGGATTATAGTTGCCGTCATTTCTCCTGGCTCTCTTTGCATACGTCGTCCTTCTCCCTTCTTCATTCTGGGGGTGTTCGTGAGCTCTCTTTTCTGGACGGTTTTTCTTGTTACCTTTAATTTTCCCGCGGGGAAACTTTCCTTTCACTTGCTCCTGCCTCTTAATGGCTTGCCCTTGTACTTGTCGTTGTTCCACCTCTGGAGCTTGTGCCCGCCGTGTCTGCCGTGCCGGATCCTGCAAAAGATCTGTAAATATTTGCATTTTATTACGATCATAGTAGGGTTTGATTTGATCAATGTTTGCGGAGCAGGTTTCACCATTCCTAGCTTTTAACACTACTACAGCGTGAGTTATTTTTTCTATGACATATGGTCCTTCAAATCGTGGAAAAAATTTGGCAGTTTTATCTTCTGGTGCTGAAGAAAGAGAATGCTTAATTTTTAACACTTCATCCCCTACTTTATAAGTTACTCCCCGTCGTTTCAAGTCATAATACAGCTTTTGTTTTCTCTGTGCTACTTCAGTATTCTTTTTTGCTTCTTTAATTAGTTTTTCTATATCACCCATTTTAAATTCTGGGGCTCTTTGTTGCACATAAAATAATTTATCTAACGGCGTTATAATCTTTCTGCCTAAAAATAACTCAGCAGGAGTTTTGCCCGTTGTATCATGTTTTGCGGTCCTAAGGGCGAAAGCAAATTCATTGACATAGTTATCCCAGCTTTTATGAAAATTGTTAACATAACTACGGATAATTTTCACTATATTTCTATTCACCCGTTCCGCTATATTTGATTGCGGCCGATACGGGACCATTTTTAAATGACGTATGCCCAGTTTTTGGCACATGTCTTCAAATACATTACTTACAAATTGAGGACTATTATCCGATATAACTTTTAGGGGCGCTCCGTATTTTAAAATATATTTATTTAAAATAGAATCAGTAACTAATTTCGCGGAGGCTCGTTTTAAGGGAACAATTTCGGTCCACTTACTAAAATGATCAACCATAACAAGGAGATAGCGACTTTTATTTAACTGACTTTTTGGGAAAGGGCCCAATAAATCGATGCCAATTATTTCATTTGAAAATTCGGATTTAATACTATTTAGAAACTCGGCCGGGCGGAAATTAATATAATTAACTGCTTGACATGTTGAGCAGGACTGGACATACGCCCTTGTTAACTTTTGCAGTTCAGGAAAATAGACTGCCTCGCGTACGCGTTGGATAGGTTTTCGAATACCAGCATGAGAAGCTAAAGGGCTGTCATGGAGCTCCTACAGGATATTTAATGTAAGACTAGCTGGGATAACAGGTCGAAATTCGTTGTTGGAATTCGTAGTTTTTGTATAAATTAATAGACCATCTATTAGTTCGTAATGGGCCGCCTTATTTCTTATCGCCACAATATCTTGGTGGCTAAAATTTTCAGGATCCTTTAAATACTCATAAATGCTTCCAAACTCAGGATCCTTACCCAGTTCGGTTATTACAGTTTCTCGGGAATTTATTGTACATGTTGTGAGCATTGCCACCTTTACAGTATTACCTTCTTCATCTATTTTAATTCTGGATAGGGCATCTGCTACGATATTTTCCTTTCCGGGGGTATGCTTGATTACCAGATTATATTCTTGTAGCTTGAGTGCCCATCTTATTAACCTTGGGGATAAGTTTTTCCCTGAGTACAATCTAGTTACCGCCGCATGATCAGTGTACACTGTTATTGGCGCCTTCCCAAAATAGACTCGGAACTTTTGCACTACTAACAGAACTGCAAGTGCCTCTCTCTCGGTCGCGGAATAATTTCTTTGTGTTTGATTTAAAGTTCGGCTAAAAAATGCCACGGGCTGCTGATTTTGCGAAAGTAGCGCTCCTACCGCATAATCCGAAGCATCCGCTGAAATTTCTAAATTCTCATCCTTTTCAGGAAATTTCTACAGAGGGGCTTGCGTTAATGCTTGTTTTAATTTTTCGAAAGAACTATTGGCTTCGGCCGTCAACTCGAATCTCGCCTTTTTCCTTTTTAATTTTAACAATGGTTCAGCAATAGCTGCAAAATCTTTTATAAAGGACCTATAATATGAACAAAGTCCTAGAAAAGAAGAGATCTTCTTCGCCGTGTTTGGAGTCGGATACTTTTGTACAGCGATTATTTTTGATTCGTCTGTCTCTATTCCTTTCTGAGATATTTTGTAACCTAAATATTTTAATTGAGGGGCTGCAAATTTGCACTTTTCGACATTAACTTTTAGACCGGCTTCATTTAATAAAGAAAACACCTGTCTTAAATCCTGTACATGTTGGTCGAGATTATCACTAGTAATAATGATATCCTCTAAATAGATAAATGTGGACTTTCCATGAACAGGCCTTAACACAATGTCCATATATCGCTGAAATGTTGCCGGTGCCCCTGAAAGGCCAAACGGCATACGCAGAAGTGCCAGACGTGGTTATAAAAGCAGTCTTAGGCACGTCCTCAGGCCTAACCCCTATTTGAAAATAACCAGTCGTTAAGTCTAAAGTCGTCATATATTTGGTGGATGTTATGTTCCTTAGAATTTCTTCAATAATAGGTATTAATTTACGGTAGTCAATTGCGAATCTCCACCTTTTTGGATGTGTCAATGGATAGTCATTATTTTTCTTACATAAAACCACCGGGCTAGCATAACTACTTGAGATGGGCGTTATGATCTTTTTACGTAGCTTATCGGTAATATGCCATTCTATAATTTTTTCCTTATTCTTATCATACCGGTATGCTTTGTGGCGAACTGGCATTGAATCTCCGGTGTCAATACTATGGTTAGTAACCTGAGTAAATCCTGGAATATCACTAAATAACGAAGCAAATTCACTTACCACTTGTCGGATTCTTCGTTGCTCTTCATTAGGCAGGTGGTCAAGGTTTAATATCGGCGGTTCAGCCTTTTCTTCACGAACTGGTTTCATTGTCAGCTTAAGGGACGCTTCTTAAAAATCTAGCGTTGCTTGTGCCTCTGAAAGAAAATCTATTCCTAAGATAATATGTGCTTGCAGATTCTTTACTATGAAAAACATAACCTTTACTTGTTCGTCCTTGATACGGACATGCAGCGGTAATTTACCTATACACTTACATCTTTCTCCTTGCGCAGCTAACACTGTCGTATTATCCGAATTATATATACGATATTTACGAAAATACTTCCTAAAAAAATCTTCTGCCACACAGGAACACTGCGCGCCTGTATCCAGGAGTGCGGTGGCTGGGATATTATTCACCAACACTTCAATCTTCGGAAGAGTCAAATTTTTCACCATTACTGTATTTAACTTGAAGGAAGAGGGGTTTTCGTGGCCTTCGGATTTCCGCACCCTCCCGTCAGCAGAAATTCGTTTTAGTTTAAATTATTTTTCATTTCCGTGCTTTTCTTCTTTTTCCACTGGCCTTGAGACTTTTTTCCTGGATTGCTAATGAACTGTGGACGTTCGCTGGTTGTTTTTGAATGCTCGGGTTTCCTTGCCCACTGATTCGCTTTGCTTCCGTAGCCGTGTGCTTCAGTTTGCTGTAGTCTTGGCGCACCAAATTGGTTTCGCTGTTGATAATGGCGTCTTCTTTCAATGTCCGCCGTTCTTCTACTTTCAAACTGGATTGCTAGCATAAAATAACTTTTCCAGTGTAGTCGGATTTCTTAATTTAATAAAGTCTTGCACTTGGGGCAGTAACCTCGGCAAAATCACTTGAATTATCTCAGGATCCGGACGGTTTCCTAACAAGATTTTGAAGACGTGAATTTTTCTTAAAATACAGCTTGAGAGATTTTCGATTCTTTGCTGATATATGCTGAAAAGTTCCGTTTCTAGTTTCGCACGATCCCTAACGACAGGGAAGGCTTTTACTAGGGCAGTCTTGAAATTCTCGTAAGTATAGGTGGGACTTCCTGCTTGACCCAAGAGACTTCTGCCTATACATTTAAACCAATTAAGCGCTTGGCCCCTCAAAGCGCTGGTAGCTAAGGTAACTTTTTGAAATTCGTGCACGGGGTAGAGCATGAAGTGGTCATCCAATTTTTCCAAAAAACTGGTTACCGGTGAGTTTCCATTAAATGTTGCTTCTGGTTTCATCGAAGCGCGCATGGTCTGGACGATGTAACCAAATCATTCCAGGGCGGCAGCTGGCATTTCTGGATTCTGAGCCGCTTCTGCAGGCAGCACAGGTTCTTCTTGAAACTCGGCGATGGTTATTCTTCTTCGTTGGGAGCCACTCTCAGGTTCAATGTTCCGTCTTACTTTCTTCGGGAATATGCAAGGACCTGACTCGGAACAGAGAGCTTTCTAAAGCTATGTTCAATAACTGTGGGAAGTAGACAGGATACACAAGAAAGGTATACAAAACCCTTTTTTTCTCTCTTTACAATAATTTCCGTACTTCGGAATACAAAGACCCACTACTTGTGGTCTAAACGTAAGAATATAAAAATATTTAACTAAACTCTAACTTAACTTTGGAATAATAAACGTGGAAGATTGGCCTTATATTAACAGGAAGCCGTATGTAGTACAGAGAACTGTTAACACTACAATACGTTTAAAAATTATCACGAGGATTAAACCTCTGGCCTGGAAGGCAACCAGCAACTGAGTAAAACTTCTAAGGTAAGCGGCCTGCTTCGACTAACTCCTTCCTCTCTCTCGCTTGGCAAAAAGCCACATCTTAAGTACTTGGCGTTCGCTACACAAATTTTGCATAAATAAGTTAACGCTTTTAATTCTGGCCGGAAGTAGAAAATAAGAAGTGATAGTAAAGATTTAAAATAAAATAGACGTTAGTAAAACTTAAGATCCTTACATAGGTGATGCAAAACCATTTGCAGGTATAACTGACGCCAAACCATATGGTTCATTAAATATAGATAAATTTGAGTGTGTTGGACATATTCAAAAACGAATGGGAATATGGCTACGCAAATTAAAACTTGAAAGAAAAAAAGTAAAATTAAATGACGGTAAAATCTGTCTGGGAAAGGGAGACTAACAGATAAGTTAATAAATGAAATAACTTCGTATTATGGTAATGCGATTAGAGAATATAATGAGTCTGTTAGTGATATCAGAAAAGCCATTTGGGCAATTTACTACCACAAAATATCGAGTGATGAAAAGCCGATTCATGACGTTTGTCCTACAAATGAAACCACATGGTGCAAATACAATATAGCTAAGCAAAATAAAGCTGATTATAAGCATATAAATTCTGAACCAGTCGCTGTAATGGAGGCAATAAAGCCAGTTTTTATAGATTTGTCACAACCTTCGTTATTGAGACGTTGCCTTGGCGGCAAAACACAAAATAATAATGAATCCTTTAATTCCTTAATTTCGAAATTTTGTACAAAGACATGTCGTGCTGGTAGTAGGATAGTTCAAATTGCTGGAAATGAAGCAGTGATTGCTTTTAACGAAAGGTCTGTTGGTAGACATTCTGTAATGAATGAGCTACAGCTTTTTGGAAGTAAGTTTTCTATTGAAGGATTTTTACAAATTGATAACAAGAGAATAGATAACGCAGAAAAGAAAGGCTTGTCAGAAACAAAACAACAGCGTAAACTTGAAAGGCAGCAAAAAATGTCAGAAGTGCAGGCCTCCATAAAAATGATGGGGATGTTTATTGTGCTGGTGCGTTTTAATTTGTAAATAAAATTTTAGCAGTTTAGCATACAATTTGAAGTAAGTCGTAAAAGATTTTTTCACACATGTTAAATAATATGTATATTATACAATATAATACATATCATATGCTTAAATGCTTGAGTTTATTTAACTAAAGTGGTTATGTAAAAATAAATTTTTGTGCAAATATGCTACATGTATTTTAATATACGGCTATCACTCTGTCATGGTAATGTATATAGCAAGGTAAATTTAACGTGTTTCATACTAACAAAAGCTTCTGCAATTTATTAGGATTTATACTTTTTAAATGTATTTTGAAAATAAATATACTATGCACTTTATTATTAGAAAGTTATATACTGAAGTATTGGCATTAAAACTCAAATTTCTTAAAATACGGTTTTTCGCAGTTGTATACATAGCATTTAAAGTATGCTAAAGTTACATTGTGGAAGAACTATTAAATGTTTTATATGTTTGATATACAGTAATATATTACAGAGAACTTGAGCTAAGACATTTGGCTAAGACATTTGGCTATAAGTAAATTCTTATTTGTAAGGAAGTTTTAGTTTTATCATTCTTAGTCGATATGTTATACTTCGATGAATGTAGCAGTTTAGCATACAATTTCAAATAAGTCGTAAAGGTTTTTTTCCCACCTATGTTTAAATAATATTGCATAATATGATACATATCATATGCTTAAATGCTTGAAAGTACTTAACTGATGTGGTTATGTAAAAATGAATTATTTGTTCAAATATGCTACACGTATTTTAATACACGGCTATCATTCTGTCATGGTATTTTATATAGTATGGTAATTTTAATGTGTTTCATATTGACAAAAGCTTATGCAATTTATTAGGATTTATACATTTTAAATATATCATTTTGAAAATAAATATACTATGCACTTTATTATTAAAAAGTTGTATACTGAAATATTTGCATCAAAACTCGATTTTCTTAAAATGCATTTTTCCCAGTTGTATACATAGCATTTAGAGTATGCTAACATTACCCTGTGGAAGAACTATTAAATGATTTATATGTTTGATATACAATAATACATTACAGAGAACTTTACCTGAAACATTTGCCTATAAGTAAGTTCCAATTTGTAAGAAAAATTTAGTTGTATCATTGATAGCGTAGAAGTTTCAAATCATTTTTAGTTGATATGTTATACTTTGATGATGGCAGCTTATTTTACATTAATTATGCTTATACCAACTATTGGAAATTGTATAATATTACAATATCTCTCAGAAAATAAGCATTTTATATATTTTATAACAAGAGAAGTATTTAAAAAAATATTTACATTAAAACTTGATTATCTCAAAACATAAATTTTCACTGTTGCGCGCATGATATTTTAAAAACGGTTCTTGGTACACACTTTAAATTTAATGGACTTCTTTATATGAGTATTATCATCTAACTGAACCAAAAAATATATTGAATATTTTAATAGTCAAAAATTTTACGCATGGAAATATTAAAATTTTTTTATTAAAATGCATTGTATAAATTTAGTTCTAAATAAAATGAGAATTTAACATGAAATTCTTAAGATTTTTGGTTCACAGTAGTCTTTAGATGCTATACAAGCTGTATATTAACTATGAAGTTAAAATATATAACAGAATGTTTTAAATTGTGCACGCAAAGTGGGAGTATTACGTGAACATATAAAAAATTACCTCACAAAGAAGATTAAATTATAAAAACATTTGTGGCAACACAAACTATTTGCTTACTAATTCAGCTGTGCTATGTAGTCAGCTGTAAAAAACTGGAAGTAATAGCTTTAAAAATAAATATGCTATCCCAATTCTTACAACAGGATCATATTCAGAGATTTTGAGGGTTTTAAGGTGTACGAGACCGCTTAACGTAGTTCAGTGGAGAACGTGATGCAACCACTTCTCATTCCCCAATGACTTTAGCTTTGGCACTTACGTTTCAACCGTCACCGGAATGACGGCCTTGATAATTCAACGAAAGAACATATTATTAGTACTCATTTCGTGCTCTTAACGTTCTTAGCATATTTCATAATGCCTTACCGGAAATTTCTGTTTTCAGCTATAATCCTGGAAGGAAAAGTTCTGTTCATGCTGGTTCTATCATCTCGACTTGAGGTTTTGGATGATGGTAAATTACTCATGTATCGATTGTTATACTAAGGGAACTCTATTTTTATGCCTCATGATTGAGAAGTCCATTATTGCCACCAACCATAACCGAAATCTGAAAGGATTTTATGTGGGACTTCTCAATATCTGGCAATCTCTGGCAAATTCCGCTCAACATCCACGATTTGTTTTCGTGACTTCTTGCTGATTAGCAGCATTATCTTCTGTGTCCTAATGTGTTCTGCAGTTCTTTCGTAAGTGTTCATCACCACTGCAGTTCTAGCATACTAAGGTCGCTTTCGTCTGACGTCTGTTCCGCCTTAAGGCACTTACTTAAGTGGGTAGACTGCCTGGACGAGCTGTCACTTGTCCACTAGCTTCTGGGTTGGAGTAGTTCCGATTGGGCAATGGTGTGTGCAAGTTTCTGAAAGGACTGCCACGTTTTTCATGGCGTACACTCTAGACATTTTTTAAATCCTTGAGATCCACTATTCGCAGTTGTTTCTATACCTCAGGTTCCCGTATGCCACCGAGGAAGTATTTCATGGATTGTACTTCACGTATTTCTGTTGAGCAGTCAAAAAAGGAGAGATGGGAGAGCATTTCGATATCAGTGGCGAGCTTCTGGATTATTTTGGTGAGCTTCTACTATCGAGATATTAACTGCAGCCTTCTGTAGCCTTTTAAACACTTCTTAGTAGAGCTTTAGCGTACCGGTACAGCATCAAAATCTAGCCTCTGGTTTTCTGGAAGAGTGGGACCGATATCGTCTTCTTCTATTCTCAAAGAATTTGCGAAATTTCAGGTTTTTCTTCGGAATCCTACCCATTTCCATTTGGAGCTATACAGAACTGAGCCTTGTACATATGCCGAATGTTTTTTCCATCACACGTGTAATGCATGAGAAATGGGTCGGAAAACATAGGTACCAATTTAAAGGTATCAGAATCGCCTCCAGTAGTCATTATGAATGTGTTCAAGCTGTCAGATTCTTCAGCGACTACAGCAGAAACTCTGTCATCGATTTGTTGTTCGACATCAGAAACTCTTCGTTTGATTTGTAGTTTGACAGCATTAACTCTTTCTTTGATTTGCTGTTTACCAGCAGAAACACGTTCTCCAGTTTCTCTAACTCTCCTTTCGACCATGTTATTTCTGCTTTCAAAATCCTCAAAAATCTTCTACTGTTCTCTTTTATTTCTTCTTGACAGGCTTAAGTATCAATTTTGGATAGATTCCATCTTTCCTTGAACTGATATAATTTCCCCTTCCCCTCTTTTGTTGGACGCATTTATTTCTTCTGTAAAGGATTCAACCTCTCCTTTTATATCTTCCTGGAACGCAGCAAAGACTGTCACAAGCTGCCTCAGATGCTCCTCAATTGTTCTTGTCACTAGCATTCTGTCCTACTTCCAACACCCAAAATTGTTCCTGGCATAAAGGTTCGTAAAGCATGCGGAAGAGCTGGTAGCTTGTTAGAATTTATTTGTCCCGAAAAAACACTAAACAATTCTGGAGTTTTTCGAAAAGTACGAGTAAAAAAATTTATTCCAAAAATATTCGAAATATAAAGGAACACTGCTAGTAGTTATCACTTTAAAGTGATGATGAAGAAAATACGATGAAAAGCGCACGTAAAGAGCGAACTTAAATCTGTCAACACTCCTTACTCTATGCTGAACTGCAAAGTTCAGAACTGAAGTTCATTCTGGTCTTATCTCATTTTCTCACTCTCCATACCAAAAGCCCGAAACTGACAAAACTGTTGGACGTTCGAAATTTTGGAAGAGAAAACAAATGAAGCCACAAGGAAAAATCTACATGGCTTATAATGATTGTCACATTAAAAAAGACTATAAACTGTATTTATAGTGGTACCTCGATATACGAGTGCCCCAACATACGAGTGTTTTGAGACACGAGCTACCGAGCGAGCGATGTTTTTGCTTTGAGACGAGAGCAAGATTTGAGATACGAGGAATCGCACACTACACCGCTGTACACGACCGCAACATGCGCGCGCATGTTGGTGTCGTGTGCAGCGTCCAACAGTTTCTCCCACCTCAGACTAGTCCTCAGTCTGAGTGCTTGTTTCTCTCGTTTTGGAAGCATTTTTGATAAGTTGGGTTCGCGTTTTTTGCTTTTTGTACATTTAGAAAACATTATCATATTTGTTATTATAACCATGGGTCCAAAGAAGAAGATTATGTCTATTGAATTAAAGCGTTAAATAATAGAAAACTAGAGCAAGGTGTGCGAGTAATTGACTTGGGGAGGATGTACGGGCGTAACACATCAATGATATTTACTGTGCTTGAACAAAAGGAGTTGATAAAGGGTATAACGCCAACTAAGAGTGTTACAATAATTTTTAAGCTCCGACCTCTCTCCGTCAAGAGATGGAGAAACTACTGATGGTGTGAGTGAGAGAGAAGCAGCTTCAAGGAGGAAACTTAACACAAAGCATCATATGTGAGGAGGCACTATTACGAATTATTTACGAGCGATTTACGGTTATTTTCTAAAGAAGACCCCACACACTTCTACAAACGTGGAATCGGAAGACTCGTTTAAAGCCAGTCGGGGCTGGTTTGACAATTTTAGGGAAAGGACCGGCCTTCACTCCGTCGTCAGGCATGGTGAGGCAGCAAATCCGGATGTGAAGCAGCTGATTTTTACATCAAAATGTTTTCCGAACAGATAGTAGCCAAAGCATACATCCCCCCAGCAAGTCCTCAACTGACGAGACAGGGTTTTTCTGGAAGAGGATGCCGAATAGAACTTACATAACGGCAGAGGAGAAGATGCCAGGTCACAAACCCATTAAGGATAGATTAAATTTAGCAATTTGCGTCAATGCGAGTGGCGACTGTAAAATCAAGCCTCCGCTAGTATACCATTCGGAAAACCCCAGAGGCTTTAAGTCATATAATATTTTAAAAGAAAACCTGCCAGTTATAATTTTAAGAAGACATGTGGAGGGCAAATCCGAAGGCGTGGGACAGAATGAACTTCTTTGTGGAGTGGATAATTCTGGTGTTCTGTTCTGGTGTTGGCCTCGACAATGCCCCTACTCACCTATCAAATCGAGAAGATGATTTACTCGAAGAGTTCAAGTATATAAAATTTCCCTACCTACCACGCAACACCACTCCTATCCTGCAGCCCATAGATCAGCAGGAGATTTCTAATTTTAAGAATTTGTACACCAAGCACATTTTTCGCCGCTGTTTTGAGGTGACAGAGAACACAAACCTTACCATTCGAGATTTCTGGAAAAACCACTTTAACATCGTGATGTGCCTAAGAATTATTGTTCAGGCCTGGCTGGGTGTTACAACGTCTGCATGGAAGAAGCTGTGGCCTGAGGCTGTAGCTGAAGGAGAATTCGAAGGATTGGAACCCAAAGTGTCAGTGGTAGAGGAGCTTGTTTCTCTGGGAAAATCCATGAGTCTGGAGGTGGAGGAGAGAGATGTGAACGAACTCGTAGAGGAACAGTCTCAGGAGCTGACAACCGAGGAGTTACACGATCTGCATTTGCAGCAGAATACGGTGGTTCAACGAAAAATTAGTTTTGAAGAGGAGCCAGAGATGGAGGAGGTTATCCCTACAAGAGATATAAAACAGATCTTGAGAATGTGGGATAAAGTTGTAGAGTTCGTGGATAAAAATCACCGCGAAAAAGTTGCAACTAGTCCTAAATCGGAGTTGTTCAACGAAACTTGCCTAACTCGATTCCGCAATACCTTGACAAGTAGGAAGAAACAAACCTCCTTGGACAGTTTTTTTAAACGATCTGCGGGTGAAAATGAGCAGATCATGACAAAAAGAGCGAAGACCAGTGACAAAAATTAAGCGCTTCCGTAGGCACTTTTTCTTTTAATTATGTTTTTATAGAATATGTATTTGTTATTTATAAATAAATGTTTCTTCTTGTTTTTGAATAAGAAACTACATTTTTCTTATTCAAAAACACTTAAAAAAACAGCTGAGGTCGTGTTTTGGGAGCTGGAACGGATTAATGGCATTTCGATTACTTTCAATGCGGAAAATTGCTTTGAGATACGAGCAAGGTTACGAAACATATTAAACTCGTTTGTCGAGGTACCACTGTACTTAATTATATAATCGTTAGCAAGCAGATAGTAATAAATAATTTTAAAACTGTGCTGCTATCAATATACAAATTATGTTGACTAGTATAATTAATTTAGAATTATGCGAATACATATAATATAAGATGATGTATGTTACTACAGATACGTGTTAATATAATACATATATAAGTCTGTGCATATATATGAAATCATAATTCTTTTTATACCAGTTAACAGTTAGAATTACTGAACAACCATGAAAGGTTCCCCAAGAATGAAATATGGTGTAACAATGAACACTTAGTTTAGAAATTCGATTCTATTATATATTGTTGTAAAAGTCATTGTAAGAGTGAAAATTCTTCATTCTGCCTTAATGCGAGTTTTTGCGTTTAATGCGTTGTTTGGTGATTTTATGATCCCGAATTATATTGATGTGATATATTAATACTGCATCTGTAGATATACGTTTTTTGAGAAACGAGTCAAAGCGATTGATTTTTTGTAAAAATTTGGATTTATCCTTATTTTATTGACGTGCACCAGCACAGAATTGAGAATGGCTTGTGCTATGCTTCGATGGATGAAGAAGCGTTTGTAAGTAATGAATATTATGAATGTTTGAACATATTTAAATGAATAGTATTAAAAGTATATATTTACTTATATCATATACTAATAGTTTATGGTAAATTTTTCATTATAAATCTCATCACAGTTTCATTTCTCATTCTATTGCATTTCTATAGCGGTACATAAATTTTGTGGTTTACATATTGTAGATTGCATCAGTTTTGCAGCGCAATTTATTCCTCGGTATGTTACTTGTAGTGTTATTAGAAATTCCATTATTTTTGTATTTTTTCTGCAATTGGTAGTATCTGATTAGGAAATTTATGTTTTATTTCAAGATATATATGAAGTTGGTTATATCAATTGTTAAATAAACGTTGTTATTCGGGCAATAGCGTTAGCTCTTTCGAGGTAGATAAATGCAATTCTTATTTCTTAAATACTCAAGATATAAAGACACACTCGAATAGTAGATTCACTCACTTTACGTTTTTTAAGGGTTATATATATACATTAAAGCGTGTTCAAACCAACCATTGACGAGTAGTCTTGGCGTAATTCGTATTCATACCAAGATTATCCATTTCTCAAGGCAATAATTTTTGTTATTTTTGCTAAACCGTTTACGAAAATATAATTTTCCGAATCCTGAACTCTTATGCATGGAAAGGCAGCTTTTAAGATATTTGTTTTGCAATTTGATGCAAAATTCGTATTTTTAAAACACTGATGTATATGTTCTTTTTTTAAAATTCTGCCAGTATATAACATTATATAACATTCTTGTGTTATCACCATTTATAGTTGTCGCTTGCTGTACAGCCTGCTGAATACATTTTACTTTCTAGGTATCTACAATTACATCGTGTTGTTTCGGTACGAACAGGGGCGAAGTATTCATCACTTAGATACATTTAAAGATAATTAATTAATTTTTTCTGATTTTGATATCTATAATATATAGACAGGATTACTGATAAGAAATTTAAGAAAATAGTAAATGAAGAAGTAAATAGAAGAATTTCTTTCAGGTATTGTGAGATGTCAGTAGTCTACGAGCTCTACGTATACAGTGTGTTGCTCAAAGTAAACTTCCTGCATTGTGAAGAGTACTACGTGTATGTCGTGATGCGTTCATGCGAAGCTTGTTTCCTCGTATGAGCTCTGCCTCTTCGAACCGAAATTGTCCGTAATCTGCAGCGTCTTGAGTTGTTTATGCAGCTTCTTGAGCTGTTCTGGTATTTCCTGTCGAATCTGACGATGACGCGGACAGTCTTGCATCCTTCGTTTACTTGCGACTTCTTCCCGTCATCGCGCATATTCTTTTGACGTTCCGCTTGCCTAATGGGCCTCCGTTTCGCTTCTGCTTACCTTTCCGGAGCACACAGTGATTCTTGGTTTTCTGAATGTCTTTTGCGTCTGCTACTAGTTTCTGATACAGTTTGAGCAAGCGAAGTTTCTTGAGTTGTTGCTTGTCTGCTGGAACTCCTATTCGTTTCTTCTTCAGTTGCTTGAATGCTAACCTTTCTTGTCACTATGCTTGCCTGCTGAGTTTCTAGTTGTATCTTCATTCATTTTTGAAGCATGCAAGTTTTCTTCTACTTGCCTGCTGAGTCTCGTAGTGCTTTTTACTTCATTTTTTATGTAGCTCGCTGTAACATTGGTGCTGTCTTCTTGCGTTCAGACATTTTAGTAAATTGAAAAAAAAATTATGTAACTGTAGTAAAGTAACATTGCATCTAAAATATGTTAAATACCTACAGAAGTTTAAACTTCTACTCAGAAAGGTTCTATACAATAAAAGAAACTAAATTTTTATAAATAAAATTAGAATAGCATAAAATGCATAGAAACATTTCATTATGAAGAAAATGTATTCAATCTTTCCAAGCAACCAGCTATTGGTAAATAAATTTTTCTTGCCAAGTCAGGAAACAAAGAACTTTGACACTTGGGGTAATACATTTGAAGTTATGATTTAAATTTATTTTAATATAACAAATTTGCAAAATCTCAATAAAAGAATTAACGTAGCGATAGCATATCGTGTCACGTATCTAAAGGTGAAACATAAAAGTTGCCAAAAGCAGCTATTCATTTAAAATACTGAAATTAACGAAATATTTTTCGACATACAGTGACGTTATATGGAATCACGTGCTTTCTTCAACTCAGAATATAACCGTAAATAATAACAATAAGTTTCGAGTTTGGCAATACTATTTATTTCATATTTTTTTAACTTAAAAATTTCTCTTAAACAATACGATTTGAGAGTGAGAAGAGCCATCATTTTTCTAAATAAAGCAATTTGATCTCCAGCGCTTTCCGAAATTTTAGATAACATCTCTAGTGATAGTCGTAGGAAGATAACAATAGTCGAAAAGTTTTACCAAGAATTTTTGAAATCCGAGGGTACCTCCTTCTAAACTCAAATCTCCCCCCCCCGTTCCGGAGGATATGATGTTACGAAGAAAAAAAAACAAAGAGGCAAAATCCCACATATATATAAACTGCTGATTCCTGTTTACAATATTCAATTTCCTTTAAAAACATTAAGCTTCATTTAAATAAAAGGAAAATAAATTCACACATTTTCCCTAGCTTTCAAGCTTTTATTGTATTTTTAAATATTCTTTTTGTCACTGTTGCGCACGTTTTCCGCGGCGTCATTAGGAGCCGTAGGTCGAAAACATATAAGAATCATTTCTGTAAATAATGATCATATGATAAATTGCATATATATGCGATTCTTTTGATTAGAATTTGAGTACAATTCTTTATACATCAGCTACTATGCCCCTTTATGTAACGACAAGAATTATTTTCAATGATTATCCGATGAGAATGATTCTTTACAATGATTATTTGATGACAATGATCATTTGCAAAGAATATTAAAAGCCGATGACTACGATTACTTAAATAGAATATGCATGTCATTCGATGACAACGATTATTTCCAAAGAATCTTCGATCACGTCACTATTGTATATCGCTATACTTCTGGGGTTGGGGGGGGTTGTGTATTGTACTACGGCCCTGTAATTAAGCGTTTTAAATTACATCAAAAACGTTAGTAAAACTTAGGATCCTTACATACTTCCCGCCAGTGTTAATTAGTTTTAAACTGAGGTCTAAAACGACCTTGTTGAAAACATTTAGCTCTAGAATCTAACGCGAGGCCAATCTTTTACAAACATTTCTCTCTAGAAACTAGATATTAAAAAGTCGTTTTTACATTATCTTCTCTATGGACAAGTATTTTCATCTGTACTGCATCTATAAACAGGAGTTTCTTAGTTGAAATCTGGTTCCTTATGGAAGGAAAACTAGTTTAATGAAATGTTACACAATCAAATGGCTAGTAACATGAATATTTATATTTCTCCTTTAAAATTCTTATTTCATTCATGACGTTATTTAATTTTCTACCCGTGCTCTCTGACTTGTGTTGTTAAGAAAAACACCAAACACGAGCGTGTCTATGTACAAGTGTTCAACACTACCGCCTGCAATCAAAACACTAACGTCTTAAAATTCAACATAACAAAACCTCAGAACACACCTTATATTCATCTCTAAACCCTGAGGTACTATTCTGAAAAGTGGCTAACTCTGAAGTGTAGCGTCAGAGAGCCTAACTACATTCATTCAACCTCTATCACATATTCACAATAATTTGCTCTTTTTACAGTCACACGAATAAGTTAAAATTTTTGGCATTACTCTAATATTTTTACTTTTAACATATCACAATATTTCTTAACTTTTAAGATAACAGTTCACATTGTATATAAGGACATATTAACATGCCGTTAATTTTACGCATTTTAAAACATACATTAGTAGTACATTGTTAACTTCTATTCTTTTCCAAGCAAGTGCTAATTCTTCTGCATTGAAATTCTACATTTCAAAAGTCTTTCAGATTAAAACTTCTTTCTTGCCAGAATCTTTTAAATAAAATTTTATACAATAATTTTTACAATTTTCTTAAGGTACCTTTCTCAAAGATTATCAATGCTTTTTCAATATTCAAGTATTTACACATTCCTATTATACATTAATTTTAGTTTTACTCGCGAGTAATTGAAAAACAATACCAAAATAGGTAACAACTCCTTTCTCGCCTTTTTGGCGATAAAGGTAGGACTCACATCAGGTAAAAATTCTTGAATTCTGCCACTTGCAGTAAGATTGAAAAATTAACTTATAGTTTCAAAGTAACATAAAGTTTTACTTATCTTTGTGATATTCAGACATCCTTTTTTCTGCCCAGTCCTGGAAGGTGGCGAAGACTACGGTCTGGTTGATCTTTCTTCTTGTGCGGGTTCGCCCTTCGGTTCCTTCCTTCATGAGCTTTCTTTTTCTTCCAGTTCGGTCACCCTTGAAGACCTTTTTTTTAGCATCTGCCTGTGGTCTCGGCCGTTTGATGGCAGCTGGTCTTGGCGGAACCGGGACAACTGTCTCCCGTTGTTGCCTGGATCTCGTTGCTGGCTGCTCAAATTTTTCTTGCGTCTTTGCATCTGCAGCTGGTCTTCCTTCATCAATTCGTCGACATTTGCTGCGTAGACTCCTATCCGATGGGTAGATCTTCTGTTTTGGAGCCTTGTTATAGTTGCTGTCATTTCTCCTGGCTTTCTTTGCATTAGTCGTACTTCTCCCTTCTTCATTCTGGGGGTGGTCGTGCCCTCTCTTCTCTGGTCGGTGGAACGACTTCTTTTTCTTGTTACCTTCAGTTTTCCAACGGGGGAACTTTCTTTTCAATTGCTCCTGTCTACTAATGGCTTGCCCTTGGGATTGTCGTTGTTCCACCTCTGGAGCTTGTGCCTGCCGTGTCGTATCCTGCAAAAGATCTTGAAATATTGGCATTTTATTACGATTATAAAATGGTTTTATCTGGTCTACGTTTGCGGTGCAGGTTTCACCATTCCTGGCTTTTAACACCACTAAGCCTGAGTTACTTTTTCTATGACATATGGTCCTTCAAATCGTGGATAAAATTTGGCAGTTTTATCTTCTGGTGCTG
Source organism: Stegodyphus dumicola (assembly GCF_044657685.1). Taxonomy (NCBI): domain Eukaryota; kingdom Metazoa; phylum Arthropoda; class Arachnida; order Araneae; family Eresidae; genus Stegodyphus; species Stegodyphus dumicola. The sequence continues at coordinate 108,156,714 of NC_140777.1, forward strand.
AAGAAAGTTAATGCTTAATTTTTAACACTTCATCTCCTACTTTATAAGTTACTCCCCGTCGTGTCATATCATAATAAAGCTTCTGTTTTCTCTGTGCTACTTCAGTGTTCTTTTTTGCTTCTTTAATTTATTTTTCTATATTGCCCATTTTAAATTCTGGGGCTCTTTGTTGAACATAAAATAATTTATCTAACGCGTTATAATCTTTCTACCTAAAAATAACTCAGCAGGAGTTTTGCCCGTCGTATCATGTTTTGCGGTCCTAAGGGCGAAACCTAATTCATTGACATAGTTAACCCAGCTTTTATGAAAATTTTTAACATAGCTACGGACAATTTTCATTAAATTTCTTTTGACCCGTTCCGCTATATTTGATTGCGGCCGATACGGGACCATTTTTAAATGACGTATGCCCAGTTTTTGGCACATGTCTTCAAATATATTACTTACAAATTGAGGACCATTATCCGATATTACTTTTAGGGGCGCCCCATATTTTAAAATATATTTATTTAAAATAGAATCAGTAACTAATTTCGCGGAGGCTCGTTTTAAGGGAACAATTTCGATCCACTTACTAAAATGATCAACCATAACAAGGTGATAGCCACTTTTATTTAACTGACTTTTTGGGAAAGGGCCCAATAAATGGATGCCAATTATTTCATTTGGAAATTCCGATTTAATACTATTTAGAAACCCGGCCAGGCGGAAATTAATATAATTAACTGCTTGACATGTTGGGCAGGACTGGACATACGCCCTTGTTAACTTTTGCAGTTCAGGAAAATAGACTGCCTCGCGTACGCGTTGGATAGGTTTTCGAATACCAGCATGAGAAGCTAAAGGGCTGTCATGGAGCTCCTACAGGATATTTAATCTAAGACTAGCTGGGATAACAGGTCGAAATTCGTTGTTGGAATTCGTAGTTTTTGTATAAATTAATAGACCATCTATTAGTTCGTAATGGGCCGCCCTATTTCTTATCGCCACAATATATTGGTGGCTAAAATTTTCAGGATCCTTTAAATAATCATAAATATTTTTAAATTCAGGATCCTTACTCAGTTCGGTTATCACAGTTTCTCGGGAATGTAACTTACATGCTGTGAGCATTGCCACCTTTACAGTATTACCTTCTTCATCTATTTTTATTCTGGATAGGGCATCTGCTACGATATTTTCCTTTCCGGGGCGTGTGCTTAATTACCAGATTATACTCTTGTAACTTTATTGCCCATTTTATTAACCTTGGGGATAAGTTTTTCCCTGAGTACAATATAGTTCCCGCCGCATGATCAGAATACACTGTTATTGGACCTTTCCAAAATAGACTCGGAACTTTTGCACTGCTAACAGAGCTGCAAGTGCCTCTCTCTCAGTCGCGGAATAATTTCTTTGTGTTTGATTTAAAGTTCTACTAAAAAATGCCACGGGCTGCTGATTTTGCGAAAGTTCCGCTCCTAGCGCATAATCCGAAGCATCCACTGAAATTTCTAAATTCTCATCGTTTTCAGGAAATTTCAAAACAGGGGCTTGCGTTAATGCTTGCTTTAATTTTTCGAAAGCACTATTGGCTTCGGCCGTCCACGAGAATCTTGCATTTTTCCTTTTTAATTTTAACAATGGTTCAACAATAGCTGCAAAATCTTTTATAAAACTCTAACTTCAATCTTTGCAAGAGCCAAATTTTTCACAATAACTGTATTTAACTTGAAGAAAGAGGGCTTTTCTTGGCCTTCGGATTTCCGCACCCTCCCGTCAGCAGAAATCCGTTTTAGTTTAATTTTCTTTCTTCCTTTCCATGCCTTCCTTGTTTTTCCGCTGGCCTTCAGACTTTTTTCTGGCTTACTATTGAACTGTCGACGTTCGCCGGTTGTTTTTGGATACTCAGGTTTCCTTGCCCTCTGATTCGTTTTGCTTCCGTAGCCGTGTTCTTGCCTTTGCTGTGGTCTTGGCGCACCAAATTGGCTTCGTTGCTCATACTGGCATCTTCATTCGATGTCCGCCGTTCTTCTACTTTCAAACTGGATTGTTAGCTCAAATAACTTTTCCAGTGTAGTCGGATTCCTTAATTAAATAAAGTCTTGTACTTGGGGAACTAAACTCGGCAAAATCACTTGGATTATCTCAGGATGCGGACGGTTTCCATACAAGAGTTTAAAGACGTGAATGTTTCTTAAAATAAAGGTGGAAAGATTTTCGATTTGTTGCTGGTATATGCTGAAGAGTTCCGTTTCTAAACTTGCACGATCTCTAACGACAGGGAAGGCTTTTACTAAGGCAGTCTTAAAATTTTCGTAAGTATAGGTGGGACTTCCCGCTTGACCCAAGAGGCTTCTGCCTATACATTTGAACCAATTAAGCGCTTGGACCCTCAAAGCGCTGGTAGCTAAGGTGACTTTACGGAACTCATGGACTGGATACAGCATGAAGTGGTCATCCAATTTTTCCAAAAAACTGGTTACCGGTGAGTTTCCATTAAATGTTGGTTCTGGTTTCATCGATGCGCGCATGGTCTGTACGATGTACCCAAATCCTTCCAGAGCGGCAGCTGGCATTTCTGGATTCTGAGCCGCTTCTGCAGGCACCACAGGTTCTTCTTGAAACTCGGCCATGGTTATTCTTCTTCGTCGGGCGCCATTATCAGGACTTGTATTCCTCTTTACTTGCTTTGGACACATGAACTATCCTGACTCGGAACAGGGAGCTTACTCAAGCTATGTTTACTAAATTACGTGATTCAAATCTTATTTATTGCAACAACTTAAACTGTTATGACACTTTCAATTGCACAAGAGGCCCTTGCTTTTACAACTGCATTTATTTGCGGAACACTTCCTTTTGCAATAACAGTGTGTACATATACTCCTCTCTTTTCAATCTACACCAGAGCATATCTGTGATTGTCGACATACACCGGTGAGGGTCCGAATGTAGAAGAATGTAATGCAATATTTGATCTTTCACCGACGTATTTGGTGAATGTTGATATTCTCCGGTGAATGTCGATATTCTCCAATTTCGGTCTTTCACGGTAACATATGTTTACAAGATTATATATATATATATATTGTTTATATATATATATATATTGTTTATATATATATATATATATATATATTGTTTATATATATATATATATATATATATATATATATATTGTTTATATATATATATATATATATTGTTTATATATATATATATATATATCGTTTATTGCAATGCATTGTCGGAAACGCTTTCCTGGCCCATAGTGACGAGAGACAACACAAGAAAAATAGGGTACGAACATTGTAAAGATATTTGTTTATTTTCCTTAGCGCAGCGGAAATAAGAACAAAAGCAGGGGATCGCCATCAAAGAAAGTATTCGAAAGTTCCTTCGGAACGTATCTTAAACATGGGTATGGTAGGGATAGTCCAGTGCATTGTTCAGCAAGATCACGAGACCTAACTTGCATTATCAGTTCGTCTCGGGGTACTTCAACACATAAGTGCACGAAACCCCAGTTAGAAGTCCAACAGGAACTCGTGGCACATATTGTGGCAGGTGCTGGGAAAGTCCTGGGGATGCACGGTATTTTCCAGAACATCTCATGTTCGATGTGCGAGAGATGGAATACCTTTAACAGGGTGCAGGTCGTAATTTCGAACACCTGTTTTGAGGTCCATAAGTGTCTAATTTTGTTCCTACTTTTTAATTTATCTTGTGCTAAGCGTAACTGGTGTCCGATCTTTCTTGTGTTTTGTGTTGTTTGCACTGGCCAGGAAAGTGTTTTCGGCCATGTTTTGCCATTTAATTTTTCGTCATCGTCGTCTCTCTCATATATGTGTATAATTACTTATGACTCAAGTGTTGCTACTATATGATGACATTTAGAAACACGGTGTTTAAAATGCTACACATTCCCATCCGAAAATATCTTTTTCTTTTCTTCTTGCCCTTCAAATAAGATATATGTGTCCTTCATTGCAAAATTACCTGGAACTTTAATTTTTCTTTTTTCGAGGACAATGGAGAACATATTTCAGTATAGGCAGCTGTCAATATTCAATCATCAAATTGTAAAAGCCATTAAAGTGTGGCCGAAATGATCAGAAGGGCTAAGTTCGCATAAGGATTTAGGAAATACATTTTGAAAGATTTTGTAAATTTTCCTTCAATAAATTTAATGCAACAGGCAAAAGAAATTACAGGGAAGAATAAATATAGGAGAAAACAGGTATATCTCTTCCTAATTTACTTTGATTTGATTGATTTCTTTCTTTCTTCCTGTATAAATAAATAAACTTTAAGAACGCAACTGAAGAATGAGAATAAAAGTTTCAATTGAAAACAAATGGTGGCAAAAATCCTAGTGCGGCTCTGCTGGACTACGAAAAAGACCAGTAATATGATCCGAATTTGGAATAACGAGAGAAAATTTGAAATCTGTGCAGCCAGCGATGCAAAGAGACTCGTTAAAATACAGGTTTTGCTGATTCAGAAAGAACGTTACGTGTATATCTTCTAAAATGCTTTTTCCATCCTTTGTTTGTAGTTGTTTCCCTTTTCATTTCAGTTTCCTTTTTCCTCCTATTTTGCAATTTTCGTCATTGTTTCCCTCTGTTTTTAAGCCACCTGTTTATTATTTCTGTTATTTTTATTGCAACTTATGTAAAAATTAAGTAAGGAAAAGTAAGGCACTGAAACTTTGCAAATTATTACGCTCTACGTGAGATTCAGGGAGGCCGCTTATTGCATACAAATAACGCAAAGTACTTTAACTTATCTGCTTGGCTTTAGGTCAGAACAACGAAAACAACAAATTCACCGTTTGTAGAAAACAATTCTGCCAGGCAATAATTTACGGGGAGTTTTTTCCCTATGAAACTGAGCCAAAAGTGTTATATAGTATCTAAATATGGAAGTGTTGTACATGTTAAACGTGATCGTCATTGCATTACTTTCACTATTTTACTAGTGAAATAAAGATATACCGATTTTTTTGTAGATTGGAAAATCCTCCTTGTGATCATGAAAAGGAGCAAAAACTGGAAAACGAGAAAGAACTGGAAAACGAGAAGGAACTGGAAAAGAAGCGAGAACCGGAAAAGATGCAAAAACTGGAAAAGAATCAAAAACTGAATAAAAAGGAAGAACAGGAAAAGAAGGAGAAACTGGAAAAGAAGCAAGAACTCAAAAACAAGAGAAAACTGGAATTGACACAAAAACTAGAAAAGAAGCAAGAACTGAAAAAGAAACAAAAGCTGGAAAAGATACAAAAACTAGAAAAGAAGCAAGAGCAGGAAAAGATACAAGAATTAGAACAGAAGCAAGAACTGAAAAAGAAGCAAAAATTGGAAAAGAAGCAAGAACTGAAAATGAAACAAGAGCAGAAAAAGAAGCAAAAACTGGAAAAGAAGGAAGAACTGAAAAACAAACAAAAACTGGAAAAGCAACAGAAACTAGAGAAGAAGAAAGAACTGGAAAAGAAGCAATTACTGGAATGGATTCAAAAACTAGAAAAGAAAGAAGAACTGAAAAAGAAGAAAATACGGGAAGGAATACAAAAACTAGAAAAGAAAGAAGAACTGAAAATGGAGACACATATTGAAGAGATGCTAAAACAAGCACACAAAAATGAACTGGAAAGGCAAAAGTTGAGGGAAAAATTGCAAAAACCAAAAAAGAGAGACCTGAAAATGAAGAAGGAACTGGAAAAAATGCAAAAACTGGAAAAGAAGCAAGAGCCGGAAAAGATGCCAGAAATGGAAAATATAGAGGAGTCTGAAAAGACGCAATACCTGGAAAAGAAGCAAAAAACGGAAAAGATTCCAAATCTGAAAGACAAGCTGGAACCGGAAAAGAACTGTCAAACCCGAAAAGGAAACCGGTTGAACTGCGAAAAGAGCCAGAACTGCATACCGACTGTAGAACGATTGATTTAATGACCAAACGAAGCAAGACCCGGAAAAGAAAAATAGAACAAATAAATCATATACCTGCTTCATTTTACCAAAATTTATTATCAACAACATTTTTATTATCAAGAACTTTATGGTATTCTTAGTATATGGACGGCATTTGATAATATTTTGCTCGGTAAGTGTAACTACTGATATATTATTAGCTAGTAATTAGTCATGCTAACTTTAAGATACCAGTATTATTTTAGCAGCAACTAAGTACACTCTTTCGTAGTTCAGATCTATGTTTTCAGTGCATTTCATGGCTGCGAGGTCTTCCGGTTTTACCTGGAAAGTCACAGTTTATTGACTTTTTTAACACATAGCTTTACACATGACAATATTTTTCAACAATAAATTTATGTTGTGCTACTGGCTTTAAATTGTGCAAATAAATATTGCACGGCATATCTTTCATAATTGAACTCATGAAATTAATTTATACAAATTTCATTTTAAAATTTGTTTGACCCTGAGCTGTCTTATCCAACTGCAGATATTCATAGAACTTTATATCAAGGTTCAAAGAAACGTTCAAAAAGGAATGTTTATCCACTTTTAATTATGTGTTAATCAGCATGATTTGCATTACTAAGATTGTAATTCTAAACAAATTAAAAGCTATTGTAGTATGTACATTAGCTTTTCATTTGCTTTCCCTTTGATTAAATTCAGTTTGACATACCACAGTTTCCGTCTCTACTCAGGATTTTTTCAGTGTAAAAATTCAAGATTACAAATTGAAATGAGCGAAAGAAATAACTTTTAAAATGTGTGTATACATTACATCAGAATCATAATATAATTAGATAAATAAACTGAATAATATGTTATAAAGCGAATTTATATCAATTTCGATTTCTTTCAAAATAGAAATTCCTTCGCACCTCATAAATCTCACAGAAACTCTCGGTTTGTGATTCGTGAGCTTTAGTTTTTTATATTTGGAATTTGGCAGCAATATGATTCACTGTTACGATGCAAATTCTTGCTCACAAATTGGTTATCTAACTAGAAAATGGTATAATTAAAATAAAATGAGTATTATTAGATGGAAATGTTCGTTTCCTTTGCGTTTATCTGAATGGTATCGTATATATAAACCTGTTGGAGACGTTTTTTTCCCACACATCGAATAGAGACACATAGTCACATATTACAAATAATATGAATACAAGAATATAGTGTAAGATGAAGCGAAGCTCTACCACATTTCTCTATTACTTAAGACTGCGAAAGATTTGTTAAAGCATTACAGGATCATACTCTGATGGATCTCGCCGTTCTGTTTCATTTTCTGCCCTCGAAAACACATTATCTTAGTACAATAGATTACTTTTGAAGGAATGGATTATTTGAAAACATTGTAACTGTAAGAATTATTCTCTGACGCTATTACTGAAAAAGCGGTTGAGAGCATAATCTTTGGCTATGCGCTTTAAGCTGTATTAAAACCATTTTGTAATGTAAGGCCTACAAACTGAAACGTAGCTTTATCTTATTTCTGTACTATTCATTAGAGTTATATACATTCCCATCAATAGATACTGAATGGCTAAATATTCTGCTTACCCAAATCAGTTATTTATTTTCCTCTCTTCTTTTTCTTAATTTTAATTAGTCCGGAAAGTAAAGCTATAGAGAATTTCACTTCTTCATTAGAAATCTGATTTAGAATTTTGTTTTCGGAGATAAAAGTTTGAATTCTTTATCCCTTTTCTAAACACAAAGATTGAAAAACGTAACATCGAAATTTTGAAAACATTTATACACTAATAGAAGGAAAAAAAACAGAATATAATGCTTCAGCAAGCATGTAAATATCTCTATCACTTAAGTTTCAGCTATGTTTGTTATAGTATATTCAGGCGTATAAGGCGCACTTTTAAAAGAAAATGCAAGATGGAAATTTATGGGTACGCGCTGTACGCCAGCTATAAAAATGTTATGTTTAGAAATATGGAAAAAGTGATTAGAATTAGATAAAATTAGATTTCTGCGTGTAATTAAATGCTTTTTATTTAAGAGAAATAACATAGTTTATTTACTTAAAAATTTTCGTTATCGGATTCTGTTTCATTTTCACCTTCACCTCTGATCCATACTTGCATAGACAGATCCAAGTTCCTCATATACGTCTCAAGCTATAACTTCAAGCACATCATCGAATTCTGTTTCAGTTTAGCCGTTACTTTTACTCTGATCCACACATAAATAATCATCTTTCGTTGCATCTAGACCGTCAGATATACCACATAAATTAAACGGGGTTTAATTTTATTACGTGATTTTATTATCTACTGACACACTATTTATGCACTGGCATGACGTATTTGGTCTCCATTTGTAATTGTTTTTTTCACCTTCACTTTTGTTCGAGTATTCCACTAACGTTTAAAATATTCTATCGATGATTTATTGACATATATGTCTAATATCTGAACTAATGGCAATAATCCGCCTGGATAAACTGTCATATCTGTATAACACTCTTTCAACAACATATTTGTGTTATCCGTTAGATGGAGGCTGAGCATGTCCCAAAGTATTATACTTTCTTGATTATCTGAGGCAAAAGGAAGCTTTTGCCAAATATTTCTTATCCACAGTTTCACAACATTTTTCTCCGCCGATCATTTCTCGTGAATACGGATGAAAACACTTTCGGGAACCTGCACTTCAGCAAAGTCTTTCTTTTCAAGATATCGATGAGCTTTTAATTTCGTACGGTCGGCTAAGCAGGAGATCAGTACAGTGAGGTGAGATTTCTCGTTGGCCTATTGATGTTATGTTAACCGTTATTTTTCTTTCATATCATTGTTTCTTTATCTCCTACTGTATCAAAACTACAGGAATGACATCCATATTTGCAACACGTGATAGTAAATAATTTTTTACATATTTTTAAAAACTCATCAAAGTTTTATCTCTATATTTTCGAAGCCTTTGAAAAAATTTTATCTCTTTTTCTCGGAGAACTGAATTATTCCGTGAAGTAAATCGAATACACAACCTCAGTTTGCTTTAGAGTTTTCACTTCCATTTGCACTCCATTTTTCTATTTTTAAGGCAAAGAAACGTACGCTGTTTCTTGTTACAATTAATCCATTCTAGTGATGATGGGGATTTTCTACAATGCAGTTTCCAACACTTTCGCCGACGGTAAGCTATTTCATTACTTCTTTATGCAATACACATTTACTCTTTGGCGCAATAATCATTGTAAAATTTTATGCCTCTTCCACTCGTGTACGAAGCATTCACGAAAACCAAACTGCATGATTTCCATTTTCTTTCGCAAACTGAATGACTTAACATTTGAAACTTGCATTGTGTTTGTTTCGTTCGGCGAAAGCCATAACTACTGCTGAAGAAAGCACTGGATGAACTACACTTCACTAAAATCAAATGTGATATCTTTAAGTCTTTGATGTTGACATCAGAACCACGGCTTCAAATGACTTCAGAAAGAAGAAACATGACTCCTAATTCCGCAAACTCACTTTGGTCGAAAGTGCACTCTTATCCAAATTATGTTCCTTATTTCTCGAAGTCCTAGAATAACATTCTCTTCCACATCCAGAATGAATACAAATCACCTCCTACCTTGCAGAAATATTTTCCCCGATAATCAATTCTCCTGCGCACCACCTTATCGCTTGCCAAACTGCAATGTTTCCGCAATTGACATATTTGCTCGTGTTTCCTAAGGTATGAAATAATCAAGAAGAGCTGTTGCGGGATATGATGTTTTTGGTATTGCCAAACCACCATGTGTATTTTATTGCTTTCTTTATTTACTAAAGAACTGATGCATCGTAATTAAGCGATATAAGAACTTGATTTATATGCGATTACGTTTTCTTATACAAAATGTTCCAACAATGTGCTTATGCGTTGTGATTTCATTTATTCAAAACTCAGTCTAGTTATATTTATAAAATTTTCAATAGCAAACGAATGTTTTAAGAAAACAGTTTAAACGTTTTGGGTCAAGATACTTTTCAAAAAAAGTCTAATCCAAGAATTATTTATATGAGAAATTTTATGTAAAAACAAATGGCGCACATTTTTACGTTTGAAATTTACTGGCATATTCCATGACAAATTTACTAAGAGATTTCAGGTTTTTACCAGCTATAGGAAGTCAAGGATTTCTAGAATAATTTACAAAGTCAAGGACGAGTTCTGTCTATTGTTAATTGGTATTTTTATTTCAAAAATAGAACGTTGAAAATTAAATTTTGAGAGAAGTCTTTTTAATTTTTTTGGCACGCTGCATAATGATTTGATTTCAAAAAAGCTGAAAATAAGTTTTCTACATTTTACTAATTATTCTTTCCTCCAATACCTAGACTTCATTTCGAAAACTTTCCTTTTGGTTATAAGAAATAAATCACAAAACAATTGACTGATGTCAATCGAAATCAGACGGAGATACTTATGTTCAAAATTATTTCATAACAAGGCAAACTTTTTCCTCATAAAATTATGAGTGTCGGAGAAACATATGAAGAGCTAGGCTTCGTAATTTTTACAAAACAAATGACTTTAAATTTAAAAGTACCAAAGCGCAAACATTTACGTTTTTCAAAACACATTTGTACTTGCAAGTCAATGCCTACCACAAACGACCAAGATCCGGTCTGAACTTTTGCAGACAGTGCACAGACATGCGTTTCGAGTACCTTTCATTTTGGTTATTTGCGTATGCCATATAACCTTCTCAAATATTCTCATGCTTGTGACTCAGAATTGAATTATCATTTTAACTGATATTTTTATGTGATGTGTAACAATAATTTTGTTTATTTTTCAGGATGAAGATTCAGGCCCCCTTTGCGCATACCGACTGTAATTTGAATAGCCAGTTTACAATAACAAGCTTAATAGTAACCGACCGTCATAGGAAGACGCCCGAGGCTTAAGGGAACGCGAATCTCTATCAAAGTTGCAACTTGTGTAAATGCAATTTTGACTTTTAAATTCCTTTATTTTCCCTTTCTCGTGTCAAAAATGTTTTTCTCTTCAATATTTAGTTTAATAACGTGAAACTTTAATTTAAATTTTTCTTTTCGCTATTTTTACTTTAAAAAGATTTTAAGTTCTTTCATTTTACAAAAGTAATACTGATTTTAAAAACTATAAATATTTCCTTTTGGTTTTTTATTTTAAAAAATTGCTTTTAAATGCTCACTTTATTTATTTTACAGAAATATTATATACTCTTATAAGCTAAACATATTTCTATTTCGTATTTCCATAAATGCCATTTTTTAAAAATATTTTACTCCTTTTTATTAAGGGGTGTTGGAAACCCTATAGCAACAATGTTGAATTGGCCATTTTTGGATTACCTTTTCTGAAAATCTGCTGTTCTTACAGGTTTGAAGGTTTTTACGTAATCAAAGTACATCTATCACCTCGCGCTCTTTCAAGCACGAGGCAGCTTCGTCTATGCACTCGCCATAGTAGGAAAATAATCTCTATCTTTGAAATTTTATCCTCTAATTTATTACACATGACGGTACACAATATACAATAAAACAAATATCACTATTATAGTATACATTTAATTATATACATAATATAAGGCGCGCAAAACATGTTTTAAGTAATCTCTTTCCACACGGCATGGCTGCCGGTCCAATCGCTAAAGTCTCGTATTCACGCCACCAGCCTGCCTCGATCGGTTTTTCCGAGGAATCTCGAATTCTTTTAATACGGTGTCTTTAATCATAATATTGTTATTTCAATCCATTTCATCGAGAGTCGCGATCAAACTTTTAACTTTTGTTTTTAAACTCTGCAAAATAATTTTCCCTTCTTCAGATATTTTATAGAGATTAAGAATCACTTCAGCATGATGTAAAAAGAACAGCCATTTCTCAGCTTTCGATGGTGGTCAAACATAACTCCTTTCATTATTTTCAAATGTTTCAATAATCGTTTCCCTTGCTCTAAGAATCTCTAAGAATCTCCTATATCTTGATAAAAATAAGAACCTTAATTTCTCATTTCCATATAAAATATACTTTCTCGGTGTCTACTGGCTTTAACGCCTGACATTCGAATCATGTTATTAACAGACATAAAAACAATTATAATTTTCTAAGTTAATATGGTTAATATATAAATTAAGAAGGACTTACCTTTGATCCCGATAGTGAAAATATCGAACGAAGAGCACAACTTGACGCTGTTAACTTTAATCATGAGCACACTGCAGTGGCACGTAACTTGACATGATTACAACACGGTAATTCACATTACCCCTGATTTAACTTTTCACGATTTCACTAGGATGATGAACACTGATGATCCCATTTTACCACTCACTGGCTGTTAACTTTTTAGCACATCACGCTTTCACAAATCGGATGAATTTATTCGCACACATGGCCCTAAACGCGCCATTTTCTTTCGTCATAAAAATCTTCTCTCATCGTAAATCCATTCGTGAACTATCACCGAATTTCATTTTATAACTTTCAGTAACTTTTTACAACCATATTTATTTATTATTTTCACTATTTAGTGATTTCCTTTTTCACAATCTTATCCTATCGACTGCGCCGATTTGCACCTCGCGCCGTTTCAACTCCGAGGCGGGTTCGGTCATTTCTCATGCACTCGCCATAATAGGAAAATAATCTCCATCAGCTTTCAAATTTTATCCACTAATTTATTAAACAATACACAATAAAACAAATACCACTACTATACATTTAGCTTAAATTATCTCTTTGCACACGGCATGACTGCCGGTCCAACCGCAAAAGTCACAAGTCTCGTGTTCTTCCCACCAGCTTGCCTCCACTCTGTTTTCCGGCGTAACTACGTCCCTTCCTTTAACCCTCTTTCGCCCCTCGCGGATAAAATGTTCTGGAAACGTCGTTCGCTAAGGGAAGGAACATCACAATACCTAGCTGAATATCCTGAAACGAGCTTTTTTATCATTTTAAATTTTAGAGTATTTTACAGTATATTTTGTTACGCATAGTAAAATTTAGCACTGATTATAATCAAAAGCTCATTTCGGCAAATATTTGGAAGCGTAGTAAATAAGGTATAAAAATTTCAGATACCTGTGAGCAGTAGTTCTTGAGAACAGGTACTACATCGAGTATAAAAAATCACGTTTGGGGGAAAAACGCGATTTTATGTAAAAATTCTCAATTATCAAAGTATTCAATGACAAATTAAAGCTAGATTTTGTACAGTCCTAATTTTCATAGAGATTAAAGAACGGTGTTTTAAGAAAGCTAAAATTGTAGAGAATTTGAAAATGCAAATATCAGAAATCCTCATTTTATGAAATGTTTTGGCTTTCAACACCCCTTCAACTATTCTATTCTTTAAAGTCCTTTCTCTATTTTTTCTATTCTGGTAAAACTTGATATATAAATTTAATTCTTTGTCTTTTAATTTTTAACTTTATATCTCTGGTCGCATTTCTCTTTAAGGATTAACATTTTGCATTTGGCTTATTATTATTATATTAAAATTATGCGAAATGAGCAAACAGTAAATAATGAGATGCTCAATTAAAAACAAATACAGATTTAATGATAAAAGGGAAATTTTTAATGTCATTACAAACAAGATTTCGAGGGGTTCAAGAGGCCGTTGCCTAAAAAAAAAAGAAAACAATTCGTCGTTTCCGGAAGAAATGAAACTTTAAAAAATATTTTCGTTGTCACAAAAACCAAACTTTTTGAAACATTACGTTATTCAAACTCTTACGTCACTTCCGAGTGTCACGTTATCTAAGATGGCATAGGTTTCGGCTACGTCACCAAGCCTCTGGCATCTCCTGAGGGCGGTTGGTTACTACACCTGTACCAACGATAGTGAACTTTCGGTGATATCCTTCTGTCTGTACCTGAATGAAACTGGCTCTATTTGACGGCACACTAGCGAACACTAAAAAGTCATGATTTAAACGACGATGATTTGAATAATTTAACTGGAATTTTGAGGACGACAATTTAGATTAACTGCTGCTGATTTTTTATTTAGGTGATCGTGAGTATATGGTTTAGTGATGAAGAGTATGAATAATTGAGTAGGATGATAATAAAACTTTAGTAGATCGGGCTTTGTATCTAGGTGAAGTTCTTTTATTCTGACGACGACTTCAATGATGATGATGAAGATGATACATAGGATGGTTTAGAATGACTGATGTGATTTGGGTGATGATGGTTTATCTTATTCTGACGATGATCATGGTGACGCGATATACATGATGGTTAAAATGACGATGTGTATTAAGTGATAATAAATATTTAGATGAATTAGATGGTGACATAGTTTTGACTGATGACGATTTTATACATGATGTGAGAGTGATTTATATAATAATTTAGAGGACTTAGACAATGAAGACGATGATTAAATGAGGATGAAGAAGATGATGATTTGGTTGATATTGCTTTCTATTTAGATGATCTGGAAGATTATGATTTATCTATCTCGACGATGATAATGGTGATGATGACATATACGACGGTTCAAACTGAAGGTATGATTTCGATGATGATGATTATTTAAATGATGGTTTGTAATTATCTGGTGATAATTTTATAATTTCTTTCTTGGTTATTCAGATAACAATTTTGATGGTGAATTAGAAGGTTGAGGTGATGAAGACGATGATCAAATGAGAATCATATTGTTGATGGTGGTGATTTAGATGATACTGCTTTTTATTTAGTTGATTTGAGCTATGATGATTTATCTTAATTTGGCGATATTTTCAATGACGATGATGATGATAATATATATATGATGGTTTAACATGAAGATGTGTTTTGGGTAGTTATGCTTAGTTAGATGTCTTAGATTAGCAGATGAAGTTGATTGGATTTAGAAGGAAATTTATATAGATGATGATTTCAATGAGTTAGATATTGATTTAGATGAAGGTATATTCATTTGATAATGATTATTTAAACAATAAGAGGGTCGTCCGAAAAATTACTTTGCCGTAAACCATAAAAAACAAAGTCTTATTACCTGGAAAACCTATTGCAAAAGATACAGCTATATTTCTGCTACTTCTCAGCATAAGAAACATCGGAACTATACCAATTGTCATAGCGTCGGTTACCTATTTCCATTAGAGTGTCATAGAAGTCTGTCGCCTGGGAAGAAAGGCAGCCCGTCACATTTGTCTGCAACATTTCACCTGTAGGAAAGTGTGCCCAGACAAGAACGTCTTCAGGTGCAATAACACGTTGAAGTATTTAACAGCAAGATCGGAGCCATAGAATGGATGGTCAGACATCTCCCAGCGAAACGTCTGCAACATATATTTTGTGGAATTCCCCGTATGCGTCCGATGTTGTCGTAGGACACCACAACACCAGCACTGAGCATCCCAAACCATTTGTTCTGAATGGCTCTTCAGATGTTCTCTAGTAAAGCGCAATAAAGATCAGCTTTCACCGGAGCACCACTCGCCAATACGTCAATGAGCAGAATGCCTTTACTATCCCAGAATACCGTGGACTTCAATTTCCGTGCATAGACTGAGGATCGTCCGGCGCGTGGATCCCTGTGACGCCAATCAATCGTGAGTTGCTGTTTTCTGTGGTGAAGTGAGCTACCCACATCTCATCACCTGTAACGATTCTGTTAAATTGCGTTCAATAAACTGATTTATGTATCTGCTGCCTCTAGTTCTTTGTGTTTAAGTTTTGAGTATTCGAAATGGAACTCAAATACAATCAATCATATATATAGATTACATATCAATTCATATATTTGAATTAAATACATATTTACTTACCGGCCCGAAACTTTCTTAACACGTTGAGCGCGGCGCCGGTCTCTGGGGACCGACAGTGAACTTTCCGTGTGGCCGGCGTCGGTCCCTGGGAACCGACACTGGAATTTTCGTTTGCCTGGCGTCGTTCCACGGAACCGACAGTATAAGTTAAAAAATAAATATAGTCTCAATGAAATGTGATCAAATTTAGCATTAATGAAATGTATTGAAACATTCTAAACAAAAATACGGCTTAGCTTTAAGGCTTAGCTCGCTGCCGGCTGAACGGAAAGGACAGCAAATTCGGCGCCGAACTCAGCGTGTTAATTAGAAAGCTACCGCTCGGCCTTAAAAACGCACAGCAGTTTGGTTTAAATAACCATTGATAACACTATTCTATAACGTTCTTTCTATAACGTTCTATAACGTATTATTCTATAACGTTCTTTGTACGTTAAAGTACATATAGCACAAGAGTGTGCAAGGAAACTGATATATAACAAATTTATTTAATATTTTTCATATAATAAGGATAATTTCAAACTGTAAACATAATTCTAAAAATCCATGACATTATCGAATTGAGACCTGTTTCGATGTCAGATATATCTCGTAATGAAATCTGAAATTTTTTGAAATTTAACAACTAATTTTTCGAGGTATTTGACAGTCCAATCTGTATAAGTTTCATTTATTTGTTTAAATGTTTGTAAAGTGTTATCACAGATTTTCATAAAAAAAAGGGTGTGAGAGATAAATGATAAAATTGATAGATAGAAATGGCGGGAATATTATGCATTTGTTCAGAAACATAAACGTAGTATTTGTGAGATTTCTCGCACAGCCAAGTTATAATTGTTTTGTTAAATTCTTTTTTTTCATATTTAATTCTTTTAAATTCATTTCTCAAAGTTTGTCATAATTTATGTGACTCAACTAGATACGAAAAATTGATTCGGAATGTAAAAGAAATATATGTATTCTGTAACATTATTTTTTGTAAAGTTTAATTTTTTTTAATTAACAAAGTCTGTAACCAATGTTTGCACTTATTTAATGCACGGAGTTCCAAGCAATTTCACTCATCATCCTACAAGCTGCAATAAACACAAAAACACAACTCTGAAAATGAAATTTTCTAACAAGGATTGTAAAGCCAAAGGCATATAATTAGTCTCCTCTGTATGCTCAGATCATTCAATATGATTTCTCTCACAGCTTATAGATTTTCAGATGAGTTACTCACGTTCGTTTTTAAGCAAAATAATGTAAAACTGCAATTAAAAAGACTAAAATTTCGACAAATTGACTAAATGAAAAATATATTCGCTGGTCGCTTAAAATTGCTTCAACGGTACCTAGTTCCAAATTGCAAGACGGCTATTCCACACACGGATAATCGAGAATTAGTATAACATTCTACAGCAAAATAA
Organism: Stegodyphus dumicola; assembly: GCF_044657685.1. NCBI lineage: Eukaryota > Metazoa > Arthropoda > Arachnida > Araneae > Eresidae > Stegodyphus > Stegodyphus dumicola. The sequence continues at coordinate 108,173,873 of NC_140777.1, forward strand.
TGCAAATTCCTGGTTTTTTTCATATAATGCATTCATGCTGTCAGATTTATAATGTCTAATCTTATAATATTATTGTAAAATTACTGCCGGTAGAAATCATTCCTTGAAAATGAAGGCCCCTTGCCACCTTCTTGATGCCTAATTTCAAATGGATAATTCAAACGTGGCCAAAGGAGAAATATTAAAATTTTCAAAAATTCGTGTTTACGGTTTTTTAATACCTAGATTTATCACTGCTAACTAATATTATGATATAATAATATATTAATAATTAGTCAAATGAAATTTATGTGGCTTCGTGTCAACCACTTGGTATTTTTAACCCTGTGTTTGAGCAAAAACAGAATATTGTTTATTAAGCTATAATAAACATCCTACAGTAACATTTAGTTATTGTACATTGTTTTTTATCAGCACTTACGAGCTGAAGTTTCGTCTTATTAAACTATCCATATTGGTGTTTTTCATGCTCCTGTATTGTTTTTGTATATAAATAATGGAAATTACAATTGGGATTATCAGTTCCATAAAACTCTCAGTATTCTGCAATCCTAACCACATGACCAATGGTGCCCCAAACATACAAGAAACAAACAGGTATTTACAAGTAGGAATGATTTTCGAAACGTTTGCTTGAACAAAACTCAAAATAAAATTCGGCGAATCAAAATGTCGAATCAAAATGTTAATGTTTCATAAAAATGTGCAGGATAATGTTAGATGTAAAGCCTGTTTTCGTTTCCCTGGCAGACGTACTAGGAAGTTTCATAAATGAATGTTTTCTCTTTTGGTGGGGTAGTGGCTGTGACCTATACATCGAGCATTTATTGCTGGACAGTACGTGTATAATTACAGATAGATAGAGATAAGTAATTAATAGAGTATTTGACATATATAAACTCATCATTCAGATCTTCGAAAGTGTTCAAATAGTAAAAACACGATACCGTATGCTTTCACCACTTCACTTATGATGTATACTATGCCCATATGAGGTACTTCTCCCTGTTAGAGTTAACTAAATCTTAGCTATTGAAATATAGCATTTTCAAATTCTTTCCATTTGAATTTAACATGAATAATTTTACTCTGATCTCTCTCTTTCTTTTCTGTTTGTTTCTTACTTCTAGCCATTTATATCCAGTTCTATATCTTCTACTTGTGCCTCTGATATTTAATGTAACGGCATTTTGCTTTAGAGTAAATAGATTTAAAATAATTAAAAATTACATTCCTATTTTCAAAATACTTTTATTAATATTTCAAGGTAAACATTTTGATATTCGTCAAATGGAACTCGAACCTAAAATTTAATTTTTATTAAATCTTTAATCTATTTCCAGCACTATGCATAAAAACGCCCTTTCTTGTTAAAATAACGAAACTGATTTCAGGTTTACTAGTAATGAATCAAATTGCAAATTGCTTAGATGACATTTTTCAGCTCTCAGAATACATTCCATTTAACTATGCAGTAAATCGAATGATTGTTTGCAGTTAACAATATGTAAAAAGCTGTTTGGGCCCGGTCGAGAAACAGGTGGTTTACATCTGGAGGAAACGAATGTTTGACAATGTCTATATACTATATATAAACTAATAATTAGAAACTTCCGCGTAATGCCCTTATGAAATAATTCACTGTATATTAGAAAAGTACGAGAAACAGACGCATATTTTTTCGAATGAAAAAAATCGAAAAATTATGTGCTTACTAAAATCAAAAATCTCAGGCGAACAACAAATAAGGCCTTGTAAGGCCTTATGTGTTGTTCCTTATAAGTTATGTGAATTTCCTTATAAGGCCTACTAAAATATACACACTTTTTGCTGCTGAGCATTTAAATTTATTTCTTCGAATTGCTTTTTCAAACTTGAATACCCGATTCCTAAAAGAAAGTTGCTGATTTTGAAATTACGTATACTGCACAATTTTGGTCGTGCGTTTATGAATTTTTTCTAATTTTATTTCTTTATTAGCGGAAGTACCCGATGTCAATTAAGTTAGATTGAAAGCAATGTATCTAACAACAGAGAGAACGATACCGTTGTAATCCTTCTCTAACGATGCAAAAAATACGATTCATAGTTATACATTTTTCAGTCTGGTGCGATATGCAACCCCACATAAAAAATTTCGATAGAAAAATATAATTCTCTCTCATTGTATCAGAAGCAATGTCACTCAGCTTTTAGTGATTTTCGTCTTTCTAATCAAATGGCCATAACAGCTCAAGTTCCATCCAATATTTCACCTATATTCAACTTTAGTCGATTCAATGTCGCAAAATATTTATCATAATTGATCAGAAATCAATAACGCAAACAAACAAACAAACACACAAACAGACATTCTTCTTTATATGTATAGGTTATGTAAAATTTACAAATTTTTTTATTAACAAAATGTACGATTTGCACGCGAGCAGTAGCAACACTTTTCGAAATAAAACAATTCTATCTCCAACGTCCGAGCCTGTTACCACTAGGAAAAATGAGTGCGAAAATTAGATCTTTCAGAATTTTTAATTAGTATTTTGGCTCATGAAAGTGGTTAAGATGAGAATAGTCGAAATGGCTTCCCTCGAATTTTCGGAATCGGGAATAACGTATTTAATGTTTGGGAAAGCTATTTTTATTTCATCTTTTATCTATTTTCGTATTTTAACAAACTCTAGGATTTGAAAGAGAGCAATGGTAACAACTTTCGAAATAAAGCAGATTTTCGTCTCCAGCTTGCGAGACTGTTGCCACTCGGAAAATGAGAAAAATTATCGTTTTTCCGAGTTTTTAATTTATAGCTCTGATTTTAGATACTTTTTTTTTTTTTTTTTTTTTGAGAAAAGTGACGTCGACCTAATTGTAGAAAGTTTGGTGGTGATAGCTATAGTAGTGACCGAGTTATGAGAGGACAAACACACAAACTTTCTTCTTTATATACTATATAGATAACAAGTATGAAACGTTCCCAAATGTAAGTATACGAACCGCGAGACTGTATTAAAATTTGGATTTACTTATTTGTCAAAAAAGAATTTTTTTAATTATTCGACATCGCCAAAACATGAATATTTTCGTGATTTAAAAACATTTCGATAACTGGAAGTATATTACTACAAGCAACGATTGCAAAAATAAAGGTGGTGTAGGGACTTTTAAGCCGGATAAAGGATGTTGGTGTACATATACGTGAGCATATACATATACGGTTGGTACAGCTAACCTGCAATATAAAGAGAGAAGCAAGCCTACTCTTTAGAAAATTTCAATATTCTTCGGCTAATCGTTTTTGAGTTATGCGAGATACATACACACATATATTATATCTACATACATACAGAGAACACGAAAAAATCCCTTTTGAATGCATTATAAAATATACTATGAAAAGGAAGAAGTCTTTATTCTGTCCGTATGAGATGTCGCACAAAAATAATCCAAATGGATTCAGATATGGACAAAATGGATATTTCCACTGAAATGTGATACTTGAAAATTTTCGTGATTATAATACTTCCTTTATATTGTAAAATGCAGTAATAAAATATTACCTAAATGGGAAATCTTAAAAAGATGAGAATTAGTACCAGAATTCCACAGCTATACTTTTAAGAAGTGGTCGTAAAAAAAAGTGGTTCGCTGAGAACTTCGTTCTAAAAGTTCAAGCAATAACTAAAACATTTTCGAATAAATTGTGTGTGAAAACTGTATGTCCCGTCGTTCAAAAGTAGTGGACTGTAAATTCACTTGATGTTCCCTCAGTGTAGAACCCAAGAAACCTCAGAGTCATAATGTTGACCGAAACTACTTTATTGGCTTTCAAACATTAAGTTGGCTGAGGAACGGCGAAGAACTCTTTGAAACCTCCGACTTCAGTAGCGGCTCACCAAGTAAACTCAGGAGAACCTCTGCTTAGTTGAAACTCACCGCAACTTAAAAGCTCTAAACCCGAGCTTTGCGATCCTAACAAATTTGTGTCTGCGCCTCTCCTCGGTACAAAGAGAGAAATACAATTTGCGTAACATAGAACTAAAATATTTAATCCTTTGCGGCGCACTGTACGTTAAAGTCGGAATTTCAGCAAGAAACGTTGTATTCAGTCTATTTTGTCCTAAATAAGTATACAGGTAAAATGTTGTAAAAATTGCACTTACCGTTTTAATTCTGTGGGTGTTCCATGAGGTGGAACACTGCGCCGCCAGAGCTTTTAGAGGTGCGACTAAGCGAGCATTGCAGTGAAGCACGAAAATGAGTAGAAGCGTTTGCATAAGAATGAAAAACCTCTGTATTATGGCTGTATACATGGTTTCCTGGATATACACAATATTCTTGAATATATACGGATAAATGAGGTACATATCTATATACACAAGTCCTATATACAAAAATGTTTATAAATTTTCCTATTTCTTATCTTCGTGAAATTGTTCAAAGCAAGTCATACCTTTTTGATGGAAGCACAAACTAACTAAGATTAAAATAATTAACTACGATTAATATTAACAAAAAAGAAAAATAAGCTTATAATATATAGATACACGAAAAATATCTACACAATTATTGAAAATAAACGGGAATGAGACTAAAATGACAGCAAAAAATTCGCGTAGGTCTAAGTAAAGATGAGTCAAGCTACTAATGAAATTCCCGCCTAAAAACTACCCCCAAAAATTTCGAGATGCCAATATTAATGCTTTCATAACCCAAAAACCACCTCGCCCCTCAATGCTGCTTTGTTTGAATTCATTCCCTCCCCAAAAAAAATCAACAGAAACAGAAAACGAAAACAACGGATGTTCTCTCCTAAGAGCACAGATGTTCTGATTAGTAACAGCATGAGATTGCTAAAGGCGCAGTGTTCCCCCTAATGGAACACCTGGTTTTATTCAATGATTCTGCGTATGATTTTTGTATGAAAGATTAAAAAAATAATTTGGAGTACAGCCAGCAAAATTATGCCTATTTTTTCTCCAAATAAAATTTTTATATCATTAAAAACATAGAGAAAATTACTTGAAAAAAATGGATTTTAATAACACATAATAAATTAAAGTTATGTCTCCTTGTGATATGCTGCTATCTACGGTTTAAAAAGAAAAGTTCAAAGTATATTATAAAAGCATTTTTATCTATTTACGGTTGAATTTAGAGGCTTTCGAAGCGATTCAATTTGGGTGTTCCATGTAGTGGCACACTGAGACACAACAGCTTAACCATATTTTAGAATCATTTATAAAAATATATAAATGTAAAGTTAAATACAAAATATTCGTTTCAAAGCGATCGTTGACGATTCCATATCTCTTTAGTCTTCCGTTGATGAGGTCATCTTAGAGAGACATTGTGAAAAACCTATATTTACTTATTTTCTCAGAAACATCGGTCATCTTAGGATGGTAATCGACAAGAGGATTTATTGTACCTATATTTTCTTTTTGTAAAATTCTGCCTTTACATTTTCTAGATCTAAATTTAAATTTGATCTTTCTCAAAAAATAGTGTGAAAATGAATGCATTTCCGTTAATAATCTATTCCGTTAATAACTCTATCTGGCTGCAGTGGTCCAGAGGTAAAGTCGTTGAACGCTGGTAGCTAGACCCAGCACAAAAACACGCTGCTTGAGAATTTTGTGGTTTTTCTAATGTGTAATGTGCGTACGAAACTTTTCCTGAGAAAGTCCTCCCCAAACGCTTCCCTCCCCTTAGGAAAAGAGCCCTAACGGGCTCTTCCAATAATCCAATAAATATAAATACGATACTGAAATATTACGTAGTTCATCCTGACTTGTGTCATCACAAATAACGAATCGCAACATGCAAAGGATACTTATATAAAAGGATTACTTTGAAGAAGCTGAAGGTAAAAGAACAAAAGAAGTCTTAATTTTATTCAAAGAACATAATATTAGAAATTTCAGACATGCATAAAACTTTTAAATACATTTAATCTAATGTAAATGCTCCTTTTCCCTTTTTTAATTTTTTAAAAATATATTGTTCATGAAGAACTGCCAATACAACTTTATGAAATGACTTAATTAAATAACAACGTTTAATAGTTAAGTAAATAAATTTAAAATTCTCTTAAAATAAAAAATAAAAAACTGCGTAGTACTCCCATACGTATCATTAATTTTCTACTTTTCAATGCAAGAGTTCCTTCTTGGATTTTTAGCAAAAAATTATTAATGAAAGGAAATATATGAAATATAGAGGTAAAAATATTCCTCATTCTTACTCGCACCTAGAATTCATTCCTCGAATACGCACCAGCACCTTTTAAAAGTAGAAAAGATATATCTGCAGAATAATCGTCATGCGATTATTTTATTTACTCTCTTTTATAGGAATATATTTTCCACGACGATATTTTTAAACTGCGAAGTTTTGGAACCGCTTTCTGTTCTTCGTCGATGTTTTGTACCACGATTGATTTTTTCGATGATGTTTTAGACTTACGATATGTTTTCCTGCCTTCTTTTCTCCCACATGTTTTCTACAACGAAGTTTCCGTCTTACGTTGTTTTCTCCGCTACGTTTTCGTCCGCGATGTCTTCGTCGGACCTCCTAGAATTCACTCGCAAGCAAGCGAAGTAATCGTTCCATTTAGACTCTTGTCCTTCGACAAAATAATACCTGGCCCTTTATGGATTTATGCAAATGTACAGAGACGTATAAAATTATGGGGTTCATTTAAAAATGACTTTTCAGTCCACTTTCATATTAGTTTGATTACCATTAAAAACGAACATGAGAAAGGTGTCTAAAAATTTGCGTCTTATACTTAGGAATTTTTGAATAAGATTACAATCAATTTTTTTTTCTTATGGTTGGCACTTGCCTATGTCGGCATCGTCCTGCCCTAAGAACAGATCGGTAGTCTCTTTATCATGGAGGCGCCTAGTAAGCGGGCCATCATTGCCTCCTATGAAGGGACAGACAATTTTACATCCATGCCTTCTCCGGGATTCGAACTCGAGCCCTTCGGTATCGCACTCAGTTTTCCCTAACCACCATAACGCTAAAAAAGGCTTGCAGCTACAGATTTGATTTTATTCTTGACTTATCATTATAGTCGTTAGAATATTTTATTCTCACAATTAAATATTGTTTTTTTTTTAGCTTGTACAACGATGATTCAAATTTTAGTGTTTTTCCAGCATCAAAGCGGTGCGCACATTGATTACAGACATGTTGTTTAAAAAAAGAAAATTTACGAAAAAAAAATGCAGATCAATTTTTTAACAGTGGGAATCAATTTTTCGTAACTATTTCAGTAGTGTCAGTTAGGTCAGACTTGTAGAGATTAATATTAAAATATTAAAACTGAGACTCGGTCTTTCAGAAAGCCTCACAAGTACTTTCTCTCTTTCCATAACAATGTATGTTATTGTCGTTATGATTGATCAATACCAGTATTGATCACCGATAATTTTTAAGAAAATCTGTGATAACTCTTTACCGACGTTTAAACAAAGGAATGAAGCTTATACAGGGTGAGCTGTCAAGTACTTCAGAAACTGTGTTCTTAAACGTTTAAAAATATTTCATATCTTTTAATGAAATACATCTGACACTGAAGCATGTCTCCATTCGATGATGCCACCGATGCTTGAAATTTTATTCACAGTTTCAGCATGTTTATAATAAAAATTGTAACCAATGTGCTACTCACTAGTTTTCTGATATACTCCTGCGCTTTATGTACTTTAAAATTACAAACGGCTACAACTGTGTCTCTGTTCACCTTGTTTATTTAATCAAACTACTTTGTCTTTAACTGACAGAGTGTTGGCTTTATAGTAATATATACTTCTCACACTTCTGCTGCTTTGTTTTGTGTTTAAAATGTTTCTTCAGTTTTATTTGGACCGTAAACGCTTCAAGAAAGTAATTCAGAAATCTGATTTAGAATGTTCGTGTTGATGATTGACTGATTCAGATGCATGATTATTTTCTGATTAGATCTCATTTGCGTCTGCAAGAAGTGCCAATAATTAGGTAATAAATCTATGCAGACCTTTCGTCAGAACTCGTTGGTATGCAAGTAAATAAAATGCTTACACAAATGAATAAAATACTCCTCATATTACCATTTCGACGTTTCATATACAGATAATTTGACTAAAACCTGAATTTATATTTTCTCTCTCATTGTAATGTTTTTTATACTTTTATAAACGTTCTTCCAAATAAATGTTTCCACAAAATTATTACAATAGGTTCTCAAGCATTACCCTCTTAACCTTCTAAAACCGGGCCGAAATTCTCATATTATAGCTTTCAGACCAGCGCGATCCGAAACAGTTTTGCCCCCTCTTTGACATTTTCCTAATGAGAAATGTCGTTAGTTCCCCTCCATGGATGAAGTAAAATTTACATGTTTGTCGGACGCCTACGTCCCATAGTAGAGGAGTTGCTAGATTTGCAATTTTTTCGATGATTATTTTGCTTTCAAATTTAAATGAAAGCAAAATTCTAAATAAATAGTGCATAAATAAATGTGCAGTACTGGATGCATATCCAGTGCACACTTTATTTAGAACAAAATGTATGCAATGTTTATATTCCACTCATTATTTCTAATCAATCTCGTAAATAATTTGTGAATTTTTTAACTTTGTTTTCACTCTTCATTTATATTCGCGTATTTTCGTATTATAAATTAGAAAGCAAGAACAAAATTTAACAAAATATAGTAAATACAGACTAGATCTGTAAGTCTGCAGGCCGGAATGCGATTTCTAATAACATATTTTCATTAATAAAATAATGGTAATGACTAATTTAATGAAATAATAATAATAATATTTATTACCATTAGATGATTAGAATGAGATTCAATAAAATTAGATTTTGAGATGAACTTACAGCAATAATAAAGCTTTACATAACAATAACAGAGATTTAAATCTGCTTTTTTCGATAATTTTGTTATTATAATATAAAAATCAAAATCCAAGATACATTGGTTGCGTTTAATAATTAATTTTAACAAATATTACATTGGACTATCAGGCAAAGAAGGTATATCTTTAACGAGAATTTTTCTTTGTAAAATTGGCTTTTGTTTATGTTAGCCGAGAAACAAATTCGTGACTTATACATGCAATCATCAAAATAATTTTGAGAACAGTTTTAAATGTTCATGAAAAATTAATTATACGTCAATTTCTTTCCATAGGTAGAAATTTCGTCTAAAACTATCGTTATATCCAAAAGTTGAAGTCTATTTCATTTTCAACGAATATTCTATTTGCACATAATATATTTTCTAATTTATTTTAGAAAGAGTAATCTTTCACGTTTTCAAAAGAATAAGGAATATTGGGTGTTCATACCATGTAGTAAATTTGTTTTTTATATTTCTTCCAGTAATGAAAACGATTACCCTGCAATATTTTCAAAGCAAAATCCTAAGAAACCTAAGAAATTTGCAATCCTAAGAAAACCGTTTACGCCAAATTTTGCATAAAGTATCTTCTCGTGTATATTTTTATTTAAAGTGTGGAATTTTCTCTTTGAAAATATCAAAAATAATGAAGAGCAAAATTAATTCATGAGAAATAACTTTGAAATGCAATAATTCCATTGTAATATGACATAGTGGATAAAAGTGCAATACAGTTTATTTATTCACAAATAATCCCCCTCATATGCGTAATTTATGTACTGTCGATTGAGAAATATAGGTTAGTAAATGAAACCGGTTAATTCAATACTTTTCCTTTATCAATATTTTTACCTGCTCTTCAGTAAAGCGGTAAAGGTGGCTGAACACTTATAGCTCGCTTGGAATTGAATCCCGGATAAATAGTTGGATTCATGGTTTTTGTGTAACGTAAATGCAAGCCAGCTTCTCTTAGAAAGTCCTCCGCGAAGACATAACTCCCCTTATACAGGTAATCGTTGGGTGCTATGATGTAATTCAGTAAGCGAACAAATTAATCCAATCAATACCGAAGAACGGGTTGATTACATGTGGAGTTTTCCACCAGGAATGTAAATGCGAGCAATTTTCTCTTAAAAAGGTTTACACGAAAGCATCCATTCCCTTAAGCAGATAGCGTTCGCGTGCTTTTCCGTAATCCAATCCTAATTTTCATACATTTAGTAGTAAGTTGACATACACCTTATTACAGACAAAATAACAACTTTTTTAAGATATTTTTTTTATCAACTTGTCTGAATTCTCTCTATCTTTTGAAGAGTATAAGAATTTCAGCAAATAAAACTGGCCAAAATTTTATAACATTTAACTGATGTTTTGATTCAGTTTAGAAGTAACGTGAGCTTTACTGATATTTAAATATTTTTTGGCAGATCTCATCCTAAAAGAGGGTGTAAAGATAAATTGATTTTATTTAATTTACAATCAATGAAAATCATTGAAAGCAATCACTGAATGAATGAAAATCGGAAAAACTATTATGCATACAATTGTCTCTTATTTATCTCCTGATAAATCAGACAAAATTGCCTGCATAATAGAAGCACTTTGAAAGAGTTGACAGTTCTTAAGGGTTTTATGCACTCCACAAAACAATGTCAAAATAAAATCTTATTATTCATAAGTATGAAAAGGAAGTAAACGAGTAAACGATAAAAACGGTTTTAAATATTTTCTAGAAGGGCATTAAATCTAAAATATTAATCTATTCTTATTTGTTATGATTAAAGAACATTAAATATGGTAAGCTTCAAGAGCGTGCAAAATCGCTGACGTTTTAATCATAGCAAAAGTCAGTACTAAAAAAAAAATAGCATTAAAATTATCAGACAGATTGAGAAAGAGATGGCCTCTATTTAATTTTCAAGTATATTGGCGAGAGACGAAACCTGCCGTTTTTGCCAAAATGTAGCTAAACTGATAAGAAGAGGGAAATAATGCGTAGCCAGCGGCTACTCTGAGCAGCGACAATGGACCACCCAAAGATCTACAGATAGGCGATTCTCTAAAATGGGGAGGGCATGGATGGTACGACAGTTGTACCAATGCCGGCGTCTGAGAAAGTCATTCTCCTTGTACAACTGCTGTACCAGCCGGCTTCGAGAGGTTGATCGCATTTACGTTTACTCGGCTGGAGAACTCAGTAAAGGACTTCTTACCACTATGCCCACAGTTGGATAATCTACGGTTTCTGGCAAGTACTATCTTAGCTGGTAAAAGGCAGCAGACCAACAATAAAGTGCTATTCACATTCAATGTTCCCATGTTTAGCTATTGTCTATTTTGCCTTTCTGCTCACTTTTCGAATATTTGATTTTGAGTGAAAGGATCGTTAAGATAGTAGATTTATAATCATTCATCCTTTGGTATTTAATTAGGAAAATTCTCATCGGAAGACTCAGTGTGAAAGTAATTCAGCTAACAGGGAAGTACTGCTATATGCGGTAGAATTACATTTGCATAAAGGTATAAAACCGGCCCTTTAAAAGAGCTTCAACGTTTTCATATGAACGTGTATTTCTGTTGAAATTCAACTAGTTGCATAAGCACAAATCTTCATAATTTATTTTGAGATGGTGGAAAAACAGTGCTGACGTGTTATCAAGCTAAAAAAAAAAAAAAAGGAGGAGGACTGTGCTATATCTCCCGTTCTACTGGGCCGATTGACAAAATTCAAACTGCGTTTTTCATGTCTCGAAAGCGCGACTTAGGAATATATTAGATTTACACATAGCACTATTCTAACATAGGCATCTAACATAGGCATGTGTTGAAATCTTACTCCAGCTTTGGATTAGTGTGAAACGTGATTGTTTACAAGCTCTTTTGCGATTTCTAAATTTCTTTTGACTTTTTTGAAGGTGTTTTTATTATAACATTGCAGTTCTTGTTTAGTATTTTTATCACCTGATAATTATGGAAAATTGTGAGGAAGATGTAAAAAATAAAAGATCTTATATTCATCGACCAAAGAAATGAAAGTTCCAGGCAAATCAGCATAATGATACAATGAAAAAGAAGTGTGGTGTCAGTTTTTCGTTTAAAAAATTAAATAGTGACACTGTTTTGCCACCAAGAGATAAAGATAACTTTAGAGCCTAATTTTAGTGGTTATAGACTATTTGATTTGGATATCCTATTTCAATTTATTGAAAATAATTTATGTTGTAAAATTTGTAATGTTCATTTAAGTGAACTATTTCATCATGGTTTAAGCTCAAAATTTGAGTTACTATGCTCAAAGTGTTCATGTAAAAGAACTTTCAGAAACTCTAATATGATGGGTGTCCGAAAAAATATATCAGAGCTAAACAGAAGATTTACGTATGCAATGCGAACTCTTGGTCAAGGGAAAGCTGCTATGCAGAAATTCTGCTGCGTTATGGATCTCCCTCCTGTGATTGCACATCGTTCTTTCAAATTCGTCGTTAAATGTGACTGTAAGTGGAGACGGTACATGGAAGACTCGAGGACTTACGTCTTTGGTTGGAGTCTGTTCCGTAATAGGGTCAGAAAGCAACACAGTAATCGATACAGAAATACTGTCTTATATTGCAAAGGTTGCGAGTCATTTCTAGGAAATGGCGTAAGTGAACAAAAGGCCTGTTTGGGGAATAATGCTGGTTCTTCAGGAAAAATGGAAATGAATGGAAAGATAAACAATTTTTCATGTTCCATGGAAAAAAGAGGTGTAAAATATACTTCTTATATTGGTGACGGTATCAGGTTCAATGTTCTGTCTTACTTTTTTCTAGAACATGCAAGGAGCTGACTCGGAACAGAGAGCTTACTAAATCTATGTTCAATAACTGTGGGAAGTAGACAGGATACACAAGAAGGGTATACAAAACCCTTTGTTTTTCTCTCTTTACAATAATTTCCGTACTTCGGAATACAAAAACCCACTACTTGTGGTCTAAACGTAAGAATATAAAAATATTAAACTAAACTCTAACTTAACTTTGGAATAATAAACATGGAAGATTGGCCTTATATTAACAGGAAGCCGTATGTAGTACAGAGAACTGTTAACTCTACAATACGTTTAAAAATTATCACGAGGATTAAACCTCTGGCCTGGAAGGCAACCAGCAACTGAGTAAAACTTCTAAGGTAAGCGGCCTGCTTCGACTAACTCCATCCTCTCTCTCGCTTGGCAAAAAGCCACAACTTAAGTACTTGGAGTTCGCCAGACAAATTTTGCATAAATAAGTTAACGCTTTTAATTCTGGCCGGAAGTAGAAAATAAGAAGTGATAGTAAAGATTTAAAATAAAATAAACGTTAGTAAAACTTAAGATCCTTACATACTTCCCGCCAGTGTTAATTAGTTTTAAACTGAGGTCTAAAACGACCTTGTTGAAAACATTTAGCTCTAGAATCTAACGCGAGGCCAATCTTTTACAAACATTTCTCACTAGAAACTAGAAATTAAAAAAAAAAGAAATTTGTTTTTACAATAGCAGCTCCAAGGACACGCAATTTTTCATCTGTACTGCATCTAAACAGGAGCTTTTATTCAAATCTGGTTCCTTCCAGAGATCTGGAAGGAAAACTAGTTTAATGAAATGTTACACAATGAAATGGCAAGTAACATGCATATTTATATTTCTCTTAACATTCTTATTTCATTCATGACTATTTTAATTATCTCTCCCCGTGCTCTCTGACATGTGTTGTAAAAGAACACCAAACACGAATGTGTTTATGTATACGTGTTCAACACTTCCTCCTACAATCAAAACACTAACGTGTTAAAAATTCAACATACCAAGACCTCGTAACACACCCTAACTTCAACTCTAAACCCTGAGGTACTATTCTGAAAGTGGCTAACTCTGAAGTGTAGCGTCAGAGAGCCTAACAACATTCATTCAACCTTTAACACATATTCACCATGATTTGGTCTTTTTACAGTAACACGAATAAAAAAAATGTTTAACATTACTTTCACTTTTACCATATCACAATATTTCTTAACATTTAAAATAACAGTCCACATTGTATATAAGAACATATTAACATGCCGTTAATTTTACGCATTTGAAAACATACATTAGTAGTACATTGTTAACTTCTATTCTTTTCAAATCAAGTGCTAATTCTTCTACATTGAAATACTACATTTCAAAAAGTCTTTCAGACTAAAACTTCTTTCTTGCCAGAATGTTTTGAATAAAATTTATACAATAACTTTTACAATACTTAAGTCTTTACATATTCCTATTATACATCAACTTTTGTTTTACGCGCGAGTAATTGAAAAACATAATACCAAAATCGGTAACAACTCATTTCTCGCCTTTTTGGCGATAAAGGTAGACCTCGCATGACGTAAAACTTCTTGAAATCTGTCACTTGCAGTAAGAATGAAAGATTAACTTACGTTTGCAAAGTAACATAAAATTTTACTTATCTTTGTTATATTCGGACATTCTTTTCTGAGCCCAGTCCTGGAAGGTAGCGCAGATTCTCGTTTGTTTTATCCTCCTTCTTGTGCGGGCTCGCCCTTCAGGGCCTTCCTCTAGAAGCTTTCTTTTTTCTCCAGTTCGGTCACCCTTGAATACCTTCTTTTTCGCCGCTGCCTGTGGTCTTGGCCGTTTGATGGCAGCTGGTCTTGGCGGAACCGGGAGAATCCTTTCGCGTTCCTGCTTGGACCTCGTTGCTGGCCGTTCAAATTTTCCTTGTAACTTTTACTCCGCCGCTGGTGGCCCTTCCGCAGTTCGGCGACATTTGCTGCGGAGAGTCCTGTCGGATGAGTAGATCTTCCGTTTTAGAGCCGGATTATAGTTGCCGTCATTTCTCCTGGCTCTCTTTGCATACGTCGTCCTTCTCCCTTCTTCATTCTGGGGGTGTTCGTGAGCTCTCTTTTCTGGACGGTTTTTCTTGTTACCTTTAATTTTCCCGCGGGGAAACTTTCCTTTCACTTGCTCCTGCCTCTTAATGGCTTGCCCTTGCACTTGTCGTTGTTCCACCTCTGGAGCTTGTGCCCGCCGTGTCTGCCGTGCCGGATCCTGCAAAAGATCTGTAAATATTTGCATTTTATTACGATCATAGTAGGTTTTGATTTGATCAATGTTTGCGGAGCAGGTTTCACCATTCCTGGCTTTTAACACTACTACAGCATGAGTTATTTTTTCTATGACATATGGTCCTTCAAATCGTGGAAAAAATTTCGCAGTTTTATCTTCTGGTGCTGAAGAAAGTGAATGCTTAATTTTTAACACTTCATCCCCTACTTTATAAGTTACTCCCCGTCGTTTCAAGTCATAATACAGCTTTTGTTTTCTCTGTGCTACTTCAGTATTCTTTTTTGCTTCTTTAATTAGTTTTTCTATATCACCCATTTTAAATTCTGGGGCTCTTTGTTGCACATAAAATAATTTATCTAACGGCGTTATAATCTTTCTGCCTAAAAATAACTCAGCAGGAGTTTTGCCCGTTGTATCATGTTTTGCGGTCCTAAGGGCGAAAGCAAATTCATTGACATAGTTATTTCAGCTTTTATGAAAATTGTTAACATAACTACGGACAATTTTCATTATATTTCTATTGACCCGTTCCGCTATATTTGATTGCGGCCGATACGGGACCATTTTTAAATGACGTATGCCCAGTTTTTGGCACATGTCTTCAAATACATTACTTACAAATTGAGGACTATTATCCGATATAACTTTTAGGGGCGCTCCGTATTTTAAAATATATTTATTTAAAATAGAATCAGTAACTAATTTCGCGGAGGCTCGTTTTAAGGGAACAATTTCGGTCCACTTACTAAAATGATCAACCATAACAAGGAGATAGCGACTTTTATTTAACTGACTTTTTGGGAAAGGGCCCAATAAATCGATGCCAATTATTTCATTTGGAAATTCGGATTTAATACTATTTAGAAACTCGGCCGGGCGGAAATTAATATAATTAACTGCTTGACATGTTGAGCAGGACTGGACATACGCCCTTGTTAACTTTTGCAGTTCAGGAAAATAGACTGCCTCGCGTACGCGTTGGATAGGTTTTCGAATACCAGCATGAGAAGCTAAAGGGCTGTCATGGAGCTCCTACAGGATATTTAATCTAAGACTAGCTGGGATAACAGGTCGAAATTCGTTGTTGGAATTCGTAGTTTTTGTATAAATTAATAGACCATCTATTAGTTCGTAATGGGCCGCCCTATTTCTTATCGCCACAATATCTTGGTGGCTAAAATTTTCAGGATCCTTTAAATACTCATAAATGCTTCCAAACTCAGGATCCTTACCCAGTTCGGTTATTACAGATTCTCGGGAATTTATTGTACATGTTGTGAGCATTGCCACCTTTACAGTATTACCTTCTTCATCTATTTTAATTCTGGATAGGACATCTGCTACGATATTTTCCTTTCCGGGGGTATGCTTGATTACCAGATTATATTCTTGTAGCTTGAGTGCCCATCTTATTAACCTTGGGGATAAGTGTTTCCCTGAGTACAATCTAGTTACCGCCGCATGATCAGTGTACACTGTTATTGGCGCCTTCCCAAAATAGACTCGGAACTTTTGCACTACTAACAGAAATGCAAGTGCCTCTCTCTCGGTCACGGAATAATTTCTTTGTGTTTGATTTAAAGTTCGGCTAAAAAATGCCACGGGCTGCTGATTTTGCGAAAGTAGCTCTCCTACCGCATAATCCGAAGCAACCGCTGAAATTTCTAAATTCTCATCCTTTTCAGGAAATTTCAACAGAGGGGCTTGCGTTAATGCTTGTTTTTATTTTTCGAAAGAACTATTGGCTTCGGCCGTCCACTAGAATCTCGCCTTTTTCCTTTTTAATTTTAACAATGGTTCAGCAATAGCTGCAAAATCTTTTATAAAGGACCTATAATATGAACAAAGTCCTAGAAAAGAAGAGAGCTTCTTCGCCGTGTTTGGAGTCGGATACTTTTGTACAGCGATTATTTTTGATTCGTCTGTCTCTATTCGTTTCTGAGATATTTTGTAACCTAAATATTTTAATTGAGGGGCTGCAAATTTGCACTTTTCGACATTAACTTTTAGACCGGCTTCATTTAATAAAGAAAACACCTGTCTTAAATCCTGTACATGTTGGTCGAGATTATCACTAGTAATAATGATATCCTCTAAATAGATAAATGTGGATTTTCCATGAACAGGCCTTAACACAATGTCCATATATCGCTGAAATGTGGCCGGTGCCCCTGAAAGGCCAAACGGCATACGCAGAAATGCATAAGTGCCAGAAGTGGTTATAAAAGCAGTCTTAGGCACGTCCTCAGGCCTAACCCCTATTTGAAAATAACCAGTCGTTAAGTCTAAAGTCGTCATATATTTGGTGGATGTTATGTTCCTTAGAATTTCTTCAATAATAGGTAACGGATATACCGGATATTTAGTTATGGAGTTTAATTTACGGTAGTCAATTGCGAATCTCCACCTTTTTGGATGTGTCAATGGATAGTCATTATTTTTCTTACATAAAACCACCGTGCTAGCATAACTACTTGAGATGGGCGTTATGATCTTTTTACGTAGCTTATCGGTGATATGCCATTCTATAATTTTTTCCTTATTCTTATCATACCGGTATGCTTTGTGGCGAACTCGCATTGAATCTCCGGTGTCAATACTATGGTACCTGAGTAAATCCTGGAATATCACTAAATAACGAAGCAAATTCACTTACCACTTGTCGGATTCTTCGTTGCTCTTCATTAGGCAGGTGGTCAAGGTTTAATATCGGCGGTTCAGCCTTTTCTTCACGAACTGGTTTCATTGTCAGCTTAAGGGACGCTTCTTAAAAATCTAGCGTTGCTTGTGCCTCTGAAAGAAAATCTATTCCTAAGATAATATGTGCTTGCAGACTCTTTACTATGAAAAACATAACCTTTACTTGTTCGTCCTTGATACGGACATGCAGCGGTAATTTACCTATACACTTACATCTTTCTCCTTGCGCAGCTAACACTGTCGTATTATCCGAATTATATATACGATATTTACGAAAATACTTCCTAAAAAAATCTTCTGCCACACAGGAACACTGCGCGCCTGTATCCAGGAGTGCGGTGGCTGGGATATTATTCACTAACACTTCAATCTTCGGAAGAGTCAAATTTTTCACCATTACTGTATTTAACTTGAAGGAAGAGGGGTTTTCGTGGCCTTCGGATTTCCGCACCCTCCCGTCAGCAGAAATTCGTTTTAGTTTAAATTATTTTTCATTTCCGTGCTTTTCTTCTTTTTCCACTGGCCTTGAGACTTCTTTCCTGGATTGCTATTGAACTGTGGATGTTCGCCGGCTGTTTTTGAATGCTCGGGTTTCCTTGCCCACTGATTCGCTTCGCTTCCGTAGCCGTGTGCTTCAGTTTGCTGTAGTCTTGGCGCACCAAATTGGTTTCGCTGTTGATAATGGCGTCTTCTTTCAATGTCCGCCGTTCTTCTACTTTCAAACTGGATTGCTAGCATAAAATAACTTTTCCAGTGTAGTCGGATTTCTTAATTCAATAAAGTCTTGCACTTGGGGCAGTAACCTCGGCAAAATCACTTGAATTATCTCAGGATCCGGACGGTTTCCTAACAAGATTTTGAAGACGTGAATTTTTCTTAAAATACAGCTTGAGAGATTTTCGATTCTTTGTTGATATATGCTGAAAAGTTCCGTTTCTAGTTTCGCACGATCCCTTACGACAGGGAAGGCTTTTACTAGGGCAGTCTTGAAATTCTCGTAAGTATAGGTGGGACTTCCTGCTTGACCCAAGAGACTTCTGCCTATACATTTGAACCAATTAAGCGCTTGGCCCCTCAAAGCGCTGGTAGCTAAGGTAACTTTTTGAAATTCGTGCACGGGGTAGAGCATGAAGTGGTCATCCAATTTTTCCAAAAAACTGGTTACCGGTGAGTTTCCATTAAATGTTCCTTCTGGTTTCATCGAAGCGCGCATGGTCTGGACGATGAAACCAAATCTTTCCAGGGCGGCAGCTGGCATTTCTGGATTCTGAGCCGCTTCTGCAGGCAGCACAGGTTCTTCTTGAACCTCGGCGATGGTTATTCTTCTTCGTTGGGCGCCACTCTCAGGTTCAAAGTTCCGTCTTACTTTCTTCGAGAATATGCAAGGACCTGACTCGGAACAGGGAGCTTTCTAAAGCTATGTTCAATAACTGTGGGAAGTAGACAGGATACACAAGAAAGGTATACAAAACCCTTTATTTTTCTCTCTTTACAATAATTTCCGTACTTCGGAATACAAAGACCCACTACTTGTGGTCTAAACGTAAGAATATAAAAATATTTAACTAAACTCTAACTTAACTTTGGAATAATAAACGTGGAAGATTGGCCTTATATTAACAGGAAGCCGTATGCAGTACAGAGAACTGTTAACACTACAATACGTTTAAAAATTATCACGAGGATTAAACCTCTGGCCTGGAAGGCAACCAGCAACTGAGTAAAACTTCTAAGGTAAGCGGCCTGCTTCGACTAACTCCTTCCTCTCTCTCGCTTGGCAAAAAGCCACATCTTAAGTACTTGGCGTTCGCTACTTAAATTTTGCATAAATAAGTTAACGCTTTTAATTCTGGCCGGAAGTAGAAAATAAGAAGTGATAGTAAAGATTTAAAATAAAATAAACGTTAGTAAAACTTAAGATCCTTACATAGGTGATGCAAAACCATTTGCAGGTATAACTGACGCTAAACCATATGGTTCATTAAATATAGAAAAATTTGAGTGTGTTGGACATATTCAAAAACGAATGGGAATATGGCTACGCAAATTAAAACTTGAAAGAAAAAAAGTAAAATTAAATGACGGTAAAATCTGTCTGGAAAAGGGAGACTAACAGATAAGTTAATAAATGAAATAACTTCGTATTATGGTAATGCGATTAGAGAATATAATGAGTCTGTTAGTGATATGAGAAAAGCCATTTGGGCAATTTACTACCAGAAAATATCGAGTGATGAAAAGCCGATTCATGACGTTTGTCCTACAAATGAAACCACATGGTGCAAATACAATATAGCTGAGCAAAATAAAGCTGATTATAAGCATATAAACTCTGAACCAGTCGCTGTAATGGAGGCAATAAAGCCAGTTTTTATAGATTTGTCACAACCTTCGTTATTGAGACGTTGCCTTGGCGGCAAAACACAAAATAATAATGAATCATTTAATTCCTTAATTTCGAAATTTTGTACAAAGACATGTCGTGCTGGTAGTAGGATAGTTCAAATTGCTGGAAATGAAGCAGTGATTGCTTTTAACGAAAGGTCTGTTGGTAGACATTCTGTAATGAATGAGCTACAGCTTTTTAGAAGTAAGTTTTCTATTGAAGGATTTTTACAAATTGATAACAAGAGAATAGATAACGCAGAAAAGAAAGGCTTGTCAGAAACAAAACAACAGCGTAAACTTGAAAGGCAGCAAAAAATGTCAGAAGTGCAGGCCTCCATAAAAATGATGGGGATGTTTATTGTGCTGGTGCGTTTTAATTTGTAAATAAAATTTTAGCAGTTTAGCATACAATTTGAAGTAAGTCGTAAAAGATTTTTTCACACATGTTAAATAATATGTATATTATACAATATAATACATATCATATGCTTAAATGCTTGAGTTTATTTAACTAAAGTGGTTATGTAAAAATAAATTTTTGTGCAAATATGCTACATGTATTTTAATATACGGCTATCACTCTGTCATGGTAATGTATATAGCAAGGTAAATTTAACGTGTTTCATACTAACAAAAGCTTCTGCAATTTATTAGGATTTATACTTTTTAAATGTATTTTGAAAATAAATATACTATGCACTTTATTATTAAAAAGTTGTATACTGAAATATTTGCATCAAAACTCGATTTTCTTAAAATGCATTTTTCCCAGTTGTATACATAGCATTTAGAGTATGCTAACATTACCCTGTGGAAGAACTATTAAATGATTTATATGTTTGATATACAATAATACATTACAGAGAACTTTACCTGAAACATTTGCCTATAAGTAAGTTCCAATTTGTAAGAAAAATTTAGTTGTATCATTGATAGCGTAGAAGTTTCAAATCATTTTTAGTTGATATGTTATACTTTGATGATGGCAGCTTATTTTACATTAATTATGCTTATACCAACTATTGGAAATTGTATAATATTACAATATCTCTCAGAAAATAAGCATTTTATATATTTTATAACAAGAGAAGTATTTAAAAAAATATTTACATTAAAACTTGATTATCTCAAAACATAAATTTTCACTGTTGCGCGCATGATATTTTAAAAACGGTTCTTGGTACACACTTTAAATTTAATGGACTTCTTTATATGAGTATTATCATCTAACTGAACCAAAAAATATATTGAATATTTTAATAGTCAAAAATTTTACGCATGGAAATATTAAAATTTTTTTATTAAAATGCATTGTATAAATTTAGTTCTAAATAAAATGAGAATTTAACATGAAATTCTTAAGATTTTTGGTTCACAGTAGTCTTTAGATGCTATACAAGCTGTATATTAACTATGAAGTTAAAATATATAACAGAATGTTTTAAATTGTGCACGCAAAGTGGGAGTATTACGTGAACATATAAAAAATTACCTCACAAAGAAGATTAAATTATAAAAACATTTGTGGCAACACAAACTATTTGCTTACTAATTCAGCTGTGCTATGTAGTCAGCTGTAAAAAACTGGAAGTAATAGCTTTAAAAATAAATATGCTATCCCAATTCTTACAACAGGATCATATTCAGAGATTTTGAGGGTTTTAAGGTGTACGAGACCCCTTAAGGTAGTTCAATGGAGAACGTGATGCAACCACTTCTCATTCCCCAATGACTTTAGCTTTGGCACTTACGTTTCAACCGTCACCGGAATGACGGCCTTGATAATTCAACGAAAGAACATATTATTAGTACTCATTTCGTGCTCTTAACGTTCTTAGCATATTTCATAATGCCTTACCATTTAATTTCTGTTTTCTGAAATTTCTGTTTTCAGCTATAATCCTGGAAGGAAAAGTTCTGTTCATGCTGGTTCTATCATCTCGACTTGAGGTTTTGGATGATGGTAAATTACTCATGTATCGATTGTTATACTAAGGGAACTCTATTTTTATGCCTCATGATTGAGAAGTCCATTATTGCCACCAACCATAACCGAAATCTGAATGGATTTTATGTGGGACTTCTCAATATCTGGCAATCTCTGGCAAATTCCGCTCAACATCCACGATTTGTTTTCGTGACTTCTTGCTGATTAGCAGCATTATCTTCTGTGTCCTAATGTGTTCTGCAGTTCTTTCGTAAGTGTTCATCACCACTGCAGTTCTAGCATACTAAGGTCGCTTTCGTCTGACGTCTGTTCCGCCTTAAGGCACTTACTTAAGTGGGTAGACTGCCTGGACGAGCTGTCACTTGTCCACTAGCTTCTGGGTTGGAGTAGTTCCGATTGGGCAATGGTGTGTGCAAGTTTCTGAAAGGACTGCCACGTTTTTCATGGCGTACACTCTAGACATTTTTTAAATCCTTGAGATCCACTATTCGCAGTTGTTTCTATACCTCAGGTTCCCGTATGCCACCGAGGAAGTATTTCATGGATTGTACTTCACGTATTTCTGTTGAGCAGTCAAAAAAGGAGAGATGGGAGAGCATTTCGATATCAGTGGCGAGCTTCTGGATTATTTTGGTGAGCTTCTACTATCGAGATATTAACTGCAGCCTTCTGTAGCCTTTTAAACACTTCTTAGTAGAGCTTTAGCGTACCGGTACAGCATCAAAATCTAGCCTCTGGTTTTCTGGAAGAGTGGGACCGATATCGTCTTCTTCTATTCTCAAAGAATTTGCGAAATTTCAGGTTTTTCTTCGGAATCCTACCCATTTCCATTTGGAGCTATACAGAACTGAGCCTTGTACATATGCCGAATGTTTTTTCCATCACACGTGTAATGCATGAGAAATGGGTCGGAAAACATAGGTACCAATTTAAAGGTATCAGAATCGCCTCCAGTAGTCATTATGAATGTGTTCAAGCTGTCAGATTCTTCAGCGACTACAGCAGAAACTCTGTCATCGATTTGTTGTTCGACATCAGAAACTCTTCGTTTGATTTGTAGTTTGACAGCATTAACTCTTTCTTTGATTTGCTGTTTACCAGCAGAAACACGTTCTCCAGTTTCTCTAACTCTCCTTTCGACCATGTTATTTCTGCTTTCAAAATCCTCAAAAATCTTCTACTGTTCTCTTTTATTTCTTCTTGACAGGCTTAAGTATCAATTTTGGATAGATTCCATCTTTCCTTGAACTGATATTATTTCCCCTTCCCCTCTTTTGTTGGACGCATTTATTTCTTCTGTAAAGGATTCAACCTCTCCTTTTATATCTTCCTGGAACGCAGCAAAGACTGTCACAAGCTGCCTCAGATGCTCCTCAATTGTTCTTGTCACTAGCATTCTGTCCTACTTCCAACACCCAAAATTGTTCCTGGCATAAAGGTTCGTAAAGCATGCGGAAGAGCTGGTAGCTTGTTAGAATTTATTTGTCCCGAAAAAACACTAAACAATTCTGGAGTTTTTCGAAAAGTACGAGTAAAACAATATAATTCCAAAAATATTCGAAATATAAAGGAACACTGCTAGTAGTTATCACTTTAAAGTGCTGAGGATGATGAAGAAAATACGATGAAAAGCGCACGTAAAGAGCGAACTTAAATCTGTCAACACTCCTTACTCTATGCTGAACTGCAAAGTTCAGAACTGAAGTTCATTCTGGTCTTATCTCATTTTCTCACTCTCCATACCAAAAGCCCGAAACTGACAAAACTGTTGGACGTTCGAAATTTTGGAAGAGAAAACAAATGAAGCCACAAGGAAAAATCTACATGGCTTATAATGATTGTCACATTAAAAAAAACTATAAACTGTATTTATAGTGGTACCTCGATATACGAGTGCCCCAACATACGAGTGTTTTGAGACACGAGCTACCGAGCGAGCGATGTTTTTGCTTTGAGACGAGAGCAAGATTTGAGATACGAGGAATCGCACACTACACCGCTGTACACGACCGCAACATGCGCGCGCATGTTGGTGTCGTGTGCAGCGTCCAACAGTTTCTCCCACCTCAGACTAGTCCTCAGTCTGAGTGCTTGTTTCTCTCGTTTTGGAAGCATTTTTGATAAGTTGGGTTCGCGTTTTTTGCTTTTTGTACATTTAGAAAACATTATCATATTTATTATTATAACCATGGGTCCAAAGAAGAAGATGATGTCTATTGAATTAAAGCGTTAAATAATAGAAAACTAGAGCAAGGTGTGCGAGTAATTGACTTGGGGAGGATGTACGGGCGTAACACATCAATGATATTTACTGTGCTTGAACAAAAGGAGTTGATAAAGGGTATAACGCCAACTAAGAGTGTTACAATAATTTTTAAGCTCCGACCTCTCTCCGTCAAGAGATGGAGAAACTACTGATGGTGTGAGTGAGAGAGAAGCAGCTTCAAGGAGGAAACTTAACACAAAGCATCATATGTGAGGAGGCACTATTACGAATTATTTACGAGCGATTTACGGTTATTTTCTAAAGAAGACCCCACACACTTCTACAAACGTGGAATCGGAAGACTCGTTTAAAGCCAGTCGGGGCTGGTTTGACAATTTTAGGGAAAGGACCGGCCTTCACTCCGTCGTCAGGCATGGTGAGGCAGCAAATCCGGATGTGAAGCAGCTGATTTTTACATCAAAATGTTTTCCGAACAGATAGTAGCCAAAGCATACATCCCCCCAGCAAGTCCTCAACTGTGACGAGACAGGGTTTTTCTGGAAAAGGATGCCGAATAGAACTTACATAACGGCAGAGGAGAAGATGCCAGGTCACAAACCCATTAAGGATAGATTAAATTTAGCAATTTGCGTCAATGCGAGTGGCGACTGTAAAATCAAGCCTCCGCTAGTATACCATTCGGAAAACCCCAGAGGCTTTAAGTCATATAATATTTTAAAAGAAAACCTGCCAGTTATAATTTTAAGAAGATATGTGGAGGGCAAATCCGAAGGCGTGGAACAGAATGAACTTCTTTGTGGAGTGGATAATTCTGGTGTTCTGTTCTGGTGTTGGCCTCGACAATGCCCCTACTCACCCATCAAATCGAGAAGATGATTTACTCGAAGAGTTCAAGTATATAAAATTTCCCTACCTACCACGCAACACCACTCCTATCCTGAAGCCCATGGATCAGCAGGAGATTTCTAATTTTAAGAATTTGTACACCAAGCACATTTTTCGCCGCTGCTTTGAGGTGACAGAGAACACAAACCTTACCATTCGAGAGTTCTGGAAAAACCACTTTAACATCGTGATGTGCCTAAGAATTATTGTTCAGGCCTGGCTGGGTGTTACAACGTCTGCATGGAAGAAGCTGTGGCCTGAGGCTGTAGCTGAAGGAGAATTCGAAGGATTGGATCCCAAAGTGTCAGTGGTAGAGGAGCTTGTTTCTCTGGGAAAATCCATGAGTCTGGAGGTGGAGGAGTGAGATGTGAACGAACTCGTAGAGGAACAGTCTCAGGAGCTGACAACCGAGGAGTTACACGATCTGCATTTGCAGCAGCATACGGTGGTTCAACGAAAAATTAGTTTTGAAGAGGAGCCAGAGATGGAGGAGGTTATCCCTACAAGAGATATAAAAGAGATCTTGAGAATGTGGGATAAAGTTGTAGAGTTCGTGGATAAAAATCACCGCGAAAAAGTTGCAACTAGTCCTAAATCGGAGTTGTTCAACGAAACTTGCCTAACTCGATTCCGCAATACCTTGACAAGTAGGAAGAAACAGACCTCCTTGGACAGTTTTTTTAAACGATCTGCGGGTGAAAATGAGCAGATCATGACAAAAAGAGCGAAGACCAGTGACAAAAATTAAGCGCTTCCGTAGGCACTTTTTCTTTTAATTATGTTTTTATACAATATGTATTTGTTATTTATAAATAAATGTTTCTTCTTGTTTTTGAATACGAAACTACATTTTTCTTATTCAAAAACACTTAAAAAAACAGCTGAGGTCGTGTTTTGGGAGCTGGAACGGATTAATGGCATTTCGATTTCTTTCAATGCGGAAAATTCCTTTGAGATACGAGCAAGGTTACGAAACATATTAAACTCGTTTGTCGAGGTACCACTGTACTTAATTATATAATCGTTAGCAAGCAGATAGTAATAAATAATTTTAAAACTGTGCTGCTATCAATATACAAATTATGTTGACTAGTATAATTAATTTAGAATTATGCGAATACATATAATATAAGATGATGTATGTTACTACAGATACGTGTTAATATAATACATATATAAGTCTGTGCATATATATGAAATCATAATTCTTTTTATACCAGTTAACAGTTAGAATTACTGAACAACCATGAAAGGTTCCCCAAGAATGAAATATGGTGTAACAATGAACACTTAGTTTAGAAATTCGATTCTATTATATATTGTTGTAAAAGTCATTGTAAGAGTGAAAATTCTTCATTCTGCCTTAATGCGAGTTTTTGCGTTTAATGCGTTGTTTGGTGATTTTATGATCCCGAATTATATTGATGTGATATATTAATACTGCATCTGTAGATATACGTTTTTTGAGAAACGAGTCAAAGCGATTGATTTTTTGTAAAAATTTGGATTTATCCTTATTTTATTGACGTGCACCAGCACAGAATTGAGAATGGCTTGTGCTATGCTTCGATGGATGAAGAAGCGTTTGTAAGTAATGAATATTATGAACGTTTGAACATATTTAAATGAATAGTATTAAAAGTATATATTTACTTATATCATATACTAATAGTTTATGGTAAATTTTTCATTATAAATCTCATCACAGTTTCATTTCTCATTCTATTGCATTTCTATAGCGGTACATAAATTTTGTGGTTTACATATTGTAGATTGCATCAGTTTTGCAGCGCAATTTATTCCTCGGTATGTTACTTGTAGTGTTATTAGAAATTCCATTATTTTTGTATTTTTTCTGCAATTGGTAGTATCTGATTAGGAAATTTATGTTTTATTTCAAGATATATATGAAGTTGGTTATATCAAGTGTTAAATAAACGTTGTTATTCGGGCAATAGCGTTAGCTTTATCGAGATAGATAAATGCAATTCTTATTTCTTAAATACTCAAGATATAAAGACACACTCGAATAGTAGATTCACTCACTTTACGTTTTTTAAGGGTTATATATATACATTAAGGGCGTGTTCAAAACAACCATTGACGAGTAGTCTTGGCGTAATTCGTATTCATACCAAGATTATCCATTTCTCAAGGCAATAATTTTTGTTATTTTTGCTAAACCGTTTACGAAAATATAATTTTCCGAATCCTGAACTCTTATGCATGGAAAGGCAGATTTTAAGATATTTGTTTTGCAATTTGATGCAAAATTCGTATTTTTAAAACACTGATGTATATGTTCTTTTTTTAAAATTCTGCCAGTATATAACATTATATAACATTCTTGTGTTATCACCATTTATAGTTGTCGCTTGCTGTACAGCCTGCTGAATACATTTTACTTTCTAGGTATCTACAATTACATCGTGTTGTTTCGGTACGAACAGGGGCGAAGTATTCATCACTTAGATACATTTAAAGATAATTAATTAATTTTTTCTGATTTTGATATCTATAATATATAGACAGGATTACTGATAAGAAATTTAAGAAAATAGTAAATGAAGAAGTAAATAGAAGAATTTCTTTCAGGTATTGTGAGATGTCAATAGTCTACGAGATCTACGTATACAGTGTGTTGCTCAAAGTAAACTTCCTGCATTGTGAAGAGTACTACGTGTATGTCGTGATGCGTTCATGCGAAGCTCGTTTCCTCGTATGAGCTCTGCCTCTTCGAACCGAAATTGTCCGTAATCTGCAGCGTCTTGAGTTGTTTATGCAGCTTCTTGAGCTGTTCTGGTATTTCCTGTCGAATCTGACGATGACGCGGACAGTCTTGCATCCTTCGTTTACTTGCGACTTCTTCCCGTCATCGCGCATATTCTTTTGACGTTCCGCTTGCCTAATGGGCCTCCGTTTCGCTTCTGCTTACCTTTCCGGAGCACACAGTGATTCTTGGTTTTCTGAATGTCTTTTGCGTCTGCTACTAGTTTCTGATACAGTTTGAGCAAGCGAAGTTTCTTGAGTTGTTGCTTGTCTGCTGGAACTCCTATTCGTTTCTTCTTCAGTTGCTTGAATGCTAACCTTTCTTGTCACTATGCTTGCCTGCTGAGTTTCTAGTTGTATCTTCATTCATTTTTGAAGCATGCAAGTTTTCTTCTACTTGCCTGCTGAGTCTCCTAGTGCTTTTTACTTCATTTTTTATGTAGCTCGCTGTAACATTGGTGCTGTCTTCTTGCGTTCAGACATTTTAGTAAATTGAAAAAAAAATTATGTAACTGTAGTAAAGTAACATTGCATCTAAAATATGTTAAATACCTACAGAAGTTTAAACTTCTACTCAGAAAGGTTCTATACAATAAAAGAAACTAAATTTTTATAAATAAAATTAGAATAGCATAAAATGCATAGAAACATTTCATTATGAAGAAAATGTATTCAATCTTTCCAAGCAACCAGCTATTGGTAAATAAATTTTTCTTGCCAAGTCAGGAAACAAAGAACTTTGACACTTGGGGTAATACATTTGAAGTTATGATTTAAATTTATTTTAATATAACAAATTTGCAAAATCTCAATAAAAGAATTAACGTAGCGATAGCATATCGTGTCACGTATCTAAAGGTGAAACATAAAAGTTGCCAAAAGCAGCTATTCATTTAAAATACTGAAATTAACGAAATATTTTTCGACATACAGTGACGTTATATGGAATCACGTGCTTTCTTCAACTCAGAATATAACCGTAAATAATAACAATAAGTTTCGAGTTTGGCAATACTATTTATTTCATATTTTTTTAACTTAAAAATTTCTCTTAAACAATACGATTTGAGAGTGAGAAGAGCCATCATTTTTCTAAATAAAGCAATTTGATCTCCAGCGCTTTCCGAAATTTTAGACAACATCTCTAGTGATAGTCGTAGGAAGATAACAATAGTCGAAAAGTTTTACCAAGAATTTTTGAAATCCGAGGGTACCTCCTTCTAAACTCAAATCTCCCTCCCCCCGTTCCGGAGGATATGATGTTACGAAGAAAAAAAAAAAAAGAGGCAAAATCCCACATATATTTAAACTGCTGATTCCTGTTTACAATATTCAATTTCCTTTAAAAACATTAAGCTTCATTTAAATAAAAGGAAAATAAATTCACACATTTTCCCTAGCTTTCAAGCTTTTATTGTATTTTTAAATATTCTTTTTGTCACTGTTGCGCAAGTTTTCCGCGGCGTCATTAGGAGCCGTAGGTCGAAAACATATAAGAATCATTGCTGTAAATAATGATCATATGATAAATTGCATACATATGCGATTCTTTTGATTAGAATTTGAGTACAATTCTTTATACATCAGCTACTATGACCCTTTATGTAACGACAAGGATTATTTTCAATGATTATCCGATGAGAATGATTCTTTACAATGATTATTTGATGACAATGATCATTTGCAAAGAATATTAAAGCCGATGACTACGATTACTTAAATAGAATATGCATGTCATTCGATGACAACGATTATTTCCAAAGAATCTTCGATCACGTCACTATTGTATATCGCTATACTTCTGGGGTTGGGGGGTTGTGTATTATACTACGGCCCTGTAATTAAGCGTTTTAAATGACATCAAAAACGTTAGTAAAACTTAGGATCCTTACATACTATCCGCCAGAGTTAATTAGTTTGAAACTGAGGTCTAAAACGACCTTGTTGAAAACTTTTAGCTCTAGAATCTAACGCGAGGCCAATCTTTTACAAACATTTCTCTCTAGAAACTAGATATTAAAAAGTCGTTTTTACATTATCATCTCTATGGACAAGTATTTTCATCTGTACTGCATCTATAAACAGGAGTTTCTTTGTTGAAATCTGGTTCCTTATGGAAGGAAAACTAGTTTAATGAAATGTTACACAATCAAATGGCAAGTAACATGAATATTTATATTTCTCCTTTAAAATTCTTATTTCATTCATGACGTTATTTAATTATCTCCCCTTGCTCTCTGACTTGTGTTGTAAAGAAAAACACCAAACACGAGCGTGTCTATGTACAAGTGTTCAACATTACCGCCTGGAATCAAAACACTAACGTCTTAAAATTGAACATAACAAAACCTCAGAACGCACCTTATATTCATCTCTAAACCCTGAGCTACAATTCTGAAAAGTGGCTAACTCTGAAGTGTAGCCTCAGAGAGCCTAACTACATTCATTCAACCTTTATCACATATTCACAATAATTTGCTCTTTTTACAGTCACACGAATAAGTTAAAATTTTTGGCATTACTCTAATATTTTTACTTTTAACATATCACAATATTTCTTAACTTTTAAGATAACAGTTCACATTGTATATAAGGACATATTAACATGCCGTTAATTTTACGCATTTTAAAACATACATTAGTAGTACATTGTTAACTTCTATTCTTTTCCAAGCAAGTGCCAATTCTTCTGCATTGAAATTCTACATTTCAAAAGTCTTTCAGATTAAAACTTCTTTCTTGCCAGAATCTTTTAAATAAAATTTTATACAATAATTTTTACGATTTTCTTAAGGTACCTTTCTCAAAGATTATCAATGCTTTTTCAATATTCAAGTATTTACACATTCCTATTATACATTCATTTTAGTTTTACTCGCGAATAACTGAAAAACAATACCAAAATAGGTAACAACTCCTTTCTCGCCTTTTTGGCGATAAAGGTAGGCCTCACATGAGGTAAAAATTCTTGAATTCTGCCACTTGCAGTAAGATTGAAAAATTAACTTATGGTTTCAAAGTAACATAAAGTTCGGTCACCCTTGAAGACCTTTTTTTAGCATCTGCCTGTGGTCACGGCCGTTTGATGGCAGCTGGTCTTGGCGGAACCGGGACAACTGTCTCTCGTTGTTGCCTGGATCTCGTTGCTGGCTGTTCAAATTTTTCTTGCGTCTTTGCATCTGCAGCTGGTCTTCCTTCATCAATTCGTCGACATTTGCTGCGTAGACTCCTATCCGATGGGTAGATCTTCTGTTTTGGAGCTGTGTTATAGTTGCTGTCGTTTCTCCTGGCTTTCTTTGCATTAGTCGTACTTCTCCCTTCTTCATTCTGGGGGTGGTCGTGCTCTCTCTTCTCTGGTCGGTGGAACGACTTCTTTTTCTTGTTACCTTCAGTTTTCCAACGGGGAAACTTTCTTTTCAATTGCTCCTGTCTACTAATGGCTTGCCCTTGGGATTGTCGTTGTTCCACCTCTGGAGCTTGTGCCTGCCGTGCCGGATCCTGCAAAAGATCTTGAAATATTGGCATTTTATTACGATTATCAAATGGTTTTATCTGGTCTACGTTTGCGGTGCAGGTTTCACCATTCCTGGCTTTTAACACCCCTAAGCCTGAGTTACTTTTTCTATGACATATGGTCCTTCAAATCGTGGATAAAATTTGGCAGTTTTATCTTCTGGTGCTGAAGAAAGTTAATGCTTAATTTTTAACACTTCATCTCCTTCTTTATAAGTTACTCCCCGTCGTTTCATATCATAATAAAGCTTCTGTTTTCTCTGTGCTACTTCAGTGTTCTTTTTTGCTTCTTTAATTTATTTTTCTATATTGCCCATTTTAAATTCTGGGGCTCTTTGTTGAACATAAAATAATTTATCTAACGGCGTTATAATCTTTCTGCCTAAAAATAACTCAGCAGGAGTTTTGCCCGTCGTATCATGTTTTGCGGTCCTAAGGGCGAAACCTAATTCATTGACATATTTAACCCAGCTTTTATGAAAATTTTTAACATAACTACGGACAATTTTCATTATATTTCTATTGACCCGTTCCGCTATATTTGATTGCGGCCGATACGGGACCATTTTTATATGACGTATGCCCAGTTTTTGGCACATGTCTTCAAATATATTACTTAGAAATTGAGGACCATTATCCGATATTACTTTTAGGGGCGCCCCGTATTTTAAAATATATTTATTTAAATAAGAATCAGTAACTAATTTCGATCCACTTACTAAAATGATCAACCATAACAAGGTGATAGCCACTTTTATTTAACTGACTTTTTGGGAAAGGGCCCAATAAATCGATGCCAATTATTTCATTTGGAAATTCCGATTTAATACTATTTAGAAACCCGGCCGGGCGGAAATTAATATAATTAACTGCTTGACATGTTGGGCAGGACTGGACATACGCCCTTGTTAACTTTTGCAGCTCAGGAAAATAAACTGCTTCGCGTACGCGTTGGATGGTTTTTCGAATACCAGCATGAGAAGCTAAAGGGGAGTCGTGTAACTCCTGCAGTATATTTAATCTAAGACTAGCTGAGATAACAGGTCGAAATTCGTTGTTGGAATTCGTAGTTTTTGTATAAAATAATAGACCATCTATTAGTTCGTAATGGGCCGCCCTATTTCTTATCGCCACAATATATTGGTGGCTAAAATTTTCATGATCCTTTAAATAATCATACATATTTTTAAATTCAGGATCCTTACTCAGTTCAGTTATCACAGTTTCTCGGGAATGTAACTTACATGCTGTGAGCATTGCCACCTTTACAGTATTACCTTCTTCATCTATTTTTATTCTGGATAGGGCATCTGCTACGATATTTTCCTTTCCGGGGCGTGTGCTTAGTTACCAGATTATACTTTTGTAACTTTATTGCCCATTTTATTAACCTTGGGGATAAGTTTTTCCCTGAGTACAATCTAGTTCCCGCCACATGATCAGAATACACTGTTATTGGACCTTTCCAAAATAGACTCGGAACTTTTGCACTGCTAACAGAACTGCAAGTGCCTCTCTCTCAGTCGCGGAATAATTTCTTTGTGTTTGATTTAAAGTTCTACTAAAAAATGCCACGGGCTGCTTATTTTGCGAAAGTACCGCTCCTAGCGCATAATCCGAAGCATCCACTGAAATTTCTAAATTCTCATCGTTTACAGGAAATTTCAAAACAGGGGCTTGCGTTAATGCTTGCTTTAATTTTTCGAAAGCACTATTGGCTTCGGCCGTCCACGAGAAAATTGCCTTTTTCCTTTTTAATTTTAACAATGGTTCAACAATAGCTGCAAAATCTTTTATAAAACTCTAACTTCAATCTTTGGAAGAGTCAAATTTTTCACAATAACTGTATTTAACTTGAAGAAAGAGGGCTTTTCTTGGCCTTCGGATTTCCGCACCCTCCCGTCAGCAGAAATCCGTTTCAGTTTAAATTTTCTTTCTTCCTTTCCATGCCTTCCTTGTTTTTCCGCTGGCCTTCAGACTTTTTTTCTGGCTTACTATTGAACTGTCGACGTTCGCCGGTTGTTTTTGGATACTCAGGTTTCCTTGCCCTCTGATTCGATTTGCTTCCGTAGCCGTGTTCTTGCCTTTGCTGTGGTCTTGGCGCACCAAATTGGCTTCGTTGCTCATACTGGCGTCTTCATTCGATGTCCGCCGTTCTTCTACTTTCAAACTGGATTGTTAGCTCAAATAACATTTCCAGTGTAGTCGGACTCCTTAATTAAATAAAGTCTTGTACTTGGGGAACTAAACTCGGCAAAATCACTTGAATTATCTCAGGATCCGGACGGTTTCCTAACAAGATTTTGAAGACGTGAATTTTTCTTAAAATACAGCTTGAGAGATTTTCGATTCTTTGCTGATATATGCTGAAAAGTTCCGTTCTAGTTTCGCACGATCCCTTACGACAGGGAAGGCTTTTACTAGGGCTGTCTTAAAATTTTCGTAAGTATAGGTGGGACTTCCCGCTTGACCCAAGAGGCTTCTGCCTATACATTTGAACCAATTAAGCGCTTGGCCCCTCAAAGCGCTGGTAGCTAAGGTGACTTTACGGAACTCATGGACTGGATACAGCATGAAGTGGTCATCCAATTTTTCCAAAAAACTGCTTACCGGTGAGTTTCCATTAAATGTTGCTTCTGGTTTCATCGATGCGCGCATGGTCTGTACGATGTACCCAAATCCTTCCAGGGCGGCAGCTGGCATTTCTGGATTCTGAGCCACTTCTGCAGGCACCACAGGTTCTTCTTGAAACTCGGCCATGGTTATTTTTCTTCGTCGGGCGCCACTATCAGGACTTATATTCCTCTTTACTTGCTTTGGAAACATGAACTATCCTGACTCGGAACAGGGAGCTTACTCAAGCTATGTTTACTAAATTACGTGATTCAAATCTTATTTATTGCAACAACTTAAACTGTTATGACACTTTCAATTGCACAAGAGGCCCTTGCTTTTACAACTGCATTTATTTGCGGAACACTTCCTTTTGCAATAACAGTGTGTACATATACTCCTCTCTTTTCAATCTACACCAGAGCATATCTGTGATTGTCGACATACACCGGTGAGGGTCCGAATGCAGAAGAATGTAATGCAATATTCGATCATTCACCGACGTATTTGGTGAATGTTAACATTCTCCGGTGAAAGTCGACATTCTTTAATTTCGGTCTTTCAAGGTAACATATTTTTATACGATTATATACATACATATATATATATATATATATATATATAATATATAACACTTTCAATTGCGCAATAGGCCCTTGCATTTACAATTGCATTTATTTGTGGAACACTTCCTTTTGCAATAACGGTGTGTACATATACTCTTCTGTTTTCAATCTACCGAAAGTCGACATTCTCCAATTTCGGTCTTTCACAGTAACATATGTTTATACGATTATATATATATATATATATATATATATATAACACTTTCAATTGCACAAGATGCCCTTGCTTTTACAACTGCATTTATTTGTGGAACACTTCCTTTTGCAATAACAGTGTGTACATATACTCCGCTCTTTTCAATCTACACCAGAGCATATCTGTGATTACTAATTCAGAAGTCCAACAACAAAAATCAGCGTTAATTTAGAAAATTTTCACAGGACTAGTTTCGATGGTTTTACCGAACCATCATCTTTAGCTGCAAAACCGCAAATGAACAAGATAGGAAATAATGTTTAGATAAGATAACAAAGCCTGGACAAGAATAAGCAAGTGGCACCATCTGTTGGCGAAACCAGAACTAAAACATAATTTCTCTAAGAGCCGAAGGCAAATTTGGATTGGAATTAGGTTCGTTAACTAGAACAGAAAGATTTTTATGAATGTGAAATGCCTTTAGAAAATCCAGTTCTCCAATGGAAGATGTTTTTTGAATAATTTTGGCAGCAGAAAAATTGAAAGTGTGATTTTCGGACCAACAATGTTGAGCAACAGAAGACTTCTGTGTTTCCTTTTTTCTAACATATGCCTCATGTTCTTTGACGCGAAATTTTAAGGCTCTCTTAGTTTGGCCAATGTAAATTAAACCGCACTGGCAAGGAATCCTATAAATACCCCAGGAATTCATATCCGGAATGGGGTCCTTGAGTATAGAAGTTGGAATTTTATTGATGGGAGAGTAAACAACCCGAAGGTTAAATTTCTGCAAAATATGTGCAACTTTATAGCTAATTGATGGAAAGAAGGGAATGACAACAGAATTTTTATAATCTCCTAAAATAAGAGTGTGGCTTTTAGTGTGTTGAGATGAGAATTTTTTAACTGCTTGATTAATAATGTTGGGTGAAAAGCCCCTGTCAATAGCTATTGCTTTTAAATAATTTAGTTCTTCATCAAGGGCTAGTTTGGAGGAGCAAACTTGAAGAGCACGGAAAACATAGGAATAAAATGAAGCTAACTTTTTTTAGTCGGATGACATGATTTAAAGTGTGGTGGAAGGCAAACCGATGAAGGTTTACGGTAAACTGTAGTACTGAAGTTGGATGTGTTACGTGTGACCAGAATGTCGAGAAACGGAAGAGAATTGCAAGTGTCAAGTTCAAAAGTGAACTGAATAGCAGGATCAATAGAATTCATTGTTGAAAGAACTCTATTTAAATCATCTTTATTACCTTCAAACAGGGTAAAAGTATCGTCTACGTAGCGGAACCATGCCGGGAAGTTTAAAGTTTCAAATAATTTTGATTCATAATAATGCATGTAGATATCAGCCAGGATGGGACTGAGGGGGCTTCCCATGGCTAATCCCTCAGTTTGCTTGTAATATTTATTTTGGAAAACAAAATGTGTTTGTTTCAAACAGAGTTGAGTGAGAGAAATTAGCTCATCAATTTCGATGCAAGAGAAATGAAATTCGCGAAGTCTGGTTTCTAGACATCTTAATGCACCCTCCACTGGGACATTGGTGAATAATGATTTTACATCAAAAGAAACCATGAGTAAATTACGAGGAGAAATGTTTTTAACCTTTTTTACAAACTCTATTGAATTTTTTATGATGTAAATGTTATTGTCTAATAGAGTGGAAAATCTAGAAACTAAATATTTAGCTAATGGATAAGAGGCAGTACCTAAATTTGATACAATAGGGCGGAAAGGAATACCACTTTTATGAATTTTGGGAAGAGCATATAATCTGGCACAATTCGCAACAGATGGGATAAGCGAATGTTTTAAGTTGCTTGAAATGATTTGCGAAGATTTGATCGCAGTTTTTATTTTGGATAAGTCCGAAGGTGAAGGATCTTTAGGGATCGGATTATATAGTCCTTCGTTTAAGAGTTTAGTGACACCATCGATGTAAGTGTTCTTATCCATGACGACTATCTGGCCACCTTTGTCGGCCTTTGAAATGACAATATTCGGGTTAGAATGAATCTCGCGCATTGTAGCTCTTTCTCTCGCAGTTAGATTTGGTTTCAAAGGTTTATTATTGAATTTCACATTATGAGCGATAAGATGCCTAATCATTTCTTTCTGTGAATCTGAAACTTTACTGAACTTGAAAGCTTTTTCGATAGGAGCCAAAATCTTTGGAATCGAGGGTTTACAGGTTTGTGAGAAGTTAAAATTATATTTTAGAATTCTCTCTTGTTCTTCTGAAAGACTAACATTAGAAATATTAACTATTGGCTTGATGTTTACAATGGGAAGATTTTTTGAACTACTTGGACTGGAAGACTGTAAAAGAAGTTTTTCGAATTTAACTGCAAGGGTGTTTTTATGACGGTTAACTGCATTCTCCGTTCTAGACCAGGACTTTTGTTCAAGGGCAGTGAATTTTGGATATGTTTTAGCGAGTTCCAGATGAAAATTATAGAGTTCATGTTCAATTTTGGACAATTGTTGACGTGTATCCCTTATCACGGACCGAAGTAAGGCAAGTTTGCAATTTAACAGAATTCTTGAAACGCGACTCGAAGGTTTTTGATTAGATTTGATTTGAATAAAATTGGGGATCAATTTTTTACATTTACATTTAAGTAAAAAGTCAAGATGATTCAGGAATTTTTGCCGTTTCAGGCGTAATTTAGTGAAACGATTAACGGATGAAGGCATGATAAACAATGCAGAAAATCAAACTAAATTAACTGAGCAATAATAAAGTACACACAAAATAGCAGAAAAATCCCTCACTGAAATGAATAGAAAACAAAATGTTTGTAATAAAAAATTCAATAGAGTTTGTAAAAAAGGTTAAAAACATTTCTCCTCGTAATTTAC
Organism: Stegodyphus dumicola; assembly: GCF_044657685.1. Classification (NCBI taxonomy): domain Eukaryota; kingdom Metazoa; phylum Arthropoda; class Arachnida; order Araneae; family Eresidae; genus Stegodyphus; species Stegodyphus dumicola. Next base: position 108,211,527 of record NC_140777.1, read on the forward strand.
TCATGGTTTCTTTTGATGTAAAATCATTATTCACCAATGTCCCAGTGGAGGGTGCATTAAGATGTCTAGAAACCAGACTTCGCGAATTTCATTTCTCTTGCATCGAAATTGATGAGCTAATTTCTCTCACTCAACTCTGTTTGAAACAAACACATTTTGTTTTCCAAAATAAATATTACAAGCAAACTGAGGGATTAGCCATGGGAAGCCCCCTCAGTCCCATCCTGGCTGATATCTACATGCATTATTATGAATCAAAATTATTTGAAACTTTAAACTTCCCGGCATGGTTCCGCTACGTAGACGATACTTTTACCCTGTTTGAAGGTAATAAAGATGATTTAAATAGAGTTCTTTCAACAATGAATTCTATTGATCCTGCTATTCAGTTCACTTTTGAACTTGACACTTGCAATTCTCTTCCGTTTCTCGACATTCTGGTCACACGTAACACATCCAACTTCAGTACTACAGTTTACCGTAAACCTTCATCGGTCTGCCTTCCACCACACTTTAAATCATGTCATCCGACTAAACAAAAGTTAGTTTCATTTTATTCCTATGTTTTCCGTGCTCTTCAAGTATATTCCTCCAAACTAGCCCTTGATGAAGAACTAAATTATTTAAAAGCAATAGCTATTGACAGGGGCTTTTCACCCAACATTATTAATCAAGCAGTTAAAAAATTCTCATCTCAACACACTAAAAGCCACACTCTTATTTTAGGAGATTATAAAAATTCTGTTATCATTCCCTTCTTTCCATCAATTAGCTATTAAGTTGCACATATTTTGCAGAAATTTAACTTTCGGGTTGTTTACTCTCCCATCAATAAAATTCCAACTTCTATACTCAAGGACCCCATTCCGGATATGAATTCCTGGGGTATTTATAGGATTCCTTGCCAGTGCGGTTTAATTTACATTGGCCAAACTAAGAGAGCCTTAAAATTTCGCGTCAAAGAACATGAGGCATATGTTAGAAAAAAGGAAACACAGAAGTCTTCTGTTGCTCAACATTGTTGGTCCGAAAATCACACTTTCAATTTTTCTGCTGCCAAAATTATTCAAAAAACATCTTCCATTGGAGAACTGGATTTTCTAGAGGCATTTCACATTCATAAAAATCTTTCTGTTCTAGTTAACGATCCTAATTCCAATCCAAATTTGCCTTCGGCTCTTAGAGAAATAATGTTTTAGTTCTGGTTTCGCCAACAGATGGCGCCACTTGCTTATTCTTGTCCAGGCTTTGTTATCTTATCTAAACATTATTTCCTATCTTGTTCATTTGCGGTTTTGCAGCTGAAGATGATGGTTCGGTAAAACCATCGAAACTAGTCCTGTGAAAATTTTGTAAATTAACGCTGATTTTTGTCGTTTGACTTCTGAATTAGTATTTGTTCGGCGTGTTATTGTGTCTTAATTATATCTGTGATTATCGACATACACCGGTGAGGGTCCGAATGTAGAAGAATGTAATGCAATATTTGATCTTTCACCGACGTATTTGGTGAATGTTGACATTCTCCGGTGAATGTCGATATTCTCCAATTTCGGTCTTTCACGGTAACATATGTTTATAAGATTATATATATATATATATATATATATCGTGTATATATATTGTTTATATATATATATATATATAATCGTTTATTGCAATGCATTGTCGGAAACGCTTTCCTGGCCCATAGTGACGAGAGACAACACAAGAAAAATAGGGTACGAACATTATAAAGATATTTGTTTATTTTCCTTAGCGCAGCGGAAATAAGAACAAAAGCAGGGGATCGCCATCAAAGAAAGTATTCGAAAGTTCCTTCGGAACGTATCTTAAACATGGGTATGGTAGGGATAGTCCAGTGCATTGTTCAGCAAGATCACGAGACCTAACTTGCATTATCAGTTCGTCTCGGGGTACTTCAACACATAAGTGCACGAAACCCCAGTTAGAAGTCCAACAGGAACTCGTGGCACATATTGTGGCAGGTGCTGGGAAAGTCCTGGGGATGCACGGTATTTTCCAGAACATCTCATGTTCGATGTGCGAGAGATGGAATACCTTTAACAGGGTGCAGGTCGTAATTTCGAACACCTGTTTTGAGGTCCATAAGTGTCTAATTTTGTTCCTACTTTTTAATTTATCTTGTGCTAAGCGTAACTGGTGTCCGATCTTTCTTGTGTTTTGTGTTGTTTGCACTGGCCAGGAAAGTGTTTTCGGCCATGTTTTGCCATTTAATTTTTCGTCATCGTCGTCTCTCTCATATATGTGTATAATTACTTATGACTCAAGTGTTGCTACTATATGATGACATTTATAAACACGGTGTTTAAAATGCTACATATTCCCATCCGAAAATATCTTTTTCTTTTCCTCTTGCCCTTCAAATAAGATATATGTGTCCTTCATTGCAAAATTACCTGGAACTTTAATTTTTCTTTTTCGAGGACAATGGAGAACATATTTCAGTATAGGCAGCTGTCAATATTCAAACATCAAATTGTAAAAGCCATTAAAGTGTGGCGAAATGATCAGAAGGGCTAAATTTGCGTAAGGATTTAGGAAATACATTTTGAATGATTTTGTAAATTTTCCTTCAATAAATTTAATGCAACAGGCAAAAGAAATTACAGGGAACAATAAATATAGGAGAAAAAAGGTATATCTTTTGCTAATTTACTTTGATTTGATTGATTTCTTTCTTTCTTCCTGTATAAATAAATAAACTTTAAGAAAGCAACTGAAGAATGAGAATAAAAGTTTCAATTGAAACAAATGGTGGCAAAAATCCTAGTGCGGCTCTGATGGAATACGAAAAAGACCAGCAATATGATCCGAATTTTGAATAACGAGAGAAAATTTGAAATCTGTGCAGCCAGCGATGCAAAGAGACTCGTTAAAATACAGGTTTGGCTGATTCAGAAAGAACGTTACGTGTATATCTTCTAAAATGCTTTTTCCATCCTTTGTTTGTAGTTGTTTCCCTTTTCATTTCAGTTTCCTTTTTTCCTCCTATTTTGCAATTTTCGTCATTGTTTCCCTCTGTTTTTAAGCCACCTGTTTATTATTTCTGTTATTATTATTGCAACTTATGTAAAAATTAAGTAAGGAAAAGTAAGGCACTGAAACTTTGCAAATTATTACGCTCTACGTGAGATTCATGGAGGCCGCTTATTGCATACAAATAACGCAAAATACTTTAACTTATCTGCTTGGCTTTAGGTCAGAACAACGAAAACAACAAATTCACCCTTTGTAGAAAACAATTCTGCCAGGCAATAATCTACGGGCAGTTTTTTCCCTATGAAACTGAGCCAAAAGTGTTATATAGTATCTAAATATGGAAGTGTTGTACATGTTAAACGTGATCGTCATTGCATTACTTTCACTATTTTACTAATGAAATAAAGATATACCGATTTTTTTGTAGATTGGAAAATCCTCCTTGTGATCATGAAAAGGAGCAAAAACTGGAAAACGAGAAAGAACTGGAAAACGAGAAGGAACTGGAAAAGAAGCGAGAACCGGAAAAGATGCAAAAACTGGAAAAGAATCAAAAACTGAATAAAAAGGAAGAACAGGAAAAGAAGGAGAAACTGGAAAAGAAGCAAGAACTCAAAAACAAGAGAAAACTGGAATTGACACAAAAACTAGAAAAGAAGCAAGAACTGAAAAAGAAACAAAAGATGGAAAAGATACAAAAACTAGAAAAGAAGCAAGAGCAGGAAAAGATACAAGAATTAGAACAGAAGCAAGAACTGAAAAAGAAGCAAAAATTGGAAAAGAAGCAAGAACTGAAAATGAAACAAGAGCAGAAAAAGAAGCAAAAACTGGAAAAGAAGGAAGAACTGAAAAACAAACAAAAACTGGAAAAGCAACAGAAACTAGAAAAGAAGAAAGAACTGGAAAAGAAGCAATTACTGGAATGGATTCAAAAACTAGAAAAGAAAGAAGAACTGAAAAAGAAGAAAATACGGGAAGGAATACAAAAACTAGAAAAGAAAGAAGAACTGAAAATGGAGAAACATATTGAAGAGATGCTAAAACAAGCACACAAAAATGAACTGGAAAGGCAAAAGTTGAGGGAAAAATTGCAAAAACCAAAAAAGAGAGACCTGAAAATGAAGAAGGAACTGGAAAAAATGCAAAAACTGGAAAAGAAGCAAGAGCCGGAAAAGATGCCAGAAATGGAAAATATAGAGGAGCCTGAAAAGACGCAATACCTGGAAAAGAAGCAAAAAACGGAAAAGATTCCAAATCTGAAAGACAAGCTGGAACCGGAAAAGAACTGTCAAACCCGAAAAGGAAACCGGTTGAACTGCGAAAAGAGCCAGAACTGGATACCGACTGTAGAACGATTGATTTAATGACCAAACGAAGCAAGACCCGGAAAAGAAAAATAGAACAAATAAATCATATACCTGCTTCATTTTACCAAAATTTATTAACAACAACATTTTTATTATCAAGAACTTTATGGTGTTCTTAGTATATGGACGGCATTTGATAATATTTTGCTCGGTAAGTGTAACTACTGATATATTATTAGCTAGTAATTAGTCATGCTAACTTTAAGATACCAGTATTATTTTAGCAGCAACTAAGTACACTCTTTCGTAGTTCAGATCTATGTTTTCAGTGCCTTTCATGGCTGCGAGGTCTTCCGGTTTTACCTGGAAAGTCACAGTTTATTGACTTTTTTAACACATAGCTTTACACATGACAATATTTTTCAACGATAAATTTATGTTGTGCTACTGGCTTTAAATTGTGCAAATAAATATTGCACGGCATATCTTTCATAATTGAACTCATGAAATTAATTTATACAAATTTCATTTTAAAATTTGTTTGACCCTGAGCTGTCTTATCCAACTGCAGATATTCATAGAACTTTATATCAAGGTTCAAAGAAACGTTTAAAAAGGAATGTTTATCCACTTTTAATTATGTGTTAATCAGCATGATTTGCATTACTAATATTGTAATTCTAAACAAATTAAAAGCTATTGTAGTATGTACATTAGCTTTTCATTTGCTTTCACCTTGTTTAAATTCAGTTTGACATACCACAGTTTCCGTCTCTACTCAGGATTTTTTCAGTGTAAAAATTCAAGATTACAAATTGAAATGAGCGAAAGAAATAACTTTTAAAATGTGTGTATACATTACATCAGAATCATAATATAATTAGATAAATAAACTGAATAATATGTTATAAAGCGAATTTATATCAATTTCGATTTCTTTCAAAATAGAAATTCCTTCGCACCTCATAAATCTCACAGAAACTCTCGGTTTGTGATTCGTGAGCTTTAGTTTTTTATATTTGGAATTTGGCAGCAATATGATTCACTGTTACGATGCAAATTCTTGCTCACAAATTGGTTATCTAACTAGAAAATGGTATAATTAAAATAAAATGAATATTATTAGATGGAAATGTTGGTTTCCTTTGCGTTTATCTGAATGGTATCGTATATATAAACCTGTTGGAGACGTTTTTTTCCCACACATCGAATAGAGACACATAGTCACATAATACAAATAATATGAATACAAGAATATAGTGTAAGATGAAGCTCTACCACATTTCTCTATTACTTAAGACTGCGAAAGATTTGTTAAAGCATTACAGGATCATACTCTGATGGATCTCGCCGTTCTGTTTCATTTTCTGCCCTCGAAAACACATTATCTTAGTACAATAGATTACTTTTGAAGGAATGGATTATTTGAAAACATTGTAACTGTAAGAATTATTCTCTGACGTTATTACTGAAAAAGCGGCTGAGAGCATAATCTTTGGCTATGCGCTTTAAGCTGTATTAAAACCATTTTGAAATGTAAGGCCTACAAAATGAAACGTAACTTTATCTTATTTCTGTACTATTCATTAGAGTTATATACATTCCCATCAATAGATACTGAATGGCTAAATATTCTGCTTACCCAAATCAGTTATTTTTTTTCTCTCTTCTTTTTCTTAATTTTAATTAGTCCGGAAAGTAAAGCTATAGAGAATTTCACTTCTTCATTAGAAATCTGATTTAGAATTTTGTTTTCGGAGATAAAAGTTTGAATTCTTTATACCTTTTCTAAACACAAAGATTGAAAAACGTAACATCGAAATTTTGAAAACATTTATACACTAATAGAAGGGAAAAAAAACAGAATATAATGCTTCAGCAAGCATGTAAATATCTCTATCACTTAAGTTTCAGCTATGTTTGTTATAGTATATTCAGGCGTATAAGGCGCACTTTTAAAAGAAAATGCAAGATGGAAATTTATGGGTACGCGCTGTACGCCAGCTATAAAAATGTTATGTTTAGAAATATGGAAAAAGTGATTAGAATTAGATAAAATTAGATTTCTGCGTGTAATTAAATGCTTTTTATTTAAGAGAAATAACATAGTTTATGTACTTAAAAATTTTCGTTATCGGATTCTGTTTCATTTTCACCTTCACCTCTGATCCATACTTGCATAGACAGATCCAAGTTCCTCATATACGTCTCAAGCTATAACTTCAAGCACATCATCGAATTCTGTTTCAGTTTTGCCGTTACTTTTACTCTGATCCACACATAAATAATCATCTTTCGTTGCATCTAGACCGTCAGATATACCACAAAAATTAAACGGGGTTTAATTTTATTACGTGATTTTATTATCTACTGACACACTATTTATGCACTGGCATGACGTATTTGGTCTCCATTTGTAATTGTTTTTTTCACCTTCACTTTTGTTCGAGTATTCCACTAACGTTTAAAATATTCTATCGATGATTTATTGACATATATGTCTAATATCTGAACTAATGGCAATAATCCGCCTGGATAAACTGTCATATCTGTATAACACTCTTTCAACAACATATTTGTGTTATCCGTTAGATGGAGGCTGAGCATGTCCCAAAGTATTATACTTTCTTGATTATCTGAGGCAAAAGGAAGCTTTTGCCAAATATTTCTTATCCACAGTTTCACAACATTTTTCTCCGCCGATCATTTCTCGTGAATACGGATGAAAACACTTTCGGGAACCTGCACTTCAGCAAAGTCTTTCTTTTCAAGATATCGATGAGCTTTTAATTTCGTACGGTCGGCTAAGCAGGAGATCAGTACAGTGAGGTGAGATTTCTCGTTGGCCTATTGATTTTATGTTAACCGTTATTTTTCTTTCATATTATTGTTTCTTTATCTCCTACTATATCAAAACTACAGGAATGACATCCATATTTGCAACACGTGATAGTAAATAAATTTTTACATATTTTTAAAAACTCATCAAAGTTTTATCTCTATATTTTCGAAGCCTTTGAAAAAATTTTATCTCTTTTTCTCGGAGAACTGAATTATTCCGTGAAGTAAATCGAATACACAACCTCAGTTTGCTTTAGAGTTTTCACTTCCATTTGCACTCCATTTTTCTATTTTTAAGGCAAAGAAACGTACGCTGTTTCTTGTTACAATTAATCCATTCTAGTGATGATGGGGATTTTCTACAATGCAGTTTCCAACACTTTCGCCGACGGTAAGCTATTTCATTACTTCTTTATGCAATACACATTTATTCTTTGGCGCAATAATCATTGTAAAATTTCATGCCTCTTCCACTCGTGTACGAAGCATTCACGAAAACCATCCTGCATGATTTCCATTTTCTTTCGCAAACTGAATGACTTAACATTTGAAACTTGCATAGTGTTTGTTTCGTTCGGCGAAAGCCATAACTACTGGTGAAGAAAGCACTGGATGAACTACACTTCACTAAAATCAAATGTGATATCTTTAAGTCTTTGATGTTGACATCAGAACCACGGCTTCAAATGACTTCAGAAAGAAGAAACATGACTCCTAATTCCGCAAACTCACTTTGGTCGAAAGTGCACTCTTATCCAAATGATGTTCCTTATTTCTCGAAGTCCTAGAATAACATTCTCTTCCACATCCAGAATGAATACAAATCACCTCCTACCTTGCAGAAATATTTTCCCCGATAATCAATTCTCCTGCGCACCACCTTATCGCTTGCCAAACTGCAATGTTTCCGCAATTGACATATTTGCTCGTGTTTCCTAAGGTATGAAATAATCAAGAAGAGCTGTTGCGGGATATGATGTTTTTGGTATTGCCAAACCACCATGTGTATTTTATTGCTTTCTTTATTTACTAAAGAACTGATGCATCGTAATTAAGCGATATAAGAACTTGATTTATATGCGATTACGTTTTCTTATACAAAATGTTCCAACAATGTGCTTATGCGTTGTGATTTCATTTATTCAAAACTCAGTCTAGTTATATTTATAAAATTTTCAATAGCAAACGAATGTTTTAAGAAAACAGTTTAAACGTTTTGGGTCAAGATACTTTTCAAAAAAAGTCTAATCCAAGAATTATTTATATGAGAAATTTTATGTAAAAACAAATGGCGCACATTTTTACGTTTGAAATTTACTGGCATATTCCATGACAAATTTACTAAGAGATTTCAGGTTTTTACTAGCTATAGGAAGTCAAGGATTTCTAGAATAATTTACAAAGTCAAGGACGAGTTCTGTCTATTGTTAATTGGTATTTTTATTTCAAAAATAGAACGTTGAAAATTAAATTTTGAGAGAAGTCTTTTTAATTTTTTTGGCACGCTGCATAATGATTTGATTTCAAAAAAGCTGAAAATAAGTTTTCTACATTTTACTAATTATTCTTTCCTCCAATACCTAGACTTCATTTCGAAAACTTTCCTTTTGGTTATAAGAAATAAATCACAAAACAATTGACTGATGTCAATCGAAATCAGACGGAGATACTTATGTTCAAAATTATTTCATAACAAGGCAAACGTTTTCCTCATAAAATTATGAGTGTCGGAGAAACATATGAAGAGCTAGGCTTCGTAATTTTTACAAAACAAATGACTTTAAATTTAAAAGTACCAAAGCGCAAACATTTACGTTTTTCAAAACACATTTGTACTTGCAAGTCAATGCCTACCACAAACGACCAAGATCCGGTCTGAACTTTTGCAGACAGTGCACAGACATGCGTTTCGAGTACCTTTCATTTTGGTTATTTGCGTATGCCATATAACCTTCTCAAATATTCTCATGCTTGTGACTCAGAATTGAATTATCATTTTAACTGATATTTTTATGTGATGTGTAACAATAATTTTGTTTATTTTTCAGGATGAAGATTCAGGCCCCCTTTGCGCATACCGACTGTAATTTGAATAGCCAGTTTACAATAACAAGCTTAATAGTAACCGACCGTCATAGGAAGACGCCCGAGGCTTAAGGGAACGCGAATCTCTATCAAAGTTGCAACTTGTGTAAATGCAATTTTGACTTTTAAATTCCTTTATTTTCCCTTTCTCGTGTCAAAAATGTTTTTCTCTTCAATATTTAGTTTAATAACGTGAAACTTTAATTTAAATTTTTCTTTTCGCTATTTTTACTTTAAAAAGATTTTAAGTTCTTTCATTTTACAAAAGTAATACTGATTTTAAAAACTATAAATATTTCCTTTTGGTTTTTTATTTTAAAAAATTGCTTTTAAATGCTCACTTTATTTATTTTACAGAAATATTATATACTCTTATAAGCTAAACATATTTCTATTTCGTATTTCCATAAATGCCATTTTTTAAAAATATTTTACTCCTTTTTATTAAGGGGTGTTGGAAACCCTATAGCAACAATGTTGAATTGGCCATTTTTGGATTACCTTTTCTGAAAAATCTGCTGTTCTTACAGGTTTGAATGTTTTTACGTAATCAAAGTACATCTATCACCTCGCGCTCTTTCAACCACGAGGCAGCTTCGTCTATGCACTCGCCATAGTAGGAAAATAATCTCTATCTTTGAAATTTTATCCTCTAATTTATTACACATGACGGTACACAATATACAATAAAACAAATATCACTATTATAGTATATATTTAATTATATACATAATATAAGGCGTGCAAAACATGTTTTAAGTAATCTCAACTATATACATAATATAAAGCGCGCAAAACATGTTTTAAGTAATCTCTTTCCACACGGCATGGCTGCCGGTCCAATCGCTAAAGTACCAAGTCTCGTATTCACGCCACCAGCCTGCCTCGATCGGTTTTTCTGAGGAATCTCGAATTCTTTTAATACGGTGTCTTTAATCATAATATTGTTATTTCAATCCATTTCATCGAGAGTCGCGATCAAACTTTTAACTTTTGTTTTTAAACACTGCAAAATAATTTTCCCTTCTTCAGATATTTTTTAGAGATTAAGAATCACTTCAGCATGATGTAAAAAGAACAGCCATTTCTCAGCTTTCGATGGTGGGTCAAACATAACTCCTTTCATTATTTTCAAATGTTTCAATAATCGTTTCGCTTGCTCTAAGAATCTCTAAGAATCTCCTATATCTTGATAAAAATAAGAACCTTAATTTCTCATTTCCATATAAAATATACTTTCTCGGTGTCTACTGGCTTTAACGCCTGACATTCGAATCATGTTATTAACAGACATAAAAACAATTATATTTTTCTAAGTTAATATGGTTAATATATAAATTAAGAAGGACTTACCTTTGATCCCGATAGTGAAAATATCGAACTTGACGCTGTTAACTTTAATCATGAGCACACTGCAGTGGCACGTAACTTGACATGATTACAACACGGTAATTCACATTATCCCTGATTTAACTTTTCACGATTTCACTAGGATGATGAACGCTGATGATCCCATTTTACCACTCACTGGCTGTTAACTTTTTAGCACATCACGCTTTCACAAATCGGATGAATTTATTCGCACACATGGCCCTAAACGCGCCATTTTCTTTCGTCATAAAAATCTTCTCTCATCGTAAATCCATTCGTGAACTATCACCGAATTTCATTTTATAACTTTCAGTAACTTTTTACAACCATATTTATTTATTATTTTCACTATTTAGTGATTTCCTTTTTCACAATCTTATCCTATCGACTGCGCCGATTTGCACCTCGCGCCGTTTCAACTCCGAGGCGGGTTCGGTCATTTCTCATGCACTCGCCATAATAGGAAAATAATCTCCATCAGCTTTCAAATTTTATCCACTAATTTATTAAACAATACACAATAAAACAAATACCACTACTATACATTTAGCTTAAATTATCTCTTTGCACACGGCATGACTGCCGGTCCAACCGCAAAAGTCACAAGTCTCGTGTTCTTCCCACCAGCTTGCCTCCACTCTGTTTTCCGGCGTAACTACGTCCCTTCCTTTAACCCTCTTTCGCCCCTCGCGGATAAAATGTTCAGGAAACGTCGTTCGCTAAGGGAAGGAACATCACAATACCTAGCTGAATATCCTGAAACGAGCTTTTTTATCATTTTAAATTTTAGAGTATTTTACAGTATATTTTGTTACGCATAGTAAAATTTAGCACTGATTATAATCAAAAGCTCATTTCGGCAAATATTTGGAAGCGTAGTAAATAAGGTATAAAAATTTCAGATACCTGTGAGCAGTAGTTCTTGAGAACAGGTACTACATCGAGTATAAAAAATCACGTTTGGGGGAAAAACGCGATTTTATGTAAAAATTCTCAATTATCAAAGTATTCAATGACAAATTAAAGCTAGATTTTGTACAGTCCTAATTTTCATAGAGATTAAAGAACGGTGTTTTAAGAAAGCTAAAATTGTAGAGAATTTGAAAATGCAAATATCAGAAATCCTCATTTTATGAAATGTTTTGGCTTTCAACACCCCTTCAACTATTCTATTCTTTAAAGTCCTTTCTCTTTTTTTCTATTCTGGTAAAACTTGATATATAAATTTAATTCTTTGTCTTTTAATTTTTAACTTTATATCTCTGGTCGCATTTCTCTTTAAGGATTAACATTTTGCATTTGGCTTATTATTATTACATTAAATTTATGCGAAATGAACAAACAGTAAATAATGAGATGCTCAATTAAAAACAAATACAGATTTAATGATAAAAGGGAAATTTTTAATGTCATTACAAACAAGATTTCAAGGGGTTCAAGAGGCCGTTGCCTAAAAAAAAAAGAAAACAATTCGTCGTTTCCGGAAGAAATGAAACTTTAAAAAATATTTTCGTTGTCACAAAAACCAAACTTTTTGAAACATTACGTTATTCAAACTCTTACGTCACTTCCGAGTGTCACGTTATCTAAGATGGCATAGGTTTCGGCTACGTCACCAAGCCTCTGGCATCTCCTGAGGGCGGTTGGTTACTACACCTGTACCAACGATAGTGAACTTCCGGTGATATCCTTCTGTCTGTACCTGAATGAAACTGGCTCTATTTGACGGCACACTAGCGAACACTAAAAAGTCATGATTTAAACAACGATGATTTGAATAATTTAACTGGAATTTTGAGGACGACAATTTAGATTAACTGCTGCTGATTTTTTATTTAGGTGATCGTGAGTATATGGTTTAGTGATGAAGAGTATGAATAATTGAGTAGGATGATAATAAAACTTTAGGTGATCGGGCTTTGTATCTAGGTGAAGTTCTTTTATTCTGACGACGACTTCAATGATGATGATGAAGATGATACATAGGATGGTTTAGAATGACTGATGTGATTTGGGTGATGATGGTTTATCTTATTCTGACGATGATCATGGTGACGCGATATACATGATGGTTAAAATGACGATGTGTATTAAGTGATAATAAATATTTAGATGAATTAGATGGTGACATAGTTTTGACTGATGACGATTTTATACATGATGTGAGAGTGATTTATATAATAATTTAGAGGACTTAGACAATGAAGACGATGATTAAATGAGGATGAAGAAGATGATGATTTGGTTGATATTGCTTTCTATTTAGATGATCTGGAAGATTATGATTTATCTATCTCGACGATGATAATGGTGATGATGACATATACGACGGTTCAAACTGAAGGTATGATTTCGATGATGATGATTATTTAAATGATGGTTTGTAATTATCTGGTGATAATTTTATAATTTCTTTCTTGGTTATTCAGATAACAATTTTGATGGTGAATTAGAAGGTTGAGGTGATGAAGACGATGATCAAATGAGAATCATATTGTTGATGGTGGTGATTTAGATGATACTGCTTTTTATTTAGTTGATTTGAGCTATGATGATTTATCTTAATTTGGCGATATTTTCAATGACGATGATGATGATAATATATATATGATGGTTTAACATGAAGATGTGTTTTGGGTAGTTATGCTTAGTTAGATGTCTTAGATTAGCAGATGAAGTTGATTGGATTTAGAAGGAAATTTATATAGATGATGATTTCAATGAGTTAGATATTGATTTAGATGAAGGTATATTCATTTGATAATGATTATTTAAACAATAAGAGGGTCGTCCGAAAAATTACTTTGCCGTAAACCATAAAAAACAAAGTCTTATTACCTGGAAAACCTATTGCAAAAGATACAGCTATATTTCTGCTACTTCTCAGCATAAGAAACATCGGAACTATACCAATTGTCATAGCGTCGGTTACCTATTTCCATTAGAGTGTCATAGAAGTCTGTCGCCTGGGAAGAAAGGCAGCCCGTCACATTTGTCTGCAACATTTCACCTGTAGGAAAGTGTGCCCAGACAAGAACGTCTTCAGGTGCAATAACACGTTGAAGTATTTAACAGCAAGATCGGAGCCATAGAATGGATGGTCAGACATCTCCCAGCGAAACGTCTGCAACATATATTTTGTGGAATTCCCCGTATGCGTCCGATGTTGTCGTAGGACACCACAACACCAGCACTGAGCATCCCAAACCATTTGTTCTGAATGGCTCTTCAGATGTTCTCTAGTAAAGCGCAATAAAGATCAGCTTCCACCGGAGCACCACTCGCCAATACGTCAATGAGCAGAATGCCTTTACTATCCCAGAATACCGTGGACTTCAATTTCCGTGCATAGACTGAGGATCGTCCGGCGCGTGGATCCGTGTGACGCCAATCAATCGTGAGTTTCTGTTTTCTGTGGTGAAGTGAGCTACCCACATCTCATCACCTGTAACGATTCTGTTAAATTGCGTTCAATAAACTGATTTATGTATCTGCTGCCTCTAGTTCTTTGTGTTTAAGTTTTGAGTATTCGAAATGGAACTCAAATACAATCAATCATATATATAGATTACATATCAATTCATATATTTGAATTAAATACATATTTACTTACCGGCCCGAAACTTTCTTAACACGTTGAGCGGGGCGCCGGTCTCTGGGGACCGACAGTGAACTTTCCGTGTGGCCGGCGTCGGTCCCTGGGAACCGACACTGGAATTTTCGTTTGCCTGGCGTCGTTCCACGGAACCGACAGTATAAGTTAAAAAATAAATATAGTCTCAATGAAATGTGATCAAATTTAGCATTAATGAAATGTATTGAAACATTCTAAACAAAAATACGGCTTAGCTTTAAGGCTTAGCTCGCTGCCGGCTGAACGGAAAGGACAGCAAATTCGGCGCCGAACTCAGCGTGTTAATTAGAAAGCTACCGCTCGGCCTTAAAAACGCACAGCAGTTTGGTTTAAATAACCATTGATAACACTATTCTATAACGTTCTTTCTATAACGTTCTATAACGTATTATTCTATAACGTTCTTTGTACGTTAAAGTACATATAGCACAAGAGTGTGCAAGGAAACTGATATATAACAAATTTATTTAATATTTTTCATATAATAAGGATAATTTCAAACTGTAAACATAATTCTAAAAATCCATGACATTATCGAATTGAGACCTGTTTCGATGTCAGATATATCTCGTAATGAAATCTGAAATTTTTTGAAATTTAACAACTAATTTTTCGAGGTATTTGACAGTCCAATCTGTATAAGTTTCATTTATTTGTTTAAATGTTTGTAAAGTGTTATCACAGATTTTCATAAAAAAAAGGGTGTGAGAGATAAATGATAAAATTGATAGATAGAAATGGCGGGAATATTATGCATTTGTTCAGAAACATAAACGTAGTATTTGTGAGATTTCTCGCACAGCCAAGTTATAATTGTTTTGTTAAATTCTTTTTTTTCATATTTAATTCTTTTAAATTCATTTCTCAAAGTTTGTCATAATTTATGTGACTCAACTAGATACGAAAAATTGATTCGGAATGTAAAAGAAATATATGTATTCTGTAACATTATTTTTTGTAAAGTTTAATTTTTTTTAATTAACAAAGTCTGTAACCAATGTTTGCACTTATTTAATGCACGGAGTTCCAAGCAATTTCACTCATCATCCTACAAGCTGCAATAAACACAAAAACACAACTCTGAAAATGAAATTTTCTAACAAGGATTGTAAAGCCAAAGGCATATAATTAGTCTCCTCTGTATGCTCAGATCATTCAATATGATTTCTCTCACAGCTTATAGATTTTCAGATGAGTTACTCACGTTCGTTTTTAAGCAAAATGATGTAAAACTGTAATTAAAAAGACTAAAATTTCGACAAATTAACTAAATGAAAAATATATTCGCTGGTCGCTTAAAATTGCTTCAACGGTACCTAGTTCCAAATTGCAAGACGGCTATTCCACACACGGATAATCGAGAATTAGTATAACATTCTACAGCAAAATAATGCAAATTCCTGGTTTTTTTCATATAATGCATTCATGCTGTCAGATTTATAATGTCTAATCTTATAATATTATTGTAAAATTACTGCCGGTAGAAATCATTCCTTGAAAATGAAGGCCCCTTGCCACCTTCTTGATGCCTAATTTCAAATGGATAATTCAAACGTGGCCAAAGGAGAAATATTAAAATTTTCAAAAATTCGTGTTTACGGTTTTTTAATACCTAGATTTATCACTGCTAACTAATATTATGATATAATAATATATTAATAATTAGTCAAATGAAATTTATGTGGCTTCGTGTCAACCACTTGGTATTTTTAACCCTGTGTTTGAGCAAAAACAGAATATTGTTTATTAAGCTATAATAAACATCCTACAGTAACATTTAGTTATTGTACATTGTTTTTTATCAGCACTTACGAGCTGAAGTTTCGTCTTATTAAACTATCCATATTGGTGTTTTTCATGCTCCTGTATTGTTTTTGTATATAAATAATGGAAATTACAATTGGGATGATCAGTTCCATAAAACTCTCAGTATTCTGTAATCCTAACCACATGACCAATGGTGCCCCAAACATACAAGAAACAAACAGGTATTTACAAGTAGGAATGATTTTCGAAACGTTTGCTTGAACAAAACTCAAAATAAAATTCGGCGAATCAAAATGTCGAATCAAAATGTTAATGTTTCATAAAAATGTGCAGGATAATGTTAGATGTAAAGCCTGTTTTCGTTTCCCTGGCAGACGTACTAGGAAGTTTCATAAATGAATGTTTTCTCTTTTGGTGGGGTAGTGGCTGTGACCTATACATCGAGCATTTATTGCTGGACAGTACGTGTATAATTACAGATAGATAGAGATAAGTAATTAATAGAGTATTTGACATATATAAACTCATCATTCAGATTTTCGAAAGTGTTCAAATAGTAAAAACACGATACCGTATGCTTTCACCACTTCACTTATGATGTATACTATGCCCATATGAGGTACTTCTCCCTGTTAGAGTTAACTAAATCTTAGCTATTGAAATATAGCATTTTGAAATTCTTTCCATTTGAATTTAACATGAATAATTTTACTCTGATCTCTCTCTTTCTTTTCTGTTTGTTTCTTACTTCTAGCCATTTATATCCAGTTCTATATCTTCTACTTGTGCCTCTGATATTTAATGTAACGGCATTTTGCTTTAGAGTAAATAGATTTAAAATAATTAAAAATTACATTCCTATTTTCAAAATACTTTTATTAATATTTCAAGGTAAACATTTTGATATTCGTCAAATGGAACTCGAACCTAAAATTTAATTTTTATTAAATCTTTAATCTATTTCCAGCACTATGCATAAAAACGCCCTTTCTTGTTAAAATAACGAAACTGATTTCAGGTTTACTAGTAATGAATCAAATTGCAAATTGCTTAGATGACATTTTTCAGCTCTCAGAATACATTCCATTTAACTATGCAGTAAATCGAATGATTGTTTGCAGTTAACAATATGTAAAAAGCTGTTTGGGCCCGGTCGAGAAACAGGTGGTTTACATCTGGAGGAAACGAATGTTTGACAATGTCTATATACTATATATAAACTAATAATTAGAAACTTCCGCGTAATGCCCTTATGAAATAATTCACTGTATATTAGAAAAGTACGAGAAACAGACGCATATTTTTTCGAATGAAAAAAATCGAAAAATTATGTGCTTACTAAAATCAAAAATCTCAGGCGAACAACAAATAAGGCCTTGTAAGGCCTTATGTGTTGTTCCTTATAAGTTATGTGAATTTCCTTATAAGGCCTACTAAAATATACACACTTTTTGCTGCTGAGCATTTAAATTTATTTCTTCGAATTGCTTTTTCAAACTTGAATACCCGATTCCTAAAAGAAAGTTGCTGATTTTGAAATTACGTATACTGCACAATTTTGGTCGTGCGTTTATGAATTTTTTCTAATTTTATTTCTTTATTAGCGGAAGTACCCGATGTCAATTAAGTTAGATTGAAAGCAATGTATCTAACAACAGAGAGAACGATACCGTTGTAATCCTTCTCTAACGATGCAAAAAATACGATTCATAGTTATACATTTTTCAGTCTGCAACCCCACATAAAAAATTTCGATAGAAAAATATAATTCTCTCTCATTGTATCAGAAGCAATGTCACTCAGCTTTTAGTGATTTTCGTCTTTCTAATCAAATGGCCATAACAGCTCAAGTTCCATCCAATATTTCACCTATATTCAACTTTAGTCGATTCAATGTCGCAAAATATTTATCATAATTGATCAGAAATCAATAACGCAAACAAACAAACAAACACACAAACAGACATTCTTCTTTATATATATAGGTTATGTAAAATTTACAAATTTTTTTATTAACAAAATGTACGATTTGCAAGCGAGCAGTAGCAACACTTTTCGAAATAAAACAATTCTATCTCCAACGCCCGAGACTGTTACCACTAGGAAAAATGAGTGCGAAAATTAGAACTTTCAGAATTTTTAATTAGTATTTTGGCTCATGAAAGTGGTTAAGATGAGAATAGTCGAAATGGCTTCCCTCGAATTTTCGGAATCGGGAATAACGTATTTAATGTTTGGGAAAGCTATTTTTATTTCATCTTTTATCTATTTTCGTATTTTAACAAACTCTAGGATTTGAAAGAGAGCAATGGTAACAACTTTCGAAATAAAGCAGATTTTCGTCTCCAGCTTGCGAGACTGTTGCCACTCGGAAAATGAGAAAAATTATCGTTTTTCCGAGTTTTTAATTTATAGCTCTGATTTTAGCTACTTTTTTTTTTTTTTTTTTTTTTTTTTTTTGAGAAAAGTGACGTCGACCTAATTGTAGAAAGTTTGGTGGTGATAGCTATAGTAGTGACCGAGTTATGAGAGGACAAACACACAAACTTTCTTCTTTATATACTATATAGATAACAAGTATGAAACGTTCCCAAATGTAAGTATACGAACCGCGAGACTGTATTAAAATTTGGATTTACTTATTTGTCAAAAAAGAATTTTTTTAATTATTCGACATCGCCAAAACATGAATATTTTCGTGATTTAAAAACATTTCGATAACTGGAAGTATATTACTACAAGCAACGATTGCAAAAATAAAGGTCGTGTAGGGACTTTTAAGCCGGATAAAGGATGTTGGTGTACATATACGTGAGCATATACATATACGGTTGGTACAGCTAACCTGCAATATAAAGAGAGAAGCAAGCCTACTCTTTAGAAAATTTCAATATTCTTCGGCTAATCGTTTTTGAGTTATGCGAGATACATACACACATATATTATATCTACATACATACAGAGAACACGAAAAAATCCCTTTTGAATGCATTATAAAATATACTATGAAAAGGAAGAAGTCTTTATTCTGTCCGTATGAGATGTCGCACAAAAATAATCCAAATGGATTCAGATATGGACAAAATGGATATTTCCACTGAAATGTGATACTTGAAAATTTTCGTGATTATAATACTTCCTTTATATTGTAAAATGCAGTAATAAAATATTACCTAAATGGGAAATCTTAAAAAGATGAGAATTAGTACCAGAATTCCACAGCTATACTTTTAAGAAGTGGTCGTAAAAAAAAGTGGTTCGCTGAGAACTTCGTTCTAAAAGTTCAAGCAATAACTAAAACATTTTCGAATAAATTGTGTGTGAAAACTGTATGTCCCGTCGTTCAAAAGTAGTGGACTGTAAATTCACTTGATGTTCCCTCAGTGTAGAACCCAAGAAACCTCAGAGTCATAATGTTGACCGAAACTACTTTATTGGCTTTCAAACATTAAGTTGGCTGAGGAACGGCGAAGAACTCTTTGAAACCTCCGACTTCAGTAGTGGCTCACCAAGTAAACTCAGGAGAACCTCTGCTTAGTTGAAACTCACCGCAACTTAAAAGCTCTAAACCCGAGCTTTGCGATCCTAACAAATTTGTGTCTGCGCCTCTCCTCGGTACAAAGAGAGAAATACAATTTGCGTAACATAGAACTAAAATATTTAATCCTTTGCGGCGCACTGTACGTTAAAGTCGGAATTTCAGCAAGAAACGTTGTATTCAGTCTATTTTGTCCTAAATAAGTATACAGGTAAAATGTTGTAAAAATTGCACTTACCGTTTTAATTCTGTGGGTGTTCCATGAGGTGGAACACTGCGCCGCCAGAGCTTTGAAAAGTGCGACTAAGCGAGCATTGCAGTGAAGCACGAAAATGAGTAGAAGCGTTTGCATAAGAATGAAAAACCTCTGTATTATGGCTGTATACATGGTTTCCTGGATATACACAATATTCTTGAATATATACGGATAAATGAGGTACATATCTATATACACAAGTCCTATATACAAAAATGTTTATAAATTTTCCTATTTCTTATCTTCGTGAAATTGTTCAAAGCAAGTCACACCTTTTTGATGGAAGCACAAACCAACTAAGATTAAAATAATTAACTACGATTAATATTAACAAAAAAGAAAAATAAGCTTATAATATATAGATACACGAAAAATATCTACACAATTATTGAAAATAAACGGGAATGAGACTAAAATGACAGCAAAAAATTCGCGTAGGTCTAAGTAAAGATGAGTCAAGCTACTAATGAAATTCCCGCCTAAAAACTACCCCCAAAAATTTCGAGATGCCAATATTAATGCTTTCATAACCCAAAAACCACCTCGCCCCTCAATGCTGCTTTGTTTGAATTCATTCCCTCCCCAAAAAAAATCAACGGAAACAGAAAACGAAAACAACGGATGTTCTCTCCTAAGAGCACAGATGTTCTGATTAGTAAGAGCATGAGATTGCTAAAGGCGCAGTGTTCCCGCTAATGGAACACCTAGTTTTATTCAATGATTCTGCGTATGATTTTTGTATGAAAGATTAAAAAAATAATTTGGAGTACAGCCAGCAAAATTATGCCTATTTTTTCTCCAAATAAAATTTTTATATCATTAAAAAATAGAGAAAATTACTTGAAAAAAATGGATTTTAATAACACATAATAAATTAAAGTTATGTCTCCTTGTGATATGCTGCTATCTACGGTTTAAAAAGAAAAGTTCAAAGTATATTATAAAAGCATTTTTATCTATTTACGGTTGAATTTAGAGGCTTTCGAAGCGATTCAATTTGGGTGTTCAATGTAGTGGCACACTGAGACACAAAAGCTTAACCATATTTTAGAATCATTTATAAAAATATATAAATGTAAAGTTAAATATAAAATATTCGTTTCAAAGCGATCGTTGACGATTCCATATCTCTTTAGTCTTCCGTTGATGAGGTCATCTTAGAGAGACATTGTGAAAAACCTATATTTACTTATTTTCTCAGAAACATCGGTCATCTTACAATGGTAATCGACAAGAGGATTTATTGTACCTATATTTTCTTTTTGTAAAATTCTGCCTTTACATTTTCTAGATCTAAATTTAAATTTGATCTTTCTCAAAAAATAGTGTGAAAATGAATGCATTTCCGTTAATAATCTATTCCGTTAATAACTCTATCTGGCTGCAGTGGTCCAGAGGTAAAGTCGTTGAACGCTGGTAGCTAGACCCAGCACAAAAACACGCTGCTTGAGAATTTTGTGGTTTTTCTAATGTGTAATGTGCGTACGAAACTTTTCCTGAGAAAGTCCTCCCCAAACGCTTCCCTCCCCTTAGGAAAAGAGCCCTAACGGGCTCTTCCAATAATCCAATAAATATAAATACGGTACTGAAATATTACGTAGTTCATCCTGACTTGTGTCATCACAACTAACGAATCGCAACATGCAAAGGATACTTATATAAAAGGATTACTTTGAAGAAGCTGAAGGTAAAAGAACAAAAGAAGTCTTAATTTTATTCAAAGAACATAATATTAGAAATTTCAGACATGCATAAAACTTTTAAATACATTTAATCTAATGTAAATGCTCCTTTTCCCTTTTTTAATTTTTTAAAAATATATTGTTCATGAAGAACTGCCAATACAACTTTATGAAATGACTTAATTAAATAACAACGTTTAATAGTTAAGTAAATAAATTTAAAATTCTCTTAAAATAAAAAATAAAAAACTGCGTAGTACTCCCATACGTATCATTAATTTTCTACTTTTCAATGCAAGAGTTCCTTCTTGGATTTTTAGCAAAAAATTATTAATGAAAGGAAATATATGAAATATAGAGGTAAAAATATTCCTCATTCTTACTCGCACCTAGAATTCATTCCTCGAATACGCACCAGCACCTTTTAAAAGTAGAAAAGATATATCTGCAGAATAATCGTCATGCGATTATTTTATTTACTCTCTTTTATAGGAATATATTTTCCACGACGATATTTTTAAACTGCGAAGTTTTGGAACCGCTTTCTGTTCTTCGTCGATGTTTTGTACCACGATTGATTTTTTCGATGATGTTTTAGACTTACGATATGTTTTCCTGCCTTCTTTTCTCCCACATGTTTTCTACAACGAAGTTTCCGTCTTACGTTGTTTTCTCCGCTACGTTTTCGTCCGCGATGTCTTCGTCGGACCTCCTAGAATTCACTCGCAAGCAAGCAAAGTAATCGTTCCATTTAGACTCTTGTCCTTCGACAAACTAATACCTGGCCCTTTATGGATTTATGCAAATGTACAGAGACGTATAAAATTATGGGGTTCATTTAAAAATGACTTTTCAGTCCACTTTCATATTAGTTTGATTACCATTAAAAACGAACATGAGAAAGGTGTCTAAAAATTTGCGTCTTATACTTAGGAATTTTTGAATAAGATTACAATCAATTTTTTTTTCTTATGGTTGGCACTTGCCTATGTCGGCATCGTCCTGCCCTAAGGCCAGATCGGTAGTCTCTTTATCATGGAGGCGCCTAGTAAGCGGGCCATCATTGCCTCCTATGAAGGGACAGACAATTTTACATCCATGCCTTCTCCGGGATTCGAACTCGAGCCCTTCGGTATCGCACTCAGTTTTCCCTAACCACCATAACGCTAAAAAAGGCTTGCAGCTACAGATTTGATTTTATTCTTGACTTATCATTATAGTCGTTAGAATATTTTATTCTCACAATTAAATATTGTTTTTTTTTTTAGCTTGTACAACGATGATTCAAATTTTAGTGTTTTTCCAGCATCAAAGCGGTGCGCACATTGATTACAGACATGTTGTTTAAAAAAAGAAAATTTACGAAAAAAAAATGCAGATCAATTTTTTAACAGTGGGAATCAATTTTTCGTAACTATTTCAGTAGTGTCAGTTAGGTCAGACTTGTAGAGATTAATATTAAAATATTAAAACTGAGACTCGGTCTTTCAGAAAGCCTCACAAGTACTTTCTCTCTTTCCATAACAATGTATGTAATTTTCGTTATGATTGATCAATACCAGTATTGATCACCGATAATTTTTAAGAAAATCTGTGATAACTCTTTACCGACGTTTAAACAAAGGAATGAAGCTTATACAGGGTGAGCTGTCAAGTACTTCAGAAACTGTGTTCTTAAACGTTTAAAAATATTTCATATCTTTTAATGAAATACATCTGACACTGAAGCATGTCTCCATTCGATGATGCCACCGATGCTTGAAATTTTATTCACAGTTTCAGCATGTTTATAATAAAAATTGTAACCAATGTGCTACTCACTAGTTTTCTGATATACTCCTGCGCTTTATGTACTTTAAAATTACAAACGGCTACAACTGTGTCTCTGTTCACCTTGTTTATTTAATCAAACTACTTTGTCTTTAACTGACAGAGTGTTGGCTTTATAGTAATATATACTTCTCACACTTCTGCTGCTTTGTTTTGTGTTTAAAATGTTTCTTCAGTTTTATTTGGACCGTAAACGCTTCAAGAAAGTAATTCAGAAATCTGATTTAGAATGTGCGTGTTGATGATTGACTGATTCAGATGCTTGATTATTTTCTGATTAGATCTCATTTGCGTCTGCAAGAAGTGCCAATAATTAGGTAATAAATCTATGCAGACCTTTCGTCAGAACTCGTTGGTATGCAAGTAAATAAAATGCTTACACAAATGAATAAAATACTCCTCATATTACCATTTCGACGTTTCATATACAGATAATTTGACTAAAACCTGAATTTATATTTTCTCTCTCATTGTAATGTTTTTTATACTTTTATAAACGTTCTTCCAAATAAATGTTTCCACAAAATTATTACAATAGGTTCTCAAGCATTACCCTCTTAACCTTCTAAAACCGGGCCGAAATTCTCATATTATAGCTTTCAGACCAGCGCGATCCGAA
The DNA here is from genome assembly GCF_044657685.1 of Stegodyphus dumicola. Taxonomy (NCBI): domain Eukaryota; kingdom Metazoa; phylum Arthropoda; class Arachnida; order Araneae; family Eresidae; genus Stegodyphus; species Stegodyphus dumicola. Next base: position 108,235,460 of record NC_140777.1, read on the forward strand.
ACAGTTTTGCCCCCTCTTTGACATTTTCCTAATGAGAAATGTCGTTAGTTCCCCTCCATGGATGAAGTAAAATTTACATGTTTGTCGGACGCCTACGTCCCATAGTAGAGGAGTTGCTAGATTTGCAATTTTTTCGATGATTATTTTGCTTTCAAATTTAAATGAAAGCAAAATTCTAAATAAATAGTGCATAAATAAATGTGCAGTACTGGATGCATATCCAGTGCACACTTTATTTAGAACAAAATGTATGCAATGTTTATATTCCACTCATTATTTCTAATCAATCTCGTAAATAATTTGTGAATTTTTTAACTTTGTTTTCACTCTTCATTTATATTCGCGTATTTTCGTATTATAAATTAGAAAGCAAGAACAAAATTTAACAAAATATAGTAAATACAGACTAGATCTGTAAGTCTGCAGGCCGGAATGCGATTTCTAATAACATATTTTCATTAATAAAATAATGGTAATGACTAATTTAATGAAATAATAATAATAATATTTATTACCATTAGATGATTAGAATGAGATTCAATAAAATTAGATTTTGAGATGAACTTACAGCAATAATAAAGCTTTACATAACAATAACAGAGATTTAAATCTGCTTTTTTCGATAATTTTGTTATTATAATATAAAAATCAAAATCCAAGATACATTGGTTGCGTTTAATAATTAATTTTAACAAATATTACATTGGACTATCAGGCAAAGAAGGTATATCTTTAACGAGAATTTTTCTTTGTAAAATTGGCTTTTGTTTATGTTAGCCGAGAAACAAATTCGTGACTTATACATGCAATCATCAAAATAATTTTGAGAACAGTTTTAAATGTTCATGAAAAATTAATTATACGTCAATTTCTTTCCATAGGTAGAAATTTCGTCTAAAACTATCGTTATATCCAAAAGTTGAAGTCTATTTCATTTTCAACGAATATTCTATTTGCACATAATATATTTTCTAATTTATTTTAGAAAGAGTAATCTTTCACGTTTTCAAAAGAATAAGGAATATTGGGTGTTCATACCATGTAGTAAATTTGTTTTTTATATTTCTTCCAGTAATGAAAACGATTACCCTGCAATATTTTCAAAGCAAAATCCTAAGAAACCTAAGAAATTTGCAATCCTAAGAAAACCGTTTACGCCAAATTTTGCATAAAGTATCTTCTCGTGTATATTTTTATTTAAAGTGTGGAATTTTCTCTTTGAAAATATCAAAAATAATGAAGAGCAAAATTAATTCATGAGAAATAACTTTGAAATGCAATAATTCCATTGTAATATGACATAGTGGATAAAAGTGCAATACAGTTTATTTATTCACAAATAATCCCCCTCATATGCGTAATTTATGTACTGTCGATTGAGAAATATAGGTTAGTAAATGAAACCGGTTAATTCAATACTTTTCCTTTATCAATATTTTTACCTGCTCTTCAGTAAAGCGGTAAAGGTGGCTGAACACTTATAGCTCGCTTGGAATTGAATCCCGGATAAATAGTTGGATTCATGGTTTTTGTGTAACGTAAATGCAAGCCAGCTTCTCTTAGAAAGTCCTCCGCGAAGACATAACTCCCCTTATACAGGTAATCGTTGGGTGCTATGATGTAATTCAGTAAGCGAACAAATTAATCCAATCAATACCGAAGAACGGGTTGATTACATGTGGAGTTTTCCACCAGGAATGTAAATGCGAGCAATTTTCTCTTAAAAAGGTTTACACGAAAGCATCCATTCCCTTAAGCAGATAGCGTTCGCGTGCTTTTCCGTAATCCAATCCTAATTTTCATACATTTAATAGTAAGTTGACATACACCTTATTACAGACAAAATAACAACTTTTTTAAGATATTTTTTTTATCAACTTGTCTGAATTCTCTCTATCTTTTGAAGAGTATAAGAATTTCAGCAAATAAAACTGGCCAAAATTTTATAACATTTAACTGATGTTTTGATTCAGTTTAGAAGTAACGTGAGCTTTACTGATATTTAAATATTTTTTGGCAGATCTCATCCTAAAAGAGGGTGTAAAGATAAATTGATTTTATTTAATTTACAATCAATGAAAATCATTGAAAGCAATCACTGAATGAATGAAAATCAGAAAAACTATTATGCATACAATTGTCTCTTATTTATCTCCTGATAAATCAGACAAAATTGCCTGCATAATAGAAGCACTTTGAAAGAGTTGACAGTTCTTAAGGGTTTTATGCACTCCACAAAACAATGTCAAAATAAAATCTTATTATTCATAAGTATGAAAAGGAAGTAAACGAGTAAACGATAAAAACGGTTTTAAATATTTTCTAGAAGGGCATTAAATCTAAAATATTAATCTATTCTTATTTGTTATGATTAAAGAACATTAAATATGGTAAGCTTCAAGAGCGTGCAAAATCGCTGACGTTTTAATCATAGCAAAAGTCAGTACTAAAAAAAAAATAGCATTAAAATTATCAGACAGATTGAGAAAGAGATGGCCTCTATTTAATTTTCAAGTATATTGGCGAGAGACGAAACCTGCCGTTTTTGCCAAAATGTAGCTAAACTGATAAGAAGAGGGAAATAATGCGTAGCCAGCGGCTACTCTGAGCAGCGACAATGGACCACCCAAAGATCTACAGATAGGCGATTCTCTAAAATGGGGAGGGCATGGATGGTACGACAGTTGTACCAATGCCGGCGTCTGAGAAAGTCATTCTCCTTGTACAACTGCTGTACCAGCCGGCTTCGAGAGGTTGATCGCATTTACGTTTACTCGGCTGGAGAACTCAGTAAAGGACTTCTTACCACTATGCCCACAGTTGGATAATCTACGGTTTCTGGCAAGTACTATCTTAGCTGGTAAAAGGCAGCAGACCAACAATAAAGTGCTATTCACATTCAATGTTCCCATGTTTAGCTATTGTCTATTTTGCCTTTCTGCTCACTTTTCGAATATTTGATTTTGAGTGAAAGGATCGTTAAGATAGTAGATTTATAATCATTCATCCTTTGGTATTTAATTAGGAAAATTCTCATCGGAAGACTCAGTGTGAAAGTAATTCAGCTAACAGGGAAGTACTGCTATATGCGGTAGAATTACATTTGCATAAAGGTATAAAACCGGCCCTTTAAAAGAGCTTCAACGTTTTTATATGAACGTGTATTTCTGTTGAAATTCAACTAGTTGCATAAGCACAAATCTTCATAATTTATTTTGAGATGGTGGAAAAACAGTGCTGACGTGTTATCAAGCTAAAAAAAAAAAAAAGGAGGAGGACTGTGCTATATCTCCCGTTCTACTGGGCCGATTGACAAAATTCAAACTGCGTTTTTCATGTCTCGAAAGCGCGACTTAGGAATATATTAGATTTACACATAGCACTATTCTAACATAGGCATCTAACATAGGCATGTGTTGAAATCTTACTCCAGCTTTGGATTAGTGTGAAACGTGATTGTTTACAAGCTCTTTTGCGATTTCTAAATTTCTTTTGACTTTTTTGAAGGTGTTTTTATTATAACATTGCAGTTCTTGTTTAGTATTTTTATCACCTGATAATTATGGAAAATTGTGAGGAAGATGTAAAAAATAAAAGATCTTATATTCATCGACCAAAGAAATGAAAGTTCCAGGCAAATCAGCATAATGATACAATGAAAAAGAAGTGTGGTGTCAGTTTTTCGTTTAAAAAATTAAATAGTGACACTGTTTTGCCACCAAGAGATAAAGATAACTTTAGAGCCTAATTTTAGTGGTTATAGACTATTTGATTTGGATATCCTATTTCAATTTATTGAAAATAATTTATGTTGTAAAATTTGTAATGTTCATTTAAGTGAACTATTTCATCATGGTTTAAGCTCAAAATTTGAGTTACTATGCTCAAAGTGTTCATGTAAAAGAACTTTCAGAAACTCTAATATGATGGGTGTCCGAAAAAATATATCAGAGCTAAACAGAAGATTTACGTATGCAATGCGAACTCTTGGTCAAGGGAAAGCTGCTATGCAGAAATTCTGCTGCGTTATGGATCTCCCTCCTGTGATTGCACATCGTTCTTTCAAATTCGTCGTTAAATGTGACTGTAAGTGGAGACGGTACATGGAAGACTCGAGGACTTACGTCTTTGGTTGGAGTCTGTTCCGTAATAGGGTCAGAAAGCAACACAGTAATCGATACAGAAATACTGTCTTATATTGCAAAGGTTGCGAGTCATTTCTAGGAAATGGCGTAAGTGAACAAAAGGCCTGTTTGGGGAATAATGCTGGTTCTTCAGGAAAAATGGAAATGAATGGAAAGATAAACAATTTTTCATGTTCCATGGAAAAAAGAGGTGTAAAATATACTTCTTATATTGGTGACGGTATCAGGTTCAATGTTCTGTCTTACTTTTTTCTAGAACATGCAAGGAGCTGACTCGGAACAGAGAGCTTACTAAATCTATGTTCAATAACTGTGGGAAGTAGACAGGATACACAAGAAGGGTATACAAAACCCTTTGTTTTTCTCTCTTTACAATAATTTCCGTACTTCGGAATACAAAAACCCACTACTTGTGGTCTAAACGTAAGAATATAAAAATATTAAACTAAACTCTAACTTAACTTTGGAATAATAAACATGGAAGATTGGCCTTATATTAACAGGAAGCCGTATGTAGTACAGAGAACTGTTAACTCTACAATACGTTTAAAAATTATCACGAGGATTAAACCTCTGGCCTGGAAGGCAACCAGCAACTGAGTAAAACTTCTAAGGTAAGCGGCCTGCTTCGACTAACTCCATCCTCTCTCTCGCTTGGCAAAAAGCCACAACTTAAGTACTTGGAGTTCGCCAGACAAATTTTGCATAAATAAGTTAACGCTTTTAATTCTGGCCGGAAGTAGAAAATAAGAAGTGATAGTAAAGATTTAAAATAAAATAAACGTTAGTAAAACTTAAGATCCTTACATACTTCCCGCCAGTGTTAATTAGTTTTAAACTGAGGTCTAAAACGACCTTGTTGAAAACATTTAGCTCTAGAATCTAACGCGAGGCCAATCTTTTACAAACATTTCTCACTAGAAACTAGAAATTAAAAAAAAAAGAAATTTGTTTTTACAATAGCAGCTCCAAGGACACGCAATTTTTCATCTGTACTGCATCTAAACAGGAGCTTTTATTCAAATCTGGTTCCTTCCAGAGATCTGGAAGGAAAACTAGTTTAATGAAATGTTACACAATGAAATGGCAAGTAACATGCATATTTATATTTCTCTTAACATTCTTATTTCATTCATGACTATTTTAATTATCTCTCCCCGTGCTCTCTGACATGTGTTGTAAAAGAACACCAAACACGAATGTGTTTATGTATACGTGTTCAACACTTCCTCCTACAATCAAAACACTAACGTGTTAAAAATTCAACATACCAAGACCTCGTAACACACCCTAACTTCAACTCTAAACCCTGAGGTACTATTCTGAAAGTGGCTAACTCTGAAGTGTAGCGTCAGAGAGCCTAACAACATTCATTCAACCTTTAACACATATTCACCATGATTTGGTCTTTTTACAGTAACACGAATAAAAAAAATGTTTAACATTACTTTCACTTTTACCATATCACAATATTTCTTAACATTTAAAATAACAGTCCACATTGTATATAAGAACATATTAACATGCCGTTAATTTTACGCATTTGAAAACATACATTAGTAGTACATTGTTAACTTCTATTCTTTTCAAATCAAGTGCTAATTCTTCTACATTGAAATACTACATTTCAAAAAGTCTTTCAGACTAAAACTTCTTTCTTGCCAGAATGTTTTGAATAAAATTTATACAATAACTTTTACAATACTTAAGTCTTTACATATTCCTATTATACATCAACTTTTGTTTTACGCGCGAGTAATTGAAAAACATAATACCAAAATCGGTAACAACTCATTTCTCGCCTTTTTGGCGATAAAGGTAGACCTCGCATGACGTAAAACTTCTTGAAATCTGTCACTTGCAGTAAGAATGAAAGATTAACTTACGTTTGCAAAGTAACATAAAATTTTACTTATCTTTGTTATATTCGGACATTCTTTTCTGAGCCCAGTCCTGGAAGGTAGCGCAGATTCTCGTTTGTTTTATCCTCCTTCTTGTGCGGGCTCGCCCTTCAGGGCCTTCCTCTAGAAGCTTTCTTTTTTCTCCAGTTCGGTCACCCTTGAATACCTTCTTTTTCGCCGCTGCCTGTGGTCTTGGCCGTTTGATGGCAGCTGGTCTTGGCGGAACCGGGAGAATCCTTTCGCGTTCCTGCTTGGACCTCGTTGCTGGCCGTTCAAATTTTCCTTGTAACTTTTCCTCCGCCGCTGGTGGCCCTTCCGCAGTTCGGCGACATTTGCTGCGGAGAGTCCTGTCGGATGAGTAGATCTTCCGTTTTAGAGCCGGATTATAGTTGCCGTCATTTCTCCTGGCTCTCTTTGCATACGTCGTCCTTCTCCCTTCTTCATTCTGGGGGTGTTCGTGAGCTCTCTTTTCTGGACGGTTTTTCTTGTTACCTTTAATTTTCCCGCGGGGAAACTTTCCTTTCACTTGCTCCTGCCTCTTAATGGCTTGCCCTTGCACTTGTCGTTGTTCCACCTCTGGAGCTTGTGCCCGCCGTGTCTGCCGTGCCGGATCCTGCAAAAGATCTGTAAATATTTGCATTTTATTACGATCATAGTAGGTTTTGATTTGATCAATGTTTGCGGAGCAGGTTTCACCATTCCTGGCTTTTAACACTACTACAGCATGAGTTACTTTTTCTATGACATATGGTCCTTCAAATCGTGGAAAAAATTTCGCAGTTTTATCTTCTGGTGCTGAAGAAAGTGAATGCTTAATTTTTAACACTTCATCCCCTACTTTATAAGTTACTCCCCGTCGTTTCAAGTCATAATACAGCTTTTGTTTTCTCTGTGCTACTTCAGTATTCTTTTTTGCTTCTTTAATTAGTTTTTCTATATCACCCATTTTAAATTCTGGGGCTCTTTGTTGCACATAAAATAATTTATCTAACGGCGTTATAATCTTTCTGCCTAAAAATAACTCAGCAGGAGTTTTGCCCGTTGTATCATGTTTTGCGGTCCTAAGGGCGAAAGCAAATTCATTGACATAGTTATTTCAGCTTTTATGAAAATTGTTAACATAACTACGGACAATTTTCATTATATTTCTATTGACCCGTTCCGCTATATTTGATTGCGGCCGATACGGGACCATTTTTAAATGACGTATGCCCAGTTTTTGGCACATGTCTTCAAATACATTACTTACAAATTGAGGACTATTATCCGATATAACTTTTAGGGGCGCTCCGTATTTTAAAATATATTTATTTAAAATAGAATCAGTAACTAATTTCGCGGAGGCTCGTTTTAAGGGAACAATTTCGGTCCACTTACTAAAATGATCAACCATAACAAGGAGATAGCGACTTTTATTTAACTGACTTTTTGGGAAAGGGCCCAATAAATCGATGCCAATTATTTCATTTGGAAATTCGGATTTAATACTATTTAGAAACTCGGCCGGGCGGAAATTAATATAATTAACTGCTTGACATGTTGAGCAGGACTGGACATACGCCCTTGTTAACTTTTGCAGTTCAGGAAAATAGACTGCCTCGCGTACGCGTTGGATAGGTTTTCGAATACCAGCATGAGAAGCTAAAGGGCTGTCATGGAGCTCCTACAGGATATTTAATCTAAGACTAGCTGGGATAACAGGTCGAAATTCGTTGTTGGAATTCGTAGTTTTTGTATAAATTAATAGACCATCTATTAGTTCGTAATGGGCCGCCCTATTTCTTATCGCCACAATATCTTGGTGGCTAAAATTTTCAGGATCCTTTAAATACTCATAAATGCTTCCAAACTCAGGATCCTTACCCAGTTCGGTTATTACAGATTCTCGGGAATTTATTGTACATGTTGTGAGCATTGCCACCTTTACAGTATTACCTTCTTCATCTATTTTAATTCTGGATAGGACATCTGCTACGATATTTTCCTTTCCGGGGGTATGCTTGATTACCAGATTATATTCTTGTAGCTTGAGTGCCCATCTTATTAACCTTGGGGATAAGTGTTTCCCTGAGTACAATCTAGTTACCGCCGCATGATCAGTGTACACTGTTATTGGCGCCTTCCCAAAATAGACTCGGAACTTTTGCACTACTAACAGAAATGCAAGTGCCTCTCTCTCGGTCACGGAATAATTTCTTTGTGTTTGATTTAAAGTTCGGCTAAAAAATGCCACGGGCTGCTGATTTTGCGAAAGTAGCTCTCCTACCGCATAATCCGAAGCAACCGCTGAAATTTCTAAATTCTCATCCTTTTCAGGAAATTTCAACAGAGGGGCTTGCGTTAATGCTTGTTTTTATTTTTCGAAAGAACTATTGGCTTCGGCCGTCCACTAGAATCTCGCCTTTTTCCTTTTTAATTTTAACAATGGTTCAGCAATAGCTGCAAAATCTTTTATAAAGGACCTATAATATGAACAAAGTCCTAGAAAAGAAGAGAGCTTCTTCGCCGTGTTTGGAGTCGGATACTTTTGTACAGCGATTATTTTTGATTCGTCTGTCTCTATTCGTTTCTGAGATATTTTGTAACCTAAATATTTTAATTGAGGGGCTGCAAATTTGCACTTTTCGACATTAACTTTTAGACCGGCTTCATTTAATAAAGAAAACACCTGTCTTAAATCCTGTACATGTTGGTCGAGATTATCACTAGTAATAATGATATCCTCTAAATAGATAAATGTGGATTTTCCATGAACAGGCCTTAACACAATGTCCATATATCGCTGAAATGTGGCCGGTGCCCCTGAAAGGCCAAACGGCATACGCAGAAATGCATAAGTGCCAGAAGTGGTTATAAAAGCAGTCTTAGGCACGTCCTCAGGCCTAACCCCTATTTGAAAATAACCAGTCGTTAAGTCTAAAGTCGTCATATATTTGGTGGATGTTATGTTCCTTAGAATTTCTTCAATAATAGGTAACGGATATACCGGATATTTAGTTATGGAGTTTAATTTACGGTAGTCAATTGCGAATCTCCACCTTTTTGGATGTGTCAATGGATAGTCATTATTTTTCTTACATAAAACCACCGTGCTAGCATAACTACTTGAGATGGGCGTTATGATCTTTTTACGTAGCTTATCGGTGATATGCCATTCTATAATTTTTTCCTTATTCTTATCATACCGGTATGCTTTGTGGCGAACTCGCATTGAATCTCCGGTGTCAATACTATGGTACCTGAGTAAATCCTGGAATATCACTAAATAACGAAGCAAATTCACTTACCACTTGTCGGATTCTTCGTTGCTCTTCATTAGGCAGGTGGTCAAGGTTTAATATCGGCGGTTCAGCCTTTTCTTCACGAACTGGTTTCATTGTCAGCTTAAGGGACGCTTCTTAAAAATCTAGCGTTGCTTGTGCCTCTGAAAGAAAATCTATTCCTAAGATAATATGTGCTTGCAGACTCTTTACTATGAAAAACATAACCTTTACTTGTTCGTCCTTGATACGGACATGCAGCGGTAATTTACCTATACACTTACATCTTTCTCCTTGCGCAGCTAACACTGTCGTATTATCCGAATTATATATACGATATTTACGAAAATACTTCCTAAAAAAATCTTCTGCCACACAGGAACACTGCGCGCCTGTATCCAGGAGTGCGGTGGCTGGGATATTATTCACTAACACTTCAATCTTCGGAAGAGTCAAATTTTTCACCATTACTGTATTTAACTTGAAGGAAGAGGGGTTTTCGTGGCCTTCGGATTTCCGCACCCTCGCGTCAGCAGAAATTCGTTTTAGTTTAAATTATTTTTCATTTCCGTGCTTTTCTTCTTTTTCCACTGGCCTTGAGACTTCTTTCCTGGATTGCTATTGAACTGTGGATGTTCGCCGGCTGTTTTTGAATGCTCGGGTTTCCTTGCCCACTGATTCGCTTTGCTTCCGTAGCCGTGTGCTTCAGTTTGCTGTAGTCTTGGCGCACCAAATTGGTTTCGCTGTTGATAATGGCGTCTTCTTTCAATGTCCGCCGTTCTTCTACTTTCAAACTGGATTGCTAGCATAAAATAACTTTTCCAGTGTAGTCGGATTTCTTAATTCAATAAAGTCTTGCACTTGGGGCAGTAACCTCGGCAAAATCACTTGAATTATCTCAGGATCCGGACGGTTTCCTAACAAGATTTTGAAGACGTGAATTTTTCTTAAAATACAGCTTGAGAGATTTTCGATTCTTTGCTGATATATGCTGAAAAGTTCCGTTTCTAGTTTCGCACGATCCCTTACGACAGGGAAGGCTTTTACTAGGGCAGTCTTGAAATTCTCGTAAGTATAGGTGGGACTTCCTGCTTGACCCAAGAGACTTCTGCCTATACATTTGAACCAATTAAGCGCTTGGCCCCTCAAAGCGCTGGTAGCTAAGGTAACTTTTTGAAATTCGTGCACGGGGTAGAGCATGAAGTGGTCATCCAATTTTTCCAAAAAACTGGTTACCGGTGAGTTTCCATTAAATGTTGCTTCTGGTTTCATCGAAGCGCGCATGGTCTGGTTGATGTAACCAAATCTTTCCAGCGCGGCAGCTGGCATTTCTGGATTCTGAGCCGCTTCTGCAGGCAGCACAGGTTCTTCTTGAACCTCGGCGATGGTTATTCTTCTTCGTTGGGCGCCACTCTCAGGTTCAAAGTTCCGTCTTACTTTCTTCGAGAATATGCAAGGACCTGACTCGGAACAGGGAGCTTTCTAAAGCTATGTTCAATAACTGTGGGAAGTAGACAGGATACACAAGAAAGGTATACAAAACCCTTTATTTTTCTCTCTTTACAATAATTTCCGTACTTCGGAATACAAAGACCCACTACTTGTGGTCTAAACGTAAGAATATAAAAATATTTAACTAAACTCTAACTTAACTTTGGAATAATAAACGTGGAAGATTGGCCTTATATTAACAGGAAGCCGTATGCAGTACAGAGAACTGTTAACACTACAATACGTTTAAAAATTATCACGAGGATTAAACCTCTGGCCTGGAAGGCAACCAGCAACTGAGTAAAACTTCTAAGGTAAGCGGCCTGCTTCGACTAACTCCTTCCTCTCTCTCGCTTGGCAAAAAGCCACATCTTAAGTACTTGGCGTTCGCTACACAAATTTTGCATAAATAAGTTAACGCTTTTAATTCTGGCCGGAAGTAGAAAATAAGAAGTGATAGTAAAGATTTAAAATAAAATAAACGTTAGTAAAACTTAAGATCCTTACATAGGTGATGCAAAACCATTTGCAGGTATAACTGACGCCAAACCATATGGTTCATTAAATATAGAAAAATTTGAGTGTGTTGGACATATTCAAAAACGAATGGGAATATGGCTACGCAAATTAAAACTTGAAAGAAAAAAAGTAAAATTAAATGACGGTAAAATCTGTCTGGGAAAGGGAGACTAACAGATAAGTTAATAAATGAAATAACTTCGTATTATGGTAATGCGATTAGAGAATATAATGAGTCTGTTAGTGATATCAGAAAAGCCATTTGGGCAATTTACTACCAGAAAATATCGAGTGATGAAAAGCCGATTCATGACGTTTGTCCTACAAATGAAACCACATGGTGCAAATACAATATAGCTAAGCAAAATAAAGCTGATTATAAGCATATAAACTCTGAACCAGTCGCTGTAATGGAGGCAATAAAGCCAGTTTTTATAGATTTGTCACAACCTTCGTTATTGAGACGTTGCCTTGGCGGCAAAACACAAAATAATAATGAATCATTTAATTCGTTAATTTCGAAATTTTGTACAAAGACATGTCGTGCTGGTAGTAGGATAGTTCAAATTGCTGGAAATGAAGCAGTGATTGCTTTTAACGAAAGGTCTGTTGGTAGACATTCTGTAATGAATGAGCTACAGCTTTTTAGAATTAAGTTTTCTATTGAAGGATTTTTACAAATTGATAACAAGAGAATAGATAACGCAGAAAAGAAAGGCTTGTCAGAAACAAAACAACAGCGTAAACTTGAAAGGCAGCAAAAAATGTCAGAAGTGCAGGCCTCCATAAAAATGATGGGGATGTTTATTGTGCTGGTGCGTTTTAATTTGTAAATAAAATTTTAGCAGTTTAGCATACAATTTGAAGTAAGTCGTGAAAGATTTTTTCACACATGTTAAATAATATGTATATTATACAATATAATACATATCATATGCTTAAATGCTTGAGTTTATTTAACTAAAGTGGTTATGTAAAAATAAATTTTTGTGCAAATATGCTACATGTATTTTAATATACGGCTATCACTCTGTCATGGTAATGTATATAGCAAGGTAAATTTAACGTGTTTCATACTAACAAAAGCTTCTGCAATTTATTAGGATTTATACTTTTTAAATGTATTTTGAAAATAAATATACTATGCACTTTATTATTAAAAAGTTGTATACTGAAATATTTGCATCAAAACTCGATTTTCTTAAAATGCATTTTTCCCAGTTGTATACATAGCATTTAGAGTATGCTAAAGTTACTCTGTGGAAGAACTATTAAATGATTTATATGTTTGATATACAATAATACATTAAAGAGAACTTTACCTGAAACATTTGCCTATAAGTAAGTTCCAATTTGTAAGAAAAATTTAGTTGTATCATTGATAGCGTAGAAGTTTCAAATCATTTTTAGTTGATATGTTATACTTTGATGATGGCAGCTTATTTTACATTAATTATGCTTATACCAACTATTGGAAATTGTATAATATTACAATATCTCTCAGAAAATAAGCATTTTATATATTTTATAACAAGAGAAGTATTTAAAAAAATATTTACATTAAAACTTGATTATCTCAAAACATAAATTTTCACTGTTGCGCGCATGATATTTTAAAAACGGTTCTTGGTACACACTTTAAATTTAATGGACTTCTTTATATGAGTATTATCATCTAACTGAACCAAAATTATATTGAATATTTTAATAGTCAAAAATTTTACGTATGGAAATATTAAAAAATTTTATTAAAATGCATTGTATAAATTTAGTTCTAAATAAAATGAGAATTTAACATGAAATTCTTAAGATTTTTGGTTCACAGTAGTCTTTAGATGCTATACAAGCTGTATATTAACTATGAAGTTAAAATATATAACAGAATGTTTTAAATTGTGCACGCAAAGTGGGAGTATTACGTGAACATATAAAAAATTACCTCACAAAGAAGATTAAATTATAAAAACATTTGTGGCAACACAAACTATTTGCTTACTAATTCAGCTGTGCTATGTAGTCAGCTGTAAAAAACTGGAAGTAATAGCTTTAAAAATAAATATGCTATCCCAATTCTTACAACAGGATCATATTCAGAGATTTTGAGGGTTTTAAGGTGTACGAGACCCCTTAACGTAGTTCAATGGAGAACGTGATGCAACCACTTCTCATTCCCCAATGACTTTAGCTTTGGCACTTACGTTTCAACCGTCACCGGAATGACGGCCTTGATAATTCAACGAAAGAACATATTATTAGTACTCATTTCGTGCTCTTAACGTTCTTAGCATATTTCATAATGCCTTACCGGAAATTTCTGTTTTCAGCTATAATCCTGGAAGGAAAAGTTCTGTTCATGCTGGTTCTATCATCTCGACTTGAGGTTTTGGATGATGGTAAATTACTCATGTATCGATTGTTATACTAAGGGAACTCTATTTTTATGCCTCATGATTGAGAAGTCCATTATTGCCACCAACCATAACCGAAATCTGAATGGATTTTATGTGGGACTTCTCAATATCTGGCAATCTCTGGCAAATTCCGCTCAACATCCACGATTTGTTTTCGTGACTTCTTGCTGATTAGCAGCATTATCTTCTGTGTCCTAATGTGTTCTGCAGTTCTTTCGTAAGTGTTCATCACCACTGCAGTTCTAGCATACTAAGGTCGCTTTCGTCTGACGTCTGTTCCGCCTTAAGGCACTTACTTAAGTGGGTAGACTGCCTGGACGAGCTGTCACTTGTCCACTAGCTTCTGGGTTGGAGTAGTTCCGATTGGGCAATGGTGTGTGCAAGTTTCTGAAAGGACTGCCACGTTTTTCATGGCGTACACTCTAGACATTTTTTAAATCCTTGAGATTCACTATTCGCAGTTGTTTCTATACCTCAGGTTCCCGTATGCCACCGAGGAAGTATTTCATGGATTGTACTTCACGTATTTCTGTTGAGCAGTCAAAAAAGGAGAGATGGGAGAGCATTTCGATATCAGTGGCGAGCTTCTGGATTATTTTGGTGAGCTTCTACTATCGAGATATTAACTGCAGCCTTCTGTAGCCTTTTAAACACTTCTTAGTAGAGCTTTAGCGTACCGGTACAGCATCAAAATCTAGCCTCTGGTTTTCTGGAAGAGTGGGACCGATATCGTCTTCTTCTATTCTCAAAGAATTTGCGAAATTTCAGGTTTTTCTTCGGAATCCTACCCATTTCCATTTGGAGCTATACAGAACTGAGCCTTGTACATATGCCGAATGTTTTTTCCATCGCACGTGTAATGCATGAGAAATGGGTCGGAAAACATAGGTACCAATTTAAAGGTATCAGAATCGTCTCCAGTAGTCATTATGAATGTGTTCAAGCTGTCAGATTCTTTGGCGACAACAGCAGAAACTCTGTCATCGATTTGTTGTTCGACATCAGAAACTCTTCCTTTGATTTGTAGTTTGACAGCATTAACTCTTTCTTTGATTTGCTGTTTACCAGCAGAAACACGTTCTCCAGTTTCTCTAACTCTCCTTTCGACCATGTTATTTCTGCTTTCAAAATCCTCAAAAATCTTCTACTGTTCTCTTTTATTTCTTCTTGACAGGCTTAAGTATCAATTTTGGATAGATTCCATCTTTCCTTGAACTGATATTATTTCCCCTTCCCCTCTTTTGTTGGACGCATTTATTTCTTCTGTAAAGGATTCAACCTCTCCTTTTATATCTTCCTGGAACGCAGCAAAGACTGTCACAAGCTGCCTCAGATGCTCCTCAATTGTTCTTGTCACTAGCATTCTGTCCTACTTCCAACACCCAAAATTGTTCCTGGCATAAAGGTTCGTAAAGCATGCGGAAGAGCTGGTAGCTTGTTAGAATTTATTTGTCCCGAAAAAACACTAAACAATTCTGGAGTTTTTCGAAAAGTACGAGTAAAACAATATAATTCCAAAAATATTCGAAATATAAAGGAACACTGCTAATAGTTATCACTTTAAAGTGCTGAGGATGATGAAGAAAATACGATGAAAAGCGCACGTAAAGAGCGAACTTAAATCTGTCAACACTCCTTACTCTATGCTGAACTGCAAAGTTCAGAACTGAAGTTCATTCTGGTCTTATCTCATTTTCTCACTCTCCATACCAAAAGCCCGAAACTGACAAAACTGTTGGACGTTCGAAATTTTGGAAGAGAAAACAAATGAAGCCACAAGGAAAAATCTACATGGCTTATAATGATTGTCACATTAAAAAAAACTATAAACTGTATTTATAGTGGTACCTCGATATACGAGTGCCCCAACATACGAGTGTTTTGAGACACGAGCTACCGAGCGAGCGATGTTTTTGCTTTGAGACGAGAGCAAGATTTGAGATACGAGGAATCGCACACTACACCGCTGTACACGACCGCAACATGCGCGCGCATGTTGGTGTCGTGTGCAGCGTCCAACAGTTTCTCCCACCTCAGACTAGTCCTCAGTCTGAGTGCTTGTTTCTCTCGTTTTGGAAGCATTTTTGATAAGTTGGGTTCGCGTTTTTTGCTTTTTGTACATTTAGAAAACATTATCATATTTATTATTATAACCATGGGTCCAAAGAAGAAGATGATGTCTATTGAATTAAAGCGTTAAATAATAGAAAACTAGAGCAAGGTGTGCGAGTAATTGACTTGGGGAGGATGTACGGGCGTAACACATCAATGATATTTACTGTGCTTGAACAAAAGGAGTTGATAAAGGGTATAACGCCAACTAAGAGTGTTACAATAATTTTTAAGCTCCGACCTCTCTCCGTCAAGAGATGGAGAAACTACTGATGGTGTGAGTGAGAGAGAAGTAGCTTCAAGGAGGAACCTTAACACAAAGCATCATATGTGAGGAGGCACTATTACGAATTATTTACGAGCGATTTACGGTTATTTTCTAAAGAAGACCCCACACACTTCTACAAACGTGGAATCGGAAGACTCGTTTAAAGCCAGTCGGGGCTGGTTTGACAATTTTAGGGAAAGGACCGGCCTTCACTCCGTCGTCAGGCATGGTGAGGCAGCAAATCCGGATGTGAAGCAGCTGATTTTTACATCAAAATGTTTTCCGAACAGATAGTAGCCAAAGCATACATCCCCCCAGCAAGTCCTCAACTGTGACGAGACAGGGTTTTTCTGGAAAAGGATGCCGAATAGAACTTACATAACGGCAGAGGAGAAGATGCCAGGTCACAAACCCATTAAGGATAGATTAAATTTAGCAATTTGCGTCAATGCGAGTGGCGACTGTAAAATCAAGCCTCCGCTAGTATACCATTCGGAAAACCCCAGAGGCTTTAAGTCATATAATATTTTAAAAGAAAACCTGCCAGTTATAATTTTAAGAAGATATGTGGAGGGCAAATCCGAAGGCGTGGAACAGAATGAACTTCTTTGTGGAGTGGATAATTCTGGTGTTCTGTTCTGGTGTTGGCCTCGACAATGCCCCTACTCACCCAACAAATCGAGAAGATGATTTACTCGAAGAGTCAAGTATATAAAATTTCCCTACCTACCACCCAACACCACTCCTATCCTGCAGCCCATGGATCAGGAGGAGATTTCTAATTTTAAGAATTTGTACACCAAGCACATTTTTCGCCGCTGCTTTGAGGTGACAGAGAACACAAACCTTACCATTCGAGAGTTCTGGAAAAACCACTTTAACATCGTGATGTGCCTAAGAATTATTGTTCAGGCCTGGCTGGGTGTTACAACGTCTGCATGGAAGAAGCTGTGGCCTGAGGCTGTAGCTGAAGGAGAATTCGAAGGATTGGAACCCAAAGTGTCAGTGGTAGAGGAGCTTGTTTCTCTGGGAAAATCCATGAGTCTGGAGGTGGAGGAGTGAGATGTGAACGAACTCGTAGAGGAACAGTCTCAGGAGCTGACAACCGAGGAGTTACACGATCTGCATTTGCAGCAGCATACGGTGGTTCAACGAAAAATTAGTTTTGAAGAGGAGCCAGAGATGGAGGAGGTTATCCCTACAAGAGATATAAAAGAGATCTTGAGAATGTGGGATAAAGTTGTAGAGTTCGTGGATAAAAATCACCGCGAAAAAGTTGCAACTAGTCCTAAATCGGAGTTGTTCAACGAAACTTGCCTAACTCGATTCCGCAATACCTTGACAAGTAGGAAGAAACAAACCTCCTTGGACAGTTTTTTTAAACGATCTGCGGGTAAAAATGAGCAGATCATGACAAAAAGAGCGAAGACCAGTGACAAAAATTAAGCGCTTCCGTAGGCACTTTTTCTTTTAATTATGTTTTTATACAATATGTATTTGTTATTTATAAATAAATGTTTCTTCTTGTTTTTGAATACGAAACTACATTTTTCTTATTCAAAAACACTTAAAAAAACAGCTGAGGTCGTGTTTTGGGAGCTGGAACGGATTAATGGGATTTCGATTTCTTTCTATGCGGAAAATTCCTTTGAGATACGAGCAAGGTTACGAAACATATTAAACTCGTTTGTCGAGGTACCACTGTACTTAATTATATAATCGTTAGCAAGCAGATAGTAATAAATAATTTTAAAACTGTGCTGCTATCAATATACAAATTATGTTGACTAGTATAATTAATTTAGAATTATGCGAATACATATAATATAAGATGATGTATGTTACTACAGATACGTGTTAATATAATACATATATAAGTCTGTGCATATATATGAAATCATAATTCTTTTTATACCAGTTAACAGTTAGAATTACTGAACAACCATGAAAGGTTCCCCAAGAATGAAATATGGTGTAACAATGAACACTTAGTTTAGAAATTCGATTCTATTATATATTGTTGTAAAAGTCATTGTAAGAGTGAAAATTCTTCATTCTGCCTTAATGCGAGTTTTTGCGTTTAATGCGTTGTTTGGTGATTTTATGATCCCGAATTATTTTGATGTGATATATTAATACTGCATCTGTAGATATACGTTTTTTGAGAAACGAGTCAAAGCGATTGATTTTTTGTAAAAATTTGGATTTATCCTTATTTTATTGACGTGCACCAGCACAGAATTGAGAATGGCTTGTGCTATGCTTCGATGGATGAAGAAGCGTTTGTAAGTAATGAATATTATGAACGTTTGAACATATTTAAATGGATAGTATTAAAAGTATATATTTACTTATATCATATACTAATAGTTTATGGTAAATTTTTCATTATAAATCTCATCACAGTTTCATTTCTCATTCTATTGCATTTCTATAGCGGTACATAAATTTTGTGGTTTACATATTGTAGATTGCATCAGTTTTGCAGCGCAATTTATTCCTCGGTATGTTACTTGTAGTGTTATTAGAAATTCCATTATTTTTGTATTTTTTCTGCAATTGGTAGTATCTGATTAGGAAATTTATGTTTTATTTCAAGATATATATGAAGTTGGTTATATCAAGTGTTAAATAAACGTTGTTATTCGGGCAATAGCGTTAGCTTTATCGAGATAGATAAATGCAATTCTTATTTCTTAAATACTCAAGATATAAAGACACACTCGAATAGTAGATTCACTCACTTTACGTTTTTTAAGGGTTATATATATACATTAAGGGCGTGTTCAAAACAACCATTGACGAGTAGTCTTGGCGTAATTCGTATTCATACCAAGATTATCCATTTCTCAAGGCAATAATTTTTGTTATTTTTGCTAAACCGTTTACGAAAATATAATTTTCCGAATCCTGAACTCTTATGCATGGAAAGGCAGATTTTAAGATATTTGTTTTGCAATTTGATGCAAAATTCGTATTTTTAAAACACTGATGTATATGTTCTATTTTAAAATTCTGCCAGTATATAACATTATATAACATTCTTGTGTTATCACCATTTATAGTTGTCGCTTGCTGTACAGCCTGCTGAATACATTTTACTTTCTAGGTATCTACAATTACATCGTGTTGTTTCGGTACGAACAGGGGCGAAGTATTCATCACTTAGATACATTTAAAGATAATTAATTAATTTTTTCTGATTTTGATATCTATAATATATAGACAGGATTACTGATAAGAAATTTAAGAAAATAGTAAATGAAGAAGTAAATAGAAGAATTTCTTTCAGGTATTGTGAGATGTCAATAGTCTACGAGATCTACGTATACAGTGTGTTGCTCAAAGTAAACTTCCTGCATTGTGAAGAGTACTACGTGTATGTCGTGATGCGTTCATGCGAAGCTTGTTTCCTCGTATGAGCTCTGCCTCTTCGAACCGAAATTGTCCGTAATCTGCAGCGTCTTGAGTTGTTTATGCAGCTTCTTGAGCTGTTCTGGTATTTCCTGTCGAATCTGACGATGACGCGGACAGTCTTGCATCCTTCGTTTACTTGCGACTTCTTCCCGTCATCGCGCATATTCTTTTGACGTTCCGCTTGCCTAATGGGCCTCCGTTTCGCTTCTGCTTACCTTTCCGGAGCACACAGTGATTCTTGGTTTTCTGAATGTCTTTTGCGTCTGCTACTAGTTTCTGATACAGTTTGAGCAAGCGAAGTTTCTTGAGTTGTTGCTTGTCTGCTGGAACTCCTATTCGTTTCTTCTTCAGTTGCTTGAATGCTAACCTTTCTTGTCACTATGCTTGCCTGCTGAGTTTCTAGTTGTATCTTCATTCATTTTTGAAGCATGCAAGTTTTCTTCTACTTGCCTGCTGAGTCTCCTAGTGCTTTTTACTTCATTTTTTATGTAGCTCGCTGTAACATTGGTGCTGTCTTCTTGCGTTCAGACATTTTAGTAAATTGAAAAAAAAATTATGTAACTGTAGTAAAGTAACATTGCATCTAAAATATGTTAAATACCTACAGAAGTTTAAACTTCTACTCAGAAAGGTTCTATACAATAAAAGAAACTAAATTTTTATAAATAAAATTAGAATAGCATAAAATGCATAGAAACATTTCATTATGAAGAAAATGTATTCAATCTTTCCAAGCAACCAGCTATTGGTAAATAAATTTTTCTTGCCAAGTCAGGAAACAAAGAACTTTGACACTTGGGGTAATACATTTGAAGTTATGATTTAAATTTATTTTAATATAACAAATTTGCAAAATCTCAATAAAAGAATTAACGTAGCGATAGCATATCGTGTCACGTATCTAAAGGTGAAACATAAAAGTTGCCAAAAGCAGCTATTCATTTAAAATACTGAAATTAACGAAATATTTTTCGACATACAGTGACGTTATATGGAATCACGTGCTTTCTTCAACTCAGAATATAACCGTAAATAATAACAATAAGTTTCGAGTTTGGCAATACTATTTATTTCATATTTTTTTAACTTAAAAATTTCTCTTAAACAATACGATTTGAGAGTGAGAAGAGCCATCATTTTTCTAAATAAAGCAATTTGATCTCCAGCGCTTTCCGAAATTTTAGATAACATCTCTAGTGATAGTCGTAGGAAGATAATAATAGTCGAAAAGTTTTACCAAGAATTTTTGAAATCCGAGGGTACCTCCTTCTAAACTCAAATCTCCCTCCCCCCGTTCCGGAGGATATGATGTTACGAAGAAAAAAAAAAAGAGGCAAAATCCCACATATATTTAAACTGCTGATTCCTGTTTACAATATTCAATTTCCTTTAAAAACATTAAGCTTCATTTAAATAAAAGGAAAATAAATTCACACATTTTCCCTAGCTTTCAAGCTTTTATTGTATTTTTAAATATTCTTTTTGTCACTGTTGCGCAAGTTTTCCGCGGCGTCATTAGGAGCCGTAGGTCGAAAACATATAAGAATCATTGCTGTAAATAATGATCATATGATAAATTGCATACATATGCGATTCTTTTGATTAGAATTTGAGTACAATTCTTTATACATCAGCTACTATGCCCCTTTATGTAACGACAAGGATTATTTTCAATGATTATCCGATGAGAATGATTCTTTACAATGATTATTTGATGACAATGATCATTTGCAAAGAATATTAAAGCCGATGACTACGATTACTTAAATAGAATATGCATGTCATTCGATGACAACGATTATTTCCAAAGAATCTTCGATCACGTCACTATTGTATATCGCTATACTTCTGGGGTTGGGGGGGTTGTGTATTATACTACGGCCCTGTAATTAAGCGTTTTAAATGACATCAAAAACGTTAGTAAAACTTAGGATCCTTACATACTATCCGCCAGAGTTAATTAGTTTGAAACTGAGGTCTAAAACGACCTTGTTGAAAACTTTTAGCTCTAGAATCTAACGCGAGGCCAATCTTTTACAAACATTTCTCTCTAGAAACTAGATATTAAAAAGTCGTTTTTACATTATCATCTCTATGGACAAGTATTTTCATCTGTACTGCATCTATAAACAGGAGTTTCTTAGTTGAAATCTGGTTCCTTATGGAAGGAAAACTAGTTTAATGAAATGTTACACAATCAAATGGCAAGTAACATGAATATTTATATTTCTCCTTTAAAATTCTTATTTCATTCATGACGTTATTTAATTATCTCCCCGTGCTCTCTGACTTGTGTTGTAAAGAAAAACACCAAACACGAGCGTGTCTATGTACAAGTGTTCCACATTACCGCCTGCAATCAAAACACTAACGTCTTAAAATTGAACATAACAAAACCTCAGAACGCACCTTATATTCATCTCTAAACCCTGAGCTACAATTCTGAAAAGTGGCTAACTCTGAAGTGTAGCCTCAGAGAGCCTAACTACATTCATTCAACCTTTATCACATATTCACAATAATTTGCTCTTTTTACAGTCACACGAATAAGTTAAAATTTTTGGCATTACTCTAATATTTTTACTTTTAACATATCACAATATTTCTTAACTTTTAAGATAACAGTTCACATTGTATATAAGGACATATTAACATGCCGTTAATTTTACGCATTTTAAAACATACATTAGTAGTACATTGTTAACTTCTATTCTTTTCCATGCAAGTGCCAATTCTTCTGCATTGAAATTCTACATTTCAAAAGTCTTTCAGATTAAAACTTCTTTCTTGCCAGAATCTTTTAAATAAAATTTTATACAATAATTTTTACGATTTTCTTAAGGTACCTTTCTCAAAGATTATCAATGCTTTTTCAATATTCAAGTATTTACACATTCCTATTATACATTCATTTTAGTTTTACTCGCGAATAACTGAAAAACAATACCAAAATAGGTAACAACTCCTTTCTCGCCTTTTTGGCGATAAAGGTAGGCCTCACATGAGGTAAAAATTCTTGAATTCTGCCACTTGCAGTAAGATTGAAAAATTAACTTATGGTTTCAAAGTAACATAAAGTTCGGTCACCCTTGAAGACCTTTTTTTTAGCATCTGCCTGTGGTCACGGCCGTTTGATGGCAGCTGGTCTTGGCGGAACCGGGACAACTGTCTCTCGTTGTTGCCTGGATCTCGTTGCTGGCTGTTCAAATTTTTCTTGCGTCTTTGCATCTGCAGCTGGTCTTCCTTCATCAATTCGTCGACATTTGCTGCGTAGACTCCTATCCGATGGGTAGATCTTCTGTTTTGGAGCCGTGTTATAGTTGCTGTCGTTTCTCCTGGCTTTCTTTGCATTAGTCGTACTTCTCCCTTCTTCATTCTGGGGGTGGTCGTGCTCTCTCTTCTCTGGTCGGTGGAACGACTTCTTTTTCTTGTTACCTTCAGTTTTCCAACGGGGGAACTTTCTTTTCAATTGCTCCTGTCTACTAATGGCTTGCCCTTGGGATTGTCGTTGTTCCACATCTGGAGCTTGTGCCTGCCGTGCCGGATCCTGCAAAAGATCTTGAAATATTGGCATTTTATTACGATTATCAAATGGTTTTATCTGGTCTACGTTTGCGGTGCAGGTTTCACCATTCCTGGCTTTTAACACCCCTAAGCCTGAGTTACTTTTTCTATGACATATGGTCCTTCAAATCGTGGATAAAATTTGGCAGTTTTATCTTCTGGTGCTGAAGAAAGTTAATGCTTAATTTTTAACACTTCATCTCCTTCTTTATAAGTTACTCCCCGTCGTTTCATATCATAATAAAGCTTCTGTTTTCTCTGTGCTACTTCAGTGTTCTTTTTTGCTTCTTTAATTTATTTTTCTATATTGCCCATTTTAAATTCTGGGGCTCTTTGTTGAACATAAAATAATTTATCTAACGGCGTTATAATCTTTCTGCCTAAAAATAACTCAGCAGGAGTTTTGCCCGTCGTATCATGTTTTGCGGTCCTAAGGGCGAAACCTAATTCATTGACATAGTTAACCCAGCTTTTATGAAAATTTTTAACATAACTACGGACAATTTTCATTATATTTCTATTGACCCGTTCCGCTATATTTGATTGCGGCCGATACGGGACCATTTTTATATGACGTATGCCCAGTTTTTGGCACATGTCTTCAAATATATTACTTACAAATTGAGGACCATTATCCGATATTACTTTTAGGGGCGCCCCGTATTTTAAAATATATTTATTTAAATAAGAATCAGTAACTAATTTCGATCCACTTACTAAAATGATCAACCATAACAAGGTGATAGCCACTTTTATTTAACTGACTTTTTGGGAAAGGGCCCAATAAATCGATGCCAATTATTTCATTTGGAAATTCCGATTTAATACTATTTAGAAACCCGGCCGGGCGGAAATTAATATAATTAACTGCTTGACATGTTGGGCAGGACTGGACATACGCCCTTGTTAACTTTTGCAGCTCAGGAAAATAAACTGCTTCGCGTACGCGTTGGATGGTTTTTCGAATACCAGCATGAGAAGCTAAAGGGGAGTCGTGTAACTCCTGCAGTATATTTAATCTAAGACTAGCTGGGATAACAGGTCGAAATTCGTTGTTGGAATTCGTAGTTTTTGTATAAAATAATAGATCATCTATTAGTTCGTAATGGGCCGCCCTATTTCTTATCGCCACAATATATTGGTGGCTAAAATTTTCATGATCCTTTAAATAATCATACATATTTTTAAATTCAGGATCCTTACTCAGTTCAGTTATCACAGTTTCTCGGGAATGTAACTTACATGCTGTGAGCATTGCCACCTTTACAGTATTACCTTCTTCATCTATTTTTATTCTGGATAGGGCATCTGCTACGATATTTTCCTTTCCGGGGCGTGTGCTTAGTTACCAGATTATACTTTTGTAACTTTATTGCCCATTTTATTAACCTTGGGGATAAGTTTTTCCCTGAGTACAATCTAGTTCCCGCCACATGATCAGAATACACTGTTATTGGACCTTTCCAAAATAGACTCGGAACTTTTGCACTGCTAACAGAACTGCAAGTGCCTCTCTCTCAGTCGCGGAATAATTTCTTTGTGTTTGATTTAAAGTTCTACTAAAAAATGCCACGGGCTGCTTATTTTGCGAAAGTACCGCTCCTAGCGCATAATCCGAAGCATCCACTGAAATTTCTAAATTCTCATCGTTTACAGGAAATTTCAAAACAGGGGCTTGCGTTAATGCTTGCTTTAATTTTTCGAAAGCACTATTGGCTTCGGCCGTCCACGAGAAAATTGCCTTTTTCCTTTTTAATTTTAACAATGGTTCAACAATAGCTGCAAAATCTTTTATAAAACTCTAACTTCAATCTTTGGAAGAGTCAAATTTTTCACAATAACTGTATTTAACTTGAAGAAAGAGGGCTTTTCTTGGCCTTCGGATTTCCGCACCCTCCCGTCAGCAGAAATCCGTTTCAGTTTAAATTTTCTTTCTTCCTTTCCATGCCTTCCTTGTTTTTCCGCTGGCCTTCAGACTTTTTTTCTGGCTTACTATTGAACTGTCGACGTTCGCCGGTTGTTTTTGGATACTCAGGTTTCCTTGCCCTCTGATTCGATTTGCTTCCGTAGCCGTGTTCTTGCCTTTGCTGTGGTCTTGGCGCACCAAATTGGCTTCGTTGCTCATACTGGCGTCTTCATTCGATGTCCGCCGTTCTTCTACTTTCAAACTGGATTGTTAGCTCAAATAACATTTCCAGTGTAGTCGGACTCCTTAATTAAATAAAGTCTTGTACTTGGGGAACTAAACTCGGCAAAATCACTTGAATTATCTCAGGATCCGGACGGTTTCCTAACAAGATTTTGAAGACGTGAATTTTTCTTAAAATACAGCTTGAGAGATTTTCGATTCTTTGCTGATATATGCTGAAAAGTTCCGTTCTAGTTTCGCACGATCCCTTACGACAGGGAAGGCTTTTACTAGGGCTGTCTTAAAATTTTCGTAAGTATAGGTGGGACTTCCCGCTTGACCCAAGAGGCTTCTGCCTATACATTTGAACCAATTAAGCGCTTGGCCCCTCAAAGCGCTGGTAGCTAAGGTGACTTTACGGAACTCATGGACTGGATACAGCATGAAGTGGTCATCCAATTTTTCCAAAAAACTGGTTACCGGTGAGTTTCCATTAAATGTTTCTTCTGGTTTCATCGATGCGCGCATGGTCTGTACGATGTACCCAAATCCTTCCAGGGCGGCAGCTGGCATTTCTGGATTCTGAGCCGCTTCTGCAGGCACCACAGGTTCTTCTTGAAACTCGGCCATGGTTATTTTTCTTCGTCGGGCGCCACTATCAGGACTTATATTCCTCTTTACTTGCTTTGGAAACATGAACTATCCTGACTCGGAACAGGGAGCTTACTCAAGCTATGTTTACTAAATTACGTGATTCAAATCTTATTTATTGCAACAACTTAAACTGTTATGACACTTTCAATTGCACAAGAGGCCCTTGCTTTTACAACTGCATTTATTTGCGGAACACTTCCTTTTGCAATAACAGTGTGTACATATACTCCTCTCTTTTCAATCTACACCAGAGCATATCTGTGATTGTCGACATACACCGGTGAGGGTCCGAATGCAGAAGAATGTAATGCAATATTCGATCATTCACCGACGTATTTGGTGAATGTTAACATTCTCCGGTGAAAGTCGACATTCTTTAATTTCGGTCTTTCAAGGTAACATATTTTTATACGATTATATACATATATATATATATATATATATATAATATATATAACACTTTCAATTGCGCAATAGGCCCTTGCATTTACAATTGCATTTATTTGTGGAACACTTCCTTTTGCAATAACGGTGTGTACATATACTCTTCTGTTTTCAATCTACCGAAAATCGACATTCTCCAATTTCGGTCTTTCACAGTAACATATGTTTATACGATTATATATATATATATATATATATAACACTTTCAATTGCACAAGAGGCCCTTGCTTTTACAACTGCATTTATTTGTGGAACACTTCCTTTTGCAATAACAGTGTGTACATATACTCCGCTCTTTTCAATCTACACCAGAGCATATCTGTGATTACTAATTCAGAAGTCCAACAACAAAAATCAGCGTTAATTTAGAAAATTTTCACAGGACTAGTTTCGATGGTTTTACCGAACCATCATCTTTAGCTGCAAAACCGCAAATGAACAAGATAGGAAATAATGTTTAGATAAGATAACAAAGCCTGGACAAGAATAAGCAAGTGGCACCATCTGTTGGCGAAACCAGAACTAAAACATAATTTCTCTAAGAGCCGAAGGCAAATTTGGATTGGAATTAGGTTCGTTAACTAGAACAGAAAGATTTTTATGAATGTGAAATGCCTTTAGAAAATCCAGTTCTCCAATGGAAGATGTTTTTTGAATAATTTTGGCAGCAGAAAAATTGAAAGTGTGATTTTCGGACCAACAATGTTGAGCAACAGAAGACTTCTGTGTTTCCTTTTTTCTAACATATGCCTCATGTTCTTTGACGCGAAATTTTAAGGCTCTCTTAGTTTGGCCAATGTAAATTAAACCGCACTGGCAAGGAATCCTATAAATACCCCAGGAATTCATATCCGGAATGGGGTCCTTGAGTATAGAAGTTGGAATTTTATTGATGGGAGAGTAAACAACCCGAAAGTTAAATTTCTGCAAAATATGTGCAACTTTATAGCTAATTGATGGAAAGAAGGGAATGACAACAGAATTTTTATAATCTCCTAAAATAAGAGTGTGGCTTTTAGTGTGTTGAGATGAGAATTTTTTAACTGCTTGATTAATGATGTTGGGTGAAAAGCCCCTGTCAATAGCTATTGCTTTTAAATAATTTAGTTCTTCATCAAGGGCTAGTTTGGAGGAGCAAACTTGAAGAGCACGGAAAACATAGGAATAAAATGAAGCTAACTTTTGTTTAGTCGGATGACATGATTTAAAGTGTGGTGGAAGGCAAACCGATGAAGGTTTACGGTAAACTGTAGTACTGAAGTTGGATGTGTTACGTGTGACCAGAATGTCGAGAAACGGAAGAGAATTGCAAGTCTCAAGTTCAAAAGTGAACTGAATAGCAGGATCAATAGAATTCATTGTTGAAAGAACTTTATTTAAATCATCTTTATTACCTTCAAACAGGGTAAAAGTATCGTCTACGTAGCGGAACCATGCCGGGAAGTTTAAAGTTTCAAATAATTTTGATTCATAATAATGCATGTAGATATCAGCCAGGATGGGACTGAGGGGGCTTCCCATGGCTAATCCCTCAGTTTGCTTGTAATATTTATTTTGGAAAACAAAATGTGTTTGTTTCAAACAGAGTTGAGTGAGAGAAATTAGCTCATCAATTTCGATGCAAGAGAAATGAAATTCGCGAAGTCTGGTTTCTAGACATCTTAATGCACCCTCCACTGGGACATTGGTGAATAATGATTTTACATCAAAAGAAACCATGAGTAAATTACGAGGAGAAATGTTTTTAACCTTTTTTACAAACTCTATTGAATTTTTTATGATGTAAATGTTATTGTCTAATAGAGTGGAAAATCTAGAAACTAAATATTTAGCTAATGGATACGAGGCAGTACCTAAATTTGATACAATAGGGCGGAAAGGAATACCACTTTTATGAATTTTGGGAAGAGCATATAATCTGGCACAATTCGCAATAGATGGGATAAGCGAATGTTTTAAGTTGCTTGAAATGATTTGCGAAGATTTGATCGCAGTTTTTATTTTGGATAAGTCCGAAGGTGAAGGATCTTTAGGGATCGGATTATATAGTCCTTCGTTTAAGAGTTTAGTGACACCATCGATGTAAGTGTTCTTATCCATGACGACTATCTGGCCACCTTCGTCGGCCTTTGAAATGACAATATCCGGGTTAGAATGAATCTCGCGCATTGTAGCTCTTTCTCTCGCAGTTAGATTTGGTTTCAAAGGTTTATTATTGAATTTCACATTATGAGCGATAAGATGCCTAATCATTTCTTTCTGTGAATCTGAAACTTTACTGAACTTGAAAGCTTTTTCGATAGGAGCCAAAATCTTTGGAATCGAGGGTTTACAGGTTTGTGAGAAGTTAAAATTATATTTTAGAATTCTCTCTTGTTCTTCTGAAAGACTAACATTAGAAATATTAACTATTGGCTTGATGTTTACAATGGGAAGATTTTTTGAACTACTTGGACTGGAAGACTGTAAAAGAAGTTTTTCGAATTTAACTGCAAGGGTGTTTTTATGACGGTTAACTGCATTCTCCGTTCTAGACCAGGACTTTTGCTCAAGGGCAGTGAATTTTGGATATGTTTTAGCGAGTTCCAGATGAAAATTATAGAGTTCATGTTCAATTTTGGACAATTGTTGACGTGTATCCCTTATCACGGACCGAAGTAAGGCAAGTTTGCAATTTAACAGAATTCTTGAAACGCGACTCGAAGGTTTTTGATTAGATTTGATTTGAATAAAATTGGGGATCAATTTTTTACATTTACATTTAAGTAAAAAGTCAAGATGATTCAGGAATTTTTGCCGTTTCAGGCGTAATTTAGTGAAACGATTAACGGATGAAGGCATGATAAACAATGCAGAAAATCAAACTAAATTAACTGAGCAATAATAAAGTACACACAAAATAGCAGAAAAATCCCTCACTGAAATGAATAGAAAACAAAATGTTTGTAATAAAAAATTCAATAGAGTTTGTAAAAAAGGTTAAAAACATTTCTCCTCGTAATTTACTCATGGTTTCTTTTGATGTAAAATCATTATTCACCAATGTCCCAGTGGAGGGTGCATTAAGATGTCTAGAAACCAGACTTCGCGAATTTCATTTCTCTTGCATCGAAATTGATGAGCTAATTTCTCTCACTCAACTCTGTTTGAAACAAACACATTTTGTTTTCCAAAATAAATATTACAAGCAAACTGAGGGATTAGCCATGGGAAGCCCCCTCAGTCCCATCCTGGCTGATATCTACATGCATTATTATGAATCAAAATTATTTGAAACTTTAAACTTCCCGGCATGGTTCCGCTACGTAGACGATACTTTTACCCTGTTTGAAGGTAATAAAGATGATTTAAATAGAGTTCTTTCAACAATGAATTCTATTGATCCTGCTATTCAGTTCACTTTTGAACTTGAGACTTGCAATTCTCTTCCGTTTCTCGACATTCTGGTCACACGTAACACATCCAACTTCAGTACTACAGTTTACCGTAAACCTTCATCGGTCTGCCTTCCACCACACTTTAAATCATGTCATCCGACTAAACAAAAGTTAGCTTCATTTTATTCCTATGTTTTCCGTGCTCTTCAAGTATATTCCTCCAAACTAGCCCTTGATGAAGAACTAAATTATTTAAAAGCAATAGCTATTGACAGGGGCTTTTCACCCAACATTATTAATCAAGCAGTTAAAAAATTCTCATCTCAACACACTAAAAGCCACACTCTTATTTTAGGAGATTATAAAAATTCTGTTGTCATTCCCTTCTTTCCATCAATTAGCTATAAAGTTGCACATATTTTGCAGAAATTTAACTTTCGGGTTGTTTACTCTCCCATCAATAAAATTCCAACTTCTATACTCAAGGACCCCATTCCGGATATGAATTCCTGGGGTATTTATAGGATTCCTTGCCAGTGCGGTTTAATTTACATTGGCCAAACTAAGAGAGCCTTAAAATTTCGCGTCAAAGAACATGAGGCATATGTTAGAAAAAAGGAAACACAGAAGTCTTCTGTTGCTCAACATTGTTGGTCCGAAAATCACACTTTCAATTTTTCTGCTGCCAAAATTATTCAAAAAACATCTTCCATTGGAGAACTGGATTTTCTAGAGGCATTTCACATTCATAAAAATCTTTCTGTTCTAGTTAACGATCCTAATTCCAATCCAAATTTGCCTTCGGCTCTTAGAGAAATAATGTTTTAGTTCTGGTTTCGCCAACAGATGGCGCCACTTGCTTATTCTTGTCCAGGCTTTGTTATCTTATCTAAACATTATTTCCTATCTTGTTCATTTGCGGTTTTGCAGCTGAAGATGATGGTTCGGTAAAACCATCGAAACTAGTCCTGTGAAAATTTTGTAAATTAACGCTGATTTTTGTTGTTTGACTTCTGAATTAGTATTTGTTCGGCGTGTTATTGTGTCTTAATTATATCTGTGATTATCGACATACACCGGTGAGGGTCCGAATGTAGAAGAATGTAATGCAATATTTGATCTTTCACCGACGTATTTGGTGAATGTTGACATTCTCCGGTGAATGTCGATATTCTCCAATTTCGGTCTTTCACGGTAACATATGTTTATAAGATTATATATATATATATATATTGTTTATATATATATATATATATATAATCGTTTATTGCAATGCATTGTCGGAAACGCTTTCCTGGCCCATAGTGACGAGAGACAACACAAGAAAAATAGGGTACGAACATTGTAAAGATATTTGTTTAT
The DNA here is from genome assembly GCF_044657685.1 of Stegodyphus dumicola. Taxonomy (NCBI): domain Eukaryota; kingdom Metazoa; phylum Arthropoda; class Arachnida; order Araneae; family Eresidae; genus Stegodyphus; species Stegodyphus dumicola. The sequence goes on from NC_140777.1 coordinate 108,266,513, forward strand.
TTTCCTTAGCGCAGCGGAAATAAGAACAAAAGCAGGGGATCGCCATCAAAGAAAGTATTCGAAAGTTCCTTCGGAACGTATCTTAAACATGGGTATGGTAGGGATAGTCCAGTGCATTGTTCAGCAAGATCACGAGACCTAACTTGCATTATCAGTTCGTCTCGGGGTACTTCAACACATAAGTGCACGAAACCCCAGTTAGAAGTCCAACAGGAACTCGTGGCACATATTGTGGCAGGTGCTGGGAAAGTCCTGGGGATGCACGGTATTTTCCAGAACATCTCATGTTCGATGTGCGAGAGATGGAATACCTTTAACAGGGTGCAGGTCGTAATTTCGAACACCTGTTTTGAGGTCCATAAGTGTCTAATTTTGTTCCTACTTTTTAATTTATCTTGTGCTAAGCGTAACTGGTGTCCGATCTTTCTTGTGTTTTGTGTTGTTTGCACTGACCAGGAAAGTGTTTTCGGCCATGTTTTGCCATTTAATTTTTCGTCATCGTCGTCTCTCTCATATATGTGTATAATTACTTATGACTCAAGTGTTGCTACTATATGATGACATTTATAAACACGGTGTTTAAAATGCTACATATTCCCATCCGAAAATATCTTTTTCTTTTCCTCTTGCCCTTCAAATAAGATATATGTGTCCTTCATTGCAAAATTACCTGGAACTTTAATTTTTCTTTTTTCGAGGACAATGGAGAACATATTTCAGTATAGGCAGCTGTCAATATTCAAACATCAAATTGTAAAAGCCATTAAAGTGTGGCGAAATGATCAGAAGGGCTAAATTTGCGTAAGGATTTAGGAAATACATTTTGAATGATTTTGTAAATTTTCCTTCAATAAATTTAATGCAACAGGCAAAAGAAATTACAGGGAACAATAAATATAGGAGAAAAAAGGTATATCTTTTGCTAATTTACTTTGATTTGATTGATTTCTTTCTTTCTTCCTGTATAAATAAATAAACTTTAAGAAAGCAACTGAAGAATGAGAATAAAAGTTTCAATTGAAACAAATGGTGGCAAAAATCCTAGTGCGGCTCTGATGGAATACGAAAAAGACCAGCAATATGATCCGAATTTTGAATAACGAGAGAAAATTTGAAATCTGTGCAGCCAGCGATGCAAAGAGACTCGTTAAAATACAGGTTTGGCTGATTCAGAAAGAACGTTACGTGTATATCTTCTAAAATGCTTTTTCCATCCTTTGTTTGTAGTTGTTTCCCTTTTCATTTCAGTTTCCTTTTTTCCTCCTATTTTGCAATTTTCGTCATTGTTTCCCTCTGTTTTTAAGCCACCTGTTTATTATTTCTGTTATTATTATTGCAACTTATGTAAAAATTAAGTAAGGAAAAGTAAGGCACTGAAACTTTGCAAATTATTACGCTCTACGTGAGATTCATGGAGGCCGCTTATTGCATACAAATAACGCAAAATACTTTAACTTATCTGCTTGGCTTTAGGTCAGAACAACGAAAACAACAAATTCACCCTTTGTAGAAAACAATTCTGCCAGGCAATAATCTACGGGCAGTTTTTTCCCTATGAAACTGAGCCAAAAGTGTTATATAGTATCTAAATATGGAAGTGTTGTACATGTTAAACGTGATCGTCATTGCATTACTTTCACTATTTTACTAATGAAATAAAGATATACCGATTTTTTTGTAGATTGGAAAATCCTCCTTGTGATCATGAAAAGGAGCAAAAACTGGAAAACGAGAAAGAACTGGAAAACGAGAAGGAACTGGAAAAGAAGCGAGAACCGGAAAAGATGCAAAAACTGGAAAAGAATCAAAAACTGAATAAAAAGGAAGAACAGGAAAAGAAGGAGAAACTGGAAAAGAAGCAAGAACTCAAAAACAAGAGAAAACTGGAATTGACACAAAAACTAGAAAAGAAGCAAGAACTGAAAAAGAAACAAAAGATGGAAAAGATACAAAAAGTAGAAAAGAAGCAAGAACAGGAAAAGATACAAGAATTAGAACAGAAGCAAGAACTGAAAAAGAAGCAAAAATTGGAAAAGAAGCAAGAACTGAAAATGAAACAAGAGCAGAAAAAGAAGCAAAAACTGGAAAAGAAGGAAGAACTAAAAAACAAACAAAAACTGGAAAAGCAACAGAAACTAGAGAAGAAGAAAGAACTGGAAAAGAAGCAATTACTGGAATGGATTCAAAAACTAGAAAAGAAAGAAGAACTGAAAAAGAAGAAAATACGGGAAGGAATAGAAAAACTAGAAAAGAAAGAAGAACTGAAAATGGAGAAACATATTGAAGAGATGCTAAAACAAGCACACAAAAATGAACTGGAAAGGCAAAAGTTGAGGGAAAAATTGCAAAAACCAAAAAAGAGAGACCTGAAAATGAAGAAGGAACTGGAAAAAATGCAAAAACTGGAAAAGAAGCAAGAGCCGGAAAAGATGCCAGAAATGGAAAATATAGAGGAGCCTGAAAAGACGCAATACCTGGAAAAGAAGCAAAAAACGGAAAAGATTCCAAATCTGAAAGACAAGCTGGAACCGGAAAAGAACTGTCAAACCCGAAAAGGAAACCGGTTGAACTGCGAAAAGAGCCAGAACTGGATACCGACTGTAGAACGATTGATTTAATGACCAAACGAAGCAAGACCCGGAAAAGAAAAATAGAACAAATAAATCATATACCTGCTTCATTTTACCAAAATTTATTAACAACAACATTTTTATTATCAAGAACTTTATGGTGTTCTTAGTATATGGACGGCATTTGATAATATTTTGCTCGGTAAGTGTAACTACTGATATATTATTAGCTAGTAATTAGTCATGCTAACTTTAAGATACCAGTATTATTTTAGCAGCAACTAAGTACACTCTTTCGTAGTTCAGATCTATGTTTTCAGTGCCTTTCATGGCTGCGAGGTCTTCCGGTTTTACCTGGAAAGTCACAGTTTATTGACTTTTTTAACACATAGCTTTACACATGACAATATTTTTCAACGATAAATTTATGTTGTGCTACTGGCTTTAAATTGTGCAAATAAATATTGCACGGCATATCTTTCATAATTGAACTCATGAAATTAATTTATACAAATTTCATTTTAAAATTTGTTTGACCCTGAGCTGTCTTATCCAACTGCAGATATTCATAGAACTTTATATCAAGGTTCAAAGAAACGTTTAAAAAGGAATGTTTATCCACTTTTAATTATGTGTTAATCAGCATGATTTGCATTACTAATATTGTAATTCTAAACAAATTAAAAGCTATTGTAGTATGTACATTAGCTTTTCATTTGCTTTCACCTTGTTTAAATTCAGTTTGACATACCACAGTTTCCGTCTCTACTCAGGATTTTTTCAGTGTAAAAATTCAAGATTACAAATTGAAATGAGCGAAAGAAATAACTTTTAAAATGTGTGTATACATTACATCAGAATCATAATATAATTAGATAAATAAACTGAATAATATGTTATAAAGCGAATTTATATCAATTTCGATTTCTTTCAAAATAGAAATTCCTTCGCACCTCATAAATCTCACAGAAACTCTCGGTTTGTGATTCGTGAGCTTTAGTTTTTTATATTTGGAATTTGGCAGCAATATGATTCACTGTTACGATGCAAATTCTTGCTCACAAATTGGTTATCTAACTAGAAAATGGTATAATTAAAATAAAATGTGTGTATTTGTGTGTATTTAATTATGGCAAAGCACACTAGGGCTATCTGCCTAAGGGGAGGGATGCCTTTCGTGGAGGACTTTTTAAGGGAAACTGGCTCGTATACACGTTACACATGGGGAAAACCACGAAAACACCCATGCAGCCAGCCCGTTCGCGGGATTCGAACCTCGGACCGAACTACCAGTGTTCAGCGACTTTACCGCTCGGCCGCTGGTGGGCTAAAATAAAAAAAAAAAAAAAAAAAAAAAAAAAAAAAAAAAAAAAGAAAAGAAATTTGAATATTATTAGATGGAAATGTTGGTTTCCTTTGCGTTTATCTGAATGGTATCGTATATATAAACCTGTTGGAGACGTTTTTTTCCCACACATCGAATAGAGACACATAGTCACATAATACAAATAATATGAATACAAGAATATAGTGTAAGATGAAGCTCTACCACATTTCTCTATTACTTAAGACTGCGAAAGATTTGTTAAAGCATTACAGGATCATACTCTGATGGATCTCGCCGTTCTGTTTCATTTTCTGCCCTCGAAAACACATTATCTTAGTACAATAGATTACTTTTGAAGGAATGGATTATTTGAAAACATTGTAACTGTAAGAATTATTCTCTGACGTTATTACTGAAAAAGCGGCTGAGAGCATAATCTTTGGCTATGCGCTTTAAGCTGTATTAAAACCATTTTGAAATGTAAGGCCTACAAAATGAAACGTAACTTTATCTTATTTCTGTACTATTCATTAGAGTTATATACATTCCCATCAATAGATACTGAATGGCTAAATATTCTGCTTACCCAAATCAGTTATTTTTTTTCTCTCTTCTTTTTCTTAATTTTAATTAGTCCGGAAAGTAAAGCTATAGAGAATTTCACTTCTTCATTAGAAATCTGATTTAGAATTTTGTTTTCGGAGATAAAAGTTTGAATTCTTTATACCTTTTCTAAACACAAAGATTGAAAAACGTAACATCGAAATTTTGAAAACATTTATACACTAATAGAAGGGAAAAAAAACAGAATATAATGCTTCAGCAAGCATGTAAATATCTCTATCACTTAAGTTTCAGCTATGTTTGTTATAGTATATTCAGGCGTATAAGGCGCACTTTTAAAAGAAAATGCAAGATGGAAATTTATGGGTACGCGCTGTACGCCAGCTATAAAAATGTTATGTTTAGAAATATGGAAAAAGTGATTAGAATTAGATAAAATTAGATTTCTGCGTGTAATTAAATGCTTTTTATTTAAGAGAAATAACATAGTTTATGTACTTAAAAATTTTCGTTATCGGATTCTGTTTCATTTTCACCTTCACCTCTGATCCATACTTGCATAGACAGATCCAAGTTCCTCATATACGTCTCAAGCTATAACTTCAAGCACATCATCGAATTCTGTTTCAGTTTTGCCGTTACTTTTACTCTGATCCACACATAAATAATCATCTTTCGTTGCATCTAGACCGTCAGATATACCACATAAATTAAACGGGGTTTAATTTTATTACGTGATTTTATTATCTACTGACACACTATTTATGCACTGGCATGACGTATTTGGTCTCCATTTGTAATTGTTTTTTTCACCTTCACTTTTGTTCGAGTATTCCACTAACGTTTAAAATATTCTATCGATGATTTATTGACATATATGTCTAATATCTGAACTAATGGCAATAATCCGCCTGGATAAACTGTCATATCTGTATAACACTCTTTCAACAACATATTTGTGTTATCCGTTAGATGGAGGCTGAGCATGTCCCAAAGTATTATACTTTCTTGATTATCTGAGGCAAAAGGAAGCTTTTGCCAAATATTTCTTATCCACAGTTTCACAACATTTTTCTCCGCCGATCATTTCTCGTGAATACGGATGAAAACACTTTCGGGAACCTGCACTTCAGCAAAGTCTTTCTTTTCAAGATATCGATGAGCTTTTAATTTCGTACGGTCGGCTAAGCAGGAGATCAGTACAGTGAGGTGAGATTTCTCGTTGGCCTATTGATTTTATGTTAACCGTTATTTTTCTTTCATATTATTGTTTCTTTATCTCCTACTATATCAAAACTACAGGAATGACATCCATATTTGCAACACGTGATAGTAAATAAATTTTTACATATTTTTAAAAACTCATCAAAGTTTTATCTCTATATTTTCGAAGCCTTTGAAAAAATTTTATCTCTTTTTCTCGGAGAACTGAATTATTCCGTGAAGTAAATCGAATACACAACCTCAGTTTGCTTTAGAGTTTTCACTTCCATTTGCACTCCATTTTTCTATTTTTAAGGCAAAGAAACGTACGCTGTTTCTTGTTACAATTAATCCATTCTAGTGATGATGGGGATTTTCTACAATGCAGTTTCCAACACTTTCGCCGACGGTAAGCTATTTCATTACTTCTTTATGCAATACACATTTATTCTTTGGCGCAATAATCATTGTAAAATTTCATGCCTCTTCCACTCGTGTACGAAGCATTCACGAAAACCATCCTGCATGATTTCCATTTTCTTTCGCAAACTGAATGACTTAACATTTGAAACTTGCATAGTGTTTGTTTCGTTCGGCGAAAGCCATAACTACTGGTGAAGAAAGCACTGGATGAACTACACTTCACTAAAATCAAATGTGATATCTTTAAGTCTTTGATGTTGACATCAGAACCACGGCTTCAAATGACTTCAGAAAGAAGAAACATGACTCCTAATTCCGCAAACTCACTTTGGTCGAAAGTGCACTCTTATCCAAATTATGTTCCTTATTTCTCGAAGTCCTAGAATAACATTCTTTTCCACATCCAGAATGAATACAAATCACCTCCTACCTTGCAGAAATATTTTCCCCGATAATCAATTCTCCTGCGCACCACCTTATCGCTTGCCAAACTGCAATGTTTCCGCAATTGACATATTTGCTCGTGTTTCCTAAGGTATGAAATAATCAAGAAGAGCTGTTGCGGGATATGATGTTTTTGGTATTGCCAAACCACCATGTGTATTTTATTGCTTTCTTTATTTACTAAAGAACTGATGCATCGTAATTAAGCGATATAAGAACTTGATTTATATGCGATTACGTTTTCTTATACAAAATGTTCCAACAATGTGCTTATGCGTTGTGATTTCATTTATTCAAAACTCAGTCTAGTTATATTTATAAAATTTTCAATAGCAAACGAATGTTTTAAGAAAACAGTTTAAACGTTTTGGGTCAAGATACTTTTCAAAAAAAGTCTAATCCAAGAATTATTTATATGAGAAATTTTATGTAAAAACAAATGGCGCACATTTTTACGTTTGAAATTTACTGGCATATTCCATGACAAATTTACTAAGAGATTTCAGGTTTTTACCAGCTATAGGAAGTCAAGGATTTCTAGAATAATTTACAAAGTCAAGGACGAGTTCTGTCTATTGTTAATTGGTATTTTTATTTCAAAAATAGAACGTTGAAAATTAAATTTTGAGAGAAGTCTTTTTAATTTTTTTGGCACGCTGCATAATGATTTGATTTCAAAAAAGCTGAAAATAAGTTTTCTACATTTTACTAATTATTCTTTCCTCCAATACCTAGACTTCATTTCGAAAACTTTCCTTTTGGTTATAAGAAATAAATCACAAAACAATTGACTGATGTCAATCGAAATCAGACGGAGATACTTATGTTCAAAATTATTTCATAACAAGGCAAACGTTTTCCTCATAAAATTATGAGTGTCGGAGAAACATATGAAGAGCTAGGCTTCGTAATTTTTACAAAACAAATGACTTTAAATTTAAAAGTACCAAAGCGCAAACATTTACGTTTTTCAAAACACATTTGTACTTGCAAGTCAATGCCTACCACAAACGACCAAGATCCGGTCTGAACTTTTGCAGACAGTGCACAGACATGCGTTTCGAGTACCTTTCATTTTGGTTATTTGCGTATGCCATATAACCTTCTCAAATATTCTCATGCTTGTGACTCAGAATTGAATTATCATTTTAACTGATATTTTTATGTGATGTGTAACAATAATTTTGTTTATTTTTCAGGATGAAGATTCAGGCCCCCTTTGCGCATACCGACTGTAATTTGAATAGCCAGTTTACAATAACAAGCTTAATAGTAACCGACCGTCATAGGAAGACGCCCGAGGCTTAAGGGAACGCGAATCTCTATCAAAGTTGCAACTTGTGTAAATGCAATTTTGACTTTTAAATTCCTTTATTTTCCCTTTCTCGTGTCAAAAATGTTTTTCTCTTCAATATTTAGTTTAATAACGTGAAACTTTAATTTAAATTTTTCTTTTCGCTATTTTTACTTTAAAAAGATTTTAAGTTCTTTCATTTTACAAAAGTAATACTGATTTTAAAAACTATAAATATTTCCTTTTGGTTTTTTATTTTAAAAAATTGCTTTTAAATGCTCACTTTATTTATTTTACAGAAATATTATATACTCTTATAAGCTAAACATATTTCTATTTCGTATTTCCATAAATGCCATTTTTTAAAAATATTTTACTCCTTTTTATTAAGGGGTGTTGGAAACCCTATAGCAACAATGTTGAATTGGCCATTTTTGGATTACCTTTTCTGAAAAATCTGCTGTTCTTACAGGTTTGAATGTTTTTAGGTAATCAAAGTACATCTATCACCTCGCGCTCTTTCAACCACGAGGCAGCTTCGTCTATGCACTCGCCATAGTAGGAAAATAATCTCTATCTTTGAAATTTTATCCTCTAATTTATTACACATGACGGTACACAATATACAATAAAACAAATATCACTATTATAGTATATATTTAATTATATACATAATATAAGGCGTGCAAAACATGTTTTAAGTAATCTCAACTATATACATAATATAAAGCGCGCAAAACATGTTTTAAGTAATCTCTTTCCACACGGCATGGCTGCCGGTCCAATCGCTAAAGTACCAAGTCTCGTATTCACGCCACCAGCCTGCCTCGATCGGTATTTCTGAGGAATCTCGAATTCTTTTAATACGGTGTCTTTAATCATAATATTGTTATTTCAATCCATTTCATCGAGAGTCGCGATCAAACTTTTAACTTTTGTTTTTAAACTCTGCAAAATAATTTTCCCTTCTTCAGATATTTTTTAGAGATTAAGAATCACTTCAGCATGATGTAAAAAGAACAGCCATTTCTCAGCTTTCGATGGTGGGTCAAACATAACTCCTTTCATTATTTTCAAATGTTTCAATAATCGTTTCGCTTGCTCTAAGAATCTCTAAGAATCTCCTATATCTTGATAAAAATAAGAACCTTAATTTCTCATTTCCATATAAAATATACTTTCTCGGTGTCTACTGGCTTTAACGCCTGACATTCGAATCATGTTATTAACAGACATAAAAACAATTATATTTTTCTAAGTTAATATGGTTAATATATAAATTAAGAAGGACTTACCTTTGATCCCGATAGTGAAAATATCGAACTTGACGCTGTTAACTTTAATCATGAGCACACTGCAGTGGCACGTAACTTGACATGATTACAACACGGTAATTCACATTACCCCTGATTTAACTTTTCACGATTTCACTAGGATGATGAACACTGATGATCCCATTTTACCACTCACTGGCTGTTAACTTTTTAGCACATCACGCTTTCACAAATCGGATGAATTTATTCGCACACATGGCCCTAAACGCGCCATTTTCTTTCGTCATAAAAATCTTCTCTCATCGTAAATCCATTCGTGAACTATCACCGAATTTCATTTTATAACTTTCAGTAACTTTTTACAACCATATTTATTTATTATTTTCACTATTTAGTGATTTCCTTTTTCACAATCTTATCCTATCGACTGCGCCGATTTGCACCTCGCGCCGTTTCAACTCCGAGGCGGGTTCGGTCATTTCTCATGCACTCGCCATAATAGGAAAATAATCTCCATCAGCTTTCAAATTTTATCCACTAATTTATTAAACAATACACAATAAAACAAATACCACTACTATACATTTAGCTTAAATTATCTCTTTGCACACGGCATGACTGCCGGTCCAACCGCAAAAGTCACAAGTCTCGTGTTCTTCCCACCAGCTTGCCTCCACTCTGTTTTCCGGCATAACTACGTCCCTTCCTTTAACCCTCTTTCGCCCCTCGCGGATAAAATGTTCTGGAAACGTCGTTCGCTAAGGGAAGGAACATCACAATACCTAGCTGAATATCCTGAAACGAGCTTTTTTATCATTTTAAATTTTAGAGTATTTTACAGTATATTTTGTTACGCATAGTAAAATTTAGCACTGATTATAATCAAAAGCTCATTTCGGCAAATATTTGGAAGCGTAGTAAATAAGGTATAAAAATTTCAGATACCTGTGAGCAGTAGTTCTTGAGAACAGGTACTACATCGAGTATAAAAAATCACGTTTGGGGGAAAAACGCGATTTTATGTAAAAATTCTCAATTATCAAAGTATTCAATGACAAATTAAAGCTAGATTTTGTACAGTCCTAATTTTCATAGAGATTAAAGAACGGTGTTTTAAGAAAGCTAAAATTGTAGAGAATTTGAAAATGCAAATATCAGAAATCCTCATTTTATGAAATGTTTTGGCTTTCAACACCCCTTCAACTATTCTATTCTTTAAAGTCCTTTCTCTTTTTTTCTATTCTGGTAAAACTTGATATATAAATTTAATTCTTTGTCTTTTAATTTTTAACTTTATATCTCTGGTCGCATTTCTCTTTAAGGATTAACATTTTGCATTTGGCTTATTATTATTACATTAAATTTATGCGAAATGAACAAACAGTAAATAATGAGATGCTCAATTAAAAACAAATACAGATTTAATGATAAAAGGGAAATTTTTAATGTCATTACAAACAAGATTTCAAGGGGTTCAAGAGGCCGTTGCCTAAAAAAAAAAGAAAACAATTCGTCGTTTCCGGAAGAAATGAAACTTTAAAAAATATTTTCGTTGTCACAAAAACCAAACTTTTTGAAACATTACGTTATTCAAACTCTTACGTCACTTCCGAGTGTCACGTTATCTAAGATGGCATAGGTTTCGGCTACGTCACCAAGCCTCTGGCATCTCCTGAGGGCGGTTGGTTACTACACCTGTACCAACGATAGTGAACTTCCGGTGATATCCTTCTGTCTGTACCTGAATGAAACTGGCTCTATTTGACGGCACACTAGCGAACACTAAAAAGTCATGATTTAAACAAGGATGATTTGAATAATTTAACTGGAATTTTGAGGACGACAATTTAGATTAACTGCTGCTGATTTTTTATTTAGGTGATCGTGAGTATATGGTTTAGTGATGAAGAGTATGAATAATTGAGTAGGATGATAATAAAACTTTAGGTGATCGGGCTTTGTATCTAGGTGAAGTTCTTTTATTCTGACGACGACTTCAATGATGATGATGAAGATGATACATAGGATGGTTTAGAATGACTGATGTGATTTGGGTGATGATGGTTTATCTTATTCTGACGATGATCATGGTGACGCGATATACATGATGGTTAAAATGACGATGTGTATTAAGTGATAATAAATATTTAGATGAATTAGATGGTGACATAGTTTTGACTGATGACGATTTTATACATGATGTGAGAGTGATTTATATAATAATTTAGAGGACTTAGACAATGAAGACGATGATTAAATGAGGATGAAGAAGATGATGATTTGGTTGATATTGCTTTCTATTTAGATGATCTGGAAGATTATGATTTATCTATCTCGATGATGATAATGGTGATGATGACATATACGACGGTTCAAACTGAAGGTATGATTTCGATGATGATGATTATTTAAATGATGGTTTGTAATTATCTGGTGATAATTTTATAATTTCTTTCTTGGTTATTCAGATAACAATTTTGATGGTGAATTAGAAGGTTGAGGTGATGAAAACGATGATCAAATGAGAATCATATTGTTGATGGTGGTGATTTAGATGATACTGCTTTTTATTTAGTTGATTTGAGCTATGATGATTTATCTTAATTTGGCGATATTTTCAATGACGATGATGATGATAATATATATATGATGGTTTAACATGAAGATGTGTTTTGGGTAGTTATGCTTAGTTAGATGTCTTAGATTAGCAGATGAAGTTGATTGGATTTAGAAGGAAATTTATATAGATGATGATTTCAATGAGTTAGATATTGATTTAGATGAAGGTATATTCATTTGATAATGATTATTTAAACAATAAGAGGGTCGTCCGAAAAATTACTTTGCCGTAAACCATAAAAAACAAAGTCTTATTACCTGGAAAACCTATTGCAAAAGATACAGCTATATTTCTGCTACTTCTCAGCATAAGAAACATCGGAACTATACCAATTGTCATAGCGTCGGTTACCTATTTCCATTAGAGTGTCATAGAAGTCTGTCGCCTGGGAAGAAAGGCAGCCCGTCACATTTGTCTGCAACATTTCACCTGTAGGAAAGTGTGCCCAGACAAGAACGTCTTCAGGTGCAATAACACGTTGAAGTATTTAACAGCAAGATCGGAGCCATAGAATGGATGGTCAGACATCTCCCAGCGAAACGTCTGCAACATATATTTTGTGGAATTCCCCGTATGCGTGCGATGTTGTCGTAGGACACCACAACACCAGCACTGAGCATCCCAAACCATTTGTTCTGAATGGCTCTTCAGATGTTCTCTAGTAAAGCGCAATAAAGATCAGCTTCCACCGGAGCACCACTCGCCAATACGTCAATGAGCAGAATGCCTTTACTATCCCAGAATACCGTGGACTTCAATTTCCGTGCATAGACTGAGGATCGTCCGGCGCGTGGATCCGTGTGACGCCAATCAATCGTGAGTTTCTGTTTTCTGTGGTGAAGTGAGCTACCCACATCTCATCACCTGTAACGATTCTGTTAAATTGCGTTCAATAAACTGATTTATGTATCTGCTGCCTCTAGTTCTTTGTGTTTAAGTTTTGAGTATTCGAAATAGAACTCAAATACAATCAATCATATATATAGATTACATATCAATTCATATATTTGAAATAAATACATATTTACTTACCGGCCCGAAACTTTCTTAACACGTTGAGCGGGGCGCCGGTCTCTGGGGACCGACAGTGAACTTTCCGTGTGGCCGGCGTCGGTCCCTGGGAACCGACACTGGAATTTTCGTTTGCCTGGCGTCGTTCCACGGAACCGACACTATAAGTTAAAAAATAAATATAGTCTCAATTAAATGTGATCAAATTTAGCATTAATGAAATGTATTGAAACATTCTAAACAAAAATACGGCTTAGCTTTAAGGCTTAGCTCGCTGCCGGCTGAACGGAAAGGACAGCAAATTCGGCGCCGAACTCAGCGTGTTAATTAGAAAGCTACCGCTCGGCCTTAAAAACGCACAGCAGTTTGGTTTAAATAACCATTCATAACACTATTCTATAACGTTCTTTCTATAACGTTCTATAACGTATTATTCTATAACGTTCTTTGTACGTTAAAGTACATATAGCACAAGAGTGTGCAAGGAAACTGATATATAACAAATTTATTTAATATTTTTCATATAATAAGGATAAATTCAAACTGTAAACATAATTCTAAAAATCCATGACATTATCGAATTGAGACCTGTTTCGATGTCAGATATATCTCGTAATGAAATCTGAAATTTTTTGAAATTTAACAACTAATTTTTCGAGGTATTTGACAGTCCAATCTGTATAAGTTTCATTTATTTGTTTAAATGTTTGTAAAGTGTTATCACAGATTTTCATAAAAAAAGGGTGTGAGAGATAAATGATAAAATTGATAGATAGAAATGGCGGGAATATTATGCATTTGTTCGGAAACATAAACGTAGTATTTGTGAGATTTCTCGCACAGCCAAGTTATAATTGTTTTGTTAAATTCTTTTTTTTCATATTTAATTCTTTTAAATTAATTTCTCAAAGTTTGTCATAATTTATGTGACTCAACTAGATACGAAAAATTGATTCGGAATGTAAAAGAAATATATGTATTCTGTAACATTATTTTTTGTAAAGTTTAATTTTTTTTAATTAACAAAGTCTGTAACCAATGTTTGCACTTATTTAATGCACGGAGTTCCAAGCAATTTCACTCATCATCCTACAAGCTGCAATAAACACAAAAACACAACTCTGAAAATGAAATATTCTAACAAGGATTGTAAAGCCAAAGGCATATAATTAGTCTCTTCTGTATGCTCAGATCATTCAATATGATTTCTCTCACAGCTTATAGATTTTCAGATGAGTTACTCACGTCCGTTTTTAAGCAAAATAATGTAAAACTGCAATTAAAAAGATTAAAATTTCGACAAATTGACTAAATGAAAAATATATTCGCAGGTCGCTTAAAATTGCTTCAACGGTACCTAGTTCCAAATTGCAAGACGGCTATTCCACACACGGATAATCGAGAATTAGTATAACATTCTACAGCAAAATAATGCAAATTTCTGGTTTTTTTCATATAATGCATTCATGCTGTCAGATTTATAATGTCTAATCTTATAATATTATTGTAAAATTACTGCCGGTAGAAATCATTCCTTGAAAATGAAGGCCCCTTGCCACCTTCTTGATGCCTAATTTCAAATGGATAATTCAAACGTGGCGAAAAGAGAAATATTAAAATTTTCAAAAATTCGTGTTTACGGTTTTTTAATACCTAGATTTACCACTGCTAACTAATATTATGATATAATAATATATTAATAATTAGTCAAATAAAATTTATGTGGCTTCGTGTCAACCACTTGGTATTTTTAACGCTGTGTTTGAGCAAAAACAGAATATTGTTTATTTAAGCTATAATAAACATCCTACAGTAACATTTAGTTATTGTACATTGTTTTTTATCAGCACTTACGAGCTGGAGTTTCGTCTTATTAAACTATCCATATTGGTGTTTTTCATGCTCCTATATTGTTTTTGTATATAAATAATGGAAATTACAATTGGGATGATCAGTTCCATAAAACTCTCAGTATTCTGCAATCCTAACCACATGACCAATGGTGCCCCAAACATACAAGAAACAAACAGGTATTTACAAGTAGGAATGATTTTCGAAACGTTTGCTTAAACACAAAACAAAATAAAACAAAAGGGTCGAATCAAAATGTTAATGTTTCATAAAAATGTGCAGGATAATGTTAGATGTAAAGCCTGTTTTCGTTTCCCTGGCAGACGTACTAGGAAGTTTCATAAATGAAAGTTTTCTCTTTTGGTGGGATAGTGGCTGTGACCTATACATCGAGCATTCATTGCTGGACAGTACGTGTATAATTACAGATAGATAGAGATAAGTAATTAATAGAGTATTTGACATATATAAACTCATCATTCAGATCTTCGAAAGTGTTCAAATAGTAAAAACACGATACCGTATGCTTTCACCACTTCACTTATGTAGTATACTATGCCCATATGAGGTACTTCTCCCTGTTAGAGTTAACTAAATCTTAGCTATTGAAATATAGCATTTTCAAATTCTTTCCATTTGAATTTAACATGAATAATTTTACTCTGATCTCTCTCTTTCTTTTCTGTTTGTTTCTTACTTCTAGCCATTTATATCCAGTTCTATATCTTCTACTTGTGCCTCTGATATTTAATGTAACGGCATTTTGCTTTAGAGTAAATAGATTTAAAATAATTAAAAATTACATTCCTATTTTCAAAATACTTTTATTAATTTTTCAAGGTAAACATTTTGATATTCGTCAAATGGAACTCGAACCTAAAATTTAATTTTTATTAAATCTTTAATCTATTTCCAGCACTATGCATAAAAACGCCCTTTCTTGTTAAAATAACGAAACTGATTTCAGGTTTACTAGTAATGAATCAAATTGCAAATTGCTTAGATGACATTTTTCAGCTCTCAGAATACATTCCATTTAACTATGCAGTAAATCGAATGATTGTTTGCAGTTAACAATATGTAAAAAGCTGTTTGGGCCCGGTCGAGAAACAGGTGGTTTACATCTGGAGGAAACGAATGTTTGACAATGTCTATATACTATATATAAACTAATAATTAGAAACTTCCGCGTAATGCCCTTACGAAATAATTCACTGTATATTAGAAAAGTACGAGAAACAGACGCATATTTTTTCGAATGAAAAAAATCGAAAAATTATGTGCTTACTAAAATCAAAAATCTCAGGCGAACAACAAATAAGGCCTTGTAAGGCCTTATGTGTTGTTCCTTATAAGTTATGTGAATTTCCTTATAAGGCCTACTAAAATATACACACTTTTTGCTGTTGATCATTTAAATTTATTTCTTCGAATTGCTTTTTCAAACTTGAATACCCGATTCCTAAAAGAAAGTTGCTGATTTTGAAATTACGTATATTGCACAATTTTGGACGTGCGTTTATGAATTTTTTCTAATTTTATTTCTTTATTAGCGGAAGTACCCGATGTCAATTAAGTTAGATTGAAAGCAATGTATCTAACAACAGAGAGAACGATACCGTTGTAATCCTTCTCTAACGATGCAAAAAATACGATTCATAGTTATACATTTTTCAGTCTGGTGCGATATGCAACCCCACATAAAAAATTTCGATAGAAAAATATAATTCTCTCTCATTGTATCAGAAGCAATGTCACTCAGCTTTTAGTGATTTTCGTCTTTCTAATCAAATGGCCATAACAGCTCAAGTTCCATCCAATATTTCACCTATATTCAACTTTAGTCGATTCAATGTCGCAAAATATTTATCATAATTGATCAGAAATCAATAACGCAAACAAACAAACAAACACACAAACAGACATTCTTCTTTATATATATAGGTTATGTAAAATTTACAAATTTTTTTATTAACAAAATGTACGATTTGCAAGCGAGCAGTAGCAACACTTTTCGAAATAAAACAATTCTATCTCCAACGCCCGAGCCTGTTACCACTAGGAAAAATGAGTGCGAAAATTAGAACTTTCAGAATTTTTAATTAGTATTTTGGCTCATGAAAGTGGTTAAGATGAGAATAGTCGAAATGGCTTCCCTCGAATTTTCGGAATCGGGAATAACGTATTTAATGTTTGGGAAAGCTATTTTTATTTCATCTTTTATCTATTTTCGTATTTTAACAAACTCTAGGATTTGAAAGAGAGCAATGGTAACAACTTTCGAAATAAAGCAGATTTTCGTCTCCAGCTTGCGAGACTGTTGCCACTCGAAAAATGAGAAAGAAAATTATCGTTTTTCCGAGTTTTTATTTATAGCTCTGATTTTAGCTACTTTTTTTTTTTTTTTTTTTTTTTTTTTTTTTTTTGAGAAACGTGACGTCGACCTAATTGTAGAATGTTTGGTGGTGATAGCTATAGTAGTGACCGAGTTATGAGAGGACAAACACACAAACTTTCTTCTTTATATACTATATAGATAACAAGTATGAAACGTTCCCAAATGTAAGTATACGAACCGCGAGACTGTATTAAAATTTGGATTTACTTATTTGTCAAAAAAGAATTTTTTTAAATATTCGACATCGCCAAAACATGAATATTTTCGTGATTTAAAAACATTTCGATAACTGGAAGTATATTACTACAAGCAACGATTGCAAAAATAAAGGTCGTGTAGGGACTTTTAAGCCGGATAAAGGATGTTGGTGTACATATACGTGAGCATATACATATACGGTTGGTACAGCTAACCTGCAATATAAAGAGAGAAGCAAGCCTAGTCTTTAGAAAATTTCAATATTCTTCGGCTAATCGTTTTTGAGTTATGCGAGATACATACACACATATATTATATCTACATACATACAGAGAACACGAAAAAATCCCTTTTGAATGCATTATAAAATATACTATGAAAAGGAAAAAGTCTTTATTCTGTCCGTATGAGATGTCGCACAAAAATAATCCAAATGGATTCAGATATGGACAAAATGGATATTTCCACTGAAATGTGATACTTGAAAATTTTCGTGATTATAATACTTCCTTTATATTGTAAAATGCAGTAATAAAATATTACCTAAATGGGAAATTTTAAAAAGATGAGAATTAGTACCAGAATTCCACAGCTATACTTTTAAGAAGTGGTCGTAAAAAAAAGTGGTTCGCTGAGAACTTCGTTCTAAAATTTCAAGCAATAACTAAAACATTTTCGAATAAATTCTGTGTGAAAACTGTATGTCCCGTCGTTCAAAAGTAGTGGACTGTAAATTCACTTCATGTTCCCTCAGTGTAGAACCCAAGAAACCTCAGAGTCATAATGTTGACCGAAACTACTTTATTGGCTTTCAAACATTAAGTTGGCTGAGGAACGGCGAAGAACTCTTTGAAACCTCCGACTTCAGAAGCGGCTCACCAAGTAAACTCAGGAGAACCTCTGCTTAGTTGAAACTCACCGCAACTTAAAAGCTCTAAACCCGAGCTTTACGATCCTAACAAATTTGTGTCTGCGCCTCTCCTCGGTACAAAGAGAGAAATACAATTTGCGTAACATAGAACTAAAATATTTAATCCTTTGCGGCGCACTGTACGTTAAAGTCGGAATTTCAGCAAGAAACAATGTATTCAGTCTATTTTGTCCTAAATAAGTATACAGGTAAAATGTTGTAAAAATTGCACTTACCGTTTTAATTCTGTGGGTGTTCCATGAGGTGGAACACTGCGCCGCCAGAGCTTTGAAAAGTGCGACTAAGCGAGCATTGCAGTGAAGCACGAAAATGAGTAGAAGCGTTTGCATAAGAATGAAAAAACTCTGTATTATGGCTGTATACATGGTTTCCTGGATATACACAATATTCTTGAATATATACGGATAAATGAGGTACATATCTATATACACAAGTCCTATATACAAAAATGTTTATAAATTTTCCTATTTCTTATCTTCGTGAAATTGTTCAAAGCAAGTCACACCTTTTTGATGGAAGCACAAACCAACTAAGATTAAAATAATTAACTACGATTAATATTAACAAAAAAGAAAAATAAGCTTATAATATATAGATACACGAAAAATATCTACACAATTATTGAAAATAAACGGGAATGAGACTAAAATGACAGCAAAAAATTCGCGTAGGTCTAAGTAAAGATGAGTCAAGCTACTAATGAAATTCCCGCCTAGAAACTACCCCCAAAAATTTCGAGATGCCAATATTAATGCTTTCATAACCCAAAAACCACCTCGCCCCTCAATGCTGCTTTGTTTGAATTCATTCCCTCCCCAAAAAAAATCAACGGAAACAGAAAACGAAAACAACGGATGTTCTCTCCTAAGAGCACAGATGTTCTGATTAGTAAGAGCATGAGATTGCTAAAGGCGCAGTGTTCCCGCTAATGGAACACCTAGTTTTATTCAATGATTCTGCGTATGATTTTTGTATGAAAGATTAAAAAAATAATTTGGAGTACAGCCAGCAAAATTATGCCTATTTTTTGTCCAAATAAAATTTTTATATCATTAAAAAAATAGAGAAAATTACTTGAAAAAATGGATTTTAATAACACATAATAAATTAACGTTATGTGTCTCCTTGTGATATGCTGCTATGTACGGTTTAAAAAGAAAAGTTCAAAGTATATTATAAAAGCATTTTTATCTATTTACGGTTGAATTTAGAGCCTTTCGAAGCGATTCAATTTGGGTGTTCCATGTAGTGGCACACTGAGACACAAAAGCTTAACCATATTTTAGAATCATTTATAAAAATATATAAATGTAAAGTTAAATATAAAATATTCGTTTCAAAGCGATCGTTGACGATTCCATATCTCTTTAGTCTTCCGTTGATGAGGTCATCTTAGAGAGACATTGTGAAAAACCTATATTTACTTATTTTCTCAGACACATGGGTCATCTTAGGATGGTAATCGACAAGAGGATTTATTGTACCTATATTTTCTTTTTGTAAAATTCTGCCTTTACATTTTCTAGATCTAAATTTAAATTTCATCTTTCTCAAAAAAATAGTGTGAAAATGAATGCATTTCCGTTAATAATCTATTCCGTTAATAACTCTATCTGGCTGCAGTGGTCCAGAGGTAAAGTCGTTGAACGCTGGTAGCTAGACCCAGAAAAAAACACGCTGCTTGAGAATTTTGTGGTTTTTCTAATGTGTAATGTGCGTACGAAACTTTTCCTGAGAAAGTCCTCCCCAAACGCTTATCTCCCCTTAGGAAAAGAGCCCTAACGGGCTCTTCCAATAATCCAATAAATATAAATACGGTACTGAAATATTACGTAGTTCATCCTGACTTGTGTCATCACAACTAACGAATCGCAACATGCAAAGGATACTTATATAAAAGGATTACTTTGAAGAAGCTGAAGGAAAAAGAACAAAAGAAGTCTTAATTTTATTCAAAGAACATAATATTAGAAATTTCAGACATGCATAAAACTTTTAAATACATTTAATCTAAAGTAAATGCTCCTTTTCCCTTTTTTAATTTTTTAAAAATATATTGTTCATGAAGAACTGCCAATACAACTTTATGAAATGACTTAATTAAATAATAACGTTTAATAGTTAAGTAAATAAATTTAAAATTCTCTTAAAATAAAAAATAAAAAACTGCGTAGTACTCCCATACGTATCATTAATTTTCTACTTCCTTTCAACTTTTCAATGCAAGAGTTCCTTCTTGGATTTTTAGCAAAAAATTATTAATGAAAGGAAATATATGAAATATAGAGGTAAAAATATTCCTCATTCTTACTCGCACCTAGAATTCATTACTCGAATACGCACCAGCACCTTTTAAAAGTAGAAAAGATATATCTGCAGAATAATCGTCATGCGTTTATTTTATTTACTCTCTTTTATAGGAATATATTTTCCACGACGATATTTTTAAACTGCGAAGTTTTGGAACCGCTTTCTGTTCTTCGTCGATGTTTTGTACCACGATTGATTTTTTCGATGATGTTTTAGACTTACGATATGTTTTCCTGCCTTCTTTTCTCCCACATGTTTTCTACAACGAAGTTTCCGTCTTACGTTGTTTTCTCCGCTACGTTTTCGTCCGCGATGTCTTCGTCGGACCTCCTAGAATTCACTCGCAAGCAAGCGAAGTAATCGTTCCATTTAGACTCTTGTCCTTCGACAAAATAATACCTGGCCCATTATGGATTTATGCAAATGTACAGAGACGTATAAGATTATGGGGTTCATTTAAAAATGACTTTTCAGTCCACTTTCATATTAGTTTGATTACCATTAAAAACGAACATGAGAAAGGTGTCTAAAAATTTGCGTCTTATAATTAGGAATTTTTGAATAAGATTACAATCAAATTTTTTTTTCTTACGGTTGCCACTTGCCTATGTCGGCATCGTCCTGCCCTAAGGCCAGATCGGTAGTCTCTTTATCATGGAGGCGCCTAGTAGGCGGGCCATCATTGCCTCCTATGAAGGGACAGACAATTTTACATCCATGCCTTCTCCGGGATTCCAACCCGAGCCCTTCGGTATCGCACTCAGTTTTCCCTAACCACCATAACGCTAAAAAGGCTTGCAGCTACACATTTGATTTTATTCTTGACTTATCATTATAGTCGTTAGAATATTTTATTCTCACAATTAAATATTGTTTTTTTTTTTTAGCTTGTACAACGATGATTCAAATTTTAGTGTTTTTCCAGCATCAAAGCGGTGCGCACATTGATTACAGACATGTTGTTTAAAAAAATAAAATTTACGAAAAAAAAATGCAGATCAATTTTTTAACAGTGGGAATCAATTTTTCGTAACTATTTCAGTAGTGTCAGTTAGGTCAGACTTGTAGAGATTAATATTAAAATATTAAAACTGAGACTCGGTCTTTCAGAAAGGCCTCACAAGTACTTTATCTCTTTCCATAACAATGTATGTTATTGGATGTCCTCCGCGAAGACATAACTCCCCTTATACAGGTAATCGTTGGGTGCTATGATGTAATTCAGTAAGCGAACAAATTAATCCAATCAATACCGAAGAACGGGTTGATTACATGTGGAGTTTTCCACCAGGAATGTAAATGCGAGCAATTTTCTCTTAAAAAGGTTTACACGAAAGCATCCATTCCCTTAAGCAGGTAGCGTTCGCGTGCTTTTCCGTAATCCAATCCTAATTTTCATACATTTAGTAGTAAGTTGACATACACCTTATTACAGACAAAATAACAACTTTTTCAAGATATTTTTTTTATCAACTTGTCTGAATTCTCTCTATCTCTTGAAGAGTATAAAAATTTCAGCAAATAAAACTGGCCAAAATTTTATAACATTTAACTGATGTTTTGATTCAGTTTAGAAGTAACGTGAGCTTTACTGATATTTAAATATTTTTTGGCAGATCTCATCCTAAAAGAGGGTGTAAAGATAAATTGATTTTATTTAATTTACAATCAATGAAAATCATTGAAAGCAATCACTGAATGAATGAAAATCAGAAAAACTATTATGCATACAATTGTCTCTTATTTATCTCCTGATAAATCAGACAAAATTGCCTGCATAATAGAAGCACTTTGAAAGAGTTGACAGTTCTTAAGGGTTTTATGCACTCCACAAAACAATGTCAAAATAAAATCTTATTATTCATAAGTATGAAAAGGAAGTAAACGAGTAAACGATAAAAACGGTTTTAAATATTTTCTAAAAGGGCATTAAATCTAAAATATTAATCTATTCTTATTTGTTATGATTAAAGAACATTAAATATGGTAAGCTTCAAGAGCGTGCAAAATCGCTGACGTTTTAATCATAGCAAAAGTCAGTACTAAAAAAAAATAGCATTAAAATTATCAGACAGATTGAGAAAGAGATGGCCTCTATTTAATTTTCAAGTATATTGGCGAGAGACGAAACCTGCCGTTTTTGCCAAAATGTAGCTAAACTGATAAGAAGAGGGAAATAATGCGTAGCCAGCGGCTACTCTGAGCAGCGACAATGGACCACCCAAAGATCTACAGATAGGCGATTCTCTAAAATGGGGAGGGCATGGATGGTACGACAGTTGTACCAATGCCGGCGTCTGAGAAAGTCATTCTCCTTGTACAACTGCTGTACCAGCCGGCTTCGAGCGGTTTATCGCATTTACGTTTACTCGGCTGGAGAACTCAGTAAAGGACTTCTTACCACTATGCCCACAGTTGGATAATCTACGGTTTCTGGCAAGTACTATCTTAGCTGGTAAAAGGCAGCAGACCAACAATAAAGTGCTAATCACATTCAATGTTCCCATGTTTAGCTATTGTCTATTTTGCCTTTCTGCTCACTTTTCGAATATTTGATTTTGAGTGAAAGGATCGTTAAGATAGTAGATTTATAATCATTCATCCTTTGGTATTTAATTAGGAAAATTCTCATCGGAAGACTCAGTGTGAAAGTAATTCAGCTAACAGGGAAGTACTGCTATATGCGGTAGAATTACATTTGCATAAAGGTATAAAACCGGCCCTTTAAAAGAGCTTCAACGTTTTCATATGAACGTGTATTTCTGTTGAAATTCAACTAGTTGCATAAGCACAAATCTTCATAATTTATTTTGAGATGGTGGAAAAACAGTGCTGATGTGCTATCAAGCTAAAAAAAAAAAAAAAAAAAAAAAAGGGGGGGGGAGGACTGTGCTATATTTCCCGTTCTACTGGGCCGATTGACAAAATTCAAACTGCGTTTTTCATGTCTCGAAAGCGCGACTTAGGAATATATTAGATTTACACATAGCACTATTCTAACATAGGCATGTGTTGAAATCTTACTCCAGCTTTGGATTTGCGTGAAACGTGATTGTTTACAAGCTCTTTTGCGATTTCTAAATTTCTTTTGACTTTTTTGAAGGTGTTTTTATTATAACATTGCAGTTCTTGTTTAGTATTTTTATCACCTGATAATTATGGAAAATTGTGAGTAAGATGTAAAAAATAAAAGATCTTATATTCATCGACCAAAGAAATGAAAGTTCCAGGCAAATCAGCATAATGATACAATGAATAAGAAGTGTGGTGTCAGTTTTTCGTTTAAAAAATTAAATAGTGACACTGTTTTGCCACCAAGAGATAAAGATAACTTTAGAGCCTAATTTTAGTGGTTATAGACTATTTGATTTGGATATCCTATTTCAATGTATTGAAAATAATTTATGTTGTAAAATTTGTAATGTTCATTTAAGTGAACTATTTCATCATGGTTTAAGCTCAAAATTTGAGTTACTATGCTCAAAGTGTTCATGTAAAAGAACTTTCAGAAACTCTAATATGATGGGTGTCCGAAAAAATATATCAGAGCTAAACAGAAGATTTACGTATGCAATGCGAACTCTTGGTCAAGGGAAAGCTGCTATGCAGAAATTCTGCTGCGTTATGGATCTCCCTCCTGTGATTGCACATCGTTCTTTCAAATTCGTCGTTAAATGTGACTGTAAGTGGAGACGGTACATGGAAGAATCGAGGACATACGTCTTTGGTTGGAGTCTGATCCGTAATAGGGTCAGAAAGCAACACAGTAATCGATACAGAAATACTGTCTTATATTGCAAAGGTTGCGAGTCATTTCTAGGAAATGGCGTAAGTGAACACAAGGCCTGTTTGGGGAATAATGCTGGTTCTTCAGGAAAAATGGAAATGAATGGAAAGATAAACAATTTTTCATGTTCCATGGAAAAAAGAGGTGTAAAATATACTTCTTATATTGGTGACGGTATCAGGTTCAATGTTCTGTCTTACTTTTTTCGGGAACATGCAAAGACCTGACTCGGAACAGAGAGCTTACTAAATCTATGTTCAATAACTGTGGGAAGTAGACAGGATACACAAGAAGGGTATACAAAACCCTTTGTTTTTCTCTCTTTACAATAATTTCCGTACTTCGGAATACAAAAACCCACTACTTGTGGTCTAAACGTAAGAATATAAAAATATTTAACTAAACTCTAACTTAACTTTGGAATAATAAACGTGGAAGATTGGCCTTATATTAACAGGAAGCCGTATGTAGTACAGAGAACTGTTAACACTACAATACGTTTAAAAATTATCACGAGGATTAAACCTCTGGCCTGGAAGGCAACCAGCAACTGAGTAAAACTTCTAAGGTAAGCGGCCTGCTTCGACTAACTCCTTCCTCTCTCTCGCTTGGCAAAAAGCCACATCTTAAGTACTTGGCGTTCGCTACACAAATTTTGCATAAATAAGTTAACGATTTTAATTCTGGCCGGAAGTAGAAAATAAGAAGTGATAGTAAAGATTTAAAATAAAATAAACGTTAGTAAAACTTAAGATCCTTACATAGGTGATGCAAAACCATTTGCAGGTATAACTGACGCCAAACCATATGGTTCATTAAATATAGAAAAATTTGAGTGTGTTGGACATATTCAAAAACGAATGGGAATATGGCTACGCAAATTAAAACTTGAAAGAAAAAAAGTAAAATTAAATGACGGTAAAATCTGTCTGGGAAAGGGAGACTAACAGATAAGTTAATAAATGAAATAACTTCGTATTATGGTAATGCGATTAGAGAATATAATGAGTCTGTTAGTGATATCAGAAAAGCCATTTGGGCAATTTACTACCACAAAATATCGAGTGATGAAAAGCCGATTCATGACGTTTGTCCTACAAATGAAACCACATGGTGCAAATACAATATAGCTAAGCAAAATAAAGCTGATTATAAGCATATAAATTCTGAACCAGTCGCTGTAATGGAGGCAATAAAGCCAGTTTTTATAGATTTGTCACAACCTTCGTTATTGAGACGTTGCCTTGGCGGCAAAACACAAAATAATAATAAATCATTTAATTCCTTAATTTCGAAATTTTGTACAAAGACATGTCATGCTGGTAGTAGGATAGTTCAAATTGCTGGAAATGAAGCAGTGATTGCTTTTAACGAAAGGTCTGTTGGTAGACATTCTGTAATGAATGAGCTACAGCTTTTTAGAAGTAAGTTTTCTATTGAAGGATTTTTACAAATTGATAACAAGAGAATAGATAACGCAGAAAAGAAATGCTTGTCAGAAACAAAACAACAGCGTAAACTTAAAAGGCAGCAAAAAATGTCAGAAGTGCAGGCCTCCATAAAAATGATGGGGATGTTTATTTTGCTGGTGCGTTTTAATTTGTAAATAAAATTTTAGCAGTTTAGCATACAATTTGAAGTAAGTCGTAAAAGATTTTTTCACACATGTTAAATAATATGTATATTATACAATATAATACATATCATATGCTTAAATGCTTGAGTTTATTTAACTAAAGTGGTTATGTAAAAATAAATTTTTGTGCAAATATGCTACATGTATTTTAATATACGGCTATCACTCTGTCATGGTAATGTATATAGCAAAGTAAATTTAACGTGTTTCATACTAACAAAAGCTTCTGCAATTTATTAGGATTTATACTTTTTAAATGTATTTTGAAAATAAATATACTATGCACTTTATTATTAGAAAGTTATATACTGAAGTATTGGCATTAAAACTCAAATTTCTTAAAATACGGTTTTTCGCAGTTGTATACATAGCATTTAAAGTATGCTAAAGTTACATTGTGGAAGAACTATTAAATGTTTTATATGTTTGATATACAGTAATATATTACAGAGAACTTGAGCTAAGACATTTGGCTAAGACATTTGTCTATAAGTAAATTCTTATTTGTAAGGAAGTTTTAGTTTTATCAATCTTAGTCGATATGTTATACTTCGATGAATGTAGCAGTTTAGCATACAATTTCAAATAAGTCTTAAAGGTTTTTTCCCACCTATGTTTAAATAATATTGCATAATATGATACATATCATATGCTTAAATGCTTGAAAGTACTTAACTGATGTGGTTATGTAAAAATAAATTATTTGTTCAAATATGCTACACGTATTTTAATACACGGCTATCATTCTGTCATGGTATTTTATATAGTATGGTAATTTTAATGTGTTTCATATTGACAAAAGCTTATGCAATTTATTAGGATTTATACATTTTAAATATATCATTTTGAAAATAAATATACTATGCACTTTATTATTAGAAAGTTGTATACTGAAATATTTGCATCAAAACTCGATTTTCTTAAAATGCATTTTTTCCCAGTTGTATACATAGCATTTAGAGTATGCTAAAGTTACTCTGTGGAAGAACTATTAAATGATTTATATGTTTGATATACAATAATACATTACAGAGAACTTTACCTGAAACATTTGCCTATAAGTAAGTTCCAATTTGTAAGAAAAATTTAGTTGTATTATTGATAGCGTAGAAGTTTCAAATCATTTTTAGTTGATATGTTATACTTTGATGATGGCAGCTTATTTTACAGTAATTATGCTTATACCAACTATTGGAAATTATATAATATTACAATATCTCTCAGAAAATAAGCATTTTATATATTTTATAACAAGAGAAGTATTTAAAAAAAATATTTACATTAAAACTTGATTATCTCAAAACATAAATTTTCACTGTTGCGCGCATGATATTTTAAAAACGGTTCTTGGTACACACTTTAAATTTAATGGACTTCTTTATATGAGTATTATCATCTAACTGAACCAAAATTATATTGAATATTTTAATAGTCAAAAATTTTACGTATGGAAATATTAAAAAATTTTATTAAAATGCATTGTATAAATTTAGTTCTAAATAAAATGAGAATTTAACATGAAATTCTTAAGGTTTTTGGTTCACAGTAGTCTTTAGATGCTATACAAGCTGTATATTAACTATGAAGTTAAAATATATAACAGAATGTTTTAAATTGTGCACGCAAAGTGGGAGTATTACGTGAACATATAAAAAATTACCTCACAAAGAAGATTAAATTATAAAAACATTTGCGGCAACACAAACTATTTGCTTACTAATTCAGCTGTGCTATGTAGTCAGCTGTAAAAAACTGGAAGTAATAGCTTTAAAAATAAATATGCTATCCCAATTCTTACAACAGGATCATATTCAGAGATTTTGAGGGTTTTAAGGTGTACGAGACCCCTTAACGTAGTTCAATGGAGAACGTGATGCAACCACTTCGCATTCCCCAATGACTTTAGCTTTGGCACTTACGTTTCAACCTTCACCGGAATGACGGCCTAGATAATTAACGAAAGAACATATTATTAGTACTCATTTCGTGCTCTTAACGTTCTTAGCATATTTCATAATGCCTTACCGGAAATTTCTGTTTTCAGCTATAATCCTGGAAGGAAAAGTTCTGTTCATGCTGGTTCTATCATCTCGACTTGAGGTTTTGGATGATGGTAAATTACTCATGTATCGATTGTTATACTAAGGGAACTCTATTTTTATGCCTCATGATTGAGAAGTCCATTATTGCCACCAACCATAACCGAAATCTGAAAGGATTTTATGTGGGACTTCTCAATATCTGGCAATCTCTGGCAAATTCCGCTCAACATCCACGATTTGTTTTCGTGACTTCTTGCTGATTAGCAGCATTATCTTCTGTGTCCTAATGTGTTCTGCAGTTCTTTCGTAAGTGTTCATCACCACTGCAGTTCTAGCATACTAAGGTCGCTTTCGTCTGACGTCTGTTCCGCCTTAAGGCACTTACTTAAGTGGGTAGACTGCCTGGACGAGCTGTCACTTGTCCACTAGCTTCTGGGTTGGAGTAGTTCCGATTGGGCAATGGTGTGTGCAAGTTTCTGAAAGGACTGCCACGTTTTTCATGGCGTACACTCTAGGCATTTTTTAAATCCTTGAGATCCACTATTCGCAATTGTTTCTATACCTCAGGTTCCCGTATGCCACCGAGGAAGTATTTCATGGATTGTACTTCACGTATTTCTGTTGAGCAGTCAAAAAAGGAGAGATGGGAGAGCATTTCCATAACAATGGCGAGCTTCTGGATTATTTTGTTGAGCTTCTGCTGTCGAGATATTAACTGCAGCCTTCTGTAGTCTTTTAAACACTTCTTAGTAGAGCTTTCGCGTACCGGGTACAGCATCAAAATCTAGCCTCTGGGTTTCTAGAAGAGTGGGACCGATATCGTCTTCTTCTATTCTCAGAGAAGCTGCGAAATTACAGGTTTGTCTTCGGAATCCTACCCATTTCCATTTGGAGCTATACAGAACTGAGCCTTGTACATATGTCACATGTTTTTTCCATCACACGTGGAAAACATGACAAAATGGGTCGGAAAACATAGGTACCTATTTGAAGGTATCAGAATCGTCTCCAGTTGTCATTATGAATGTGTTAAAGCTGTCAGATTCTTTGGCGACAACAGCAGAAACTCTGTCATCGATTTGTTGTTCGTCATCAGAAACTCTTCCTTTGATTTGTAGTTTGACAGCATTAACTCTTTCTTTGATTTGCTGTTTGACAGCAGAAACACGTTCTCCAGTTTTTCTAACTCTCCTTTCGACCATGTTATTTCTGCTTTCAAAATCCTCGAAAATCTTCTACTGTTGTCTTTTATTTCTTCTTGACAGGCTTAAGTATCAATTTTGGATCGATTCCATCTTTCCTTGAACTGGTATTATTTCTCCTTTCCGTCTTTTGTTGGACGCATTTATCTCTTCTGTAAAGGAATCAACCTCTCCTTTTATATCTTCCTGGAACTCAGCAAAGACTGTCACAAGCTGCCTCAGATGCTCCTCATTTGTTCTTGTCACTAGCATTCTGTCCTACTTCTAACACCCAAAATTGTTCCTGGCATAAAGGTTCGTAAAGCATGCGGGAGAGCTGGTAGATTGTTAGAATTTATTTGTCCCGAAAAAACACTAAACAATTCTGGAGTTTTTCGAAAAGTACGAGTAAAAAAATATAATTCCAAAAATATACGAAATATAAAGGAACACTGCTAGTAGTTATCACTTTAAAGTGCTGAGAATGATGAAGAAAATACGATGAAAAGCGCACGTAAAGAGCGAACATAAATCTGTCAATACTCCTTATTCTATGCTGAACTGCAGAGTTCAGAACTGAAGTTCATTCTGGTCTTATCTCATTTTCTCACTCTCCATACCAAAAGCCCGAAACTGACAAAACTGTTGGACGTTCGAAATTTTGGAAGAGAAAACAAATGAAACCACAAGGAAAAATCTACATGGCTTATAATGATTGTCACAATTAAAAAACTATAAACTGTATTTACAGTGGTACCTCGATATACGAGTGCCCCAACATACGAGTGTTTTGAGACACGAGCTACCGAGCGAGCGATGTTTTTGCTTTGAGACGAGAGCAAGATTTGAGATACGAGGAATCGCACACTACACCGCTGTACACGACCGCAACATGCGCACGCATGTTGGTGTCGTGTGCAGCGTCCAACAGTTTCTCCCACCTCAGACTAGTCCTCAGTCTGAGTGCTTGTTTCCCTCGTTTTGGAAGCATTTTTGATAAGTTGGGTTCGCGTTTTTTGCTTTTTGTACATTTAGAAAACATTATCATATTTATTTTCATAAACCTGGGTCCAAAGAAGATGATGATGTCTATTGAATTAAAGCGTTAAATAATAGAAAACCATGAGCAAGGTGTGCGAGTAATTGACTTGGGGAGGATGTACGGGCGTAACACATCAATGATATTTACTGTGCTTGAACAAAAGGAGTTCTAAAGTATAACGCCAACTAAGGGCGTTACAATAATTTTTAAGCTCCGACCTCTCTCCGTCAAGACATGGAGAAACTACTGATGGTGTGAGTGAGAGAGAAGCAGCTTCAAGGAGGAACCTTAACACAAAGCATCATATGTGAGAAGGCACTATTACGAGTTATTTACGAGCGATTTACGGTTATTTTCTAAAGAAGATCCCACACTCTTCTACAAACGTGGAATCGGAAGACCCGTTTAAAGCCAGTCGGGGCTGGTTTGACAACCTTAGGTAAAGGACCGACCTTCACTCCGTCGTCAGGCATGGTGAGACAGCAAATCCGGATGTAAAGGCAGCTGATGTTTACATCAAAATGTTTTCCGAACAGATAGTAGCCAAAGGATACATCCCCCCAGCAAGTCCTCAACTGTGACGAGACAGGGCATTTCTGGAAAAGGATGCCGAATAGAACTTACATAACGGCAGAGGAGAAGATGCCAGGTCACAAACCCATTAAGGATAGATTAAATCTAGCAATTTGCGTCAATGCGAATGGCGACTGTAAAATCAAGCCTCCGTTAGTATACCATTCGGAAAACCCCAGAGGCTTTAAGTCATATAATATTTTAAAAGAAAACCTGCCAGTTATAATTTTAAGTAGATATGTGGAGGGCAAATCCGAAGGCGTGGGACAGAATGAACTTCTTTGTGGAGTGGATAATTCTGGTGTTCTGTTCTGGTGTTGGCCTCGACAATGCCCCTACTCACCCATCAAATCTCGAAGATGATTTACTCGAAGAGTTCAAGTATATAAAATTTCCCTACCTACCACCCAACACCACTCCTATCCTGCAGCCCATGGATCAGCAGGAGATTTCTAATTTTAAGAATTTGTACACCAATCACATTTTTCGCCGCTGCTTTGAGGTGACAGAGAACACAAACCTTACCATTCGAGAGTTCTGGAAAAACCACTTTAACATCGTGATGTGCCTAAGAATTATTGTTCAGGCCTGGCTGGGTGTTACAACGTCTGCATGGAAGAAGCTGTGGCCTGAGGCTGTAGCTGAAAGAGAATTCGAAGGATTGGAACCCAAAGTGTCAGTGGTAGAGGAGCTTGTTTCTCTGGGAAAATCCATGAGTCTGGAGGTGGAGGAGAGAGATGTGAACGAACTCGTAGAGGAACAGTCTCAGGAGCTGACAACCGAGGAGTTACACGATCTGCATTTGCAGCAGCATACGGTGGTTCAACGAAAAATTAGTTTTGAAGAGGAGCCAGAGATGGAGGAGGTTATCCCTAAAAGAGATATAAAACAGATCTTGAGAATGTGAGATAAAGTTGTAGAGTTCGTGGATAAAAATCACCGCGAAAATGTTGCAACTACTCCTAAATCGCAATTGTTCAACGAAACTTGCCTAACTCGATTCCGCAATACCTTGACAGGTAGGAAGAAACAAACCTCCTTGGACAGTTTTTTTAAACGATCTGCGGGTGAAAATGAGCAGATCATGACAAAAAGAGCGAAGACCAGTGACAAAAATTAAGCGCTTCCGTAGGCACTTTTTCTTTTAATTATGTTTTTATAGAATATGTATTTGTTATTTATAAATAAATGTTTCTTCTTGTTTTTGAATAAGAAACTACATTTTTCTTATTCAAAAACACTTAAAAAAACAGCTGAGGTCGTGTTTTGGGAGCTGGAACGGATTTATGGCATTTCGATTACTTTCAATGCGGAAAATTGCTTTGAGATACGAGCAAGGTTACGAAACATATTAAACTCGTTTGTCGAGGAACCACTGTACTTAATTATATAATCGTTAGCAAGCAGATAGTAATAAATAATTTTAAAACTGTGCTGCTATCAATATACAAATTATGTTGACTAGTATAATTAATTTAGAATTATGCGAATACATATAATATAAGATGATGTATGTTACTACAGATACGTGTTAATATAATACATACATAAGTCTGTGCATATATATGAAATCATAATTCTTTTTATACCAGTTAACAGTTAGCATTACTGAACAACCATGAAAGTTTCCCCAAAAATGAAATATGGTGTAACAATGAACACTTAGTTTAGAAATTCGATTCTATTATATATTGTTGTAAAAGTCATTGTAAGAGTGAAAATTCTTCATTCTGCCTTAATGCGATTTTTTGCGTTTAATGCGTTGTTTGGTGATTTTATGATCCCGAATTATATTGATGTGATATATTAATACTGCATTTGTAGATATACGTTTTTTGAGAAACGAGTCAAAGCGATTGATTTTTTGTAAAAATTTGGATTTATCCTTATTTTATTGACGTGCACCAGCACTGAATTGAGAATGGCTTGTGCTATGCTTCGATGGATGAAGAAGCGTTTGTAAGTAATGAATATTATGAACGTTTGAACATATTTAAATGAATAGTATTAAAAGTATATATTTACTTATTCATATACTAATAGTTTATGGTAAATTTTTCATTATAAATTTCATCACAGTTTCATTTCTCATTCTATTGCATTTCTATAGCGGTACATAAATTTTGTGGTTTACATATTGTAGATTGCATCAGTTTTGCAGCGCAATTTATTCCTCGGTATGTTACTTGTAGTGTTATTAGAAATTCCATTATTTTTGTATTTTTTCTGCAATTGGTAGTATCTGATTAGGAAATTTATGTTTTATTTCAAGATATATATGAAGTTGGTTATATCAAGTGTTAAATAAACGTTGTTATTCGGGCAATAGCGTTAGCTTTATCGAGATAGATAAATGCAATTCTTATTTCTTAAATACTCAAGATATAAAGACACACTCGAATAGTAGATTCACTCACTTTACGTTTTTTAAGGGTTATATATATACATTAAGGGCGTGTTCAAAACAACCATTGACGAGTAGTCTTGGCGTAATTCGTATTCATACCAAGATTATCCATTTCTCAAGGCAATAATTTTTGTTATTTTTGCTAAACCGTTTACGAAAATATAATTTTCCGAATCCTGAACTCTTATGCATGGAAAGGCAGATTTTAAGATATTTGTTTTGCAATTTGATGCAAAATTCGTATTTTTAAAACACTGATGTATATGTTCTTTTTTTAAAATTCTGCCAGTATATAACATTATATAACATTCTTGTGTTATCACCATTTATAGGTGTCGCTTGCTGTACAGCCTGCTGAATACATTTTACTTTCTAGGTATCTACAATTACATCGTGTTGTTTCGGTACGAACAGGGGCGAAGTATTCATCACTTAGATACATTTAAAGATAATTAATTAATTTTTTTCTGATTTTGATATCTATAATATATAGACAGGATTACTGATAAGAAATTTAAGAAAATAGTAAATGAAGAAGTAAATAGAAAAATTTCTTTCAGGTATTGTGAGATGTCAATATAAACTTCATACATTTTACTAGGGGGCTGTTGACAAAGCAAAATCTTTACTATATATGTCTACGAGCTCTACGTATACAGTGTGTTGCTCAAAGTAAACTTCCTGCATTGTGAAGATTACTACGTGTATGTCGTGATGTGTTCATGCGAAGCTTGTTTCCTCGTATGAGCTCTGCTTCTTCGAACCGAAATTGTCCGTAATCTGCAGCGTCTTGAGTTGTTTATGCAGCTTCATGAGCTGTTCTGGTATTTCCTGTCGAATCTGACGATGACGCGGACAGTCTTGCATCCTTCGTTTACTTGCGACTTCTTCCCGTCATCGCGCATATTCTTTTGACGTTCCGCTTTCCTAATGGGCCTCCGTTTCGCTTCTGCTTACCTTTCCGGAGCACGCAGTGATTCTTGGTTTTCTGAAGGTCTTTTGCGTCTGCTACTAGTTTCTGATACAGTTTGAGCAAGCGAAGTTTCTTGAGTTGTTGCTTGTCTGCTGGAACTCCTATTCGTTTCTTCTTCAGTTTCTTGAATGCGTAACCTTTCTTGTCACTATGCTTGCCTGCTGAGTTTCTAGTTGTATCTTCATTCATTTTTGAAGCATGCAAGTTTTCTTCTACTTGCCTGCTGAGTCTCCTAGTGCTTTTTACTTCATTTTTTATGTAGCTCGCTGTAACATTTGTGCTGTCTTCTTGCGTTCAGACATTTTAGTAAATTGAAAAAAAAATTATGTAACTGTAGTAAAGTAACATTGCATCTAAAATATGTTAACTACCTACAGAAGTTTAAACTTCTACTCAGAAAGGAACTATACAATAAAAGAAATTAAATTTTTATAAATAAAATTAGAATAGCATAAAATGCATAGAAACATTTCATTATGAAGAAAATGTATTCATTCTTTCCAAGCAACCAGCTATTCGTAAATAAATTTTTCTTGCCAAGTCAGGAAACAAAGAACTTTGACACTTGGGGTAATACATTTGAAGTTATGGTTTAAATTTATTTTAATATAACAAATTTGCAAAATCTCAATAAAAGAATTAACGTAGCGATAGCATATCGTGTCACGTATCTAAAGGTGAAACATAAAAGTTGCCAAAAGCAGCTATTCATTTAAAATACTGAAATTAACGAAATATTTTTCGACATACAGTGACGTTATATGGAATTACGTGCTTTCTTCAACTCAGAATATAACCGTAAATAATAACAATAAGTTTTGAGTTTGGCAATACTATTTATTTCATATTTTTTTAACTTAAAAATTTCTCTTAAACAATACGATTTGAGAGTGAGAAGAGCCATCATTTTTCTAAATAAAGCAATTTGATCTCCAGGGCTTTCCGAAATTTTATATAACATCTCGAGTGATAGTCGTAGGAAGATAACAATAGTCGAAAAGTTTTACCAAGAATTTTTGAAATCCGAGGGTACCTCCTTCTAAACTCAAATCTCCCCCCCCCCGTTCCGGAGGATATGATGTTACGAAGGAAAAAAAAAAAAAACAAAGAGACAAAATCCCACATATATTTAAACTGCTGACTCCTGTTTACAATATTCAATTTCCTTTAAAAACATTAAGCTTCATTTAAATAAAAGGAAAATAAATTCACACATTTTCCCTAGCTTTCAAGCTTTTATTGTATTTTTAAATATTATTTTTGTCACTGTTGCGCAAGTTTTCCGCGGCGTCATTAGGAGCCGTAGGTCGAAAACATATAAGAATCATTGCTGTAAATAATGATCATATGATAAATTGCATACATATGCGATTCTTTTGATTAGAATTTGAGTACAATTCTTTATACATCAGCTACTATGCCCCTTTATGTAACGACAAGGATTATTTTCAATGATTATCCGATGAGAATGATTCTTTACAATGATTATTTGATGACAATGATCATTTGCAAAGAATATTAAAGCCGATGACTACGATTACTTAAATAGAATATGCATGTCATTCGATGACAACGATTATTTCCAAAGAATCTTCGATCACGTCACTATTGTATATCGCTATACTTCTGGGTTTGGGGGGGGGTTGTGTATTATACTACGGCCCTGTAATTAAGCGTTTTAAATGACATCGAAAACGTTAGTAAAACTTAGGATCCTTACATACTATCCGCCAGAGTTAATTAGTTTGAAACTGAGGTCTAAAACGACCTTGTTGAAAACTTTTAGCTCTAGAATCTAACGCGAGGCCAATCTTTTTCAAATATTTCTCTCTAGAAACTAGATATTAAAAAGTCGTTTTTACATTATCATCTCTATGGACAAGTATTTTCATCTGTACTGCATCTATAAACAGGAGTTTCTTAGTTGAAATCTGGTTCCTTATGGAAGGAAAACTAGTTTAATGAAATGTTACACAATCAAATGGCAAGTAACATGAATATTTATATTTCTCCTTTAGAATTCTTATTTCATTCATGACGTTATTTAATTATCTCCCCGTGCTCTCTGACTTGTGTTGTAAAGAAAAACACCAAACACGAGCGTGTCTATGTACAAGTGTTCAACACTACCGCCTGCAATCAAAACACTAACGTCTTAAAATTCAACATAACAAAACCTCAGAACACACCTTATATTCATCTCTAAACCCTGAGCTACAATTCTGAAAAGTGGCTAACTCTGAAGTGTAGCGTCAGAGAGCCTAACTACATTCATTCAACCTTTATCACATATTCACAATAATTTGCTCTTTTTACAGTCACACGAATAAGTTAAAATTTTTGGCATTACTCTAATATTTTTACTTTTAACATATCACAATATTTCTTAACTTTTAAGATAACAGTTCACATTGTATATAAGGACATATTAACATGCCGTTAATTTTACGCATTTTAAAACATACATTAGTAGTACATTGTTAACTTCTATTCTTTTCCAAGCAAGTGCCAATTCTTCTGCATTGAAATTCTACATTTCAAAAGTCTTTCAGATTAAAACTTCTTTCTTGCCAGAATCTTTTAAATAAAATTTTATACAATAATTTTTACGATTTTCTTAAGGTACCTTTCTCAAAGATTATCAATGCTTTTTCAATATTCAAGTATTTACACATTCCTATTATACATTAATTTTAGTTTTACTCGCGAGTAACTGAAAAACAATACCAAAATAGGTAACAACTCCTTTCTCGCCTTTTTGGCGATAAAGGTAGGCCTCACATGAGGTAAAAATTCTTGAATTCTGCCACTTGCAGTAAGATTGAAAAATTAACTTACGGTTTCAAAGTAACATAAAGTTTTACTTATCTTTGTGATATTCAGACATCCTTTTTTCTGCCCAGTCCTGAAAGGTAGCGAAGACTACGGTCTGGTTGATCTTCCTTCTTGTGCGGGTTCGCCCTTCGGTCCCTTCCTCCATGAGCTTTCTTTTTCTTCCAGTTCGGTCACCCTTCAAGACCTTTTTTTTTAGCATCTGCCTGTGGTCACGGCCGTTTGATGGCAGCTGGTCTTGGCGGAACCGGGACAACTGTCTCTCGTTGTTGCCTGGATCTCGTTGTTGGCTGTTCAAATTTTTCTTGCGTCTTTGCATCTGCAGCTGGTCTTCCTTCATCAATTCGTCGACATTTGCTGCGTAGACTCCTATCCGATGGGTAGATCTTCTGTTTTGGAGCCGTGTTATAGTTGCTGTCATTTCTCCTGGCTTTCTTTGCATTAGTCGTACTTCTCCCTTCTTCATTCTGGGGGTGGTCGTGCTCTCTCTTCTCTGGTCGGTGGAACGACTTCTTTTTCTTGTTACCTTCAGTTTTCCAACGGGGGAACTTTCTTTTCAATTGCTTCTGTCTACTAATGGCTTGCCCTTGGGATTGTCGTTGTTCCACCTCTGGAGCTTGTGCCTGCCGTGCCGGATCCTGCAAAAGATCTTGAAATATTGGCATTTTATTACGATTATAAAATGGTTTTATCTGGTCTACGTTTGCGTGCAGGTTTCACCATTCCTGGCTTTTAACACCACTAAGCCTGAGTTACTTTTTCTATGACATATGGTCCTTCAAATCGTTGATAAAATTTAGCAGTTTTATCTTCTGGTGCTGAAGAAAGTGAATGCTTAATTTTTAACACTTCATGTCCTACTTTATAAGTTACTCCCCGTCGTTTCATATCATAATAAAGCTTCTGTTTTCTCTGTGCTACTTCAGTGTTTTTTTTTTTTTTTTTTTTTTTTTGCTTTTTTAATTTATTTTTCTATATTGCCCATTTTAAATTCTGGGGCTCTTTGTTGAACATAAAATAATTTATCTAACGGCGTTATAATCTTTCTGCCTAAAAATAACTCAGCAGGAGTTTTGCCCGTCGTATCATGTTTTGCGGTCCTAAGGGAGAAACCTAATTCATTGACATAGTTAACCCAGCTTTTATGCAAATTTTTAACATAACTACGGACAATTTTCATTATATTTCTATTGACCCGTTCCGCTATATTTGATTGCGGCCGATACGGGACCATTTTTAAATGACGTATGCCCAGTTTTTGGCACGTCTTCAAATATATTACATACAAATTGAGGACCATTATCCGATATTACTTTTAGGGGCGCCCCGTATTTTAAAATATATTTATTTAAAATAGAATCAATAACTAATTTCGAGGAGGCTCGTTTTAAGGAAACAATTTCGATCCACTTACTAAAATAATCAACCATAACAAGGTGATAGCCACTTTTATTTAACTGACTTTTTGGGAAAGGGCCCAATAAATCGATGCCAATTATCTCATTTGGAAATTCCGATTTAATACTATTTAGAAACCCGGCCGGGCGGAAATTAATATAATTAACTGCTTGACATGTTGGGCAGGACTGGACATACGCCCTTGTTAACTTTTGCAGCCTAGGAAAATAAACTGCTTCGCGTACGCGTTGGATGGTTTTTCAAATACCAGCATGAGAAGCTAAAGGGGAGTCGTGTAACTCCTGCAGTATATTTAATCTAAGACTAGCGGGGATAACAGGTCGAAATTCGTTGTTGGAATTCGTAGTTTTTGTATAAAATAATAGACCATCTATTAGTTCGTAATGGGCCGCCCTATTTCTTATCGCCACAATATATTGGTGGCTAAAATTTACAGGATCCTTTAAATAATCATAAATATTTTTAAATTCAGGATCCTTACTCAGTTCGGTTATCACGGTTTCTCGGGAATGTAACTTACATGCTGTGAGAATTGCCACCTTTACAGTATTACCTTCTTCATCTATTTTTATTCTGGATAGGGCATCTGCTACGATATTTTCCTTTCCGGGGCGTGTGCTTAGTTACCAGATTATACTCTTGTAACTTTAGTGCCCATTTTATTAACCTTGGGGATAAGTTTTTCCCTGAGTACAATCTAGTTCCCGCCGCATGATCAGTATACACTGTTATTGGACCTTTCGAAAATAGACTCTGAACTTTTGCACTGCTAACAGAACTGCAAGTGCCTCTCTCTCAGTCGCGGAATAATTTCTTTGTGTTTGATTTAAAGTTCTACTAAAAAATGCCACGGGCTGCTGATTTTGCGAAAGTACCGCTCCTAGCGCATAATCCGAAGCATCCACTGAAATTTCTAAATTCTCATCGTTTTCAGGAAATTTCAAAACAGGGGCTTGCGTTAATGCTTGCTTTAATTTCTCGAAAGCACTATTGGCTTCGGCCGTCCACGAGAAAATTGCCTTTTTCCTTTTTAATTTTAACAATGGTTCAACAATAGCTGCAAAATCTTTTATAAAACTTTAACTTCAATCTTTGGAAGAGTGAAATTTTTTACAATAACTGTATTTAACTTGAAGAAAGAGGGCTTTTCTTGGCCTTCGGATTTCCGCACCCTCCCGTCAGCAGAAATCCGTTTTAGTTTAATTTTCTTTCTTCCTTTCCATGCCTTCCTTGTTTTTCCGCTGGCCTTCAGACTTTTTTTCTGGCTTACTATTGAACTGTCGACGTTCGCCGGTTGTTTTGGGATACTCAGGTTTCCTTGCCCTCTGATTCGATTTGCTTCCGTAGCCGTGTTCTTGCCTTTGCTGTGGTCTTGGCGCACCAAATTGGCTTCGTTGCTCATACTGGCGTCTTCATTCGATGTCCGCCGTTCTTCTATTTTCAAACTGGATTGTTAGCTCAAATAACGTTTCCAGTGTAGTCGGATTCCTTAATTAAATAAAGTCTTGTACTTGGTGAACTAAACTCGTCAAAATCACTTGAATTATCTCAGGATCCGGACGGTTTCCATACAAGAGTTTAAAGACGTGAATTTTTCTTAAAATAAAGGTGGAAAGATTTTCGATTCGTTGCTGGTATATGCTGAAGAGTTCCGTTTCTAAACTTGCACGATCTCTTACGACAGGGAAGGGTTTTACTAAGGCAGTCTTAAAATTTTCGTAAGTATAGGTGGGACTTCCCGCTTGACCCAAGAGGCTTCTGCCTATACATTTGAACCAATTAAGCGCTTGGCCCCTCAAAGCGCTGGTAGCTAAGGTGACTTTATGGAACTCATGGACTGGATACAGCATGAAGTGGTCATCCAATTTTTCCAAAAAACTGGTTACCGGTGAGTTTCCATTAAATGTTGCTTCTGGTTTCATCGATGCGCGCATGGTCTGTACGATGTACCCAAATCCTTCCAGGGCGGCAGCTGGCATTTCTGGATTCTGAGTCGCTTCTGCAGGCACCACAGGTTCTTCTTGAAACTCGGCCATGGTTATTCTTCTTCGTCGGGCGCCACTATCAGGACTTGTATTCCTCTTTACTTGCTTTGGAAACATGAACTATCCTGACTCGGAACAGGGAGCTTACTCAAGCTATGTTTACTAAATTACGTGATTCAAATCTTATTTATTGCAACAACTTAAACTGTTATGACACTTTCGATTGCACAAGAGGCCCTTGCTTTTACAACTGCATTTATTTGCGGAACACTTCCTTTTGCAATAAGAGTGTGTACATATACTCCTCTCTTTTCAATCTACACCAGAGCATATCTGTGATTGTCGACATACACCGGTGAGGGTCCGAATGTAGAAGAATGTAATGCAATATTCGATCTTTCACCGACGTCTTTGGTGAATGTTAACATTCTCCGGTGAAAGTCGACATTCTTTAATTTCGGTCTTTCAAGGTAACATATTTTATACGATTATATACATATATATATATATATTGTTTATATATATATATATCGTGTATATATATTGTTTATATATATATATATATAATCGTTTATTGCAATGCATTGTCGGAAACGCTTTCCTGGCCCATAGTGACGAGAGACAACACAAGAAAAATATGGTACGAACATTGTAAAGATATTTTTTTATTTTCCTTAGCGCAGCGGAAACCAAGAAATAAGAACAAAAGCAGGGGATCGCCATCAAAGAAAGTATTCGAAAGTTCCTTCGGAACGTATCCTAAACATGGGTTTGGTAGAGATAGTCCAGTGCATTGGATAGTCATAGTGCATTGGATAAATATTTGGTAGAGATAGTCAGTTGGATGTGCGAGAGATGGGATACCCGTAACAGGGTGCAGGTCGTAATTTCGAACACCTTTTTTGAGGTCCATAAGTGTCTAATTTTGTTCCTACTTTTTAATTTCTCTTGTGCTAAGCGTAACTGGTGTCCGATCTTTCTTGTGTTTTGTGTTGTTTGCACCGGCCAGGAAAGTGTTTTCGGCCATGTTTTGCCATTTAATTTTTCGTCATCGTCGTCTCTCTCATATATGTGTATAATTACATATGACTCAAGTGTTGCTACTATATGATGACATTTACAAACACGGTGTTTAAAATGCTACATATTCCCATCCGAAAATATCTTTTTCTTTTCCTCTTGCCCTTCAAATAAGATATATGTGTCCTTCATTGCAAAATTCCCTGGAACTTTAATTTTTCTTTTTTCGAGGACAATGGAGAGCATATTTCAGTATAGGCAGCTGTCAATATTCAAACATCAAATTGTAAAAGCCATTAAAGTGTGGCCGAAATGATCAGAAGGGCTAAATTTGCGTAAGGATTTAGGAAATACATTTTGAATGGTTTTGTAAATTTTCCTTCAATAAATTTAATGCAACAGGCAAAAGAAATTACAGGGAACAATAAATATAGGAGAAAACAGGTATATCTTTTCCTAATTTACTTTGATTTGATTGATTTCTTTCTTTCTTCCTGTATAAATAAATAAACTTTCAGAATGCAACTGAAGAATGAGAATAAAAGTTTCAATTGAAACAAATGGTGGCAAAAATCCTAGTTCGGCTCTGCTGGACTACGAAAAAGACCAGCAATATGATCCGAATTTTGAATAACGAGAGAAAATTTGAAATCTGTGCAGCCAGCGATGCAAAGAGACTCGTTAAAATACAGGTTTGGCTGATTCAGAAAGAACGTTACGTGTATATCTTCTAAAATGCTTTTTCCATCCTTTGTTTGTAGTTGTTTCCCTTTTCATTTCAGTTTTTTTTTTCCTCCTATTTTGCAATTTTCGTCATTGTCTCCCTCTGTTTTTAAGCCACCTGTTTATTATTTCTGTTATTATTATTGCAACTTATGTAAAAATTAAGTAAGGAAAAGTAAGGCACTGAAACTTTGCAAATTATTACGCTCTACGTGAGATTCATGGAGGCCGCTTTTTGCATACAAATAACGCAAAATACTTTAACTTATCTGCTTGGCTTTAGGTCAGAACAACGAAAACAACAAATTCACCCTTTGTAGAAAACAATTCTGCCAGGCAATAATCTACGGGGAGTTTTTTCCCTATGAAACTGAGCCAAAAGTGTTATATAGTATCTAAATATGGAAGTGTTGTACATGTTAAACGTGATCGTCATTGCATTACTTTCACTATTTTACTAATGAAATAAAGATATACCGATTTTTTTGTAGATTGGAAAATCCTCCTTGTGATCATGAAAAGGAGCAAAAACTGGAAAACGAGAAAGAACTGGAAAACGAGAAGGAACTGGAAAAGAAGCGAGAACCGGAAAAGATGCAAAAACTGGAAAAGAATCAAAAACTGAATAAAAAGGAAGAACAGGAAAAGAAGGAGAAACTGGAAAAGAAGCAAGAACTCAAAAACAAGAGAAAACTGGAATTGACACAAAAACTAGAAAAGAAGCAAGAACTGAAAAAGAAACAAAAGCTGGAAAAGATACAAAAACTAGAAAAGAAGCAAGAGCAGGAAAAGATACAAGAATTAGAACAGAAGCAAGAACTGAAAAAGAAGCAAAAATTGGAAAAGAAGCAAGAACTGAAAATGAAACAAGAGCAGAAAAAGAAGCAAAAACTGGAAAAGAAGGAAG
This sequence comes from Stegodyphus dumicola, assembly GCF_044657685.1. NCBI lineage: Eukaryota > Metazoa > Arthropoda > Arachnida > Araneae > Eresidae > Stegodyphus > Stegodyphus dumicola. Next base: position 108,309,458 of record NC_140777.1, read on the forward strand.
AACTGAAAAACAAACAAAAACTGGAAAAGCAACAGAAACTAGAAAAGAAGAAAGAGCTGGAAAAGAAGCAATTACTGGAATGGATTCAAAAACTAGAAAAGAAAGAAGAACTGAAAAAGAAGAAAATACGGGAAGGAATACAAAAACTAGAAAAGAAAGAAGAACTGAAAATGGAGAAACATATTGAAGAGATGCTAAAACAAGCACACAAAAATGAACTGGAAAGGCAAAAGTTGAGGGAAAAATTGCAAAAACCAAAAAAGAGAGACCTGAAAATGAAGAAGGAACTGGAAAAAATGCAAAAACTGGAAAAGAAGCAAGAGCCGGAAAAGATGCCAGAAATGGAAAATATAGAGGAGTCTGAAAAGACGCAATACCTGGAAAAGAAGCAAAAAACGGAAAAGATTCCAAATCTGAAAGACAAGCTGGAACCGGAAAAGAACTGTCAAACCCGAAAAGGAAACCGGTTGAACTGCGAAAAGAGCCAGAACTGGATACCGACTGTAGAACGATTGATTTAATGACCAAACGAAGCAAGACCCGGAAAAGAAAAATAGAACAAATAAATCATATACCTGCTTCATTTTACCAAAATTTATTAACAACAACATTTTTATTATCAAGAACTTTATGGTGTTCTTAGTATATGGACGGCATTTGATAATATTTTGCTCGGTAAGTGTAACTACTGATATATTATTAGCTAGTAATTAGTCATGCTAACTTTAAGATACCAGTATTATTTTAGCAGCAACTAAGTACACTCTTTCGTAGTTCAGATCTATGTTTTCAGTGCCTTTCATGGCTGCGAGGTCTTCCGGTTTTACCTGGAAAGTCACAGTTTATTGACTTTTTTAACACATAGCTTTACACATGACAATATTTTTCAACAATAAATTTATGTTGTGCTACTGGCTTTAAATTGTGCAAATAAATATTGCACGGCATATCTTTCATAATTGAACTCATGAAATTAATTTATACAAATTTCATTTTAAAATTTGTTTGACCCTGAGCTGTCTTATCCAACTGCAGATATTCATAGAACTTTATATCAAGGTTCAAAGAAACGTTTAAAAAGGAATGTTTATCCACTTTTAATTATGTGTTAATCAGCATGATTTGCATTACTAATATTGTAATTCTAAACAAATTAAAAGCTATTGTAGTATGTACATTAGCTTTTCATTTGCTTTCACCTTGTTTAAATTCAGTTTGACATACCACAGTTTCCGTCTCTACTCAGGATTTTTTCAGTGTAAAAATTCAAGATTACAAATTGAAATGAGCGAAAGAAATAACTTTTAAAATGTGTGTATACATTACATCAGAATCATAATATAATTAGATAAATAAACTGAATAATATGTTATAAAGCGAATTTATATCAATTTCGATTTCTTTCAAAATAGAAATTCCTTCGCACCTCATAAATCTCACAGAAACTCTCGGTTTGTGATTCGTGAGCTTTAGTTTTTTATATTTGGAATTTGGCAGCAATATGATTCACTGTTACGATGCAAATTCTTGCTCACAAATTGGTTATCTAACTAGAAAATGGTATAATTAAAATAAAATGAATATTATTAGATGGAAATGTTGGTTTCCTTTGCGTTTATCTGAATGGTATCGTATATATAAACCTGTTGGAGACGTTTTTTTCCCACACATCGAATAGAGACACATAGTCACATAATACAAATAATATGAATACAAGAATATAGTGTAAGATGAAGCTCTACCACATTTCTCTATTACTTAAGACTGCGAAAGATTTGTTAAAGCATTACAGGATCATACTCTGATGGATCTCGCCGTTCTGTTTCATTTTCTGCCCTCGAAAACACATTATCTTAGTACAATAGATTACTTTTGAAGGAATGGATTATTTGAAAACATTGTAACTGTAAGAATTGTTCTCTGACGTTATTACTGAAAAAGCGGCTGAGAGCATAATCTTTGGCTATGCGCTTTAAGCTGTATTAAAACCATTTTGAAATGTAAGGCCTACAAAATGAAACGTAACTTTATCTTATTTCTGTACTATTCATTAGAGTTATATACATTCCCATCAATAGATACTGAATGGCTAAATATTCTGCTTACCAAAATCAGTTATTTTTTTTCTCTCTTCTTTTTCTTAATTTTAATTAGTCCGGAAAGTAAAGCTATAGAGAATTTCACTTCTTCATTAGAAATCTGATTTAGAATTTTGTTTTCGGAGATAAAAGTTTGAATTCTTTATCCCTTTTCTAAACACAAAGATTGAAAAACGTAACATCGAAATTTTGAAAACATTTATACACTAATAGATTTAATTTTATTACGTGATTTTATTATCTACTGACACACTATTTATGCACTGGCATGACGTACTTGGTCTCCATTTGTAATTGTTTTTTTCACCTTCACTTTTGTTCGAGTATTCCACTAACGTTTAAAATATTCTATCGATGATTTATTGACATATATGTCTAATATCTGAACTAATGGCAATAATCCGCCTGGATAAACTGTCATATCTGTATAACACTCTTTCAACAACATATTTGTGTTATCCGTTAGATGGAGGCTGAGCATGTCCCAAACTATTATACTTTCTTGATTATCTGAGGCAAAAGGAAGCTTTTGCCAAATATTTCTTATCCACAGTTTCACAACATTTTTTTCCGCCGATCATTTCTCGTGAATACGGATGAAAACACTTTCGGGAACCTGCACTTCAGCAAAGTCTTTCTTTTCAAGATATCGATGAGCTTTTAATTTCGTACGGTCGGCTAAGCAGGAGATCAGTACGGTGAGGTGAGATTTCTCGTTGGCCTATTGATTTTATGTTAACCGTTATTTTTCTTTCATATCATTGTTTCTTTATCTCCTACTATATCAAAACTTCAGGAATGACATCGATATTTGCAACACGTGATAGTAAATAAAGTTTAACATATTTTTAAAAACTCATCAAAGTTTTATCTCTATATTTTCGAAGCCTTTGAAAAAATTTTATCTCTTTTTCTCGGAGAACTGAATTATTCCGTGAAGTAAATCGAATACACAACCTCAGTTTGCTTTAGAGTTTTCACTTCCATTTGCACTCGTTTTTTTCTATTTTTAAGGCAAAGAAACGTACGCTGTTTCTTGTTACAATTAATCCATTCTAGTGATGATGGGGATTTTCTACAATGCAGTTTCCAACACTTTCGCCGACGGTAAGCTATTTCATTACTTCTTTATGCAATACACATTTATTCTTTGGCGCAATAATCATTGTAAAATTTCATGCCTCTTCCACTCGTGTACGAAGCATTCACGAAAACCATCCTGCATGATTTGCATTTTCTTTCGCAAACTGAATGACTTAACATTTGAAACTTGCATAGTGTTTGTTTCGTTCGGCTAAAGCCATAACTACTGCTAAAGAAAGCACTGGATGAACTACACTTCACTAAAATCAAATGTGATATCGTTAAGTCTTTGATGTTGACATCAGAACCACGGCTTCAAATGACTACAGAAAGAAGAAACATGACTCCTAATTCCGCAAATTCACTTTGGTCGAAAGTGCACTCTTATCCAAATGATGTTCCTTATTTCTCGAAGTCCTAGAATAACATTCTCTTCCACATCCAGAATGAATACAAATCACCTCCTACCTTGAAGAAATATTTTCCCCGATAATCAATTCTCCTGCGCACCACCTTATCGCTTGCCAAACTGCAATGTTTCCGCAATTGACATATTTGCTCGTGTTTCCTAAGGTATGAAATAATCAAGAAGAGCTGTTGCGAGATATGATGTTTTTGGTAGTGCCAAACCACCATGTGTATTTTATTGCTTTCTTTATTTACTAAAGACCTGATGCATTGTAATTAAGCGATATAAGAACTTGATTTATATGCGATTACGTTTTCTTATACAAAATGTTCCAATAAGGTGCTTATGGGTTGTAATTTCATTTATTCAAAACTCAGTCTAGTTATATTTATAAAATTTTCAATAGCAAACGAAAGTTTTAAGAAAACAGTTTAAACGTTTTGGGTCAAGATACTTTTCAAAAAAAGTCTAATCCAAGAATTATTTATATGAGAAATTTTATGTAAAAACAAATGGCGCACATTTTTACGTTTGAAATTTACTGGCATATTCCATGCCAAATTTAGTAAGAGATTTCAGGTTTTTACCAGCTATAGGAAGTCAAGGATTTCTAGAATAATTTACAAAGTCAAGGACGAGTTCTGTCTATTGTTAATTGGTATTTTCATTTCCAAAATAGAACGTTGAAAATTAAATTTTGAGAGAAGTCTTTTTAATTTTTTTGGCACGCTGCATAATGAGTTCATTTCAAAAAAGCTCAAAATAAAAGTATCAGTTTTCTACATTTTACTAATTATTCTTTCCTCCAATACCTAGACTTCATTTCGGAAACTTTCCTTTTGGTTATAAGAAATAAATCACAAAACAATTGACTGGTGTCAATCGAAATCAGACGGAGATACTTATGTTCAAAATTATTTCATAACGAGTGCAAACTTTTTCCTCATAAAATTATGAGTGTCGGAGAAACATATGAAGAGCTAGGCTTCGTAATTTTTACAAAACAAATGACTTTAAATTTAAAAGTACCAAAGCGCAAACATTTACGTTTTTCAAAACACATTTGTACTTGCAAGTCAATGCCTACCACAAACGACCAAGATCCGGTCTGAACTTTTGCAGACAGTCCACAGACATGCGTTTCGAGTACCTTTCATTTTGGTTATTTGCGTATGCCAAGTAACCTTCTCAAATATTCTCATGCTTGTGACTCAGAATTCAAATATCATTTTAACTGATATTTTTATGTGATGTGTAACAATAATTTTGTTTATTTTTCAGGATGAAGATTCAGGCCCCCTTTGCGCATACCGACTGTAATTTGAATAGCCAGTTTACAATAACAAGCTTAATAGTAACCGACCGTCATAGGAAGACGCCCGAGGCTTAAAGGAACGCGAATCTCTATCAAAGTTGCAACTTGTGTAAATGCAATTTTGACTTTTAAATTCTTTTATTTTCCCTTTCTCGTGTCAAAAATGTTTCTTTCTTCAATATTTAGTTTAATAACGTGAAACTTTAATTTAAATTTTTCTTTTCGCTATTTTTACTTTAAAAAGATTTTAAGTTCTTTCATTTTACAAAAGTAATACTGATTTTAAAAACTATAAATATTTCCTTTTGGTTTTTTATTTTAAAAAATTGCTTTTAAATTCTCACTTTATTTATTTTACAGAAATATTATATACTCTTATAAGCTAAACATATTTCTTTTTTGTATTTCCATAAATGCCATTTTTTCAAAAAATATTTTACTCCTTTTCATTAAGTGGTGTTGGAAACCCTATAGCAACAATGTTGAATTGGCAATTTTTGGATTACCTTTTCTGAAAATCTGCTGTTCTTACAGGCTTGAAGGTTTTTACGTAATTAAAGTACATCTATCACCTCGCGCTCTTACAAGCACGAGGCAGGTTCGTCTATGCGCTCGCCATAGTAGGAAAATAATCTCTATCTTTGAAATTTTATCCTCTAATTTATTACACATAACGGTACACAATATACAATAAAACAAATATCACTAGTATAGTATACATTTAATTATATACATAATATAAGGCGTGCAAAACATGTTTTAAGTAATCTCAACTATATACATAATATAAGGCGCGCAAAACATGTTTTAAGTAATCTCTTTCCACACGGCATGGCTGCCGGTCCAATCGCTAAAGTACCAAGTCTCGTATTCACGCCACCAGCCTGCCTCGATCGGTTTTTCCGAGGAATCTCGAATTCTTTTAATACGGTGTCTTTAATCATAATATTGTTATATCAATCCATTTCATCGAGAGTCGCGATCAAACTTTTAACTTTTGTTTTTAAACTCTGCAAAATAATTTTCCCTTCTTCAGATATTTTATAGAGATTAAGAATCACTACAGCATGATGTAAAAAGAACAGCCATTTCTCAGCTTTCGATGGTGGGTCAAACATAACTCCTTTCATTATTTTCAAATGTTTCAATAATCGTTTCCCTTGCTCTAAGAATCTCCTATATCGTGATAAAAATAAGAACCTTAATTTCTCATTTCCATATAAAATATACTTTCTCGGTGTCTACTGGCTTTAACGCCTGACATTCGAATCATGTTATTAACAGACATAAAAGCAATTATAATTTTCTAAGTTAATATGGTTAATATATAAATTAAGAAGGACTTACCTTTGATCCCGATAGTGAAAATATCGAACGAAGAGCACAACTTGACGCTGTTAACTTTAATCATGAGCACACTGCAGTGGCACGTAACTTGACATGATTACAACACGGTAATTCACATTATCCCTGATTTAACTTTTCACGATTTCACTAGGATGATGAACACTGATGATCCCTTTTTACCACTCACTGGCTGTTAACTTTTTAGCACATCACGCTTTCACAAATCGGATGAATTTATTCGCACACATGGCCCTAAACGCGCCATTTTCTTTCGTCATAAAAATCTTCTCTCATCGTAGATCCATTCGTGAACTATCACCGAATTTCATTTTATAACTTTCAGTAACTTTTTACAACCATATTTATTTATTATTTTCACTATTTAGTGATTTCCTTTTTCACAATCTTATCCTATCGACTGCGCCGATTTGCACCTCGCGCCGTTTCAAGTCCGAGGCGGGTTCGGTCATTTCTCATGCACTCGCCATAATAGGAAAATAATCTCCATCAGCTTTGAAATTTTATCCACTAATTTATTAAACAATACACAATAAAACAAATACCACTACTATACATTTAGCTTAAGTTATCTCTTTGCACACGGCATGACTGCCGGTCCAACCGCAAAAGTCACAAGTCTCGTATTCTTCCCACCAGCTTGCCTCCACTCTGTTTTCCGGCGTAACTACGTCCTTTCCTTTAACCGTCTTTCGCCCCTCGCGGATAAAATGTTCTGGAAACGTCTTTCGCTAAGGGAAGTAACATCACAATACCTAGCTGAATATACTGAAAAGAGCTTTTTTATCATTTTAAATTTTAGAGTATTTTACAGTATATTTTGTTACGCATAGTAAAATTTAGCACTGATTATAATCAAAAGCTCATTTCGGCAAATATTTGGAAGCGTAGTAAATAAGGTATAAAAATTTCAGATACCTGTGAGCAGTAGTTCTTGAGAACAGGTACTACATCGAGTATAAAAAATCACGTTTGGGGGAAAAACGCGATTTTATGTAAAAATTCTCAATTATCAAAGTATTCAATGACAAATTAAAGCTAGATTTTGTACAGTCCTAATTTTCATAGAGATTAAAGAACGGTGTTTTAAGAAAGCTAAAATTGTAGAGAATTTGAAAATGCAAATATCAGAAATCCTCATTTTATGAAATGTTTTGGCTTTCATCACCCCTTCAACTATTCTATTCTTTAAAGTCCTTTCTCTTTTTTTTCTATTCTGGTAAAACTTGATATATAAATTTAATTCTTTGTCTTTTAATTTTTAATTTTATATCTCTGGTCGCATTTCTCTTTAACGATTAACATTTTGCATTTGGCTTATTATTATTATATTAAAATTATGCAAAATGAACAAACAGTAAATAATGAGATGCTCAATTAAAAACAAATACAGATTTAATGATAAAAGGGAAATTTTTAATGTCATTACAAACAAAATTTCAAGGGGTTCAAGAGGCCGTTGCCTAAAAAAAAAAGAAAACAATTCGTCGTTACCGGAAGAAATGAAACTTTAAAAAATATTTTCGTTGTCACAAAAACCAAACTTTTTGAAACATTACGTTATTCAAACTCTTACGTCACTTCCGAGTGTCACGTTATCTAAGATGGCATAGGTTTCGGCTACGTACCCAAGCCTCTGGCATCTCCTGAGGGCGGTTGGTTACTACACCTGAACCAACGATAGTGAACTTCCGGTGATATCCTTCTGTCTGTACCTGAATGAAACTGGCTCTATTTGACGGCACACTAGCGAAACACTAAAAAGTCATGATTTAAACGACGATGATTTGAATAATTTAACTGGAATTTTGAGGACGACAATTTAGATTAACTGCTGCTGATTTGTTATTTAGGTGGTCGTGAGTATATGGTTTAGTGATGAAGAGTATGAATAATTGAGTAGGATGATAATAAAACTTTAGGTAATCGGGCTTTGTATCTAGGTGAAGTTTTTTTATTCTGACGACGACTTCAATGATGATGATGAAGATGATACATAGAATGGTTTAGAATGACTGATGTGATTTGGGTGATGATGGTTTATCTTATTCTGACGATGATCATGGTGACGCGATATACATGATGGTTAAAATGACGAAATGTATTAAGTGATAATAAATATTTAGATGAATTTGATGGTGACATAGTTTTGACTGATAACGATTTTATACATGATGTGAGAGTGATTTATATAATACTTTAGAGGAGTTAGACAATAAAGACGATGATTAAATGAGGATGAAGAAGATGATGATTTGGTTGATATTGCTTTCTATTTAGATGATCTGGAAGATTATGATTTATCTATCTCGACGATGATAATGGTGATGATGACATATACGACGGTTTAAACTGAAGGTATGATTTCGATGATGATGATTATTTAAATGATGGTTTTGAATTATCTGGTGATAATTTTATAATTTCTTTCTTGGTTATTCAGATAACAATTTTGATGGTGATTTAGAAGTTTGAGGTGATGAAGACGATGATCAAATGAGAATCATATTGTTGATGGTGGTGATTTAGATGATACTGCTTTTTATTTAGTTGATTTGAGCTATAATGATTTATCTTAATTTGGCGATATTTTCAATGACGATGATGATGATAATATATATATATATGATGGTTTAACATGAAGATGTGTTTTGGGTAGTTATGCTTAGTTAGATGTCTTAGATTAGCAGATGAAGTTGATTGGATTTAGAAGGAAATTTATATATATGATGATTTCAATGAGTTAGATATTGATTTAGATGAAGGTATATTCATTTGATAATGATTATTTAAACAATAAGAGGGTAGTCCGAAAAATTACTTTGCCGTAAACCATAAAAAACAAAGTCTTATTACCTGGAAAAACCTATTGCAAAAGATACAGCTATATTTCTGCTACTTCTCAGCATAAGAAACATCGGAACTATACCAATTGTCATAGCGTCGGTTACCTATTTCCATTAGAGTGTCATAGAAGTCTGTCGCCTGGGAAGAAAGGCAGCCCGTCACATTTGTCTGCAACATTTCACCTGTAGGAAAGTGTGCCCAGACAAGAACGTCTTCAGGTGCAATAACACGTGGAAGTACTTAACAGCAAGATCGAAGCCATAGAATGGATGGTCAGACATCTCCCAGCGAAACGTCTGCAACATATATTTTGTGGAATTCCCCGTATGCGTGCGATGTTGTCGTAGGACACCACAACACCAGCACTGAGCATCCCAAACCATTTGTTCTGAATGGCTCTTCAGATGTTCTCTAGTAAAGCGCAATAAAGATCAGCTTTCACCGGAGCACCACTCGCCAATACGTCAATGAGCAGAATGCCTTTACTATCCCAGAATACCGTGGACTTCAATTTCCGTGCATAGACTGAGGATCGTCCGGCGAGTGGATCCCTGTGACGCCAATCAATTGTGAGTTGCTGTTTTCTGTGGTGAAGTGAGCTACCCACATCTCATCACCTGTAACGATTCTGTTAAATTGCGTTCAATAAACTGATTTATGTATCTGCTGCCTCTAGTTCTTTGTGTTTAAGTTTTGAGTATTCGAAATAGAACTCAAATACAATCAATCAAATATATAGATTACATATCAATTCATATATTTGAATTAAATACATATTTACTTACCGGCCCGAAACTTTCTTAACACGTTGAGCGGGGCGCCGGTCTCTGGGGACCGACAGTGAACTTTCCGTGTGGCCGGCGTCGGTCCCTGGGAACCGACACTGGAATTTTCGTTTGCCTGGCGTCGTTCCACGGAACCGACACTATAAGTTAAAAAATAAATATAGTCTCAATGAAATGTGATCAAATTTAGCATTAATGAAATGTATTGAAACATTCTAAACAAAAATACGGCTTAGCTTTAAGGCTTAGCTCGCTGCCGGCTGAACGGAAAGGACAGCAAATTCGGCGCCGAACTCAGCGTGTTAATTAGAAAGCTACCGCTCGGCCTTAAAAACGCACAGCAGTTTGGTTTAAATAACCATTGATAACACTATTCTATAACGTTCTTTCTATAACGTTCTATAACGTATTATTCTATAACGTTCTTTCTATAACGTTCTATAACGTATTATTCTATAACGTTCTTTCTATAACGTTCTATAACGTATTATTCTATAACGTTCTTTGTACGTTAAAGTACATATAGCACAAGAGTGTGCAAGGAAACTGATATATAACAAATTTATTTAATATTTTTCATATAATAAGGATAATTTCAAACTGTAATCATAATTCTAAAAATCCATGACATTATCGAATTGAGACCTGTTTCGATGTCAGATATATCTCGTAATGAAATCTGATATTTTTTGAAATTTAACAACTAATTTTTCGAGGTATTTGACAGTCCAATCTGTATAAGTTTCATTTATTTTTTTAAATGTTTGTAAAGTGTTATCACAGATTTTCATAAAAAAGGGTGTGAGAGATAATTGATAAAATTGATAGATAGAAATGGAGGGAATATTATGCATTTGTTCAGAAACATAAACGTAGTATTTGTGAGATTTCTCGCACAGCCAAATTATAATTGTTTTGTTATTTCTTTTTTTTCATATTTAATTCTTTTAAATTAATTTCTCAAAGTTTGTCATAATTTATGTGACTCAACTAGGTACGAAAAATTGATTCGGAATGTAAAAGAAATATATGTATTCTGTAACATTATTTTTTGTAAAGTTTAATTTTTTTTAATTAACAAGGTCTGTAACCAATGTTTGCACTTATTTAATGCACGGAGTTCCAAGCAATTTCACTCATCATCCTACAAGCTGCAATAAACACAAAAACACAACTCTGAAAATGAAATATTCTAACACGGATTGTAAAGCCAAAGGCATATAACTAGTCTCCTCTGTATGCTCAGATCATTCAATATGATTTCTCTCACAGCTTAAACATTTTCAGATGAGTTACTCACGTTCGTTTTTAAAGGTAATCAAAATAATGTAAAACTGCAATTAAAAAGATTAAAATTTCGACAAATTGACTAAATGAAAAATATATTCGCTGGTCGCTTAAAATTGCTTCAACGGTACCTAGTTCCAAATTGCAAGACGGGTATTCCACACACGGATAATCGAGAATTAGTATAACATTCTACAGCAAAACATTGCAAATTCCGTGCTTTTTTCATATAATGCATTCATGCTGTCAGATTTATTATGTCTAATCTTATAATATTATTGTAAAATTACTGCCGGTAGAAATCATTCCTTGAAAATGAAGGCCCCTTGCCACCTTCTTGATGCCTAATTTCAAATGGATAATTCAAACGTGGCGAAAAGAGAAATATTAAAATTTTCAAAAATTCGTGTTTACGGTTTTTTAATACCTAGATTTATCACTGCTAACTAATATTATGATATAATAATATATTAATAATTAGTCAAATAAAATTTATGTGGCTTCGTGTCAACCACTTGGTATTTTTAACGCTGTGTTTGAGCAAAAACAGAATATTGTTTATTTAAGCTATAATAAACATCCTACAGTAACATTTAGTTATTGTACATTGTTTTTTATCAGCACTTACGAGCTGGAGTTTCGTCTTATTAAACTATCCATATTGGTGTTTTTCATGCTCCTATATTGTTTTTGTATATAAATAATGGAAATTACAATTGGGATGATCAGTTCCATAAAACTCTCAGTATTCTGCAATCCTAACCACATGACCAATGGTGCCCCAAACATACAAGAAACAAACAGGTATTTACAAGTAGGAATGATTTTCGAAACGTTTGCTTAAACACAAAACAAAATAAAACAAAAGGGTCGAATCAAAATGTTAATGTTTCATAAAAATGTGCAGGATAATGTTAGATGTAAAGCCTGTTTTCGTTTCCCTGGCAGACGTACTAGGAAGTTTCATAAATGAAAGTTTTCTCTTTTGGTGGGATAGTGGCTGTGACCTATACATCGAGCATTCATTGCTGGACAGTACGTGTATAATTACAGATAGATAGAGATAAGTAATTAATAGAGTATTTGACATATATAAACTCATCATTCAGATCTTCGAAAGTGTTCAAATAGTAAAAACACGATACCGTATGCTTTCATCACTTCACTTATGATGTAGACTATGCCCATATGAGGTACTTCTCCCTGTTAGAGTTAACTAAATCTTAGCTATTGAAATATAGCATTTTCAAATTCTTTCCATTTGAATTTAACATGAATAATTTTACTCTGATCTCTCTCTTTCTTTTCTGTTTGTTTCTTACTTCTAGCCATCTATATCCAGTTCTATATCTTCTACTTGTGCCTCTGATATTTAATGTAACGGCATTTTGCTTTAGAGTAAATAGATTTAAATTAATTAAAAATTACATTCCTATTTTCAAAATACTTTTATTAATATTTCAAGGTAAACATTTTGATATTCGTCAAATGGAACTCGAACCTAAAATTTAATTTTTATTAAATCTTTAATCTATTTCCAGCACTATGCATAAAAATGCCCTTTCTTGTTAAAATAACGAAACTGATTTCAGATTTACTAGTAATGAATCAAATTGCAAATTGCTTAGTTGACATTTTTCAGCTCTCAGAGTACATTCCATTTAACTATGCAGTAAATCGAATGATTGTTTGCAGTTAACAATATGTAAAAAGCTGTTTGGGCCCGGTCGAGAAACAGGTGGTTTACATCTGGAGGAAACAAATTTTTGACAATGTCTATATACTATATATAAACGAATAATTAGAAACTTCCGCGTAATGCTCTTATGAAATAATTCACTGTATATTAGAAAAGTACGAGAAACAGACGCATATTTTTTCGAATGAAAAAAATCGAAAAATTATGTGCTTACTAAAATCAAAAATCTCAGGCGAACAACAAATAAGGCCTTGTAAGGCCTTATGTATTGTTCCTTATAAGTTATGTGAATTTCCTTATAAGGCCTATTAAATTATACACACTTTTTGCTGCTGATCATTTAAATTTATTTCTTCGAATTGCTCTTTCAAACTTGAATACCCGATTCCTAAAAGAAAGTTGCTGATTTTGAAATAATGTATACTGCTTAATTTTGGTCGTGCGTTTATGAATTTTTTCTAATTTTATTTCTTTATTAGCGGAAGTACCCGATGTCAATTAAGTTAGATTGAAAGCAATGTATCTAACAACAGAGAGAACGATACCGTTGTAATCCTTCTCTAACGATGTAAAAAATACGATTCATAGTTATACATTTTTCAGTCTGGTGCGATATGCAACCTCACATAAAAAATTTCGATAGAAAAATATAATTCTCTCTCATTGTATCAGAAGCAATGTCACTCAGCTTTTAGTGATTTTCGTCTTTCTAATCAAATGGCCATAACAGCTCAAGTTCCATCCAATATTTCACCTATATTCAACTTTAGTCGATTCAATGTCGCAAAATATTTATCATAATTGATCAGAAATCAATAACGCAAACAAACAAACAAACACACAAACAGACATTCTTCTTTATATATATAGGTTATGTAAAATTGACAATTTTTTTTATTAACAAAATGTAAGATTTGCAAGCGAGCAGTAGCAACACTTTTCGAAATAAAACAATTCTATCTCCAACGCCCGAGACTGTTACCACTAGGAAAAATGAGTGCGAAAATTAGAACTTTCAGAATTTTTAATTAGTATTTTCGCTCATGAAAGTGGTTAAGATGAGAATAGTCGAAATGGCTTCCCTCGAATTTTCGGAATCGGGAATAACGTATTTAATGTTTGGGAAAGCTATTTTTATTTCATCTTTTATCTATTTTCGTATTTTAACAAACTCTAGGATTTGAAAGAGAGGAATGGTAACAACTTTCGAAATAAAGCAGATTTTCGTCTCCAGCTTGCGAGACTGTTGCCACTCGGAAAATGAGAAAAATTATCGTTTTTCCGAGTTTTTAATTTATAGCTCTGATTTTAGCTACTTTTTTTTTTTTTTTTTTTTTTTTTTTTTTTTTTTTTTTGAGAAAAGTGACGTCGACCTAATTGTAGAAAGTTTGGTGGTGATAGCTATAGTAGTGACCGAGTTATGAGAGGACAAACACACAAACTTTCTTCTTTATATACTATATAGATAACAAGTATGAAACGTTCCCAAATGTAAGTATACGAACCGCGAGACTGTATTAAAATTTGGATTTACTTATTTGTCAAAAAAGAATTTTTTTAATTATTCGACATCGCCAAAACATGAATATTTTCGTGATTTAAAAACATTTCGATAACTGGAAGTATATTATTACAAGCAACGATTTCAAAAATAAAGGTCGTGTAGGGACTTTTAAGCCGGATAAAGGATGTTGGTGTACATATACGTGAGCATATACATATACGGTTGGTACAGCTAACCTGCAATATAAAGAGAGAAGCAAGCCTACTCTTTAGAAAATTTCAATATTCTTCGGCTAATCGTTTTTGAGTTATGCGAGATACATACACACATATATTATATCTACATACATACAGAGAACACGAAAAAATCCCTTTTAAATGCATTATAAAATATACTATGAAAAGGAAGAAGTCTTTATTCTGTCCGTATGAGATGTCGCACAAAAATCATCCAAATGGATTCAGATATGGACAAAATGGATATTTCCACTGAAATGTGATACTTGAAAATTTTCGTAATTATAATACTTCCTTTATATTGTAAAATGCAGTAATAAAATATTACCTAAATGGGAAATCTTAAATAGATGAGAATTAGTACCAGAATTCCACAGCTATACTTTTAAGAAGTGGTCGTAAAAAAAAGTGGTTCGCTGAGAACTTCGTTCTAAAAGTTCAAGCAATAACTAAAACATTTTCGAATAAATTGTGTGTGAAAACTGTATGTCCCGTCGTTCAAAAGTAGTGGACTGTAAATTCACTTGATGTTCCCTCAGTCTAGAACCCAAGAAACCTCTGAGTCATAATGTTGACCGAAACTATTTTATTGGCTTTCAAACATTAAGTTGGCTGAGGAACGGCGAAGAACACTTTGACACCTCTGACTTCAGTAGCGGCTCACCAAGTAAACTAGGGAGAACCTCTGCTTAGTTGAAACTTACAGCAAATTAAAAGCTCTAAACCCGAGCTTTACGATCCTAACAAATTTGTGTCTGCGCCTCTCCCCGGTACAAAGAGAGAAATACAATTTGCGTAACATAGAACTAAAATATTTAATCCTTTGCGGCGCACTGTACGTTAAAGTCGGAATTTCAGCAAGAAACGTTGTATTCAGTCTATTTAGTCCTAAATAAGTATACAGGTAAAATTTTGTAAAAATTGCACTTACCGTTTTAATTCTGTGGGTGTTCCATGAGGTGGAACACTGCGCCGCCAGAGCTTTGAAAAGTGCGACTAAGCGAGCATTGCAGTGAAGCACGAAAATGAGTAGAAGCGTTTGCATAAGAATGAAAAAACTCTGTATTATGGCTGTATACATGGTTTCCTGGATATACACAATATTCTTGAATATATACGGATAAATGAGATACATATCTACATACACAAGTCCTATATACAAAAATGTTTATAAATTTTTCTATTTCTTAGCTTCGTGAAATTGTTCAAAGCAAGTCACACCTTTTTGATGGAAGCACAAACCAACTAAGACTAAAATAATTAACTACGATTAATATTAACAAAAAAGAAAAATAAGCTTATAATATATAGATACACGAAAAATATCTACACAATTATTGAAAATAAACGGGAATGAGACTAAAAAGGCAGCAAAAATTTCGCGTAGGTCTAAGTAAAGATGAGTCAAGCTACTAATGAAATTCCCGCCTAAAAACTACCCTCAAAAATTTCGAGATGCCAATATTAATGCTTTCATAACACAAAAACCACCTCGCCCCTCAATGCTGCTTTGTTTGAATTCATTCCCTCCCCAAAAAAAATCAACAGAAACAGAAAACGAAAACAACGGATGTTCTCTCCTAAGAGCACAGATGTTCTGATTAGTAACAGCATGAGATTGCTAAAGGCGCAGTGTTCCCGCTAATGGAACACCTGGTTTTATTCAATGATTCTGCGTATGATTTTTGTATGAAAGATTAAAAAAATAATTTGGAGTACAGCCAGCAAAATTATACCTATTTTTCTCCAAATAAAATTTTTATATCATTAAAAAAATAGAGAAAATTACTTGAAAAAAATGGATTTTAATAACACATAATAAATTAACGTTATGTGTCTCCTTGTGATATGCTGCTATTTACGGTTTAAAAAGAAAAGTTCAAAGTATATTATAAAAGCATTTTTATCTATTTACGGTTGAATTTAGAGGCTTTCGAAGCGATTCAATTTGGGTGTTCCATGTAGTGGCACACTGAGACACAAAAGCTTAACCATATTTTAGAATCATTTATAAAAATATATAAATGTAAAGTTAAATATAAAATATTCGTTTCAAAGCGATCGTTGACGATTCCATATCTCTTTAGTCTTCCGTTGATGCGGTCATCTTAGAGAGACATTGTGAAAAACCTATATTTACTTATTTTCTCAGAAACATCGGTCATCTTAGGATGGTAATCGACAAGAGGATTTATTGTACCTATATTTTCTTTTAGTAAAATTCTGCGTTTACATTTTCTAGATCTAAATTTAAATTTGATCTTTCTCAAAAAAATAGTGTGAAAATGAATGCATTTCCGTTAATAATCTATTCCGTTAATAACTCTATCTGGCTTTAGGGGTCCAGAGGTAAAGTCGTTGAACGCTGGTAGCTAGACCCAGCACAAAAACACGCTGCTTGAGAATTTTGTGGTTTTTCTAATGTGTAATGTGCGTACGAAACTTTTCCTGAGAAAGTCCTCCCCAAACGCTTCCCTCCCCTTAGGAAAAGAGCCCTAACGTGCTCTTCCAATAATCCAATAAATATAAATACGGTACTGAAATATTACATAGTTCATCCTGACTTGTGTCATCACAACTAACGAATCGCAACATGCAAAGGATACTTATATAAAAGGATTACTTTGAAGAAGCTGAAGGAAAAAGAACAAAAGAAGTCTTAATTTTATTCAAAGAACATAATATTAGAAATTTCAGACATGCATAAAACTTTTAAATACATTTAATCTAAAATAAATGCTCCTTTTCCCTTTTTTAATTTTTTAAAAATATATTGTTCATGGAGAACTGCCAATACAACTTTATGAAA
Organism: Stegodyphus dumicola; assembly: GCF_044657685.1. Taxonomy (NCBI): domain Eukaryota; kingdom Metazoa; phylum Arthropoda; class Arachnida; order Araneae; family Eresidae; genus Stegodyphus; species Stegodyphus dumicola. The sequence continues at coordinate 108,326,896 of NC_140777.1, forward strand.
TGACTTAATTAAATAATAACGTTTAATAGTTAAGTAAATAAATTTAAAATTCTCTTAAAATAAAAATTAAATACTGCGTAGTACTCCCATACGTATCATTAATTTTCTACTTCCTTTCAACTTTTCAATGCAAGAGTTCCTTCTTGGATTTTTAGCAAAAAATTATTAATGAAAGGAAATATATGAAATATAGAGGTAAAAATATTCCTCATTCTTACTCGCACCTATAATTCATTACTCGAATACGCACCAGCACCTTTTAAATGTAGAAAAGATATATCTGCAGAATAATCGTCATGCGATTATTTTATTTACTCTCTTTTATAGGAATATATTTTCCACGACGATATTTTTAAACTGCGAAGTTTTGGAACCTCTTTCTGTTCTTCGTCGATGTTTTGTACCCCGATTGTTTTCTTCGATGATGTTTTAGACTTACGATATGTTTTCCTGCCTTCTTTTCTCCCACATGTTTTCTACAACGAAGTTTCCCTCTTACGTTGTTTTCTCCGCTACGTTTTCGTCCGCGATGTCTTCATCGGACCTCCTAGAATTCACTCGCAAGCAAGCGAAATAATCGTTCCATTTAGACTCTTGTCCTTCGACAAAATAATACCTGGCCCATTATGGATTAATGCAAATGTACAGAGACGTATAAGATTATGGGGTTCATTTAAAAATGACTTTTCAGTCCACTTTTATATTAGTTTGATTACCATTAAAAACGAACATGAGAAAGGTGTCTAAAAATTTGCGTCTTATACTTAGGAATTTTTGAATAAGATTACAATCAATTTTTTTTTTCTTATGGTTGGCACTTGCCTATGTCGGAATCGTCCTGCCCTAAGGCCAGATCGGTAGTCTCTTTATCATGGAGGCGCCTAGTAGGCGGGACATCATTGCCTCCTATGAAGGGACAGACAATTTTACATCCATGCCTTCTCCGGGATTCGAACCTGAGCCCTACGGTATCGCACTCAGGTTTCCCTAACCACCATAACGCTAAAAAAAGGCTTGCAGCTACAGATTTGATTTTATTCATGACTTATCATTATAGTCGTTAAAATATTTTATTCTCACAATTAAATATTGTTTTTTTTTTTTTTTTTTTTTTTTTTTAGCTTGTACAACGATGATTCAAATTTTAGTGTTTTTCCAGCATCAAAGCGGTTGCGCACATTGATTACAGACATGTTGTTTAAAAAAATAAAATTTACGAAAAAAAAATGCAGATCAATTTTTTAACAGTGGGAATCAATTTTTCGTAACTATTTCAGTAGTGTCAGTTAATTCAGACTTGTAGAGATTAATATTCAAATATTAAAACTGAGACTCGGTCTTTCAGAAAGCCTCACAAGTACTTTCTCTCTTTCCATAACAATGTATGTTATTGTCGTTATGATTGATCAATATCAGTATTGATCACCGATAATTTTTAAGAAAATCTGTGATAACTCTTTACCGACTTTTAAACAAAGGAATGAAGCTTATACAGGGTGAGCTGTCAAGTACTTCAGAAACTGTGTTCTTAAACGTTTAAAAATATTTCATATCTTTTAATGAAATACATCTGACACTGAAGCATGTCTCCATTCGATGATGCCACCGATGCTTGAAATTATATTCACAGTTTCAGCATGTTTATAATAAAAATTGTAACCAATGTGCTACTCATTAGTTTTCTCATATACTCCTGCGCTTTATGTACTTTAAAATTACAAACGGCTACAACTGTGTCTCTGTTCACCTTGTTTATTTAATCAAACTACTTTGTCTTTAACTGACAGAGTGTTGGCTTTATAGTAATATATACTTCTCACACTTGTGCTGCTTTGTTTTGTGTTTAAAATGTTTCTTCAGTTTTATTTGGACCGTAAACGCTTCAAGAAAGTAATTCAGAAATCTGATTTAGAATGTGCGTGTTGATGATTGACTGATTCAGATTCTTGATTATTTTCTGATTAGATCTCATTTGCGTCTGCAAGAAGTGCCAATAATTAGGTAATAAATCTATGCAGACTTTTCGTCAGAACTCGTTGGTATGCAAGTAAATAAAATGCTTACACAAATGAATAAAATACTCCTCATATTACCATTCCGACGTTTCATATACAGATAATTTGACTAAAACCTGATAATAATTTATATTTTCTCTCTCATTGTAATGTTTCTTTATACTTTTATAAACGTTCTTCCAAGTAAATGTTTCCACAAAATTATTACAATAGGTTCTCAAGCATTACCCTCTTAACCTTCTAAAACCGGGCCGAAATTCTCATATTATAGCTTTCAGACCAGCGCAATCCGAAACAGTTTTGCCCCCTCTTTGACATTTTCCTAATGAGAAAAGTCGTCAGTTCCCCTCCATGGATGAAGTAAAATTTACATGTTTGTCGGACGCCTACGTCCCATAGTAGAGGAGTTGCTAGATTTGCAATTTTTTCGATGATTATTTTGCTTTCATATTTAAGTGAAAGCAAAATTCTAAATAAATAGTGCATAAATAAATGTGCAGTACTGGTTGCATATCCAGTGCACACTTTATTTAGAACAAAATGTATGCAATGTTTATATTTCATTCACTATTTCTAATCAATCTCGTAAATAATTTGTGAATTTTTTAACTTTGTTTTCACTCTTCATTTATATTCGCGTATTTTCGTATTAGAAATTAGCAAGCGAGAACAAAATTTAACAAAATATAGTAAATACAGACTAGATCTGTAAGTCTGCAGGCCGGAATGCGATTTTTAATAACATATTTTCATTAATAAAATAATGGTAATGACTAATTTAATGAAATAATAATAATAATATTTATTACCTTTAGATGATTAGAATGAGATTCAATACAAATAGATTTTGAGATGAACTTACAGCAATAATAAAGCTTTACATAACAATAACAGAGATTTAAATCTGCTTTTTTCGATAATTTTGTTATTATAATATAAAAATCAAAATCCGAGATACATTGGTTGCGTTTAATAATTAATTTTAACAAATATTACATTGGACTATCAGACAAAGAAGGTATATCTTTAACGAGAATTTTTCTTTGTAAAATTGGCTTTTGTTTATGTTAGCCGAGAAAAAAATTCGTGACTTATACATGCAATCATCAAAAGAATTTTGAGAACAGTTTTAAATGTTCATGAAGAATTAATTATACGTCAATTTCTTTCCATAGGTAGAAATTTCGTCTAAAACTATCGTTATATCCAAAAGTTGAAGTCTATTTCATTTTCAACGAATATTCTATTTGCACATAATATATTTTCTAATTTATTTTAGAAAGAGTAATCTTTCACGTTTTCAAAAGAATAAGGAATATTGGGTGTTCATACCATGTAGTAAATTTGTTTTTTATATTTCTTCCAGTAATGAAAACGATTACCCTGCAATATTTTCAAAGCAAAATTAAGAAAACCGTTTACGCCAAATTGTGCATAAAGTATCTTCTCGTGTATATTTTTATTTAAAGTGTGGAATTTTCTCTTTGAAAATATCAAAAATCATGAAGAGCAAAATTAATTCATGAGAAATAACTTTGAAATGCAATAATTCCATTGTAATATGACATAGTGGATAAAAGTGCAATACAGTTTATTTATTCACAAATAATCCCCCTCATATGCGTAATTTATGTACTGTCGATTGAGAAATATAGGTTAGTAAATTAAACCGGTTAATTCAATACTTTTCCTTTATCAATATTTTTACCTGCTCTTCAGGAAAGCGGTAAAGGTGGCTGAACACTTATAGCTCGCTTGGATTTGAATCCCGGATAAATAGTTGGAGTCATGGTTTTTGTGTAACGTAAATGCAAGCCAGCTTCTCTTAGAAAGTCCTCCGCGAAGACATAACTCCCCTTATACAGGTAATCGTTGGGTGCTTTGATGTAATTCAGTAAGCGAACAAATTAATCCAATCAATACCGAAGAACGGGTTGATTACATGTGGAGTTTTCCACCAGGAATGTAAATGCGAGCAATTTTCTCTTAAAAAGGTTTACACGAAAGCATCCATTCCCTTAAGCAGATAGCGTTCGCGTGCTTTTCCGTAATCCAATCCTAATTTTCATACATTTAGTAGTAAGTTGACATACACCTTATTACAGACAAAATAACAACTTTTTTAAGATATTTTTTATCAACTTGTCTGAATTCTCTCTATCTCTTGAAGAGTATAAGAATTTCAGCAAATAAAACTGGCCAAAATTTTATAACATTTAACTGATGTTTTGATTCAGTTTAGAAGTAACGTGAGCTTTACTGATATTTAAATATTTTTTGGCAGATCTCATCATAAAAGAGGGTGTAAAGATAAATTGATTTTATTTAATTTACAATCAATGAAAATCATTGAAAGCAATCACTGAATGAATGAAAATCAGAAAAACTATTATGCATACAATTGTCTCTTATTTATCTCCTGATAAATCAGACAAAATTGCCTGCATAATAGAAGCACTTTGAAAGAGTTGACAGTTCTTAAGGGTTTTATGCACTCCACAAAACAATGTCAAAATAAAATCTTATTATTCATAAGTATGAAAAGGAAGTAAACGAGTAAACGATAAAAACGGTTTTACCTATTTTCTAGAAGGGCATTAAATCTAAAATATTAATCTATTCTTATTTGTTATGATTAAAGAACATTAAATATGGTAAGCTTAAAGAGCGTGCAAAATCGCTGACGTTTTAATCATAGCAAAAGTCAGTACTAAAAAAAATAGCATTAAAATTATGAGACAGATTGAGAAAGAGATGGCCTCTATTTAATTTTCAAGTATATTGGCGAGAGACGAAACCTGCGGTTTTTGCCAAAATGTAGCTAAACTGATAAGAAGAGGGAAATAATGCGTAGCCAGCGGCTACTCTGAGCAGCGACATGGACCACCCAAAGATCTACAGATAGGCGATTCTCTAAAATGGGGAGGGCATGGATGGTACGACAGTTGTACCGATGCCGGCGTCTGAGAAAGTCATTCTCCTTGTACAACTGCTGTACCAGCCGGCTTCGAGAGGTTAATCGCATTTACGTTTACTCGGCTGGAGAACTCAGTAAAGGACTTCTTACCACAATGCCCACAGTTGGATAATCTTCGGTTTCTGGCAAGTACTATCTTAGCTATTAAAAGGCAGCAGACCAACAATAAAGTGCTATTCACATTCAATGTTCGCATGTTTAGCTATTGTCTATTTTGCCTTTCTGCTCACTTTTCGAATATTTGATTTTGAGTGAAAGGATCGTTAAGATAGTAGATTTATAATCATTCATCCTTTGGTATTTAATTAGGAAAATTCTCATCGGTAGACTCAGTGTGAAAGTAATTCAGCTAACAGGGAAGTACTGCTATATGCGGTAGAATTACATTTGCATAAAGGTATAAAACCGGCCCTTTAAAAGAGCTTCGACGTTTTCATATGAACGTGTATTTCTGTTGAAATTCAACTAGTTGCATAAGCACAAATCTTCATAATTTATTTTGAGATGGTGGAAAAACAGTGCTGATGTGTTATCAAGCAAAAAAAAAAAAAAAAAGGAGGACTGTGCTATATTTCCCGTTCTACTGGGCCGATTGACAAAATTCAAACTGCGTTTTTCATGTCTCGAAAGCGCGACTTAGGAATATATTAGATTTACACATAGCACTATTCTAACATAGGCATCTAACATAGGCATGTGTTGAAATCTTACTCCAGCTTTGGATTAGCGTGAAACGTGATTGTTTACAAGCTCTTTTGCGATTTCTAAATTTCTTTTGACTTTTTTGAAGGTATAACATTGCAGTTCTTGTTTAGTATTTTTATCACCTGATAATTATGGAAAATTGTGAGGAAGATGTAAAAAATAAAAGATCTTATATTCATCGACCAAAGAAATGAAAGTTCCAGGGAAATCAGCATAATGATACAATGAATAAGAAGTGTGGTGTCAGTTTTTCGTTTAAAAAATTAAATAGTGACACTGTTTTGCCACCAAGAGATAAAGATAACTTTAGAGCCTAATTTTAGTGGTTATAGACTATTTGATTTGGATATCCTATTTCAATGTATTGAAAATAATTTATGTTGTAAAATTTGTAATGTTCATTTAAGTGAACTATTTCATCATGGTTTAAGCTCAAAATTTGAGTTACTATGCTCAAAGTGTTCATGTAAAAGAACTTTCAGAAACTCTAATATGATGGGTTTCCGAAAAAATATATCAGAGCTAAACAGAAGATTTACGTATGCAATGCGAACTCTTGGTCAAGGGAAAGCTGCTATGCAGAAATTCTGCTGCGTTATGGATCTCCCTCCTGTGATTGCACATCGTTCTTTCAAATTCGTCGTTAAATGTGACTGTAAGTGGAGACGGTACATGGAAGACTCGAGGACATACGTCTTTGGTTGGAGTCTGTTCCGTAATAGGGTCAGAAAGCAACACAGTAATCGATACAGAAATACTGTCTTTATATTACAAAGGTTGCGAGTCATTTCTAGGAAATGGCGTAAGTGAACACAAGGCCTGTTTGGAGAATCATGCTGGTTCTTCAGGAAAAAGGGAAATGAATGGAAAGATAAACAATTTTTCATGTTCCATGGAAAAAAGAGGTGTAAAATATACTTCTTATATTGGTGACGGTATCAGGTTCAATGTTCTGTCTTACTTTCTTCGGGAACATGCAAGGACCTGACTCGGAACAGAGAGCTTACTAAAGCTATGTTCAATATCTGTGGGAAGTAGACAGGATACACAAGAAGGGTATACAAAACCCTTTGTTTTTCTCTCTTTACAATAATTTCCGTACTTCGGAATACAAAGACCCACTACTTGTGGTCTAAACGTAAGAATATAAAAATATTTAACTAAACTCTAACTTAACTTTGGAATAATAAACGTGGAAGATTGGCCTTATATTAACAGGAAGCCGTATGTAGTACAGAGAACTGTTAACACTACAATACGTTTAAAAATTATCACGAGGATTAAACCTCTGGCCTGGAAGGCAACCAGCAACTGAGTAAAACTTCTAAGGTAAGCGGCCTGCTTCGACTAACTCCATCCTCTCTCTCGCTTGGCAAAAAGCCACAACTTAAGTACTTGGAGTTCGACAGACAAATTTTGCATAAATAAGTTAACGCTTTTAATTCTGGCCGGAAGTAGAAAATAAGAAGTGATAGTAAAGATTTAAAATAAAATAAACGTTAGTAAAACTTAAGATCCTTACATAGGTGATGCAAAACCATTTGCAGGTATCACTGACGCCAAACCATATGGTTCATTAAATATAGAAAAAATTGAGCGTGTTGGACATATTCAAAAACGAATGGGAATATGGCTACGCAAATTAAAACTTGAAAGAAAAAAAGTAAAATTAAATGACGGTAAAATCTGCCTGGGAAAGGGAGACTAACAGATAAGTTAATAAATGAAATAACTTCGTATTATGGTAATGCGATTAGAGAATATAATGAGTCTGTTAGTGATATGAGAAAAGCCATTTGGGCAATATACTACCACAAAATATGGAGTGATGAAAAGCCGATTCATGACGTTTGTCCTACAAATGAAACCACATGGTGCAAATACAATAAATCTAAGCAAAATAAAGCTGATTATAAGCATATAAATTCTGAACCAGTCGCTGTAATGGAGGCAATAAAGCCAGTTTTTATAGATTTGTCACAACCATCGTAATTGAGACGTTGCCTTGGCGGCAAAACACAAAATAATAATGAATCATTTAATTCCTTAATTTGGAAATTTTGTCCAAAGACATGTCGTGCTGGTAACAGGATAGTTCAAACTGCTGGAAATGAAGCAGTAATTGCTTTTAACGAAAGGTCTGTTGGTAGACATTCTGTAATGAATGAGCTACAGCTTTTTAGAATTAAGTTTTCTATTGAAGGATTTTTACAACTTGATAACAAGAGAATAGATAACGCAGAAAAGAAAGGCTTGTCAGAAACAAAACAACAGCGTAACCTTGAAAGGCAGCAAAAAATGTAAGAAGTGCAGGCCTCCATAAAAATGATGGGGATGTTTATTGTGCTGGTGCGTTTTAATTTGTAAATAAAATTTTAGCAGTTTAGCATACAATTTGAAGTAAGTCGTAAAAAATTTTTTCACACATGTTAAATAATATGTATATTATACAATATAATACATATCATATGCTTAAATGCTTGAGTTTATTTAACTAAAGTGGTTATGTAAAAATAAATTTTTGTGCAAATATGCCACATGTATTTTAATATACGGCTATCATTCTGTCATGGTAATGTATATAGCAAGGTAAATTTAACGTGTTTCATACTAACAAAAGCTTCTGCAATTTATTAGGATTTATACTTTCTAAATATATTTTGAAAATAAATATACTATGCACTTTATTATTACAAAGTTATATACTTAAGTATTGGCATTAAAACTCAAATTTCTTAAAATATGGTTTTTTACAGTTGTATACATAGCATTTAAAGTATGCTAAAGTTACATTGTGGAAGAACTATTAAATGTTTTATATGTTTGATATACAGTAATATATTACAGAGAACTTTAAGACATTTGGCTATAAGTAAATTCTTATTTGTAAGGAAGTTTTAGTTTTATCATTCTTAGTCGATATGTTATACTTCAATGAATGTAGCAGTTTAGCATACAATTTCAAATAAGTCGTAAAGGTTTTTTCCCACCTATGTTTAAATAATATTGCATAATATGATACATATCATATGCTTAAATGCTTGAAAGTACTTAAGTGATGTGGTTATGTAAAAATAAATTATTTGTTCAAATAAGCTACACGTATTTTAATACACGGCTATCATTCTGTCATGGTATTTTATATAGTATGGTAATTTTAATGTGTTTCATATTGACAAAAGCTTATGCAATTTATTAGGATTTATACTTTTTAAATATATCATTTTGAAAATAAATATACTATGCACTTTATTATTAGAAAGTTGTATACTGAAATATTTGCTTCAAAACTCGATTTTCTTAAAATGCATTTTTTCCCAGTTGTATACATAGCATTTAGAGTATGCTAACATTACCCTGTGGAAGAACTATTAAATGATTTATATGTTTGATATACAATAATACATTACAGAGAACTTTACCTGAAACATTTGCCTATAAGTAAGTTCCAATTTGTAAGAAAAATTTTAGTTGTATCATTGATAGCGTAGAAGTTTCAAATCATTTTTAGTTGATATGTTATACTTTGATGATGGCAGCTTATTTTACATTAATTATGCTTATACCAACTATTGGAAATTGTATAATATTAAAATATCTCTCAGAAAATAAGCATTTTATATATTTTATAACAAGAGAAGTATTTAAAAAAATATTTACATTAAAAGTTGATTATCTCAAAACATAAATTTTCACTGTTGCGCGCATGATATTATAAAAACGGTTCTTGGTACACACTTTAAATTTAATGGACTTCTTTATATGAGTATTATCATCTAACTGAACCAAAATTATATTGAATATTTTAATAGTCAAAAATTTTACGTATGGAAATATTAAAAAATTTTATTAAAATGCATTGTATAAATTTAGTTCTAAATAAAATGAGAATTTAACATGAAATTCTTAAGGTTTTTGGTTCACAGTAGTCTTTAGATGCTATACAAGCTGTATATTAACTATGAAGTTAAAATATATAACAGAATGTTTTAAATTGTGCACGCAAAGTGGGAGTATTACGTGAACATATAAAAAATTACCTCACAAAGAAGATTAAATTATAAAAACATTTGTGGCAACACAAACTATTTGCTTACTAATTCAGCTGTGCTATGTAGTCAGCTATAAAAAACTGGAAGTAATAGCTTTAAAAATAAATATGTTATCCCAATTCTTACAACAGGATCATATTCAGAGATTTTGAGGGTTTTAAGGTGTACGAGACCCCTTAACGTAGTTCAATGGAGAACGTGATGCAACCACTTCGCATTCCCCAATGACTTTAGCTTTGGCACTTACGTTTCAACCTTCACCGGAATGACGGCCTAGATAATTAACGAAAGAACATATTATTAGTACTCATTTCGTGCTCTTAACGTTCTTAGCATATTTCATAATGCCTTACCGGAAATTTCTGTTTTCAGCTATAATCCTGGAAGGAAAAGTTCTGTTCATGCTGGTTCTATCATCTCGACTTGAGGTTTTGGATGATGGTAAATTACTCATGTATCGATTGTTATACTAAGGGAACTCTATTTGTACGCCTCATGATTGAAAATTCCATTACTGCCACCAACCATAACCGAAATCTGAAAGGATTTTATGTGGGACTTCTCAATATCTGGCAATCTCTGGCAAATTCCGCTCAACACCCACGATTTGTTTTCGTGACTTCTTGCTGATTAGCAGCATTATCTTCTGTGTCCTAATGTGTTCTGCAGTTCTTTCGTAAGTGTTCATCACCACTGCAGTTCTAGCATACTAAGATTGCTTTCGTCTGACGTCTGTTCCGCCTCAAGGCACTTACTTAAGTGGGTAGACTGCCTGGACGAGCTGTCATTTGTCCACTAGCTTCTGGGTTGGAGTAGTTCCGATTGGGCAATGGTGTGTGCAAGTTTCTGAAAGGACTGCCACTTTTTTCATGGCGTACACTCTAGGCATTTTTTAAATCCTTGAGATCCACTATTCGCAGTTGTTTCTATACCTCAGGTTCCCGTATGCCAACGAGGAAGTATTTCATGGATTGTACTTCACGTATTTCTGTTGAGCAGTCAAAAAGGAGAGATGGGAGAGAATTTCGATATCAGTGGCGAGCTTCTGGATTATTTTGGTGAGCTTCTGCTATCGAGATATTAACTGCAGCCTTCTGTAGCCTTTTAAACACTTCTTAGTAGAGCTTTCGCGTACCGGGTACAGCATCAAAATCTAGCCTCTGGGTTTCTAGAAGAGTGGGACCGATATCGTCTTCTTCTATTCTCAGAGAAGCTGCGAAATTACAGGTTTGTCTTCGGAATCCTACCCATTTCCATTTGGAGCTATACAGAACTGAGCCTTGTACATATGCCAAATGTTTTTTCCATCACACGTGGAAAGCATGAGAAATGGGTCGGAAAACATAGGTACCAATTTAAAGGTATCAGAATCGTCTCCAGTTGTCATTATGAATGTGTTAAAGCTGTCAGATTCTTTGGCGACAACAGCAGAAACTCTGTCATCGATTTGTTGTTCGTCATCAGAAACTCTTCCTTTGATTTGTAGTTTGACAGCATTAACTCTTTCTTTGATTTGCTGTTTGACAGCAGAAACACGTTCTCCAGTTTCTCTAACTCTCCTTTCGACCATGTTATTTCTGCTTTCAAAATCCTCGAAAATCTTCTACTGTTGTCTTTTATTTCTTCTTGACAGGCTTAAGTATCAATTTTGGATAGACTCCATCTTTCCTTGAACTGGTATTATTTCCCCTTTCCCTCTTTTGTTGGAAGCATTTATCTCTTCTGTAAAGTAATCAACCTCTCCTTTTATATCTTCCTGGAACGCAGCAAAGACTGTCACAAGCTGCCTCAGATGCTCCTCAATTGTTCTTGTCACTAGCATTCTGTCCTACTTCTAACACCCAAAATTGTTCCTGGCATAAAGGTTCGTAAAGCATGCGGAAGAGCTGGTAGATTGTTAGAATTTATTTGTCCCGAAAAAACACTAAACAATTCTGGAGTTTTTCGAAAAGTACGAGTAAAAAAATATAATTCCAAAAATATACGAAATATAAAGGAACACTGCTAGTAGTTATCACTTTAAAGTGCTGAGAATGATGAAGAAAATACGATGAAAAGCGAACGTAAAGAGCGAACATAAATCTGTCAATACTTCTTACTCTATGCTGAACTGCAAAGTTCAGAACTGAAGTTGATTCTAGTCTTATCTCATTTTCTCACTCTCCATACCAAAAGCGCGAAACTGACAAAACTGTTGGACGTTCGAAATTTTGGAAGAGAAAACAAATGAAGCCACAAGGAAAAATCTACATGGCTTATAATGATTGTCACATTAAAAAAACTATAAGCTGTATTTACAGTGGTACCTCGATATACGAGTGCCCCAACGTACGAGTGTTTTGAGACAGGATCTACCGAGCGAGCGATGTTTTTGCTTTGAGACGAGAGCAACATTTGAGATACAAGGAATCGCACACTACACCGCTATACACGACCGCAACATGCGCGCGCATGTAGGTGTCGTGTGCAGCGTCTAACAGTTTCTCCCACCTCAGACTAGTCCTCACTCTGAGTGCTTGTTTCCCTCGTTTTGGAAGCATTTTAGATAAGTTGGGTTCGCGTTTTTTGCTTTTTGTACATTTAGAAAACATTATCATATTTATTTTTATAACCCTGGGTCCAAAGAAGATGATGATGTCTATTGAATTAAAGCGTTAAATAATAGAAAACCATGAGCAAGGTGTGCGAGTAATTGACTTGGGGAGGATGTACGGGCGTAACACATCAATGATATTTACTGTGCTTGAACAAAAGGAGTTCTAAAGTATAACGCCAACTAAGGGCGTTACAATAATTTTTAAGCTCCGACCTCTCTCCGTCAAGACATGGAGAAACTACTGATGGTGTGAGTGAGAGAGAAGCAGCTTCAAGGAGGAACCTTTACACAAAGCATCATATGTGAGAAGGCACTATTACGAGTTATTTACGAGCGATTTACGGTTATTTTCTGAAGAAGATCCCACACTCTTCTACAAACGTGGAATCGGAAGACCCGTTTAAAGCCAGTCGAGGCTGGTTTGACAACCTTAGGTAAAGGACCGACCTTCACTCGGTCGTCAGGCATGGTGAGACAGCAAATCCGGATGTAAAGGCAGCTGATGTTTACATCAAAATGTTTTCCGAACAGATAGTAGCCAAAGGATACATCCCCCCCAGCAAGTCCTCAACTGTGACGAGACAGGGCTTTTCTGGAAAAGGATGCCGAATAGAACTTACATAACGGCAGAGGAGAAGATGCCAGGTCACAAACCCATTAAGGATAGATTAAATCTAGCAATTTGCGTCAATGCGAGTGGCGACTGTAAAATCAAGTCTCCGCTAGTATACCATTCGGAAAACCCCAGAGGCTTTAAGTCATATAATATTTTAAAAGAAAACCTGCCAGTTATAATTTTAAGAAGATATGTGGAGGGCAAATCCGAAGGCGTGGGACAGAATGAACTTCTTTGTGGAGTGGATAATTCTGGTGTTCTGTTCTGGTGTTGGCCTCGACAATGCCCCTACTCACCCATCAAATCGAGAAGATGATTTACTCGAAGAGTTCAAGTATATAAAATTTCCCTACCTACCACGCAACACCACTCCTATCCTGCAGCCCATGGATCAGCAGGAGATTTCTGATTTTAAGAATTTGTACACCAAGCACATTTTTCGCCGCTGCTTTGAGGTGACAGAGAACACAAACCTTACCATTCGAGAGTTCTGGAAAAACCACTTTAACATCGTGATGTGCCTAAGAATTATTGTTCAGGCCTGGCTGGGTGTTACAACGTCTGCATGGAAGAAGCTGTGGCCTGAGGCTGTAGCTGAAAGAGAATTCGAAGGATTGGAACCCAAAGTGTCAGTGGTAGAGGAGCTTGTTTCTCTGGGAAAATCCATGAGTCTGGAGGTGGAGGAGAGAGATGTGAACGAACTCGTAGAGGAACAGTCTCAGGAGCTGACAACCGAGGAGTTACACGATCTGCATTTGCAGCAGCATACGGTGGTTCAACGAAAAATTAGTTTTGAAGAGGAGCCAGAGATGGAGGAGGTTATCCCTGCAAGAGATATAAAACAGATCTTGAGAATGTGGGATAAAGTTCTAGAGTTCGTGGATAAAAATCACCGCGAAAAAGTTGCAACTAGTCCTAAATCGGAGTTGTTCAACGAAACTTGCCTAACTCGATTACGCAATACCTTGACAGGTAGGAAGAAACAAACCTCCTTGGACAGTTTTTTTAAACGATCTGCGGGTGAAAATGAGCAGATCATGACAAAAAGAGCGAAGACCAGTGACAAAAATTAAGCGCTTCCGTAGGCACTTTTTCTTTTAATTATGTTTTTATAGAATATGTATTTGTTATTTATAAATAAAGGTTTCTTCTTGTTTTTGAATAAGAAACTACATTTTTCTTATTCAAAAACACTTAAAAAAACAGCTGAGGTCGTGTTTTGGGAGCTGGAACGGATTAATGGCATTTCGATTTCTTTCAATGCGGAAAATTGCTTTGAGATACGAGCAAGGTTACGAAACATATTAAACTCGTATGTCAAGGTACCACTGTACTTAATTATATAATCGTTAGCAAGCAGATAGTAATAATAATTTTAAAACTCTGCTGCTATCATTATACAAATTATGTTGACTAGTATAATTAATTTAGAATTATGCGAATACATATAATATAAGATGATGTATGTTACTACAGATACGTGTTAATATAAGACATATATAAGTCTGTGCATATATATGAAATCATAATTCTTTTTATACCAGTTAACAGTTAGAATTACTAAACAACCATGAAAGGTTCCCAAAGAATGAAATATGGTGTAACAATGAACACTTAGTTTAGAAATTCGATTCTATTATATATTGTTGTAAAAGTCATTGTAAGAGTGAAAATTCTTCATTCTGCCTTAATGCGATTTTTTGCGTTTAATGCGTTGTTTGGTGATTTTATGATCCCGAATTATATTGATGTGATATATTAATACTGCATTTCTAGATATACGTTTTTTGAGAAACGATTCAAAGCGATTGATTTTTTTGTAAAAATTTTGATTTATCCTTATTTTATTGACGTGCACCAGCACTGAATTGAGAATGGCTTGTGCTATGCTTCGATGGATGAAGAAGCGTTTGTAAGTAATGAATATTATGAACGTTTGAACATATTTAAATGAATAGTATTAAAAGTATATATTTACTTATATCATATACTAATACTTTATGGTAAATTTTTCATTATAAATCTCATCACAGTTTCATTTCTCATTCTATTGCATTTCTATAGCGGTACATACATTTTGTGGTTTACATATTGTAGATTGCATCAGTTTTGCAGCGCAATTTATTCCTCGGTATGTTACTTGTAGTGTTATTAGAAATTCCATTATTTTTGTATTTTTTCTGCAATTGGTAGTATCTGATTAGGAAATTTATGTTTTATTTCAAGATATATATGAAGTTGGTTATATCAAGTGTTAAATAAACGTTGTTATTCGGGCAATAGCGTTAGCTTTATCGAGATAGATAAATGCAATTTTTATTTCTTAAATACTCAAGATATAAAGACACACTCGAATAGTAGATTCACTCACTTTACGTTTTTTAAGGGTTATATATATACATTAAGGGCGTGTTCAAAACAACCACTGACGAGTAGTCTTGGCGTAATTCGTATTCATACCAAGATTATCCATTTCTCAAGGCAATAATTTTTGTTATTTTTGCTAAACCGTTTACAAAAATATAATTTTCCGAATCCTGAACTCTTATGCATGGAAAGGCAGATTTTAAGATATTTGTTTTGCAATTTGATGCAAAATTCGTATTTTTAAAACACTGATGTATATGTTCTTTTTTTAAAATTCTGCCAGTATATAACATTATATAACATTCTTGTGTTATCACCATTTATAGGTGTCGCTTGCTGTACAGCCTGCTGAATACATTTTACTTTCTAGGTATCTACAATTACATCGTGTTGTTTCGGTACGAACAGGGGCGAAGTATTCATCACTTAGATACATTTAAAGGTAATTAATTAATTTTTTTCTGATTTTGATATCTATAATATATAGACAGGATTACTGATAAGAAATTTAAGGAAATAGTAAATAAAGAAGTAAATAGAAAAATTTCTTTCAGGTATTGTGAGATGTCAATATAAACTTCATACATTTTACTAGGGGGCTGTTGACAAAGCAAAATCTTTACTATATATGTCTACGAGCTCTACGTATACAGTGTGTTGCTCAAAGTAAACTTCCTGCATTGTGAAGAGTACTACGTGTATGTCGTGATGCGTTCATGCGAAGCTTGTTTCCTCGTATGAGCTCTGCCTCTTCGAACCGAAATTGCCCGTAATCTGCAGCGTCTTGAGTTGTTTATGCAGCTTCTTGAGCTGTTCTGGTATTTCCTGTCGAATCTGACGATGACGCGGACAGTATTGTATCCTTCGTTTACTTGCGACAAGTTTCTTGTACTTGCCTGCTGAGTCTCCTAGTGCTTTTTACGTCATTTTTTCTGTAGCTCGCTGTAACGTTTCTGCTGTCTTCTTGCGTTCAGACATTTTAGTAAATTGAAAAAAAAAATTATGTAACTGTAGTAAAGTAACATTGCATCTAAAATATGTTAAATACCTACAGAAGTTTAAACTTCTACTCAGAAAGGAACTATACAATAAAAGAAATTAAATTTTTATAAATAAAATTAGAATAGCATAAAATGCATAGAAACATTTCACTATGAAGAAAATGTATTCATTCTTTCCAAGCAACCAGCTATTCGTAAATAAATTTTTCTTGCCAAGTCAGGAAACAAAGACCTTTGACACTTGGGGTAATACATTTGAAGTTATGATTTAAATTAATTTTAATATAACAAATTTGCAAAATCTCAATAAAAGAATTAACGTAGCGATAGCATATCGTGTCACGGATCTAAAGGTGAAACATAAACGTTGCCAAAAGCAGCTATTCATTTAAAATACTGAAATTAACGAAATATTTTTCGACATACAGTGACGTTATATGTAATCACGTGCTTTCTTCAACTCAGAATATAACCGTAAATAATAACAATAAGTTTCGAGTTTGGCAATACTATTTATTTCATATTTTTTTAACTTAAAAATTTCTCTTAAACAATACGATTTGAGAGTGAGAAGAGCCATCATTTTTCTAAATAAAGCAATTTGATCTCCAGCGCTTTCCGAAATTTTATATAACATCTCGAGTGATAGTCGTAGGAAGATAACAATAGTCGAAAAGTTTTACCAAGAATTTTTGAAATCCGAGGGTACCTCCTTTTAAACTCAAATCTCCCTCCCCCCGTTCCGGAGGATATGATGTTACGAAGAAAAAAAAAACAAAGAGGCAAAATCCCAAATATATTTAAACTGCTGATTCCTGTTTACAATATTCAATTTCCTTTAAAAACATTAAGCTTCATTTAAATAAAAGGAAAATAAATTCACACATTTTCCCTAGCTTTCAAGCTTTTATTGTATTTTTAAATATTCTTTTTGTCACTGTTGCGCAAGTTTTGCGTGGCGTCATTAGGAGCCGTAGGTCGAAAACATATAAGAATCATTGCTATAAATAATGATCATATGATAAATTGCATACATATGCGATTCTTTTGATTAGAATTTGAGTACAATTCTTTATACATCAGCTACTATGCCCCTTTATGTAACGACAAGGATTATTTTCAATGATTATCAGATGAGAATGATTCTTTACAATGATTATTTGATGACAATGATCATTTGCAAAGAATATTAAAAGCCGATGACTACGATTACTTAAATAGAATATGCATGTCATTCGATGACAACGATTATTTCCAAAGAATCTTCGATCACGTCACTATTGTATATCGCTATACTTCTGGGGTTGGGGGGGTTGTGTATTGTACTACGGCCCTGTAATTAAGCGTTTTAAATTACATCAAAAACGTTAGTAAAACTTAGGATCCTTACATCCTACCCGCCAGAGTTAATTAGTTTGAAACTGAGGTCTAAAACGACCTTGTTGAAAACTTTTAGCTCTAGAATCTAACGCGAGGCCAATCTTTTACAAACATTTCTCTCTAGAAACTAGATATTAAAAAGTCGTTTTTACATTATCATCTCTATGGACAAGTATTTTCATCTGTACTGCATCTATAAACAGGAGTTTCTTTGTTGAAATCTGGTTCCTTATGGAAGGAAAACTAGTTTAATGAAATGTTACACAATCAAATGGCAAGTAACTTGAATATTTATATTTCTCCTTTAAAATTCATATTTCATTCATGACGTTATTTAATTATCTCCCCGTGCTCTCTGTCTTGTGTTGTAAAGAAAAACACCAAACACGAGCGTGTCTATGTACAAGTGTTCAACACTACCGCCTGCAATCAAAACACTAACGTGTTAAAATTCAACATAACAAGACCTCAGAACACACCTTATATTCATCTCTAAACCCTGAGGTACTATTCTGAAAAGTGGCTAACTCTGAAGTGTAGCGTCAGAGAGCCTAACTACATTCATTCAACCTTTATCACATATTCACAATAATTTGCTCTTTTTACAGTCACACGAATAAGTTAAAATTTTTGGCATTACTCTAATATTTTTACTTTTAACTTATCACAATATTTCTTAACTTTTAAGATAACAGTTCACATTGTATATAAGGACATATTAACATGCCGTTAATTTTACGCATTTTAAAACATACATTAGTAGTACATTGTTAACTTCTATTCTTTTCCAAGCAAGTGCCAATTCTTCTGCATTGAAATTCTACATTTCAAAAGTCTTTCAGATTAAAACTTCTTTCTTGCCAGAATCTTTTAAATAAAATTTTATACAATAAATTTTACAATTTTCTTAAGGTACCTTTCTCAAAGATTATCAATGCTTTTTCAATATTCAAGTATTTACACATTCCTATAATACATTAATTTTAGTTTTACTCGCGAGTAATTGAAAAACAATACCAAAATAGGTAACAACTCCTTTCTCGCCTTTTTGGCGATAAAGGTAGGCCTCACATGAGGTAAAAATTCTTGAATTCTGCCACTTGCAGTAAGATTGAAAAATTAACTTACGGTTTCAAAGTAACATAAAGTTTTACTTATCTTTGTGATATTCAGACATCCTTTTTTCTGCCCAGTCTTGGAAGGTAGCGAAGACTACGGTCTGGTTGATCTTCCTTCTTGTGCGGGTTCGCCTTTCGGTTCCTTCCTCCATGAGCTTTCTTTTTCTTCCAGTTCGGTCACCCTTGAAGACCTTTTTTTTAGCATCTGCCTGTGGTCTCGGCCGTTTGATGGCAGCTGGTCTTGGCGGAACCCGGACAACTGTCTCTCGTTGTTGCCTGGATCTCGTTGCTGGCTGTTCAAATTTTTCTTGCGTCTTTGCATCTGCAGCTGGTCTTCCTTCATCAATTCGTCGACATTTGCTGCGTAGACTCCTATTCGATGGGTAGATCTTCTGTTTTGGAGCCGTGTTATAGTTGCTGTCATTTCTCCTGGCTTTCTTTGCATTAGTCGTACTTCTCCCTTCTTCATTCTGGGGTGGTCGTGCCCTCTCTTTTCTGGTCGGTGGAACGACTTCTTTTTCTTGTTACCTTCAGTTTTCCAACGGGGGAACTTTCTTTTCAATTCCTCCTGTCTACTAATGGCTTGCCCTTGGGATTGTCGTTGTTCCACCTCTGGAGCTTGTGCCTGCCGTGCCGGATCCTGCAAAAGATCTTGAAATAGTGGCATTTTATTACGATTATAAAATGGTTTTATCTGGTCTACGTTTGCGGTGCAGGTTTCACCATTCCTGGCTTTTAACACCACTAAGCCTGAGTTACTTTTTCTATGACATATGGTCCTTCAAATCGTGGATAAAATTTGGCAGTTTTATCTTCTGGTGCTGAAGAAAGTTAATGCTTAATTTTTAACACTTCATCTCCTACTTTATAAGTTACTCCCCGTCGTTTCATATCATAATAAAGCTTCTGTTTTCTCTGTGCTACTTCAGTGTTCTTTTTTGCTTCTTTAATTTATTTTTCTATATTGCCCATTTTAAATTCTGGGGCTCTTTGTTGAACATAAAATAATTTATCTAACGGCGTTATAATCTTTCTGCCTAAAAATAACTCAGCAGGAGTTTTGCCCGTCGTATCATGTTTTGCGGTCCTAAGGGCGAAACCTAATTCATTGACATAGTTAACCCAGCTTTTATGAAAATTTTTAACATATCTACGGACAATTTTCATTACATTTCTATTGACCCGTTCCGCTATATTTGATTGCGGCCGATACGGGACCATTTTTAAATGGCGTATGCCCAGTTTTTGGCACATGTCTTCAAATACATTACTTACAAATTGAGGACCATTATCCGATATTACTTTTAGGGGCGCCCCGTATTTTAAAATATATTTATTTAAAATAGAATCAGTAACTAATTTCGCAGAGGCTCGTTTTAAGGGAACAATTTCGATCCATTTACTAAAATGATCAACCATAACAAGAAGATAGCGACATTTATTTAACTGACTTTTTGGGAAAGGGCCCAATAAATCGATGCCAATTATTTCATTTGGAAATTCGGATTTAATACTATTTAGAAACCCGGCCGGGCGGAAATTAATATAATTAACTGCTTGACATGTTGGGCAGGACTGGACATACGCCCTTGTTAACTTTTGCAGCTCAGGAAAATAAACTGCTTCGCGTACGCGTTGGATGGTTTTTCGAATACCAGCATGAGAAGCTAAAGGGGAGTCGTGTAACTCCTCCAGTATATTTAATCTAAGACTAGCTGGGATAACAGGTCGAAATTCGTTGTTGGAATTCGTAGTTTTTGTATAAAATAATAGACCATCTATTAGTTCGTAATGGGCCGCCCTATTTCTTATCGCCACAATAACTTGGTGGCTAAAATTTTCAGGATCCTTTAAATAATCATAAATATTTTTAAATTCAGGATCCTTACCCAGTTCGGTTATCACAGTTTCTCGGGAATGTAACTTACATGCTGTGAGCATTGCCACCTTTACAGTATCACCTTCTTCATCTATTTTTATTCTGGATAGGGCATTAGCTACGATATTTTCCTTTCCGGGGCGTGTGCTTAATTACCAGATTATACTCTTGTAACTTTAGTGCCCATCTTATTAACCTTGGGGATAAGTTTTTCCCTGAGTACAATCTAGTTCCCGCCGCATGATCAGAATACACTGTTATTGGATCCTTTCCAAAATAGACTCGGAACTTTTGCACTGCTAACAGAACTGCAAGTGAATCTCTCTCAGTCGCGGAATAATTTCTTTGCGTTTGATTTAAAGTTCTACTAAAAAATGCCACGGGCTTCTGATTTTGCGAAAGTATCGCTCCTACCGCATAATCCGAAGCATCCACTGAAATTTCTAAATTCTCATCGTTTTCAGGAAATTTCAAAACAGGGGCTTGCGTTAATGCTTGCTTTAATTTTTCGAAAGCACTATTGGCTTCGGCCGTCCACGAGAATCTTGCCTTTTTCCTTTTTAATTTTAACAATGGTTCAACAATAGCTGCAAAATCTTTTATAAAACTCTAACTTCAATCTTTGGAAGAGTCAAATTTTTCACAATAACTGTATTTGTATAAAACTGTATTTGTATATAAGAGGACTTTTCTTGGCCTTCGGATTTCCGCACCCTCCCGTCAGCAGAAATCCGTTTTAGTTTAAATTTTCTTTCTTCCTTTCCATGCCTTCCTTGTTTTTCCGCTGGCCTTCAGACTTTTTTTCTGGCTTACTATTGAACTGTCGACGTTCGCCGGTTGTTTTTGGATACTTTTTGGTCCTTGCCCTCTGATTCGATTTGCTTCCGTAGCCGTGTTCTTGCCTTTGCTGTGGTCTTGGCGCATCAAATTGGCTTCGTTGCTCATACTGGCGTCTTCATTCGATGTCCGCCGTTCTTCTACTTTCAAACTGGATTGCTAGCTCAAATAACTTTTCCAGTGTAGTCGGATTCCTTAATTAAATAAAGTCTTGTACTTGGGGTACTAAAGTCGGCAAAATCACTTGGATTATCTCAGGATCCGGACGGTTTCCATACAAGAGTTTAAAGACGTGAATGTTTCTTAAAATAAAGGTGGAAAGATTTTCGATTCGTTGCTGGTATATACTGAAGAGTTCCGTTTCTAAACTTGCACGATCTCTTACGACAGGGAAGGCTTTTACTAAGGCAGTCTTAAAATTTTCGTAAGTATAGGTGGGACTTCCCGCTTGAAACAAGTGGCTTCTGCCTATACATTTGAACCAATTAAGCGCTTGGCCCCTCAAAGCGCTGGTAGCTAAGGTGACTTTATGGAACTCATGGACTGGATACAGCATGAAGTGGTCGTCCAATTTTTCCAAAAAACTGGTTACCGGTGAGTTTCCATTAAATGTTGCTTCTGGTTTCATGAATGCGCGCATGGTCTGTACGATGTACCCAAATCCTTCCAGGGCGGCCGCTGGCATTTCTGGATTCTGAGCCGCTTCTGCAGGCAACAAAGGTTCTTCTTGAAACTCGGCCATGGTTATTCTTCTTCGTCGGGCGCCACTATCAGGACTTGTATTCCTCTTTACTTGCTTTGGAAACATGAACTATCATGACTCGGAACAGGGAGCTTACTCAAGCTATGTTTACTAAATTACGTGATTAAAGTCTTATTTATTGCAACAACTTAAACTGTTATGTCACTTTCAATTGCACAAGAGGCCCTTGCTTTTACAACTGCATTTATTTGTGGAACACTTCCTTTTGCAATAACAGTGTGTACATACACTCCTCTCTTTTCAATCTACACCAGAGCATATCTGTGATTGTCGACATACACAGGTGAGGGTCCGAATGTAGAAGAATGTAATGCAATATTCGATCTTTCACCGACGTCTTTGGTGAATGTTAACATTCTCCGGTGAAAGTCGACATTCTTTAATTTCGGTCTTTCAAGGTAACATATTTTTATACGATTATATACATATATATATATATATATATATATATATATATAATATATATATAACACTAATTCAGAAGTCAAACAACAAAAATCAGCGTTAATTTACAAAATTTTCACAGGACTAGTTTCGATGGTTTTACCGAACCATCATCTTCAGCTGCAAAACCGCAAATGAACAAGATAGGAAATAATGTTTAGATAAGATAACAAAGCCTGGACAAGAATAAGCAAGTGGCGTCATCTGTTGGCGAAACCAGAACTAAAACATAATTTCTCTAAAAGCCGAAGGCAAATTTGGATTGGAATTAGGATCGTTAACTAGAACAGAAAGATTTTTATGAATGTGAAATTCCTCTAGAAAATCCAGTTCTCCAATGGAAGATGTTTTTTGAATAATTTTGGCAGCAGAAAAATTGAAAGTGTGATTTTCGGACCAACAATGTTGAGCAACAGAAGACTTCTGTGTTTCCTTTTTTCTAACATATGCCTCATGTTCTTTGACGCGAAATTTTAAGGCTCTCTTAGTTTGGCCAATGTAAATTAAACCGCACTGGCAAGGAATCCTATAAATACCCCAGGAATTCATATCCGGAATGGGGTCCTTGAGTTTAGAAGTTGGAATTTTGTTGATGGGAGAGTAAACAATCCGAAAGTTAAATTTCTGCAAAATATGTGCAACTTTATAGCTAATTGATGGAAAGAAGGGAATAACAACAGAATTTTTATAATCTCCTAAAATAAGAGTGTGGCTTTTAGTGTGTTGAGATGAGAATTTTTTAACTGCTTGATTAATAATGTTAGGTGAAAAGCCCCTGTCAATAGCTATTGCTTTTAAATAATTTAGTTCTTCATCAAGGGCTAGTTTGGAGGAGCAAACTTGAAGAGCACGGAAAACATAGGAATAAAATGAAGCTAACTTTTGTTTAGTCGGATGACATGATTTAAAGTGTGGTGGAAGGCAAACCGATGAAGGTTTACGGTAAACTGTAGTACTGAAGTTGGATGTGTTGCGTGTGACCAGAATGTCGAGAAACGGAAGAGAATTGCAAGTCTCAAGTTCAAAAATGAACTGAATAGCAGGATCAATAGAATTCATTGTTGAAAGAACTCTATTTAAATCATCTTTATTACCTTCAAACAGGGTAAAAGTATCGTCTACGTAGCGGAACCATGCCGGGAAGTTTAAAGTTTCAAACAATTTTGATTCATAATAATGCATGTAGATATCAGCCAGGATGGGACTGAGGGGGCTTCCCATGGCTAATCCCTCAGTTTGCTTGTAATATTTATTTTGGAAAACAAAATGTGTTTGTTTCAAACAGAGTTGAGTGAGAGAAATTAGCTCATCAATTTCGATGCAAGAGAAATGAAATTCGCGAAGTCTGGTTTCTAGACATCTTAATGCACCCTCCACTGGGACATTGGTGAATAATGATTTTACATCAAAAGAAACCATGAGTAAATTACGAGGAGAAATGTTTTTAACCTTTTTTACAAACTCTATTGAATTTTTTATGGTGTAAATGTTATTGTCTAATAGAGTGGAAAATCTAGAAACTAAATATTTAGCTAATGGATACGAGGCAGTACCTAAATTTGATACAATAGGGCGGAAAGGAATACCACTTTTATGAATTTTGGGAAGAACATATAATCTGGCACAATTCGCAACAGATGGGATAAGCGAATGTTTTAAGTTGCTTGAAATGATTTGCGAAGATTTGATCGCAGTTTTTATTTTGGATAAGTCCGAAGGTGAAGGATCTTTAGGGATGGGATTAGCTTAATTTAGCTAAGCTTAATTTTGTTGAATATATGCTTTTTTTTTCTTTTCAATATTCTTTAACACGAAAAAATATTTCAGTCCCCTCAGTTTTGTGTTAAATGATTTTCACTGTATATCTCTTGCACAGAAATCCCTTTCTTACATAAAATATAACTGTAAGTATAGAATAACTAAATAAATTGTAAGGGAAGTTTAATTAGCAACTATGAAATCTTAAAAAAGTACATAGTATGAAATTTATAATGGCAAACATTAAAAATAGATGAAAGTAAATAAAATTTAAATTATAGAATATACTTTATAAAATTAATAATAAGTGGTTAAAATATATTTTTTAATTACTTAAAACATAGAAGTTATTTGGCAGAGATTTCATTTTTTATATGCTCGGCTATCCAAAATTTCAAGAGCTTTCCGGATATTTTTTTTGTCGAGTTTTTACTATACATACATTTCAGCATTTACATCGTCAAAATTGCACAGACACATACTTGAAGTGAATTTACTTTTACAGCTAAACACAGGAACTGGAAAACACTTATTCGGAGATTGTATTTCTTTTTCGTTCATGAAAATCAAAGTTCATTACACAAACATGCATTCACACTGCACAAGCATGTATGGAAATTCTTAATACATTTAGTAAATAAATCAGAAAATATTTTAATGTATAACAAATGAATAGTAAGTAACTAAGCTTTTAGTTAGTAGTTAGCTTTTAGAAGTAGTTAAGCTTTTATAAAACAGAGCATAATAACACAGTTACAAAGATATTTAATGTTATAAAGTTAGGTAATTTAGTAAATTTCAGTTGTTCATCAAAGCAATGAATTATGAAGTTCCTTGTGTATCTTTATAAATGAACTTTATTGCTGTTTTAAGCAATTAAACAACTGTTCAAGTTATTTTAATAATTTTGAAATATATACACTAAAAGAAACAATAAAATGTATTAATCTATTTGTCAAACTTGATTTTGGCACGAAAGTCTGCAGAATGCTTCGTAGTTTTTAAGCACATAGAGGCACTGCAATTCTTATTCCTTAATCTGAAGTTTTCTGCAATTTTTTTTTTTTTTATTTAAATTGCTGTATTGGCACACATATAATTTTTGTATAGTGGCTTCAGATGTAGATAAGTTTTTCAAACACTTTCGTTTATTTTACTGGCGTCGCTGAATTTTGCGATGAAATGCAGCACATTTATTGCCGAGTATCACCTTCCAGACTTTTCATACTGTTAATGTATACATCAGCAGTGAATTATTCTCCTCTTTCCTCAAATACACTACGGCGTTAAACAATAACCATTCACTAAAGATTTTGCGTAAATTTCCACTCATAATAATTTAAATTGCGAAAATCTCACAATTAGCACCTAAACACACTATTCAGGAGCACAATTCTTTCGAAAGCGCACCGTAGTAGTCAAAAGTGGGGTAGGCGTCTTGCCAAACTAGTCGATATTTCCGTGACGTCAAAAATTTGAAAAGTGGGGTAGGGTTTGGAAATACGCGTCTCCTTCCCTATGAGTATTAAGATATAGGTACTTTCGCCTCAGACGGAAGAAAAAAAAATTCTGGGACTTGTATATATTATTTTCCATTTTTACTGTACGATACTGTGTCAAATCTACGATAATGTGTAAAAGATATGCCAAAATTATTAGTTGCTATTATAGCTTATCCAACGAAAACTTCATCTGTGGCCGATATATGGCGTTGTAGTGGCCCAGTTATTGCATGAGAAATAATTATTTTTTATTTCATATATTTGTTCATGTGTTTAATTATTTTATAAAATTAACTTTAATATTTTGTTAATATTCATATTTATATTTAAATTTCTTTATGCTGAATGGCAACTAGTTCTAGTTCTGATTCATGATTGCTAGGTTTTGGTTTCAAAACGTTGCTCGTAGCGTCGCATTTCGATAGCTGGAAAATAAAATACAATAACTTAGCTATTTGTTTATAATTCATGCTGTTACTAGTCATAAATTAATTTTAAACATTAGTAGCCAAGGCTACATCGTGGTGACCCTGATTAATTTTCGAAATGTCAACAAATGACTCTTCTGAAACTGCTATGAAAGATACGATACAGTCACCGGAGCTTCATAAGGTGAGTGTGAAAATACCTCCTTTTTGGATTGATAAACCGGAAATATGGTTTTTTCAAGTTGAAGCTCAGTTCAAACTTAGAAATATCGTTTCAGAAGAAACGAAATTTAATTATTTAGTTTCACAGCTTGAACCTAAGTTCGTCGAAAATATTTGGGACATTGTAACGAACGATAGTGCCACAAAATATTCGGATGCTAAAATTAGGTTATTACATTTATTCAAAGAAAGTGAAAATGTACGGATTAAACGTTTGATTACTGGTATCGAACTTGGAGACATGAAACCAAGCCAACTTTTGCAGAAGTTGAGATCAGTTGCTACTACAGATGTGTCTGAAAATCTAATCAAAACTTTATGGCTGGAGAAGCTACCTGACTCCATAAAAAATATATTATTAGTTAGTGATGAAGATGTAACTAAGTTAGCGTCTATGGCAGATAAAATTAGTGATATGAATCGGAAACCAGAAGTATTTAGTACTAATGCTCCTTCTGTTCCCGCAAATGATTTGTTGCAAAGAATTACCTTTCTTGAACAAAAAATTGATCAAGTAACCATTCGCTCAAGACGAAGGGACTCGGATTTACGAAATTCACGTTCACGATCTCGAAGCCAACCTCGTAAACGATATGACCCTACTGGCAAATTTTGTTTTTATCACTTTCGTTTTGGAGCAAAATTCATTCTAGAGAAATGCAAGCCTCCGTGTGCTTGGGTAAAAAACGATTTCAAAAACCAGGAAAACTCGAATCTGCAGTAGGTTCAGCGGCAAACGCTGCTGCAGAAAATATGAAGGATTGTCGCAAATTTCGTTTATTCGTTCGTGACCGAAGATCAAATTTGCACTTTCTTATTGATAGCGGAGCTGACGTAAGCATAATTCCTGCTACTTCACAGAATAAATGTAAAACTGAATAAAAACTGTATGCAGCTAATGGCACAGATATTTCCACTTATGGCATAAAAACGCTAACTCTTGATTTGGGATTACGTCGTGATTTTCAGTTTCCATTCATAATTGCTGATGTCACAAAAGGTATTTTAGGAGCTGACTTTCTTCACAAATATAAATTGCTTGTCGATATAAATAAGAAAAAATTAATTGATGGCGTAACACAGCTTTGTGTCCAGTGTGATGTCGCTGCTATTTCCAGTGATTACTCAGTAACCACATTAAATAAATCCATAAAAATTTTCGATTTACTGTCGAAATATCCCGAAATTTCTAAACCTAACCTTTTTCCTACACAAATTAAACATGGTGTTACACATTTTATTTCGACTGTTGGTCAACCCGTTTATTCAAAGGCACGACAGCTCGATCCAAAACGCTTAGCTATAGCTAAAGAGGAATTTAAATTTATGCTTGACAATGGAATAATTCGTCCATCAAACTCCCAGTGGTCAAGCCCCTTGCACCTTGTTACGAAAAAGGATGGTTCATATCGTCCTTGCGGAGACTACCGACGATTGAATGCGCAGACGATACCTGATCGATACCCAATTCCTCGCATTGAAGATTTTCATCATATTTTAAGAGGTACAAATATTTTTTCTAAAATTGATTTATTCAAAGCTTATTTTCAAATTCCCATTGCAGAAGAAGACAAATGTAAAACGGCTATCATCACTCCTTTCGGTTTATACGAATTTAATGTAATGAGTTTCGGTTTAAAAAATGCTCCTGCAACGTTCCAAAGATTTATTCACGAAGTCTTTAGAGGATTAGAATTCGTTTTTCCCTATTTAGACGATATACTCATTGCATCCAGTACCCATGAAGAACACGAAAATCACCTTAAATTAGTTTTCGAAAGATTACATACATTTGGGTTAAGAATTAATGTTTCAAAATCTGTCTTTGCTGTTCCCCAAATCGAGTTTCTAGGCTACCTAATTACACCTAAGGGTTCCCGTCCTTTGCCAGAAAGAGTTCAAGCTATTACTAACTACAAACGACCAGAAACAATTCATGAACTTAGAACCTTTCTTGGAATACTTAACTTTTATCGTCGTTATATAAAGGATGCAGCGAAGAATCAAGCATTGTTACATGCGTATCTCAAGGGAGCTAAAAAGAGGGACAAACGTAAAATCGAATGGACTGAAGAAGCTGAAAAACAGTTTGAAACGTGCAAGAATGACCTGGTGAACACGGCACTGTTGTCTTTTCCCAATTCTGAATTACCTCTGGCGTTATTTACAGATGCTTCAGATACGGCGATTGGCTATTTGTTTATAATTCATGCTGTTACTAGTCATAAATTAATTTTAAACATTAGTAGCCAAGGCTACAGCGTCACCCCTGATCAACTTCTTCACTACTGAAGACTTTGCACTTTTATTACAAATGCATACGACTTTTCCAGTTTATGGAATTTAACGAACTTTTACAGGTCCTTAGGGGATTGATAAACATGTAGTGGTAAAGGCCCTCGGGTCGAACACTACTTAACGAATAATGATCTCTGATCTCCCCGTTGAATCACTATTATTAATGTTCGTTTTACTTTTCAAACTGTTGCCACCAAATGTTAGAGTCTTGCATTATATTTGAAGAAATTAAATAATGAAAAATTAGAGTAGCTCCTAAACACTATACCATCTGGGGGGCAAGATCTTTTTATTATAAATTAATTTTAATAGAAAAGTTATTTTAACATATGTGCGTTTAAGAAAAAAGAGCAGCGAAAATTTCCCAAAAACGCAAGCACATGAATTTTGGCAGCATAGTTTTGTCGAAAATTGCGCGATTTGGCAACGTTGAAACGTAAAGCTGATTCGCTGGTTGTGTTTGCGCCAATGAACAAATGTGTTATTTACCGTGTGCTTTTCTTTTTAAAAGTTCCGAGACTTCAATGGATATTGATGCGGGTGATGAAGAAGAACGCTTCAAAAGGCTTGCTGTGTATGTATTCACTTATATATATTTTTTTTCAAATACACAAAATATTGGTAAAAGTTTACAATTGGGTGCCCCTTGTTTTTTGGCGATTCTTTTTTTGATGCCAAGATCGGCACCAGGAAGGTACAATTTCTTGATGGTCGCTACACAAACAAAAATAAGAAGTCAAAGATTTGTACAGACTCTGTGTCCATGAACACATTGATCTGTTTTCACTTAAAAAAAAATCCTAGAATTGCACAAACTAGGCATTGCGCACTGCCTTAAATTTGCCCATGTACACATCAATCTATTTTCATTTAAATAAAATCAGGAAGCTAAAACAGAGTTAAAACTATCATGGTAACCAGAAGTAAGGTTTCATCGCCAAAATTTAAAAAAGTTGTCGTGAAGCGAAGGGGCACTCAGTTCTACACTAGAGCGAAAATATTTATATTCGTGATCTGTTTGTATGTAGGAATTCAATATACAATTAAAGTAAAATGTTTGATATCCAAATGTAATCGAATATGTGTAGTTTCCTAAAAAAGTGCCAGAATATTTAAATGTGCGAAACTAAAAGTATAAAATGTTAGTTTCCTTGAATTATGCGTTTTCTTAGTCTTCATTTTACAATAAATCCAGATGTTAAGTATAAGTTCAAAAATAGGCTGACTATATTTTCGTCATGTCACATGTTATATTAAGTTGACCATTATTCTTCAGAACCGTATGTTTAGCTTAAAATGCTCGTTAAAAATGGGACAAAATGCCATAACGCACAAAATACCTTAGATGGAGCTCACACTGTAAATAAACTAGAAACTCTTAAATTTGTTATTAGTTTGCAAGTAGAAAAAGGGAATTTTTTAGTAAAATTTTTGGTGAATCTTCGGATTATGGTAACTTGGCGAAACTTTGGCGACCATCCCTGCTACAGCAACCTGCTAGTTTTTTTTTTTTTTTGGATGCCATTTTGTTTTTATGAAGTAAAGCCATGTTTTATTTTATTTTTTTTTTTACTCAAAATTTTTTCCAACAATCTGCTAGCCGAATTACGCTTATGCTAGAACTTTTATGGAACAAAAGTGCTTAATCATGACGAAGATTAGGTGCGAAATTGGGAGGAAGTGTAGAATCGCCCACTGCTTGCTGCGTTTTTAAGAATTGCATATACACGATATCTATGTACACATCAACCTATTATAACTTAAAAAAAATCCCAGAATTGCACAAAAATGGCATTGTGCACACTTTGGTATTGCGCACACAAAAATGACTTTATCCATGTACACATTGACCTATTTTCACTTAAAAAATAAAAATTAAAAAAAAAAAAAATTACAAAAATCCAATTCTTCTTACTCTTGTAAAAAGCACCAAACAAATAAGTGGGCGATTCTGCACTTTAGCAGCGAAATTGTTTCTAAGTGCTTATTAGCTAAAATCCTGTTTGGAATTTTCCGGAAAATGTCACATGACATGTCTCATGATCTCTCATTTCTCTGAGACAAAATAATCTGTGATTCGAACTGTGTACTTCTCAGATTATTGCTAAAATCCTAGCTAGTAACCTTTATCACCTTACCAAAATGTCACCAAACTACCTGTTACCATGTTCCAAAGATTAACCAAATTTTTGAAATGATCTTTCTGAAAATTTCTAAAATCATGTATTTAACAGCTTTTGACACTATAACATATTTTCTGAAGCAGGGCAGAATTTGAAAGGTGAAACCTCTTGGAAAACACACAAAGATGTCTTGTAGAATATAATACAGTATTATCAATTAATTACATAACTGCTTTTCTCTTACTTGAAGCAGAACTTTACTAATCTTGTGAGATATTTAGTCCAAGACAATTTAATTATAATATTGGGTACTTTTCCGTTTCGCCGGCGCAAATCTCGCCAAGCAGACTTTATTGACAGCAACATACAGTATACACATAAAAAATTTAACCAATGTTAGTTTTAAGAATTTTTTATTTTGAAGGCATAAGCATTTTAGTATGGTTTAAAATTTTGTAAAAAACCAATAAATAAAGACAATAAATTTGTAAAAAGACATTAATTTAAGAATTTACTTTGCTTTCATCCTGATTCGCCGGTTCATATCACGTGACCCCAAGTGATCTTATCTCATGTAAACTACGCTACAAAAATATAATTCTCTCAGTAATTATCTACATTAATTTCAAGTTAAATCTTATGGAATACAAGTTCAAATGCAAGAATTATTTTAATTCGTACGAATAGCTTACTCAGAAATTATGTAAAACCGCAGTGCTTTACTTCGCTAGTGCATTCTCATTAGATTTGATGAATTTAACCCTTGATTTTCCTTTTCTATATCTTTGCGTTCAGGTGAGTGGTGTGATTGCATCGTAATTAATTACCGCAAATGGTCTTAGGGCAAAAAATTTAACTATCTTGTAAAAATTCTATGTAATTGTATGTCAGTATTGAAAGAAACAATCAATCTGATAAGAAATGGCTGCGACTTGTTTTGAAAATGAAGGGTAAAAGTTTGCCAGCGAAGATATTCCGTTTGGCATCAGTTGTACCATTATTGGCGACTTTATCGTTTGTGCCGGCAAAACGGAAAAGTACCTAATATTATTTTTCAAACTTAGGTATATTTATATTGTAATAGATGAGTAAGAATTAAGGATACAGTGGATATTTAGCTGAAATATGCTAATCAGCCTAAATGCTACTATTTATCCAGTAATGTTAAATATTTAGGAAGAGAAAAATTTCCACACTTTTTTTTAATAATTCAGGATCTTTATTGATTATTTATAATGGGGATATTTCCATTCTATTTTATTTCTTTCTTCCTGTTAAATAGTCTTAAAATTTGTTTTAATTAAAAATAAATAAAAGTTGTAGATTGATAGAAGCTTTCCGTAATGTGAAACAACCTTTCCATGAATACGTTTCTTCCCATAATGTTATGCAATTGCAACTTTAAAATATTAGATTATGTTAATTAAAATTTGGGTAAAATCCTATAAGAGCCCTTGGCGACAAACTGGGAGAGTGCAGAATCACCCACTGCTCCGCACGTTTCTCAAAATTGCCAACTTGAAAATAGCAAGTAAAAAAATTGGGGTAGAGTAGACTTTAAGGTACCCCTTGTATTATGGTGAAGTTGTTGTTTGATTTATCACCAAGTTGTTGTTTCATTTATGGTAGCCTGAGTAGTTGAATGTTATGGAAACCCTATTGTGACATAATCGGGTGCATGATTCTGGGAAATTTTGAATCATGGGATGTTTTGTAAGCGTTTTTGTGGTGTGTGTTGGTTTGATTCTTTAGACAGTAGAATGGCCGAATGTAGTAAGATTAATTTGAAGTTTCTGTACAATTTGGAGCAAAAGGGGAAAAGAGCTTTAATTGACTGGTGTGTAAATGTAGGTTTACTTAGTAGCCATTATAAGTGTTCTGTATGTAGGAAGGATATGCGTCTAGTCGAACGTAAAAATCGTTTAGATGGATTTGAATGGGTTTGTAGGAAGAAAAGTTCAGATGGTCACTATGTGAAGTGTTCGATCAGAAAGAGTACCTGGTTTGAAAAAAGTCATTTGAGTATGATTGATATTTTGATTTTTACGTGGCTCGGGGTGTACGAAGCGAACTCGAAAATCATGGTAAGTGAATATTTGCTTTTGGTAGTGCTTAAATATATAACATGTTTTTTCTTTTCTATGTTATTTTATTTTTTGGTTTAAAATGTATTTTATTGAGATTTTGCATTTTTTTCCCCTATATTGTAGAATTTGGTGCTCCTTTGACTTTTTAAGTGTAAATATATCAATGTGTACATGGACAAAGTAAAGGGAGTGTGCAATGCAAGTTTGTGCAATTCTGGGATTTTTTTTAAGTGAAAATAGGTCGACGTGTACATGGATAAAGTTAAAAGAGTGCACAATGCCATTTTTGTGAAATTTGGGGATTTTTTTTTTTTTTTTAAGTAAAAATAGATCGACGTGTACATGGATAAAGTTTGTGAAATAATGAAGTATTTATGACCTAAAGGGTATCAAAATTTACAAAAAAAAAAAAAAAAAAAAAAAAAAAAAAAGAAGCTTAATATTGATTTGTTTGCCTTATTAAACATTTCTCTCAATGCAAGTTGTTTAAGTTGCTCCGTTTGTTGCGCTAATACATTCTCTTTAATTCTGTAGACAGGCATAATCCTTTGCTTAGTTACATTGTTGAAGTCCTGTAACTGCTGTTTCGAGAATTCCGATTAATTTGTCAATCAAAATTTTCTCGTTGTCAGTAACTTCTCTGTCACTTTCTTCACTATCAGTAGCGTATTTTCTGGATCTAGAACTATACTACAGATTTCACCATTCATTAATTGATTGATGATTGAGAAGGATTGTCATCACAATGAAAACTTCTTTTATATCATCCTCATTTATTACAGCTTGTCCACATTTCTTTACAAAATCCGTTAATTGGAAAATTTCGCCTTTGTTTTGCTATATCCGAAAACCTTTAAAATTAGTGGCTATCATCATCAAATTTAGCTATCCTTCACTGTACATATTTGGCTATGCATCATGAGCTTGGCGACTAACGACAAGTTGTTCTGTTAAATTTTATCTTGCTTCTATCACGCACTGAGACAATTATGCCTGAATTATATTAGTTTTGTTATTTATCATACTTATGTCTATTTCTTTCACGTGCTTAAGGCTTATTAGAGTTCTGAATAAATAAATTCCCACATATATTTCAGCCTTATTGAAGGCCGGCGCTAGATATCTTACCGCCTGATGCAGTCTCTGTGGGTCCTAAATTCTCCAAGTCTCTGCAGCCATACGAGCCCTGGTGCTGGTTCTGGGTTTATGTGAATAACAAATCAATTATTCTTAATTCAAATAGCCATAAATTTAATCTTTGAGTCTATGAGTATCATCAACAAAATCTATTTTTATCACATGGAAAGAAATGTTTGGTAAATGTTTCCTCGTAAACATTTTTTTAGCACATTTAACTTAAATCTGTAATCATCGCCAAGCGTAATGTCAACATATAAGGTTACCATACACCTTTATTATTCAATTACTAACAAGAAAAATTGGGTACTTTTCCGTTTCGCCGGCGCAAATCTCGCCAAGCAGACTTTATTGGCGACAACAGACAGTATACACATAAAAAATATTAAAAAAATCTTAGTTCTAAGAATTCATTTTTTGAAGGCATAAACATTTTAATATCGCTTAAAACTTTATAAAAAGCCGATAAATAAAGACAATAAATTTGTAAAAAGACATTAATTTAAGAATTTACTATGCTTTCATGGTTCAAAATCCTAATTCACCGGTTTATATCACGTGACCCCAAGCTATCTCATCTCACGTAAACTACTCTACAAAAATCTAATGCTCTCAGTAATTATCTACATTAATTTCAAGTTAAATCTTAATTTGGAACACAAGTTTAAATGCAAGAAATATTTCAATTCGTACGAATAGCTTACTTAGAAATTATGTAAAACTGCAGTGCTTTACTTCGCTAATGTATCCTTATTAGAATTGATGAATTTAACCCTTGACTTTACCTTTTCTATATTTTCGGCTTCGGGTAAGAGCTGTGATTGCATCCTAATTGACTTAACTACTGAAAATGGCCTTAGACATAAAACTGAACTATCTGATAAAAATTCTATGTAATTATATGCCAGTATTGAAAAAAACAATCAATCTGATAAGAAAAAGCTGCGACTTGTTTTGAAAATGAGGCGTAAAAGGTTACCAGCGAGAATATTCCTTTTGGCATCGATTGTACCATTATTGGCGACTTTATCGCTTGCGCCGGCAAAACGGAAAAGTACCAAAAATTGTTTAGGCATCGCTACATGAGTCATTACTGAAGTTGTCATGTTTTGATAAACATGCGGTGATGAAAGGAAAGTATAATAAATAATGATTCCCAAGGTTGGCGTCAGATCAATGATGTATCTATGTGGAATGTTTCAGTTTGAGATGTGTACCATAAAGCGGATACGCAGGAATGAAACCAAGCTACTGATCCTGATCGTACATATTTATGCTAAAAGGTGTGTTTCTTCAATAACAATGTATTTCATTTAGTGTCAAAGTGAAATTAAGAATTGGCACACTCCAGATGTTTTATTATGCTCGGAGGGGGGTGGAATCAAATGTGCATGCGTAAAACCTAGGAGAAAAATGTTGTTGGTGGTTTTGAGGTCCGGATTTTAGATCATTTCGGATAATGGACGTCTGGATTTCAGACTTTGTACTGAATTTCTTATTTATTTTGATTAATATAGCAATTGGATTATATGGATGATTTTTAACTTTGTTAGAGATTTCTTGCTGGTAACTTTATGCTTTCTTGACTACTGTTATTATAATGACTTTTGAAATTGCTTGTTTTCATGAATGTGTTTGATTGATTTAGAAATTCTGAATTTTCATCCACAGAGAACCCGTTGGCGCCGTTGCTGTTTTACTCGCCAAGTTCACCTATGGTTGATGGGCGTTGGTTATGAGATATTAAAACACATGGAAGTAAGCCGCGTAAACATGATATTTAAAGAATATAATCAAAGTAATTAAAGAATAAGTAACATAAATTCACGTTAGCAGAGAAAACAATATATTAAGCATATGAAAGTGAAAATTCAAAATTAACTGGTTAAACACGATGCACGAAAATAAATTTGTATTTAATTCAAGTTAGCACAGAAAAAAATATGTAAAGCTTAATGGAAGTAGAAAAATCATGTAATATTGAGCTTTGTAATAATGACCCTTTTTCTTGGCAATTTCTTGGGAAAATTGAGATCTGTCTTTGAATTTCTTTCAGTATTATAAAATTCCAAAATATTTATGTTTTTAACAGTGCAGTTTCTAAAGAAATTGTGAATTTACGATTAATATCTTCATTGCATAATTTTAAAGTACTTCCAAAACTACGATTGAAAATCCATTATGATCGCATAAATGAAATGAATAGATATTCTCATTTAAATTGAAACTTAATTGCAACTGATTACATAAAAGTTTTTTTAGTAATAAATTATATTCTGCTCTGACTTATTTTTTTAAATTTTATGTATATGTTCATGTATTGCACGAAAAAACCAACATTTGGCATATCGATTTTTATTAAGACTTGCTTTTTTGCATGTAACCAGGGTTCATAGCGGTCCTTATAAGTGCTTATAAGTCCTTATATTTGAAAATAAAATATAAAGGCCCTTATAGGTGCTTACTTTTTCTTTAAAGCCCTTATTTTTTTGTTTTTAGTGCTTATTTTTTGCTTTTAGTGCTTTTTTTTTAATGAACGCGCTATTTTCCCCCTACCAAAGCCGAAACTAAATAAACAACTTTTCTTAATATTGAATGTCAGGTGGTGAATCATACTCCCGGAAATAGCTTTTCCCCCTTTCTCTGCATTAACATAACCTTTGGTGCGCACAAAGAGTACAGACAGGTGCCCGTCGTTATATTGGTCAAAGAATTGCGAAAGCAGTAGAAAATTTCGGTACATTCGGCATTCTTTTCCTCTCACCCAAATACTATACATGTTTAAATTTCTATCCAGATCTTAATAATTTGCATTCTCGTTCCGCTTGGTCAGTTCATATTTGTGTTTATTATGATCATTATGCTTATATTATGAGTATATGTATGAATGTTTATAATAACAGTTGCAGTAACTGCTGAAGTATAGTAAACTTCCAAAAATGGTTGTATTTTAACACAGCATTTTAGGAATAATACTCGGAATGGCTTAAATAAAGGGAAAGTAATCGAATAGTCAAAATAATTTAATTTTTTTTGGCCAATACATTATATAGTGCGAAGATTGGGAGGTTCTCCCCTTTCTCCGCAAAATCTCAAATATTGAAACTGTTACAAGTTCGCTGCAAAACAAGCAACGGACTTTTTTTTTTTTTTTTTTTTTTTTTTTTTGTCACTTTCCAATCTGGATTGAATAGGACTAAAAGTTCTGCGGTCTACCAACCCAAGCGAAGAATGATTCTATTGCGGAAATTTAACGCCGTCTGTTGAAAATTAGAATGAAAAACACCCCAGTTACTCATATTTAGTTCTTTATTCTCCCAATTTCAGCAGCTGTTGATTCCGATTGCGTAATATCACGTAGGGAAGAATTATGGCACACGTATTGTGCAATAACGTTTGCGATATTTCGCAGAGATAATTAATTAATTAATTTTGATGTTCTGTTTGAGATTTGTTTATGAACACTTAAAAGAGTTTTACTGTGCTTGCTAAGCAGAATATTTTTCAGTTCCATTGGTTTATTTTTATATGATTCACATATCAAAATGTCAAAAGCATTTATTTAGCGGAAAAATCTAAAAAGTGGCTACAGTCAACCCCCCCCCCTCCGCTCCTCTTTTTCAAGTTACGCTCAACTGTCCGAATATTCGCCAGTTTCCAAGTATGCGGCTTAGTTAAGCTTTTACTGTTAAAGGATGACTGCATGAAGCAAATTTCTGTCTTCTGATTTCAGAAATGTTCCTCTTTTTTACTTAAATTACTTTGCTTGCAATATCTGTTAAGAGAAAACTGATATACAATGAAAATTTAGAAAATATTCAGAATTTAGATTTAAATTATTTAAATATTAATATGAGTGGAAAAATAAATTGTATTTATTATTAGGTTCCAAGCAAATACAATAAATATGCCTTATTATTATTTATTTTCTCTATTTTGAACTGAAATTTCATCATTAAATCTTGTAATATAGTTTAGTTCTGCATAGTTTTTTTTTTTTTTTTTCTCTCATTGTAAACTAGTTCTGTAAATTGAACTGTTATTTAAAATTTAAAGGGAAAAAAAAAGTAATTATTTTCCATGGTTGAGGTAATGCTTATTCTCTCTTAATAAATACTGCATTTCTCATATTTTAAATTACAAGTCTAATTAAGGTTATGCAGTTGTGTATAATGTCATTAGACAGGTGCTTATTTTTTTTCTTAAAATGTGCTTGAAAAGTGCTTATTTTTTTAACTAAAATGTGGCTATGAACCCTGTGTAACTCATAACGAGAACCAAGGAATATATCATTTTTTGTGCACTGCTTTGCAACTGATATACAGCTCATCAGCAGCTAAACAGTAAAGTGACTGAACTCTGGTAGTTTAGTTAGCCAAGCTAATGGGCAAGTTGTATGATTGTTTTCATGGTATTCCCAATATGTAACGTGGATTCAAACCAGTGTCCTTCAGAAAGACCTCCTTGAAGGCATCTTTTCTTATAGGCAGATATCTCTCCCATGCTTTTCCATAATTTAAACAAACCCAAATGATGTATGCTGCTAAAAATTTTATTTAAAGTCCATATTTAATAACATTACAAAAATTGCAAATATGGTCCAAGTTAGATCATTTTTAAATGCATATATTTATTTTAATTACACTAATTGTATATATTTATTATATGAATATTTTAAATGTCCATTTTATCATTGATTATTATTAATATATTTATGGGCAACATTTCTTTTTTGATTGTTCTGTCCAATGTATCCTTGATTTTAATTTCACATTTAAATTTTCACACCATAATTTTATAAGTCTTCTGAAATTTAGTCACAATTTCACTCAATTTAACTGCGTAGTTCACAAATGCAGCATAAAAACTATGTTAATATCAGTCACCAAGGATGTATGGATTAGGTTTTTCATGCATAACCATGAGTTTTTGAGTATCCATAAAACTATTCTGTCATTTTAGAGAATCAATAATACTTTTTATTTCAGTTTAATCATCTCTTTGTGTGTCACACCTGAAATCTTCTCAAATGTTATTGTTTTGTTTATTTCATGCTTATGACTGCATAAGAAGACTTAAGTGAAACAAATGTGTCACAAGCAGTGACACTGAGATGTTATTTCACATATAACTGAGAAGTACAGCACTAATTAGCACTGTAATTGTTAAAGAAAGTATCCTGGCTTGTAAAAAGCTTCGTTGCATGTAATGTGAACTTAATAACTTTATCATTTTAAAATTAAGAAGGGTTTGTGTGTACTTAATTCAATATACAAAGCATGTGAGAGCTAGCTGAAAAAGGCATGCTTTTGTGAATATTTTCTAGGGTAAATAGGCTCATGGAAAACCACGAAAATGTCACAAAATTCACAAAACACATACGAAAAAAATAACCTGCACAACCAGCTCGTTTTTCAGGATTTGAGCCGAGATTGAACTACCACTATTCAGCCTTCTTAACCACTCGTAGGACTAAATATGTAATATGTAATATCATGTAATCAAAAGTTAACTATGTGTTGTGTAACAGGATTGCTTTCTCAAGTATCGAGGTAGGAAATACTTAATCTATTCTTTTTTTTAAGTGTTTGGTCATGGTATTATTCATTACATGTACTTTCCATAATTCATATAGAATATTAATATTTCTACTACAAGTGTCTTTTTTAAATTTTTAAGTGTTTTGCTTGTTGATATTCTCAAAATTGTATCTGATAATTAGTATAATAGGTATAAATACAGTAGACATATATAATCGATCAGGAGTGGCTAAACTTTATGTCAGTGAGAACCACAACTGCATATTTACATCATAGGTGAAGTAGGTTTCAGACAGCAAGAAATGTCGATTCCAAACAATCATTCAGTGACAGTCTTAGTTCAATAAGAGCCATGTGCCTGTAATAAATTAATGAATGCATGACTTTTAATACATCCATTTTACATAAACAGTTTTTCAATGTTATTTTTATCAATTTACTTGTAAACAGTTTAAAGCATTTTATGTTGAAACAACTGCCTGTCTTTCATAGTATATTTGACAGTGCCAATAATTTTCAGTATTGAAATTCTATTCAGTAGCATTGTTAATAAAAATTTTGAAGAGTCATTTGCACTTGGATTCATTACACACGTAGTGGTTTGCTAATTTTGATGACTTTGAGTATCCATAAAACTATTCTGTCATTTTAGAGAATCAATAATACTTTTTATTTCAGTTTAATCATCTCTTTGTGTGTCACACCTGAAATCTTCTCAAATGTTATTGTTGGAAAAGCATTAACAATATATTATCTGGTTAAAGTTTTAAGCCATAAATATTGTTTTTCTCATAATTTTAGATGACCATACCAATAATAAAAACATTACTTAATTAATTATTTAAAATGCATATTTTGGCAGGTGATGAAGTCAAAATATTTTATCGGTTGGAAACCTCATGATTCTGTGTGCTTAACGCTACGTTAACAGCCATGTTACCAATTATCATTAACCCCTCTCCCGCCATATTTTCTTCCACAAACTAGCATCTGTCACCGAAAACTTCCTTTATTATATGAAAATATTTCTATCTATTTGTTAAAAGTTCATAAATAATAACGTGAAAATACAAAAAAAAATAATAATAAATAAGTGAAGAATAATTTAAATTGGCAAATGCGAACAATGACGGTGATAATTCAACAAAATGAACGTTAGAGGAAT
This sequence comes from Stegodyphus dumicola, assembly GCF_044657685.1. Taxonomy (NCBI): domain Eukaryota; kingdom Metazoa; phylum Arthropoda; class Arachnida; order Araneae; family Eresidae; genus Stegodyphus; species Stegodyphus dumicola. The sequence continues at coordinate 108,367,906 of NC_140777.1, forward strand.
GGTTGCAACCTTCTTACAAGCGAATAGGTTGAATCTGCCGGATTACCAGGTTTGAACTATTATCGCCAAAGTTGGCGATGTTTACATTTGCCGGGTTCTTTGCGGAAGTGTTCCGAAATTCTAATTAGATGTAAACAAATTTCATTTAATAATAATTAAATGCCGTGTAAAGCTTCAAACTTATTTTTTTTTTAACTAATACTTAAAAGATCTAACATTGTGGTTCTCAACCTATTTTGCCCTATTCCACCCCTTTCACCATTGCTAGAAGATCATTCCCATCATGCCCTTCCTTTTCAGTACTTGAAAAATGCATATATATATTTATTTAGATTGCTTTTGAACTTACTTTATAAATTAAACCAAAAAAAGTACAGAAAATGTTGGTATATACCAGGATTCGAATAAAAATAGTTTTTTATATTTATAAACCACAGCTGCCAACTCTGCTTTTTCTTCTGGTCTCCTGGTAGATCACCAAATCTCGATAAACTTGTCTCAGTTGCAACAAACAGGGCGAAAAGAATGACCAGGGTAAGAAACGTTTTTGTTATTATTTTGAAAGGAAAAATCAGTGACAAGATCTTACTTACCATTGTATCATTCATCAAGAAGCGCTTTGTGCTCGACATTTCCAGAAGAAATTTGCAAAGTTATGGAATTCATAATTATATTATTGTTAACCTCATTATTACTACAGCTTTTAATCATCGCCAGTTTAAAGAATTTTTAGTTGAAATGGAGAACGAGTACTCAGATCTTCTGCTGAATAATAAAGTGCGTTGGTTATCAAGAGGAAATGTTTTGAAATGTTTTGCATCCGTATTAACAGAAGTTAAAGCATTACTCCTTGAAATGAGTGTTTATAATCCAGAACTAATGAATGATCAGTAGATCCAAAAATTTTATTTTATGGTAGACGTTACATCTCATCTAAATCAGCTTAATCAAAAAACTACAGGGAAGAGGTGTGTGTGTGTGTGTGTGATTATGGCAAAGCCTCGAGGGCTATCTGCCTAAGAGGAGGGATGCCTTCATGGAGGACTTTCTAAGGGAAACTGGCTCGTTTTTAACACGTTACACATGGGGAAAACCACGAAAACGCCCATGCAGCCAGCCCGTTCGCGGGATTCGAACCTCCTATAGGGAAGAGGAAACACAATTTTTCTGATGTTGGAAGAAGTTATTTCATTTGAAAGCAAATTATCTCTTTCTGCTCAAGATTTTTGAAACAGAAACTTTGGTTCACTTTCCAAGCCTGTTGAAACATTCTCAAGAAAATAGATCTAATATTGACATTTGCCATTTCAAAACAACAATTTTATGACAGAAGTTTTTCTCAGCAGGTTTCAGGAATTCTGAATCAGCAAAGCAACATTAGCCTTTGTTAAAAAACCTCTTAATACTAGTGCAACGAAATTGCATTTCTCTGTTTAATATTCACATTGGCAACTCTGAAATCAATTGCTGAATTTAAAAAAAAAAAAAATTATGAAACTTGAAATTTGAACATTTTAAGTGCTGATGTAGAAACATTGGAGAAAAATAAATGTGTGCTTAGTTCACAGCACAAGTAATCTGGAGAAGGAAAACATGTGGAATAATATTATTCCCGACTCATGTAATCAGCTTAAAAAACTAACGTTTGATGTTTTTCTTATTCGAGTCTACATATTCATACGATCAATAATTTTCAAGCATGAACTTTTTGTCAAGAGTAAATAGAGAAGTCATCTTATTCATGAAAACTTGTAATAAGGCTTAAAATGAAAAACAACATACAAAATGCAAACTTTTCAAGAAGATGCAAGGCCATTGTTTACATTAGTGTTTTGTTAGTCATTATTGCGATTCAAGTTTTTCAATATATTGCAATTCTCTTTTATCAATAAAATAGTATCGTTATTAAGTATAATATCAAGTTTTATTCGACATATATATATAGTTTAACTAAGACTTAAAAACTGAAATATTGAGTTAATTTTAGGGAGTGTTGTGGAGCGAAAAAAGATGTAGTGTTGAGAAAGGTATAAGATGGTTTGGACATATGCAGAGAATGAATGGAAGAAGATACTTGAAAAGAGAATACAAGTATTAATAAATACAGTGCTGAACTGTTGATAATTGACTCTGTTGACTAATGAGTTTGCCTTCACTGGCCAAAGGGATATAAAACTGAACTGAGAGCAAATTGTGTGCCATCTCAAACCTTTTCTGCTGCATGTACTATGCCCTAAAAGGCTGAATTGTTATTATGCCCAACAGTGTTATGTTGTTATATGTAAAGATTTTAAACAATTATTTTTTTGTAACTGTTTCTGAAATTATTAACTTAGTGTTTTATGTTCAGTTTCAGCAGTTTTCTTAGTGTTGATTAAAGAGTTACTGTTTATTACATTTGCTATTCCTTATTACTGCACTAAAGGCTATGATTCTGTATACATTAATTAGCAGCATGTTTAAATTCTTAGTTAAAGGTCTTCAATTTAGTTTCATAATTATTTATTGTATACCTTCTTCATATTCATCTTAAATTTCAGAAGAAATTTACTTCCCAGTTTAGTCCTTTGAAGCAACTTATATGTAAATATTGTATAGCATATTCTGTTATGTACTGACTATTGAAATGCATTTTTATTTCTTTTTTGCAGGACATTTTGCAGTTTGAAGTCTCTATGTACTACTGAGGTAAAAAAATTCTTTTATATCTAATCTGAAAAGAGGAAAAGGGAAATTTTCTGTTTACTTTTCGAACATTACGGTAAGAGAAAATAAAGTTTGAAAGTCGCAAATCATTATTAGTTCATATTTTCGCAAAACGTTTATGGGGTTTATTTTTCGAACATTACGGTAAAAGAAAATAAAGTTTTTTATATTTTCGCAACGAACATTACGGATTATTACGGTAAAAGAAAATAAAGTTTTTTATATTTTCGCAAAACGTTTATGGGGTTTGGGGAGTTAAAAAATGCAGCAAATTATTAACATAACAAAATGTTCCTTTTTTAGGTATTATATATGTTATAAATATTGCTATTGCCATGAAGACAAACTGGGCAAAGTTAAAATGATACCAACAACAACAGCATTTAATTTATTATAGCTTTTTTCTTACTTTTACTAGAATTCTAATGATAAAATGATTAGTGCATTTAAATACATATTAAATGAAAATATTAAAATAGATATGGAGATGCATTAAATATGATTTGGACTAATTTAATTATGTATTCTTACATATATAGCTATGCACATTTAATTTTCCTCAATAAAAATAATTAAGCTATCCTTATTATTTTTATATGTCTATACATTTTTTAACTCTGCACATAGCTACTTAGAAAGAAAGATATATGGGTAGGATATAAGAAGATAAAAATTATTAATCTTCCCTTCAAAGTCAAATGGATATAGCTGTAGTATATGATTTCAAAAAAAGTAAATCATTAGAATATTAAGCTGAAAATATAAGTCTGAAAGAAAGAGATTTTTCTTAAATTCAAACTGTGCACAAAACATTTCAGATGCATTCAAACTCTGAACTGGAACATGTTAATTTACTGTTGTGGAACTAATATGAAAACAATATTGTTGACAGTATAGTAGTGTACCACCAAAGAATTTATGCTGGGAGAAGAAGCAAAGCTTCGATGACACCACAAAGCCAAATGATAACTGGCTTAATTTTTACTCTTTTTATGCATAAAATGTCATAGTTGTTAGTATCTCATTAAAATGTATTTTCTAATAATATGATTTGCAAATGATGGAAATTTACTTGTCATTAAAACATTTTGTTCTAAACATGCTTCAGCTTATCAAAGAAGTTAAAGCTATTCCAACCTATCCCCCATATTAAAGTTTTTTTGATTAAATCAGGTTCATGTCTAATGCATCAAAAATATAAATAAACTTTCTTTAGTATTTGTCAAACATCAGTTCTCATGGCCTTAAATTGGATGCAAGATTTATTTCACAAAGTTATGTTTTCACTTATGGGGCAAAACTTTTAAATTTGTTATTTGAATCTGTTACATTAGTCTTTATTTTAAAGAATATATTGTATGTCATATGGCCATGAAGGCAACCTGGTTAAAGTAGAAATGAAATCAAACTTTCTAATTAATGTGATTTGAAGCCATTGTGTTATACTTCGAGGAATATGTTATATGGTAAATATGTGTGCTCATGTTTTTCCTGGAAAGGGCATAACATTTTTTTACAGAAATAAGTTACCAACCTAAATCTATTGTCATGGCAATTAAATTTTTCTGAAAGAGCAGGATTATTTATAAGCCAAGTGCTAAACCTTTGTATTGTTACCCTGATCATGAAATTTTAAATGGTGATTTAATTTCTTTTTTCAGGTTGAACTGCCCTTCAATGAAAGCTTTTGCTCGATGTGTGGCCTGTAATAGCAATAAATGGGACTTTTGTGAACTGAAATCTGTTAGGCTTTCCAAAATCCAGAAAGGTAAAGTTTAACTTTTTATTTAAGCCTAATGTTCTTAAAATATATTAGAATATCCATAGGTGACATTTGATTATTGTTTAATAAAGACACCATAACAAAATAAGCTGATTGAATCACCAAATTTGTAACTTGTAACTTTTAAATATATCCAGACTGTCTGCTTTAATAAGGAAGTAACATACAGTGCATATATAGTAGTGTTTTGATTTTCATTTATCATTTTATTCTGTTTTAAGTATGAGTTCAGCAATGCTCCAACATAAGGTATTCCAATTTATATGAGCTTTAAGTCGTACAGCTCCTTATTTTATTTTGCATATTTATACTTGTTGTTTTGAAATTGTCAATAATTCATAAAATGCTGATGAACAAAACATTACTATGCCTATATATAAGAATTAGCTTTAATGAAATAAGAAGCATCAAAGTATATGCTAATTGCCATAAAACTCCATACCCTTCTTCAAAACAGTACTTCAGTTATAACTGTGTTAACAGACGATGCAGTTGTTCAACATTTTTATACACTGTGCTGTTACTTTCATACTTTGGTTCAGGAAAGTAAATGGGATTTGATATTCTATATTTCTTCTTTTTTCCCCACATTATAATTATGAATCGAGTTATCAGAAAAGAATAATTAATTTTATGAAACCATTAGCATCAGAATAACTCCATTTCTTGTACATGTACTTTTTGTTTCCAATGGTGGATGCTTGCCTATGCCGGCATTGGCCACTCCTAAAATCAGATATGGTGATCTATTATGGAGGCACCTAATAGGCAGGCCACCTTTGCCTCCTATGAAGGGACAGATAATTTACATCCATGCCTTGTTCGTTATTCGAACCCGGGTCCCTCAGTATTGTACTCAGGCTTCCCTAATCACTATACCATCCGGGCAGCTACGACTTTATTTTAATATGCTATTTTGTATTGATATGTAATATGAAAAATACATTTTTATTATGTATTTTTTAAAACAAGTGCTTTTTAGTCATTGGTTCTATTTAACTAGAATTCACATGTATTGTTTTATATGCAAAATAAATACGACCCAGACTGATTGGAATCTGACTTCAGAGCTTTCGCTCGTCGCATCTGTCACATAGCTTCAGAGCTATAACTGTGTTATATTTAATTTTTAGTACTTAAATATTAATTTGTTAAAGTTAAAAAGTAATAAAGCTGAAGAATGTCAATGTGATATATTTCTTAACAATAATGTGCAGTAGTCCCTCTTTAAAAATGGTTTTGATTATCTGCAGACAATAAAAATTGAGAAAGTTATGAAAATTAGATTATTTTGTTGAATTCAAATTGGCCAAATGATAAAGATATACAGTCAAAAGTCGTTAATTCGGACACCCATAATCCGGAATGATCTATAATCCGGACCTCAAAGCTACAAACTTTCTGCGCATGCGTTGCGTTCACGCATGCGCACAGGCGTTTAAGAGTGCGCGTAAGACCTTTACGGCTGCGAATATGTTTGTGCACATGCGCGTTTAATGCGTAACGGAGGTATAAGCTAAGCTAAAATTATCTGATTCAGTTAATGTTGCACATTGCGTTGCTCCTTAATCTTTAAATTGGATCCTGCTTATTATTTTTTGCAGACTTTTAGAACAATTTCATAAAAGTAAGCTTGAACTTTCGATTATGTCAAATAGAATTTCCGATATATATTTACTAATATGTAATTTATATCTAAAAAGCGAAAGTATGTTCTGAAATTCGAAATCTGTTTATCAATTTCACGCCGCGGATTGGAAGTTGATCTGTCAGCACTATCCTTATCTTCAGGGCAGATATTTTTATTTTATTTGGCTTATAATTCCTTACTAAGTATAGTATTTCATGTCTATGTACTCCATCTTTGATATGATTTAAATCAAGTTCCTCGTCATTATAATTCGCTTTCGATAGTGAAGAAAGTGACCCAGAGGTTATTGAAAACGAAAACATTTCCATTGACAAATTAGTCGGTATTCTCAACACAGCAATTATAGGACTTGAACAGCGGAACTTTGTAACTAAACGAGAAATTATGTCTGTTTAATAGAATTAAAGAGAAAGTGTTATCACATGAAACGAAGCAACTTACATTGAAATAAATGTTTAATAAAGTAAACAAATAAATATTAAGCTTTTTCTTTTTGTAAATTTTGATACCCTTTAGATCATAATTGTTCTTTATTTCATAAATTATGGTTTCATATTTTTAATTTTGTAATTTCTGCATGCCATCTTACCAGATTTAAACTGATGATCTATAATCCGGAAAAATCGATAATCCGGAATCGCCGAAGTCCCGACGAGTCCGGATTAACGACTTTTGACTGTACTTGCATATAAATCACTTCTGCATATGATTGAAGCTTTACAATATGTGCTTGTTAACTTCAGTTGTCTATAGTATTATTATTATGACAGTTTAACACTTGATATTTGCAGCACATTACCTCAGATTAGAACTATAGGATAAAATGTAGTTGAAAACTTTGGGAGGTTATAAATGAAATAAACGCAGAAGAAATTAACTCAAGCCATTACTATTGTGAATGAATAACAGAGCAGTTAGAAAATTTATTATAATTCAGAATTAATGTTTAGTACTGGCAAAGAGAAAGTGAATAGTGTATTAAGTTAGATAGTTTTCACAATAGAAATATTAACTTAAATAAAAAGAACAAAACTATAAATTTTCCCTCATTAATTATTAATATTTTTATTATGTTTCATTATTAAACATGTTTATTACTTGTGTATCCTGCCAAATAGACTGGCTGCATGGAAGTTTTCATAATTTTCTCTATGTGTGACATGAATTTATGCATCCAAAATGCTAACCTTTGTATGCAACACTCACTCATTTCTAATGCTTTAAAGTCCCAATACTCGTTTAATTTAGCATTTGCAGTATCAGCGTTGTTACACTATGAGTATTACCAATATTTTAATTCAGTGCTGCTTTCTAATTACTTTCACATTTATTTTATTCAATAAATAAATTAACTAAAATATAAAATTTATTGTGAATCAATTTTGTAATTATTTATGTTTATAATTTTTATCCCTTCCAGCTGATTAGGTGTGCAGAAGCAGCAGACTTGTAAATGTGAAGGAGCTATTTGCTTAGTTATGCAGTAGAATTCACCACCCTGCGGCAAGCTTCATTAAAGCTGTGAACAGCCAAGCTAACCATCTTCAGGGCAAGTAGCTGCATCAAGCAAACCCAGTGACATTCCAAAGAGGAATGTCAGTCAAAATAAAAACTTAATACCTAAATCTCGGAAAATCAGACAATTAAGCCACAAATCTTGTGACCAATTTTTCAGTTGCTGTGCTTAGTGCGATAAAGTTATATGGCAATAAACTGAAAAGCTATGGCAGGTATTCTATTGTACCCTTTAATGAAATCAATTTAAAGCAAGCTTATCATATGATAAGCAAAATGATTGTATCATTGGATGGTAATGATTGCATTGCTGGGTATGCAGGCTATGGTTCTACAATGAGCCAAATGTAATATCTCAGTATGCTGTGACTATTAAAATTATAAATTATGTATTATTACTTCATATTGGTCATTATGTTCCAAAATAAATGCTCTTTTTATATAGAACTATATAAATGTAGAAAATCTGAGAAGTTAATTTTATATGGAAAGCCTTCGTGCAAAATTAATAGCATCTTGTTAATTTCATATATGTTTTGTGAAAGTAATTGCTGCTGAATCTAGAATTAATGCATTATCTGAGATTTGAGACAAAATTTGTCAAATTAGAAGATAGTGAAATAGATAAATAGGAAATGAAACATGAAATTTATATATTTAATATTGAAATAAATATCTCAGTAAAGTGGCTGTATGTAAAGTATAATGATGCAATTTTTATAATTTTTTACTAAAATGCTAAAATTATGTACTATGAAAATTTTATTTTCATTAATATTTATAATTTTTTCCTCGCAAATTTTTATCCAAGGTGTATATGTTTTAGCTATTTTAGATTTATCTGTTTTAATGTTAAAAATATCTTCTTTATCAGCATTACATTAAAATCCATCTCATAATCATTTGAAAATGAAGGAAATTTCATTCTTTTTAATAGTGTAAGAATATTTTCATAAAAAATAATTATAGAAAAAATGAACTGATACATTTTTTAGTTATATATATGTAAAGAAAATTTTTTAGAAGGATCCTTTTTTCCATACCAGAAACATTTCATGAGCTGTAATATGTAATATTAGTTGGCCTAATATGTAAAAGGAATGTTTAATCAAATTATTTTTATTATGCTTTTATAAATATCACTATAATTTTAAGAGTTATTGAATTTAAAAGTGAAAGAAAAAGCTACAGTTATTTCAAGACTCTTTAATAAAACAATTCTTTATTCTTGTATTCTCGTATGAAAATTTTCTGTATATTTAACATAAAATTGTATGCGTGTAAATAAATTTTTTAATTTATTATTATCATTCTGTTAGCTTCAATTTTTATTCTCAATAAATTTGATACATATATTTAATATTCAGCTAAGTTTTATTAACCATGACTGATAAGCATTTTAAATTTCATCCTGTCAAAAAATTTAAAATTCCCTTTTTTTCTTGTAATTTTTTCATACACCTCTCATTTTCTGTTTAATTGTAAATATTGCATACTTATAATTTTATAAAGCATAACTTCCCTTCCCTGAAAAAGCACACAGATTCATTCTTAATTTAAAATTCAATTACAAGTCCAATGTGAAAATGAATTAGCCAATGGAACAAAATCCCCCCCTCATGGGGGAATCAGAATTTCAGTGTAAAGTCATAAATACCACTAATGCACACATTTACATATACACATTTGCTTCCCCTTAATGTAGTATAAGTAATGTTACTCTTCATTGATAATGTTTATTTTTATTTTAACTTTGCCTGTATTATTCACTTTTAAAATAAGCACAAATTTCTATTCTGTTTTTTTGGTTATCAGTATTTATTTCAAGATTCACACATCTGCAATTTCCAGCTTCATTTATTAAAATATATTATGCATTTTACTCATTATTTACATTATTTATACATTATTACTGGTATTAATCTTATTATCTTTTATGGATTGTAAACTGACTCTGGATGAAGGAAATTTCCATTATTAAATATTTTCTATTAGCTTAAATAAAACATAAATACACACACGCAGAATGTTTGAAATAGGTTTTATGCTTAGTATATTGACTGATCTAAGGATGGAAAAGTTGTACAAATAGAACATGTAATTTTGTAAAATCATTACATTTGTCAAAGTAAGAAATAGGGCAAATATGCAAAATTCTATCTGCAGTGCCAGACTTAATTATCGATGCTCAGGATGGAAATCTCACTTGGTCACCCTATATCGGAATGATCACCATACAAAATGTCAACACAAATATAAAATTAACATTTATTTAATTAAAATTAAATATTTGAATTGATTTGAAAAGCAAGTCTTAAGATTAAGGGGAAAAATTACATTTAGAAAACAAATTTATATTTAAAAATGCTTATTAATCAGCTATTTTTGATGATTTAAAAAATATTGTTAACTTTTCTAAAAATAAAAAAGCTATAACTGTTTTTAGTGAATTTTGACTTACGAAAGTTTGTTTATAGTTTTGTCAAAAATTCATTAACATGTTTAGTTACCGTATGTTCAATGCAAAAAGACTGATAAGCCATTAAATCTTGGCACCTTGTTGATTGAAGATAGCTTTTAATCCACTTCAACTTCAAAAAGCTTCTCTAGCATGGAGCAACTGAAACATACACCGTCCCAAAGATATCTTTAGTGCCAATTATGAGTTAGGGATTGATTCTCCCAATACAGACCACATTTTAGCTTCATTTTTTTTTTAATATATACTTAAAAACTTAAGGTTCTTCGGAGGCCTCTCCTCTTAATCAGTGGCCTGGCTGTTCTGCTCCCCCTGGTACTCTTCTGCCTAGCCAGAATATGGAAAAGGTGCAATACCCTAGCCAAATTTTCCATTGCGGTAATAAAGGAGAAAATTCCTTGCATTCTCCCCCACTTCTAGGGCAACAAGGAAGGTAAGGATCAGTTGCTAAATCCTGATAGTGACATATTATAGGCTACCGCATTTTACTTCAGGCGCCAATAGGCAGGGAAAATATACGTTGCCCTCGCCGAGTTTCGAACTCCTAACCTCATGATTTCTAGGCGGGCGGGCTTCCGATTATACCATTAAAGACCGCTTTAAAGAGGAAAAAATACCTATAACTCTTCCTATTAATAATGATTAGTTTTTCTCAGACTTCGTTTGGCTTATTAAATTACGGCAAAGCACTCGAGGGCTATCTGCATTAAGGGAGGGATGCCTTTGTGGAGGACTTTTTAAGGGAAACTGGCTCGTATACACGTCACACATGGGGAAAACCACGAAAACACCCATGCAGCCAGCCCGTTCGCGGGATTCGGACCGAACTACCAGTGTTCAGCGACGTTACCGCTCGGCCGCTGGTGGGCCCCTTGTTTTCCAGTTAATTAATTTAATGTGGCTTCATGTTTTATAGTTTTACTAGCTTTTACCCACGGCTTCGCTCGCGTTAATGTCCTTAAATAAGTTTCAACTTCGCGTGAATTTTAAAAATACACTCTGTGTAAAATTTCAGTAAATACTGCCCTTCTTCTATACCTATAAACCGCGGATATTTTGTATTTACGGGGAGTGTATCGCCATGAAATCTAGTAAAACTGCTACGTATATTTTCTTAATGACTGAAAAATTTTTGTGAAAGATGACCCGAAACCCGTAAATCCTGAAGGATTTCAAATAATAAAATTAAACAAGGAAAAATTTATAAATGTTACGCTTTCACGCCTTAATTACTTAACGGATCATCATGAAATTTTCAAGAAATATTTTTGATATATTAGCAGTGGCGTAGCTAGGGTGAGGCTATCTGTCTCTGGGCCCAGCATCTAAGGGGCGCCTTATTGATACTACGAAATTTTTGAATGAAATGTTTTCCATTTTTGGCACATAGAATGGGGCGCAAATGCTTCAGTTGTCCCCAGGCGCTGGAAACTCTAGCTATGCCCCTGTATATTAGAAAAGGTTATAAATAAAATGTTTATTAAATATTTATTGTCTATAAAATGTTTGCGTGGCTTAAACCACGCAAACATTTTATAGACAAGCCAAGCACCTGTGCGCGCAGACAAACTTTTATATCGTTTAACATTTAATGTTTATACAACGGCAATCATTTTATTGCAACAAGTATTGCAACTGAACTTACCTTTCATGCAACAAAAAATATCCATACAAGTTAACCTCATGGCGCAGCCATTTTGGATTTCGTTTCAAATCAGACAGATGTTTACGGATTTGCGGAAGAATACGAGGAACTAGTAGTTTGCCGGATACAATGTGCAATGACGCGAAAGAATATAGTTCTGTAGAAGTTCCTACATTATTCCGTAATAAACAGTACTATTTCCTAATTTATAGTTATCTAATTAATTAATAGGGAAATAGTTAAATAATGCCGAATTCATTTTTAATGAAATGTAAAATTTTGCATGTATGGGACGACCACCTTCCGTCCAATATTTCTGAGAATATAAACAAATTTTGGAATCTGAGAGTATCAGTAAATAAATATATAGAATATCGCCTCTCAAACGACCACTTCTGAAAGTGACCAATAGTTCTGAGATTATAAATAAATATTGATATTAAGCATTATTTCTATAAGACGACCATCTCTATACAAGACCAAAGTTTCTAGAATCTTGGATAGTCATCAGAGATGTATCTTTACTGCGAAATTATCGCACGACTGCAATTCAATATCAATAACAGATCGCGCGATTGAAAAACATTTTCTGTCCTGTACTTAGAGGAAAAAAATTTTCCTTATGAGGTATTTCTCCCGCTTTCCTAGCGTGCCTTCGTGGTGTAATAGTTCTGCACGCTGGGCCGGTATTTCAGAGGTCCGTGGTTCGATTCACGGCGAAGGCGGTTGCTAATTTTTCATCTCTACGGCTTCCCAAAAAAATCCTAATGTCTCTACAGTGGCGCCCGAACTAAAAAGGTGTTGGATGAGGTATATCCACACCCAGGATTTAGTGATCGGATCCCCTTAAAAAAATAGTCGGCCTTTAAAAAGAGAAGTAATATAAGGTATTTCTCCCGCTTTCCTAGCGTGTCTTCGGCCCACCAGCGGCCGAGTGGTAAAGTCGCTGAACCCTGGTAGTGCGATCCGAGGTTCGAATCCCGCGAACGGGCTGGCTGCATGGGTGTTTTCTTGGTTTTCCCCACGTGTAGCGTGTATACGAGCCAGTTTCCCTTAGAAAGTCCTCCACGAAGACATCCCTCCCCTTAGGCAGATAGCCCTAGTGTGCTTTGCCATAATTAAATACACCACCACCACACCTAGCGTGTCTTCGTGGTGTAGTGGTTCTGCACACTGGGCCGGTATTCCAGAGGTCCGTTCTTCGATTCCCGGCGAAAGCAGTTGCTAATTTTTCATGTTTCCTGCTTCCAAAAAAATACCTAATGTCTCTATACCCAAATTTAAAAAAAAAATCGTTTCCGTAATTAAATATATCTATATCTAATTTTACCAATATTTGTAGTAGGGTTTGTAATCTGTAAGTAATTATACATGTAATTTATACATTATTTATAAAAAAATATATGTTACTTAGAATTTTGCAAATATTCTAGAAAATGCTAATCCATTGAAAAAAATCTTTTCCATGACTAAATAAATTTTTAAAAATGTCAGAAAAAATAGCAGTTAAAATTAATAACAAAATAACAAGAATAAATCATCAATCATATCAATATTTTTAATGTACAGCATTTAGAAACAACTTAGTAAAATACATATGAAAAATAAAATAATGTGCAAGTTTCAGATGTGCAATGTCAAAAAATTAAAACTGGTAAATTTGAGAACAAATATCCTCAAAATGTTTGACAACGAAAGTCCTCCGGACAATGCAGAATGAATGTCCTCAGGATGTGAAATTGGTGAACTCCTCAGGACATCCTGTCATATCCCGGGACATAGCGACTTAAATAAGACATCCTCAGGATGTTAAATTACGATCTCCTCAGGACATCTGAGAATCAACATCCTTAGGACATCCTAAGTATGTCCCGGGATATTGCGACTTAAATAGGACATCCTGAGGATGTTTTGTGCTATGGGGGAACAGTTACGTAGAATTATGTTTTGGGTATCAAATTCAAAAATTTTGGGGCTGTTTTTAGAAGATTTATTAATGATTTATACTATATTAATATTGGTAAAAAAATTCTGTGGCTTTTATATGAGTGTATATATTTTAAAATAGCTGCATGATATGGTAGAGGTAAAAAGCTTCATGTGGATCATAAATTAATATTATGTGGGAATTTTTCATTTATTTAATAAAGAAAATATTCAAGCCACAATTAAAATTTTTTCACTGGATTATTTGCATACAAAGTTTGCAGCAAATATTTCCTGCAACAGAAGTGACAATTTTTATTTTGCCAAGACTGGGAATTTAGTTAGTGAAAGCAGTAACCCTATTTTGAGATGTTAAACAGGAAGGCAAATTTTTGAATTTAAATTGATTTTTGAAGGAAGACTTCATTTAGTCTTTCTATTATTCTACGTGGCTCTTTAACTTTTTTATGGTATTTATAATTTTATTGTTATTCAGCTTTCTGTTTGCTTCGAATGCACATGAATGTAGACTTGAAATATTTTATATTGCAAACTGAGATGCCATTGTTATCATAATTAAAGATTTTTGCTCTGATTTTGGAGGAATTTACTGATAATACTTTTGATTGTGTATTGGTTTCTGGTTTATTGAAATGTGTAAAATAGCCTATTACTGCATATACGTATGTTAATGACATGTATATGTTTATGAAGTATTCTGTTATATGTATATAGTGTTGTGATTAGTTTTCTGCTTACTCTTTATTTAAGAAAAAGTTATCTGTAAGAAAGCGAATATTCTTTACTATATGTAGGAGTAAAATTGAAAAGGCTAATGCAATATAATTAATACAAAATTAAGTTTTTTCTCATGTACTTAAATACAAACATAGCCATTAAAGACTTTCTCAACCTTGCAGTTCTAAACAAATCTTAAGTATATTTTACTTGAAATTATAGGCATTGTATATAATTGAAGCTTACTGTGTGATAGTATGAAATTAAATTTTTAATTACTGAAATGTAAATTTTTAAATATGAAATACTAAGTGCATTTTATATGCATCTTTTAATACTTCAACTATATTTAAAAACTGAAAACATCTGAAGTGTGAAATTATTACAAATTTTTCTTTTTCTTGTTTAGGAGCTGTTTGTTCTCAAAACATTGCGTGACAAAGAATTCACTTTTACAAAAATCGAGCAGGATATTAAAAAAGACAGCGAACTATAGAACAAATATGGCGAAGCTGCATGAAGTCTATGTTGAATTTTATTATTGAAAAAAAATATGCTCTTCAGATTTAATGTTAGTTTTTATTGTTTAACAGTAATTGCAGTTTACGAATACCTGTAAAATAAACCTAATTCTTAAATTAATTTCATGTGTATTTCTTTTGCAAGTATTACAGTTCATAATACTTCAAACAACTTGAAATTTTATACTTGTTAATTTATGTGGGATATGTTCATAATAATTTTATAATTTAAATAACTCATTGTCATCATATGAGCATAATTTAAAATGTACAGCATTTGACAACAAATTAATAAAAAATTAGCCAACTTCTACTTGCTTTCTTTTGTCCAGTTGCCTCTTTTTAAATCATTTAATACCATAAAGCTATTTGATGAAAAAAATAATTGGTATGTCCACATCAACATGTACATTTATAATGATGTTATAGAAAAAGTCACATGAGATAAATATTTAAAAACTTCAATATTCCTAAACAAATTAACTTTTTAAAATTTTATCTGGTATATAAGATAAAATAAAGAACATATTTAGGTAATTTTGAATTTGCATAATTTTATGAACTTATTTATGAAATTAACAGTTACATTGTAAAAGGGAACTTTTTAAAAATACCTCAATAAAGCATTTCTTTTGTAGAGGTGAACTTTTAGTACTGATCTAATATATTTATAAGATTTTAAACTGAGAAAGACAAAAATAATATATTACAATACATTGGAAGATTGACTGATAAATGTAAAATTTTTACATATTATAATTATGTGTGTAATTAAAACAGAAGTTACTCGATTAACTTGCATGCAAATTAATATTTTCTTTAACATGTTTGGGATAAACTGAATTTTAATAAATAAATATGTATATATTTGTGTATTATCTGAAGATATGAATGAAATATTTGTGACATTAAACATTCATCTTCAAGGAAAATAACAAAGTCAACTTGGTAAACTATTGGAAAAGGTAAGTTTTCTACAATTTCCTGGTCTATATTTAACAATTTTAAAATTTAGCACACTCATTCAAATAATCTAAACGTATAATTTTTTCTTTTGTGCTACATTCGTTTACTGAATTTGTTAATTAACTATATTGTACTTTAGATAGAAATTAACGTAGATATTCCCTGTATTTTACGGTACAAAAACTTATATATTTGATAATAATTGACCTAAATCTTCCCTATGTTTTCTTTGCATATATGAATGACTTTGGTAAAAATTTAGTCCGATGTCTTCTCCTCTTTACTGTGTATAAGTGCACATTTTTGGTAAAAAATTTGCATAAATCTCCAATTACCTATTTACTGCATTTTTCGTAAAATGTGCTTATTTTAATCTCTTATTTTTTATATAAATCTATGCAAAAATGTTCTGCATATTATGATTAAAAGATAAAATTAATTTAATATCAAATTTTTACATATCCACCTTTTAGGTATGTACAGCAATATGGAATATATATAACTGGAAAATTTAAATGCAAAAAAATTAATTTCTATTCAAAAATTACACTTTGAATCACTTTTAATATTTCATTTCAAAGTGACTACAAAATGTGCAATAAATTTTGTAAACCTGAGTTCTATGTTTTAAATCAATTAATGCTATCGTTCATTTACATGGCATAAGAAAATGTCCTTTGGAAAAGCAAATAATTATTTAAAGTGTTATTTAGTAATAATGAATTTAGTAAACAACTGTTTGCTACAGTTTTTTACTAAATTTAAATTTATGAAATGAATTTAGTAAACAAAAATGCAAATGAATGATAGCATTAATTGATTTAAAACACACAATTGATGTTTACGAAATTGATTGCATATTTTGTAGTCACTTTGAAATGAAATATTAAAAGTCATTTTCAGCCTTTACGTAATTTTTTAATAGAAATTTATTTATTTATTTATTTAATTTTTTTGCATTTACTAGTGCATTTAAATTTTCCAGTTATATATATTCCATATTGCTGTACATAACTAAAAGGCAGATATGTAAGAATTTGATATAAAAATTATTTTACCTTTTAATCATAGCATACAGAAAGTTTTTGCATAGATTTATATAAAAAATATGAGATTAAAATAAGTACATTTTATGAAAAATGCAGTGAAAAGGTAATTGGAGATTTATGCAAATTTTTTACCAAAAATGTGCATTTATACACAGTAAAGTGGAGAATACATCGGATTAAATTTTTACCAGTCATTCGCATATGCAAAGAAAACATAGGGAAGATTTAGGTCAATTACTATCAAATATATACGTTTTTGTATCGTAAATTACGGGAAATATATACGTTAATTTCTATCAAATATATACGTTTTTGTACCGTAAAATACGGGGAATATCTACCTTAATTTTTACCTAATATATACGTTTATATACAATAAAAAATCGGGGAAATTTACGTAAATTTTTACTAAATATATACGCATACGTGAAGCAAAAAAAATTGAGATTTACGTATATGCGATAAATATACGTAAATTTTTACTAAAAATATACGTAAACTCCTGAAATTTACGTATATTATACGTAAAAGTTGCGAATGAACAGTAGTCTCTCGCGTAAATATACCTAAATTTTACGTAAAAGTTACGTATAGTATAACGTAAAAATATACGTAAATATTTAGTAATTGCCACTGGACACTTTTTATGATATTTTTACGTTCAACTTGAACGTTTTTTATACGAAAGGCCATTCGTAAATTGCACGTATTTTTCTCGTGCAATTTACGAATGCATGCTGCCTGGGTTCATATTCAAGGGACAATGGAATTCCAAATAAAGGTAGGGAAATCTTAAATTAATTATTTAGTGATTATTTGTAGTACATTAGTATTTATTATTGCTGTCGTGGGTGTATTTAAATTAAATAAAATGGAAGAGAAGTTAGATAGATTGAAACGTAAACGTTCCACATTGGTTATCTTTAGATGTATCTATATCTGTAGATGTCATGTTTTTCATGGTTGCCCCTGTGATTTGGTCGTATTTTCACGCGCTCCCGTGTTCAGCTTGTTTTTTTCTTGTGAAGAGTGGATTATTCTGGATCCGATTAGTGTTTTGTGTTATTCAGTGTGTTTCTCTGTAATTCTGGTCTTAATTACTGTGTATTAATACGTTTTTGACCGTGTTTTGTGCTATGGTGTGTGTTGTGAGTGTTAAGCCTCACACGTGCTAGTGTCAGCAATGGATCCGAAGGATTACCCGCCGCTTCCTCCGCCCGAGGTTGTGAACGTTAGTAAAGAAAATCTCTTTGGTTTACCCGAGGAGATATGTGCGTATGCAGACAAGGTGTTAGGAAAAGGTTGGAGTCAGCTATTAAACAAGGATTGTTACGATGCGGAGGATTATCAACTCGGGCTTCAGCAAGTTCTGCTTCTGAATGTTGCAGTTCATGTAGATGAGCAGTTAACGGAAGATGATCTCAATACATTATCCAGTGAGGAGGATAAGCAAAAAGTCTGGATATACACCAAACAAGGAGTGGAATAGCCAAAAGACTGGCTTTGTTATTTCAGGGTAAGTGCGACGTTTTTAGTGCCCAAAATCCTAGTATTGTAAATTTATCTTGTGATAAGTTGAATGTGAATGTTGTTAAGCATGTCCCTAAGATGCAGGTTATATCTACTGTTAATTCTGTTAACTGTAATGATACTATATCAAGTGTAAAAAATGTTAGTGATAAATCTGGTGCAATTGCACAAATTCCTAGCGGAGAAAAAACAAAAATTTTGCTTAAACGGCCTTCGAAAAAAGGAAAAAGATGTGTGAGCGAAATTCAGGATTCAGACGGCTTTACACAGCCGCGTAATACGGCTCGGCCTGCTTAATTAGTCAAAGCTAATGCAGAAATTAATGTTAGCAATAAATTTGATAAGCTAGGTGAAAATGCTAATGCAGATAATACTGCCACTAATAATGATATGGAAGTTAGTGAAGAGAATGAGGTTATTGAAATGCAACAACCGAAGGTGAAACCGATAATGGTGAAGCCTCCAATTAAATTTTCGGATTTCTCTAAAAAATTGAGGGCTGAAACTAATTTAGACTTTGCAGCTAAAGTTACTGGCGAGTTTTTAAAAGTTTTTCCGAAAACGGAAAATGATCACCGTCAGATAACAAAATATTTGGATGAAAAAAGTGTAGATCATTATTTAATTACCAGAAAGATGGATAGGCCCATCAAAATAGTTATAAGAGGTTTACCTATCGATTGCCCCTCAGATGACATTTTTGAGGAGCTGGTTAATTTAAAGTATAAACCTCGAAAAGCTACCCAAATGCACAGAACCAAATCTAAGGCTCCTATGCCTTTGTTTCAGGTTCATTTAGAGAATGTACCAGGGGTGCAATCTATTTATGATGTTAAAAAACTGCTATGTTTCTTTGTTGAAATACATCCTTATAAAGTGCGTGGAAATGTTGTGCAGTGTCACAACTGCCAACACTTCCACCACAGTAGTGAAAATTGCAAACTACAACCAAGATGTGTGAAATGCGTGTGTGCACATCGTACTGATAAATGTAATGTTAAAAAATTAGACTCTCCTATTTGTTGTAATTGTCTGCAAGAAGGACACACCGCCAATTATCGCGGATGTCCGAAATTCCCCCGACGCATAGTCGGAAATAAAACTGTGAATAAGAGTGCAAACTCAGAAAATGTAAATAATGGTGTTAAAATGCCTAGTACTTCTAATGCAAATTTGAGTTATTCTGCTGTTGCCTCCGGGCGCAGTTATGCTAGTGTAGCCAAGGGTGACGTTCAAAGATCTGTAAATACTGTTAATAATTTTAATGTTGATATGCATAAACAGACTGTCAGCAGTGGTGGTGCTGCTAGTGCTACTGTTGGTTCGGGTATGTTTATGGACTTTCTCAAAATAATCAAAGAGGTGTGTGATGCTTTTAAAGGCACCACAGTTATGAATGTTTTTCAAAAAATCTCGGCAGCCATGCCTGAATTGCGGGCTGCGGAGCATTCAGTCGATAAGTTTTTTATATTATTTAATGTTTTTGACAGTGTTTTTTCCAATGTTGAATAATTATCTATAGTGTAAACAATAGGTACTTAAGTATTATTACTTGGAACGCAAATGGTTTGTTCCGTAAGATTAATGAATTGCGGGATTTTGCAAGTGAGCACAGTCCCGACTTATTTTTCCTACAAGAACACAAGCATGACCCTAAAATACCATTGTGTGGGGCAAATTACTATACCTACAAGTCGCACAGAAGTACTACCGCTCCTCGCTCACGTAGAGGTGGCACTGCACTTCTTGTCAAACGCTGCATTCCCCATTATCACGTGAACATTCCACAGCTCTCAGCCGTAGAGGCCACAGCTATCTGCATCACAACAGACACTAACACTCCATACACTTTTGTCTCCACCTACATTCCTCCCATGAGACCTGTGGCTGTCATTCAGACAGACCTTGAAATTCTACTCACACTTGGTACACATGTTATTATTGGTGGAGACTTGAACGCAAGACACCGCGCATGGAACTGCTACACTTCTAATGCAACAGGCAGACTGATTTATTTTTTGGCCGCGTCGGCACGGTTTAAATTGGCAGTTCCAAGTACCCCAACACGGTATGCTGCTGGGTCCACCGCAATTATTGATTTTTTCTTGTTGCGGAACACCAGTTCTCCACTGGATATTTCCGTACTGGACGAACTTTCAAGTGATCACAATCCTGTTAGGATTATTCTGGACCTCAGCAGATATACTACATCAGACACCAGGGCCTTTCGTACAGACTGGCAGGTCTTTGCCAAAGCCCTCTCCAACACTCAGTACACTTTACCCACGATACACAAGGGGAGTGACATTGATAGTTTGGTCAAGGACCTCATTGAAAATATACAAAATGCTTATGCGAAAGCACAAGTTGAAGTTAAACCTGGTATGAAACACAAGCCTCAAGAGCTCAGATTATTGATTAAAGAGAGAAATGCTGCAAGACGAGCGTATCAACGCACCAGACACCGTGATGATAAAAGGAACTTCAATCGCCTGTGCGAAGCGGTAAAGTTTCTTACAAATAAACTCTCACAAGATCGCTGGACTAACTACCTCAGATCTCTTTCTGCAGAGGATAACTCCTTATGGAAAGCAGTGAAGAGGTACAAAAAATGCTATAACGCCATTCCGCCCCTTCACGGCTCTCAACGGATCCATTACACCGGAACTGAGAAAGCAGAACTTTTAGCTCAGCATCTGGAATCTCAGTTCTGCATTAACAACATTTCAGACCCAGACACTGAACAGCTTATTGCTGACTTCCACTCCAATTTTACAACACAGCCATGCACAGACAACATTATCTCAGCCATATGCCATCGGAGGTCTGTCTCTATATCATGCGAATTGCGAAAAGGAAGAGCCCTGGAGTAGACGGTGTCACAAATGAGATGATCAAGCACTTCCCTGTCAAGATAATACTCGCCACTTCACCAAGTTAGTGAATATCATAACTACGATGGCAAAACTTCCCAACTTGTTGGAAAATTGCCAAGATTGTCCCCTGCTTAAAGCCCAACAAGCCTCCGACTGCTCCTGAGAGTTACCGACCAATCAGTTTGCTAAGCTCAATTAGCAAAATCGTGGAAGCAGTTATTCTACATAGACTAAACATCTTCCTGGATGAGCAGAAGATCCTCATACCCTATCAGTTTGGGTTCAGGCGTAAGCACTCGACAACGCATCAACTCTACAGAGTTGTTGAGTTAATAAGCAGTGGGATGCAACAACATCGTGTCACCGGTGGACTTTTCTTAGATGTCGCCAAAGCCTTCGATAGAGTATGGCTGGATGCCCTCATATACAAATTGCACAACCTGGGACTCCCAGGCTACATCACAAACATAATTAAATCCTACCTAACCGGTAGACACTTTGTCGTTCATGTTTCTGGTTCATTATCCACAAACCGGCCTATACGGGCTGGTGTTCCTCAGGGATCCCTTCTGGGCCCTACCCTATTCGATATTTACGTGAACGACATCCCCACTACACACAACACAACACTAGCCATGTATGCAGACGACACAGCGATCCTTACGCAAAGTGCATTTGTTAGTTCAGCAATACAACAGCTACAGCACCACATCCACTCGCTAGAGACTTGGCTGACCAAATGCAAGGTCAAAGTGAATGTCGACAAGACACATGCCATACTGTTTTACTACTAAGAAGAATTTCCCGACTCACCTGCAAATGTATGGTGTGGATATTCCCTGGGTCAAGCAGGTCCCTTATCTTGGGGTGATCCTCAGTAAATCTCTTACATGGAACCCACACGTTACACATATTCTCAGATAGTTTCGAGCTAGTAAAGCTTCACTGTTCCCCTTTATTGCTCGAAACAGTGTTCTATCTATTGATAATAAGTTGCTCATTTACAAAACCATGTTGCGTCCAATTCTTAGTTATGCATGCCCCGTCTGGGCATACTCGTGCAAAAGTTTGAGAAGGCAGTTACAAGCTGCCCAAAACGGGATATTGCGTATGATATGTAATGCCCCCTGGTACATTCGGAATAGCCAAATTCGTAAAGAGTTAAGAATAGAGGATCTTTGTGATTTTTATTGCCGCCTATCTAGGGCATTTTATGATAAACAGGAACTTCTGGACAATCCTGTGGTTGTTAACTATTGTTATGATACTAGGGACCCCAATTTCAGTAAGCGCCCAAGGGCGATCCTGAATGTTAGTAATGTGTAATTTTGTATATGTGTTATGCAAATTGTTGCTCAGATTCTTTATTGTATATTGTTCTTTTTTCTTGCTTTTTGTTTTTACTAGTGGCACTAAGGCGTCGCACTTCGTATTTTGTTTCTCTTGTGTGTACATGTATTCTTCTTTGAAATAGTTGTTAAAAAATAGTTAATTATGTATGGATTAGTAATTAGGTACTTAAGAAAAAAAATTTGTATTTAACTATTAGCAATTATGAATTTAAACTCTTGCTCATTTAATCATTTAGCACATTCAGTTATATTTCTCATAATTCGAAACTTTTATCATGTTATTCGATGAGGGGTAGGGCTATGGCGCCCAGGCACCCTGGTGGTTAAGCACCGCAGTTCAACAATCTAGATGTAACGGTTATCTGTAGATGCGGTTAACATATTTAAGGATGCTGGGATGAATTTCAGAAAATTAAGAACTAATTCTAAAGCATTAAACGATTTATGGGTCTCAAATGGGATTAAGGAATCAGATAACAAATTAACTAGTGAATCGAATTTCTTAGGCATGATTTGGAATTCCATTGAAGACGATATAAAGTTAAATTTTAAAACTTTAATTGACTTTTCTACTGGAAAAGATTTTGCTACAAAAAGGAAACTTTTGCAAAGCATCGCCCAAATATACGATCGATTTGGATTTATTGCACCCTTTGTTATTCGGGCGAAAATTATTATGCAAGAAATATGGTGTTCCGGTTCTGACTGGGATGAGGTCCTTCCTGTAGAGATTTATGAAAAATTCAACATTTGGCGGGAGGAACTTAGTGATTTAACTGAAATATTGATACAGCGAAATTTCTTTGATGACGATCCGATGAATATAAGCCTTCACCTATTTTCGGACGCTAGTCCTAAAGCATATGGGGCCATCGCATATTTCAGATATTGTACGAGTGATTCTGAAATTAAAACTTCCTTTATCATGTCGAAATGCAGGGTTGCACCTTTAAGATCAATCACGCTTCCTCGTTTAGAGTTAATGGGAGCAATCGTGGCTGCTCGAATGTATAAATATTTAAAAAAATTGTTTGGTGATTTAATTGAAGATGTTTATTTTTGGAGTGATTCCGAAATCGCCATTACTTGGATTAAAGGTTCGCCAAATAATTGGAAACCATTTATCGCCAATCGTGTTACAGAAATACAGAGTATATGCAACAAAAAATTGTGGAACCACTGCGAAGGAAAACAAAATCCTTCCGATTTACTAACTCGAGGAATTAGTGCTTAGTCACTAGTTAAGAATCATCTGTGGTGGCATGGGCCACACTGGTTAGGTTTTCCTACTGAAAACTTTCCAAAACAAAAGAAATTAAAACCAAATTCAGAATCGTTGGAGTTAAGAAAAAGTATTATTTTGACTGCATCTGTAATTAACAATGAATCCCCAATTTTGCATATAGAAAAATTCAGTTCTTTAGGAAAATTACTTCGAATTACTGCCTATGTATTTAGATTTACTGGGAGGCTTCGGAAAAGGTCTACAGGGAATGGACCTTTAAGTGCTTTTGAGATTAAAGCAGCTGAACATTATTGGGTAAAAATTACGCAACGAGAATGGTATCAAGCGGAAATAATTAAGTTATCAAATAAAAAATCAATTCTCGATTCTTCCATCTACTCCCTTAATCCAAGGCTTGATGCGGAGGGAATTCTTCGGTTGAAAGGTCGCATTCAATTTGCAGACTGTCACGAGAATTTAAAACATCCTATTCTATTACCCTCAAAATGCAAGTTTACCGAGTTGATCATCATGGACTCGCATGAAAGGGTATTCCATGCTGGAGTTAATTCGACACTAACTCAGATCAGAGACAAATATTGGATCATTAAGGGAAGACAGCGTGTTAAGACTATCATACACAAATGTGTGATATGCAAACGATATAGTGCTCGTCCTGGGGTACAGGATATCGCTCCACTTCCTCCAGACAGAATCCAAGAGTCGCCTCTATTTGCTGTGACCGGGTTGGACTTCGCCGGTCCATTTTTTACGAAAGACAGGCAAGGTAAAGTTTACATGCTGTTGTTAACGTGTGCGGTCACTCGTGCCTTACATATAGAGATAGTAACTGATCTCAGCACTGAAAGTTTTTTGCTAGCTTTCCGAAGATTTTTAGCTCGCCGAGGACTGTGTACCACCGTGTACTCCGATAATGCCAGGACTTTTAAAAGAGCTGATAAAGAACTAAAACATATTTTTAAAACTTTGAGTGACTCATCTGTGAAAGAATTATTTTCTGCTAGATGCATAAATTGGAAATTTATTATTGAGAGGGGTCCATGGTGGGGAGGGTTTTTGGAGCGTATGGCACGAACCATAAAATCCAGCTTGCGAAAAATTATTGGTCGATCATCCCTTACTGTGAAAGAGCTTGAAACAGTGTTCATTGAAATCGATGCAATGATTAATTGTAGACCAATTACCTACGTGTTTACCGATCCCAATGAACCTTCTCCACTAACACCCTCTCATTTTCTGGTTGGTAGACGATTGCTATCTCTGCCTGCTCATAAAATAACATCAAACAATTTGATTGGATCAAGAAATTCAATTATTAAACGATATAAATACCATCAAGATATTTTAAATCATTTTTGGAAGCGTTGGAGATCAGAGTATCTTTTTAATCTGAGATCTGCCAATATTTGTCCTCCATACTCTAACGCATCTCAGTTTAAAATCAACGATATTGTCTTGGTTCATGACGACAAACATCCCAGAAATCTCTGACAATAGGTAAAATTTTGGAATTAATGCCAGGCAGAGATGGTAAAATAAGTTCTTGCATAATTAAAATACCTACTGGTACCTTAAAAAGGCCTATACAATTGTTATATAATATGGAACTTAACTAATGTTTGTATTTTGTATTTTTAGGTTTGATTCTCCTGACCTTGCTGATAGGTATCATTTAATGTTTTGCAAAATTTTATGTGCTTATAATTATGTATGCATGTTTGTTATATTTAACCATTTCTCCAGGATTTATTGTCGAGATTTTAATTGAATATTCTAGAATATATTATTGAAAGAGGAACTCCCCACCGAGTTCAGGTGGGGAGTGTTGTGTAATTTGAAGAAAAAGGCTAGAGGGCGCTGTTGCTCGCTTAGTTGTAAGAGAATAAAGTTTGTTCATGTAGAAGGCAGCGGCCTAAGAATACGCTCTGTATATAGTAATTAAAATATTGTTAAAAATGTAAAAGTGTTAAAGTTAGTGAACTCACTGAACCACCATTATCTGACTTGGAGATGCACAAAATATTATTAGACTGGTTAACAGTCCAGAGATATGCGAGCGGTAGGTGACCTGGCATTATCTTGTTGGAAAATGGCTCCAGGATGACGGGCCATGAAGGCTGGCTCCATTATTGTAGCAACATATCGTTGAGTTGCAAGAGATGTACAGAGGATGACTAAAGATGACCTGCTGTCATAAGAAAAAGCGCCTCACACCATCACACCAGCGGTTATGGCTGTATGCCTTTGTAAAAAAAGGCTGATTGGGACCGCCGGCCCCGTCCTCTTAAGACACGAACACAGTGGTCATCTGCTTCAAGAGTGAAGCGGGATTCATCGCTGAACACTATACGATGCCAGTCTGATGGCAGCCATGATGATCGCCTGCGACACCAGTCCAGACGACTCCGCCGATGTTTTGGGGTCAAAGGCAAACACCTTAAAGGCCTCTGTGAGTGTAACCCTGCCTCAGACAAGCGCGTGAGATGGTGGACGGTACCACGGTAGGTATAGACGAGGCTGTAGTGCGTTGAATAGACGACAATAATACCGTTCGGGCGGTTTGGGCCTGGCAAACAATCATCTTATCTTGCCTTATATTTGTGTTCCTTGGCCTTCCAGAGCCTTTATTTCATCAGCAATTTTCTTGTACCAACCATTTCTGCCAACATCTTTCCGCAGCAGTGTCTGTACGCTGCAGGCGGTGGCCTATTGCTCGGTATGATCACCCAGCTTCATGCAACCCTACAATGCGACCACGTTCGAAGTCGTTTAGTTGTCTGTAAGGTCTTCGATATCGTCGTAATGGCATCTTTAGTTGCTTCTTTACGGAATCACAATGGCAGCAACAAAAAAGATAAATTTTCCGACTCTGTTACTAGTTTTATACATTGCGAATTGCGCTCTAGAAATGAGCGCTATGATCGCAATTCCTGTTCATTTGCCTTGAAACTTTGATCATTTGCATGTTCGATCAAGATGATTTTGCATACCAAATTTCGTCACGATCGCGAAAGTCCTTGTCGGTGCTTCGATTTTTTGGCAAAAGTGTGTATTTTCTGTGCACAAGTAGTGTAATCATTAGGCTGAATATTAAATAAAAAATACTTTTTATTTTAATCTTTCTTCTGAGTTGAAATTATTTTACTTAGAAATTTAAAACAAAACGATAAGTCATTGGATAGTCTTTACGATCCAACAGTTAACAGTTTGAATAAGGTGGATCCGTACATCTGTGTGGCAAGAACTCAGGAACTAAACTAACATGTAAACGTCTGCCGTGTCGCAAAGTGCTTCTACAACGAGCATGTATGCATGTCCATAGAAATTTTGACAATTGAACTACCGTATTATATCTTTATAATAGTTACAGTGGACGGACAAAAATATGGAAACACCTTGTGAAATGCATGTTTGAAAAGAAAGATTGATTTTAATGAAATATGTAGGTGGCGCTGGGGTTTTTGACTACTGACGCCACTTATACAACTTCGTAAATGTGCTAAACAGTTCAGTTGTTGTCGGAGTACTGTTATGTGAGGTTGTCATTGCATTATGTCAGAGTTAACAGACTTCGAACGTGGGCAAATTGTTGGAGCACGTATGGTAGGTGCTTCCGTAAGCAAGGTAGCCGAGGTGTTTAGTGTTTCAAGAGGTACTGTATCGAAGATTTATTCCGCATATTTGAAAAGCGGAAAAACATCATCTGCTAAATCACAGCGCGGACGAAAGTGTGTCCTGAGTGATCGTGACAGACGATCATTAAGGGCAATTGTGACGAAAAATAAGAAGACCACAGCTGCAAAAGTTACTGCTGAAATGAATGTTGTGTTACCGAACCCTGTTCGTACCAAAACAATTAGAAGGGAGCTTCATAAACAGGGAATTGCTGGCCGTGCTGCAATTGAGAAGCCACTCATCAGTGATGCTAATGCTCGTAACAGGAAAAGGTGGTGTTTAAGTCATAAAGCCTGGACTATAGAGCAGTGGAAGCGAGTAATATGGTCTGACGAGTCTTCTTTCACATTGTTTCCCACTTCTGGCCGAGTTTACGTCTGGAGAACGCCATCTCAAGCCTATAATACAGACTGCTTGTTGCCAAGAGTGAAACATGGCGGGGGTTCTGTTATGGTTTGGGCAGCCATATCGTGGTTCTCTGCTAGCCCCATGATAACTGTGTCAGGGCACATGACTGCCAAGACTTATGTGAACATTTTGGCCGATCAAGTTCATCCCATGGTACAAACTTTGTTCCCCGATGGTGATGGTGTCTTTCAAGACGACAAAGCCCCTGTTCACACAGCTCACATTGTCCAGGACTGGTTTTCTGAGCACGAGGATGAGTTGTCCCCTCTCCCCTGGCCACCACAGTCACCAGACCTGAATATTATCGAACCTTTGTGGTCTACATTGGAACGGAAAGTGCGTTCTCGTTATCCACCGCCAACATCGTTATCTGAACTTGCCATCGTTTTACAGGAAGAATGGTATAATATTCCCTTGGCAACATACAGGAACTGTATTTATCCCTTCCGAGAAGACTGCAAGCTGTTTTGGATGCCAACGGGTTTCCTACACCATATTAAGCAAAGAAACATGTTTTTTTAAATGTGTTTCCATATTTTTGTCCAACCCCTGTACTTTCTTTTGTACAATTTTCACTCATGGCTGAAGAGTTCGACTAATAGATAGTTATAATATGTGGCTTACGAAACATTTACGTATCGTGGCATGAACTGCTAGATTTATAACAGTATGTTACCTATCGAAATATAGTTTCGAGAATTTTCAACGATGTGCAGTGTATTGATTACGTAAAAATTCTGGCAGATTTCGCTGGCTGCCACATTGAAATAATGTAGCAGTCAGGGCCATCATAAGTGTCACTGATGATTCAAATATCATTACAATCGCATTTCATTTTTAGTGAACTTGTCTGCACTGGCATCAGTATAAACTAGTCATTCCAAAGTTTTCAGTTAATGTTTAACAATTTCTAAAGTTAGAATTCAAAACATTCGAATGACGAAAAAAGCTATAAAATTCGATGTTTGGAATTTAAAAGTTTTCTAAAATTTCCGAGATCTGAGGTTTCGAATACCTGTAGGAAAATTAATCTTATAATCCATTTTGCATCTAATGAATTAGTTTAATTATTTAAAGCTAGATATGACCTCAGTATGTTAGCCCTCGTGTTAATTGTGTGAAAAAAAATTTTATGCAAAAATTTAAATTAATTTTTATGCAAAAGACTAAAAAAGTTGATAGCTTGATAGATTTTCCCCCTCGAATAATAGTTTCTCTGCAAGTATCGTTGACCTACATTACTTCTTTTACTCTAAAAGAATTCTTTTGAATTAAAGTAAAAACTCTTTGTAATTAATAGCTTATGATTCACTTACATGAAAAATGTATTACATAACTGTATTCTTAAAAACCAATACATATTCTTCTGATTTTTTGCTTACTTCTACTGAAATCAAACAACAATAGTAAAAGGAGGAGGATAAAGGAAATCAGAAGAAAATGTCTGTTTTTTGTATTTGAAAGAAGAACGCTTGTAATAACTAATTCCAGTTACCATCAGCATTAATTCCAGAGGTAAGTGAAAATCCGCTTCGTTATTAATACACACACATTTTATTTACAATATAATACAAATGGTTAGAAGCATTATTTTTAGGGACACGCCTTCATCATTATTAGGTTTAACACCTTCGATCTTCCATCAAACTAAAATTAAAATTATAGAATATCAACATAGACAAGACGATGGGGGCGCCACCTAATGGCGCAAGCTATCAGTTTATAACATCCTGCTTTCCCCATGAACTGCAAGTTCATCAATTAAATATACCTAATCAAGATCATACAATAATTACATATCAAATTACAATAATAAACTATTATAAAAAATAATGAAAATACTACAATAATAGATAAACAAACAATAACTAATAATACTAATAACAAGAATAATATAGATTTCTAAATGAAATATTAAAGTTCAAATTGTCTTATTTTCTCAGCATATAGTCTATTCTGAAAGTTCCAATGAATACAAAAATTGTATTGGTCGTTTCACTATACCAGATTTAGATTTTGCACTGCACTTTTACTATCTTACTATCTTACTATATTTTACTATCTTACCGTCACGTCCGGTATACGCGACAATGCACAATTTTGCCTAAGTTCCACATATTACTAGGCAACTTGTTGTCTCCGATCAAGACTACATCATTCACTTTAAAGTCTCTTTTGACCTTTATTGGTGTTATACAGTTTGCATATTTTAAGTTTAGCAAATACTCGCCTTTCTCTTCCATTAATGATCTAACAATTTTTGTCGATAGTTGTATCGCTTTATCATATTATTTCTATCTGTATTAACATCTGCATCATATTTTACCAGTGGTAAAAAAATCAAACATTTCCGTACAAGAAAATGCGAAGGACTTAAACGAGATAACTCCTGTGAATTAGTGTACACATAGGTAATCGGTCTTGAATTTATCACAGCTTCTATTTCTGTTAAGACAGTTCTGAGTTCTTCGGTTGAAAGAGAATGACTTCTCAATTATTTCCTTAAGACCTATTTTCACAGTTCTTAATAGACGTTCAGAAAAGCCGCCCCACCAGGCTCCGTTTTCAACGATAAATTTCCAGTTTTCCCCAAAAATCCTTCTTGGTAGTTAATTTTCTTCCATATTTCCTTCAGTTCTATATTAGCTCTTTTGAAAGTTTTCGCATTATCGGAGTTAGATAGTAGAACATATTCCGCGTCGTGAACTGAATCTTCGAAATGCAAGTAAGAACGTTTCTGTACTTAAATTAGGAACTAGTTCTAAATGAATGGCTCTTGTGACTGCACATGTACACTGCTCAAAAAAAAAAAAAAAAAAAAAAAAAGGACAGTCTTATATCTCCCGATCTACTGGGCCGATTGACAAAATTCAAATTGCGTTCTTCATGTCTCGAAAGCGCGACTTAGGATATATATTAGATTTATATATAGCACTATTCTAACATAGGTATTTTGACACAAAATCGGACTTTTTCTGAAATAACATACCAATTTTTTTACATATTTTGATTCTACGACTCAAATTACGCCTAAATATGAAATTTTGTAAAATTTGGAGCAAAATTTACGGAGAAATTCACAAATTTATGTTGGCACTTTTCTTTTCAAATTGCGCCAAGAATAGTTCACTTGGCGAACTTCTTAATATATGGCAACCTAGTTTCCTTTCCTGTGAGAGGAAAAAAAGTCACCATCGTTCCTTTTTTCAAAATAATATTCTTTATATTATATTTTTAATTATAACTTATTATTTTAAGTAATTTTTTCTTTTTCGAATTTCATTTTAATTGTTTAAGTTGCACTTTTTTTTTTTTTTTTTTTTTTTTTTTTTTTTTTTTTTTCTCTTCGAATAACTGTTTTAAAAATTTCTATTTACCTATTCGAACTGCGTAAATAAAGGTGCAGCATTTATTTTATTTTTTTTTTTTTTTTCAAATAGTTTTCTTTATATATATTTTTCGTCATAGTTATTATTTCAGGTAATTTTTAAATTTTTATACTTTTATTTTAATTGTTTGTGTTGCATTGTCTCTTCAGATAATTGTTTTAAAATTTTCTATTTATTCCTTCGAACTGAGCATTTTAAATATATTTATTAATATCAATTTTCCAGAATTTGATTTTATTTATTTGAACTGCGTTTCTTTCGGAAGAATACTTTGTAACTCAGACTACGATGCGTTTGAAAACTGCATACTATATTAAAAGAGAAAATACAGTAAAGCACAGTTTTATACGCCTTTAAATGTTCCGTTCAGAAAAGACATATATAAATAAGAGAGATGTATAACCGACATTTTAACTTAGGATGACTTGCATACACTGCTTTAAACAGTTTTATCATTGTGCCCATTGCTTTACACAATTTTATCCTACATTTGGTTTCTTAAAATGTTATTCATATTTTAATCAAATATTTTATTTTTGAAATCGCAAGAATCAAATATCATAAGATTGAAAAGTTTTAAATTAAAAAAAAAAAAAAATACAAATACTAAATTTTACGAAAAAATTTACTTTTCTTCTCTTTTTCTTTAAGCATTCTGAAAGTATATTAAAAAGTATCCAACTTTTCGAAACATTTTGGTATTTCTTACAATCATTTTAAATAAAGTTATCGCCTTCCATTTCATAAAGGCTCACAAACGGCCGAGCGGTAAAGACGCTGATCACTGGTAGTTCGGTCCGAGGTTCGAATCCCGCGAATGGGCTGGTTGCATGGGTGTTTTTGTGGTTTTCCCGATGTGTAACGTGTATACGAGCCAGTTTTCCTTAGAAAGTCCTCCACGAAGGCATCGCTCCCTTTAGGCAGACAGCCCTCGTGTGCTTTGCCATAATTAAATAATCCAATCCAATCTTAATTAAATATAATTGATTTGTAACTTCTACTAGAACTGACTTTAAGAACTGAAGTGCAAATAAATAATATCGTGTGCAATCTTGATTAATATAAAATTAAATATATTTGCATTCAGACAGAAAGTTTTTTGAAATATTTGCAATTACTTTATAAGAAGGATTTATTAATAACCGTAATAATTACTTATTATATTACTGATGATTAGGAATCAGTTCTTGACAATCACATTCTAAATTAGAATTTTAAGAATTATTAGAATTTTAAATTAGAATAATGAAAATACGCTACGCACAAAAATACATTTTAGGATAAAAAATGAGTTGATTTTTTGTTCTAAAACTTCTTGAGTTCATTTAATAAACATCGTATCCTCGTTGTTAATTGAATTCAGAATGTTGGGTGTCGTTTATATAATTATTCTTACTTGTCCACGGAATCTGCTGACTTATCCAGCGATTAAGTAGCTGCAGATCATTTCTACATAACCATTGAACTTCCATTAATTCAGTATCTAGAGGGTTGTATGTTTATATCATAATTTGACTTTTATAAAAATGATTATTCTAAATCTTATGTTTCTATAAAAATATACTGTGCTTTAAAAATATGGATGATAGTACCAGCCGCTCTTTCAGCCACTTCAAAAGCATCAGTTTGTTTAGAGATAAATTGTGCAGTTAATGTCATAAAATTCAAATAAACATCAAACGAAAATTCTCAGTTTTAGACAATTCGATTTAAAAAAAGTAAAGTAGCAGACGATAAAACGCCGAAGGTAATAATTTACTCTTATTTAAAAAAAAAAAAAAAAAAAAAAAAATGTGCTTCAAGTGGAATTTAATTTCAGCAGCTAAAAGAAATGGGCTGGAAATAATACCAAACAGGACTCTAGTTATTCGTAGAATTTTTGGTTGAATATGAGATACATTATCTGGCAAATCGTCTATATACAGAAATCGTACAACATCACGATCAGCCTTTACTAAACTAATTTGCAGAAATGCCTTCTCAATATCAGCAATAAAAGTGATTCGGTTAATTCAAAATTTAAGTACAAGTTTTAAGAGATCTGAGTTTAAGTTTGTTCCAGGATGTAACAATTCGTTTAGCGAAAGAGCATGAGGAGGATGCGAAGAAGCATCAAAGCAATCCTCAATTTCGTTGTATTCTTATCCTTTCGAATACAGGGTGATGTGGTAAATAATATATCGGATTCTGACCTGTATCATTTTGTTCAGTTACTGATTCTACGATTCCCAACTTAACAGTATTCTTCTATCAGAGATTTATAGTCAACATACAAGATTGGATTCTTATAAAATCTTCGAACCAACGAAACAAGTCTTCTCTGAGCATTATCGTAATTATTTTCCAAATTATCAGAGTTATGTTTCCAAGAAAGTTGTACTTCATAACGGCCTTCTTTAAAAGTCAAACTTGATTCGAAACTTTGAAGAGCTTCTTCATCAGAAGTGGACACTTTTAAGTCATTATGGATACCTAGGGATTCTAATTCCCCAAAGGCTTTTAACTGAGACGACGTTAACTGATCTTCATCCAAATCCTTCATAAGAACAGCGTTTAAAACTCCAACGAACGATGGTTTTACGTTTAAAGAGGAATGTGTAACTGGACCTTGAATTGACCATCCCATCAGTGTATCTGTTAACATCACCAATGAACTTAAACGTTTTGTTTTACCAGAAACTATTTCCCCAAAATAGTCTGATCCAATTAGAATGTCAATTTTATGATGATTACTTTCACCATCTTCATAATCAGATAATTTAATATTTAAAGATTGAATCTGGCCATACAGTTCTTGGCTAGGAATTTCTATTAAAGCATTACAAATTTCTGGGGATTCTATTGCTTCAATAGTCAAACTTTTACTTTCGTTTTCGATTTTACATAACAGGAATTTAACTCTACATCTTGCAGTGCTCACTTCAGTATTATTATGAAAAGTGTGTAAATTTAATTTTTCTTTACCTACGACTAGCAAATTTAATTTCTCTGATAAATCTTCATGAATAAATGTTCGTTGACTTCCTGAATCAAGTAAACAACGAACTTTCGCTTTCATTCCTGTGCCACGAACAATGGTCGAAATGTATGTAGAAAAACAATTTGTTTACCATTTGTAATTTCTTTCTTTTCTGGCATTACGGACGTCAATACTGTTTCAGAGTTATTAATAAAATTAACCTGTTCACATAAAGAATCATTTATAACTGGATAAGCCTTTTCACATAACTCTTTTCTGTGTTCTTGTCTTTTATGGCATACATTACTTTCAACCTTAATTCTGCATATTTTTTAGTATGGAACCTTTTATAACACAAGAAACATCTAAAATTTCTTTTCAGAATATCCTTCTTTTGTGCTATGCTAAATTTATTACAATCGTTTGATAAATTATCTGTTACTTTATCACAAAAAACACATAAATTATCAACAAATGCGCTTAAAGCCGCAGCTGTTGACTGTTTTCTTGGATTTTTATTTTTATTTTCGTACGATACGAACTTTTCTTTATTTTGTTTATTTGAGCGAAAATATTTATCTGTATTTTTTGAATACATATTATCGCAATCCATCGATTTAGTTAAAAGAAATGTGCGTTCTCTAGATTCGACTTCTTTTTTTTTAAAGGCTTATTAAATTCGTTATTTTATTTTCTTCAGCATCATGTAGTCGGCTAAATTCTAAAGCTATATCAGATGGTAATGCTCTAATTAAAATGGGGAAAACTGAGTAAAGTGCAGTAAGTAAGTAGTAAAGTGCTCTGTAAGAATTTGGCTCAATGCCAAGGCTCGCTAACGCTTGTATTTCGATGTTAACATTGTCGTAAATTCTTTGTAATGACATTATGTCTTTCGAGTATTTACATGGCGTCAGACTGAGTGATCTAGACATACGACTGTCTATCTGTAATTCTTTTCTACCAAAGCGCGATTTTAATATCTCGATTGCCTTATTATAATTTTCTGAAGTCAATGAAAGATTCCTATGGAAGTTTCGGCATCACCTGTTACGTATGTTTTTAAATAATTAAACTTTTCTACATCATTTAGCGATTCGTTATCATGAATAGTAGTTTTAAATTGTGACCAGAAATTTGGTCATTTTGGTATTTCGCCATCGAATTTTTCGATTACTAAACGTGGAAGTTTAACCTGAGCAGAATTCAAACCTGATACTGTCGAGTTAGAATGCGTAGAATTATCCTGCACTTTATATTTTCACGTATCTATTATAAATATCTATTTACGCGTGTTTTGCAAATTGAAATTTCTTCTTTGTAATTCTCAGTAGATGTTATGTCCTTTTCTAACTGATTCGCGTCTGATATATCATCTTCTATTTCTATATTTAATTCTAACATATCGCGTTCTTTCTCCGTTAACACTGAAAACATTTCTTCAATCAGTTCAATATTCGATAAAATAAACTAAATGAGTAATAACATTTAGTTCTGTTTCTAACTTTTTAATAATTCTCGTTGTTGCTGTTCTTAGCGCTGTGCGCTTCTTTGTATTTTTATCAAGCTTATTCATTATCACATACAAAATTTTCACTTACCTCTTCTTCTTTCACTGGAATTCTGGGTTTTTTAGCATCAGAAATTTATAATAACTAATTCCAGTTGCCATCAGAGAGCATTAATTCCAAAGGTAAGTGATAATCCGCTTCGTTATTAATACACACACATTTTATTTACAATATAATACAAATAGTTACAAGTATTATTTTTAGGCACATGCCTTCATGATTATAAGGCTTAACACCTTCGATCTTCCATCAAACTAAAATTAAAATTATAGAATATTAACAGAGACAAGACGATCGGAGCGTCACCTAATGGCGCGAGCTATCAATTTATAACAACGCTCGAGAGCATAGTATATTAAATAAAATTTATATTTGTATTTTATCGGGACTTACTTTTCTGAAATACTGAGGAGGAAAAATTAAATTTATTTACGTACATTTATATGTAACCATGTTAATCACATATAAAATGCGAAATTCTCATAAATTTTATTTCATAAGTATTTCTTTTGAAAATGTGTTATTATTTCTGAAACGGTATAAATATGGATTTGCGGGTTCATGAAATCTACTATACGGCTCCT
The DNA here is from genome assembly GCF_044657685.1 of Stegodyphus dumicola. Taxonomy (NCBI): domain Eukaryota; kingdom Metazoa; phylum Arthropoda; class Arachnida; order Araneae; family Eresidae; genus Stegodyphus; species Stegodyphus dumicola. Next base: position 108,404,472 of record NC_140777.1, read on the forward strand.
GTCCTCATGAAGTTTGGCCACCCCTGATATAAACTATAGTTTCAAGACATATCTGCATTTTTTATTTTCATATACTTTTGTATATATCATATTTAAATTTTCTGACGTTTATGTTTCCCTTTATGTTTTTTCCACGTGTTTTTGAGATTGACGCTCTTTAAAAATGTTTTCCAATATAGAGTGACCAAAAATAGTTCCTGACTCCGAACATCAATTAACTTTATTTGCACAAATAGGCATGTGAATTTGTCCACTGATACTGCATGATATTCTGAATTAACTTTGAAATGTAAAATATGAAATTTCATAATTGCTCCGATGACGATAAATATAGAATAGGAACTCGCTGGGCACAGTGAACAGATGTATAAGTCAACGGTTATTGAGGTATCGTATTGAAAGCATGAAGTTAATTTGCAAGTACATTTAAAATGCAGTGCAAAATCTTTACTTAAGATAACGAAATTCGTAATACGACGCGATTTTATAGCAAAGTAAATCTTTCGCAAACAATTTAACATCTTCGTCCAGAAGGTTTAAGAGCACATCACGATTCTTAACTTTGAAGATAGCACGGTATTTGTAATTCACTACATAAGATTTGAAAATTAAGCATCAAACAATGTATGCATATACATAAAAAAAGAGTGGTATCTCGGTATACGTCCGCTTTCGTCCAATTTGTTATATGTCTTATTTGGACTTGGAAGGTTTTGTTTGGTATACGACAGTTTAGGCGAACATAGTTCGCAATTCAAGGCTTCCGCGGGCAATTGCGCTATCCCTAAATAACAAGTAGTAGGATTTCGATCAGTTGTGTCAGGTCGTACGCATTAGAAATGAAAAATTTACAGAGAGCATTTCAGTTGATCGATAAAGTCGCAAAGCGGAGAAGTTCAGACTGTAACTTAAGCAGCTGCCCTTAGGTAGTGTTATGTCACTCAGTCTTTTTCTATCCTGGCCAAAGATGTTATACACAATTCTTCATGTTTTTACTTGTTTATTACGCATACAAAACTACACACTAAATCACTAAAACTACACTACTAATAACTGAAATGGGTACATTAATTAACTAGGCAATTTCTTTTTCACTAACGGATTTCACGAGCCTTCCTCTTTCTGACCTCTCTTTAGGCCTTCTTTCTTAGAAATCCCAAACTTTTGGCCCCTCTTGGAGCTAGCGCCCTTTATGCATCTCGTTAGTTGACATCACCAATACATCACAGGTGGTTAGAAGAGATGCGATTAGGTAAAAAGTGCGCCCCTGGCCAATGCTTGCTATGTATTTTTCGCACCACCAATGAGGGGTAAGGAGGACTCTTTTCAGATGTCACACAGAGTTTGGAAGGACAGGGAGGAGGGTAAACAAGACTTTTGTATATTCACTAAACACATGATATAAAACACACACACACACACACAAAAAAAAAAAAAAAAAAAAAAAAGAATTTTAACAAGAATAAAGGAAGTTATTGATTAATTTTACATTTTAACAGAAAAATAAGAACATGGAATCTTAACATGATTAAGGGAAGTTACTGATTGATATTCCTGAATATCAGTATCTTCTAAGATCTGATGGAATGTATTTGCTTTTCGACAGAGTAAGTTTGCTTTCGTACCCGCTACTTCTCATATTTGGGAATTTATTTTTGAATATTTCAGTAATCCTTCTCAGGTTATTGCCGAACAAATTTTGGAACTCAGTCATGATTTTCCTAAGTATTATCGATAAGTCAACTCGTTTTTATGCTCAACATGGGGTTCATGTTTATATTAGTATTTTGGTTACTGATAGTATTAGCAAATGTATGAGTTAAATTCTGTGTTTGTACGCGCTTTCGTTCGGGGTTGTTATCTTGTGCATAATTAACACCGCATCTAATCGATGTTTCGACTAAAGTTTTAATTTTTGAGAACTTACTACATACTCTTTATGAGGCCGCATGACGAATAACCCACAACTAGCACACTTAAATGTATCGATTTTGCATTTAATGTCATAATTAGAACTTTAATAGTAGTCTGCACATTTCACACAACTTGGCACCATGTGACAGGTTTCCGAGGAATGGTGCCATTTTCGGCAATTAAATTATTGGGGTATTTGATATTTAGAAACATATTTTCAACAATACAGTAACCTTATAAATATCCTCAACTGATTCGGTTCTAAGTAACCGAGTTTGAAATAAAGGCCTAGGGGTGCCCATACTCCGATTTTTCGTTAACTACACTACCTTGTACACATTATTCCCTTTTCTTCCAGTGCAGATTTAATAATGCTAGCATCCATAGTAGAGGAAAGCCCTCGTAATAAAACTTTAATAGGCTTTTCTCACTTAAAATTCACTACAAAATGATCAACGGAATTTTAAAAAAATATTTACTAATAATACAATGGTCATTCTCAGTTTCTGGCAAAACTCTCAAAACCTTACCGCTGAGGCGACAGAGAAATTTTACATCAGATAGATTTTTCAGAAAGATTTTTGCAAAGTCCTCATATTTTTCATTTTCTTTTGTTTTCAACATGACAACGTTTGTTGCTCAAGGGATCATCTTTTGCGAGCCTGGTACTCGCCTGACAATTAAAATCACGATTATTACTGTTATTACAGTTAGTATTCATATGAACATTACAATCATAATTATTACTTACATCAAGTGCATTAGTCAAGATATCAAATCTACCTGAAATAGGTGCATTCTTAGCTTTAGCAATTTTTGGCTTTACAGTTTTGTTGGTTTCATAAAACCATCATCGTTATCAGTTAAATCAGAATCTAAATTGCCAGTTTTGTTTTTACTTCTGCCAGAACCACGAGCAGCTGTTTAAGGCTTAGCATGTTAGCTATTAAAGCTATTGGCAATACAATTACTAAAAGCGATCAATTTAAAAGTACTCGTTAGATAAAATTTGCACGTACCTTCAAGTTCTTCGATCTGTCTAGTTAACATTTATATTCCAAAATATCCGGTCGTGAATTTGTTAGATTCGGAACAATCACGCTGAACCAAATTTTCTGGAAGCACTGCATTCACTTTTTTCGTTTGAAAAAGAAATATTTCCTTCGAAAACATTATAATCACGGTTCCAGAAGATTGCAGGATCTTCAGAAGGATCCGATTGTAATAATTCTTTATTTCGGGAATAATTTAACAGTTCATATCATCGTTGTCTTTAAGGCAGATAGCCCTAGCGTTCTTTGCCATAATTAAATACACCAAACACCAAACACCATCGTTGTCTTTATTATCCATAGTAGAATCCCAGCCAGACTGAGGAAGGAGTGGCAGGGAGTTCTTATCTCCCATCAGTAAGCGGTCATACTTCATTAGCGAGAAAGCAAAAGCAACCAAAACGCACACCTACACGATACACGTCTAGAGTGCAATCCCGTTGGTGTAAGGTATTTCTTTGGAATACAACTCGAGTTCGATGATAACTCCAAATTTTCAAGTTTTTTGTCTTGTTTTTTCGCGTAATTTAGTTTGTAAATTCGTTAACAGTGACTTTTAAAGAAAGTTAATACACACTGTCAAGTAACGAAGAAATGTTTAGGATCACATTACCATGGAGATGAAAAAAGAGATTGTTGAAAAATATAAAGCCGGGATGCATATCTGGGATTTGGCTAATGCATACAGTACGCTGAATTGGATGGTGTCTATGAATGTGAAAAGCAAAGACACTATTAAATCGGTTAATGTTGCAAAGGTGTTAAATCGATTAATAAGCAAAGATCAAAGACGTTTTGCTTTTGATCTGGATAGTAGAAAAACCTTTTTGCACAGTATCATTTGCAGTGCTTCATTTATGTACAGTATATATACCGATTGTAAATGTTAGTGGGCGAAATAAAAATGTATTTCAACTACTGCATTTATATTAACAGTATTATAATAAAAATAAAAACAAAAGGATTTTTTTATACGAAAGTATTAATTATTATCCTTTTATTTCTTTTAGGAAATGTTGCTTTGGTGCACGTTCAAGGATTTGAATGGTATTAACGACGGTTATCGAGGAACCATGCTGCAGCGCAGATGCTGTTAGTAATGGAATGGAATGGAAGCTTGACGAAGCCGGTTCACATATTTACAACATGCCAACGGACGACCTGTACAAAACGTGCTTTTTAAGATGATGTGAAACATATACTATCAAATTAAATAGCTGTATCCTGTATTAGTGATAAAATGACATCTAGCATATAATTTTACGGATGAGAAATGCTTTGAAATCAAGAAAAAAATGTAGTATTTTCAACAAAGATGTTTTACATCTTATATTTGATGCACAGTTGAGGAAAGCAAACATGAATTTTCCTGCCTACAGTATTTACTTGCTTATATCCTCCCCTTAAAGTTTTTAGTAAAACAGTCTGAAAACGTTTTAAATATTCATTTAACTCCCTTGCCTAAGATGTTTCGAAAATGAGCTCCCAAAAATGTTTAAATAAATTCCTCTACATAGTGGTTATTTTCGTCTTAATAACTGATTTCCTCGTGGATTTTGGATGCATGAAACTTATAAAGCATTTATAGTGAAGAACTTCGAGAAAATAGAGATATATAATGCTCTATATCAGAGTTCTCAACCTTTATTAACCTCTCAACCCAGGGGTATAAAACTCCAGTCACAATTGCTAGAAGATTATTCCCCTCCTTTCCAATATTCGAAAAACAAATATAGATTTAGAAGATTTTTCAACGTATTTTGTAAATTAAACAATAAAGAGTATAGAAAAAAATAAAGTTATTGTACTTTTTAATCGTTATACTTTTATTCAAGTTGATAAATACTAACTTAAATCAAAGTAGTTTTTTTAATATTAAAAAAAAACTACTTTTATTTACGAAACTAAATATTTAAAAGGGAAATACGAAGCTGACAGCATTCCTCTCCTGAAACTGGAATTCCTCCCCTCCCCCCCAAAAAAGAGAATGCCCCTTGGCTTGAGTAACCCTGGTCTACATGGTTCTAAACATCACTGCACGAAATGCACTTTATGGTAAAATATGGTAAATATCATTGCACAAGAGAAGACAGACTAAACAGCGACGAAAACGATGACGATGGTGATGATGGCCAGGACTTGCAAAGTTGTAACAGATGACAAGTTCCAGCAGCACAGAGTGATTCGAAGCTTGCAGCGTAGGTGCGGACAACAATAAGAGTGGGTGAGATTCAAGACGCGGGGAGCAGAGTGTTAATATTATTGTGTATTCTTAATGAAATGCAAGTTTCTTTGAAACAAATAATATTGCGATAGTTACCGGTAGTTTATCCATGAAGATTTTTCATTTGTAATTTTCTTACTGTAACAGCGTCCTTCGAAAATTAACTTAATCATATAATTTTTTTCCTCTTGATTCAGGCATGATAAAATTGGGGACGAAAAGCGGGGAAATACGCGAGTATAGTATACTGTAAGTCTTTTCTGGAAGGATTATAGATTATCTGGAAAGGATTGAGTTGAGAAAATTTATCTTGTCCGTGGAAGTCTATTTTTATGGGAAGTATAGATTTTTCGCAGGATATCCAAAGGAATAAATTACATGCTAGGTAAAGAATAAGAACGGTTTCCAGCTATAAATTAGTATAACTAACACATAATATTTTAATAACTAATTACAAAGAAGTAAACGCTGTTAAAATCTCAAATAATGTAATTTTCGCTAGCCGCTACTCACAACCAAAAAACGGAATTGTACACTGTGTAGAGTCATTAGGATTTTTTAACAGGAGATGTGAAAAAAGGGCAATGGCTTCGCCAGGATTCGAACCTGGACCCGAATACACGTCCAGTGTGCTACCGTTACACCGCAGAGGCATGCGAAAAAAGAGGGAGAAAATATCTCATAACTGAAGAGCCAAAAAACACAATTATTCATGCGATAATTCTTCTCCGGAACCGGAATTAGAATCTGTCTAAACCGAAGAGGAATTATTGTGTGAAATTTAGTAAAAACGTTAACATAATTAAATATGTATTGCATTTAAGTCTGTCGGGTCTTGCTACACAAATTATCATGAACTGACTCTTAAATTTTTGAAGTTTTCATTATGAGTTTCTAAATGCAATGTATTATAATTGGATGAAGTATGTCGAAATGCTTAATGTATCGAACAAAATTTGCCCAGTTAATCGAAGACATGATATAAATTTCAATCTGTATTTTGTGTTGTTCGACTGGGATAAATATACTTGGCTCTAAAAGAATAAATATGTTACAAATAGAAAATAATACAATTATTTTTAGTTAAATTCCATTAAAATGTTCTTCAGGACTGAAAAAAAAAAAAAAAAATGTTTAAAATCTTTGTTAGGTATATTATGTCTTTTATTGAAAATGAAAATAACATAAACATTAAAATAAAAATGACTGTACAAAGTTATTATATCTTTTGAACAAGCAAAAGAAATCACATATTCGAATTTTTTAAAAATACAACGCAACTAAATACTTCCTTATTAAAATGGCAGCCACCATTGTCCGTCGCGCTTTTTTCCCGAAATTGGCAAACACAGTTGTCCAGTCTTTAACATGCAAATTTCAAACGTCGGTAATTCTTAATTTAGTTGGCTTCATAATAAGGTATTAACCAAAAATAGAATGTACATGGCAAGGCATAAATAGCATATTGCCTATTTTAAAATCTTTAATGCGGATAGTTTGTTTAATAAAAATAATAAAAATATTCAATAAAGAAAGAATTCATATAAAATGATCATCAATGAGCAGCATAATTCATAATATTCTCAAGCAATAAGTCATAATCTGCGAAGAAATAAATCAGAATATAATAATGCTAAATGAAAAACAGTTGGTTCAAATTTCTTTCTAAGTAGATATTATTATCGAAGTAAACTTTATGTAAAAATATATTTTACAGTACCTTTTTTATAATTTATTATTTTCCTGGCACAGAGCTAAAAACTTCCAAAAAACGTCTTCCTTACTTTTGTCAAATGAACCAAACATACGATGCGTCGAAAGCAAAGAATTTCGATTTTCTTTCATTCTATTACGAGATATTTCGGATGAAATTTCATTTGGTAAATAATTTTGGATTTCACCTCTTGGAAAATTCCCTATTTCATTTAAAGCAGGAAACTTTTCGAAACAGGGCTCATTTGTTTGTATATAATTCATGGTATATATCATGAAATATTTTTGTTGAAATTCGTTTGTAGATGGTAAAACAGGCAGTGATATATTAGAATTCCCAGCCAATTCTATTTGGTCTTCCTGCATAAGACTGTCACTTCTTGAAATGTTACCAACTGGAGAAATAGGAAATAGAGGAATTTCGATTGTTATGAGAGCATCATTGGGTAGTGCACCTTGTAATCTGAGCATTGCTGCAAGAGCGGAAGTCGCTCTAGTATATTCGATGCGAATCTTTGGAATTTCGCCCTCTATGCAGAATTCAGAGTAACATATGGTACCGAATGCTCTAAACAATTCAAAATACATATCTCTTGGGATGTTACAATCAATTCCAGATACCAATACACTTCGAGACCTAAAATCGCATTCCTTTTCCAGTTGCATGCACTGATAAAAAAGTGCTGCTCCATCATACAGAGTAAAATTCAATCGGGAAACAAGTCGTTTTACTTTAAAAGCACACAATTGAGTTACTTCCTCGTTATCGTATACAAAGATAACAGCCTTCTTCTGGGGGTTGAAAATATCAGGTATAATTTTCCGCATATTTTTCCAATATATGATGTCGCTGAAAAGAGTAAAGAACTTACCGAAATTGAAAAAATTAGGTAGATTTCCAATTACCATACAACTTCGAAAATGAGTTTCTTCAGGTAGAGGCTGAGCACCTGTATTTCTGGAATTAAAAATTAATTTTTTTCAGACATCTTTACAGAATTTAAAAATTAATTTTTTAATACGCTTAATGAAGAAACTGTCATTAAAGAAATTTGTGAGGTTCCACTATATTAATGAACCAGTTATTTTATGTTTTGTATCTCTCACTTTTCCCTTTCCGTTTTTCCGCCAGAATGCGAGGAAAATGAAGGTGAGGTTTTTAGATTGTAAAACAGGACATGTTCTGGCTCTCGTGGCCACGTTACTAGGTTGCTATCATAGTTCTTCTTTTCTAATACTAGGTTGCTATCATAGTTCTTCTTTCTTATTATAATTGCCGGCAGCTGAATTCCGCCTGGTTAAGTTTTGAGCCAACTTCGTGTGTTAAATTCATTGTCTGGCCTTCGACTACTAGCTTATTTGAATTTATATTTTACTTACTGTTATTTTAAGTTATCTCGCCACAAGTAGTTGGCTGAGTTATAAGCACAAAGTGTGCCTTCTATACTTATTTAGTTTTAATAAAGGGTCTTTTACACCCATCCGAAGTTTCAATTGTTAATTTAGACTTAGCGATAATTCGCTTAACGTCTACCAAGAATTTAGACACACTACAAATTGATTTACAATTTACGAATAAAAGTGATCAGAATAATCTGAAAGTAGTCCGAGTGAAAATGACTGAAACTAGTCTCAGTAAAATGACTACATTTGAAAAGTTATAGCATTCTGTAAATGTAAATGATTTTCCATATACCTGAAAACAGAACTAAAAACTAGGTATTTTTTTATTTTTAGTATTATTGCATGTAAATTATTTATTTTTTAAATTTCATTAATATTATTATTACAAGTTTTAAATATTACCATCATTTAAATTTAAAAACTTGTTTAACCTCAAAATTACGTCTGACTTTGATCATTATGTTGAAAATCCTTGGAATTTTTCACATGAATACTATTATAAGTAGAGCTTTCATTTTCATTATACTATATTTCATTTTCAGACATCTTTACAGAATTTAAAGATGATAGCTTTTTAATACTTTCCTTGAATCGTAAATTTTTAGTTGCAATGCAGATACATCATAAAAACCCTCCGTATTTGCTTAGTTCCATAACTGTATAATATCCAATGTTATCCGAGCTTAGAAATATATATCCATGTATAACAGAGTTATACTTACTAACCTCAGCACAGTTCTAATCATCAGAAATAACAGTGAGATTCCTTATTTATTTATTTATTTATTTTAGCTTTAGCTCGAATCAGTGAGTTTCCTGAGATTTTCCTGCTGTTGAGCATTCCATTATTCTGGGAATGTTTTTGACGACGAAACTTGTGAATGCAATTGAAATACTTTTGATACTCAATTAAACATTTAAAATGTGATCTTAATCATTTGCCTCCCTGATAGGTGTAGTAGTTCGTGTTCGAATCCCGGAGAAGGTTTGAACTTTTATAAGCGTATAGTGCTGTGCAGAATGAAGGCACTTAAAATACTGGTGATCCAAATGTCCTCTCAAGAGGTTTGGTAATAGGGAAGAAGGATTTTAGGAAGTGAGACACTTTAAGATCATCCCCCTCCGGAAAAACTTTTGACTTAACTTTCCTCGGTTTTTACATATTTTGCTGTCGACCGTTTACGACAATGTCACTAAGCAGTCCGATTTACGGCCAATAATGGATAAAGGTAACGTCACAATGCACTCATAAGAACTTCGCTTTGATTTCGTATGACCCCTGAAGTATGTATAGTAAACCGGGTTAAATTTTTTAAGGAAGTTATAAGTTCAGTGCTATTTTTTTTTTTTTTCTTTCTTCCCGTTGCATTTTTAGCCCACCAGCGGCTGAACACTGGTAGTTCGGTCCGAGGTTCGAATCCCACGAACGGGCTGGCTGCCTGGGCGTTTTCGTGGTTTTCCCCATGTGTAACGTGTATACGAGCCAGTTTTCCTTAGAAAGTCCTCCACGAAGGCATCCCTCCCTTTAGGTAGATAGCCCTCGTGTGCTTTGCCAAAATTAAATAATCCAATCCCATTGCATTTTGAAAAGAGGATTAAAATTTGGGGCACGTTTCTATAGAACTGCAAACATGAATATTTTCAGCAACTTTGATGGACAGATTATACTGATGCGCATACTCAAAACCTTAAAAGACTGTAGAATTCGTGAAAATGACGCAATAAAAGACATTGCCAGATAGTAGGTCACTACTCGGACTCGTACTTAGTTAATGAATTTATATGCTTTCGATTTCATAAAGAAAGTGGTCGCTTTTTTTAAGCTCGTAGCTATTAAAAATTTTATATGGCATATTTGTAACTTGTATCTGTTGATCATCTAATTAAATAAAGAACGTTCTGTTAATATATAACTAGATTAAGATAAACCTGATCCTTCAAACTTTCACCAGAATCATTGGGGCAATTTTGGAGGGATTTCTTCCATCTTTCACGGTTGACAACCAAAATACGTTAAGTATACCTCCCTCTCCTCGTAAGTGTAAAATAGTTGTTGCCTCGTAGTTGCCCTCTACGGTGCACCTTGGGCAACCTTCTCGTTGATGGGACTCTTATGGTGCACCTTGGGCAACCTTCTCGTTGATGGGATGACTAAATGACCGATGAGTTTGGCCTTTTCCGACGAATGTTTAGCTAGTAAAACATCAGACCTTTGGAGGGAAAAAATAATAATGATTTAGTAAATTTCAGAAAGAATTGGGGAACATTGAGCTATGAGCATTTAATATACACTAAGAGTCATATTTCTGATACGCTTCCAACGCCATTCGATCTTGTTGGTAGCCCTGATGATACAGGTGATTCTAACAACTAGACAATAGCTTGTAAAACTCAACAAAAGGGTACTGAATTATTTAAAATTGGCAAACTATTTGTGAATATGTATATGCGGAATGGAAGGGGCATTTTAAGGAAAACTCGCTCGTATTGACGTTGGACATGGTGAAAATCACGAAAACTCACAATCGAAATTTCCTGGAGACCGGATTGTGCATCAGGCTGTGTGCTAGAATTTGAACTCGTATCGAACTACCAAGGTTCAGCCGTTTTACTACTCAACATCTGGTGGGCTCGATGAATGAAAAATGAATTCCAATACTATTTAAATTTCTACAAAACAAAAATTAGTTTACCGCTGTTAACAAATACTGAGATTAGATATACATAGATCATGAATATTACTACATGTATTTCATATCATGCATATACATATTTCTTCAATCCAAAATAATTCCTACAATTACCTCCGAAACTAGGACTAATATACCTGAGAATATGAATTCCAGTAAATGCTTTTATTTGCCTAAAAATATCTGAAACACCGACAGAAATATATTTGCAGATTATTCTGAATGCAAAAGTCATCAGTCAACCAGTAGTTTTTGACCGAATTTTTTAAAGACTTAATCAACAGACAATTTTCGCGTTGGAATAGAATAACTACAAATGTATTACAATTACAAATTCCGGTCCGGCTATGGGTAGGGCCCAAGACCTCGCAGGAACTGTCAGATGAGGGTAAGGTGAAGGAATGAATACTTGAAGTGCGTACATCGTTAAGAGGAATCAGGCACGGGAGTCGAAGGAAACGAAAGCAGCCTTCGATGGTATGAGTAATGTTTGAATCAGGCAGATCGCTGCGTCTCTGAATGGAATAGAAAAAAATTGTTGCTGAAACATTCTCGGTAGATAAGGAAAATCCCGCTGCAGAAAAGGAAGGCAAATCACTGGCCCAGGAGTAGAAAAAGAAGATAACTTTTTCAGGTCACTTTCCATCTCAACTGCTCTTTAGTTCTCCCTCGCGGAGTTGAATCACTACAGTTAATCTTATTTATTTCTTCCATTATCTTTTTTTTTTCTTTTCTTCTCAAGCGCCCATTGAGAGTGGTGCAGAAAATGGAAGCAGTCGGGCTACCATATTCCAGAAAATCCCCCAAAAGAAAAGAGAATTTTCAGCACCCTTGTAAAGAACAAAATAATGCAAAAAATTCTACTTTTTCGTTCCTTCAGTTCAACCCTTTTCGTCCTTGTTATAATGTAGCTTTTGAAAGCCGGAAAAATCCTTTCCCTTTCTAATGAAAATATGTACTTATTTGTAAATTATTTCTCAATTAACCTACATTAAAAACATAAGAAATACCAGAAAGGCAAAATTTTATCTTTTACAGTGAATAAATTCCAATTACATAAATCAATAATTTGTATTTCTAAATATGCAAAAGAGGCATGTCTTTTTTACTCGAGTTAAGATAAAACTCAAAGCCGATTACCTGATTTTTTTCAGAGTTACGAAACTAATAATAAATAATAAAATGGAATTCCATTTTATTATTCCATTCTATTTATTATGGCGGGCATTAGCCATTTTAGGCTTTGGTCACTATTGAGTATAGAAGTGCTATCTTATTATTGGAATCACCTAATAGGCGGCCACCTTTGCCTGTTATGAAGAGACACAAAATACATATTAGTTAAAATCACTAACCACTTTCCCATCTGGGAGGCAAGAAATTAAGCTTACGAATGAATTATTAACACCCCTAGTTAAAAGATTAAATAGTAAATTAAAGTGCGTACCTGAATTTTGAACGCGATTTTAACGAATTAAATTAATTTGACTACATAACAGACAATCGGACGACTTCGCACATGGTCGCATGTTAGGGATGCGTGAAGTGGGTTGGTTATACCGAGCAACAGCTCGCCACCTGCACCGTACGATCATGCCTGGACAAAGGTGCAAGAATAATAGCTGAAAAGATACTCATCAGCGGAATTAAGGCTCTGGATGGCAAAACAGCAGGAAAAGGAGGCAAGATTAGATGCTTGTTCAACAGGCTCGAACTTCACTAATGGCATCATTATCGGTTTCTTTACATGCTACAGCTCTTTCATACCACCCGTGACACTTCACACTATCTCAAAGCGCATGGCTGAGGCAGGGTTTCACTCACATCTCCCTCTAAGACATCTGTCTATTTAACTCCACAACATCGATAAATTCGCGTGTAGTGGCGTCGAAGCCGATCGGCTGTCAACTGCCATCGATTAGCCATGCTGTTATTGACTATATTAACTGCCGTCGACTACACTATGCTATCAATCCTGCTTCAGTTTTGAAAAAGGTCACCAACGGGTCAATTGTATGGGGAAGCCAGGACCAAGCGGTCCGAATCAGCCTTTTGTTTATAGAAAAGGCTGATTGTTCATTAAAGTGAACAATCAGCAATATATTTATTTATTCCTTATTATAGTTATTTTATTTATGCTTTTACGAAAGTTTATTCCAAAATTATCATTACTTTTCTTGAAAGCGTTTAAATGATTTAAAGCAAAGCGTTCCATGCCAGGACTAAGCCTTTTCTATAAACAATAGCCAGGACCAAGCAGTCCCAATCAGCCAATTTTGTTTTATAGAGACACAGCCCTTACCCCTGGTGTGATGGTGTATGGTGCTATCTCTTATGGCAGCCGGTGGACTTTAGTTATCCTGCATACAACTTTAACAACTCAGCGATATGTTGATGATATCCTGCGACTGTTTGCGATATTCTTCATGGCAAGCCATCCTAGAGCCATTTCCAAAAGGACAACACTAGACGGCTCCCATGCGGCTGTTATATTTCTGAACTGTCTCTAAGCTGTTGATACTCTTCTTAGTCCAACAAAGTGAACAGATCTTTCGCCACACATATGGCAGATAATAGGCCGCCAGATTCGGGCACCCCAAAGTGTAGCAGACCTGGAGCAATAATTGAGGAATGTCTCGGATGTATCTCAGGATGAGATTAAAAATCTTTACCTCAACGTTTACAAGTATGCATCGCCACCAGGGGGCATTACACCAGTTACTGATTTCAAAATTCAGCGTGGAATTGCTAGCCACTGATGGATACTATAGCCTTGTGGGCTAATGATTTTTAATCATTTTCATTACCTGTGTATGAGCTTTACGCTTATTTAATTTCCATAGAAACAGTCACTTTCTTTAATCCAAAATAATGAATTATATGTGTTTGAGAGTTAGTTTTCTTTATCCACGGGAAAAGGAAACATTTACTCGAACAAAGAGCTATTCCGGGTCATAGAGATATTAGAACTGTAGAGTCATTAGGATATTTTTGAAGCCAGCGAGATGAAAAATTAGCAACCGCCTTCGCCGGGAATCGAACCACGGACCTCTGGAATACCGGCCCAGTGTGCAGAACCACTACACCCCGAAGGCTCGCTAGGGAAGTGAGGCTGGTTGTGACATTAATAACATGTCGGCCTTTGCCAAGCTCTGTGAGTTGCAGCATTGTAATTGTAGAACAAATCTTCACTCCTCCACAATTTTGGCATTTTTGTTGCATATTTTCAAGCTCTTTGTGAAATCAAGATGAAAAATTCGGTTAATTATTTCTCCCACAAGAACAAATTATTTGTGCGCAATCCAATTTACATCAAAGAAGCAAATTACATTTATCTTAATAATTTCTGGTTGACTTTGATGTGCTTACTTTCTTGGTGAACTTGAACATTTGAACTTGTTTGATGCTTGCTTTGTTTCTGGGATTTTCTTCAAAACCACCAAGTTTCATTCTCAGTCATGATGTTTGTAAGGAAGTTTGCATTGTCATGCATTTACGCGTTTTTCTTTCTGCTCATATGTAAACACACGATCGCCTCATTCCCAAATCCTCCAATAAATTCTCTCGAATATTCCCCACGACAGATTTGTTTTTTCAGAAAGCTGACCAATGGTGTTTCGATAATCTTTATTAACAAGATGGCGATCTTTAATTTTTTTTTTTAATTCTGCTTGTTCATGGACAGCCAGATCATGGAAAGTCTTCAACTGACAGATCGCCATTTTCAAATTCGATAAAAAAAAAAAAAAAAAAAAAAAACCACGCGTTACACTTGTGATTTACACAAAGCACCATTTTAGGGGTTTGCCAAGGCATAGCACGAGTAGAAACAGGTCAGCAATCATAATTGCTGATCTGTTTGTGTTTCTAAGTTGATCCGTTTGTGTTTCTAAGATGAACTACACGCATGGCCATAAATTAAGGATAATTCGGAGTCACGCGGAAATCGAACTCTAAAATAAATATATCACCTGTAAAATCACTACACACATCTTCAAGAATCATATGCAAATTTCAGGAAGTAACCAGATGACACCGATGGTACGTCACAATGACGAGAGCGTAAGAGAGTGATATATAAGGAATACGGGCAAAGAAGTAAAATTGTTCACAGGCGCTTTATAAGCATTTCAATGCAATAACCGAAGGACAAACACAAAGGACGCATTTGGGTGATTTTTTACGTGGTAGAATTATCGGCCGTCTGGAATGTGAGCGTACCCAACGGAAAGTATCAGACGAACTTGGAATTGCCCAGAGTGTCACCTCCAGGCTTTGGCAACGATTCCAAGATGATGGTAATGTAAGTAGACGTTACAGCACAGGTCGCCCCAGAGTTACAACGCCGAATGAGGACTGGTATTTGGCATTTACTGTCAAAAGAAACATGCGGGGCACAGCCTCAGACCTGTCTCCTCAGCTCTCTTCAGCCACTGGTATGACAATTTCAAGGCAGACCGTGTACAGACGCTTAGGGCAGATTGGTCTATATGCTCGTAGACCTGTCAGATGCGTTCAACTTACTGCAACTAACTGCCGCCTGCGGTTAGCCTGGAGTAGAGAGCATGCATTGTGGACACCGCAACAGTGGGCTTGTGTGATGTTTTCCGACGAGTCCAGGTTTAGCTTGCAGTCTCATTCTCGCCGGACTTTCATATGGAGAGATCCAGGTACCCGTTACCACCAAGAAAACATCATTGAACGACACCGTTACGGTGGTGCAGGAGTGCTCGTTTGGGGTGGAATTATTATGGGTTCCAGAACTGACCTGCATGTTCAAATTGGAACCATGACAAGCCAAATCTATCGGGACGTCATTCTGGAACAACATGTACGTTTGTTTCAGGGCGTCATGGGCGCACAATTTGTGTTTATTGATGACAACGCTCGTCCTCACCGTGCAAACATCGTAAGAGAATGCCTTCAATCGGAGGATATCACCCGTATGCACTGGCCAGCACTCTCACCGGACTTAAATCCAGTAGAGCACGTGTGGGACATGCTTGGCCGACGAGTTGCAGCCCGTCAACCTCCTCCTACATGTCTACCGGAACTTCAGAGAGCATTGCTTTTGAGTGGTGTAATATTCCCCAAGATCAGATCGATAATTTGATACTCAGCATACCTAGGCGTTGTACGGACTGTATTGCATCGTCTGGGAGACATACAATGTATTAACAATCATACCAACCATGTAATATTGGTTTTTTGTAAATAGGTTTTTTTTGTAATTTGCTCCAGGGAGAAAAAATCGCTAATTTTTTTAATAATATCAAACATATAGCATTTTTTGTTGCTCTTTACCTTTTGTTTAATAAATAAGCTTTACAAATAAGTCAAATTTGTTTTGCTTCTAACTCTTCCTTTGCCTGATTTTGCATTATCCTTAATGGAAATGAGTGTACTTTACACAGAACTGCTTCAGTCAAGGCTATACCGATTGGAAAAACCCAAACGAACACTACCTAACGAACACGATCTGTAATTACAAAATACGTGCACGTGCATGCAGTATTGCCATTCTGTTTTGTTATTTTTTTTAATTTTATGTCTTTTCAGGGAATACCTTAATTATATTTTGTACAAAGTAAAATGCAAGTACATGCGTATTGTTATTATGATTTAATATATTGAAACATTTGAGTCGGAATCTTGAAATTCGATATAAGTGGGTTCGACTCTATTTCTGACGGAGGCCAGTGCTTAAATTGCGCCGGAGCCCACCGGAGCCCGGCTCCAGTACTTCTCAATACTTAACATAAATTACAATTCTAGCCGGAGCGCACCGGAACTCTAAATAAGATGAGATCTGGTAATAAAACTGAACTACAATTTAAAGGGGAAAAAATTAGAATTCCTAGCGTTTTATTTTAACAATAAGCAGACCTTGCAATACTCTATTTCCCTAGGAATATGAACTCCTAAAAACATAAGACGTTCAAGTAAAGTCCCCTCACTCACATGCGGAAACCTTTACCTTTAAGAAGGGCAATAAATTTGGGGGAGTTTTTTTAGGAACGCGTAAATTTCGCGCCATGCCATCGTATCTAGTGTATTGTTATCGATGCTTACAGTTAGTTATTCTCGCAGGAAGGAAAATTTGTGTTCTTAAATGTGCGTTAAGCGATAGCGAGTACAATAAGAGTGAAATATTGAGATAAACTGCTCAAGCACATCCTATACATCTCTTTCCCACAGTATCCACTAATGGGGGAGAAGCATAACCAGTAACTTTACATTCATCCTTAGGAGT
Organism: Stegodyphus dumicola; assembly: GCF_044657685.1. Lineage (NCBI taxonomy): Eukaryota > Metazoa > Arthropoda > Arachnida > Araneae > Eresidae > Stegodyphus > Stegodyphus dumicola. The sequence continues at coordinate 108,421,722 of NC_140777.1, forward strand.
CAGATTCGAGACTCATTTTACCCTGACACACATCTGCTTGATGGCTATAATTATATCATCAGAGAGCCGCGGTCAAAGAAAACGTTCTCTCTCACCAAGATTCCCCCTTTTTTTTGTTTCCACCCACTCATACCCCCTTCTGTTTCGCCCTGGAATTTTCATCAGCTACACTTTAAGTATATTTAATTTTTGTGATGATAAAATAACTCCCCTCCGCTACGATCAGAGCTTAATTTGAGCCAGTGCTTCTTAGTTTTTCTAATAAATCATAATTCTAGCCGGAACGACCGGAGCCCTAAATAAGAAGGCTCCGGCACTTCTTTTATGTAATTGAATAACAATTTCAGTAGAAATTTTATCTCGAAAATTTTATTTTAACGATAAAATTACATTAAAAATCCTTATTAAATTTCAATTTCTCTCTTTACATTTTATTTAATTCTAATTATTTAATTACTTCAATCTTTTATTTCAGTAAAAATAAAATTAATTATCTAATAATTATCAATTAAATTTTAATTAATTAATCATATAATAATTATTGAATAAATAACAATTTATAAACATTAATTGAATAGCTATTAATTAATTTGACAATAATTAACTATTTAATTTTAAAATTATTAAAGAGTTTAATAGTCATTTTATTTATTTATTTACTCTTGCTCCTCTTTGCTGATGGTCTTCTATAGGGCTCCGGCACTTCTAATCTTAGAAATTAAGCCCTGACGGAGGCTTCGCTTTTCCGTTTTTTTTTGGCAATTTCTTGTTAAAACGAACACAGTGCTTGATCGCCAAAATTGGCACCTTAAGTAATTAATCTCTAATTTGTTGAATCGCGTCCTTATAAAGTAAAATTACCTAATTTTATTTCCTTATCATTAAATATATTAAAATAGATATAATAATTTGTCATTTACATACATCGAGTTTGATGTTCTTTGGTAGCATAAATTAATATCCAACTGCTCACAGACTTTAAGCTAATTATCGCTAAGTTTAGACACAGAGCTAGAAAGTCTAGAGAATGTTTAATAAAACTTTTATTAAATAGAACTGTGAACATAGATTCACGTCTCGGCTTAACAGGATGAACCAACCACTTGGGGCGATGCAACTTAAAACAACAGTCAAATTCACTGTTACAAACTAAGTCTATTAGCCAAAGACTTCACAATTGTTTTAATATGAAGATGTCTTAAACTTCTCACCGGCGTAACAATTTAAATGTCGGCAACTATAATGCAAAGCCGACGAATTACATTTTAGAGAAGCTGGCTAAACCTGGCAACGCCTCGAGAAGCAGAAACATGCTCTGTCTTGCAGTCCAAAAATCTCACCTTAAATACTCTTGAACGAATTTGCATTCTGGTAGGGAAAATAAAACAGAAGTGACAGTAAAGACCTAAATCATAAAATAACTGGTTGCTCAAACACATATTTCCTAAGGTTATTTTATTTATTCTTTTACGAAAGTTTACTCCAAAATTATCATTAATATTCTTGAAAGCATTTAAATGATTTAAAGCAAAGCGTTCCATAATAATATAGAAATTTCTGAGGTTAAAAAATTTTAGCTTTTATTTGAAGAGCGAGTTGGAAGTTATATTTCACAATCAATAAATATTATCCATAAGACAATTAAATTTTGCATTTCATCACTGACATCAAATGTTATATAACTCCCTTATAATTGTCTAAGTAAAGAGAGTTTAAAGGTTTGTAACGTTGCGCGCCTCCAACTTGCACGCAACCAAGAGGTGACTGTGAAAACTGTATAAAACACAGAGTCTTGTGAAGGGTTTAAGTCCCTTTTTATTCAACGTAAAAATTACAATTGCGTGCTCCTGACGCTCACAGACTGTGCCAACTCGGCAGTCAAATAAAAATAATAACCTGAAAAGAACTTGAAGACAAGACTCTAACTACGAGGCTCTCTAAAATAACTAACTCACCGCGTTTTACAACACCGCTGCTAATTCAGCAGACTTGAAGCTCGCTTGAACGATTAACACTACTTCCCGCCAAGCACATAGGCCGAAACGCGGGGTTCTTCAATTTCTCGCTAACTACCTCCGCGCTCGTGAAGTAAGAATATCACACACCGAACTTGTTTTCTCTCTATTTAAATCATAATACTTCCGCTGATAATTTGAATCCTTGCGCGTTCTACTAAAATTTACATATTCTGGCATTGGCAGTTCCAGGGGAAAGTAAGGCTTGACAGGAAAGATAGTTTAAACTTAAAATAAATGTTAGTTAAAATAAATATAAACCCTACAGGTTAACGACAATCTTATTGAGAGTATTGAAGAATACATAGCAATTTGGCAATAAAAATGCATATTCTGCGAAATATTGCTAAGTAATCTTTGAACTTAAACAAAATACACTGGGAGAGCAGCGAACTGTTTAAATGGTATTAAATTGACTAAGTTATTTGGTTTGATTTATTTTGATTGTGGCAATGCACATTTAGGGCTATCTGCCTCGAAGGAGGGATAGCCTTCGTGAAGGAAACAGAGAGACTGGTTTGTATCTATGTACACATGGAGAAATTCACAAAAACGCTGGAAAAGCATAGTATACGGTACGGCCTTGGGGTGATTTTGAAAATTGTTGCCAACATCAAAAAAGACTCATTTACTGTGTTTATGTTAGCAATGCAGATTTGAGGCTGCATTTTAATATATAGCTGTTAATTTTTAAAATTATCGTATTCATTCATCTGGAGAACTGCTAGTTGAGTGATTTAAAAGGCATCCGTAACTTTTTCTTTGCTATTGTTATTTACATTTCCTGGCGCTCGCGACAGCATTTTACTTCTGGTTTTGAAAGAATGTTTCAAGTAAAAAAAAGATTAAGAAGGAGGACTTGTTATATGCCGCCGAAGAACCTGTTGCTACATTACCTCAAAAGATCATAGTAGCGAAACTGAAAGAAATTATTTTGCAGAGTAAGCAGTATTTCTAGCTTTGACAAGGTACAAATTTCATTCTTGGCTATCATCATTACACTGAGTAAGCAGTATTTGGAAGATCCCCAGTTCGTTACAGATTTTTGGTAACAACTGTTAGTGAACGGAGGTAGAAAGAAGAAGAGTGACTAAAACAAAGAGAGGAGGGAAATAATAAAGAGGAAACGTTAAAGCAAATAGAATAAGAAGAACGGGAAAAGATAAGGAAACGAACTGGAACTGGCGTGAATTCATGCAAAATCGCGAACGGCAGGTGATTTTCAAAACTCTTTCACCGGATCTAAAAAGAAATTTAATTTGCCGAAATTAGAGATTAGACAATTTAGTAGTAACATTAAGAATTGGCTACCCTTTTGGCGTCAATTCCAACAGATTCATAATGATGAAGTAATTGCACCTGAAATTAAATTTATGTACCTTATTCAAGCAACTGTAAGTGGATTCAGAGCACGAGAAATTGCAGAAAGCTTACCGCCAACAGGAGCCAAATACGTCAAAGCAATTGATAGTCTCAAAACTCGGTTTGGAAGAGATGAAATTTTAGTGGAGGTTGTAGAGACATTATCTATTTTTGAAGCAGGAGATTTGAAAAATGAGCAAACGCCTTCAATGGTTAAATATTGGACGACACCCCAAGTACTTTTGTAGTAGAAAATCGCGGTCTCACTTGTATTTAATAACCAATAAATTAACTACAAGTTTAATTTTACTTTCTAGAGTCATTAGGTTATTTAGAAGCAGGAAAGATAAAATATGAGCAGCGCCTTCGCCGGAAATCGAACCACGGACCTCTGGAATACGCGCCCAGCTTGCAGACCACTACACCACGAAGGCATGCCAAAAAGGCGGAAGAACTACCTTATTAGGTTTATGTTAGAGAGTTGTTAAAACTGATAATTGTGGTTCAAAAACATGAAAAAAATTTCAGTGACATTCCTGTACAATAAACTCGAAAGGTATCTTAGAGCACTAAAGATACTGGGAGTAATTACTGATAAATACGCTTCAATACTTTATCCTATGTTTGAATCTCGTTTTCAAGAAAAGTTCCAGAAAGCATGGATCAGAAGAGCTTCTTCCGCAACCTCAACTGATGCTTAGGAACGGTTGACTAAGATGTCCTTCCTTAAGGCTAAAACTTGAAGAGAAGAAAGGATAAATTTAGTCATGTCTGTTTTGGGTTTATGTTCAAGTGAGAATCGCCAATTATTTAAGAAAAGAGGAAGGCATTTGACCACAAGAAGAGTACCTACAGCTGCAAATTTACTCACTACAGCTTCAAAGGATGTGAAGAAAGCACATATTTTCTATTCAGGGAAGCATTCGAGCTCAGAGTGTTTTTCTGCTCAAAAAATGAGTTTAGCTGAGAAGCAGAATATTTTAAGGGATAAACAGTACTGTTCCGCTTGCTTGACAGCTGGACATACAGTTGCTAAGTGCAAAGTGTTTCTAAAATGTACAGTATGCGGTAGAAAACATGTGCAACTTATTTGTCATACTCTAGATGCTAGAAATAGGGTATCGGAAAAGAGAGATGAAAAATGTGCAAGTTCTGAAATTAGCATGTCTAACATCACTTATGATCCAAAGATGTTCTTTCAAACTATGTAAGTAAATAAAGCTGTGTCAGATAGTGAAGAAGTACTTATTAGAGCAGTCCTAGATTCAGGGTTCCAAAAAAACATATGTATTGAAAAATCTAGCTGAAGAAATGAAATGTAGCTCAATGAGAAAAGAAACTCTTATACACTCTTTATTTGGAGGACTAATTCTGAAAAATGTGAGCACATGTATTATAGAATCAGATTAAAAAATCCAGTAAATAATATAACTTGTAATATGGAAGCTTAGGACCAGCCCACTATATGTGATAATATTACACCTGTTAGTTCAAGTCTACAGATCAAAAAGCTTCAAGAAATGAAGGAAACATTATAACATGTTGGTAATGAGACACAACCTGTTCAAGTACTTCCTGCAGCTGACGTGATAGGAAAACTTATGACAATTCAGCATAATACTGACTTGTGACAATGGAAACTTTACTTGGTTATCGGGAAAATTTCCTGATAGAAAGATATCTTCAACCAATGCTATGCTTGTAACTTCCCTTTTAGTAAAAGAAATGGATATTTCTGAAATGTGGATATTGGATTCTTTAGGAATACACAATCTTTCAGAAAAAAGAACTAAAGACAGGCTTCAATGAAACATTTTTAAAGACTGTCAAAGTTGATGAAGATCAACGTTTCTTTGTTAGTTTACTATGGCTTGACGGTCATTTACCCTTGGCAGACAATTTTAGTCTTGCACTAAAAATGTTACAAGTGACGACTCGTAAGCTTAAACCTGAGGAGTATAAAGAAGTGTTCAAAGAATGGTAGCGAGAAGGCATCATCGAAGAGTTCCCAAAGAAGAAATTAAGTTTTTTGTTACCATATGTCCCATCGATATGTTGTGAAGGCGAACATTACGACTAAGATCAGACCTGTGTTTAATGCTTCTTCTAAAGAAAACTGGACTCCCAGACTTAATGATTGCGTTGAAAAGGAATTGAATTTAATAAAATAAATTCCTTCCATAATAACGAAGTTCCGCTTATATAAATTTGGCATAACAACTCATATACGCAAAGCGTTTTTGCAAATAAGTCTCTATAAAAAGGATAGACATTTCCTCCGATTTCTATGGTACAATTAAGATGATAAGCTGAAACATTATGATCATCGCAAAGTTGATTTTAGTATTTCTTGTAGTCCGTTCTTGCTAAGGTCAACTATCCGATAGCATTTAAAAAGAAAACTAGATGAAGCCAAGCAAAAGAATTAAAAATATCCTGAAGATATTATCCGACAACTGATGCTCAGCTTTTATGCGGATAATTGCTTGACTAGCTTCAAAACTGAATCAGGCTGAAGCAATTTATTAAAGTTGCATTGAAATTATGGCTAAAATAAAATTTGATTTACGAGAGTGGGAGTACAGTAATCCATCTGAATCTATAGTAAGTCCAACAAACGCTCTAGAAATGATGTGGGGCACACATTGTGATATTTTTTCCATAAACATACTTGATTTGAAAGAAGTTACGAACGTAGTAATCACCAAAAGAAATATTTTAGCTATTTCGCAGAAAGTTTTGATCCTCTCGGTATAACTGGTCTCATGATACTACATCCAAAACTCTGGCTACAAAACTTGCGGAAGTTAAAAATTAGTTGGGATGAAGAAGTTGATATAAAAACACATCAAGATTTTTTAAAATGGTTAAATGAGCTCAGATATTTGCAACATGTTAAGGTGCCAATATGTCTCCACTGTGAGGAACTCGAGCACATTTCACTACATTTTTTCAGTGATGCGAGCAAACTTGCTTATTCGACTGTAGTCTTTCTTCGAGTTGGTAAGGAAAGCATTGCTCGTGTACTACTGGTGCATAGTAAAATTAGAACTGCTGCTTGTGGTAAAAAAGAAACAAAAATTGCTATGTTGGAACTCATTGGTGCTACTATTTTCTGCTCCTATTTCCTCGGAAATCCTGAAAGAGTTTCAAACAGACAATGCTTATTTTTGGACTGACTGTATTAGTTTGGTTAAAAAGAGAAGACTCGTGGAGTGTATTTGTTCAGAACCGCGTTATAGAAATTAGGAATTTGACACCTGTTAAAGCATGGAGACATGTGTCTATCTTTAAATCCTGCAGATCTTCCGAGTAGGAGTTGCTCAGCGCAGATATTATGAAATTCGAAATGGTGCGAGCGTCCCATCTAGTTGTATCTTCCACCTTGTGAATGGCCAGTAACCAAAACAGAACTGGACGTCAATGATGAAAAAGTACTTTAAGAGAAAATAACAATCGTGCCTTCTGTGGTAAATATTCAAGTAACAGAAATCTGGAGCGATCATTCCGCCCCCCCCCCCAATATAAGAAATATCGGCATGGATTAGCGGCATGGATTCTGCGTTTTCTCCATAACATTTAGCATGAAAACAAGGTAACTTGAGCTATGAAGACTTCAAAAAAGCGCAAGTTATGTTTTTCAAGTGCATACAGTTATGGACTTTCCAAGACGAGAAGCTTCTTATTAAAATGCAAGCGTTTAGAGATAAAGTAGGTCTTCTGAGAATAAGAACCAAACTTGTGGACAATCTTGAAAAAGAAGATTTCAGATACTCAATTTTCTTACCTGCCTATGCTGTCGTCCTCAAGTTAATCCGCGAAGAGCATGAAAAAATGCAGGTTCTTCAATCTTACTTGCCAGGCTTAGGAAAAGGTTCTGGATTCTTAAAGCTAAAAAGTTAGCAAAACAAATTCCTTCTAAATGTGTAACTTGCGTTACAGATCTAAACCCCTAGAAGCTCATTTCGCTTCGCTACCTAGAGATAGAGTTACTCAGACAAGAGACTTAGAGGTATCCTCTCTACCTAAGGTAGGAAGATAAGGCTTGGATCGTATTATTCACTTGCGCCATATGCCGAATGGTCCATTTCGAATTAGTCCAGTCACTCACTACAGATGATTACATTCAAGTCTTAAGACGATTTATTGCGAGAAGAAGCAGGATTTCAGGTCTTGACTAGGATTACGGCTCGAACTATGTAGGAACAAACAGTGCGTTCGAAGCATTATATTGAGATAAAATACTTGTCCACTCAACCGCTCAGAAAATCGCTTGGAAAGTTATTCCATCCACAGCACATGGCGGGGTGGGTGGAGGAAGCGGATGGTAGAAAAATCCACCATAGACTGCGAAGAGCTTCACCATCCGATGTGACCGTGAATCAGTATTAAATTCTAGACCCCTGACCTACATACAAGATGACCCATGTGAACTGGTACCATTGACACCTGGAATGTTTATTCATGGAGGCAGCAACTACGAGACTCAAGATCATGACAACCTAGACCGATTTTCCTTGATAAAACGCATAAAGTACTTACATAAATTACGTTAAAATCTTAGACAAAGATTTAGAAGTGAGTATCTTGCTCTTTTATTCCACAAGGGAGTAAGAAGAAAAGATGCTTTAAACAACGGAGATATTCAAAATCGTAAAAACAACCTTGTATTTAGCGTAAGTATAATGAAACACTCAATCGATTTCGAGGGCAGCTAAAGGTCCCTCCTCATCAGGAGAAAGAAATACATAGAAAAAAGAAAATAAAGGAGAAGGAGTCTCAGAAACACGTGGTCCTTATCAGCACTGCACGTGGTTTTTTAAGTGCAGTGCTGATAAGGACCACGTGTTTCTGAGACTCCTTCTCCTTTATTTTCTTCTTTCTAGGTATTTCTTTCTCCTGATGAGGAGCGACCTTTAGCTGCCCTCGAAATCGATTGAGTGTTTCATTATACTTACGCTAAATACAAGGTTGTTTTTACGATTTTGATTGTCACATTAGCGTGTTTCTCTTCTAGTCTAACGGATATATTGTTTTAATTGGGCATGATCATGTCCGACGCATCGACTGGCCTCTTGGAATAAATTTAGAAATCCATCTTGGAAAAGACGGTGTCCCTAAAGTTGCGAGAGCAAGAACCTGCAAGGGTGACAGCATATATCCTTTTAAAAGAATTTATCCATTGTTGATGTCTTGAAGTCTTCTAGAAAAAGTGTCATATCCGTCAGAGCTATTCTAGATCCTTCCGTTGAGAACACTGATACCATTAAAGTGAGACTCCTTCCGAAAAGTAAATCAGGAAGAACCATGTGTGTCATATCCGTCAGAACTATTCTCGATCCTTCCGTTGAGAACACTGATACCATTAAAGTGAGACTCCTTCCGAAAAGTAAATCAGGAAGAACCATAATAATTCTTTATCGAATGGATTTATAAACCTTGTTTTTTATTTATTTATTTTTTTGGTACTTTTCCGTTTCGCCGGCGCAGATCTCGCCAAGCAGACTTTATTGGCGACAACATACAGTATACACATAAAAAATATTTTTTAAATGTTAGTTCTAAGATTTTTTTTTTATTTTGAAGGCATAAACATTTAATTATCGCTTAAAATTTTATAAAAAGCCAATAAATAAAGACAATAAATTTGTAAAAAGACATTAATTTAAGAATTTACTATGCTTTCATGGTTCAATATCCTGATTCGACGGTTCATATCACGTGACCCCAAGCGATCTGATCTCACGTAAACTACTCTACAGAAATCTAATGCTGTCTATAGTTATTTACATTAATTTCAAGTTAAATCTTAATTTGGAACACAAGTTTAAGTGCAAGAATTATTTCAATTCGTACGAATAGCTTGCTCAGAAATTTTGTAAAACTGCAGTGCTTTACTTCGCTAATGCATTCTCATAAGAATTGATGAATTGAACCCTTGACTTTACCTTTTCTATATTTTCGGCTTCAGGTAAGCGCTGTGATTGCATCCTAATTGACTTAATTACCAAAAATGGCCTTAGACTGATCTGATAAAAATTTTATGTAATTATATGCCAGTATTGAAAGAAACAATCAATCTGATAAGAAAAAGCTGCGACTTGTTTTGAAAACGAGGCGTAAAAGGTTACCAGCGGAATATTCCGTTTGGCATCGGTTGTACCATTATTGGCGACTTTATCGCTTGCGCCGGCAAAACGGAAAAGTACCATTTTTTTTATTTTTTTATTTTCAAATTTGGCAATTGCATAGGATGTAAGTAAATCACTCACAAATTTGGAAATTATACTTGTTCTAAATTTGGATTGCAAGGTTCGATTTGTAAATTTCACTTTGCAAGGTGGGAGTTTGTTGCAAATTGTAAAATAATAAATATCACTATTTAAACTTATCTTCTGCTTCACCTACGGTTTTCAGCTGGGTTTTAATCACTACTTTTCCTGTTATTGAATGGCAACGATAATTATTGTTGCTAAGAAAAATATTCATTCTTTTTTACGTAATCTTTAGAATGCTGTGATTTCAGTTTTTGTTTTTAAAATATTTTTTGTGTTAGAAACTCAAATTTGAAGCTTCATTTTTAACTGAAAAAAAAAAGCGGTTAATTTTTTAAATTATCGCATTCATTCATCTGGAGAACTTGTAGTTCATTTGAGTAATTTAAAAGGCAACCGTAGCTTTTTGTATGCTATTGTTATTTACATACTGCTCGTCATAAACACCGTGTTTACTGCTCATCATAATGTCGCTAAAAGTCACCTAATCCCGTATGTACGGTATACTAGGACTAAATCAAAACGCTCATGCAAATAGTTCTTTTAACCGGAAACGAACCCCATCTCAAACTAACAGTGTTCAGCGACTTTACCACTCGGCTGATGGTAGATCCTGATTGATTGCATTATGAAATTGATTAATACTCGTTTCAGTTAGTCATATTTGTTATTACTTTAACTGTGCTTTATGATATCTAACTAAAACTAACAAATTCATTTTAAGTTAAATTTCCTTATAAGTTAAAAAATGTTTTGAGAACGAATATGCTGATAAATTACATACTACATGTCACACTACACTACATACAAAAATTACATACTACATGTCACACTGATACTATAAAATTATATACTACAAGTGATTGTATAAGTGCATAAAAGAGTACAATTATATTAAAAAAATAAAGCAACTTACTGCTCTACCAACGTATTTTGCATTTTCTTTCTCTTCATGTAATAAAAAGCAGCGGTTTTATTTCAAATTTTTGGACACCATTTCTGAACGTGATTTTCACTAGAACGTGGGGAAAGAAAATTAAATATAAATTTTCAGCAATTAATAATTAATAATTCATTCACATTAATAATCAATAATTAATAATTCATTCACGGAAAAAAGACACATCCTTTTTATGAGATTTTTATTCTTGAAATTAACAAAAGAATTCACAGCATTTATAAAATAGAAATTAAGAAGACTGATTTCCTTTCAAATATTACTCACACATTATGATTTTAAAAGAGTTATTAGCATTGACACAAAGACCTAAACGATATCGAAAATTTATAACGTAATTTAATATGGCAATAATTCTTTGGCAGTAATGTCATTAGCTTACAGAGAATAAAGAAACATCCATGATATTTTCTTTGATGAGCATAAATATCCTTATACAGTTATTCAAGGCATTCTTTACAGAAGGATTTTTTAAATGCTTGAAAATAAATCTCATGTCCGATGTACCAGTTGATAGCAGTTCACGAGATATAACAGATATAATAATGATCTCCTCAAGAATGTTTTCTAGACAGATATAATAATGATCTTCTGACGACTGAGGGGTTAAGACTGCTAACTATTAGTCGTTAGCCATTTTTTTTTAAATCCCGGAGATCAGTCTAGCTGAATGGGCGATTCCGCGATTTCCTCATGTCTAATATAAAAACTAGCTATTTCCATTAGAACACTGGTTTTCAACCTTTTTTTTTTTTCCATGCACCCCTGTCGCCACTGCTAGAAGACCATTTTCCCTCTTTACCCGAACTCGAAAAATACTATAATTTTATTTAGATTTGGATTTATTTTTTAACATGTTTTTATAAATTAAGCAATAAAAAGATATAGAAAATGTCGATAAATACCAAAACTTGAATAAAGTAGTTTTTTTTTTTTTTTTTTTTTGTGTGTAGATAAACTGAAACCAAATACTTAACAGCTAAATTAAAGGCTGACCACTTCCCCCTGAAAGTCCCGCGCGAGGAAAAATTCCCCTCCTGATTAAGAGCCTCTGTCTTAGAAAGTCCTCCACAATGGTATTCCTTTACTCAAGTAGCTAGCCCTCCTGTCCTTTGCCTTCTTCATGTAACCTAACTGAATCCTTCTTACCCTTTTTTAGATGCCGCATTTTAGCTCAGGTTTTCCAAACCCTTATAACATCTTTCTCTTTCAGGTATGAAAATACAAGACAATATGCATACATTAGATTCGGTCATCTAAATGGAAAAGTGAATAAAATTGCTCAAGAAGGTTATGGCTGGGTTTCCTGGAAGGTTTAATATCAGTCTTACAAGCAAACAATGGCTGCTGAGTTTTCTTAAAAAAATGGGTGCATGGATCCGGGGCCAGAGCAATTTGATGCCCAGTGCAATCTTGTGGATCCTAAATTCTTCTGCCCAGTGCTAGAGATAGACGAGATTAGTTAATGCCTTAGGGCCCATTACGTTTTCAGTTTTTAAAATACGAAACATAATTTTAAATTAATAAATTTGTTTCCGAATCCATCTTTGATAACTCATATGTACAGATTTTATTTTAAATTTTGTGAATAAATTACATTTTTAATTATAAAGAATATTTATATTTTCTTTTCGAAAAATATAAAAATTAGAAATAAAATTGAATGCCACAGCAGCCTATCTTAGTTGTTAATTCAAGTGCTGCGTAATGAATTCTTTTGTTTACACATGTTGGCCCGTCTGTAGTTTAGCAGCATTGTCACCGAATGCGCAATCTAACCAAAACTAGCCTATTTTGTTTGTGATAATCATTTTGTATTTACTTTTACTGTTTTATGTATATATATATATTGGAACATAAGAAAGTCATGAGGTTCTGGCTAAGTTACCTAGAAGACTAGATCCTTTCTTGAACTATGAAGCGGCTATTCGCTAAGTTCAACTGTTTCAGTAACAGCACAAGAAAAAGGGTGAAAAAACTCTTTTAATCAGTCAAGAACAGTATGTACAGTTGGAATTCCTCGTCCTTGCAAGTCCTCCCCAATACTTCTGGCGGAACTCAAAATAGAAACGCTAAATTAAAACTAAATCTAAGTTGAATTACCAACCGAAGCTGCACAGGGATATTTTAACTCGTAGTTGGCTCTTGGCTCTACCACTGATGCGGAATAACCGTCAATTAATATACACAGCCGTGAATTAGCAAGTTTGAACTAGTAGCGAAACAACGTGACTGAAAAGCAGAACACGCTCTGTCTGAAGTGGATAGTGGATCATCATTTATATAAGAGATATGGTTATGTTACAGTAATTAATAGTGCAACAGCTTTTTTCCCCTCTCCGATAAATGTTTTATAAATGCGGATAGATTGCTGCAACAGTCTTTAAAGATGTCTCCTAAAAGTTCTTCATAAGACTAACATGATGTTCTAATTTTAAAATTCATAAGTCCAGCCACCTGTGAGCTAGAAGGATAAATATGGATAGCACTCCAAGTCTGATATCAACTACAATCGGTGAATGGTTAATAGGGGAATGCTGCATATGCTGCTGCGAATATAGAACGTGTAATTCCTCGGTTGTCAGCTCGAGACTGTTCCTCGACGAGTTCGTTCACATCTCTCTTATCCACCTCCAAACCCATGGATTTTCCCAGAGAAACAATCTTCTCTAATACTGACACTTCAGGTTCCAATCCTTCGAAGGCCCTTTCAGCTACAGCCTCTGGCCACAGTTTCTTCCATGCAGAGGTTAAAGTCCTCGTTGTAACACCCAGCCAGGCCTGATCAATAATTCTTAGGCATATCACGATGTTAAAGTGGTCCTTTCAGAACTCTCGAAGGGTAAGGTTTGTGTTCTCCGTCACCTCAAAGCAGCGCCGAAAAATGTACTTGGTGTACAACTTCTTAAAATTAGAAATGGGCTGCTGATCCATGGGCTTCAGGATAGGAGTGGTATTGGGTGGTAGGTAAAGAACCTTTATAAACTTTAACTCTTCGAGTAAATCATCTTTGAGATTTGGTGGGTGAGCAGGGGCATTGTCGAGGACGAGAAGGGCTTGCATGGGTAGGTTGTTTTCCTGTAGATATTTTTTAACAGAAAGGACAAACACCACGTTTATCCATTCCACAAAGAATTTCCTAGTGAACCACGCCTTCGGATTTGCCCTCCACATAACTGGCAGTTTATCTTTTAAAATCGTACGTGACTTAAAGGCTCTGGGATTTTCCAAATGGTATACTAGCAGAGGCTTGATTTTTCAATCGCCACTCGCATTGGCACAAAGTGCTAGAGTTAATTTATCCTTAATGGGTTTGTGACCTGGCATTGTCTTCTTCTGTGCCGTTATGTAAGCCCTATTCGGCATCCTTTTCCAGAAAAGCACGGTCTCATCACAGTTGAAGACTTGCTGGGGGATTTATCTTTTGGCTTCTATCAATTCGGAAAACGTTTTGATGTAAACCTCAGCTGCCTTCATATCCGAACTTGCTGCCTCACCATGCCTGACGACGGAGTAAATGCCGGTCCTTTTCCTAAGTTGTCAAACTAGCCCCGACTGGCTTTAAACGAGTCTTCCGATTCCTCGTTTGGGAAAGTATGTGGGATCTGCTTCAGAAAATCACCGTAAATCGCTCGTGCCTTCTAACATATGAAGCTTTGTGTTAAGGTTCCTCCTTGAAGCTGCTTCTCTGTCACCCACACCATCAGTAGTTTCTCCATCTTTTCATAGAGAGAGATCCGGAGCTTAGAAATTATTGTAACGCCCTCAGCTGGCGTTATACCCTTTGTCAACTCCTTCTGTTTAAGCACAGTACATATCATTGATGTGCTACGCCCGGACATTCTTGCTAATTCAATTACTCGCACACCTTGCTCATTTTTTCCATAATTTCTCGTTTTAATTCAAGAGACTTCATCTTCTTCTTCGGACCCATGATTATAAAAATAAGTGCGGTAATGTTTTGTAAATGTACAAAAAGCAAAAAATGCGAACCCAACTCATCAAAAATGCTTCGAAAACGAGGGAAATAAGCACACAGACTGAGATCTAGTCTGAGGTAGGAGAAAGGTAGCAGTATATTGTAGGGTACCCATTGGCGAAACGTTTTTTGGCGTTACATGGATTTTTGGCGGTACATGGATACCGAGTTTGTGCAATTCTTTGACTTTTTATTTTGGCTTTGTAGACAAAATCAAAATAACAAGACAAAGAATTGCACAAACTCGGTATTCATGTACACATCGACCTATTTTCACTTTAAAAAACACCCCAGAATTTCACAAAAATGGCCTTGCGCACTCTCTTGACTTTACCCATGTACACATCCGCATATTTTTACTTAAAAATGTCAAAGGAGCAGCCAAAAAAATATATATATAATATGACATTTTAAACCAAACAATGAAATAATATAAAAAAGGAAACTACACGAATCATCTTAGCACTACCACGAAGGAAATATCTACTTACCTTATTTACGAATTTACGCGTCTTCAGTCAAACAAAATTCCTTAACAGCGTCCAAACACTTCCTAAAATTATTTGAACTAGAATCTGTATACTGGTGTCGCCACATAAATTCACAAAAGTAAGAGTAAAAAATATCCTCCGTTCGAAAATATCCGATGTTTCGACCATACGCATTTTCTTCCTCCAAACAGGACCTTAATAATAACGGCTACTAAGTAAACCTTCATTTACACACCACTCAATTAAGGCTTTTTCCCCTTTCGTCCAAATCCTACAGAAACTTCAAATTAAACTTACCACATTCAGCCAATTTACCGTGTAAACCACAAAATAACAACTTACTTATCCCATCACACACAAGCCCTTGCCGCGCTTCCGACACGCACTTTCCAAATTTTTCCCATGATTCAAATTCACCGTAATCGATTACGTCATAATAGGGTTTCCCTAGCATTCAACTACTCATGTTGTCATAAATGAGACAACAACTTGGCGATAAATGAAACAACAACTTCGCGATAACACCGGGAGGTCAACTCTAAGCGGGAGAAATTGTTAGACGCTGCACACGACACCAACATGCGCGCGCATGTTGCGGTCGTATGCAGCGGTGTAGTGTGCGATTCCTCGTATCTCAAATCATGCATCAACAACAAAGATTTAGAACACGAAGTCTCAAAATTTACCAACTGCATCAATTCTGCTTTAAAGGAAGCCACCAATACTTTTTATGTGAACAAGCCTTTGCTCCCCCTGCCTGCCGATATACGAAATAGTATTAAAGAGAAAAACCGGATCCGTAAAAGATGGCAAACCACCAGGGATCCACAACTCAAACGCAAACTAAACTCTCTGCAAAAAGGAATCAACAGAAGAATCAAGAACTTCAAAAACCAAAAACGGACCAATAACCTAAATAACCTAGCTATAGAGGACTATTCCCTATTTGACATTTCCCGCAAATTCAAGAAACCTTATAAACCTATCCCACCTATCCATAGACCTAGTGCACTTTCATATACAGAAGAAGTTAAAAAATATATATAAAACTATATGGATTCACTTTTAATCCCACTCCGTACGACAATAACCATACTCAACGGGTCAGCCTGGTGGTCAATAACTTCCTTAATACCTCTGCTACGTATAACTTCAATTTCCTGACTACCCCAACAATCGTTGCCAACACCATCAGCTCCTTACAAACGAAGAAAGCCCCAGGGCACGATGGCATCTCGACCAAAGCACTGAAACATCTTCCGATCAACGCTCTTACCTGCCTAACTAAGATAATCAACAACATTATCAAATTCGCTCATTTTCCTAACTCATGGAAGCAAGCTATAATAATTGTTTTTGCTAAACCGCAACAAAATCCAACCTTCCCACAGAACTATCGCCCTATCAGTTTACTTAGCCATCTGTCTAAAGTTACTGAGAAAATCCTACTTTTCCCCATCCAAAAAATTCACCCTTCCATGAATTTTCTCCCAGAAGAATAATTCAGTTTTCGTAATCATCGCAGCACTTGCCACAAACTTCTTAGAGTTATCAACATTATCACTGAAGGCTACAACTGCAAGCTTCCGACCGGTGCTATATTCCTCGATATTGCGAAAGCTTTTGACAGGGTATGGCATCGAGGCTTTATTTACAAACTAATCACTCTCAATTTTCCAGATCATTTTATTCGCTTAATAGCCTCTTTAAAGACCCTTCTGTTCATCTTGCACTCTGCCGATGACACCGCCATACTTACTAAAACCTGCACAGTTATCGCCGTAAGAAACCAACTCCAAAACTATCTCATAAAACTGGAAAAATGGCTCGCCCTTTGGAGGATTAAAATTAACACTGATAAAACTAAGGCAATAATTTTCCGTAAAGGAAACATGAAATACTATCCTCCACCCCCTGAAATATTTGAATAAGTGTTATAATATATGGTGTGTTGCGGTGCTAAATGTAAAAATGAAATAGAATTAAGTGTAGTGAATTAAAATTACTTGAGCACCAAAAATAGTCACTTGGCGTATTTTGAATTAAAGGATTAGCAAATGTAAATCAAATGAATTGCTTACTTAGTAAATCGCGTTGTGTAGCAATAACCCATAAATACTTACTAACGTGCAGATCAAAATGTGTGATCTAGAAGAAAATATGAAATTAAAGTACTTACCCCAAAGTATGACAACTGTATATTACCAAATCAATTATATTTTATTCTTCATCTTTAATGTTGAAATAAGCATTAATATAAATAAAATTATCAACTAGACAGACGAATAAATTTGAACATCAAGCACGAGTGATGCGCATCACCAGAATTAACGTTGCACTCAGAATAAAGTCAATCTTTCTCCATCCGCTCGAAACAGTCTTGGTATAAAAGGAACAATCAAATTTTGATGGCAGTCATTAAGCGTACTTGATTAAACAAACACGTGAGCGCGCGAAGAGTTCTCGAAAGGAGGAAGAAGCTGAACAAAAATTATTTTCTGCAACAATGTACAGGACACAGAAGTAATTATTTTCTTGAATCTTCATTTAAAAATCTCGCTAAAAAGGATTTTCATGTATAACAGACATCATCGAAATACAGCAAAGAGAAGCAGGAAAATAGCACATCGCATCGGCCAGGAAGAGGACAGACCGAAGCCCGTCCTACACCCTCGAACGCCAGCAGCTGAAGAGCGAGAAACCGGTTGTTGTAATCTTTTTCGGGTTGTCCTTGAGCGGTTGCGGTTAGCACACCTGACGCTGAATAATGTGGAAGCTTGTATGCACATGAAGAAATAGACTGGATTAATGAAACCAAATACCTTGGAGTCACCCTTGACTAAAAACTTACCTTCAGAACCCACTTCCGCTCCGTAGTACAAAAATTTAAAATCACCACAGCTACTATGCGACCTCTTCTTGGTAGAAAAAGCAACTTATCTACTACAAACAAATTGATTTTATTTCGCTCCATACTTCGTTCAGCCCTCCTTTATGCAGCTCCGATCTGGGGACATGCAGCTAAAACCAATATTAAACAATTACAAATTCTGCAAAATAAAATTCTACGAGAAATTATCAACGCTCCTTGGTATATTCCAAACAACTACATTCACAGAGACCTTCAAATCGAACTTATTCAAGAGTATATTAAACGATTAGCGGTCAACTTCTTTTATTCAGTACAAACCCAGAGTAATAGCCTTGTTAGCACTCTCAGACTTTCCCCGCATCCCAGTGAAAAACATCGGTACCCATGTGGCATCCTACCCACATAAGAATTACAACCTTAATTGAACTGACTCTGCGGTTTACCACCCGCGGCTACATCTTATAACGACACTGAACTTGCCACCGCTAGCGCGGACCTGACTCTTTTTCCTCCTGCCACCCTACTCTTTCTCGTCCCCCTGATTCTTATCAGAAGTCGAGTAAAAAGATGTTTCTACATCTTGACACTCGAGAATAAAATACGATCTCTGTGTGTGTGTGTATCTCAAATCTTGCTCTCATCCCTAAGCAAAATATCGCTCGCTCGGCAGCTCGTATCTCAAAACACTCGTATATTGAGGTACCACTGTTTTTCTTATGCACTCCCGTTCAGTCCACGCTCGTTGCTTAAAAGCACTGGTATTGTTGGACCAATGATTCTTATCGCAGTAGAAGATAGTTTACATTTGGAACGTGATTCCTATAGACATTCATTCAAGACGTTACGCGTCAAGTCTGTTTTGTAAATAGTTAGATATTACGAAGCAGAAAATTAACATTACTGAATTCCGGAAAGAATTAGCGCTATCCCTTACAAATTGTGAAAAAGAAGACATTCCATCGAACAGAAATGCAAGAATATCTGAAAAACGACAACATAAACCCCAAAGAAAACCGGAAAAAGCCTCTGAAGTACGGAAATATTGTAAATTATGTTTTGATAAAAATGCGGCAGAAGCTGGTAGAGTAATGGCCAGAAAAAAAGACTAAGAGAGTTGTCACATTTTGTAATAGCTGTAATGGAGAACCCTTTTTTATGTTTACCGTGTTTCAATGAAATCCATTAGTCCTGTAACGAATCAAAATTAAGTAAATTTTAAATAAATGTTTTGTAATTCCATAAAACAGTGAAAATTTTATAGTTATATATCATGTTACACGCTGTCAGCCAGCTGCGGTCGACGCGGCCTAAACGGAAAATCTAGTGTCAGCCACATATAGCTGACATGGCGCTCAACGTGTTAAATGTTCTGCATCTTGAGATACTTTTTTAACACTGACGTAAATTATTTGATTTTATATTGAAACGAAACAGGTAATTTACAACCGCAACCAGACAGAAATTGAGGTAGTTTAAAATTAATAAAGAGCAAAAACTCGGAATGCAATCTACGGTAAATAGAAGGAAAGAACATTTTGGTGCCCTCAGCATTATAAGATGAATTATATTCTTCATGTTGTAAAACATTTTTATAGCCTCGAAATTTCACAACAAATTAATAAAAGTAGAGAGCAAAATGACTTCTCTTACCTTGTATCCAGCGCAGCTTCAAGCCAGATGATAGCTAATTAGCTTGTAATTCAAAAAAGGTTGTGGACGGGAATTGTAAGATTACAAAACACATTTTTATTTACATGAAGATTGATTAAGATTTGTTAGTATCCAAATATATGTTGAAAAAGGGAGTTATATAATAGAGAGTGTCATATCACTGTCCTTTCCTGAAGGAGTGAGAAAAGTAAGAGTAAAGAATAAGCGAGTTTCACAGTTAACTCTTTTGCAGGTTTTCCAGTTCATAATGTTTATCGCGTTATTGGCGACATTCCATCACTATTTGCATACCAACACCCCTACTTGATGGGCAGCATCGCCATTTGAAGCGATTCTCGAAGTTTCTCGAACACAGGCTTGCCTAGTGGTTCGGTGAGCAGATCCGCAATCATGTCGGAGCTTCTGCAGTAGTCTAGACTCAGGATCCCGTTTTGTTGAAGTTCACGCAAGTAGTGGTATTTCAAGTCTATATGTTTTGTTCTGGAGCTATTTCTCTCCGTTTGTGATAGTTTGATGCATGACTTGTTATCTTCATAGAGAGTAATCGGTAGATTTTGTTTTAGTCCTAGATCTTTAAGCAAATTTAACAGTCATTGTGCTTCTTGTGCTGTATTAGCTGCTGCAATACATTCTGGTTCAGTTGAAGATAGTGCAATGCAGTTTTGCCTTTTACTGCTCCATTAAATGCAGTTATTTCCTAATTTGAATATGTATCCGCTGATGGATTTTCTTGTTGTTCTGTCATTTGTCCAATCTGCATCTGAATATGCAGTTAGTATAGGTTCTTGAATAACTTAAAGTCTTCAGTTGTATTTAAATATCGAATGACTTTCTTGACAGCATTCCAATCTATGTTCACAGGTTTTTCATTTCTTCTACTCAGTAGATTGACAGAGCATGCTATATCTGGTTTACTGATTGTTGCAGTATATAATAATGCCTCTACTGCTTGTCTATATTTTGTATTATACTCTAGAAGATCATCTTCAGTTTCTAGTTTGCAGTAGTTTGTTTCCATTGGCGTATATGTTGGTTTTTCGTTTTGAAGTACACATTTTTGAACTATTTCTTCGATTTTATTCTTTTGGTTTATGGCAAAGGTTCCACCTTTAGTTCTTTGATGTTTATGCCGAGGTAGTAGGGGACTTCTCCTAAGTTTTTTTATTTCAAATTTAGTGTTTAGTTGCTGGATTGATTCCATTACATCTTCTTCTCTTTCACTTCCTATAAGCATATCATCTACATATACGTGAATTTTCCATTGATATTTTTGAAAAACAAGCATGGGTCTGCCTTAGTTTATTTAAATGACACGTTTAGAAGTATTTTTCCAATTTTTAGATTCCAAGCTATAGCGGCTTGTTTTAAACCATATAGATTTCTCCAGCTTGCAAACTTTATTTTCATTTCCAGCCTTTGAGTATCTTTCGAGTTGAGTCATGTAAATTTCTTCTTCTAGTTCTCCACGAAGGAAAGCTGTTTTGACATCGAGATGTCTGACAGATATGTTTTTATACGAAGCTGCACATAGCAAGGCTCGTAGAGTTGTGTATTTTACTACAGGAGCATGGTTTCATCATAGTCAGATCCAAACTTCTGGCTAAATCCTTTTGCGACTAATCTGGCTTTGTATCTTTCAATGTTTTCTTCTGCATAGAGCTTTGTCTTGAAAGACCATTTGCATCCTATTGGTAAATGAACTAATTCCCAAGTGTTGTTTTCTTCTTGTGAATTAATTTCTTCTCGAACAGCTGTTAGCCATTTTCCTTTTTCTTCAAAACTTTGAATTTCCTTCCAAGTTTTGGGTTCGGCGGAGATTGGATTATTTGACATGGAATCCGTAGTGGTCAGGAAGTTTACCTTTTGTGACTCTGTTCGATCTTCTGACTTCCAAAGTTTCTTCTTCGTGTTCTTATATTACTTCATTTTCGGATTCTTCAATTTTTATTTCTTCTTGTTCTGAGCTTTCTTCCTTAGAATTTTCTTCATCCTGGTTTAAAGAGACGCTTACAGGCTAGTTAGTTCCATTGTCTTCAATAAATCGTAGAGATCGACTTATTATGATTTTGTCTCCAAGGACTAAAATTCTGTAAGCTTTACTTCTGCTGTTGTAGCCGACGAGTATTCCATCTATAGCAGTATCATCCAGTTTACCCCTTTCAGATTTATGGATGTAAGCAAAAGCCTTGCACCCGAAAGTCTTCAGATCATAGAGGTTGGGTTTCTTGTTATTCCATAATTCGTATGGCGTTTTTGCATTTGGTTTTGTAGGCATACGATTCTGCAAATAATTTGTAGTATGCACTGCTTTTGCCAAGTATCTGTGAGGTTGACCTGAGTCAGCTAAAAGACATCTTGTCATCTCCATCAAAGACCTATTTTTGCGTTCACTGACTCCATTTTGTGCTGGAGAATACGGTACAGTAAGCTGCTGATTTATACCATGTTTTATAAGATATTCTTCAAGTTCCTTACTTACTGCCATTATCACTTGGGATTGGAATTATTAAATTATGGCAAAGTACACGAGGGCTATCTGTCTAAACTGAGGGATGCCTTCGTGGAGGACTTTCTAATCGTTATCACTTCTTAGCGTTTTGTGTGTGTGATTATGGCAAAGTTTCGAGGGCTATCTGCCTAATGGAAGGGCCTTCATGGAGGAATTTTCTTAGCGTTGTTACCTTTCTCCGAATTTATTGTTTGTAAAAGCAATAAATTATTTTAGTTTATTATTTACAAATTACTTCAATTTTCTTTTTCATTAGGTAAATCTTTGTGAACCTGCTGTAATCATCAATAAAAGTTAAGAAATACAGATATCCACTGACAGACGGTGTTTGTACTGATCCTAAAACATCAGTGTGAACGAGTTCGAGCGGTTTAGATGATCTGAATTTCGATTCTTTGGGATACGGGAATTCAGTTAATTTACATTTTATGCATTGAATGCATTTGGTATCATGTTTACAATTATCTAGTTTAATTCCTTCAACGAGATCTTTGTTTACAAGTTGCTTGATTGCGTCATCGTTTCTGTGACCAAAGCGTCTATGCCAAATTTGAAGGCATTTCTCATTTTTACACTGAAATGTTACATGAGCTGATGGTTCATTATTCCTGTCGATTGGCTTAATTTGGTAAAGATTATTAGTTGCATGACATTCTAGAATAATCTGATCTCCTTTTGCGATCATACCTTTATTTCCTTCAAACAGAACCGAAAGTCCTTTTTCCGTTATTTTCTTAATTGAGATTAAATTCGTTTCTAATTCAGGAGAGTAAAAAACTTCCGATAAGAGAACTTCAGTTACTATTTTTTGTTTAGCATTTAATGTTTTAAAACGTACAGTTCCAATCACCGCTGATTTAATACATTGCCTATTCGCAGTTATAATATCTGACGAATTTATGGGCTTATTTCTTGTTATTTACCAGGTGGCTACTTGCTCCGCTGTCGAAAATAAAACTCTCCGGCGATTGATGTATGATTTTGTCAGCAGACAGAGCGAAGGCATTCCATCTGGATTCGATTTCCGGTGTTTTAATTTTTGTTTCTTGTTGATTCATCCCGATGTTACACGCATTCTTTGCTTGGCGTGTTTTCTTTGAGTTTGGCGCGGTTCATTTTTTTTTGTTTCGATTTTAGATGATGACACTCTGATTTAAAATTATTTTTATGACAGTATGAGCAAAACTTTTCTCTCTTTGTCTTGGCTTTAAATGCCTTTGAATCTGATGAACTATTTTCAACCCTCTTGTTAAATTCATCAATTAATTTCCCTTTTAAGAATTCTGAATTCAGTTACGATTCTGCTCTGGCTTCAAGAGCCGTAATGAGCGTATAAGAACTAGGCAGTGAACAAAGCATTGCCGGAGCACACTGAGGGGGATATGGCATTTAACCCTTTGCGGCCCAGTGTGTCCTTTCTGGACACACCTAAAAATTCCTTTCTGTACGCACAGAAAAATTGAATGAAAAAGGATTTATAGGTTACTCTGAACCTTCTTTATTTATAGTAGATGGCAGCTCAACACAAATCAGCCCATATATTTTAGCCATGTTTAGTTTTTTAAGACCCTCATTTTTCAAAGAAATCTTCCAGATTTTTTTAGGGTATAAAAGGAATTGTTTGAAAAGAAATTTCTATGTTATTTTTTTGGCTGTATGCTAATCTCCTTATTCTATATTAGTTTCAAATTTCTAATTTGAAATCTTGCCTAAATCAAACGGCAAACCCTAGATTGTACCCAGACCAAGCTCACCGATAATCTAGGACAACTGAGAGTCTGTATTCTTTGTTTCTCCGCATCTCATTGGTCAGTTCATTGACAACAATGCTCGTTTCAGCACTCTTTTCGAAGCTCTATTCAATCAGTGCGTCCACTTTGGGCACACCCACAAAATTAAAAGATAAGTGCTATTTTCACAAAGTTTTACTTGTGTACTCCTCTAGGCCTAATTAGACTACCTACCATTTTTTTTTTTTTTTTTTTAAATTAAAACTCCAACTTTAAAAGGTAGCATGCCAGAACGGGTTAAAGTGCTGTCAAAATTTTTAAAAGCCATTTTATATGATTTATTACAGTCAGATCATTTCAAATTTCTCTTCAGAGTAGTAAGGGTAGCCCAAAGGACATTAGCTCAGAAGGGCTGTTAATTTCGTTTTTGCATGTTGTGGCGTTTTACTTTTCAAATTGTTGCCACCAAATATTATCGTCCTGTATTATAGTTAAAGAAATTAAATAATGAAGAAGCTGCATAAATGTATGTATGTATGTTTCGCGCATTGTAATAAAACAAAGGTACCTAGAGCCATCAAATTTTGAATAAAGTGTGTCTCCACCCGAATACGGGCATCTGTAAGTCCAAATTTGGAATTTGTTTTATTATCTATTTCATTTTTTGTAAAGCATTTATGAGTTTTTGATTAAGAAACTCAACGATTTCAAAGCGAGCAATGGCAACACAGCAAAGGGGAAAAAAAAATATCTCCAGCATGTGAGACTGTATAGGAAATTCTAAAGATATGCTCTTTTAAAATTATTTCAAGATATTGCTGTTCAATTGAATTTTATGTTTTAAGTGTGAAGAATATATTTAATAAATAAGAGTAACACACAAAATGTTAAAGAAAAGCCCTTTCGGGCGTAATATAAATCGGTAATTTCATCGATTTGGAGGGTACCAAGGCCCAAGAATATCTGGAGCCGGTGGTAAAATTACTTTCAATTTTTATGAGCAAATGGACAGAATTTTATTATCCAGAGATGCCATAACAAAAACTCTGATAGCGTTCTACAGCAATAGTAAGCAATGTCAAAAAACATGTAAACAAACGTTAGAAATCTGGCAATCAAATTCATGTTTGGACATCATTCCTCGTAGTGGCTTAAGAATTAAGAGATGGAAGATGATGTGCACCTGAACAGTCCTGAACACGAAACTGCTTCATATCCACTTTTCTCCGTAATACAAAGGGTGCTTGTTCAAAGAACATCTATGTACAATACATATCTTTAGCCTATGCAAAACAGAGTTGCATGTGAATGGGGCTTAATAATACATAGAATTCTCCATTGAAGATTTCTTGGATTTCTTTTGTTACCCTTCTTTGCAAGAACATGTCCCCAAGCACAAGAGCCATAAAAATGAAAGGCATAATACACTGCTTATACATCAGTTTTTGGACTCCAAAGACTGATATATTACTCCAAAAATATTTTTGGTAGTTTGGTGAAAACCATTAATAATTTTGGAAAAGAATTCAAAGATGACTAAGTTCTTTGGGACAAGCACACTTCTCTAGGTTAATTTTATGAAGTGATGAACAACGACAATGGAGATATTCTGTGAAAATGCTACAAAAATTCTGAACTGTCAGCGTAGAATGCTGATGTTAGAAAATTTTGTGCAATGGATTTTAAAAACAAACACATTACACCAAGATGGTAAAAATAATAAAAATGATGTTTAATAAAGTCATTAAAATACATATCTTCAATGAATTAGTGTAAAGATAAAATATAATATACATAACTATTAAACATTTTTAAAAATGAAACTTTTAACAGCTTGTTTAAGACATATAACAATTTGGTAGACAGTGACTTTCAAGACTGTGCTTTGTATTTACTTCACTTTTCAATGAAGACCGGAATTTTTGAAGGTGTCTGAATATCTATCGTCACTTTTTTTACAGATGGTACAAAACGACTGAAAGAAATTAAAATTAGTTTTATTTCACAAACTATAAATCAAACCAAATATAAAGTAATTAAAAAATTTTTTTTTCTTAATCGAAATAAAAACAGAATAGTAAATTAAAAAGTATACTGAAACCACAAAATTAAATGGTTATCATAATATACCTATAGAGAAAACAAATTGTGTCTCTTTTTCAGCAGATCAGTAACAGTATTTTAAGAACCAGTTGTTTTAATTCCAAGTAACTTTTTGGAAATTTATAACTCATTTATACTTAAGAGTATAGTAAGACAGTATTTGTCTTTGCAAAAAACAAATACTGAAAGTCCTCAAACACAATAAAACATGATGTCAACATATCTAGAATCAGTACAAAATCCAAATTGATTTGATATTGGAAAAAAAAAAAAGTTAAACATTAAATAAATTCAAACTATGAGAGATAAAATGACAATGGAGTTTTTTTTTTTTTTTTTTAATAATGATAAAAAAAAGTATTTGTGAAAAACAATTCTATATTTTAAGCACAGCATAAGCATATGATTTTAAATTTTAGAGTATACTTTAGAAGTGATTGTTCATGTTATAATTAGTTAAAATGTTTCATAATAGAAGATGTTCTAATAGCATTAATCTGATTTTTTTACTCAGATATGCAAAGAAATGTTAATGGACAGAGTAGGAACAATTTATTTTTTATTATTCTGTAACCTTATGCTTCATCATTAGGAATACATTCTATGAATTTCTAATTCAGCGATGAAACACTTCAGGATGATGAATTAAAGGCATGTTGCTATTTTTAATAGGAAAATTAGCAAACTAAAACAAAATGCTGGGAAGTTAGAAAAGTTAAAATTTTATCTTATACACTCTTTTTTTCGGGGGGGGGGAATCGAAGCACCAAGAAGGGCTTTTGCGATTGTGACGAAATTCGGTATGCAAAAACATCTTGATCGAACATGCAAATGAACAGGAACTGCGATCATAGCGTGCATTTCTAGTGTGCAATTTGCAAAGTATAAAACCATTAACAGAGGCGGAAAATTTATCTTTTTTTGTTGCTGCCGTTGTATCTCCGTAAAGAAGGAACAAAAGATGCCATTACGACGATATGGAAGACCTTACAGCTAACTAAACGACTTCGAACGTGGTCGCATTGTAGGATTGCGTAAAGCTAGGGTGGTCATACCGAGCAATAGGCTGCCACCTGCAGCATACAGACACAGCTGTGCAAAATTGTTGGCAGCAATGGTTGCTACAAAGAAAATTGCCAACAAAATGATGGCTCTGGAAGGCTAAGCAGGGTTGCCACTCAAACAGGAGAATGAAATTCCCTGACTTTTCCAGGTTTTCCAGGTGTGTTTCAAGAAAATTCCAGTCTATCCGCGTAATGTACGTTGGCTGTGCTAAGAGGTAAATTAATTATGGTATTACTTGTATTGTGTAGCAAATTCACTTAATTATTCAATAACTCCCAGAGGACATTTATTCTTAATTATTCTTGGTATACTTTGTTTGATAATTTTGTTTAGTTTTCCACTTAAGAAACTTAATAAAAGTTAAGATATATATATTGGATAACAAATGTATGTTTTATTCAATTATTACTCATGATCATCACCAGTTCAACACGAGGCTAATCCGGTCCTTATAAATCATAACGCAATGCTAAATAGTTAGGTTAGATTTTAGGTAAATTTAATTTGCATGAGGATGTTCTTAAAAGGCACCTTAACACTTGAAAACACAAATATAATTATAATAGTTGTTGTTTTCTCCACTGAAGATTGAGATTAGAATCTTCCCAATCTGGAATAAAATAAGGCTTTTTTTGCAGACATTCTGCAGCTAAACGAAAGAAAGAAATCTATTTTAATAAATTGAGCTATTTTATATTTATTTCGTAGCATACATAAGGAAAAAATATGTGCATTAAATTTCGTGATGGTATGTCATCATACTGCTATAATTAATTTCAGGATTATGCCAGAGAAAATTTCCTGAAATTTGGAAATATTATTTACTAATAATAAATAAATTTAGAGGGAAGAAGCAACATTAAATTATACGAATAACATAAAAGTAATTACTTAAAAATTGAATTAGAATAATCAACGATATTTTAGCGAATATAGTTATATTACATGGCTAGCCTAGATGACTGATACTATTTTTTTTATTTTACTGCAAAATGGCAAGGTATTTATTAAAAAAAAAAAAAAAAAAAGGTTTAAAAAGATTTTTTTTCTTGGATTTTTCGCAATAATTTAAAAAACGGATTTTCGTAGTTTTTTTTTTCCCTGAAAATAACTAATCCATGAATTAATTTACTTGCGCCAAAAAATATTTTCTTTTCCTTTAGAGTTTAACCACTTTCGCTAAGACTAAACTTCACGGTTGCGGTGCCGTGCGCTACAATATAACAAGCTGTAAAGTATCTCATTTACGCCGCTCCGCATCTGCGAGTGCAATCCAGAGCTGTAACTCGAGAAATAAACAATCTCGTTGTTAGGCGACGTGTGCACCACGTTATTTTCATTTTTGCGATAAATGCTTATCGACGTGGTGTTCACGTCGCTCACGGTTTGAGACAAAAGCATCTTGATGTGTGTGGCACGTCTTTTTAGCGCAAGTGGTTAAAGAAATTTTAAACTATATTCATTTTATGAACTCTTGATAATATGACCTTCGAACTTCGACACCAGTTTCGAGCTTTGGCGACAGATATATCAGACATGCACAGCTGTTTTCCCTCTATGATGGAACGGAGCCACAGCCACGTCTGTTGCAGAGAGGTTTTCCTTCTTTACAATACATATTCTTTGATTCTAACCTCCATGGTACCGTATACTAGGATTAAACCCATTTTGTTTTATACGAGAACAGGTACTTTCTTTAGTTCATGCATTTCACATGCGATTCTCGAAAATATTGGAAACCAAAAGTTGCGGGAAAGTTGCTTTGCCTTTCTAAAAGACAATCAAATTGGAACTGCGAAAATTGGCTCTATGCCAGCTACCCGAATGACACTCACGTGATACATAATTCGCCAAAAAAGTTACCTCTTCCGACGTCGGCGCAAAAATCGCTTCTTTTGGCGGGATCGTTGTATGAACTTCCCTGACTTTTCCAGATTTTGACAAAAATACTTAAATTCCCTGACTTTTCCCTGAATATTTTGGTCAATTTTCGAATTCCCTGACTTTTCCCGGTTCTCCAGGTAGCGTGGCAACCCTGGCTAAGGAGCACAAATGAGAGGCAAAATAGGATAACTGTTCACCAGGCCCGAACCGCCCTAACGGTATCACTGTCGACTATTCAACGCACTACAGCCACGTCTATACCTCCTGTGGTACTGTCCACCATCTCCCGGCGCTTGTCTGAAGTGGGATTACGCTCACAGACGCTTTTAAGACGTTCACCTTCGACCCTACAACATTGGCGGAGTTGTCTAGAGTGGTGTCGCAAACGATCATGGCTGCCATCAGACTGGCATCGTTTAGTGTACAGTGATGAATCCCGCTTCACTCTTGAAACAGATGACCACCCTGTTTGTGTCTGGAGAGGAGACAGCCAATAGTTCCAATCAGCTTTTGTTTTACAAAGGCATACAGTCATAACCCCCGGTGTGGGGCTCTATTTCTTATGACAGCAGGTCATCTTTAGTCATCCTCCATACATCTTTAACAGCTCAATGATATGGTGATACCATCCTGCGGCCAGTTGTATTACCCTTCATGACACGTCATCACGGGGCCATTTTCCAACAAGATAATGCCAGGCCGCTCGCATATCTCTGGATTGCCTTTGTGCAGTTGATACTCTTCCTTGGCCAGCAATGTTACCAGACCTTTTACCAATCGAGCATGTCTGGGGCATAGTACGCCGCCAGATTTGGGCACTACAAAACATCACAGATCTGGAGTGACAACTGATGAATGCCTGGCAGAACATGTTGCAGGATGACATTAGGAACTTCTATCACTCCTTCACTTGACCGGCCAACTACTAATTCAAACATTCAATGGGTGATTGTGAGTCGCAAACAAGTACCTTGATTTTTTAATAATTTTATTATCTGTGTATGAGCTATACACATATTCAATTTCATCAAAAACAACCACTTCCTTCATGGTGCTTCAATTTTCTGCAAAAGAGTGTGTATGTATTAAAATAATTTTAGTAAGTGCACAGTAATAAATATAAATAATACTGTTATGAATTTTGTATTTAGATATTTCTAATAGAATTATAATTAAAATTGTTTTATTTCCCTGTACAATGCAGCATGAAACGTATTTTAAAAGAAAGCTACTTTGGAAAAAGTAAAAATACTACAGCACATGAATTGAATAAAAGTTTATTTCGTAAATTTATATTTAATTAGAATAACTTAATTGACTACTATCTTAGCTGTAGCCGTAACTCTACTCTTCTTCCTTTCCAGAAATATCTTGTGTGACCGATTTTAAAAAAGCTATAAAATGCCAGAGAGAGAGAGAGAGCATTTTAGCTCAGTTGTTTAGTTAAATGCTGTCATTATTGTTGATCGGATTAGCTTTCTATTTAAGGCTGTAGTAGTTTAAAACATAGCTACTGATTATATTGTATGATATTGTGAGAATATCTCTAAGGAAAAATCCACCGTTCTGTTAAACAGTACAAAGTCCAAGATCTGGACCTTAAAGCCACCAACAAAACTGGTTGATGATGCAAAAATTGTCCTGGTTGTACACAACTCTTCGGCTCATACTTCACTTAAAATTTTAGTGAAAGGTAATGTATCCATATTATTCTTTCCACCAAATTGTACATCCATCTATGGCTATCAGAACAGTGTGTGTGCTGAAAATGCAAATATAAAGTAGAATTTTTTAAATCCATGTTACACATCTGGAATTATGGCAAGACTACTCAAGAGTTTTTTAAACATTGTAGTGTAAAACCTGCTTTGTGGAGCATTGCAAGATCGTGGGAGTATGTATCTCCAGATAATTTAAAAACTGCTTGGCAGAATTTAGGGCCAAGCATATTTCATGATGAGGATGATAGCCACGAACGTGAAGGTTTTCGGATATCGCACACCAAAGGTTAAATTTTCAAATTAATGGATTTTTAACAAAATGAATTAAACCAAAGGTTAATTTTTAATGAATAATAATAAATGAAAGTAATAAATGAAGATGATATAAGTTTCTCATTGTGATAACAATGCTCCAATCATCAGTCAATTAACACATGAAGAAAGTGAAAGAGAGGTTATTGAAAATGAAAAAAATTCTATTGACAAGTTAGTTGGCATTCTTGACACAGCAAATACAAGACTTGAACAGCAGGACGTTGCAACTGAACAAGAAATTATACCTGTCTGTAGAACTGAAAAGAAAGTATAAGCGCAAAAGACGAAACGACTTGAACAATTTACATTCAAAGAAATGTTTAATAAAGCAAACAAATATTTTTGCAAATTTGGATACCCTTTAGATCATAGATGCTTCATTATTTCGTAAATCACGATCTTATATTTTCAATTTTATAATTTCTACATGCTATCTTACTGCATTTAAACTGATGATCTAATATCCGGAAATGAAGAAGTCCCGACGAGTCTGGATCTCGGACTTTGTCCTGTACTTATTTTGATTAGAATAATCAGACTTGTGCATTCAATCTATTACGAATCCGTACACATGTAACAATTTTTGGTGTCAGAAGTGGGATTGAATGCCAATAACAAGAGCAATGGAAGAGCAGTTAAGACAGTTGATGCTGCATTTAAAGAAGAAATGAAAAATTTTGTTGAGGAAGAGATGAAAGCTAGTCAAGTATCAGTTAAAGGAAAGATAGAAGCTGGTCAAAAATTAGTTAGAGAGGAGATGAAAGGCATTCAAGAAAGATTGAAGCAGGTCAAGAAAAAATAAAAAGGGAAATTACCTGCATCACAGAAAACAAATTTGAAGCTACGAAAAACAGAAAAGATGTGGTTGAAAATAAATTGGACAAATTGAAGAAAATGTTTCTTCTGTCAAAAAACAAATAGAAGAGAGGGAGTCTGCCCTGTAACAACAAATTGATGACAGGGTTCCTGCATTCGCCAAGAAGTTGATACCTTAAAGAAATTTGTAGGAACGGCTGGAAGCAATTCTGATGGTTTTAAACTTTTACACATGCGTGCTCGTTCGCCCCTGAAGTTATTCACATATGATGAGAAGACCTCTTGGCAAGTATATAAAACACTATTTTCTATGGTGGCAGAAGTGAATGGATGGAATCTAAGCTAAGGCCTGTCATCTTGTCGCTTCTTTGAGAGCAGATGCAGTGGATATCCTTCAGACTCTTCCTGAAAACAAAAGTCTTAGATGTCGAAGCTCTGTCTGGCGCGATCGAGCCGCACTTTGGGGAGAAGTGTTTAAAAGACTACAGCAGGCTACAATTAAAATCCTGTCAACAAACGCCCAAGGAAACTCTACAGGAATGTCTGCTAATGTTGAAAGGCTGTCTCATCTCGCCTTTTCGGAGTACCCAACAGAAACAAGGGAAATCCTGTCCCTGCAATACTTCATCGACGGCATCTGTGATCTTGAAATACACAAAGCTCTGCAAATGGTGGATGTCAAACATTTAAAACGCGCTCTAGTGTACGCCATGAAATTCGAGGCAGCCCAAAAAGCAACTCGTAGAGACTGCCACCCAATCAGAACTGCTCTAGTCCATTAGCCAGAGGATCAAAGGGCTGCTCATCTAGACGATTTAACCAGACAACTGAATGCCTTGAGATGGAATATTGGTGACAAGAAAGCTAACCTAAAGTGTTGGAACTCTGCTGGTGAAAGTCACATTTGACGGAGCTGCAGAACACCCCAGGGCATGGAAGTTGAGACAATGCCTATCAAGAAAAGAGGGAAACTAATTAGTGGCATCTTACAGGGCAGTTGCCAGAAAATGAAAATTCCCGTTTTAAAGCACTTCAGGTTTCTGCAGTGAATGGCAGCAGTAATGGACTTTTCATAATGGAGTTCCTTTCAGTATGACCAGCGACACAGGAGCCAATGTTACCATCATTCAAAAATATCATCAGATGCAACTGAAAGGTTATCTCATCTGGACGTCACCCTGCATTACCCTACAGATTGTGTCTAATGATAAAATCAACATTGATGGAAAATTAAACATTAA
This sequence comes from Stegodyphus dumicola, assembly GCF_044657685.1. Taxonomy (NCBI): domain Eukaryota; kingdom Metazoa; phylum Arthropoda; class Arachnida; order Araneae; family Eresidae; genus Stegodyphus; species Stegodyphus dumicola. The sequence continues at coordinate 108,454,729 of NC_140777.1, forward strand.
AATAACATTTGGAAGTGCTGCCTACCATCACACAGCATATGTGGCAGAGCTTACAGATGCTTGCATACTTGGATTGGACTTTCTAAGGAAATACAATTTTTCCTTAGACTTTAAAAATAACGAACTGCGTTCTGTCTCTGAGGACATAGCCCTATTCAGATTTAATGATGAAGGAGTGAAATCTATCCACAAAATCATAGCTCAAGACAATATAACAATACCAGAAAAAACAGAATTTTTACTTCCTGGATCTGTAGACGAAAATAGAAATTTCTGCTACGGCATCATAGCATATACAAGAACTGTAACAGCCAGAAAGCAGTACTAGAAACCACAGCACCTCGTTGACCCATCGAGTATGTGAGGATGCATTTAAGAACCTGGAGGAAGCTTTAACATCTGCTCCAATCCTGACACAACCTTCAACTTGACAAACCATTTATTCTCGACATGGATGTGAGCAACGAAAGTGTCGGAACTGTTTTGTTCCAAGAATGCATTTTGGCTTACTGGAGCAAGTGCTGCCTAAACCGAATTACTGTGGAGTACTAAGAGGAATTACTGTTCCACCAGGAAAAAGTTGCTCGTCATAGTTAAAGCAGTACAACATTTCCATCATTATCTCTAAGGCAGAAAATTCCTACTCAGCATGGATTATGTATCATTGACCTGGCTTTAAGATTTCAAGAATCCTGAGGGTCAAATAGACAGGTGGATACAGAGACTCCAGGAATATGACATCACTATGTCATCGGAAGGGATCATCACACAGAAACGCCGACGCCCTGTCTAGAAGACCTTGCCAGGAAAGCTACCGATATTGCTCCAGGGTTGAAGCGAAATACGAACTGCTTAATCCATCGCACGACAAATTACAACATCAACGGCTGATCAAGACCCATGGAGTGACAAAGAAGTCAGGAAAGACCAGCTGGGAGAGGGCAATATTAAACTCATAATTGATTTAATGGTGTCCTCAAACAGAAAACCTACCTGGCAGGACATTTCAATTTATAGTCCGACGACAAAACAATACTGTGTTCTCTGGAATTCACTCCCCATTCCAAATGGCGTCTTGTACCGAAAATTCAAATCAGATGATGAGAAGGTGTTCCGATGGCAGCTGATACTTCCTAGATCTTGAATATCCTTAAAGAATTACATAGCAGCCTACAGTAGGCCCCTCTGGAATAATGGAATCCATAAGTGCTTCTACTGGATTAATGGAGAGGATGATGTGCAAAAGTGGTCCCAATCTTGCGATGCCTGTGAAGGTCAGAAAGGACCAAAGAAACACAGCCGAGGCAGCCTTTTGAACATATCGCCTTTGACATCTTGGAGCCTCTGCCACGAACTGCTGATGGCAACAAATTCCACCTTGCTGTCATTGATTACTTCACCAAGTGGCCTGAAGGATATCCTATTCCTGATTAAGAGGCTGTCACAGTAGCAAATGTAATGATACAACACTGGATTTCCAGGTTCGGAGTACCTCTTTGGTTACATTCCGATCAAGGACGGAATTTTACCTAGGCTGTAATTAAAGAACTCTGCAAGCTATTCGGCATTGACACAATCCAAACAACACCTTTACATCCTCAGTCAGACGGCATGTTAGAGGGCTTTAATCGAAGCATTCTTAATTATTCTAGAAACCAACAGGACTAGGACAAGAAGTTACCACTGTTTTTACTGGCTTACTGCAGTGCTATCTACGACCCTACCCATCTCAGATGCTCTTTGGTGATGACCTATGTCTGCTGTGTAATCTCTTCTTTGGTCGCCCTCCGGATGCGCCTGAGGATGCTCCATACATGCCTGAGGAATACATCCAAGATCTCCAGGCCCAGTTTGAAGTGATGCACAAGTTTGCATGATAGTGGGTCAACTTGGCGACGAAGAAGATGAAGACCCGATACGACATGATAGCGCATAATGATAGGACATTAATTCAACGAAGGAGATAAGGTGCGGTTGTGGAATCAGATTCGACGGAAAAGACTGTTCTAAACTACAGTCACCTTGGGATGGTTTTAACACAGTCCTAAACAGCTAAATGACGTTGTAGTTCGGATCCAGAGAACTTTAGGCTTAGAATAGTTAGATCCAGAGAACTTTAGGCTTAGTTCGGATCCAGAGAACTTTAGGCTTAGAATTTGATGAATAAGTCATCAAATTCTAAGCCTAAAGTTTTTCATTAGTATAGGCCAGCTCCTTACTATGACCAAACTACATAGTGTATATAATAAAAATAGCAAAAGACCATGGTCCTTTTTGTTTCTAAATTTGTAAAATTTGTGCGCTCGTTTATTGATTTAGTATTTAATTTGTGTTATGTTACTTATCATAATTACTGTTTATGTTGTTTGTTATTGTATTGTAACGTGTATTATTACATTGATGCTTTAATTATAAGTATGGCTTCCTGCCCTGGGATTGTACTGCCCAGGATGTGCAGTCTTTGGGAAGGGGGCAGTGTTATGAATTTTGTATTTAGATAGATATTTTTAGTATAATTATAATTAAAATTGTTTTATTTTCCCGTGCAATGCAGAACGAGATATTTAAGAGAAAGCTATGTCAGAAAAAGTAAAAATATAGGAGCAGAAGCATTTAACATTGAATAAAAGTTTATCTTGGTAATTTATATTTAATTTGTATAAATGTAATTGACAATTATGTTAGCTATAACTGTAATTCTACCAGGGTTGCTACTCAAACAAGAGAATGAAATTCCCTGACTTTTCCAGGTATGTTTCGAGAAAATTCCAGACTATCCGCGTAATGTACGTTGGCTGGGCTAAGAGGTAAATTAATTATGGTATTACTTGTACTGTGTAGCAAATTCACTTAATTATTCAATAAATCGCAGAGGACATTTATTCTTAATTATTCTTGGTACACTTTGTTTGATAATTTTGTTTACTTTTCCGCTTAAAAAACTTAATAAAATTTAAAATATATACATTGGATAACAACTGTACATTTTATTTAATTATTATTCATGATTATCCCCAGTTCAACACGAGGCTAATCCGGTTCTTAGAAATCACAATGCAATGGTAAAAGTTAGGTTAGATTTTAGGTAAATTTAATTTGTGTGAGGTGTATTCTTAAAAGGCACCTTAACACTTGAAAACACAAATATTATTATAATAGGAGTTGTTTTCTCCACTGAAGATTGAGATTAGAATCTGCCAAATCTGGAATAAAATAAGGCTTTTTTTTGCAGACATTCTGCAGCTAAACGAATGAAAGAAATCTATTTAATGATATTTTTTTACTAAATTGAGGTATTTTATATTTGTTTCGCAGCATACATAAAGAAAAAATATGTGCATTAAATTTCGTGATGTCATCATACTGTTAGAATTAATTTCAGGATTATGCGAGAGAAAATTTCCTGAAATTTGGAAATATTATTTACTAATGATAAATAAATTTAGAGGGAAGAAGCAACATTAAATGATATGAATAACATAAAAATAAAGATAATTACTTAAAAATTTAATTAGAATAATCAACGATATTTTAGTGAATATAGTTATATCACTTGGTTATCCTAGATGATTGATTACTATTTTTTTATTTTACTGCAAAATGACAAGGTATTTATTAAAAAGAAAAGAAAAAAAAAAAAAGATTTTGCGGTAAAACCCTAGTATACGATGCGGCCTTCGCATGATTTTGAAAATTGTCACCAAGAACAAAATGACCCGTTTACTGCTCATCATCATGTTGCCAAATCCCTCTGTACCATACATGGAGATTATTCTAACCAAAGAACGTCTATGTAAAAAGCGGAGGGAAAATTTGCCAAGGGATTTGGCGACGGAACCTGGCGGACAGAATTTCATTCTCCGCGATGTGTACAGGAAATTGAGAAACACGTGTTAAGAAGAAACGTTCTTTAACAAAAAAAGAAAACTACGAAAATCCGTTTTTAAATTATTGCGAAAAATCCAAGAAGAAACGTTTTATCAAAGAACGTTTTTTCTTGGATTTTTCGCAATAATTTTAAAAAGTGGATTTTCGTAGATTCCCCCCCCTCAAAATAACTAATCCATGAGTTAATTTACTTGCGGCAAAAAATATTTTCTTTTCCTTTAGAGTTTACAGAAATTTTAAACGACATTCATTTTATGAACTCTTGATAACGTGACCTTCGAACTTCGACACTGGTTTCGAGCTTTGGCGCATGCACAGCTGTTTCCCGCTATGATGGAACGGAGCCACGTCTGTTGCAGAGAGGTTTTCCTTCTTTACAATACATATTTTTTGATTCTAACCTTCATGGTACCGTATACTAGGATTAAACCCATTTTGTTTTATACGAGAACAGGTACTTTCTTTAGTTCACGCACTGCACATGCGATTCTCGAGGTTACTGGAAACCAAAAGTTGCGGGAAACTTGCTTTGCCTTTCTAAAAAGACAATCAAATTGGAGCTGCGAAAACTGGCTCTATGCCAGCTGCCTGAATAACACTCACGTGATACACAATTCGCCAAAAAAGTTATCTCTTCCGACGTCGGTGCAAAACTCGCCTTTTTTGGCGGGATCGTTGTATGAAATTCCCTGACTTTTCCAGATTTTGACTAAAACACTTAAATTCCCTGACTTTTTCTGGTTTTCCAGTTAGCATGGCAACCCTGTTCTACTCTTTTTGCTTGCGAGAAATTGCTAGAAGTATCTCGCACAGTCAATTTTAAAAAAAAGCTATAAAATGCCAGAAAGAGAACATCTCAGCTCAGTTGTTTTGCTAGCTGCTTTTCTTATTGTTGATTGGATTAGCTTTCTCTGTGCTGTGGATTGTGTTCTATTTAACATTTTAGTAGTTTAAAGTATAGCTACTGATTACATTGTGTGATATTATGACATTGTATGAATATCTTTGAGGAAAAATTCAGCGTTCTGGCATATTTATTTTGATTAGAAAAAATTTCATTAACCTTCTATTGGACTTGTGCATTCAATCTATTACGAACCAGTGCGCACCCAACAATACTATTTGCGTGAAATCATGAATTCTTTTTTCTTGATTTTATTAGACAGAGCATCAGAAACATGCATCAAAAATAATTTGAGAATCACTGAAATGTAATAAATTTTACATACCAATGTGTTACTCCTGAACAATCAAACATCTTTCTTGATGGATAAGTCTCATCATAAATCCCAAACACTAATTTTGGATCCATATACATTACTTTTTTAATACCAGATTGAATGATTAGTTTAGCACATTCTGGACATGGAAACTTGTTTACGTATATGATACAGTCACTAAGATTTCTTCCTATACAATTCATAATTGCATTCATTTCAGCATGGCAAACTGGGGGGGGAAAAAAATAAAAATAAAAAATAAAAAAATATAATTATTATTATTTGGGTAATGCTAGATTAAAAACTGCTAACCTGAAACAGAATATTTAAAAGGCTTCGAACAACATATTATACACATGTATGATATAAAGTATGCAGCAGTTATTCATTGCCAAGATTGGAATATAGCTCTAAGGAATTAAAATATCTATTATGTCTTTACAAAATTTACACTTTTAGAATCTTTTAGGATTTAATTAAATCTTACAAAAAAAAAAAAAAGTTTAACAATAACTGGATTTGCCATCCAATCATTTTCAATTTGTGCCATTCAATCAACACAAACAAAAGTCAGAAAAAAAATAACCAACATTTTGTAGTTCTTTTCAGTGAAAAGTCTCATTAAAAATCTTCAATGAATAAAAACTTCAGGATTCAATGTTCACCCTCATTTTTTACAAATGGCTGTTAACAAAATACTTGAGCTATTATTTTTCATTAAGCATTTAGTTACTCAGTTTGTAATACAAGTAACCAGTTCAAGCAGCTTCAACAGGTCACTGGGTTGATATCAAATAATATCCATCTTGCGAATGTTGAGCAGCTCCTAGCTTTTAAAGCATAATTTCCACTTCAAAGCTGAAGTGGAAACAAATTACAGCTGTTGCACTAAGATTTTGAAATCAAGGTTTGTACACATTTCTGCACGCAGAAATTAAGTATTTTTAAGGACCATTAATCGAAAAAATTATGGATCTATGAGTAAATGGGAGCTGAATAAATTCAATTAAAAATATTATTTATGCCTGAATTTCACTTTTGTAATACCATCCTAAAAATAAAATAGATTTCTAAGTAGTATGCATTATTACTAAACATGAATTAATTAACATAATTATAAGTTTGAGAATAAAATAAACTATAAGCAATTTATCAAGTAGCATTAAATATCTTACACTTATAATAGATGGACATATTATTTGAAAGAAGATAAGTGACATTTACATTTTACTAATAGTTAGCTTTATGTTGATTTTTTTTTTATGTCTCATCTTGCCACATATTTGGTCAGTCTAGAGGTTTAGTAAATAGCAGGTAGATTTTATGTCAAATGGCATACGTTAAAATGAGAAGTAAAATCATAATCATCATGATTCATAACAAAAGATTGAATCTTGTCACCGCTGCTGCTTATCTAGAGAGAGATCTGCTGATTAGAACAGTTCACCTGATCTAGACACGGTTGGCAAGTGTTGAAAGTTAGCCAGGCGCTATTTGATGCAGGTTAGTGTCGTAGGTTCGTGTAGAGTTCCAGTAAACTGCATATATTAAAAATATATTAACTGGGTTACCAGGCGTTGTAACCCAGTTAATATACTTTAAGGTTCCAATAAGCCATTAAAGCACTAGAGGTGATAAGTTATTTTGTATTTTAAATCTCATTAGATGCAAAGAATAAGTTTTACTTGAATTTTTACATCTTTGTATTTTATCTTGTGACCACAGTGAGTATTAATGAAAGGCAATAACTTGCCTTAATATGTAGAGATAATTTTTAAGGGTAAGCATTTAGTTATAAATAATTAAATTAGGTAGTTTGATAACCTTAGTTATTATCGATTTACATGGCAACTATTAAATTTTATTTTTAACGATATTTGTTAAAAAAGACCTATTAAAATCAAAATCTAATAAACTTTCACAGTTTAAAATACATCTAATTTATGACATTGATTCTTAAATGATATTAGGATAATTACACATTAAAAGCTACAAACATTTATGTTTTGTAACAACAACACTCAACAAAATATTTATCAGTCATTTTAATTTGAAGCCTTCCCAAACATTTTGGCTAGTTTATATTGATTTACTTCTCTTTAAGCATCTTTTCTAACAATTAGAAATTTGTCTCAATATGCAAACTAATGCTCTCGCTAGTTTCTGCGTGCTTTATCTCCTAATTTGTCAACCTCTCCACAATGTTAGGGTTTACTTGATCTGGTAAGAGTTAAACAGTCCAACCCCCCTCCCCGACAGACGTGAAGCATATTAATTGCTATGTCTGACAATAACTACAATATCAGACAAAGGTTTAAATAAGTCTCTTATTTAAAAAGAACTTAGAACATAAAAGCATGTTCTGACACTAACAAAATCAAATACAGCTCACGGTGACGTAATTAAACAAGAACAATCAAATTCAAACTAAAAATGTGGAGTAGTGGTCAAAGATTCTACAATTTAATTTTAATTTAATCTGGCTCAGTAACTCTATCATATGAGGAAATAGAAATGTGAAATTATAGTAAAGGCTGAAATAATAAACAATTGAGTAATTTACATAATAATAACTGCACATATCTCCGAAGAATAATTTTCTTTATGTATTCAGTTTCTTTCTTCAACACATTTCTTTTTCATTTTAGAATTTTTGGATTTAATTAAGGATTATGTTATTCTAAAAAACACTAAATGCATTTAGATTTATAGAAAAAGCGGCTAAGTAACATGAACATTTAGAAAAAATATGAAATATATATGGTAAAGGCCGGTTACAGAGCTGATGTGGCAGAATTTTTAGAATTTAGTGACACAGTGAACAATAAATTCTAGAATGGCAAAACTTTTAAAATTTAGAGCAGGAATTGGAAGCAGAATTTAGAAAAGCACTAGGCAGCAGAATTTAGGAACCCAGAGATTACATCAGGTGGGAAAATGCCTAGTGCCAGCTGTGTGTATGATGCATTAAGACATATTAGATGAATCTTCTAAACTGCAAGTTTTCAATTTCTTTATTAATAAAAATTTCCCTTTCTATTATGAAAGCCCGTGTGATAAGATTAGAAGCATTTTTGATATTTTCCATGCTTGAGTCTAGTGACAAGTAGGGAAGATAAACATGTTAAGATTCTAGTATCAGAAGTAAAACATTCAAATATTATGTTTTCATTGTTCTTCCAGACATTCTCCAAAAAGTAAGAAATTCATTCAAATGTTTTGTAAAATACATCCATTACGTGTTGATACCATGGAGACATTTTTCATTTTGTCACATATTTCTCGAATCGTGGGCCTATAAATCTTGCCTTCAAATCCTTTTAAACCTTCCAAGCTGCAATGTTCAAAATCCTAAAGAAAAATTATCCCTACCAACTCTGTAATAGCAAAAAGACAGAAATATTTTTTGGGGAAAAAAAAGGGGGGGGAGGGAAAAATGAAAAATAAATTTTATACAGAAAACCGATGCATATTCTGAGAATTTTGAATATCCTGAGACAATTACATTGGAAAAACTCTTACTACGAAAAATTAAAAAGACATTTTTTAATTAATTACATAGCTAATTTTGCTTTTGCTAAGAGCTGTTTCATAAATTATGCTTTAGAGCATTATACCTTGTTTATATTTCAGAGTCAAAATATTGTATAATAAGTTGCCAAAATGAAACTTTATAATATGACAGTGAAAAATAAATATGTTTTTTAATCTTATTTTTTAAATATAATTTTAATATATTAATTAATGAAATGTTAATGAAATTTATCAATGTTACGATGTTTTAAAAAAACATCGTCAAAAAATTCTCAGATCTTGGAATTAAAAATTTTCTATGGAAACCAATCTTAAAATTGCCAAAATGTTGATTAGTCGCCAAATTTAGAACCATTTAATAAAAGAATTCACATCTCCAAAAGCGAAAAAGGTTGTTTAAAAGCTCTTTATTAGAAAAAAATTAATTTCGAAATGCTTATGTTTCACTTCTTGCTTAGAAATTCGAGTATCCCATCATTTATATTAGAAATAGAAATGAATTATAACCCATGAACCCATTCAAAAGATAACCATGTATGTCAGTGAATAGCCAAAAATATTCCTCTAAAATGCTAATTCACACTCAAAATGGCAGTCGTGAAAACAGACAGAAATTTCAGATGATTAAAATTAAGGACCTTCTGCTGAGTTTGGCCCAAATTAAGAACCAAAAATCAATTCTAAAAAATCTAAGGACTTTTAAGGACCGTGCGAACTCTGGGAATACAATTTCCAAGGCACATGCACTGAATAAATATTGAAAAAAATTAAAGCTGTACCTAATGACTAGTTAAATATTAAAATAGCTTTCTCAGTAGAGAACATTGTTAAAAAGTACTCGAGAGCATGTCAACTTAAGTGGCTTAAGTGCTCTTTGGCATTTGTAAAATAAATATTAAAATCTCGACAGATATCATGCTGAGAAAGTATTGAGGTTTAACAAAAGTTTTTCACCACCGAAAATATTGTCTGCGTAAACAATTTGTGTTGGCATGTTTAATCATATTTTGTCAAACAATTTTTGGCATTTGAAAACACTGCATTGTGAAATTTGTAAAAAGGTATTGTTACCATTAAGTACAAGGTTCTGAAATGGAACTATAATGCTACCAGATTAGAACTATCATTTACTTCCAGTTCTGTTGCAAAAGGTCAGCTACAGTATGTCACCAAATCATGTGTACAGTTTTAGGTACTAATGTTGTATCATATGACACTGTGAAGGTTTGGTACTGAAAGTTCAGAAACAAGGGTATTCAAGAAGCAGAATGCTCTGGCCAGCCTACTGATGTTGAGGCCCACCTGCAAGAACTTGTGGAAGAAGATCAGTATGCAACCACTCAAGAGCTTGCTAAGGAGTTAGACATTAAGGCCTGTCCACACGAGTACGCTCGAAACGTAGCTCACGAATGCGCTTTTACGTTACCAGCGTAAAAGCGTCCAAACGAGTACGTTTGCGAAGAGTGCATTTAACCAATAGAATTATTTTGCGCAAAAATAACGCGATGCTGTAATATAGCGTCAACAGAGCTGTGTCTTATTACTTCGCTGTGCTTCTGTATGTTTGCGGCAAGTTGTCCGAATCAGATTTTTTTTTATAGCTGAAACTTTACTATTAAGTGCAATTATTAAGCAGAGGCAAAACCGCAAAAAATGGCTAGAAAGGGTCCGTAAGATTTATTTAGAGCGACCTGTTTAAAGAGATTTTTTTTTTTTTACTGCCTCGTTTGTGAAATGAATATTTGGAATTATTAAATTCCTACTATTAGCTCTCACTCTCCCTATATCTTGTTCAAATTTTCAGTACATAAAATGCTTTTTATTCATCCATTTAAATTCAAATACAATTTTTTTTAACTTGTAGTGAATGACACTTGATGTTAATACAGCTTTTTCACATATTAAAAATTTTTTAAAATTTTTAATTTAAAAAAATTCTGTTTGTATTTTTATTTATTTATTTTTGTATTTTTAAAAATTTTCTTTGTGGACATAAGTAGGAATTGACTTAAATTTTTTTGGGGGGGGGGTATATTACTTGTTTTTTTAATTACTTCAGGCTGAGTATCGACCAGTTTGACAGATTTGCAGATTCTATATCGTATGAAAATTAGGATTTATAAAATTGGTTTGGAATACAGTATATAAAGAGAATTAAATTACGTAATTCTCTTTATATACACCATCCACCATATAATAAAACCAACTTCATATTTTTTTAACTTCCTCTCCCTTGGTCTTTTGTTTTTCTCTTTATTTATTTTTGAATTTAGAATGAGGTTCAAACTTTGGACAGTTTATGAGAAATTATGCGCATGATAAAATATGCAATAAAGTAAAAATAAAGAGAGAATTTATAGATGATATATGATAAAGACATGCAGATATATTATTACATAAGGATTTCTATTTGCACTGCACATTTTTAAACTAAATTAAAAACAATAACAATAATGAATAAAATAAGAAATGAAAACATTAATAATAGGTAAAATAAGAATACAATGATTCATGATTAAATATCTGAAACACGTTTCAAAATGAGAAAAGCTAACTGAATTATATACCGTCTACGGGTGACGTTCGAACTCGCCACCTTTCCATTCCTCTGCCACCAAAGCAGCGTGCTGACCACTCAGCTATCTGTGATAGCAGTGTTTGTGAAAAATAATGCAACAAGTAGAAGTCGCTGCAAAGGTAATTTAATTTAACTTCAATAAATGATTGCTGTATGACACAAGTTGTAACTTTCCTCCAAAATTTCGTAATTGTATTTTATTGAATACTTTTTCACAGGGAACTGCTTTATTTTAGAAGTTGTTATACTGCTGAAGTTAGTTTTTGGTGTATTTAATATTGGGATATTTATAGAGATTTTTTTTACACATGATATAGCTAATATTTATCATAATTAAGGAAAATTTTGTAAAGCGGAAACTTTGATTTTGTAGGAACTGTAATTTATTTAGGCTCCTATTACTTATGGTGTTATAAATAGGTGAAGCATATGGATATACTGGTCGGATCATTGTTTTATAAATATATAGTTTTCCCCTTTAATGAGAATTTTAAATTTATATCAATATGTACGGTTTGAGAAATCTGAAGATGGTGTGAACAATGCTGATTATTTTATTGCTGTATACAGTTATGATATTTCTAAGCAAAAACTCATCTCTGTGTGGTTCTGACGCCATATTGAAATGGGTAAGCAAGAAGATTTTCTGATTATGATACGTGATAAGAACTTGGTTGGCTATTGGCTATACGCGCGCGTCGCGGGCGTAAAAGCTGAACAGGAGCGTACTCAGTTTTACGTCTTCTGCGTCACGCGAATTTACGCCGGCGTCAAAAAAGTTACGTCAACTACGGCGGGAGCGTCCTCGGCTGGACGGGCCTTTAGTGCCATGTCAATTAGTCATGCTATTCATAGCATAAAATTGACATACAAGTTCAATCACTGGGTGCCACATAAGCTGACTCAAGCAGATAAGGACATGTGTGTTCGGGCCTGAACTAACCTCCTCAAATATCAATGCAAGTACATAATACTGGACAGGATCATAACTTGTGATGAAAAGTTGATTTATTTCAACAGCACAGGCCGAAAAGAGGTTTGGTCTATGCCTGGTAAGCCTATAGGTAGCATCATGAAGCACAATCTGACTAACAAAAAGATCATGCTTTTGATCTGGTAGGATTGTTGTGGTATTTTCCACAGAGTATCTGGGAAAGATAAAACCTGTGACAGTAAGGTGTACAGCAAGATGCTAGTCCGTATTGAAGCTGCTATCAAGCGAAAACATTTAACTGAGTTTTGGTACAAAAAGGTTATGTTCCATCAATATAATGCAAGAGCACATATGTCTGCATTCTCCAGCTAGACTCTGTATGGACTCGAATGGGATCTTTTCCCACACCCATCATAAAGCCCCAACATCGCTCCTTCAGACATCTACTTTTTTTTCAAACCTGCAGCTACATCTTGCTGGTACTATCTTCCATTTTGTGCAGGACATTCGAGATGAGGTTATCTCTTTTTGGACTCGAGTCACCAAATTACCAGATCGAAGGCTTTGAAAAACTACCAAAACGTTGGCAGAAAATCATAGATTTGGGTGGTGATTACTAAACACTAAAGGGACTGCTTTTGTTTTTTTTTTCCTTTTCCCTAACTTCATTAAGAATATTTTTTGACCGAAAACTTTCATTACAACCTGATATTAAGTTATGCACGAAATTCAATTTAACCCAGATATTATTTCAAAGGACGACAAAGGTGCCCAGATAGTCATCATGGATAAGAACACTTATATCCATTGTGTCACTAAACACTTAAACGAAGGACCATATAATCCGATCCCTAAAGATCCTTCACCTTTGGACCTGTCAAAAATAAAAACTCTGATCAAATCTTAAAAATCATTACAAGCAACTTAAAACATTCGCTAATCCCATCTGTTGCGAATTGTGCCAGATTATATGATCTTTCCAAAATTCATAAAAGTGGTATTCTTTTCCGCCCTATTGTATCAAATTTAGGTACTGCCTTGTATCCATTAGCTAAATATTTAGTTTCTAGATTTTCAACTCTATTAAGCAATAACATTTACACTATAAAAAATTCAACAGAGTTTGTAAAAAAAGGTTAAAAACATTTCTCCTAGAAATTTACTCATGGTTTCTTTTGATGTTAAATCATTATTCACCAATGTTCCAGTGGAAGGTGCATTAAGGTGTCTAGAAACCAGACTTCGCGAATTTCATTTCTCTTGCATCGAAATTGATGATCTAATTTCTCTCACTCAACTCTGTTTGAAACAAACAAATTTTGTTTTCCAAAATAAATATTACAAGCAAACTGAGGGATTAGCCATGGGAAGCCCCCTCAGTCCGATCCTGGCTGATATCTACATGCATTGTTATGAATCAAAATTGTTTGAAACTTTAAACTTCCCGGTATGGTTCCGCTACGTAGACGATACTTATACCCTGTTTGAAGGTAATAAAGATGATTTAAATAAAGTTATTTCAACAATGAATTCTATTGATCCTTCTATTCAGTTCACTCTTGAACTTGAGACTTGCAATTCTCTTCCGTTTCTCGACATTCTGGTCACACATAACACATGCAACTTCAGTACTATGGTTTACCATAAACAATCATCGGTTTGCCTTCCACCACACTTTAAATCATGTAATCTGACTAAACAAAAGTTAGCTTCATTTTATTCCTATGTTTTCCATGCTCTTCAAGTTTGCTCCTCCAAACTATCCCTTGATGAAGAACTAAATTATTTAAAAGCAATAGCTATTGACAGGGGCTTTTAACCCAACATTAATAATCAAGCACTTAAAAAATTCCCATCTCAACACACTAAAAGGCACACTCTTGTTTTAGGAGATTATAAAAATTCTGCTGTCATTCCCTTCTTTCCATCAATTAGCTATAAAGTTGCACATATTTTGCAGAAATTTAACTTTCGGGTTGTTTATTCTCCCATTAATAAAATTCCGAGTTCCATACTCAAGGACCCTATTCTGGATATGAATTCCTGTGGTATTTATAGGATTCCTTGCCAGTGTGATTTAATTTACATTGGCCAAACTAAGAGAGCCTTAAAATTTTGCATCAAGGAACATGAGGCATATGTTAGAAAAAAGGAAACACAGAAGTCTTCTGTTGCTCAACATTGTTGGTCCGAAAATCACACTTTCAATTTTTCTGCTGCCAAAATTATTCAAAAAATATCTTCCATTGGAGAAGTGGATTTTCTAGAGGCATTCACATTAAAAAAATCTTTCTGTTCTAGTTAACGATCCTAATTCCAATCCATCTTTGCCTTCGGCCTTTAAAGAAATTATGTTTTAGTTCTGGTTTCACCAACAGATGGCGCCACTTGCTTATTCTAGTCCAGGCTTTGGGAAGACTCAGATAACCGGCACTTGGCGCAATTTTTTCCGCCATCTTGAATCGGCAAAAATTGCCAAATCCTCGGAAGGATTTTTTTGACGCCAAGAGGGAATTGATGTGAAAAGACGCTTTACAAAATTTCCCTCTTGAGCCCGATATAGGGGAGAAACCTGTGCTAGGCGAAAATCGCCTGAGGCTAAATACAGTAACGTGTTTGCGTTAAAAATGGTAAACAATGCACATAGAAGTAATTTAATTATTGATGTGGTTAAGTTAATCTACATACTTTTTCACCTTAGTATTTTAGATTATGATATATATAACTCCAACATTTTTACTGTTTATACTTCTCTTTTTAATTCTGACCATTAATTTCTACAATTATCAACAATAATAGCTAAATATGTTTAAAAATAGGGTCTTCATATAAATGCAATAAAGATCATGCAAATGGAATATTTATCACGCAAGTAACGTTAAAAATTTTAAAAGATCAAATATACATGTAGGTAAACAAAGAATCCTGAATTGCATAACTGGAGGGAAACAATATTTCTAACAATATATTTCAGGAATATATTTCGGTTATGTATTTGTTGCAAATACGGTGATGCAAAAATTTCAATATTTATATTCATTGCCATAAAAAACTAACATGAGTAACAACACAGCAGAAAAATCTATGAAGATAAATCTTATTCAAAGATTTGATGATATAAATTTAATTAACTTTTATTTGTTTATCTGTGAAAGAATTTTGCTCAAGTTTTGTATAATAGTTTAAATTTTTTACTGATACACTGAACTCCCCAAAATCCTCTATGTAAAGAAATCAGTGAAATATACTTGACTTAGAAAAGTAGCAGAATATTGTTTCTTTAATATTTTACATTAACTTATTAGCATTTCAAAGTCTTATAAGCATTTTATTTCAATATAAACTTGATTAGGAGGGATTAAAAAATTGCTTGTATGATACAGAGTGTTTGTCAGCGAGATAGCAGTAAAAATGTTGTACACTGGTAGTTCGACTAATGGATTTCCGCCATCTTAAGAAATAACCCGCGAGTGCTTTTCTCATTCTAAATAATTCGTTTTAGGAGTACAATTAATTTATTTTAGAAATTAATTCCTGTTTGTTAAGGCTAGATAAATAACACCCATATACTTTAATATTAAGTAAATAATTTAAAAAATGTGCCCATACGAACGATAAGTTAGAAAAAGACTATATGTTATCTACTTTGTTGTACTAATTATAAGGGTAATTAATTTATAAGTTCATTAAGTTATTTAGAAAATAATTTATAAGGCAACTGTGAGCGCAGTATTAATATTATTTAAATAATTATGAATTAATTTGGTAGTACTTAGTTATTTAATTTTTAAATCATTAATAATTTTAATAGTAATTTTATTTTCTAAAATGTTTTTAGTATAGCGAAAATAGCGTATGGTTTATGGCAACTTGAAGCCCGTCTCCGGTAATTAAATAATTATGATTTTAATAGTATTTAGACGTCTAATAGATTTTAATAGTCTAATAAATAATAATATTTTGTTCTAATAAAATAATTAAATAGCGAATGATCATACGGAACAACAAACAGCATATGAGCGTACGCACCACGTCTGCTGACAAAGTTACGTGATCAGCATGACGATTCATCTGCAAAGTCACGACAGCCAAAGCAAAGTATTTACATAAAGAAAATATCCCTTCGCTTTTCCCTTTCTCCCTAGGGTAGTGAAGATCTAAACTAGCAACCTAAACTGTTCTCCCACTTCATGGCGCATATCGCCCAAGTTGGCGAACGCGATTTCAGGAAGTTCGCCAAGTGCCGGTTATCTGAGAATCCCTCAGGCTTTCTTATCTTATCTAATCATTATTTCCTATCTTGTTCATTTGCGGTTTTGCAGCTAAGGATGGTGGTTCAGTAAAACCATCGAAACTAGTCCTGTGAAAATTTTGAAAATATAACGCTGATTTTTGTTGTTTGACTTCTGAATTAGTTTTAAGTTATGTGTTACATTAAAAATAATTTATATTTCTTTTAGACCAAATATCTGTTACTTTGGATAGTTCTCATTAAACTTAAGATTTTATTCAAAATACTAGAACAGGTTTTTCAAGATACAAGAATATTTTTTAATATTTTTTTTTACTTACCATATGGATACTTTGTTTTAAATACTTCATCAGCAGTTTTATCCCATGGTAATTCTCCATCTTTTATACCCCTCGGCATACCATTATAGCCAAGACCAACAATTTTCTTTTCAAAATTAACAATACATGCACCAACCTAAAATACAAATAATCATATTTCAATATTCCAAAAATCTATAAATGCTAAGTATTCAACTACTATTGGAAATAAATTTTTAAAATGTATCTGTAAGAAATGATATTTGTTAAACATTGATCACATAAATAACAATATATTAAATATTACCTGTGTGACATTTATACAACATAAAACTATATCTTAATAACAATGCAAACCAGACAGACATTCCTATCTAACTGCATTCATTTAGTATTATAATCATAATAAAAAATGCATGAATAATAAAACTTTTCATGTGCTGTATGTAAATAATATAAAATGTAATATTATTATAATTTTATTATTGGAAGCCACTTGCTTTCCTTTTGGATGGCTAAAAGTTAAGAATGTTACATCATTTCCAAAAATGTGCTGTAGCAAAGATTTTGATTTTGAAAACAATGAATAAAAATATGGTTATTTGTTTTACTACAGAATTAAACCTCTAAAATTTCTCCATAATTTCTAGATAAACTTAATCAAAATTAGATAGCTGTTTAAAAGTGCAGATAACTTTTTTTACACTCAAGTGATAAACAGACATAATTATAAAAATGTACATTTTATACAATATCAGCAGAAGCAGTATTAAAATAATTTAAGCATAAAACTCTAAACAAGTAAAACAATCCAACCTCATTATACCAAACCTAAGAAGGGTGTGAAAAACTTTTCCTGTCATGGAATTTCACTATATTGCGATTTTAAAGAGTAAAACAGGCATAAGAAAACACTTTTGGTATTAAATTTATAAGTAAAATCTCAATTTTAAGCAGAAAAGTAGGCACTAGAGTAAATTTTGTTAAAGGCATACAGTTAATATCTAGTGGTATGGAATGATTTCAGTATATTTTTACCATTATTTAATAGTGTTAATATTTCAAGAAGAAAACTTTTTGTAACATACAAATAAATAAAATTTAATCTATGCAGTTAACATTTACACATCATTTTTTCTTTAAAAGCAGTCATTTCATCATCTTCATAGGCAAATTTTGTCAATAAGAATTATATACTCATCTTATTTCTAGCTCATCACCTTTTGAAACATCATCAGTCATTTTCATGTAATTTTGCATGTCTTTTGATAATTAAAAAAAAAAAAAAATGTTTATGGATGTAAAATTCCACATACAAAGAAGGCTTTCCAATTCACTACACATGAAAATTTCTGCCAACTCCTGATGGATGGGATTTAAGTTTGGATGTACATTAGAAGAAAGGTAAAATGAGAAAGCAGTAACTTTGGAATTATAATCACGAAACTATCACTTATTCAGGGCAATTTGGAGAACATTAGGGTTTCAGGGTCAAACCTGTAATGGTCTAAGGGTTTTTATATGCAGAACTTTCAAACAAATTTAATGAAACCTACAGAAAATATGCAAGATAAATATAAAACTGAAATCTAAAATGAAAACAGTGAATAATCAATAAAATATGACTATTTAAAGAAAATGTTTAACTGTGTAAGCACAAAATACACCATTTTTTTTTTTTTTTTTTTTTTAATTTTTGTAATTTGGTAGTTAAGCATATAGGTTACAAAAAAATTAAAAGTAAATATCACGAAATTCGGAAAGATTTCAATACGGTAAACTGCACTGCAGTTACTTTCTGGAACTAACTGGATGGATGGTAAAGGATTTTTCAAAAACTGTCACTTTTCCTATTTATCAAGAAACCCTGTGTTTCCTGATAAAATATGGTTGTTTGTTTTCTGTAGTAAAACAAACAACCATATTTTCAAGTGAACAAGTCCACTATTATGAAAATAAGCAAAAATGTGTATCTCAAGTTATGTTTTCCCCATATAGATTTTACAGATATCGGAGATTTAAATAAACATTAAATAATGAAGTCAGTTATCATCAATCTAATTAAAAAATAATTGCAAAATAACTCCCTACATTAAAATCTGCATAATATTCCCATGCAGTTTTTATATAATTTGTCTATACTAATTGCCTACTAAATTATGAAAGAAAAAAGTTGATATATTTCATGCATGCACAGTTAACTATTATTGTCTTTAAATGTTAATATCACACTGAATATTTATTATCACTTTAAATTTCAGTTTAATATTGATCTTGAATTTTGTTTAGTTTTGTTAAATTATTTGAAAGTTCAGCATGGTGTATATATATATATATAACATGCAGGAGGGGGGGAGAAAAGATATTTTTACTTCTTTATTAATATGCATGTTATTTTTTATAAAAATGTACAAGAACATAGCATGTAAAATATTTTGTGAAGGTTACAGATCATTTCTCTTTTCTTTTAAATGCAAGCTGATGAAAAATACTTTTCTTTCTGGTTAGTTCCCTAAATGAACTAACGATTGAATATTTAATGTAAAGTTTCAGTTTGAGTATGTTATTTACAAGGCTGGAGTACCAAACAATTTGTGAAGGATTTCTCTAGAAATTTTGAAATATATCTAAAATATCTGGTCATTTTTGGTTCATTTACACTTTTCAATCATTTTTCAGAAACATCTAGGATCATACTTGCAGTAAAATTATACTTCCACATTAAATGTATATTTAAAGAAAAATGATTCTGTTTCACAAGAGAATTTCAAAATAAACAATAAATAAATTTTAAAAAAATTACAAATTCTAAAATTTTTATCAGAAGAAAAAAAAAAAAAAAAAAAAAAAAAAAAAAGAGAGGCAGCATATTGATTGCATGTTTTATTTTAGTAAAGTTAGAACAAAAGGTATATTTTATGGATTGCAGGAAATTACACACTGCAAAGTTTCTGCAAGATCTTACACAACTTACTTGTAAGAGTTTAAAATTGAAAAATGTATTTTATACATATTAAAAAATATTTACTTTAGTATTGGGATCTTTGCTCCTAGCAGAAGTTAATAAACACAAACTCATGAAGTAATCATCCCAAGGTAGAGGATCTAAAGATATATTTAAATAAGAAAACAAAATTAAAAACACAGAAAAAAAAATTCAATTCATGAAAGAAGTATTATCACTCTAATTCCCAAATAAATTTTTGTTATTATTACAATAGTCATATTTAGGTATGCAATCAAGAAATATCCAGATTATCAACAACAGACATGATATTAATATTTTGATGTCACAATGGACATTTACTCTGCAATTATAGTACTACCAAAATCAAGACAGTTTTCAATAAATTCACCTAATCCTATTAAAATGAACAATAACATAAGCTGCGTTTTATCTTTATATATTAAATATATTTTATAGAATATATTTTGTTATTGTTTTAAAGCAAACAAAACCCACTCAGTCTGACTTTTGTAAGCAAAGATACAGAAGGAAACAGTGCTACATACTATTCTTATGATCAAAGAATTATACCAAAGTATTTAAAAATGGGTATAGGCGAAGAAAGAAATCAAAATTCTGCTGAAACCAGAATTTCTTACATGCCCCATTGGCCAGTTCTTTGACCTTACAAACCCTTAATAGCTGCTTTTAATGCATCCAGGTATACAAAAAATGAATTGAGCAATTGTCTATTCCAGTTCTAATTGAAATCCACCTCTGTTAGAGATATTAATATAATCTTAATAATACAATATAGCATTCCCTGTCAATATTGAACGCGCTTTCCCCAAAATTTTTTTCTTGCCTGATGATAGGGATGCTGTGAGACTTTTATGCACAAATAACCAATGCCGAAGAAATAACCTTGCTGAAGAAAATGCATAAGTCTCTGTTTAATAAGACTGTATCAAATTTAAGATAACAAACAGAAAGCATTATTCTATACAATGTTTTATTGATAAACACTAAAGGTGAACATCTACATATATATGAATACGACATCATAGTTTATTTTAGACTACCACCATCTCTTAGCAAATTATTATATTTAGCACTCATCTCTCCTCATGCATCCATAGCCGATGCATCAGTTTTAATGAACTTCAAAGTTAAAAAGTCTATTATTAATTTTAAGCACAGGAGAATTTACAGTTTTTGAAAACGTAATTGGTCTCAGTTCTAGTAAATATTCTTTACAAAACCTTTACAAAAAAAAAAAAAAAAAAAAAAAGCTCAAATAGTAACTGCCCAGTTTTCCACCTTTTAATCAATTGAGATCTTGTGGATTCTAATTTAGATTCAAGCCCACGTAAAAATAGTCTAGATCAAGTTATCAAATGAGATGGTGAAAGAGAATTTGCTTCATTGCAGACATAGGTTATAGAAATAAAATTAGTAACAACTTCAGTTTATACTGCAATAATACACATTTCTTCATAAGACAATGAAGTTCTACCTAAGATATACTTTAAAGATACTGTTTAGCCAAAAAAGCATCATTTAACTAAATTAACCATAGATTATAAACACAAGAAGTCACTTCATTCGACAATCAAACAGTTCTCCTTATTAGACAATTATACTGGATACTGTCTGGGAAGATAGAGTTTAACAAGTTATAAATAAATGCAAGACTTGCCTCTGAGCAAGAAATCAAAATACAGTCAAAAGTCGTTAATCCGGACTCGTCGGGACTTCGGCGATTCCGGATTATAGATCATCAGTTTAAATCTGGTAAGATGGCACGCAGAAATTATAAAATTAAAAATATGAAACCGTAATTTATGAAATAAAGAACAATTATGATCTAAAGGGTATCAAAATTTACAAAAAAAAAAAAAAAAAAAGCTTAATATTTATTTGTTTACTTTATTAAACATTTCTTTCAATGTAAGTTGTTTAAGTTGCTTCGTTTTATGTGATAATACTTTCTCTTTAATTCTATAAACAGACATAATTTTTTGTTCACTTACACAGTTCCGCTGTTCAAGTCCCGTTAATTGCTGTGCCGAGAATACCGACTAACTTGTCAATCGAAATTTTTTCGTTTTCACTAACCTCTCTGTCACCATCTTCATGTCTTTATCCATTTTTTCCAGCAATTCCACTTTTTGTTTGATGGACATCGAAACATACTTTCGTTTTGTACGATCCTTTGGGAGCTCCAGAATCAAAAATTCTATTTGACATAATCGAAAGTTCAAGTTTACTTTTATAGTATTGCTCTTACAGTCTGCAAAAAATAATAAGCCGGATCCAATTCGAAAATTAAGGAACAACGCAATCATCAACATTAACTGAAATAGATAATTAGATAATTTTAGCTTACACCGTCCGTTATACATAAAACGCGCATGCTAAAACGTATTCTGCGCTTGCGCACACGCAAATGCGCAGTCGTAAGAGTCTTACGCGCACGCATAAACGCCTATGCGAATGTGTCAACGCTGCGCATGCGCAGAAAGTTTTTAGCTTTGAGGTCCGGATTATAGATCATTCCGAATTATGGGTGTCCGAATTAACGACTTTTGACTGTATAAACCAAATGACGAATGATTTACCTGGAGAAAATAACAGCTAAGCCTTTTAAACAAATAGGATTGGCTTTTGCAAAAACAGTTATCACCAAACCTAATTTGGTACTTACGTATTAACACAACCAGGCCAAAATTTGCATAAATCACCAAATTTGGCGACCCTACTTACGACAACCCTACGTGTTATACGTAGTTTTTCGTTAAGAAATTATTTTTAAAATGAAACTGTATTTTGGAAAGCAAATCTTCTGGAAATGTAACGTCGAAGAGTGCAATCAACATATGGGTGTGAGAACCGGAAATTGGTTTGAAGGTAGTCGAATTTCATTTGTTCGCTTCATTTATTGTTGGTGTAAAGAGTTAACCTCAATTAAATTTTGTGCAGAAGAGATGGGAATTGCTGACAAAACTGTTATAGATTGGAATAATTACAATGGCGAAGACGGTTTTCAATCAGTGCTAAAAGCAATAGCCAAAAGATTTCCGTCGAAAAAATAATTCTGCAACTTATTCAAATTTGAAACCGGAAGGGTTTAATTGCTATTTTATATTTTAAAACAAAATAATATAAAAAACTGTATTAAAAATTATCTGTAATTAATAAATGTACATTTTCTTTCTATTCATACTTTTTTACTCAAACTTACAAATCGCGCCAACCTGGTTGCGATAATACGTAAGTACCCCTAATTTAGAAGATGAAGCAATCATATGTTGCAATATTTACATTCTATAATACAAAATTTAGAAATATCACTTGATTTGTCTACTGAAGCCATTTTCAGCATGTCTGAACTAAACCCTCAATTATATGGAGTAATAATGTTACAAACTTTAAGGGAGCAATATGATCTATAAGTGTTCTGGATAACCTTCTTAGAAATTGAAAATCAGATCCTATTTAAAGCTTTAGTTCCAAAAAAGGTATAACGTGAAAATTTATTTATATTTTTTATTGCATTTTGGCAGATTTGGGGATGCTAATATAAAATCAATGAACATAATTTTTATAAAAGAAACAAAGATTTTAAACACCAAAGAGCTTTAGACCCGTCAATGGCATGCTCTTGTTGCGTCTGTGCCTAACCATTCAATCCTCTCTTTTAGCATAGCAAATAATTTTTCTGTTATTCATTGAGAGTGGGGTGTCGGGATCCACAAAAATTCATAAAGTTCCATTTTTTGTTATGCCACATACAGTTGACTTTCCGATGCCATACTCCTTGAATAATTTTCAGACAGATACACTTATTTCCATTTTTTGCAGCAATTCCACTTTTTGTTTAATGGACACTGAAACATGCTTTCACTTTATAGATCCTGTTGCAGCTCCAGAATTAGAAACTTTTTTTTTAGCAGAATCGAAAGTTCAAACTTTAGTTTTCATAAAATTGCTGCAAAATATAAAAATAAAAAAATATTAAGCTGAATCAAATCAGAAAGTTAAAGAACATTGCAATCTGCTATATTAATTGAAATTCTTTGGAATTGGTAAAGTATAATTTTAACCTAGTTTAACAGCATCCGCTATACATGATTGACTATGTAACATGGCGGCGATATGTTGTGTTAAATTTTGCCTTGCTTCTAACGCGCACTGAGACAATTAAGCCTGAATTGTATTAATTTAGTTATTTTTTCTTAGTTATTATACTTACATTTAATACTTGCACATGCTTAAGGCCGACCCCTGAATAAATAAATTCCTACATATACTTGAGCTTACTGAGAGCTGGCGCTAGATATTTTGCCGCCTGATGCAGCCTCTGCGGGTCCTAAATTCTTCTGCCAAGCACCTCCCCAAGTTCTAAATTTTTGCCATCCCTTAATTTTGGGTCCCAGTTCTTTCCCTAAATTCTAAAAATTTTATCACCCCTTAATTTTGTTACTTGGTGCTTCTCTAAATTTTATCTCCTCTAGTGTAGAATTGGCTGCCCCTTCAAATGGCGACAAATTTCGTTCAGTTTTTACAATGAAAGCCCGTTTCTGGTTACCATGATAGTTTTAACTTGGTTTCAGCTGATTTTTGTAAGTGAAAATAGATCAATGTGTACATGGACAAAGGCAGTGCACAATGCCTAGTTAGTGCAATTCTCTGAATTTTTTTTTCGAATGAAAATAGATTGATGTGTACATGAACACCGAGTTTGTGCAATTCCTTGACTTCTTATTTTGGTTCTATGTAATGGCCATCTTGAAATTGTGGCTTCACGGCGCCGATCTTGCCGTCAAAAAAGAATCTTAAAAAAAACCAAGCGGCACTTAATTGTAAACTTTTACCATTTTATCTTCCCTAAATTCTGCTGCCCGGTGAGGTCATATGAGCTCTGGCATCAGTTCTGGGTTTACGTGAATAAAAAAACAGTTATTCTTAATTCAAAAAGTAATAATTTTTTGGTCTCTGAGTATCATTAACAAATTCTATTTTTAGCACATGGAAAGAAATTTTTGTTAAATTTTTCCTTGTGAACATTTAGCACATTTAACTTAAAAATTTCCATACTCTTTGCTATTCAATTACTAATATAAAAAAAATTGTTTAGGGTGCGCTGGATGACTTAAGTTATCATGTATTGATAAACATACGGTGATGAAAGCAAAATATAATTAATAATGATTCGCCAGGTTGGCATCAGGGATATAAAATATTAGATAATATATTTAAGATGTATGCCAAGCAGATACGCAAGCTACGGAGCCAAATTATAGATCACATAAATTTATGCTAAAATGATTGTTTCTTCAATAACAAGGTGTTTTATTTATTGCCGAAGTGAAATTAAGAATTAGGATTCTCCACATGTTTTCTTACATGAAAAAGAAATCAAATGCACATGTCTAAAGCATAAAAAAAAATTCCTAAAATACTTTTTGTTGGTGGCTTTAAGGTTACGATTTTAGATCATTCCCGATATTGGATGTCTGGATCTTGGACTTTGTATTGTACGAATGTTTGACCAAAATTAGTGATTCTGATTTTGCACCCTGCAAGATGCAAAACACCTTTTCTTTTTGAGATTTCCTTTTTTATTCTAGCAAATGGAGTGCCACCATCCTTTCTGTACTCAACGCAGGCTGGGGGGAAAAGAAAATATTTGAGTTTTCCTTCCTTTTAAATCCATTCTGGTAAGTCTCTCTAAAAATGAATTTTTTAGTTTTTTAAAATACTGTACATCATTCTGAATAACTCAGTATATATAAATATATTTGTATTACCTGAAATGTTACTTGGATGAAGTACACTCAATCCATTATCAGTTTCCTTCTGAGCTTCACCACAGTTTGATGATTCATTTAATTGAACCTCCGAACACAAAGATGTAACTTTTTCTAACAGCAACCAAAATAAGAAACACATAATATATCTATACCTTTTTCTCTGTCTATATATATGTATATATGCATACGTGTCAAACTTCTGTTAGGATGAATTAGAAATAAAAAAATTCTTACCTATTTCATTTTGAATTTCACTGAACTCTGCTGATCCTTTTAACTGAGCCATTGAATACAAATAGCAAATTTTCTAAAAGCCACAAAAGTAGTAAGTATATACTGAGGTAAGCCATATTCATCAAATTTCAGTATGTACATTGAAAACTATAATCATATACCATATTTACTCACATATTTCTTCCCTTTTTACCAATTTTATTGCACAAAAATTGAGAAGGAAAAGTTATGCGAATAACTTAATTTCTAAAGGACAATAAACCATAAGTACCTAACATAATATTATTTAATTCCAATAAGATTACCTGGTAATACTAACATTACCAATATTTACTATGATATTTTCATTTCTACTTCCTGTACCTCATCTACTTTTATTTAGTCCACTGCTATTCCCTAGGCCACAAATCATTTAATGCTGCTTGAACTGATGTCATATCTGCAATAGTTTGCAGTTTTTTGTCACGATTGTTACTCAATCTGCCTTCCCATGTGCAACAATCTTTAGAACCATCATGAGTATCAGATATCCCTGTTTTCTTGAAGCTCTTCTCTATTATTGCTTCATCAATCACGGCTCATGCACTCAAAATCCTCGAGAAAATCAAGTAGTCACTATGTGGTTGAATCCATGGCTCTTGTGTAGAATTGGGGACCCTTTCGATTGGTGCCAAATTTTGCTCAGTTTTGTTGATGAAACCTCATTTCTGGTTACCACGATAGTTTAAATTTAGTTTTAGCTTCCTGATTTTTTTTTAGTGAAAATAGATTGATGTGCACATGGGAGTCGAAAGGGAGTGCACAATGTCGAGTCTGTGCAATTCTCTGATTTTTTTTTAAGTGAAAATAGATCAATGTGTACATAGACACCGAGTTTGCAACTCTTATTTTGCTTCTGTGTTGCGGTCATCTAGAAATTGTGCCTTCCTGGCACTGATCTTGGTGTCAAAAGAATCACCAAAAAAATCCAAGGAGCACCCAACTGTAAACTTTTACTGAATCCATTTTAAAATTAAGAGAAGCTCACTTTAAGAAAGGGAAAAACTGCGTGAATATTTAAAATACTCTCAGAGCCAAACGAAAAATACGTGAGTAAATATGGCATATATAATTCATCTGTTTTAAATTAATATACATAATAATATAAAAAATACTCCATCAAAACATGGATTAGAACATAAAAAGAACAAACTTTATGAAGAACAGGCGCAGAAAAATTAATTATAAGAAGAAACAAACTCGGTAAAATCCTATCATACGGTACGGCCTTGGTGCAATTTTGAAAATTGTCGCCAACACCAAAATGACTCATTTACTGCTCATCATAAAAACAGTATTTACTGATCACCATAATGTCGCCAAATCCCATCTGTACCGCATACTGGGATCAAACCATGAACTCTAAATATAGTACATATTTTACTTGTCTACCTACAATAATTCTTAAGAACATATTTTAGATCAGAAGCAAAAAAACACAGTTTAATTTGAATCCAAGTTTGAAAAAAAATAACTAATTTATATTTTAATCATGTGATTTATTTCCTAGTTAGATATAAAGGCAGGCCTGTGCCAAGCCTAATCAGCGCCATTGTGCAAATGTCTAGCGAGTGCCTTTATGCAGTGACGATATTAAAGAGACATTGCTTATTGTTAATATTTAAAATGAAGCATTATTAACATAATAATATGAAAAAGCAAAAATATTAGATTCTATTTTTTACTTTGTCTAAATATGCAAACATTTTGTGCTTTGTTAAAACCGACACTCAAACAGATTTATTGAAGAATTATACATATATTTATGTTACAAAAAGCCGCCCAGCCAATATAGTGGTTAGCATTGCTGACTGCCGTGCCGAAGGGCCCAGGATCGAGTCTCGAAAAAGGTATGCATGTTTGTAAATGTATTGTATCCGTTCGGCATGGAGACACTCTAAATATGCGAGGCAAAAGTTTTCTCGAAAGGCTGGTGGTAGGGGAAGAGGGGTGGGAGACGCTCGGACCCGTTCCCCCAGAATGCTCTCCATCAAAATTGGGGGCGCAACTGAGCTCCTGTGAGGTGCTCAAGGCTGTTGCCAATGGCAGGCGTACCTTGCGCTCCTTGCCACAACGAATTTTGTGGGCTTGGGCTGACTATAGGTCAGACAAGTGAGCATTAGTCAACAACAACATGTTATAAAATGTAACACTGCAAGCAAAGCGAAGTAGTCGCCATTGGATACCAAATTGGTATCTTCATTGGATACCTAAATGCGTTAGATACCAAATATATTACTGAATACTACTTATTATCTTAAAATTAAAAACAAATTAATTTAGATATCTAATAAGTTTGCACTGAATAAATTGTTGTTCGCAGCATAGTTTACAACAAGGTTCAAGCTGTAATTACAATGGCACAAAAAATGCTTTAGAGCTGATATCTAGAGATATATCCAAAATTTCTTTCTGCATATGGCTATGTTGTTGACATCGATATAGCATGGAATTTCAACCGACGATGCTACATTTCCTCTAAGCTCATGCTTAAGATCTATACAGTACTTTTCCGTTTCGCTGGCGCAAATCTCGCCAAGCAAACTTTATAGGCAACAACACACAGTATAGACACAAAAAAAATGTTAGTTCTAAGAAATTTTTATTTTGAAGGCATAAACATTTTAATAGCATTTAAAATTTTGTAAAAAGACAATAAATTTGGAAAAAGACATTAATTTAAGAATTTACTATGCTTTCATGGCACAACATACTGATTCGCCGTTTCATATCACGTGACCCCAAGTGATCTCATTTCACGTAAACTATGCTACAAAAATCTAATTGTCTCAGTAATTATCTACAATAATTTGAAGTTAAATCTTAATTTGAAATACAAGTTTAAATGCAAGAATTATTTCAATTCATACTAATAGCTTATTCAAATTATGTACAACCACAGTGCTTTACTTCGCTAGTGCATTCTCATTAGAATTGATGAATTTAGCCCTTTGCCTTTCCTATATTTTAACCTTCGGATGAGCAGTGTGATTGCATTCTAATTGAATGAATTACTGCAAATGGCCTTAGGGCATAAAATTGAACTATCTGGTAAAAATTCTATTTAATTGTATGCCAGTATTGAAAGAAACAATCAATCTGATAAGAAATGGCTGCAACTTGTTTTGAATATGAGGCGTAAAAGGTTACCAGACAGGATATTTTGTTTGTCATTGGTTGTACCATTTTTGGCGATTTTATCGCTTGCGCCAGCAAAATGGAAACGTACCAATATATACTATTTATATCGTTTTGATTTTTATCAGTTAATGCTTTTTGCAGTTTTTGACATAAGTTGAGCTGATCTTGTAAATACAGTCAAAGTCGTTAATTCGGACACTCATAATCCGGACCTCAAAGCTAAAAACTTTCTGCGCATGCGTCGCGTTGACCTTTACAGTTGCAAATATGCTTGTGCTCGTGCGCAAAATACGTTTACGAATGCGCGTTTAATGTATAACGGATGGTATAAGCTAAGCAAAAATTATCTAATTCAGTTAATGTTGCATATTGCGTTGTTCTTCGAATTGGATTCGGCTTATTATTTTTTGCAGACTGTTAGAGCAATTTTATAAAAGTAAGCTTGAACTTTCGATTATGATAAATAGAATTTCTGATATATATTTACTAATATGTAAAGGATCTAAAAAGCAAAAGTATGTTTCGAAGTCCATTAAACAAAAAGTGGAATTGCTGCAAAAAATGGATAAAGGCATATGCTTTGTTTATCTAAACTTTAACGTTTGTTTATCTAAACTTTGTGTTTCTTTAACGCCGCGGCACGCAATGAATTGGAAGTTGATCTGTCAGCACTATCCTTATCTTCAGGGCAGATGTTTTTATTTTATTTGGCTTATAATTCCTTACTAAATGTAGTATTTCATCTCAATGTACTCTGTCTTTGATATGATTTAAATCAAATTCCTCGTCATTATAATTTGCTTTCGATAGCGAAGAAAGTAACAGAGGTTATTGAAAAAGAAAAAATTTCGATTGACAAATTAGTCGGTATTCTCGACACAACAATTATGGGACTTGAACAGCGGAACTTTGTAACTGAACAAGAAATTATGTCTGTTTATAGAATTAAAGAGAATGTATTATCACATAAAAAACGAAGCAATTTAAACAACTTACATTGAAAGAAATGTTTAATAAAGTAAACAAATAAATATTAAGCTTTTTTTTTTTTTTTTTTTTTTTTGTAAATTTTGATACCCTTTAGATCATAATTGTTCTTTATTTCATAAATTACGGTTTCATATTTTTAATTTTATAATTTCTGCGTGCCATCTTACCAGATTTAAACTGATGATCTATAATCCGGAATAGCTGAAGTCCCGACGAGTCCGGATTAACGACTTTTGACTGTATATGTGAAAGGAAATACAAGATGCTGATGTATAAAGGTACAGGGGGCGCCGTAGACGTGTTCGACAAATTGCTTAGCCCTTGTTTTGTGTCTGCAGTTGCATTCGTAGTAATTTGTGCAACATTAATCTTTTTGTGGCTTTTTTTGGCGTTTGCTTGTTGTTATTGTCATTTTACATGAAAAACAAAAAGGGTAAGTGCAGTTACATAGTATGTTAAACCTAGTTTAGCTTTTTAATTAAGAAAAACGATGATGTAAAAATAATTACTCGCAAAAAATTTTTTTGACATGAATCATTTGTTTATTAAACTAAAACTTATTATCTTTCGAGAAGAAAGGATTGACATATTTATGGAGTACTACTGAATTTAAAATATACCTATTTGAGATTTGAAGAAATATAAATATAGTATTCTGAAATCAAAAATTGGCCATTTTCCGATTTTTAGCTATATGGAAAACCAAAGGAAAATGTTTCATTATTTCATTACCTCTTAAATACATACTTTACATTGGATTTATTTACTAAAACAGAAGAGTACTACCACTTCCTTGAGTTATTTGATATTGAACTAATAGTTTATATATTTTACAAGCAATGGTTCAAGATATACTGCTTTTCAGAAGTAAGGTAAAATGTTTCGAACAGTGACTTTCTGAATGTTATTAAAAGGCTTTTTATGTAATAGTTCTTATAATAGTTTTTTCCTATATTTATATTTACTTCTGCTTTTTCTGTTTTCATTTTCCCTCAGATATCGGAAGAAACATGCACACACAAAAACTGTCTGAGGTATTAAATGCAATGAAGAAAAAGAAACTGAGAGGAAAACCAGAACTTAAATTACTCAGTTTTTTTCAAAACCCAGAGAATACCCAAACTGACCCTACTAGCACTAGTTGCCCATCAACATCTCGGCTGCCATTGAAATTGCCAAAAGAACCTAATAATCAGAAAGAGTTAGAAAGTGTTTTCACCCAGGAATTACCTTTAATGCAGATGGTAAAAAAAAAAAAAAAAAAAAAAAAAAGAAGAAGAAGAAATACTAGTGAATTATACACTTTCTGCAGTAGATACACATTTGCCTGTTCCTGGTGAGTCCGGATTATGTCCAAGTCTATTATTGCCATCCGAAGTTCAAGGCCTTAATAGAAAATGGTCCTAAATAACCTGGTTTCGAGTTTCAGTTTCCCAAGACAAAAATGGACGTAAATGTTTTTAGATGTACTTTTGTCGAATCCTGCCAAACAACGAAAGAGTTAAAAGGGATAAGATGCTAAATTCTGCTGAAAAAAATTCTGTTTATTGTTTTTGTTGCAAAATTTTTAACAGTTTCAGCAACGCAAAACTGAGTAGTTCTGAATTTAACGAATAGAAGCACTTAAATGAGCTCTTAAAACTTTATAAAAAAATAAAATGCATTTCCGGAATCTACATCTTTGGTCCAATTTCTTAGAAAGATTATTAAAGAATTAACCTGTTGATTCGAAATTTCAAAATTTATTTAAAAAAAAAAAAAAAAAAAAGAAGAGAGAGACTAAGCATTGGAGCAATGTTATTGAAAGAATTACCTATGCCATTCAGTTTTTAGCTGAACAAAACTTAACTTTCCGCTGTTCCAGTAACAAGTTATTTGATAGAAATAATTTTTTAAAGTGTGTAGAAAGTATCACAAAATTTAACCCTATTATGTCTGTCTATACTAATAAAATTCAATCTAAAAAAAGAAAAATATGCTTCATTACCTTCTTGAAGATAAAATTCTAAATAAAACAATTAGCTTATTAGAGGATAATATAAAGCAAATTATTTTAAGTAAGGTCAAACAGGCAAAGTATTTTTCTATTTTACTTGATTGTATCCCTGATTCCAGCCATCAAGAGCAGATAGTATTAATTTGTATGAGGTACCTTGATTTAGAAAATATACACATGAGTATTCAAGAAAAGCTTTAGTATTTTGTGTTACAACAGATACGGCCGGTGAAGGATGAACATTCTTATTAAAGAATTCAGAGGAAAATGGTTTAGATATTAGTAATTTATGGCGGCCAAGTTTACGAAAATGGTTCAAACATAAGAGGTAAGCAGTTTATGAGAAATCATGCTCAAATCATTGCTTTTCTGAATTAAAAAGTTAACCCAAGTTTAACATAATATGTAACTGCACTTACATTTTTTATGTAGAAAAACAATAACAACAAGCAATCGCAAAAAAGATAAATGTTGCACAAATTACTACATTTGCAACAGCAGACACAAAATAAGGATTAAGCAATTTTTCTAATGCATCTACCTTTACATACGCATTGGCATTCCGTATTTTCACATTCAAATTAGATAGACGAGAACACCAGAGACAAACTCCTGCCCTGGTTATAACTTTCATTCAAATAAGACAGTGTGCTAGGAGGAAGTGGCACTCAAACCTGGCAAGCTCGAGGCTGCCTAACACAGTTAAATGCCCAAACCCCTAGAGGGATCAAGGGGACCGCTAACCTATTGGTCGAGCCAATGAACTAAGACTGAGTCGACAGGAATACTCAGCAATTCACATTCCACGTCCCTGTTCTAGAGAGATGGTAAAATCATCTGCCACCAACAGGGGCCGCAAATAAGGTCAGCAGAACGAAGTCACTTAAACACTGACAGACCGGGCCACCAATCCGGTCTGCTAACACTACGTCACTGTATACAGATGTCAGTATTACTATGTCATGTTATACGTTTAGGCTTTAGATGCCCCAAAGCGAAACCAAGGAATAATATGAATATGTAGTTTTGAGGCTCTAGACTCCCACTGGAAATCTCAAGCAGTTTAAACCAGTTCCACGGACAGGGCTGTTTTGCCTCGACAACAATGAATATTGGTAAAATCCTAGTATACGGTGCAGCCTTGGCGCGATTTTGAAAATTATCGCCAACACCAAAAATGATCCAAAGAATGTCTATGTATATATACTATGTGTGTATATAAGTATATACTATGTATAACTATATATATTCTTTGAATGACCCGTTTACTACTCATCGTATATGTCCCGCTTTTACTGCTCATCATAAAGTCGCCAAAAGTAGCTAAATCCCGTGTGCACCGGATACTAGGATTAAACGTGAATATCGGTTGATCTTTACAATATGGTAACTGGTAGTTTGGCGACATTTTGGAGGCAATAAAGGTTACTACCTGGGACTTTGGTAATAATGTGAGCAGTACTCAGTTCCGATTACGCATTATTTTGTGTGAGGGAAATGAGAGATCATGGGATATGTCATGTGATATTAATGGACGAATTATGGTTCTTTAATCGGAAAAGGGGGGAAATTGGAAAAAATTCTGGAAATTTTGTATTTGGCTTTATTCTGTGTGGTGTGAAACAGTGTTCGTGAATTTTTGGATCCCATGGCCCTAACTAAAGTGAATTCGAAATGGGTATTTAGTGGAATTGAAAAGGGTAGTAATAAATGTTTTTTTAAGGTTGTACGAGATAGAAATAAAGATGCTTTATTAAGTTATTTCTTTTACCTGCTACCTTGCTGTGAAATATAAGTATGATTTTAAAGATCCTGAAACAGAAAGAAGAAAAGTTTATCGGACACGTAATTAAGATTCTGAAGAAGATTAGGTAAGTTAGTATTTTTAATTATTTGAGGATAATATTTTTATGCATTGTTCTAAATGTAAGGTGGAAGTAAAGGAATTTGATATTATTGGGAAAATTGTTATTAGCAATGATTTAGTTTAAAGTAATTAGGATTGTAAGGTAATTTTTATTAATTTAATGTATGTGCTCATTAATATTTTAAGTAGTGTTTTTGAATTTAATTATATTTTAATTAAATGATAGTTATTTTGTGAATTTTATGTTTGCAGGAATTTGGTATACGTTTTAGTTGAAGTAAACATGCATGGAAATAATTTAAATATCTGACACTAAGTATTTGTAATGGTTGCGGTGTGAATTCGTTGGTGACGTGTATAATGTAATAGATGATTTAGAGGTAAAAGTTTTTTGATATTTTATTTATTTTATATGTGGAAATGTTCATATTTGGAAAGGGTAAATACTTTTTCGCTATCAGGTAATTTCATATATGTTCTTTTTACCGGGTTTAAAGATTGAGAAAATCGTCATGTATTTTCGTGAAATTTTTCTAATTTATGAGAAAAAAGCAGTGTACATGGATATAGTGAAGAGTGTGCGCAATGCCACTTTTGTGCAATTCTGGGATGTTTTTTTAAGTAAAAATAAGTCGACGTATACATGGTTTAGTGATATTTTAATTAAATGATAGTTATTTTGTGAATTATATGTTTGGAATTTGGTATACGTTTAAGTTGAAGTAAACGTGCATGGAAATAATTTAAATATCTGACACTAAGTATTTGTAATGCTTGCGGTGTGAATTCGTTGGTGACGTGTATAATGTAACAGATGATTTAGAGGTAAAAGTTTTTGGATATTTTATTTATTTTATATGTGGAAATGTTCATATTTGGAAAGGGTAAATACTTTTTCGCGATCAGGTAATTTCATATATGGTCTTTTTACCGGGTTTAAAGATTGAGAAAATTGTCATGTATTTTCGTGAAATTTTTCTAATTTATGAGAAAAAAGCAGCGTACATGGATATAGTGAAGAGTGTGCGCAATGCCATTTTTGTGCAATTCTGGGATGTTTTTTTAAGTAAAAATAAGTCGGCGTGTACATGGTTTATGTGTATGTGTTATTTTGAAAAACGGAGTATGGTATTGTGCACTTTTTCCCAATTTTGCAGGGAATATTTGTCATGATTAAGCAGTTTTGTTAGATAAAATTTCTAGCATAAGTGTAATTCGGCTACTAGATTGTTGGAAGAAGTGTTCAGTAGATAAAAAGAAAAGAAACATGTCTTTACTTCGTGAAGACAAAATGGCGGCGGGAAAAAAAAAATAGAGGGTTGCTGTAGTAGAGTTGGTCGCCAAATTTTCGCCAAAAAAACGCCAAGTTACCATAATGTAAAGATCAACCTGAATATCTAACTACAACCAGCGGAACGTACGACAATGCCATATGGTCCCTGCCGAGCCTGAAACAGCCATCGCGATGACTCGAGTCCTATGGAGACTGATTTTAAACACCCATGGCAGAGACTGCCTAGGTAAAGATCCTAATCAATAGCTTCCCAGGTTTTACCTGAATCGACCCCTCGAAGGGCGTTCAAATAAGACAAGAATTTTTCTGTTCGAACAGGAAGCAAGACGAACTACTTGTTTTAATGATTAACCGGCGCTATCGTGCGCGACAAGACCTTGCACCTATTGTTGGTACGGGCTTGTATAAAATAAAGAACATGAATTTCTTTTGCATAGCAGTACATTTTATAACATTAAAAATAAGAATAAAAGAATGAGCAATAATACCTAAACTTCTTTCAATTCACCGCCAAACCATGTAATCAAACGCGTTGCCAAATCTACAAATCTAATACTACGAATCTAAATATATGTGGCTTCCCATGTGGGTAGAGGTATGATCCGATTATTGCAATTGGCGATTTATGGTTTTGAAACAATATGAAGGATATTCATTTTTATTATTGTTAATTTACTAATAATTCGCGAATCCAGTGCTCTGACTCTCAATTTAGTGGCTGAATAGTAGAAACAAAGTTTCTTTCAAACAATAACTAAACTTAATTATTCGCCCTGCAGGCAAAAAGACTTAACAGGTGTACAAAACAAGACGATGTTTTTTTTTTTCCCTTTGCCTCTGTACCTGAAAAGAACTGTCAAATTTTGAATGTGAACTTGGTATTTTTTGTACGGTTTTCTTTACACGAAGAGTGAAATTCTGTTTAGTGTAAAACGTGAGTTTCGAGTTTTAAAAGAACAGCACTTTTGTTACAAGTTAATAAATTTTTTTGTTCTCGATTGTAAAATACTTCGTATGTTAGGTAGGGTAAAATGGGAAAAACTATTCCTGTAGGACCGAAATTTCACTTTGAGGAAGCGTATCAAACGTACATAAAAAAAATATAAATTGATTTTCCTATATCCGTATGTAAAATGTGCACTGGTTCATTTGTTTTTCAGTGTATAGTGAATTTTAATGGAAATTAATGAGCTGTAACTATTAGAAAGCAGAAATGAAACTTTATACATAATAGAGCATGTTACAAATCATTGCTTAAATTCATGTATAAGAGTTATATATATTTAGGCACGAAAACTTATTGGTGCAAATTTTAAAAATTGATTTTTAATAGAGATTTACTGGATTTTGAGGTAAGCTTATATTATATGAGAGATGAGCCTCTTAGCCTCTTACACCAATGTGCATTAATGTTTTCACGTAGGTAATAAAATGTGTATTTCCAGTAGATTAAAAAAAAAATTAGTGTGAAGCATTAAAGAAATAATTTGGATAAAGGTTTAAACCAATTGCACTTGTATTGATGCAGAACATAAATATCACCATAACATAGTAACAAGTTGAATGAAATTGAAACAGTAACAAGTACATATTTATGTGTGCAGGGAGGAATTTTTATGTACAGGAGGAATTGAACGAGTCATTTTGCCAAAAAAGTTATTTAAACTGTATGCTTTTTCACACTGAAGAGAAACAGGATGTGTTAGGTATATAACAAGTCATTTCAGGAAAACAATAAGTCTTATGTGTGTCCATACTGAAGGGTATAGGGTTTTTAACATGCTCATTTTGGCGAAAAGGTGACTCTAAGAAAAATTATTTTACACATAAAAAAGATACCCAATGTCCTAGAATTGTGTAGAAAGTCGAGTAAGAAAAGAGATCATTTTGAAAAAAACATGTACATATATATCAACATAGAAAAAAGGTCACATGTGGTATAACAAATGATTGAATTAAATCAATATATGCATGTTCACACAAAAGAAGAACTTCATATATGCCAGGAATGTAACAGGTCATTTAGAGAAAAACGTTATTTAAAGAAACATATGTTTATTCACACAGGAGAGAAACCTCATGTCTGTGAAGTATGTAAAACGTCATTTAGACAAAAAGCTGATTTAAAAATTCATACTCTTATTCATACAGGAGAAAAGCATTATGTTTGTGAAGTATGTAACAAGTCATTTAGACACAGGTGTGCTTTAAATAGGCATACTCTTATTCATACGGGAGAGAAATGTTATTGCTGTGAGGTATGTAATAAGTCATTTAGACGAAAGAGTGATTTAAGTCAGCATATGTTTACTCACACAGGAGAAAAACCTTATGTGTGTCAGGTATGTAACAAGGCATTTAGACAAATGGCTAATTTAGACAGGCATATTCGTATTCATACTGGAGAAAAACCTTACGAGTGTGAGGTATGTAAACATTTGTTTAGACAAAAGGGGGCATTAAATAGCCATATGCTTGTTCATACTGATTTAAAAATGCATACTCTTATTCATAAAGGAGAAAAACATTATGTTTGTGAAGTATGTAACAAGTCATTTAGACACAGAAGTGCTTTAAATAGGCATAAGCTTATTCATACGGGAGCGAAATGTTATCTCTGTGAGGTATGTAATAAGTCATTTAGACGAAAAAGTGATTTAAATCAGCATATGTTTACTCACACAGGAGAAAAACCTTATGTGTGTGAGGTATGTAGCAAGGCATTTAGGCAAATGGTTAATTTAGACAGGCATATTCGTATTCATACAGGAGAAAAACCTTATGAGTGTGAGGTATGTAAACATTTGTTTAGACAAAAGGGTGCATTAAATAGCCATATGCTTATTCATACTGAAGGAAAGTCTTACGCATGTGAGATATGTAACCTAACATTTAAGCAAAAAACTGAATTAAATGTGCATAGGCTTAGTCACACAGGAGAGAGACCTTATGTTTGTGAGATATGTAACAAGTCATTTAAAACTAAATTCAATTTTAATAGGCATATGTTTGTACACACAGAACAGAAACCGTATTTGTGCGAAGTATGTAAGAAGTCATTTAGACAAAATCATGATTTGAAGATACACATGCTTATTCATACATGAGTAAAGCCTCATGTTAGAGAAAGATTAATACAATTAGAAAGAGAAAATTTGCATAACCATACAAGAATAGGGTATCTACGTATTATCCCGTTTAGTTTGAAACTTTTGCCAAGCAGTATGATTGAATGATAATTATGAATAAGCAAGACATAACAGTGTATTCATAGCATCTGCATTTTCATTTGATGCAACTTTGATGAATACTCGATAAGCCACATTCGTTTTTCATGGACAAGAATATCAATATTAACTATTATTGATGTACTTTTTATTGAACTTTGAAAAAAAATATGATTAAAATTTTGGATCTATTTTGTATAAAACAGTAAACAGTGGATTATTTTCAAAGTTATGGTATCCTGCAGTGAAAAAATTATGTATTAGTGAATGTGATATCGTCAGCTGAGTACTGTCAATGAAACAGTTATGGATTATAACAGTTACCTGCAGAAAATATGTAATTATATGGTTTTTAACTGAGCCTTCGGTAAAATTGAAAAGCTTAGTAAAATAGTAGAAACTCATGAAAGTGTTTGTTTGAAGTGGAGTCTAGAAACAAAGTGGGGTCGAATACTGATTGTTATTAAATAAAGAAGTATCAGTTCCTTCAGAATTCTGCAGTTATGACTGGCACAAATTTGGCAGGATCTTCAGCAACTTTGTTCGAGGGTAGCAAACTTTCATGGTTGACAGGATAACACATAAATGCCAAGAAATGCTTGTCTATACTGCAGAGAAACCTTGTAAGAATGATAGAAGTTACTTTAATTAAAGGCTGAGATGAAAAAATGGAGATGGTTAAAAACCAAAAGTGTATCATTATGTAACAAAGATAATAAGTTACCTGAAAATTGGTAGATTATTTGCTAATGACCAGTTAGATTGTTAAGTTGAATTCTTGTCTAACATTGCTATAATAATCTCAAAACCATCTTTTTTTTTTTTTCCTTTTAATTTCCAGAATTATTATATGGAATTTCTGAATTTTTGATTATATATTCCTCTCATTCATTTTCTTCTAAGCTTAACATATATTGCTTATTTATTACTTTATGATATATTATTATTACTTATGTTTATTTTTTACTTTAAGTATATACAAATTTTGCATAATGGTAATGAGCCCAATTTTCTGAGATTAACTACTAAATTGAGAATGGAAATATTTATTTCAGAAATAACAAATTTGAAACAACAAATGGATTATTATTTACTTTTGATGTTTGCTGCAACTAAATATTGTAATTATATGAATTAGGAATATTCTACTCATGCTCAATTCATGAATTTGAAATCAAAATTCTCATTTTTGCTATTCCATATTGCTGTCAAATGCAATTTCTATAGTTTTGGAATTTAAAATTATTTTGAAATGAGTTGAATATGTGTTGTGAAATGTATCTCAATGTATGTAATTGCTGATTGTAGCAATTAAATTCTGAGCTTCATTCTCATCTGTGGTAAAATGAGTACAGTAAAAGCTTGGCAAATGCCAAATTTCAGAAGTGAAAATTATTAACAATTGATATAAAGAATGCATTTCACATCAAACAGCCAAATGATTGTAAGAAAAAATTTCCAGCCTAAAATTATAAAGAGTCATTTAATTTATTATTAATTTAAATGTCAGATACCTACTTTTAAATTATGACTGATAAGGCCATTTCAGACAGACATGCTCAAGTAAAACATCATATTCAAATAAGAAATTTTGTCTACCATGTAAATTGATGGAGATCTCATGAAACTTGTGGCAGTCATTCAGGTAGCAGTTTGAACAAACAGATTGCTCTTTATTTAGTTAGATAACTAACATACACAAGCTATGTGCAGAATATATAAAAAAACTTAAATTGCTTGTCATAATTTTTCATGTTGCACAACCAGTCTGTGATCTTTTTCAGATAAGTCCCACTGTCCTTGTTGCCAGGATCCCATAATTTTGAAAATACTTTATTGTGTGTTGTTCTTTTGAAGGCAAGTCCCAAATTTGAATCATTTTTTCAAAATGCAGTTGAAAAACAGATAAATAGTGGTTAGTTTATATTGTTTTCTGGTACTTGGGATTTAACACAACCACCTTAGTGCAGTTTGGTAATTTTTTACTGAAGAAAAAATTATTTGGTGAATTTTCGGATTGCAATTTATGATCGATACAGTTACATAAAAAACTTATACGCATGGTTCCGAGAGTTGGGTGACTTCTGTAACTGAGATGGTTGCAGTAATGCATAAGTACCTGTTTTTACAGAACTTCTTGAGAATTCGGTTTACATAAAGCAAAAAATCTTATGACTGGGTTGTGATATCACACTTATGCATGATTGGCACTAAATTGTTCTGTTTAGTAGCAGTTTTTGTTTGATTCAAATCATAGGCCTATTCAGGCTTTATGCCACAGTTACAAATCTCTTATTTATTTGCTTAATTAAAAAAAATGGTTTCTAAAATTAAAAAATGGGTACTATTCTGTTTTGAGGATCGTAAAAAAATTGCAGCAAAAATGTATGCACAAAAGCGCCAAATCTAGCAAACGCACCCATTTAACAGCGTGCTGATTTCAGATTGTGTAAGTTTATATAGTTTTATATTTCTTAAGGCGGCATTGAAATACTAGTTTAATTTTTAAATCCTTTTTTGATTTAAAATCCTTTTTTTATATCCTATGGATTTAACAATTTGGGAATTGCCCATGACGAAAAGTCGGCAATAGAATTTTGGGTAAAGTGCAGAATCGCCCATTGTTTGACGCGTTTTTAAGAATTGCACATACTCGGTATCCATGTGCACATCGACCTATTTTCACTTAAAAAAAATCTCAGAATTGCACAAAAATGGCACTGCACAAACCCTTGACTTTATCTATGTACACATCAACCTATTTTCACCTAAAAAGTAAAAGAAAATTGACAAAAATCCAATTGTTTTTATCCTTGTTAAAAGCAACAAACAAATAAGTGAGCGATTCTGCACTTTACCGAGAATATTTTTAAAAAAAGGCATCATTCATTATAGAAAATTACGTTTTAATAAACAAGATGAAATTATGCTTTAGCGATAAGTCGGTAGCGAAATAGCGATGCAGGCATCCATTCAGTTATGTTTAGCAATTTTTATGTAAATTATAATAATGATTTGAAATAGTTATTTACTCTTAAGCTTTCATTCAGTCATGTTTAGCCTTTTTTATATAAATAATAATAATAAAAAAGTATTATATGAAATTAACCTTTCATCTAAATTAAAACATCAATCTTAGATAGTTATTTACTATTATACTTCCATTCTTACATTAGTGTTGCCGCAATTATTTATGGCAGCATTGACATCAACAATAGTTTGGCGATTTTTTACGGCCCTCAAAACCGAATAGTACCCAAAAATGTTCTGGTACTGGAACTTTCTGGTTAGTTGAATGCCGGATAGTCAGGCTTTCACTGTATAGTAGCATTTCTAATGATTTATCAGTAAAAGTAAGGTATTTTATTGTGGAATATAGCTTTGCCATTATAGTAACAAACTAAAATTATTTTTTAAAACAATAATAAAGTTAAAACTATAAGCAATTTTTTTGCTACCATGTAGCAAATGAAAAATTAGTAGCTTTCTTCTGGAACCAGTCATATTCATTGTTTATGTGAAAAATATTTAGATAAATGCTCAGTATTTATTGTGCTATGTGCACGAGTTGTACTGTGATTTTAAATGAAAATATATATCTTGTTGAATAATATTACATTTGCATATTTGTGACATTATTTTAACCACATGAAAGATTAGACTAAATGTGGAAAAAACTAAAGCAGTCTGGCTTCTCGAAAAAATGAAAATTGATATAGATATTAAATAGATATTAAATTGATTTACTGTTGCCTGCTTCCAACAAGAGTAATAATTACGAATAATTTTTCATTTGTCATACAAAAAAATTGGAGATGAATTAAGGGGTATACCTTGTATTAGGTGAATGTGTGCATGTTTTATGAGTCAGTGTTGAGGATGAGAAATCTGATATAATTCTTTCAGGCAATACAAATATAGAATTATACCCAGCATCTGATATAAGAATGAATATAATTTTGAAAAGTCAATGAATAATTGATATTTCAGTTTTAGTAGCTATTTTGTTACTACCTTTTT
Source organism: Stegodyphus dumicola (assembly GCF_044657685.1). Lineage (NCBI taxonomy): Eukaryota > Metazoa > Arthropoda > Arachnida > Araneae > Eresidae > Stegodyphus > Stegodyphus dumicola. The sequence goes on from NC_140777.1 coordinate 108,497,005, forward strand.
TACAATTGTATAAGTAATCATACACTTGCAGAATGACATGTACTGTATGAAAAAGTGTTACTCATGTTTACATTGGTAACTATCAAAATAAAAATGACTTTAAATCTGTAGTCAAACCTTGCCCTCCCCCAATGATAGGCTTTGTTGCCAGTATATTAAAATCTGACTCTTAACTGTATACTGTGAAATTTTATTAAAATGCAAATGTCCAAATTATACAATATTTATTTGCAAGTAGGAATATTTCATAAGACCATGCTTTTTCCTTCAAATTGACATTTTAAAAATTTGTTGAACAAATATCTTCTGGAATTCAGTCATTGCTTATAATACTATTAATATACTTAATATACTATTGCTTATAATTAACCAAATAAATTTGTTATTCTGTACCTCTTAAATTATTATGTTTAATTGTTTCTTAATGTAATCATTTTTTTAAGCAGTTCTACTGAAGTTTTAATTTATGTGTATGTAAAAGAAATTTGTTAGTTAGCAATCATGTAATTGCTTTTCATGAACTGTAGGCTTTAAAAAAATTCTTTCAAAGGATGTTTTTAAATTTTCTATGGATGCGACTGCAGTATCAAACTTGAAAAATAAAGGTTTAATTTTAATTTAAACTTTATGATGTATTCATCCTTTGTGTTATACCTAAATACTAGTTCATTTTCTTTTCTTATTCCAAATTTTTTTAAATTTTGCTCAAGATCTGCTTAGTTAGTCTTTTCATATCTATTAACATTTTTTTTTTTTTAAATTGTCACCATTTTAGATTTTTACTAAGAAATTTTTGTATCATTCTTATAATTTCTGGTATCATTTATGATAAATTCATTATTAAGAAAGATGTACAGGTACAGCATATTATAGGATATTAATTAGGATGCAACAAATATGAATTTCATTAGATTTACAAGAAGACTTTTACTGATCATTTATATGTTACTTCCACTTAATCATGTACACTATGATCTTGAGATATTTCTTGTAGTGCTTCAATGGAAAGAAAACAATTTACATCCTACAGATTTTATTAGGTTCGACTCTTCCTTTTTGTATCACAGATTAATTTTAGTGTAAATTTATACATCTTTGGAGGGATTCCCATCAATGAGTTGCTGCAGAAAATGCTTGCAGAAAAACATATCATGACAGAAAATGATATGACATGTAGACTATTAGCAGTATTGCCAGCATATGACCTCTTGCTATTTCAATGTTTTAAACCACAATCAGCTAGTAAAGTATTACACCTGGTTGTTCATTTGAAAACATTATTTATCTTCCAATAAATAGGAAGGTCTATAACAGAAAATCTTGGATTATATATTGCTAGGTATAATTGACTACGTCTGCAAACTAGTTTTTTGAATTTTATATGAACATATTAAATATTTGCTGCTTTGTAATAAAAATTGTATTTTGGTACACATTTAAAGAAAATTAAGTGTTTATAATATATTTAGAACAAGTTCTTCAAACCAAACACTATAATTTAATTTTCTTCTGTATTATTTTTATAGTATCAACAAATCTAGTTTCATTTTGATCTGCACGTTCCCACTGTCAATAAACAGTGCTTATTTGTTTTTTTAGTAAGTTGAATAGTGACAACTGTGCATTTTAGAATAAGTAAGAAGTAAAGCAATAGGTGTTTCGAATTTGTTATTTGCTCTTGTGCTTCATCATCATCAACAGTACAAGATAATAACAAGTGCATTTTGTTTGGTAACATAACTACGTTACAAGAGTTCTAAAGTTCTGCAAATGAAATGCTGTTATATAAAAATTATTCCCTTCTACAGCTTAATATAAATAAAAAACATATTGGAACTACTCTTATATGCGCCCTCAGGTTGCCAAATGCGTCGAGAAATTCCACGCCGCCACATTACTACCTAAATTTTTTATATACATTTCGAACTTTTAGCCTAAAATGTCAGCAAAAACCATGTTTTGAACACACAATTTAAGCTAAAAATCCGAAACAAAAACAAAAAATTTAGATTGCAAAAACGAAAAAATATTCGACAAGAATCCATGTACACAGTGATATGTTTTAACTTTAAAAAAATCACAAAATTGCACAATCTATGCAGCAAAGGAATCTACGAACTACACATACAAGTGTACAACTATTTTTTCTGGTGGTTGGAAATTCTACAAGTATTTAGGAGAAGAAGGTTTTGAACATTTATTTGTGAAACACAGTATCAATTTTGTGGATAGTCATATGAATACAATATGATATAAATACGATAGAGATTATATGAAAAACTTAAATAAATTAACCTAACAATAATAAATTTCAAAGAATACCATGTGACAGCTTTCTGCTTAAAAAAAATCTACGAATTGCACAATCTAGGCAGCGAAGGAATCTACGAAATACACACCTCACTTTAATAAATTAACATAACAATAAATTTCAAGAATATCATGTACACAGCGTTCTGTTTAAACTTTAAAAAACATCTACGAATTGCACTATCTAGGCATAGTGCACTAATCAACAAAATAAACTAAAATAACTAAAATAAATTTCAAACAATTCAAAAAACAACAATAATGAAATTCATACTAAAAAAAAATTCATACTAAAAAAAATGAACATAACATTCTACTAAATAATAAATAAGAACAAGAATAAAATAAAATGCACTTACCATGAATGAATGCTTCTTTGAACAGCAGAAATACCAATTTCAAACATCACCAAAACAATTTCACCACAAATTTGTTAAAAGCATCTTCTCCCATTTTAGAACAACAATGGAAAAATATATAAACCACCAAATAAAACTCAAAATTGCATTTCCAATTATAAGTTGGCAACATCACTTTAGCACGTCGCCACGTAATCTCTATTATGTGACAGTGTTTTTTATGTCATCTCTATCGTATTTATATCATATCGTATTTATATGACTATCCACAAAATTGATACTGTGTTTCACAAATAAATGTTCAAAACCTTCTTCTCCTAAATACTTGTAGAATTTCCAACCACCCGAAAAAATAGTTGTACCAGGCACGCTATTAAAATTTTACAACACGTCATAAATCACTTAATTACCAGATGAACCAACTAGCAAATCCAAGTTTCCATGTAAAAAGGGTTGCCATAGAAACCAACATCGCACACAAAACTACCGGAGAACAGAACACGAAATCGCGCAAAAAACTAACGCACAACACACATTGCCGCATTTGGCAACCTTAGGGCGCATATAAGAGTAAAGCCAGCATATTTAGGTATAATAGAAATATATCTTAATATATGTATACATATAACCCTAACATGTGCTACATTATTTTAAATTAAACCCTAATTATAGCGATTCTTATTTTTTCCATGAAAATCTGTTAAGAGTTCCAATTAAACTGTCACATTCAGTTTATCATATATAGTCAAAATCTAATATGTTTTTCTTAATCATGATTCTCTATGCATTGTACAAACATATAAAATTTAATATAGTAATTCGTTAAAAATTATTGGCTTCAAGTAAAATGCCGCTAACAATGGTCCAGTTTTACGCAAAATCTGACCAATGTTTGATATGCTTGCAGAAAATTTATGTATGGAAAACAGGTTCTTTTCTCACATCTTACATCTTGGGTTGAGAACATTACCTCTTTTTCTTATGTATATAGTTTGGTAGGGTACTAGTTCAAAGTAAGCTGAAATAAAATCCTCAGTATATACAGTTTGTTAAAAAACATTTAGGTGGTTTTTAAAAAAAAACTTAGAATATCTATTCATATTTTAGCTTTTTCGTAAAATCAATTTGGAATTGAAGTTTGAGAATGTTTTACTGGTACTTTTACATTAGACACTAATAAAATAATATTTTAAGAGTTATGTATTTTTAAATTCTGAAACTGTCTCCAAGGAATGTGATTTAGCATCAGTTACAGATAAACATGATTTTTATCTCTTTATATATGTCACACTCTACTCTTTAGTTTTTTTATAGGTGCAGTATGTTCTACATTAAATAAACTGTGTTTTATGAATAAGAATACAAATTAACTGTTACTGCTGTTTTTCTTTTTTTGTAGCATTTTATAAAACAAAATAAAATTTGAAACCTGCCCATCTGCAGAATAGCAGGACAGGAACTTTTTTTCGAGTTATGGGATCCTACCATCAAAAAACGTGCAGTAATGGATATGATAGGGTCAGCTGGATATGGCCTTCAAAACAGTAATGGACTGAAATAATCATCTGGGGGAAGTTTGTATTCAAAACATTTTAAACGGATTTTCGAATAAAATTGGAGGTCCTAACAAAATGTTAGGGGGAAAAAAAAAACACCCTTAACAAAGTGCTAAAACAAAGTAATTCAAATGCTGATTGTTTATTATATAAATAATCATCAATTCCTCTTAACTCCCCAGGAATGATTGGTGCAACTTTAGCAGTATCTTTGCTAACTTTCATGGTTGATAGGATAATACGTAAATACTGTTTTACTATCACACAGAATCAAATTTTATTTCATGTAACAGTGTTAATTACATTACACATAGAGGGGGATCTGAAGGTTGCACTCATCAAAAATTGTGATGATTCTGAAAAGGATATTAATGGCAAATTGTTTCAATGGATGATATTTCCATGCTGTTACGAATAACATGCCACTTGAAATTTAGCTTCAGTGTATGCTATATTAGCTTTAAAAACTAGTCGTTTGGCGCAAGAGGAGTTTTTCCCCAAGCAGCAGGTATTTTTACAAATGAGTATTATTTAACAATGCGTTCTTATGGAAAAGTTGTTGAAATGTTTAAAGAAATTTTCCTAAATGTTCATGAACCCAAGAAGACCAAGGTTTTTTTTTCTCAGTAAGATTTGCTGATTTTGAGAAACTGAAAGCATTTTTCAAAGAAATGAAGCTACTGGTCTCTTTTGAATTTTAGCAAAATGCATAAAGTAAGGACTAAATCACCAACAAATAGTATGAGGCACTGCAATTGTGTCTATGCATGGATCGGGCTAATATTCTGATACTGTGATAGAAGAGGTTTACCTCCCAGTTTACTGGAGGTGTACTGCTTAAAAGCCATAGGGCAATTATGTCTCAACACAGGTACTATTGTTGAATACTGGTTACTATAATTGGCTATTTGTCACCTTACTGGTATATTTTTGTTACACTTTTACATAAGAAGTAATTGCTGTGTAAATGAGTTTTGGGAAATTTCATTAATATTTTTCTTGTCTTTTTTGTGTGATAGTATTACAGAGCTTCTAATTATAGTCATATAAATGGTTTGCACTTGCTTTAAAGCTAATCACTCTGGTCTAAAAATATATCAGATATGTGAAATTCTTCATACATTTACAAATAGAAGTGTATGATTCTATCCATATTTTCGGCACACACACATATATATATTTATAATATTTGAAGTCTATAGTAGTTTTTAAAATGTAGTATGCATGAAACTTTAAATATTAATATTTATGAGAGGAGATTAAAATCTTTTATATTTTATTATCTAATTAGTGGAAATATACTTTTTATATATTTAATTTATTAATTATTATATATTTAATTAGTGGAAATATACTTTTTATATAATTAATAGATTATCAAATGTCTAATTTGATAATCTATTAATTTATAGAGAAATTTATTTATTGTCAAAGGAAATAATCTTGGAAATACTTGATTTTTTTGCTAAGCAAGTTTTATTCTGAACATTAAGTTCTATTTATTCTTCGTTGTAAGGAAGCGTTCAATTAATATTCATTTTCTGAAATATTTGTTTTTTATGCATTGTGTAATGAATGTGAAATTTTGTTTAGCTTTTAATTTTTTTTAAACCTAATGTTACATTAAAAACATATTTCCCTGGAGATTTTAAGGAAGCATTCAATTATTATTCATTTTCTGGAATATTTATTTTTTATGCATTGTGTAATGAATGTGAAATTTTGTTCAACTTTTTACTTTTTTGATTGTAACTTTGAATGAATCAAAAATTAGGATTTAGAAAAATGTTTCCATTTCTCCTGGAGGATTTTATAATAATTATTAACAATTCATTTATGCAATGAAATTGTTTAAATGTACACATTGCATAATGTCAAAACAATTCTATACATGATAAAAATTGTCCAAATATATATTTTCATGTTTACAGTATTTTTTTTTAAAGTAGTGTCTTTGTTTCATCTTTATTCACAAACTACAAAGTAATACAGCAGGATACAGGGAAAATTTAGATGAATGAAAGCTAAAGAATTTTAAATGCAAGAATATTAGAAAACTTGGATACAGATTTTATTTTTTATTACTACAAACTGCACATGTTACTGCAGCTATGGTAAAATGTATTTCTTCTGATTTAAAAGTTTTTCCTATTTAAATCTTTTAAGTTTTATGAAGAAAGTTGAAAAAACAAAAGTATAGTTCAACATTTATTTTATATAATGACTACAGAAAAATACGACGTATGATGTAGCCAACAAGTTTAAGGAAGTGTCTGCAGGTATCAGTTTTAAAAGCTTGGTATATTAACCTAAACTTTTCATGTTTGTCAAAGTGCAACAAATTTTAAATTTAACATTGCACCCACACAATGAAACTATAGACACAGTGATCTTACAGATTCAAATAAGAGTGAGATATAAATATAACTGGATAGGTGGCCTTCAACCTATCTCCTATGTGCTGCACTCCTAAATATTCCACAGCTCATTTTCATTGCCATTTGCCTTTTGCCCACTGCCATTTGCAGTTTCCAATGGACTCAATTTTTCAACTTATATATATACACATAATTTCTATCTGCATAATCTATGTATTTATCATATCACTATTTCTTTTATTGATGTTTTATTTTTTAAGAAATTCATATGATTTATAAAAAAGGAAAACATAGCAAAATCATTTAAGGAATACATGGTGGTTTAAGTATCACAGTCTTTTCATAATTACATCACCAACTTTAATATTTTCTCCAAACTGATTACTCTAATTCTTCTTTTATTAAAGTATTATCATAAGCAGCATTAGAAGATCTCATACTGTTTGTCTTCTGGACTAGATGTTAGACATTTTAGCTCTGTGCTATTCCTGAGCAATCATGATCTCATCTATCTCTACATATAATAAAAGAAAGAGTCTGTCTGTGTGTGTGTCTTTCGTTCGCGCTGCATGTAAGCTAATAGATCCACGGCTACGAAATTTGGTACATAGGTGCATCCAGACAAGAGCCAATGCACCTCGAAGCGATTTTTCGGAATTCTAATTTTTTTTTTTTTTAAATTTTATGACGAAATCGCGTCATTTTGAAACATAATGGGCTATAGCAGTGTTTTCCAATCTTTTTTGTGCTATGCTCCACCCAACCCTCTCTAAAATTTTTACGCTACCCCTAGCATATACATAATTTTTAATATTTAAAAATTGAAATATTCACGAAAGAAACTTGAATGATAGCTTTTACGAAGAAATGACTACGAAATTTTGTGAGCAAACACAGTAAGTGAACTTTCAAAACATGGAGAACTGAAATTCAAGAAGTGAAAGTTTTTTATTTTAAGTATTAGTAATTTTTATTATTTAAATTTAGCGAGTTCCTTGCACTTGATACTTGCTGCAAAGAAGTTTTACGCCAGGTTCCAATTTAGATAACTTGAGTCTCAAGTCTCCCGGTTTCATTATATCCAACAGATTGTTTTTTATTTTTTTTTTAAAGCAGCAAATCATTTATGGCACTAAATCTGCATTCAGCAAAATATGAAGATGGAAACGGTAACAATAGTTCTCTTGCAAATTTTGTTGCATTGGATATCTGATTCTGGTTTCCTCACAAAGCTTATGTCATCGCTCCTTTTATATTAAATAACGTTTAAATTGACTCATCATTTTGCATTTCTGCGAGTTCTTCTTTTTACTGCATATTTGAAATATCAGCCAAATCCACTAGCATTGGCTGCATCATCCAAGTTGGAAAATCAATTTGTTTTAAGTTACAAAATCTTTTAAATCAGCTGATAAAATTTTCAGATGATAGACCATAACAAGTATAACAAGTATAGCGGTAGGCACGTCACATTTATGGAGTCAATGAGACTTTCCAAAATTTTTGTGGTAAATAGTATATGCCTGACATATTTCAACAAAGATAATGAAACCAAATATCTTCCTTTTGCATCATAAGTTTTATTTGCTCCTTGAAGATGTTTATTTAATACATTTAATTTTTCAAAGATATCGGCTAAATAACCCACAATTGCCTTGTTATCATCCGTTAATGGATTTTTCATTTCAGGTTTGTCGCTTATAAAATAACTAAGAATATCAAATAGTTCCATAAATCTTTCCAAGCCCTTTTTCTTTCCAAGTTCCCTTTGGACAGCCTTCTTACTTCAGTGTGAAGTACAAGTCTCATATAGTCTTCATTTTGTTCTTCATAAAATAACTTTAAAAGACGTTCACATTTGGCCCTAGCTTTAATAGCATCGATACACTTTATAACTGAATTTAGTACTTCATTTAGAACAGGCTAATTGTTTTTAGCTACCAGGTTTTCTCTGTGAATAACACAATGCACAAGAAGCATTTCTGGATTCTCATCTTTTATCAATTTTAAGCAATTCGTTTTCTTATTCCGTGCTTTATTTTATTTTTCAACCATCATATTAAGAGAACCATCTGCAGTAGAAGATGTATTATATTTTTTATTGGTATATTTTTTATATCTAAGTAATTTTTTAGCTTACTATAAATATTTTTGGAGGTAGTGGTGCTTTATAATGATTTACAGAACATTTCTTCGGCAAAATTCCCTTTATTAATATATCTTACATAAGTTACAAGTACGATTCCACTCTCTCTCAGAGTTGGTTCATCCATTTGCACCAAAAATTTTCTTATTTTCAGCTTTTCAACTAGTTGTTTTTCAATATGCTCATTTAATCTTTCTTCTGCAAACAGTATTGTTATTTAGTGGCATAGCTTTAACGTCTTTGTCATCTTTTTCTAGAACAGTTTTAAATGCTGATATTGATGGTTTGATTCAATTCTCCCCTATAGTATGGCTTTTCCCAGATTAAGCGATGAGTAATGAAATTTGATAAATAGCCTCCAGAGCACAATTAACAGTTGCATTAGACATTGCAATAGATATTTTAATATTACTCTATTTTCAAATATTTTCCTTAAAGTGTGCAAATAATTTGAATCTGAATTAATATCAGCATTATGTTTCGCGTTCAAATGTGCCTCAAGACGACTTAGTTTCATCGATTTGTTGGTCAGGCATTATTAGCATAAAAAGACAAAAGTTGACCGTTAATGGACCGGGTATGAAAACAGATTTTAAATATGCCTCCGAATACCGACGAACGTTTTTTCTTGCTTGCACCCCTCATTTCACTAAGGGCTGAAAGAAAGAAATATGAGATCAATATTAATTAGAGCTGGAGCAAACCGCATGTATTCGTTACCGAGTAACGGGTACATCGGTTGACTCGAAGTACCGATTCGGTACTCGCAAATTCATTTCGTTACTCGCATCTGTCGTGCGATGCGGTTTATTCGAATACGTATGATGCGGTTACTATGCGAATACGAATGATGTGGTTGCTGTTCAAATACGAATGATACATTTGCTAACAATACCCGTGTGCCACATTTTTCATTGATAATTTCGAATTTTTTGGTTAACTCATCGGGCAAACTCTTGTTTACATTATGTGTTTTAGTTGAAATATTGTTTAGTTGTTGATATTTAAGAAAATGATCAATTTTGATAGCATGAAGCGTTATTTTGTATTTGCTTTTTTCATTTAGATTTATAGCGCATATTATATCTGTAATTTGAAAATTTAGATAATTATTGATTTTTTCTTGAGCGTGCCATAGGGAGATTTTATTGATTTGAAATATTTATATACTGCACTTAGGTATTGTTTAAATAAGAATATGTAGGTTAATATAAGTTCTTTACTTCCTTGTACGAAATAAAAAGGAAGTTGTAACGAGAAAAATTTTTGGATATCATATTTCAACGGAAATATCCATTTTTGACGATTACAGAATCCATGTGAATTATTTTTTGGTGACGTCTGTACGTACAAACACTTTTTTTTTTCAGAAACGGATTATTAAATGTAATCCCATTTACTCTAAGCTGATACTTATGACTAATGATTATGACTTCAAGTTGATACTTGAAAAGGATTTTTTCGTGATGTGTAAGTACGTATATATGCATTTCGCATAACTCAAAAACGATTAGCTCTAGAACGTTGAAATTTTGTATATGGACCCGTTATAACATCTAGATGTGCACCTTCTTTTTTATTGCAATCGTTAATACTACAAAACGTAAATATGTATATTTTAAATAAATTAAATGTAAAGTACATATATATATATCCTTATAATTAAATGTAAAGTGCACACACACACACACACACATATATATATATATTAAAAAAAGCCAAGTAAGGCGAAAATAAAAGCCTTGGTTTTTATTTTATTTATTTATCACTAAGTTACTTGGCTTTTATCTTCGCAATCATTGGTTGTAGTCAGGACTTAATTTTTAAAATTAGAAGTGCTGGAGCTCTATGGAAGGCCATCAGGAAAGATGAATAAATAAATAAATAAATAAAAATAAAAAATAAATAAAATAACTAATAAAATAATTAACAACTAGAATATTAAATGATTATTATTATAATTCAAAAAAATGTAAAGACAAATGAAAATTTAATTAATTCTTAAATTAATGATGAACAACTAAGTAATGAAATGAAATACCAGACGTCGTCTGGTTTGGGGGCTGTGGCTGAAATTGCAATTTAAGAACAAGCCAAGCATTGGCTAAATTTAGGCCCTTGATGAGCAAATAATGTACTGTTTACCAGAGTATAGATAGAAATTTGGTTATGTAGCCTATTCTTCTAAAACGATGTTTCGTCGCTGCCTTCCCCCAACAATTCCCTTTTTTCGGTTTTATTGGTTATGGCAATGCACATTAGGGCTATTGCCTAAGGGAAGGGATTCCTTCGTGGAGGACTTTTTAAAGGAAACTGGCTCATATGCAAGTTACACATGGGTAAAACCCCGAAAACGCCCGTGCAGCCAGCCGTTAGCCGGGAATTGAACCCTGGACCGAACTATTAGTCTTCAGCGACTTTACCGCTCGAGCGTTGGTGGGCTCTTCACTGTTTGAAAAATAGGTGTTCACTTTACGATAAAGCAAGCACCTCTTTTCTTCAATTAAAACAGGTTAGACGATATGACTCTTACTACTTCATTCTCACTTAGCTTTTGATTTCTAATATTGATTCAATATTTTCTGTAGGCATTCTGATTAGAATAATGGATTTCAATCTGAATATAATTAGGTTTTTATAACATAGGGCCCATTTTATTAATTTCTAAAGCAATAGAACCACATTATCGCTGTTTTGAAAGAAAGCAAAAATGTGACAAATGTATAATGAACATTAATATACATGCTTTACTAGAAATTCACTCTTTCGTCATTAGCGGTTCTGATGAAAGGAATGGGGAGCAGCAGCAAACGAAATAACGAATAACGGACAAATAACGAAATCTGTCTAATCTTTAATGCGGTCTCCCAGTTTCTTTAGCCCACCAGTGGCCGAGCGGTAACGTCGTTGAACACTGGTAGTTCGGTCTGAGGTTCGAATCCTGCGAACGGGCTGGCTGCATGGGTGTTTTCGTGTTTTTCGCCATGTGTAAAGTGTATACGAGCTATTTCCCTTAGAAAGTCCTCTACGAAGGCATCCCTCCCTTTAGGCAGATAGCCCTAGTGTGCTTAGCCATAATTAAATACACCAACACCAACCCAGTTTCTTTATTTGTATTTGGGAAAGTTTTATTGTCATTATGAAAAGTGAAATTTGATATGGATACCGCATAACTTTTTTAATTATGCTTATTTTTGCTGCACTTCATTTAAATTTATTTCCTCGAATTATTCTAACTTAATTAAGCGATACCCGAAGGCAAGTTACAAATGGCATCAAACACTGCAAATTTTGAAATTAAATTTCCCAGTCAATCTCTGTCTATGGTAATCAAACTTCTCGTATTATTATTTTTTCATAACGAGTATAAAACTTTGCCAGCTATAAATATAGGAAGTAGAAGACAACATTAAAAGTTAGATTTCATAATTTGTCCAAAATTAATTCTTTTTAAAATTTGACATTGACAAAATATGAATATTTTCGTCATTTAAAATACTTCTGTATTTTTGTTGCACCGTATTTAAACTTGCTTCTTCGAGTTATTGACATTAAATTACATTAATTCCGTTATCTATTAGAAAAAATTATAGCAAATCATCTAATTACGGCATCTCTAAGAGTTTACTTTCTAAGAGATCTGTATTTTTGAGAACATAAACATTGGTAGTAAACATCACCTTTTTAAGACCACGATATTATATTCAGATACAACACCTTCTGAACACGTCTGAAATTCATTCTTCTGCTCAGCATAATTCGTCTGCATAAAATAATAAATAGTATTAGAAATCAAAAGCTAAGTCGAAGTAGAAACAGTCATCTCTTCTAAACCATTTTTAATTGAAGTAAACAGACGTTCGTCTTATCGTAAAGTAAACACCTATTTTTCAAACAGCGGATAAAACGGAAAAGAGGGAATTGGCGGGGGAAGGCAGCGAACGAAATGACACTTTTTGGAACTAGGATGAAATGAGAAAGGACGAAAAGGTACTAAGCCAATAAGACAAGGTCTGGTATTTACTTTATAATTTAACTATTCATCATAAATTTAAGAATTATTTTAATTTTTATTTGTCTTTATATTTTTGTTAAATTTTACTTATAAGTATTTTATTTCAGTTGCTAATTATTATGTTACTTTAATTATTCATTATTTTAATCACTGTTTTTTATTATTTTAATTATTAAGTTTTTAATAAGTAATTTTTTATTATTTTAATTACTAATTAATGTTGTTATTGTAATATTTATTTTATTTCATTATTTATTTTTATTTTATTTTTTCCTATTTTCCTGACGGCCTTCCGTAGGCGCTTCTGACTTCTGAGACACCACAAAAGGAGGTGAATTATTTGTATCCAAAAATACGACGCAAAACTTCCTATCGCATAGGGCCGTATACTGATTCCTAGGGCGGCATCCCTAGGGCCGTATACCGATAAAATAGGCTCAGGATACGAATACCGATCGATTTTACCGAAAGTAACGAGTAACGATACGATAGTAACGAGTACTGGTTCACCGAGTAACGAATACATACCGCTCCTCGCCCACGTGGAGGTAGCACTGCACTTCTTGTCAAACGCTGCATTCCCCATTATCACGTGAACATTCCACAGCTCTCAGCCGTAGAGGCCACAGCTATCTGCATCACAACAGACACTAACACTCCATACACTTTTGTCTCCACCTACATTCCTCCCGAGACCTGTGACTGTAGTTCAGGCAGACCTTGAAATTCTACTCACACTTGGTACACATGTTATTATTGGTGGAGACTTGAACGCAAGACACCGCGCATGGAACTGCTACACTTCTAATGCAACAGGCAGACTGATTTATTCCTTGGCCGCGTCGGCACGGTTTAAATTGGCAGTTCCAAGTACCCCAACACGGTATGCTTCTGGGTCCACCGCAATTATTGATTTTTTCCTGTTGCGAAACACCAGTTCTCCACTGGATATTTACGTACTGGACGAACTTTCAAGTGATCACAATCCTGTTAGGATTATTCTGGACATCAGCAGATATACTACATCAGACACCAGGGCCTTTCGTACAGACTGGCAGGTCTTTGCCAAAGCCCTCTTCAACACCCAGTACACTTTACCCACGATACACAAGGGAAGTGACATTGATAGTTTGGTCAAGGACCTCACTGAAAATATACAAAATGCTTATGCGAAAGCAAAAGTTGAAGTTAAACCTGGTATGAAACACAAGCCTCAAGAGCTCAGATTATTGATTAAAGAGAGAAATGCTGCAAGACGAGCGTATCAACGTACCAGACACCGTGATGATAAAAGGAACTTCAATCGGCTGTGCGAAGCGGTCAAGTTTCTTACAAATAAACTCTCACAAGATCGCTGGACTAACTACCTCAGATCTCTTTCTGCAGAGGATAACTCCTTATGGAAAGCAGTGAAGAGGTACAAAAAATGCTATAACGCCATTCCGCCCCTTCACGGCCCTCAACGGATCCATTACACCGAAACTGAGAAAGCAGAACTTTTAGCTCAGCATCTGGAATCTCAGTTCTGCATTAACAACATTTCAGACTCAGACACTGAACAGCTTATTGCTGACTTCCACTCCAAATTTACAACACAGCCATGCACAGACAACATTATCTCAGCCATGCCATCGGAGGTCTGTCTCTATATCATGCGAATTGCGAAAAGGAAGAACCCTGGAGTAGACGGGGTCACAAATGAGATGATCAAGCACTTCCCTGTCAAGATAATACTCTACTTCACCAAGTTAGTGAATATCATACTACGATGGCAGTACTTCCCAACTTGTTGGAAAACTGCCAAGATTGTCCCTCTGCTTAAGCCCAACAAGCCTGCGACTGCTCCTGAGAGTTACCGACCAATCAGTTTGCTAAGCTCAATTAGCAAAATCGTGGAACCAGTTATTCTACATAGACTAAACATCTTCCTGGATGAGCAGAAGATCCTCATACCCTATCAGTTTGGGTTCAGGCGTAAGCACTCGACAACGCATCAACTCTACAGAGTTGCTGAGTTAATAAGCAGTGGGATGCAACAACATCGTGTCACTGGTGGACTTTTCTTAGATGTCGCCAAAGCCTTCGATAGAGTATGGCTGGATGCCCTCATATACAAATTACACAACCTGGGACTCCCAGGCTACATCACAAACATAATTAAATCCTACCTAACCGGTAGACACTTTGTCGTTCATGTTTCTGGTTCATTATCCACAAACCGGCCTATACGGGCTGGTGTTCCACAGGGATCCCTTCTGGGCCCTACCCTATTCAATATTTACGTGAACGACATCCCCACTACACACAACACAACACTAGCCATGTATGCAGACGACACAGCGATCCTAACGCAAAGTGCATTTGTTAGTTCAGCAATACAACAGCTACAACACCACATCCATTCGCTAGAGACTTGGCTGACCAAATGGAAAGTCAAAGTGAATGTCGACAAGACACATGCCATACTGTTTACTACTAAGAAGAATTTCCCGACTCACCTGCAAATGTATGGTGTGGACATTCCCTGGGTCAAGCAGGTCCCTTATCTTGGGGTGATCCTCAGTAAATCTCTTTCATGGAACCCACACGTTACACATATTCTCAGGAAGTTTGGAGCTCGAAAAGCTTCACTCTTCCCCTTAATTGCTCGAAACAGTGTTCTATCTATTGAGAATAAGTTGCTCATTTACAAAACCATGTTGCGTCCAATTCTTAGTTATGCATGCCCCGTCTGGGCATACTCGTGCAAAAGTTTGAGAAGGCAGTTACAAACTGCCCAAAACGGGGTATTGCGTATGATATGTAATGCCCCCTGGTACATTCGGAATAGCCAAATTCGTAAAGAGTTAAGAATAGAGGATCTTTTTGATTTTTATTGCCGCCTATCTAGGGCATTTTATGATAAACAGGAACTTCTGGACAATCCTGTGTTTGTTAACTATTGTTATGATACTAGGGACCCCAATTTCAGTAAACGCGCAAGGGCGATCCTAAATGTTAGTAATGTGTAATTTTGTATATGTGTTATGCAAATTGTTGCTCAGATTCTTTATTGTATATTGTTCTTTTTTCTTGCTTTTTGTTTTTACTAGTGGCACTAAGGCGTCGCACTTCGTATTTTGTTTCTCTTGTGTGTACATGTATTCTTCTTTGAAATAGTTGTTAAAAAATAGTTAATTATGTATGGATTAGTAATTAGGTACTTAAGAAAAAAAAATTGTATTTAACTATTAGCAATTATGAATTTAAACTCTTGCTCATTTAATTATTTAGCACATTCAGTTATATTTCTCATAATTCGAAACTTTTAACATGTTATTCGATGAGGGGTAGGGCTATGGCGCCCAGGCACCCTGGTGGTTAAGTACCGCAGTTCAACATAGAACAAAGTAGACAGATGCCGTTTGTTGCACCCGCTAAGACTTTCTGCACCGATGGGCGAAAAATCAAGCATAGGTGCGAAGGAAAGGTATATAGAAAGGGGGGCAATTTCGTATTTCAGAGGAGAGTAAAAAGGAACTTCGTATATTTTATACGAGTTCGAAAGGCCAGGAAGAAAAGATGGGACAAAATAAAGTAAAAAATAAAAAATAATAAAAAAAAAAATAAAAAAAAAGCCTATAGAAAGAAAAGGAAAGGAAGTAAGAGAATTTTGTTAAAAAAAAACCCACGATTGTGTTCATGTGTGTAGTCAAAGTTGTTATCATTTACATTAAATAGAGTCTTCCAGGTGTGTGTAATGAGTGTGTTTTGTAAAGCTGAATAGATGTAAAGATGGGGGAAAATTAATAATAAAATAAAAAATATTGGGGGTCCAGTCACATAACAGTATAAGTGAAGTTTAGAAGCTAACTTTTGCTATAACAGGGAAACTAAAATTTAAAAATTTTTAAGTTTAAACTTTTATTTTTTAACATGGAAACCAATATTAGCCTTCTACAGCAGTAATTAATATAAACAAAGCTGAAAGCAGCTGCTGTTGCCATTCAAGAAAAGAATAATATACCGGTTGCCATTCCTACAGTAAAAGATCAAATAAATTCGTTGGCTGAAATGTGCAAGAAACGTCTGGAAAGCATAACGTGTCAGTTATTTAAATGCCTTTAAAAGTATTTAAATGTCCATGTCTACAGCGAGAATTCTTCATAAAATATTTAAAATGCACCGCAATTTAAAAACTTTATTACGTATACATCCCTTACATTTTTCCTTATTTTGGGGAATAAAAAATGAAATTTCGAAAAATTTTGACTTCATGAAACATATTTAGAACGACATTTGTCCCCTTAAACTCTGGACGAGTCCATTTTCGAATTGCCCCCCTTAACAGTCGCATTGCCCCCTTGTGGGGCGTGGGCCCCACGTTGGGAAACACGGGGCTATAGGAAAGCGAGATTTTACTCTACACACTCCATTTTCACATCGTCTTGAAACGTAGGCACTTAGCTATTTTACGAACTTAAAATAAATTTCATGTTTCAATAAATCGATTAAATACGAATTTATTTAACAAAGGGAACTTAACACCTTTTCAACGGGATTTTTTCTAAAAATGTTTATTTTTAAAAATGTACAGTTTATTTTTCTTTGATTTTTGGACACGTTAAACTTTCATCCTTGCGACTGCTTTTACAAAAAGAATTTTGGAAAAATGATAATATTTTGTATTAAAAAAAATTGAAATGAAGCTTCCGAGTACACTTCTCACATCTCACATCTTTAAAAATGTGATTTTGGCAACAGTTTTCCTGTCTTATTGTTGAATGATTTTTGGTGAAATCGCATCATTTTGAATAGTTTCATTCTTTTAGAAATATGGGTTCGGCTACAATTTTTCATCGTACTTCTTATATCGATGTTTTTAAGAGATTGTCATATTTCATTGTCATTTATATATATAATAAATTTTTATTGATTTTTTTTAATAAAGCTGTTCTGCAGAGTAAATTTCTGCTTGGAATTTTATGTTTTTTGAATTATATTCATGTTAGTTTTTGCTTATTTCACTGTTTGTAAGATATTGAAAAGTTTTGCATGATTTTTTTTCTTCAACGGAAAGTAGGTTAATTTTTTATTAGGATAATTAATATTTGTATGAAGGGATATAGCTTATTTCATTGTAATTTTTTTCTCTTGAAAATATAAGATAAAATATCATTAACTATACTTTGCTTTTCAGAATTTTTTGCTTTTCGTATTCTTTTATGTTATTTATTGCTCATTTCACTGTTTTTAAGATATTGAAATGTTTTGAATGATTTTTTAGGAAACAAAGTTCTTAACCTCCTTTATACCATTTGAGTTCTTAAGATTTTGCAAAGGGAAGTTGGTTAATTTATTTATTAGGATAATTAATATTTGTATTAAGGATACTGCTTATTTCATTGTAATTTTGTTATACGTAACAACTTGTTTTTTTATGAAGTTGTTCTGCAGAGTAAAATTCTACGCAGTTTTTAAATTTAACGTTTGGTGTTAAATATTTGCATAATCGCCTGTAGTAACGGCAACCGCCGTCAATAAAAGGTGCTTTCCTTAGTGGCACCGCAGTTCATTTTGGGGTAAAAGCGCAGAATAGGCTGCATCAACAAAGTTCAGTAGGAGGAGCTGTGTGACGTCCATAAATGGGTGGGACTAAGCTTATGACGTCACAATGTAGTCTCGCATTTACACTATGTGTACTTTCTACTATTTTCTCTTAAAAATAACAATAATAAATTGTTTATTATTGTAAATTAATATCAAAATTCTTTACTTTTAATTTACATTTATAACATTTAAGCTTAGGCGTTACTGATAATAAGTATAATTGTTTATATTTAAAATTACCATGATACAGTGAGCGAATTCTACCAATTATTAAATAAATAATTGGTAATTGACGATAAACAACGTCGGAGTCTCTAATACTTGTAGAGCTTCCATATTTTCAAAGATTTTTATTAATTTTTTTTATTTATACAAATAAAATATTTTTTTAAAATTTAAATTCATATTGTGGAACCCCTATGTGTAACGTGTATACGAGCCAGTTTCCCTTAGAAAGTCCTCCACGAAGGCATCCCTCCTCTTAGGCAGATAGCCCTTGAGGCTTTGCCATAATCACACACACACACACACACACACACACACATATTGTGGAACATTTCAATTTTTTCATTTTTACAAATTACCTTCTTGCTGCGTAACGACATAATTCCTTACATACCAATAATTAGACAATTTTCATTATTTCTAAAAATTTTAAACTTTACATTAATAAAAAAGAAGAATATTTTTTATTGCATATGAACATCATTACACAGATTTCATATCAGTTTCTAAAATTCCTAAATCACACCATATTCTGTGTAGGCATGCTAGAATTCTACGCATTAATAAATAAAAAAATCTAATTTCTCAGAATGAAAGAAAATAATATAATAAAATAAATACTACAAACTTGGAACACTAAGCAACGCTTCACATACGCACACACACACATATTACCAATGAACTCATATTATCAAGTGCAATTACGATACCAAACACTACGTATTAAAATATGAGGTAAACGTTATGTCAAGAGTTAAAGTTAACAATTTTGCTACTGTTGAGTAGATCGTCGGGCTATCGATATATGTCGTAAGTCGGAAAGCATATCAAAGCCAAAAAATTAAAAATACAATTTAAATGAAAAATGACGTCTTAAATATAATTCACAATTAAAACAACAATACAAATTTAAAATACACTAACGATATGTTAAACATTGCACATAAATAAAGTTACATTACTGCTCGGCATCACACAAAACCTCGTTTTCTTTTCTACGCAACGATCAGTATTCGCTCGAAAAACATCAAATTCCACAAACTCGGTGTCCATGTGCTCATCCATCTATTTTCACTTAAAGAAAAATCAGAGAATTGCTCAAACTCGTCATTGCGCACCATATTGACTTTGACCATGTGCACATCGATCTATTTTCACTTAAAAAAACATCCCGGAGTTGCACAAACTCGGCATCGCGCACAACCTCGGCATTGCGCACCACATTGGCTTGCCCATGTGCACATCGATTTATTTTCACTTAAAAAAACATCCCAGAATTGCGCAAACTCGGCATTGCGCACCACATTGGCTTTGCCCATGTACACATCGATCTATTTTCACTTAAAAAAATCTCAGAATTGCACAAACTCGGCATCGCGCACAACCTCGGCTTTGCGCACCACATTGGCTTTGCCCATGTACACATCGATCTATTTTCACTTAAAAAAACATCCCAGAATTGTACAAACTCGGCATCGCGCACAGCATTGGCTTTGCCCATGTGCACATCGATCAATTTTCACTTAAAAAAACATCCCAGAATTGCACAAACTAGGCATCGCACATAACCTCGGCATTGCGCACCACATTGGCTTGCCCATGTGCACATCGATCTATTTTCACTTTAAAAAACATCCCAGAACTGCACAAACTCGGCATCGCGTACAACCTCGGCCTTGCGCACCACATTGGCTTTGCCCATGTGCACATCGATCTATTTTCACTTAAAAAAAACCCCAGAATTGCACAAACTCGGCATCGCGCACAGCATTGGCTTTGCCCATGCGCACATCGATCAATTTTCACTTAAAAACATCTCAGAGTTGCAAAAACTCGGCACTGCGCACCACTCAAAATCGTCTATACGTCTCAAAACCGTCTCTCTACTAGTTTCATATTTGTTCCACAAATTGGGCACTTATACGATATTGCAATCAAACTTTTCTCCATACACCGCTCAATAACGCTCTTTTTGCCTCTTCGCTCCAACTGATTAAAAAAATCCAGATTCAGATACTCATCCATTCTGCAGTAAGCACCGATTTTAACACACTCATCAATAATCAAAACATTCTTTAAGCAAAAGGATTCTTTTCTGTATTTTCAGAAGTTACGGTTATAATTTTTAATTCATGCATTCAATATTTTCAGTCGTTTGCTAATGATCGTTTTCAATCGTTTGGTATCTTAATAATACATTTGTGAGAGATAATTCGTTGCGTTAAATGCTAACACTACCACACAACACACAAAAGTAGATTTATAATTAAAAAAATCTCGCGCAGAACATTATAAACCTACCATTTCAACTCAGTTAAAATATAATTTAAGTTTTCTTTAAATACGAAGCTATAGCATACTTATAATTTGTTTTTAAGAAGAGGCGTAACCAATATTACGTCATAAAAAGGCGTGTCCAAGCATAAGAGAAGTAAACACAGCATCAACTCATGCAGCCTATTCTGCGATTTAGCCCATTTTGGTTCGAGCCAGAGTGGACCTGCCCGGGGGGAGAAGCCAGGGTATGATAGATTCCGGTTGCCGTCTTGTTCCGGTTCCAGTCCTGTTCCGGTCTTGATCCAGTCCTGTTCTAGTTCCAGTCCGGCCGTTTAAGTCCAAAACACGTAGGAGCGGAAGTCTGAATCCAGCGAATGGAGATATATGCCGAAAGGGCTAGATGGATTCTGTCTTTTAAAAGAAAGTGTTCTTCACCATGCCGGCATAGCTGTTACTTTAAAGCATTCTGAATATTTCCACCTAAGATGTTAAGTTTTCGTTTATGATGTTAAGTTTCATCATTTTTGAAGTTCCAGTTAAATAAACTTTTAAGTTTTAGACAAGGTTTTTGTGTTCCTCAGAAATTTTAGATTCGAAGTCAGATATATCAGATAGGATTTTGCGGAAAAATCAACATTTGGCGTCCGCGACTGGACATTGTCTGTAAGGTAAGCGACTTTTTTATTTTGAATCATGGAAGCCTTAAAGTTAGACTCAATATAGAAGACTATTCAGTAAAGCGTGTAATGAATTTGACAATGAAAGAAACTAAATTTAATCAGTAAAAAAAATTAATTAAAATAAAAGTTATTGCCGAGAAAGCTAAAGTTTTGTTTGATACTGAAATGAAAATACGAGAATTAATGTTTAAAGAAATTACAGATGAGACTTTACTTATTAAGGAAATAGATGAATTTGAATTATATTTTGATAGGTGGAGACTTATGGAAAGTAAACTGAAAGATCTTACTTCTGGTACCCCGAATGTAACTTTAATTGATCCATCCTTTGTTCAGAATAAAATGTTACATTATCCGAAGATTACATTGCCTATCTTTGATGGCAACGTGAAGAAATGGCTAGGATTTTGGGGGCAATTCCAAAAGATTGATAAAGATCCTACATTAGATAATAATGATAAATTTGTTTATTTGGCACAAACTATGGAGAAGAATTCTCCCGCAGAGGAAATAGTTAAAAGCTTTCCGCCAACTGGCGATAGTTACAAGAGCGCAATTGAAGAAATGCAAACGCGTTTTGGTAACAAAGAATTACTAACGGAGATTTATATTCGTGATTTGTTAACCCTTGTTATTCAAAAACAAGGTACACATTCTTTGCGGAAACTATATGATGAACTTGAATCTAATCTAAGAGCCTTGGAGATATTGGGAATAAATAGAGGCAAATATTGCGCGATATTATATCCATTGTTAGAATCAGCATTGCCGAATGAAGTCTTAAAAACGTGGGTGAGACTTAAATTTTCGCGTAAAGGATCAGAAAGTTTAACCGGCGAAAACGCCGAGTTAAGAGAAAGGGAATCTGACCTTGAGCGCCTTTTATGTTTCTTGCGCGGTGAAGTTGAAAGTGAGGAAAGAATTTCTTTAGCAGCTAAATCTTTCAATGTTTTCGATAGATTGGCTCACGGTAATAAGAAAGGAAATTCGGGTTTAAAGATAAGAGAACCAACCCCACTTAAAACCTACGGCAGCTGAACTGTTTACTTCTTCTCATGAAGCTAGAAAAGGCTGCATATTTTGTTCCAGTATAAATCATGGTTCTGCGGAATGTTTTCAGGCGCGTAACTTATCGTTGTCGGAAAGAGAAGTTTTGGTCCAAAGGACACGCTCTTGTTATCTGTGTCTGAAATCTGGACATTCTGTCAGGAGGTGTAGATTAAAAACAGCTTGTTTTACATGCGGTAAAAGGCATCATATTTTTCTATGTAAGGGCCATTCACAAATGAGTGAGACAAGGGCAACGGAACAGCCTCCAAATCAGGCTGAAACACTCGCCAACATTTCTTCTATGTCTCCTAAAGTTTTGCTGCAAACAATAAGAGTAATAATTAAAGGAGATAAAAAATCTCGTTCGACTCGAGCTATAATTGATACTGGTTCTCAAAGGTCATATATTCTGCAAAGCGCAGCTCAAGATATGGGTTATAGGTATACGGTAAAGGAATACCTTAGCCACGCATTATTTGGCGGTACTACGACCAGTTTGTGTGAACATAAAGTTTACAAAATTTTTTTATCTAATACGTCTGGCTCGTACAGCTGTAACTTTGATACGTTAAGTCGACCTGTTATTTGTAATAATATACCTTCTATTGGACAAGGAATATGGCTTAATTATTTGAAGATGAAGATAGCCGATGTTATTTTGTGAATGATTAGTTTTATTAAGTCTGGATAAATCTGGATAAATCTCGGAGTTTTCAATCTTATTAAAATTATTAAATGTAATAAGATCATCTATATATCTTTAAGTGTGCTTGTAGTAATTTAATTCTTACTATTGTAAATTCATTGATAAATAAAAAGAGATTACAGATGGAAGTACTTGAATGTGCGCCCATTGGAAGCCCTCTGACTTGCTTAAAAAGTTGATTTTGAAATTTAATGTAGTTATGAAAAATGATGCATTTTAGGTAGGTTTTCAATTTACTTAATTTCGTAATTGTGAGTATAGCAGGGAAGAGTTTAGACAGATATAATAGACTAGTATAGATTTCTTCTAAAGGAAGTGAGGTATGTAAGTTTTCAAAGTTATAGCAGTTCATGTTTTGAATGTCGATTGGCATTAATGACAGGAGTGTTATTATGGATGATCCAGAAATATTTATGATTAGTGTTACAATCGTTGAAAATAATTTTACAAACTTTTTAAGGCTGAAGTGCAAAATAATAGTCTACATTTTTCTTGTAGTTATTAGTTCCATTTGCTATAAATCTGAATTTTAATAGTGTATTATGGAATTTGGGAAGAGCATATAGGTTAGTAAATCTGTTGTATTTTGGATTTAAAGAGATATTTAGTTTTTTATGAAAAGTTTTAATTCTGTTAATTATAGATGTTTCTGTATTGTTTGTTAATTGATAATTAGTTACATTGAAAAGTTCTTTATTATAATAATTGCTGCGTAGAATTGTTTTCATATAATGCTAAAGTTATTATTTGCTTTATCTATTTTGGTAATAGTAAAAGGTTTTTTAAATTTTTAATATCAGACAGTAGTTGGGACCAATTTAATGAACTTTGAAACTTGATGGGATTAAGTGCGGTAGAAGTGTGTTTAAGTATTTCATCTTTCCATTTTAAAAAAGTATCTATAGGTAAATTCAGTGGATAGCTTGCTTTAAAGTCGTTGATGCTGTTTTCGAAAGTCTTGTAACAGTAATTTTTGTTTATGCATCTCACTGGTCTATATTTTACTTCATAACTCATTAGTATTTTTTGTTGATCGTTTTGTATGATATCCAGGTTGCCAGTTATTATGTGCTGATGATGAGCATCTACGTAAGTACTGTAAATTGGTAATTTTCAATGTCATTCTGCCGACTCATCTATTTCATAGTGGTTAATCTCTTTTAATATTTAAATACAACTACTGGTTTGGTGTCTACTTTTGACTCCCTCCTTCCCCTGAATTGTTGTGTCGCTTTCGCTTAAGCTTTCCTCTTGGCAAAACGCTTTATGGCTACCTTCATTTTTCACTGAATATGTGCTAAGCTAGAAAATGAAGGGCGCATAAGACGTCCCTCCGGATGTGATTTAAATCTTCGTTATGCATCTATTACGCCACTATCAAGTTCCAAATCATTCATATCATGTCCTATACATATATATATGTGTGTGTGTGTGTGTGTGTGTGTGTGTGTTTGGTACTGCTGACAGCAATAAAAGGGAGGTTCACATGCTCAACTAGATGTTAAGGCTGTTCCATATACAAAATTTCAACCTTCTAAGGCTTATCATTTTAGTTATGTGAGATACTTAAATACAGTACGTACAGACGTCACAAAAAAGTCCATTTTACAATCCATTTTAGAAAAATGATCCTCTTATCCTGTCCTCATGTGCAGATGTCACAGAAAAATGTCGTCCGAATGGATTGAGGAACGGATCAGAACGAATATTTCCGATCAAATATGGTAGCCGAAATTTTTCGCAATTGCAATAAGTATTTTATTTCGCACAAAAAAAAAAAAAAAAAAAAAAAAAAAAAAACCGTAGATAACATACCTGATCTATAAATTGAGGTAATTAATTTACAATGTGATATAAATCTTAGTAAAAAATTTGAAGATACTGATTTGATTAACTTTTATTGGTAAATAACTAAAACTCCCAGTTACATGCTGAGTTATGCATTTCTGTACTAAGAACAATCGCTTCGTCTGGTAATACATTTATATATGAACAAGTATAACATTTTCAAAATTAAAAAAAAGTTATAAGAAAAAAAAAAAAAAAAGGCAGCAGAAAAACACGTCAAAATAAAACATAAAACAACAGTCTTACATTTGGCGTAGATTTTAATTAAAATCTATTTCAATTACAAGGTTGTAGCTTTACCTATATTTGTGTAATAAGAAAACAGCCCAGTTAACAAACCATCTACAATCAGTGATGAAGATAATTTCTAGTAATTTTTCTCCAGTGGGCGACATTATATGACAAATTTTGCATTTATACATTGCATTTTGCATTTAATATTTTGATGTAATACATGCTATTTGGTAGCATCAGTCAGCGTATTAAAAATAATTTAGGTACATAATCTGAATCGTAAAATAAGGAAAAACATTATTTTATATTTATGGGAAAACTCCCTGAATCTGAGAGATGTAATATTTAAAACGGGGATACTATGATTATGGTTAGTTTAGGTTGCTTGAATATGGCGATGCTACGAGGACTATCTGTCTAAGAGGAAGTTTGCCTTCGTGGAGGACTTTCTAAGAGAAATTGTCTTGTATTTATGTTACATAACCGGAAAACCAACCATGCAGCAAAACCCATCTTCTGGGATCGAACCTAAGCCAGGTCGAACAACCAGTGTTCAACGTCTTAATCACTCGGCCACTGGTGGGGCCCGTCACTATAATTATATGCAGTGATGTGTTATAAAGGGCTTACGCGAGCCTTTTGTTAAGATTTGTGTCGAATTTGCGAGCCCCTTTTTCTTTTTGCTTGCAACTAGAAAGTATTATTAATGTACGTAAACATGCTAGACCATTAGTATTGTGCAATTCGGTTAGCAGTATTAATGAAATGAATCATTTTGAAATATTTATCTATAAATTATTTTATAAATTATTATCTATAAATTATTTATCTATAAATCCTCCTCTAAAAATAGTGAAAATTAAATGAGTTACGTCTCGTCTCCAGCAATATAGACAGAGTAACGTAGGCAGAGTAATATAGAATAATTTAAGTATAGTCGTACATATATCTAGGTCAATCCAGTAATATCAAAATGAGTAAGAGGCGACACTATCTCGTCTTAAATTATTTTAAAAATGATCACGAAGCTGAACTGAACAATAAAATGCGAACAAAGTATCGCATTACTAAGCAATGATAAATGACAATACGAGAATGATAAGACTGAACAGAGCATTGAAAGTGAAATTCATCCGCAGAGCTTTACTCCTAGATGTATTTTTGGTTCTAAATCAGATACCTGTGCGAACCCTTTAGCTGAAATCAATAATGAAAAATAGGATATTTCAAATTTTGTAAATCGTAAATTAACCAACAAAAAGAGCTTAATATTCTGGAAAAATATAGGGTTTCAACAGCAAAAGGCGTGTTTCCAAGTTCTTTTAGCAATGCAAAATATAAATAGAAAATTTAAATATACATTATCATTTAAATACTTATGGTTGGCTTATTCTAAAATTAAAGATGAGGGATACTTGTGTATTAACGCAACTTCCTTGGCGACTGTAATGACCTTACGGATTAATAAGACACCATAAGGAAAACGACACCAACATTTATTAAAAATTAACTTTCAAAGAATAATGAAAAAAAATTTAACATTTAAAGAATAAAGGCAAACTCGGAGCACTACCTCGCTCCTACAACATAATTAACCTACAACCTGCCTCCTCTGAGGCTAACATGCAACTCTCTTCTCTCTCACTTGCTGGGCTCTGCCAGGCAGCTGATTGGCTCACCGCTGCCAGATACATGACACCCCCCCGGTAAGATTGTGCTACGCCAAAGCGAAGCAGAATCTGAAAACTGAACCAGCAAATACAAACTTAAATTGTATACTCCACATACCAAATTAATTCAAAATATATGAACATGTATACATGATGTAATAACATACTTTGAAATAAATGCAATAAACATTCATCTCACAACAGATGAACAGATGGCTTGACACAATACCGGAGTTCTGTAATAAAACATATATGCAATACTATTTCAAAACACACTATTATAATGCAATATTAAATGGAAACCAGTAATTTGATTTTCAAAACAGATGGAAAGTAGCTCTCGTACAATTCCGGAACAACAGAAAGTAACTAATGCAAAGTTTTAAAACATATTAGTTCATACTTAGTTCACACCTATTTCATTCACCCACTAGTCTTGAAAGACCATCTGCATTTTTTAATTGTGCACCAGGGCAATGAGAAATATGAATATTATAGCGCTGAAGAGCCATTGCCCACCTCTGTAATTTGGCTGAATGCGGTGCCGACTTATACAAATATAATAATGGATTATGGTCTGTGATCAGCTCGATATTCGATCCAAACACCCAACACTCGAACTTTTTTAATGACCACACAACGGCATAAGCCTCGCGTTCAATAGTTGACCAGTTCTGCTGAGTTTTCGAAAGTTTTTGACTGGCAAAGCTGATAGGATGCAAACTGCCTTTGCTGTCTCGTTGTGACAAGCAAGCACCAACACCATATGAACTAGCATCACACTGTATGGTGTAAGGTTTTTCTGGTTCTGGAGTGTACAGTTTTGGTGCTTCACACAGTCGACGTTTCAGTTCTTGAAATGCTGATTCCTCAACATCAGTCCATGGAATTCTCTCAGGAATTTTCTTTTTCGTAAGCTCCGTCAATGGGCGAGCTATTTCTGCATAATTCTTTATGTAATCACGATAATAGTTGAATAAGCCTAATGCACTCTTTAGAGCAGTCTTTATTTTAGGACTTTTTATAATTTCAATGGCTTGTAATTTTTCAGGATCAGGTTGATGTCTTCCAGCTCCTATTATATGTCCTAAATACTTTATCTCCGAACGTGCAAAAACACATTTCTTCACGTTCACCGTAAACCTGAGATCACTTAATGTAGTTAGCACAGCATCTAAATGTTTGAGATGCGAATTCCAATCTGGTGAAAAGATAGCAATATCATCAATATATGCTTTGCAAAAATCACTATGTTTTCTTAAGGCATCATTCATCACTCGCTGAAAAGTAGAAGCTGAATTTTTTAATCCAAAAGGCATCACTTTCCAACGATATTGGGAACGGTGTGTCTTGAATGATGTCAAATCACGACTTTCTTCTTCTAAAGGTATTTCCCAGTAACCTTTCAAGACATCTAAACAGGTGATAACATTCGCGTGTCCAATTTTATTGATTAGATCAGTCACATTCTCCATTGGAAAATCAACAGGCTTGGTTACTTGATTCAACAACCTGAAATCAATACATAAACGCATACTTCCGTCTTTCTTGGCAACACATACGACTGGGTATGCTATTTCAGCTTCACTTGGCTCAATAAGACCCAAGCTCTCCAATTCCTCGATCTGTTTATCTACTTCAGGTTTCAAAGATTCTGGGATCTTATAGATATATGGCTTTTTTCTTTCAGCTCCAGGTAACAACCGAATTCTATGTTCACCAACTCTGGCTATTTGGATCTCCCCAGAAAATAACGCGATGTGCTTGAGTAAGAGCTCGTGTAATTCCTTTTGTTTGCTATCCTCTAAATGACTAATATCCACCTCGATGTTCCTTCTAGTTACTGCGCAATCTCCTTTATTTGGAGTGGTATGAATTTCCCCAAACTCAGAATCATCTTCAAATATCACTCCCACAGTTTGTGCTCGAACATAAAATCTTCTTATTCTGTTCACATGAACATGCCTCACACTCCCATCGGGTAATTTAACTTTGTAAGAATGAGGATTTACTCTTTCAACAATTTCACCTGGACCTGTCCACCTAGCATATAGCTTGTTGCTAGAGTCTGGTATAAGTAAATATACTAGATCACCATTTTTAAATTCTCTCAAACTTTTGCGACGGTTAAAATAATATGCATAAGCTTCTTGTTTTTCCGCGGCAGATAAAGAAGCGAGCTCAGATGCTTTCTCTAAATTTATCTTTAATTCTTGTAGATAATCAACTGCTGAATTACTCAGATTAAGAGGTAATGGTATTTCACCGGACCATGATGATTTTAACACAGCTAAGGGACATCTAGCTTCACGACCGTACATAAGCATAAATGGAGATACACCGGTAGTGCAATTTGGAACTTCACGATACGCAAAAAGTAAATAAGGTATGTGCTTGTCCCAATTAACAGGATCTGTGCGAATTACATGATGTAACATTTGTTTAAATACTCGATTCCATTTTTCCACTGAGCCGTTTGATGCTGGGTAACCAGGTGTCGAAAAACGAGGATGAGTTCCTAACCTTTTTTCGAATTCTTGAGTTAATTGTGAGGTAAAATTAGTGCCTTGATCGCTACAAATTATTTCTGGAATACCGGTTCTCATAAAAATATCTAAAAGAGCCTCACAAGTAGCTTTAGCAGAAAGACTTTTTAAAGGTATGACTTCTGGCCATTTTGAATGATTATCTATCAAACACAAACAATATTTATGTTTCCTTCCTGAAGGAGGTGAAATTTCACCAATAATATCTATATTTACCGTATGAAAGGCATATGGCGCGCGAACAATAGGAGTAATCGGAATTTTATCCGATTGTCTTTCCGGACTTTTTAATTGACATCTTTCGCATGTTCTACAATAATTTTCTACATCTTTGGATATGTTCGGCCAATAACATGAAAGCTTAATTCTTTCTTTAGTTTTCCTCATACCTAAATGATTTCCGAATATGGAATCATGAGCTAATTGAAGGACTTTATTTCGATAATTCTCGGGCAAAACTAACTGTTGTATGTTTTCCCCACAAATTTTTTCTTTATGAAATAATAATTCGTCCTGTAAAAAGAAATTATTCTTCCCTACTTCTGCGTCCTTAAAAGAATTTATTAACGTTTGGCAGTTTCTCTGATCGACCTTAAATTTATTCGATTCCGAATAACTGTTTAGTCTTTCATCATTCTGATTCGCAACTGAGCTATAAAAAAGATTTACATTTGACAGTTCAACGGCGCCAACCTCAAGTTGTTTTTGTTTATGAGTTTCCGGTTTCGTCTCGGGGAAGACTGTTGATTCATTCTCGTCTTCAAATATGCGATCCCATACATCTGGTGTAATTAAACATTGGACATTTAGCTTATCTGTCAACGCGAAAAGAGCTTCTACACGCGAATATAGACAACTGTTTGGTTTTTTGTAATAAATGGGAATAGTTGCTAACGTTGCCTCTATGACGTCGCCAAATGCGGAACTTAAAATGATTTTACCCTTACTTTCTATTTTTAAATCAGGAATTAATGTAGTGTTCAAAATTGGTATTTCCGTACCTGAATCTTTTATAGCTTCTACTTGCTTCCCTGCAATGTAAATAGTAATCTTTTCCAAGGAATAAAAATTAAGTTTTCCGTCGGAACACTCGGGTTTTTGTAAATGTTTAGAATTTACATTTGTAACAACCGCATTGTCCTTCGGTTTAGTTGAAGTGTTAACTTTCGGTTTGACCGGGAAATTATCGTTCTGTTTATTGGACCTCTCAAATTTATTTCGCCTGTTCAGGCAATCCTTAGCCAAATGTAAACTGCTACTACACACATAACATTCTCGCGATTTAAACGAATGTTTCTGTTCATTTACCACTAAATCTTTTCTTAGCGCTGGTGGAATATATTTAGAGTTTTTGTTGTATGAATCACGAAAATTAGCGCGTTTTTCACCTCTTATGTCATCAAAAGATTTACCTTTTGCGATGAAATAAGTGTCGCATTCCTTCGCTAGTTCTTCTGGACGTAGCCAACTTTCACCTTGTCGAACTGCAACATGGCACGCTAAATCACTATCCAATGTTTGAAAAAGTTTATCAGAAATTATTAAGTTAATTAAAGACTCAAAATCATTGACGTTTCTACTTTTACAATAATGGATCCAACATGATCTTAAACGAGAGGCGAACTGCAAATGAGTTTCCCCCGTCAACCTTTGAGCTTGGCGAAAATTTTCTAAACATATAATTGGCGATGGTTCATATTCCTTAAGAATTAAAGATTTAATTTTTTCATAATCTTTCAAATCATCCTCTTTAATATATACTAGAATATTAGAAGATTTATCACCTATCAGTTTAAGTAAAATTTCAGACTTAAACTCATTTGGTACGTTCTCATGCTTAAAAGCCCTTTCTATGGAATCAAAAAATAAGTTCCATGCTTCACCCTTTTTAGGTACAGAAATCGATAATGCCTGTACAGCTTTCAAAAGCTTATCTAATGAAAGTGTATTTTCTACGTTATTACTAGATTCGTTGCTACTTTCGATATGCATTAAACGCAATTTCACAATTTCTTCTGACTTTTTCCTTTCTTCAACCGTAGTATTAAGAAATTCAATAACAAAATCTTTATCTTTCAAATATTCTTTAGAACTTAAAAGCTTATCTTTTAATTCTACAACTTTTAAACTAGAATTGGCTTCTTCACCTAGTTCCTTCAACACCGAAATCAAATCACTTTTAACTACTCCTTTAAACATATTTAGAAGAAATTTTCCTTAAAGTTACAACAAAAATTTCTCACCTTTTCTCCAAAATCCAGTCGGCTTCGTTAGCTCTGGTTCTCGAAAGAGAGCGTGCTGTAATGACCTTACGGATTAATAAGGCACCATAAGGAAAACGACACCAACATTTATTAAAAATTAACTTTCAAAGAATAATGAAAAAAAAATTAGCATTTAAAGAATAAAGGCAAACTCGGAGCACTACCTCGCTCCTACAACATAATTAACCTACAACCTGCCTCCTCTGAGGCTAACATGCAACTCTCTTCTCTCTCACTTGCTGGGCTCTGCCAGGCAGCTGATTGGCTCACCGCTGCCAGATACATGACAGCGACTTTTTACAGAAGAAAATGTATGATGATATAAGTCATCATTTAATTCGATAAAAGTTACTTATCGGCTGCAAGTTGGCGATCTCGGCAGCTTTTTCAATAAGATCGCCATCCCATCGATATTTATTTTAAGTCGACAAACAGTATCAAAATATCACAAGCAAACACAATTTTAGCAATGCAAAATACATACTTAATTATTAAATAAGGTTCCACTGTGTACATGGGTTCTTCCTACATACAGAGTAATCTGATTAGGTTAGAAAAAGTATAAGAGAAGTGCGCAAACTTGGCATCACATGCAATCTCGGAATAATCACGATCGTCCAGGAATGGTTATATGTTGAAGCATACAAAAGAATACAAAAATAGCGACATATCTTAACTGAAGAATTTTATATTTTATGCGCACGGTTGCTAGAGTTGGGCACATTCGGAAATTTTGGTCACTTCTACTAAGGTGGTTGCGATGATACCTAAGTACAGAGGGAGTGTGTAATAAATACTGCATTTTTAATATTCTTCAAAGGATACGCAAGCCAATCAAACGATCGAGCTTTTAGCCAAAGAACGAACGATTCTTTTCGCAGTCAGAGAATATCGAATATGAAATTTTATGACCGCCCAAAGAAAAATATTGCAAGCATTCCTTATTATGTGCTGATACTTTTTAAAGTATCTTTCTTGGCCACAAGAAATTTATATTTATCGCAGTTGATGTCGCTGTCGCTCATCAAGTTACAGAAATCGAAAATAACTTATTTCTATAATAAAAATAGTGATCTTCTGTGGATTTATTTTTGGTCATTGATTCATTACAATTCCTCAATTTTCATTTACTGTTTATTTATTTTGAAAACATAACTCAGTCCAAATTAGAGAAATTAAATAACTTGTACTTGATTAAATATTTTCATCGAATTATTAAACTACTAGCACCCAGTGAAGAAAATTAGAAATCATATGACTAGAGTATTTGCATTAGTTAACTGCGTATAAATATTTTTCATTTCTTAACCGCAATTTTATTTTCGAATACCAGTGGTGTATCTATTTCTCGATAACAGATGGAGCCACTAAACGATTTTAACTCAGAATTCTCGATTTCTTAAATCGCAAAGTTTTCCTTTTTGTAAGAGTCTATGAGCTTTTTCTTTTTCTAACAGTCACATAATATTTTCACGCTTAAATTCTAACATTATCCAAATATGTTAGTTGTGTGAGATAATTATTAAAACTGTATATTTTTGGTAAACTATGATTTTTTTCAGAAATATTTAAACAGTATTTAAATATTTAAACCTTCAATACTTTTTTTTTCAAATAGGGATTCAATTGTTACATGCATAAAATTATACTATTTAATATAGGGTTACCGTACTCAGATTATTTGGTCAGGCACTATTGTTTTCTGTTAGGTAATACTATTCTTCAATATTATCTAGCGGGAAACAATAGCTTTAGAAAGCAGTGTCTAAGTAACATATCTACATTCAAGCTAACTCCATTATCAACTATAAATGTTACAAAGATCTCTAATAGACATTCACATGACTTCTTTGTACAATCTATTAAGCTATACACATTTTTTGCTGCCCTTCATATAAACTTATTTCCTCTAATTATTTTAACATTTATTTTACCTATCCTTCAAGGCAAGTTGAAAACGTCATGACAAATTGCAAATTTTTAAATTACATTTCTGTCGTACGGTCAATTTTTGTCGTACGAAAGTCAAGCTTTTTATATTATTTTATTTTTTATAATGACTATAAAACTTTCCTAAATATAAATGTAGGATCGGGGAGAGCGCATTAAAATTTAGATTTCGTTATTTGTAGAAAAATAACTTTTTTTTTTTTCCCTCCAAATTTAACATTGCCAAAAGATTACTATTTTCGTTATTTAAATCACTTCTGCAATTGGTTGTATATGACTACGACCAATTATTGCGAAAATAAAGGCCAGGTAAGGAGGGGATATATATACGTTTCTTGCTGATGATTGCAAAAGAAAGGGGAGTTGCACAACTAGATGCTACAGCAGCCCCATATACAAAATTTTAACGTTCTACGGCTAATAATTTTTTGAGTAATATGAGACACTCGTATACATATGTAGGTATTTAAGGGGGAAAAAAACAAATATTCCTTTATTCTGTCCGTGTGTACAAACGTTACGCCAAAGAGACCGTCCAAATGGATTCGGAAACTGTCAAAGGGGTTATTTGCGTTCAAATATGATACCCGAAATTTTTCGCGATTAACATTTTTCCTTTACTTCGTAAACGGAAGTAAAAATATTCTAGTCGTTTTTCTGTTAGATGATTCATGTAGTATGATATAATGTATGTTGTTTATTTTATGGCATTTTCAAATGTGTTATTCATAAACAGTACTGTACCTTCTTCGTTATAGAATAACATGCACTAAACAACTTTTTCAGAAAAATGAGTCAGTTATGCCTTTGAGGACTTCTGGTAAATTACCGCATTTAGTCGCCATTTCCCACCCCTTACTAATTTTATTCTACTAAAATCGAGAGGTAAAAATTATGCGAATAATTTAATTTTCGAAGGATGTTGTTATAATAAGAATATGACAAATGGAAATTATTCAAGAATGAACTACCGGTAAATATCATAATATTAGTTATTTAAGAGAAACCGTCATTACAATATGAAAGCACAGTGATATTAACATTACAATACCTAATAACACGTCTCTTCATTTCTGCTTCCCTGTAATCTGAATCCCGCATGTTTTTATTGTTATCCAGTATTATCTCTCGGGGTTAAATAACTTGATGTTGCTGGAAATGCTATCTATGTCGTCTGCTATAGTTTGCTAGTCGTCGTCATCGTCTTCCTTGTCATCTTCTCACCATTTAATTTGTCTTACAACGAGCAATGATTTGCGATCAGGGATCATGGCTTTGCTACTGGTCTACAACTATAAGGAATTTTTACCAGAAAGTTCGAACTTCGCCCTAAGGTGACTCATAATATTGTTTGAATTATACTGCCGTCGCACCTGTAATCCGCAGGCGAGAATAAAAGCAAGGTGACAAAGTCTGCGTTCACAAAAATCGAGGAAGTCTCTAGCCTGAGCCGCCGTAGTTGTGACAGAAGTTTGAATTGAATTCACTGCGGTTGAATAAGTAGTTTCGAAAAATAGCAAGTAAAAATATTTTAGCCAATTGGTGTCCAACCGGTTTTGCCTTAAGGGTTACTTTTATATTTCTGCAGTGCTTCATGGGCCCCTAGTATTTTAGATTTGGAAAATAACTATTTCATGAGAATATGTAATTTTACTGAATGATTTTGTGGAAAATTAACCTACCTTCCGAAAAAAATAAAATATAGTAATAAAACGCGATTGTAGTGTAGGTTTAAACTATGTTTATTTCAAATTAGAAAATAAAGAAAAGAATATGTTAATAAATTAATTACAAATACAAGAAAATGTTACTGTTAAACTCTCAAGTATCTCATTAAGTCAGTACTGCTGTAAGTCATTAGCTTGTTATCAATGAGATATTTGATTATTAATATTCTCTGACAACTTATTAAAATTTGGAGTATATTCTGATACACACCATGTTGTTTTGCATCGTACTCTGGAGTCAATACATTTCTGTATTTGCTTTTTATTATTTTAAGTTGCTCAGAGGTATTAAGTCTGCTTAGCTGAGATTATTTCATTTTTGATTTTAAATTCTTGAAGAAAAGCTTCTGTCATTACCAGCATAGCTTCCTTCATAATAGCCCCGACTAAATACATCTTTTTATGGGATACAAAAATGTAACTTTGAAGGATACTTCTGTAATATTCTTTATTTTATTTTTGAGGGTAAAAAGACTGCTTGGTTGAGCTTTTAGAGAAGATTTCAATGAATGAACGTATGAGTACGTAAAGCAATGGGTGGATAATTATTTTTGAGATGAAGATGGGTTTTATCATGACATTTAATATTCGATCGCTTTGGTACGAGTAACTGAAGCACTGTATAATAAACAAACCGTATTTTCGCCAATGAATGACGTAATTCGTAAATGACAGCTGTTCCTCCCATTCTTTGCTGATGTGGTATGATTTCGTTTTCTTCGATAGCCCTAAGGCATCACTCATATCGACAAGCACACCACAAAATATACGAAATAATTAAACTGTTATTTTAAAACTCACCTAAAACAGCGCAGTTTGGTAGACATTACCGCAATTTTATCATCTTATTTCAACTGAACTAATGACTGACCACTCTCGACCACATGACCAGACGAATGATTCATCGTTCATGCAGATGTTTAGCAGCATATTAGCAACAAACAGGGCTCGTGATACAGGAATGATACTTTGATGTTTTCCTGGCATTTATCAGGATAATTCGTTCTTGCTCTTGCCAGTATCCTCAGAGAATTCCGACTGGACCTGACATATGATGAAGACCGAAGATGACAGTTCTCCATACGAGGTAGAGTTGAAGAGGTGATACAAGAAGAAGCTCTTTGCTTCGATGATACAGGAATGTAAATTTGCAGGCATTTAAAGCCAGGTACTTTAATCCTAATCCGCCGCACAAATAGAATCGCTGAAACAGTACAAAGTGAAGGTATTAACATGAGAGTAGGGGAACACAAATGCAGCGGCCCTATACGTGACGTGTGATTGTACCCATTTTGTGGCAGGTTTTTACATTAGGATTAGAATAAAGTTCTTGACTCATGGGATGTCGTGATTGTGACTGGCGGATGCCTGGAGATAGGATTGCCGGCTACTATGCGCTCCTCAGCCACCGATTGGGCACCACTGTTCTAAGCATTGAAAAAGTTCAAAATATCCTAAAACACCGCAAAGAAATCATCACATTTACGATTTTAAATCGACTCAAAAACTATGCAGTTACTGAAGTGTGCAGTTACTCTATAATCCACTACTGAGTCCCAAATTCACAATCTTATGATAAGAGATAAAGTCTTTATCCACTGAGTTATGACAACTATGTCTGAATTATGAACAAACTTGCGGTACTCTAGTGAAGGAGAAAATCTTGAGAAGGCACTAATGTCTTAATTATTTACAAGTACAGACAGAAAACTCTCCGAAGAGTACAATCACGAAAATTCAAAGTTTAGATTGTAAAGTATTCAATGGTAGCCATGCCGACTTCTATCTTTTGTATAATGGGTTTCGAAAGTTTTAAATTTCACTAAGAACTTTTAGCTTTTTTAGTTTGTATTTTTTTCAATTCAATGAAGGATGTTTCTCTAGGATTTTAAGCTGGTTTCTTCCATGCGTATTTTTGATTTAAGTTTCAATACCATTAAAAGCATTAGGTATCTCCGTTTTCTTGAAGCTCATTTTTGTTACTGCTTCATCAATCAGCGGCACATATAAAAGTGGAAGGGGCATCAATCTGTCTCCAATTAGCCACCAGGTAACACCTTAATCCACTAAACATCTAGAGTATAGCTACTCGATGGCTACTGTGAGCATCCGCACTGAAAATTCAACCAAAAGCCTTAGTGCAATATTACTTGCTTTGCTACAATATTACTTGGTACATTGATTTAGTTAACTCGTTTTTATTTTTATACTAACACATAAAATTTAGATCTAAAACACTGTAGTCTTAAATGCAAGTCCTAATTATAATTCTTAAGACTATCCCAATAGAAAATTTTTTGAACAAATGATACGATCTTAAAGTAATTTATAATAAATAAAATTAAATTCGGTAATAAATACAGTCCTAAAATCATATCTCATTTAAGAACTATTGCAGCAGGTCAACGATGCTATTGGCAATAGCAGTTCTTTAATATTACTTGAAACAAGTCCGTGTCTTTCCTTCCTCATGCACCCCAAATCCATCAGTAAATCAATTAATAAGACAAAAACAATTAATACGTGGACGAATCCATTTTAAAACTTAGGGTAGGTCGTTTTCAGAACGCCTTGAGAAAGTTATAAACTACGTGAATGCTTAAAAATTTTTATAACCTTGTGTTAAAAAACTAAAGAGAATAATACGTGAATAAATACGACAAATATGTTACTCCTATAATTTATAACAATATTCTTGCTTTAAAAATATTGTAATGGAATTTGTATATATGTAAATAATTTTAGTGAAATTATACGCAAATTTTAGTATGTCGTTTTTAATGTAGCATGAAAGGCTTCAAAAATTCGAAGCACTGTCCGGAAAAATAGGATTGGAGGAAATTGAACATTAAGGGGAAGTCCTTTGAACATTAAGTTAAATGGCGCCAATAAATTGCAAAATTGTTAAGCTGACGGTAGTTTTGGCAACTAATTTTTGTCACCAGGTTTCACGGTAAATCGCAAAATATCACCAAACTTGGTGACAATCTGGCAACATTTGGTTTGATCCCTGTATAACTGTAACTTGTCCATTCCCTATGTAAATGTAACTTTGTGTGCGCCATCCCAGCAGTTTCGAGAAACCCAAGGTACTAAACATTTCTCGGCGGACGGAACAAAACTATATAAGACCGGAGAGAACATCAGTTTTCAGTTTCTTTTATTGTATTTTATCTTAAGGTACCAACCACCTTTATGGTGTACCAATTTGATGAGCCCTTATGTGTGAGGCCCCTCGTGGGATTCTGTGATAAGCTCTGGTAAGAGCGGAATTAATGCGCGCTGTAAATCAGAATATGCAACCAAAGCATCAAAGTTTTCATTAGCTCAGAGTATCTAGAGATCACTCTGCCAGCTATGCAATCGAAGCTTTCTGTATTGGTTTGTATTTAACGTTCTTAGTAGTTTGAAGTAGTAACTACTGATTGTGCTCTGCCATACTATGAAGAGCTGTTTGAGGACTTTTGTAAAATGTTTCTGAACTTAAAATGATTCTGTTGGAAAAAAAAAATTTATCAAGCTATCATCGGTTCTTTATCCATTCAGTACATTACGAACCGTATGCTCGTAATACTTACGCTTCGAACTTGCTGTCGGAGCAGTGCTCCTATCTCTTATAACAATATTCTTGTTTTAAAAATATGTACTATCAATAAAGGTTTTCAAAGTGTGTCTTTTTTTTCCAGTCTTATTTATTGAAATTATAAGAATTTTCTTATGAATGTAAGAATGTAACCTAAGAATTGAAGGACCTAATAATTTAACCTAAGAACTTGAAAACTAATTTAAGTCTATTGAAACCTACTAACCTATATTTTGAGAAAATTTATCATAGTCGAAATGAGCTCATGATTAAAAGTATGTTTTCTCGCTGTAAGTATTAGTTTGGCGAATGTGTCATTCTAAAGAGAACTGTTGTATACTGCCCTATAAAGGATAAGAATACTTACGTATTATCGTAACCACATGTAATTGGCGTAATTGGTGAACACATTGGTGTAATTTGGCGGTTTCTTCCAGAAGAAAAAAGTGATGATTTTCCATTATAAAAAACTATTACATACATATTTTATATTAGGTATTTACCCAGAATATTAGTCAGTAACTTACTAATTAGTGAATTTTTACTTCTTTCGTTCCGGTGAGAAATTCGTAAGGATTGCAATAATTGATTCGTAAGGATTGCGTAAGGATTCCTCCCCGAAAAAAAGGTATAAAAATCACAACATCGCTGGCTAAAACTGAAATATTGTTAGTTGCGTACACGGTTTCCAGATTTGGCGCATTTTGAAAACTTGGCGATACAATGGGTGCGTTAATACGTAAATGCCGGTAAAAAATCTAAATTTCAATAAAATTTCTACTTTGAATGAAAAAGGGTTCACATGTTTTATTTCTTTACGTTTGACGACTCATTTTATCACTCCAATCTGAGATTATATTTTCTTGTTTTAGTGTGCTATGCGTTTCTTATTGATACACTGTCTATCTCTTCAGTAGGCATTAATTCTTTAAAATTTAAAATAGTGCATTTCATCTAAAACAATGCAGTCTTGAAATAATTTTCATGCATGCAGAGGAATTTTTTCTATTTAAAATTTTGAGCGACAAGATCATTTTTATCTCTGTTTATTCACATTCATTATTCTGCTCTATAGAATATTCTTTTAATTTTTAATAAACTAAAAAATATTTTTAAGAATTACAGATGTTTAAAAAAAGCGATAAATAAAATATTGTGTAAGTTAAAGCATTCAACTTTACTTAAGTATATCACTCCAGAAATTACTGAAAGAAAGACTTCCATTTAACGAGCTAAGAAGGTTAGACTTTTATATTAGTTCTGTCTTTCAGCTTACTAACAACACTTTTCATCAGCTAGAGAGAATTTTAAAGATTCCAGTTGTTCCATAGAATATTTTGATGTTGAAGATCTCGCTCTCAAGTTTTGAAAAATGTCGGATTGCAGGTTATGATGATTTCCGCCTCGTTTGATGCATCTAAAACTCTCAGAGGGCATCATGCATCATTTTAACGTAAGATCATTATTTCGTAAGAGCGTTTTGTAAGATCGAAGGACTTTTATTAAACATTAAATTAAGAGTGTTAATCAGATTTGAAGTGCTCTATCTAAATTTTTACAGATACTGCTACGTTAGCAGGATAACTGATCAACTGAAGAAGTAGTTACCTTGATACGAGGTCAGCCATTTAAGCCCTGCTAGCCACTCTAAACGGCTGAAAGGTTAACAATAAGAGACAATGAAAAAATGTTCTTTGCTATGCTTTTGCATTCCATTATACGCGTAAACGCATATTAATTCTTGCAGGCGTTACTTTCCTTCACATTATGAGTTACCTGCTTCAAAATTTTGGGCCTACCAACAGCCGAACGGTACATTTGTTGAACACTGATAATTTGACCTGAGTTCGATTCTAGGCGAACGGGGGCTTCAACTACGTTTTTGTATTTTCCCGGATGTGTAACGGGGATACAGCCAGCTTCTTTTAGAACAAGCCCCTCGAAGCCATGCCTCCTTTTAGGCGAATTGCCCTCATGTGCTTTTCCATAAATAAAATAAAAACAAAAACAACAGGTTTGCGATGCTGTCTTCGAGACGTTGAAGAGATAATGGTCGAGATCACCCATGACTCCATTAAACGCTATCATTTTATGGCAAGTCAAAGCAATGCAAATATGGGCCATGCCCTGTCATGTACTACGTAAATTGCGCAGAACGTATTATTGAGCCTGGCCTGTATTTGGGAAGAGCTTGTGCCCTCTTTTCCTGTTCGTGTCGGTCTAAATATTGCTGCCATCGTTTCAGAACATAGAAACTGGAAGCAGAGTCTGTATATATGCTTTTAAATTAGCCATTCACAAATATTAGTAAAGTACCGCTTTCAATGTAAACTGTGTAAAAGACTGAGTTATGCTGATTTAATTTCCTTATCCAGGTTGCGATAACTTCATCACTATTCACTAGCAATCAATATCCGCAACCTATTTCGTGCTTCCTTCTGTAGCATGGATTATATTATATGCTGAAACATTTTGTGGAAGAATAGTAAAATATGATGCAACCAATTTTAGCTATAAGCACCTAGCATTGGCAGGTGGTCGTATTCAAATACTTTCTAAGTAGGTTAAGTTGCGTTGTTTGAAAATGGTAGAGCAAAGTGCCATCTGCTTAAGCGCAAGAATGCTTTTATGGACGACTTTCTAAGAGAAACTGGCTCCCATTCATGTTACACATAGGGAAAACCACGAAAAATATCCATGCAGCAAAAGTGTTTACCTAAGATTTAAACTCAGATCGAAGTATAAATAGTCATTAGTCTTAACCCCTTGGTCACTCGCAAGGAACTTTTTATGTAATAAAAATACAATATATAATAATAAATAACATATAACATTATAATGAACGTCTCGTATGAATAACATTTTATTTCCTTTATATATATTAAGATATAGAATAATACAAAGGGAATGTGCATACCTTATGATAGATTATAATTTATATTTAAAATCTGATAACAAATTTTGTAATTAATTTGACATTAGCCTTTTAATGAATCATTTGAATTGTTCCAATCGCGTGAGAAACAAATGCAGATTAGCCTAAAGTTTTGAATATAATGATGCATTGCGGAAAGTTCAGTTAAGAATTTTGTTGATAATGAACTATCATCATCGTTTATTATTATAACAAATAATTTGATCAGCTTCGGAACTTTGCTCAAGATTTCCGTAACAAAGAGCACATAGCATAATGATATGAGGATTAAAATGGTATTTTTTAATATTCAATTAGAACTGGAAAATCCTTTCTTTTGAATTTGGAATAAAAGCCACCATAGAATAATCTGCACTAATTTTTTAAAACTAAATACGGTACAAATAGAAAAGGACTTTAAGAAACACATTTCGCATTCCTAAGAAATAATTGGAGGAGAACAAAACTCGGTTGTCTATTAATGATATCATATATTTTTATAATAATAACTGAATCTCTTTAACTACAATAGAGAATATTTCTTTTCGTTATATTATTGAAATACACAATTTCGAGCACAAATTCTTTCGAAAGCAATACTCTCTTTCTCTCTCTAATTAGCCAAAAAATTCATAAGGATTAATATGAAACAGTGGGTATTATCTTGGTTCCCCTAGAATATGTTTTCGGAATTTTAATTGAATAATTTGTCAATTTTCAGAATGCCATCAAATATTTTAAATATGTACTAATGCTTTGTGGAATCATGATTGCTATATATAAATGTCAGTTACATGATTTAATTATTAAAAACCAAGATTGTTCTTTTATAATGTGAAGAAACTGCAGTACTTCTATATCTTCAAACTGGTGTTTTTTATTTAACAAAATTTGTATTGTTTAACAAACTTATTCTAATGCTTTAAATTAATTTTATGATCTTTCATTGAGGAAAAAATATCAAATATTATAACGCTCAAATTTTCAATAAATCTGTTATTAAAAAGAACGTATTACAGAGGTACATCGGTATACATCCGATTCCAAATACATCCAACTTTATACACTTTCTGTTTGGACGCGAAAAGTTTTATTTGTTATAGGCATTTGTTTGTATTACGACTTGTTCCACTACGCGCAGTACACTTCTCTACCTCTTTCGAGACCTATGACTGCCCATGAGCGTAAGTATGCCTGTTGCTACTATTCAGTAAACAATCTACGCCACACTCTGAACTATCAGGTGATTTTGTGTTTTTTTTTTCGCTGAAATTTTTTGTAAATTCTTTAACAATGAGTTTCAGAAAAGTTAATTAGGACAGTCAAGCGACGGAGAAAACTGGTAGGATCACCCACAGAGATGTAAAAGAGAGATTGTTGAAAAGTATGAAGATAGCTTGGATCCGGATTTGGCTGCCGTGTACCGTATGCCGAGTGTAATGATGTCGGTGATTGTAAAAACCAAAGAGGTTATTATATCGTCTAACGTTGAGAAGGGGGTGTAATCGATTACCAAACAAAAATCAAAGACGCAGGATCAAGTTGAAAAATTGCTTTACCTGGCTAGCAGAAAAATATTCATATACAGTATCATGTTCAGTTCTTCACTAATATACAGTGTATACTTCATCAATTGCATTTGATTTTAGTACTAAATGATATTATAATAG
The DNA here is from genome assembly GCF_044657685.1 of Stegodyphus dumicola. NCBI lineage: Eukaryota > Metazoa > Arthropoda > Arachnida > Araneae > Eresidae > Stegodyphus > Stegodyphus dumicola. The sequence continues at coordinate 108,540,702 of NC_140777.1, forward strand.
CAACAATAGGTTTTTTTTATAAAAACAGATTCATTATTTTATCTTTATATTTCTAATTATAAAAAATAATTTGGTATAATTCCAAGGATATGGAATGGATTAATAATGTATGCAAAGCTAACACTGTAGTTCCTGTTGGAAGGAAATACGTCATGTTGCAACTCAACTCTTGCTGAGATCCGATGTTCATCTCGAACTATGAACTCTCGCTTAGAGATCACGAGAACTCGGAACTGAGAAGTCGTACGCTGCGTCGTGCGAAAATTAAAACCTTTTCATTATGTAAATATTCTGTAACTGTTTGCGTCTTCATTAAATATATTTGTGTAAAGAAAGTATTTATCGTTTATGGATTATTCCTCTCAAGATTTTGCAGATAGAGATTCACAGAAGAAATCACTTTAAGCCCATTGGCCCTGGCAGAACCCATTGGAACAAGGTAAGCAGTTTTGTTTTACTTTAATTAATTAGTTAGAAGTAACGATAAGGATATAAATAATAATAATGTGGCGCCATAACGTGGGGCCATTGGGTTGAATGTGAACTGAAATTTAATAGATTTTGCTTAAGCAAAAACATGGATTTAGAAAAGTTAAAAAAGAAACGATCTGCTATAAGAGCAGTAGTTACGAGGCTGATAAATAAGATAGAAACAGAAATTGCTAATAAGGGGGATAAAAATGTAATTGAAGAAACGGTTGCTCAGTTAATTAGTAAAGAAGAAGAATTAATCTTAGCAGATAATGGTATTGAAGTAATTGATGTAACAAATTTAGAAGATGAAATAATGTCTAGAGAAGAGTATAAAAAAATTATTATTTGGAAATTACGCGCGAAAAGATATTTAAATACTAATCCACATAGCGCTAATTATACTTCATGTGGAACTGTCACTGAATTGCAGAACAAAATTAAACTCCCCAAATTGGCCCTGGAAACATTTTCGGGAAAGGATGTGTGCAGTTGGCCCGGATTTTGGGCACGATTTGAGACAGCTGTACACGAAAACGAAAGTTTACATGCTGTAGATAAATTTAACTGTTTAAAGTCAATTCTTACTTCCGATTCCGAAATTGCAATACAAGGGTTGACGTTAACAGCGGAGAATTACGAGAAGGCTGTGAAAATATTAAAAGATCGCTTCGGATGCAAAGAACTAATAATATATATCCATATGAACAATTTATTAACTCTGACCCCGGTTAAAAGGTCTTGCGAAGTGACAGCACTTCGAAAATTATATGATCGTTGTGAAGTACAAATTAGAGGATTAGAATCGTATAATATTTTACCGGATTCGTACAGAACCTTATTATATCCGATATTAATAAAAATAATTCCGAATGATTTAGCACTAGAATTTAATAGGAAATATGAAGACGATAATCAGACAAAAATTACGAACTTGCTCAATTTTCTAAGAAAAGAAATAGAAAGTCGAGAACGTACAGGATTTTTAGTTAAGCCAACAGATTCTGAAGTCACTGAAAGGAAATCCCATTTTGAAAATAAGCGGTAGTTTCGAGAACGTTTTCCAGACAGCGAAAGAAATCGGGATTATAATAAGGGTAGAATTCCTTCAGCGGCAGCGTTAAACACATCACTATCTAATAGCTGTTTATTCTGTTCCGAAAATCATACGTCAGAATCATGTCAAAAAACTGTGCCAGAGAAAAGGGAAGAGTTAAAGCGAAGTGGAATTTGTTTCGTGTGCCTCAAAAGATACCATTTTGCGAGGATGTGCAAATCGAAACTAAGTTGTGGTATTTGCGATCGGCGACATCATACATTGATACATTCTGACGAAAGAACGCGTCAGACAAGAGTCCCGTCCAAGGGGCAGTAGTCTCTTCTGTTTCCGATTGCGCAACAGCAAATAACTCATTTCTTCTGACAGCACGAGCTGAAATTATAAACACAGGCAATTAGCGCCAACAAAGCGTTCGCTTGTTGTTTGATTTAGGATCAAAGCGAACATTTATTAAAGAGGACATCTGTAAGAAATTAAAACTTCCCGTTATTGGAGAAGAAAAAATAAAAATATTCTCTTTCGGTTGCACGACTTCTGAAGCGCAGAATGTTAAAAAAACCAGGCTCGTTTTGCGTAATTTGAAGAATCGATATGAAATCAAAATAGAAGTTTTAATTATTCCTGTCATTAATGGATCACATATTCATTCTCCTAGAAATGAAATAGTTAATCTTATTAAAAAACAGGGCATACAACTTTCCGATGAATGGGGACCAGGGAATAAACCGCCGAAAATTTCTTTGCTGATAGGAGCGGATTTTTATTGGAAAATAGTTACGGGTAAGGTTCACGGACTGTCTAATTCCTTAGTAGCGGTTGAAACAAAATTGGGTTGGACCATTAGTGGAACAGAAAGGGCGTACGGAATTTCATTAACTAATGTGAATACAATGAAAGTTGTGGTTCATAATAATAAAGATACACAGAACGAATCACTGTCTAGTTTGCTGAAGAATCTCTGGGAGCTCGATTCTATGGGGATAAATTATGATTCGGATAAGGAACTCGAATTAGAAGATAATTTAGTTTTGGATAATTTCAAAAGATTTGTGAAATTTGAAAACAATCGTTATATTGTTCGCCTTCCCTGGAATCATAATTCAAATGAGCTTGGAGATAATCTGGAGATTGCTAAAATTCGATTTAAGAGTTTAAGTCGTAGATTTCAGAATAATCAACAGTTCTATGACAGATATCGCGAAGTAATTGATAAGTACTTAAAAGAAGGAATCGCCGAAGAGACTAACATTGAAATTGGACCAAAAACGTATTTTATGCCACATCAAGCCGTTATAAGAGAAAACAAGGAAACTACAAAAATCCGTGTGGTTTTTGACGCTTCGTCACATGCGGAGAATTGTTTGTGATTAAATGACTGTTTACATTCAGGTCTCAAGATGTGTCCAGACATACTGGAATTGCCCCTTAAGTTCCGTCAAAATTGAATTGCGTTTACAGCTGACATCGAACAAGCATTCTTGCAGATTTCTCTTGCTGAGGAAGACAGAAATGCAGTCAAGTTTCTATGGAACGATGGTGAATTAAATGGAACCAAAATAAAGGCTCTTCGTATGACAAGGTTAATTTTTGGAGCAACATCTAGTCCGCTTCTTCTCAGAGCAAATCTTAATGTACACGCTGACAAATACAAGTCACAGTATCCTAACGTATTTTCCATGCTAACTGAAAATATGTATGTTGACGATTTAATCGCTGGAGCAGAGGAAGAATCAGAAGCATTGGAGGAATCGGAACATATTAAACGCATAATGAAAGAAGGTGGATTTAACATGCGGAAGCGGAAAACACATGAAATGAATTTACAAAGGGTATGGAATGAAGAAGATTTTTCACACTGTTCGACTTGTTCTAAAGTATTGGGATACATATGGAATAGGTCAAATGATACATTTTTGATAGAAATTGAAGATTTGGTAAAAGATGCCAAAAGGATAGATAACATACCAACTAAAAGAGAAATCTTGAGATTTGTAGGACGTTTCTTTGATCCACTGGGATTTTTAAATCCATACACCATTCGAGCTAGGATTTTATTGCGAGATTTATGGGAACAAAAGATAGCATGGGACACTGAAATACCAGAAAATCTCAGAAAGAACTGGCAAAGCTGGTGTGATGAATTAGCTCATATTTCTAGTTTGGAAATACCAAGACATCAGTTTGCAGGTGCTGGGAAAAGGGATATAAAGGATGGTCTACAGTTACACTGTTTCACAGATGCGAGTCAAAAGGCCTATGGGGCTGTTCTGTATTTTCGTTATTCGAAAAATGGAGTCATTCATACAAGTTTCATTACATCAAAATCACGAGTAGCACCTTTGAAAAAATTATCACTTCCCAGATTGGAATTGATGGGTGCTTTGATAGGCTCCTGCTTGTCAAAATATATACAAAAGAAACTTTGGAACATTGATTTAATTGTATATATGTGGACTGATTCTAGTATAACGTTACACTGGATTAGAAGTGATGTGAAAAGATGGAAGCCATTCGTTCAGAACAGAGTGAAGGAAATACAGAAGAATTCAGATGTCTTGAACTGGAGATATACGCCTGGTGAACATAATCCATCTGATTTGCTAACTAGAGGTGAAAATGTCAAACATCTGAAACAGAATAGCATATGGTGGGAAGGGCCCACGTGGTTAAAAGAAGAAATGGAACACTGGCCAAAACCGAATTTATGTTCCTCAAAGAACATTGAAGATTCCAACAAGGAACTAAGAAAAACATCAAAGAAAGTTCTTATAAATTCGTGTGTTGCCGAGCCTTCCGAAGATTTATTTAAAACCCAAAATTACAGCAATTTACATCGAATTTACCGAATTACTGCGTGGTGCTTAAGATTCATCAACAATGCTAAAAATACCTCGAAATTATCCGGATGTTTGCAGGTTACCGAATTGGAAATGGCAGAAACTTATTCGATCAAACGTGTTCAGGAGCGAAATTTCACAAATGAAATACGGGCATTGAAGAAAAACGAGGAATTAGGAAGTCCCTCAGTCTATTTGTAGACGAAAGTGGTGTAATTCGTGTTGGTGGACGATTAGAAAATTAAAATTCGGATTACAGACATAGATGACAGACATCCAATCGTGTTTCCCGAAAAAGATCATTTGACTGATCTAATTATTATTCACAGTCATCAGGTGGTAGGGCACGGAGGAATAGCAGATATTTTAAATCAGATAAGAGATAAATTTTGGTTGCTGAAGGCTCTTCTGAAGAGAATCCTAGGCAAATCATCCTTGACATTCAGGGAATTAGAGACAGTCATAACAGAAGTGGAAGCTATATTGAACTCCAGACCTTTGACATTTACATACTCGGATCTAGGAGAGGCAGAATCTTTGACCCCTGGTCATTTCTTAATAGGAAGACGATTACTATCATTGCCACAAGGAAGCTCTAAATTAATTTCAGTAAAGGAGAGTCTTACACGTCGATTTAGACATCAACAGATACTGGTAGAAAGAATCTGGCGAAAATGGAGGCAGGATTATTTGATGAATTCAAAATCTGCTCATCATTCCAAACTGGTGAAAACTGGAACCTATTTGAAGAAAGGAACTATTGTATTAGTGTATGAAGATAAAATTCCAAGGCTGATGTGGAAGATGGGCATCATAATGGAAATCTTTCCTGGAAGAGATGGCAAGGTGAGAGCCTGTGCTGTCCGCTTGCCAAATGGCCATACGATTAAAAGACCAGTGCAACTACTATATCCAGTGGAGCTGGAATGTAATAAGGACAATTACAGAAATTGTCCTTCCGGGCGAGAGGATGTTCCAACTCAACTCTTGCTGAGATCCGATGGCAGAGTGACGTCATCTCGAACTATGAACTCTCGCTTAGAGATCACGAGAACTCGGAACTGAGACGTCGTACGCTGCGTCGTCGAAAATTAAAACCTTTTCATTATGTAAATATTCTGTAACTGTTTGCGTCTTCATTAAATATATTTGTGTAAAGAAAGTATTTATCGTTTATGGATTATTCCTCTCAAGATTTTGCAGATAGAGATTCACAGAAGAAATCACTTTAAGCCCATTGGCCCTGGCAGAACCCATTGGAACAAGGTAAGCAGTTTTTTTTACCTTGATTAATTAGTTAGAAGTAACGATAAGGATATAAATAATAATAAGTCATAACCATAAAAGATGCTGTTAGAAATACGTATAAATCATAACCATAAAGATGCTGTTAGAAATACGTATATTCAACCTTATGGTAGAGAAGGATATCTTGTTTAACAGTTTTTGTTTTTTTATCGAAAAGTTAGAACCAGCCAGTCGCCCCATCCAAGTAGTCGCTGCGTACTGCGTACTGAAAATACCTTTGGGAATTTTTTACTCCCTTCCGTGATTAAAAAAACTGCAGAATGATCATTATTATAACTTTATTTATTCTATGTTTCAGTTCTCAAATATATTCAATGAAAGCATGGGTGGAACGTGTAGTTAATTATCTTTTTTTCTATCTGATGATGCGTCACTAACTTTCTCCAGCGTCATACTACTTTCCTGCCAATCGGAGTTGTTATTTGTACCCTAGGTTTTCTCCACTATGGGCTTTGGCCTATGTTTTATTGAGTGCCTCTTATACAGTTCTTCAGAAAGATTGCAATATCCCCAAAATTTTGTCGTACGGTTTGAAAATTTCAAGAAGTATTCTATAAATATGTTATGGAATCTTTTGCAATTTCTGGTCAATGATGGCTATATGTCGATGAGTATTTGAAAGTGTGAGGAAAAGGAAAAGTCTAGTTTCCCGAAGCATTTTAAGGAGTGAAAACTGCTTTCTGTTTTTACTATTTTCTTCGCCAAGAATGAAAATAACTTTAAGAGTCTTTCCGTACTCTATTTATTGAAGTGATATGATTAACAGAGATTGAATTATAAGAAGAAGGTAGATCTAGAATCTAGATATTCAGTATGATGACGCAAAACTGTGGGTCGAACTTGGAGAAAGCAGCAAGAGAAACTCATTGGATTCAAATTGATGCACCAAGACAGCTGTACAGTAATTATTCCCCAATCTACAGTTAATGACATTCTGCGGAGTATACTCAGAGGTCTTTTATTACACATCGATTTTATTGACATCGACTGGTTGGAGCCATGGACCTTATAAGAGATAGACTAACCCAGCGGGCGGAGTGCGTGTCACCCACATGTCCGCAAGAAGGAGTAGGGACGATCTGGTTTACTTTAACACTGAAACCTATGGCGTTTGTATCACATAACTGTTTTAGTTATTAAATGTGATACATTGTATAAGTGACGAGTTACGAAAGTCAGAGGTTTTGAAAATAAGATTTAATATATCTCATTAAAGCAATTTTTACTGCATTTTGCGCATTTTTTTCACGCGCAATAATTCTTGTATAAAAATCTTTACTTTGGTAAAACGGTAAAAATTCTAAACACAAAATTTATGAACTTATTTTTGTGTACAAATAAAATGAAATTAAACAAGATTTGATAATTTTTTAAAAATTTTATGAGCATTTTCAAGCAGTGGTTTTTAAAATTATTATAACCTTACAAAACAATCATTTATTTGATTATGTGATCATTAATTACATTACAAGATGGTTATTTATTTTTGTAATTTGTAAAATTCGGAGCATAAACTTTTCTGAGTGTAATGAGGGGAAAAAAGATAAAATAAAGTCTGGAAGCACTCACATTTGATTTTATATTACGCCCAAAGGGGCGTTACTTTTATTTATTAAATATCATGTTCTTCGCACGTAAACCACGTAAAATTCAATTCAAGAGCAATATCACAAAATATTTGAAAATAGCATATTTTTAGAATTTACGTGCTGGAGATAAAAATGCTATTTTCCGTACACTGTTGCCATTGCTCGCTTTGAAATCGCTGAGTTTGTTAATAAAAAATTCTTTAAAGTTTTACTAGATATGAAATGCATTAAAACAAATTCGAAATTCGGCCGTCCAGGTGCCCATGTTCGGGTGGAAGATTACGTTTTTCAAAACTTGATGGCTCTACATTCCGTCGTTTTTTCACAATGCGAGACACATACATGCATTCATGCAGATTCTCCATTGTTTAATTTCTTTAAATATAATACAGGGCGATAATATTTGGTGGCAACAATTTGCAAAGTGAAACGGACATTTATAGTGAAACAACGCAAAATGCCATTTTGAAAATAACAGCCTTTCTCAGCTACCGTCCCTTTGGGCTAATAAAATGAATTTGCAATAAATAAAATAAACTTATGCAGAAGTGGAAATAAATTAAAAAAATAATCACTATAAATACTCGCACAATTAATTATTACAGTTAAATACAGTTTTTAACATTACAATAAATGCATAAAAATTATTAGTGTTACTACGATGTATTATTATGAAATATAATTGAAATAAAATTCTTTCTAGAATATTATGCTATATTATTCACCTATAATTTTAAAAAGCAATACAATTAAGAATTAAAAAAAACAAAAAACTTTCAAAAATTTGTTTGTAGGCATTTTAGTATTTTTACTTATTTACACCAATAAAAAGTATAAAAACTGTAAGAGAAAGTTGTTTGTTTGAATTTTTCTATTAGTTCAGGTTTAAAATATTATTTTCTAAAAGAAGTAGGTACAAATTTCCTTACAGTGTAGGAAAAGCTAAAAAAATATCCAGACCTGAAAGCATGCAACAGCTTTATAATTATTTAGAACATTAATTATGCTTGATAAACAAGCTAAATTTTTAAAAATCAATCTCAGTTGCAAAAATAAAACTATCTAAAAATTCGAATTTGTGAAAAGAGGCGCTATCACCAGCTTTTTCATGAAAATTATACGCGCTGCAATAGCCAACTATGTTAAGTTTCAGCAAGTCGTCCCTACACCTCCAGATGTGATCAAGGGGACAGCCGGGAATGCGTCAGGACAAGGGAGAAAACCATTTGGGTTGGCCTATTTCTTATGAGGTCCATGGTTGAAGCAGGTTTGCAATCAAATCATTCTGTGCGAGGATTGGCACAAATATACAGCTTTCATCTGAATGCTTGCATTGATATCGTACTTAGTTATCTGATGGCAATTCTTTGCTGATGGGACAAATGCCACATTGTGGTATGCAGTATTTGTTTCATTTCGCTCTCAGCAGAAGTAATCTTTGAGTGAGATTCTGGTTTCAATGAATCATTCGTAATTATGCTTGTGCATTTTTGAGGTTCACATAACTAATCAGTGTGGAATCATGGTTTTAGAAACTCATAGCATAAACAAAGGACCATCATTTTTATGCTATAAGGTATTTCCTCTCTCCTTTCCCGCATGCTTTCGTGGGTAATTGGTAGCATACTCAACGCGTATTCGAGAGATCCAGGGTTCGAGTCTGCTGCTTAAAAGAAAAAATGTCCGATGGCACTACAATTTACAACACGGAGATTAATGGTACTTCTATTTGTTGATGAGGCACTGAAGCCGGTTGCACTATCGTATCTTCTCCGCGTAAGAAGTGGTATTTTGCAGTAGAATTGAAAATGGTAATAGTACGTTGCTAATATCAGCCGTCGCGAGAATGTTCTTAAATGCTCTAGCAATGCATCTAGCTATATCGCAGTCTTCCGTATTTCAGGACAAAACTTAAACGCTCTCTAAAACAGTATCATATCGAGTTAACTATTATGTCCCCGAAAAATGTGGCCACATTTTTAACTAATTCTCTATATATTCAGTCATTAGACACAAGTAGTTGTTGGAAACTAAAATTGCATATTTTGAGAATGCCTTTTTTGTGTGTGCCAAGATGATCTAGTATGAAGATTATTTCATAATGCTGCATGTTTTCTGGGAAACTATATTTCGATAAATATTCCAAAAAATTCCAGGACACAACTATTTCAAACTTTTTCCAAAGCAGGGTAACATAAATAATACATTCAGTTTTGTTTCATTAAGAATTTAAAACGATAATGAGTTTTTCTGAAATGATTGGAAAATTAACCAATGTTAATTCACCTCCGATTGCATTTACTTTTAACTTAATATCAAATTATTTAGAATTTTGTTAGAAAGATTTTGTTACAGGAAAAAAAAAGAAAGAAAGAAACTGAAATACAGCCGTATTTTAAAACAGAACATCAAACTGTTAAATAGAAATTTGGACATACACAAATATTTTAAATTCAATTTGTGCTAAAAATTCTATATTGATCAAGTACATATTCATTACCATTATCGATAACATCTTGTAATTTACTTGACAGGAGTGTGATTCCATCTTTGTCAGAATCTGAGTCTGATTATCCTGGTATATGATCCATTTCATCTTTGAATTTGTTTCCAGCGAAGCGATCTTGGATAAGCCAAAATAAATGGTAATATAACTGAGTGATGTCTAGGAATATATTAGGTAAATAAGATAACTTATTTGTAAGCTCCGACACTACTGAACTAATGTATTTTAACTGTTAACGTTTTTTAAATATTTACGCAGTCGTCCAGACAGTATAGTGGTTAGGGGAAAACACTGCGGTATCGAAGGGCCCAGATTCGAATCTCAGAGAAGGCATGATTGTAACTGTTCGTCCTTTCATAGAAAGCAACGGTGGCCATCTGTTAATTTCCTCCACAATGAAATGGCCACAATTTCTGGCCTTAGGAATGGCCAATGTTGAAAAGGTAAGGGCCCGCCATTGGATAAAGAAAAGTATCATGGTGTCTTCAGAAATCAACGCCTCTGTTATACTAAAAAATTCAGATTGCATGTTCTTCGTTCCCAGGACAAGGACACTGAATTTAAGATATAAATATACAACTTTGTAAAATTGTTTGTTTGTTTCATGTATATGTCCATGTTACACATATATTACTAAAAGCAGCGTTGTGCTGAAATTGGATTGGACATCCTGTCATTAATTACATTTTTTAAAATGTCTGAAATATCAGCTAGATAAAATAATGGATCTAAGTCATTTTTTAACATCTATATTTAATATCATTTTTAATTTGTGTCCTTTTTACTTTCTTGTACGAAGTAAAAAGGAAGTATTGTAATCACGAAAAGTTTCAGGCAGCATATTTCAACGAAAATATCCATTTCGGCGGTACGTAAGGAGAGAATAAAATTCTCTTTTCCTCCAAAAAAATTATAAAACTGCTTTAAAATGAATTCCGAAGAGAATTTTTCGTGGCGTCTGTACGAACATATATACGTACGTACGTATCTCGCACAAATGAAAAACGAGTAGCCTCAGAACGTTGAAATTTTGTATATAGGACTGCTATAACATGTAGATGTGCACCTCGTATTTTGGTTGCAATCGGCCGCACCAAACGTATATATATATATATATATATATATATCCACTCTGTTACTCTGCTCAGTGATCTCAGTTTTTTTACTCTTATATGTTTGTGAATTTTTTGCTTTAAAAATAATTGAATTATGTTGTTCTTATCTTCCGGTTAAGGTTTTTATGCCTTTAGTAAATCTGTATGCAATATTTTTAGAATTATCAACAATTTTTTTAGAATTATCAACAACGGCACAAAACACAACAAGTTGTTTAAGTGCCGCTAAGCCTAATAATTTTTTTCATGGCGGCCATTGCTTGTTTATATTTGAAACAGCAGACTAGTGGATTTGTTGCCAATCTAGAGAAACTTAGCTTCGCAACAACAAAGACAACGCCTTCATTTATTATTACGAATTAAATTATGCTTAATCCCTTCTGGAATTTTTTCGAGGAAATAAGTGCTTAAGATTTACTTCGTAATTTTTAATACATATATTTTGAGTTTTTATGTATTTTTGCCTTGTTGCGAAGTGAGAACTGAATTAATTGAATGAGAAAAACTCAATTGTCTGTGAAAAACTGTTTCGTTTTTGTTTTGTGTGCTTAATTTCTTTTATACATCGTTCTAGCTTTATTATAGTATTTGAATAGAACATGTGGCAACGATTAGATAGTTCTTTAAATGATTAAAATTGTTTTCATTCTGCGTTATAATATAAACGAAATATAATACTGTTAAGTTAATCTAGCGCCAAAGTGTCGCTATGGTAAACAAATAGGGTGAATTTTAAAGAATACTTTTATTCTATTGTAGTTTATGCGCTGTCGACGAAGTAGATTTAATTCAATCCAATAAGTTTAGATGGAATTCAAGAAAAAATGCGTATAATTTAATATTCCGCACAAGGAAGTCATGTGGTGTACACATCAGATTTTTTTATTGGATGAAAAGGGATAGCTTTTATTTGAAACCGGATGAAAAGTTAGCTTGACTGCTTTGTTGTAAAATGGCATCCAACAATATTTAGCATGCAACAACTGTAGTTTAATCGAGATGAAAAGATGGCTTATCTGATTTGTTGTTGATTACCTCCAGCAGTATTTAGCATGTAGATTGAAAGTTAGATAATCTCCCTTATAATTATATCCAGTAATATTTTGAACCTTTTTTACAACTCCAAGCAGTAATAATAATAGCTTTTACAGATGAAGACATTCAGAGTAAATCCGGGATATCTTCATCAATTTACATTGCAAATATAAACTAGTGTAAGGAATCTAATAAAAAAAGGTATGAAAGTATTTAATTCTATTCACATTCCGTAACCGTAAACATTGATCACCTGAGTTTTTATTCTCTTCGCCTCTTCTAATGTAATATTATGTATAGTGAAGTGATTTAAGCACTTTTCACATTTGCTACTTTAATTCTTTTGAGCTATTGAAAACTATTTAATATCTTAGAGTAAATTCTAAATTTTACAGCAATTCCAACTTATCTGCAGCAAGCATAACGCATTTTGAAAAAAAAAAAAAAAAATTAGAGAGAGCGTAAATGGTTTCATGTAGTGTAACGTGAGCGCTTACGCTCACCATGCAATTTCTTTTCTATTTTCCTTATTTATAGTATCATAAATTTTGTCAGTCATATAGTATTTATCATTTATATGAAATAATGATGATAATCGTTTGTTAAGAGTTCATTAATTTTGTTTCAACCCTGAAACATTATGCCTCCTTTCATTTTAACAGATTATAAATTAAGATTGTTTGATTGTGATATTCATAAAAAATAAAGTTGAGTTAATCTGCTGTAGCTTTCTATTTAAATGAATTAAATAAAAGAATCATGTTCACTTTTGTAATTACTGGGTATCATTGGGGAGCAGCAATTAGAAAATCGCTTTACATTGGTAATTACGGCAACGATTTATCAGCTGAACTTAAACATAATTTAGTACCTACGTTTTCTCACGATTCACGAATTCCCTAGAAATGCTCTCTAAAAGCTAGAGTTGTAAGATAATTTCTTTTTAAATATAACTTCAAAAATAACTTTCCTTTTCAGTACATTAGAAGAGAATTCAAGTGCTTTTGACTTCGTTTAGCTGTTTGCCAAACCAGATATAAAAATCCCATGCAAATTTTATGATCTTTACTCAAAAAATCTTTTCTTTTCTTAGAAGTATTTTCTTCCAAAATATAGCCCTTGTATCTTTGTAACTCTCCATTTCCTAAAATTATTTCTTGGCATTGATGATGGCTAAAATAAATTCAAAATTCCATTTTTATTTAACCACTGAAGCACCTAAGTATGATTCATAATTATGTGATTCGATGATTTTGATTTTATCACCTTTTGCTTCACATGTCTAACAGTGATGATCATTATCAAGCGAAAATTCCTCCTTGTAAAGTTATTTAAAACATAAAGAAATTCTTAAGGCGAGCTTGCGAGTGAGTTTATTTCGATTAATCAGGACGGTTCAAAATTCAGAGCAGTTCGATTTACAAAGATTTAGAATGTTAAAGAAACTAAAAGTAAATGGCAGCGAATGACAGATCCAAAGAAATTCTGCAAATGAAAGTTAACTGTGTTATTTGGAATTTAATAATAAAAATATTTGTTTCAAATAATATTTAAATGTGTAATGTTAATCTAATTTTCCTCTTTAAATTATCTTTGTGTACTTTGGACGACTTATTATTTATGTACTTAGCTAAAACGCTAACTGAACTTTCACATAGGGTGTTTACAGTCACAAATGGCCTGAACTGAATTCCTTTCTTAGTCAACCAGGATTCATCATGCCAAAGAAACTAGCGTAAGGACTTTTACGCTAGTCATAACGAAGCAAACATGAACTGACGGACGATTTTGCACATCTTCATAAGTGCAAAATTTGCCTTCTCAGATTGGTCATGGCTCAGATCCTGTTCCACAAGTACGAACGAAGCTATTGATCTTTTACAGTATGTCTTACAGTACTACTAATATAAATACTTAAATGTATACAACATAAAAGCAGATTTAAGATGTACACAATCCCACTGCAACAGCTCGCGACCGCTAAGCACAGTTCCAAAAAGACATTTCTAGCAACTAGCGCGATCAACGGGTGGATGGCACATTCATGAGATAAACCCTTTTTACTTCCTTGTACGAAGTAAAAAGGAAGTATTGTAATCGCGAAAAGTTTCAGGCAGCATATTTCAACGAAAATATCCATTTTGACCGCTATCGAATGCAATTTAACGAGGTTTTTGCGTGATATCTGTACGTAAGGACAGAATAAAATACTCTTTTCCTTCAAAAAAATTATAAAACTGCTTTAAAATTAATTCCGAAGAGAATTTTTCGTGGCGTCTGTACGAACGTATATACGTACGTACGTGCACGTACGTACGTATCTCGCATAACTCAAAAGCGAGTAGCCTCAGAACGTTGAAATTTTGTATATAGGGCTGCTATAACATGTAGATGTGCACCTCGTATTTTGGTTGCAATCGGCCGCACCAAACGTATATATATATATATACACTCTGTTACTCTGCTCAGTGATCTCAGTTTCTTTACTTTTATATGTTTGTGAAATGTACATTTTTTGCTTTAAAAATGATTGAATTGTGTTGTTTTTATCTTCCGGTTAAGGATTTTATGCCTTTAGTAAATCTGTGTGCAATATTTTTAGAATTATCAGCAATTTTAAAGTTGTTTAATTGCCGCTAAGCCTGTTTTTAATGGCAGCCATTGATGTTTACTTTTGAAACAGGAGACTGGTGGATTTGTTGACAATCTAGAGAAACTTAGCTTCACAACAACAAAGATAACGCATTCATTTTTTATTGCCAATTAAATCATGCTTAATTCTTTCTGGAATTTTTTCGAGGAAATAAGTGTTTAAGATTTACTTCGTAATTTTTAATATAGATATTTTGAGTTTTTATGTATTTTTGCCTTCTCGCGAAGTGAGAACTGAATTAATTAAATGAGAAATACTCAATCGTCTGTGAAAAACTGTTTCTTTCTTGTTTTGTTTGCTTAATTTCTTTATACATCATTCTAGCTTTATTATAGTATTTGAATAGAACGTGTGGCAACGATTAGATAATTCTATTCTTTAAATGATATAAATTTTGTGCATTATGAGTTATAATATGAATGAAATATATACGTTAACTGTTATATAATTATTGGATTATATAACAGTTAACTTATAATTATTATAATTATTGGATTATAATTATTGGATTATATAACAGTTAACTTAGTTTCCGTTATATAATTATTATATAAGTTAACAGTTATGTAATTATTCATACTGTTAAGTAAATCTAGCGCCAGAGTGTCGCTATGGTAAATAAATACTAGAGTGAATTTTGAAGAATGCATTTATTCTGTTGTGATTTATGCGCCGTCGGGGAAGTAGATTTAATTCAATACAATAAGTTTAAATGAAATGCAAGAAAAAATGCGTATAATTTAATATTCCAATACAAGGAAGTCATGTGGTGTACACATCAGATTTTTTTGACGTGTTACCAAAACTGCTTCTCTTTTTGAATTACATAATGACTCGCTATAAATATTCCATATAATATGCCTAATCGTGAGGATGATAAAGGAAATAGAAATTACTGTAAAGAATTAACATTACATAACGTCAAATCTAATGTAAACTTCACAAGCATTAGCATTCTGGTTCCTGAAATATGATATTTTAAACGGCGTATACGGTTAAAATAGGCATAAACACTTATCTTTAAAATATAAACTTTTTTTATTTCTCGTATTACTCTGAAAGAACAGTCGGAATGAATTTGGATAGACACAATGCTACTGGACTACATTCATCAAATCATTTGACTAAGATGTACTGGATGATTTTTCATTAATACAATGCAACGGCGAGAAAGCAAAGAAAATTCTTAGCATGATGAAGAATCCCCCTTCCCCCACCTTCTCGATAAAAGTGCGCAGAAATATAAAATTGTTGACGAAAGCTATAGTTTATGCAAACGAAGTGAAAAATAAACAAGAACTTATGAAAAGAAGTTGTGCAAAAATTATTTGAAAACTTATCGGCTGTAAAATAATAGATACGAAGTAAACACGCCAGTTTTAACTTCATAACAGCTGGTAACTATGTTTTTGATCCTACATGTTCAATTTTTCTCAACAGTTGCATTCTAGGACATTTTCACAACGTTGTGCTGGAGTGTTTAAATAGAATAATTTGTTCTTGACGATAGAAACACATATCACTATCTCTGGAAACGTATAAGCATACTTTCTAAGAAATAAAATGAAGGATAAATTACATCAGTTCATGAAAATAGGTGAATGTTTTATTTATGTTATGTGTACGTTATTTATCTTAGTTCCCACTGTAAAGATTATATACACTTTTGTTGTTTCACAATTAGGGAAAAAGTAGACTGCTAAGTCACTATCTATTTTTATTGGTCATAACCATTTAATACAAAAAAATGTTGAATCCCTTTTTTAGCTAAGCATAATAAATTAAAAAGATGTAATCGTCACTCTAAATTACGTGAAGCGAACCGAAATACTGCTGTCTAAAACTCAACAAATAATATGCATGCTAAAAGATGTAGAAAGTCAAGCTTTGTATTCAAAAACAAAGCGTTCTACATGAATCTTATTATTACAAGTCAGCTTTCACTGGTTGCTCTTCATAAATTTTAAACGAAATTCTGGTTAAAAATATTAGCTGCAACGATTATTCTTTATGAGGTAACCTTCAATTATGCAGCATATTCTTCAGTAAGAGTAGCTGCGTTAAGAGAATATGTCCAACCATTCTTATATGAGAAAAAGATGAAACCAAGGGAAAAAATATGTTTTAGCTTCGTCTGAAGATGAGAGAAAGCTCCCGCTGGAATACGAGACACCAATTAATTTTAGATTCTCGACGTTGACATGTAAGCCACCGAGAGTATAAATATAAATGGGAGATATATAATATTTATTCTCTGAAGAAAAAATACGAATTTAATAATATAAATTCTAATTTTTATAAAAAGTTTTGTACTCATATAGCAATTAGAATACCTTAGAAGTAGATTGAATGCATTTCTTTATTCGTTTTTTAATTTAGAAACTGTAGAATGAACTATAGAAACCATAAAAAGAAACTTAGAAACTATACTATTAGAAAATTATTTGTTGCTTCCACAGATACTAATGTTAAGTTTGCGCAAAAGCTTAAATTCTAATGCATTTTTCTCCAGTTCTCAAGAGCTTCAATAATTAATAACGTTAACTCCTATTTGACATACTAGAATACCATTTATAAATATATGCTAGATAATAAATTTTGTGGCGTAACATTAATAATCAACAACAATAAATATTGTTGCTATTAGAGAATCTACTTAAGTAACTGAGTAAAATCAACAGAAGGACTTGAAATTTTACTGAGAAAAAGAGTGGATCTTACTGCAAGGTAAATAGCTATATATAGCTCAAAAGGAAAGAAAGAGATAAAGCATAATTCTTCTTAACATGAGAAGAAATTAGCAGATCACGAATAATAATTACACAGAGAATAACCCAAAACAATCGTGGTTCTCTGAACTGAATAACTATGGTACTGGTTTACGGCGTCTTGCAGCCTTCTGTTTGCAGGATTTCTCAGAGAGGAGTGTAAGGACAACTGAAAGCTTTAAGAAACTTTTCTTCTCCAAGCTATGACAATTCCGATATCAATCGACTCAGAATTAAAAGATCTACAACATTATATATGAAATAATATAGTTGTTAAATCTGAGCATATAAACTTGTTTTTATTTTTATTTATTGCATCAAACAAAGAAATGACGTTTATTTGTGTTAAGAAAAAATATAAATTCTGTTTGTAGGTAACCCTCGATTTACTCGGCATTCAATTTGCCCGATTTTGGATTAATACGACTAACAAAAAGGGAAGAACTTTCATTTATACGGCATTGCATTTCACTTTAACATGATCGGACCAGACAAATATAAAATTCACATTTGATTTTCAATATTACAACCACCAAACAGGTATTAAAAGAACAAACACTTTTCAAAAGGCTTTAGTAAAAAACAAGTTAGAAACAAACAACAGCTAAAAAGAAAAAGGAAGAAATTGTATTTGCATGGTTCATCGTAGTCGTAAAAGTCAAACAGCGAAAACAATTCAGTATTCTGCAGAGATGAATTTGCTTTATTTTTGTTCCAATCCAGTTTTATTTTTCCAAAAAATATGCAGGGTACAAGAATCTTGTTAAATTAATGTAGTTTTATTTACAATATATATGTATGTAACTTTTTATTTTACAAAATATAAACAGTACTAATTCGTATGGATTTGTTTAATTTTATACGATTTAAATATGAATTGTGGATTCATATTGCACGATATCTATTTACACAGAGTCTTCGGTGAACCAATACACCGTGTAAATTGAGTTTTTTCCTTGTATACTAAATTAAAACTAAACAATGGACTGTATATAATTAAAAAAAACAACTCTAATTTTTATAACTACATAGTAAATATTCTTCACACATACTTTGGAAACATTTTTTCGCTTTGATTTTATTTTCCTCTCAAATAAAGAAATAGCACTTCTGATAATTTTGCAAAAAGCAGGAATTCTGTTCAGTGGACAATATGAAACATTATGTGAGCAGATCGAGTGTATAGGCAAGAAACGTGAGTAGGAAATTTTCGAGTTTCATTGATTTAAATTTCAAAAAGGTCTTTTCATATCAAACAGAATCTGAAATTCCTACTACTTGTTTCCTTTCTTGTTGATGCAAAAAACATCAACTGTAGCTCGAAATAGGCCGCTTAGAGTTTCAGCAAAAGCAAAGACTGATAAGCACCGAAAAAAACCTACTACGTCAGTCTAGTGAATAATTCATTAACGCTGATCAGCTCTTTCGATAGGAGAATCTAACAAGGTGATTGTGCTTTGATGTATTAATGGATTAATTAAACTCTCATTTTAATTTTAATTAGTCGAAAATATCCTACAAATACTTCTTTCTTTCAGAAAGATGCTATTGAACACAAAGCGAAAGTTTACGCTTACTTTGGCAAGGAGAAGTGAAAATGAAAGGAGAGCCAGAGTTTATTAAATTCGACCCTCAATTATTTTTTCCTTCTGAAACGATGCTTCGGAGAAAAGAACTTAAGTTTTAAACATTAAGTAGTGTGTTTGCAATTGATTACGACTTGAAATTGAAATCGTTAAGACGTATAAAAAAGGAAATGAAAGAATATTATTAATAGCTTGCGTCCTAGTATAAAGCGGCACTTTAAATATAAGTTTTATCTACCCTATCTACCTACTTATTTACCTATCATATCTAACTGTTTATTTCTCTGTCTATCTTCTCTCTCTATCTATCTTTCTCACTTTCTACGTATGTCTATACAATGAATGACTAATTTTATAGATACCCTTTTGTTAACAATGACAAGTTTGT
Organism: Stegodyphus dumicola; assembly: GCF_044657685.1. Lineage (NCBI taxonomy): Eukaryota > Metazoa > Arthropoda > Arachnida > Araneae > Eresidae > Stegodyphus > Stegodyphus dumicola. Next base: position 108,560,018 of record NC_140777.1, read on the forward strand.
CAGCAAGACACAGTTATGCTGAAGACTTTTATGTTCATTAATCAGATATGATTTTTAACTTAGGTTATTTTGAAACAGGAGATGTGAAAACGTGCAATGCCCTAGTCGGAACTTGAACCTGAAGGTTTCGAATACGTGTGCTTCCGTTACATCACGAAGGCATGCGAAAAGCAGGTAGAAAATACCTTACGTATTCCTGTTTGAAAGGGCGACTGGGGATTAGAGGACTCAGTCGCCAAATACTGATGGTGATGAATTATCGTCCACTACATTTTTATTTCGGGGGGGGGGGTAATTGTATAGTCATTCATTTTTTCTTGAAGCAGGAGATGTGAAAAATGGGCAGTACTCTCGCCAGGACTCGAACCTGGACTCTCCAATACGTGCCGAGGGTGCTTCCTTTACACCAAGAAGGCATGCGGAAAGCAGGGAGAAAACATCTCATAACTTTTTCTTTCAATAGTCCTCACCAGAATGCAAATTAGTTGCAATGTATTTAAGCTGAGAGTTTTTTATGTTTTAGAGTTATAGATTATGGCTACTTTACTCGCAGTTTACGTCTTAACGCCAGCTCTGCCAAAGTTTATACAGGCTTTAGACATTTTGCTAGCTGACTTTAAAAGCGCTCCGTTATTTACTTGAGCCAGCTTAAGTAGATTCCTTTTTTGTGTAGTCACTGACATTATCTGAATCTGAATTTGTTTATGTGATTTTAAACACCCTCAAGTGGCAACATTTCGTTCTGTAGCACAAACAGTACCTTCGTAGGGAATTGCCATTTTGATTCAGACTAGAGACATAACCCGTTTGTCAGTGTAATAGGGTCTAAAGGACATTATTTTAAGTTTCTGTACAAGTAGAACCCTATAATATAACAGCCAGGAATTGCTTATACACGGCATGCTTAGCAGGCGTATCTTGCGAAAAATTAAATTACTTCTATAGGTAGGGTGAAAATGATTAAATTGAAAGATTTGAGTATCAATGAATGAGACATGATAGCCGGTACGAAGACTCTGTTTGCAGTATTTCTGAAAAAGCCAATATTATAGTGTTTTTCGTGCAATAATATCTTCATTGTTTAGAAGGTGGCAGTAAGCCCACCCCCCAAAAAATCTATACGACAAAGGCTGTTTTTGTCAGAAATTAAAACAAATGAAAGGCAGTTGACACAATAAATTCGCTGCAACAGAAATTTAGAATCATGACAGGTTGCAGCTCAGCTCAGTACTCAGAGCTTACCGGAACGAGCAACATGAGGGATTCTGAAGCGGGCAGAATTTATCAGGAGGAAACTTAAAGATATAAACATCAAGACCGTGAATAGTGACCATGCTAAATCGTTGGAAAACAAGTAACTTAAAAATGGTTACTGAGGGTCTAAGAGCGCCAAAGATAGACTCTGGACTATTTGTAAAATGTTTACTTGATAAGATGAATTTCGTTTCTTGTTCCATTGTGAAACAGAAAATTATCGCAGAATAAATTGGTATTTGAGACAAAAATGCTTTTATAATGATTCTCAGTTCGGATTTACTCCTCGGAAGTCCGCTGAAGACGCCATTATTCGCCTTTGTAATATCTTGCAGTGTGCAAAGAAAATGAAGTATACTACACTTCTTATTTTTCTGGATTTCAAAGGAGCTTTTGATAATGCTTGGTAGCCATCTATCTTAAAAATTTTAAAAGATGCTGGTATACCACATAATATCTATAACCTTCTTAAAAGCTTCTTGAACGAGAGGACTGCTGAGCTTCAGCTTGGGAACGAAGCTAAGGTTTATTCTCTAGAAAAAGGCTGTCCTCAAGGCTCTGTATCCGGACCTACTCTTTGGAACATAATCATAAATGATCTTTTAAGTCATCTCGACGGTTGTTTAAAAATTGCGTTTGCAGACGACTTACTATTAATTTTCCAAGGTAGGACTTTGAATAACATTCTTTTGAGAGCACAAGACGTTCTAGATTTTGTCTCCAGTTGGGCGATTTCTCATAAACTCACTTTCAATCCTTCAAAAAGTAAAGCTATGCTTGTTGCCTGTACGTTTGATGAACAAAATATTGCTTCTTTGATGCTCGATAATTCTCCGTTGGAATTTGTAGAAAATGTTAAATATCTTGGTGTCATTCTCGACCAAAAATTAACATGGAGAAAGCACATTGAATTCCTTTCTGCTAAATATGAAAAAATTATTAATGGCTTTCACCGAATTGCCAAAAATACTTTTGGAGTAAGCTACGATGTTAAGAAACTCATGTATAAGCAGTGTATTGTACCTTTCATTTCGGACATGTTCTTGCCAAGAAGGTTAACAAAAGAAATTTAAGAAAGATTCAACGGAGAATTCTTCTTCGTATTATTAGTGGTTATAGAACCTTAAGCTATGAGGCTACTTTTGTTCTTGCAGGAGTTCGGCCTATTTATTTTGAAATTGCATATAAGAATAACATTTTTGAGTCATTGGCAACTCATGCTTCGGATGACTGTATTAATGGAATTGTCCCCTTCACTGATCTTCCTCATCCCGCTTCTTTAGAACCCATAAATTTCTGCGATTATAAAGAGACTGCTGAAATAAGTTTTCATATGGTTTTCTTTACAGATGGCAGCAAGATGAACAACAAGGTTGGCCTAGCATTTGTTCTTTTTGAAGGCCATTCCGAGATTTGTTTTCTTAGACACCGTATACGGAATGAATGTACAGTTTTTCAAGCAGAACGTCTGTGCATTTATCTTGCCGTCAAATGGATCCAGGATCATGGGACAACATCTTCAAAGTACCTTATTTGTTCTGATTCTCTTTCTTCTCTTCAACTTTTGAACAGCATTACCAGCTGCTATAAATTAGTTATCGAAACCCTAGTAACTGTTAGTTCACTTAGAATTAGAGGTATTAATATCTGCTTTGCTTATGTGCGTGCTCATCATGATTTCTACGGAAATGAAAGAGCTGATTTCTTAGCTAAAGATGCCTTAAATTTACCCATTGATATCAACATTAGCATTCCAAAGAGTTATTGGAAGTCCTTTCATTATAAAAAGCTGTTAGCTATGTGGAATGAGGAATACATTTCATCTTGTAATGCTGAAGTCACCAAAAAGTTCCTTCCATCTATTTACCATAGACTGAATACCGAGTCTTTCCTCTCGTTAAATTTTAAAGTGTCTCAGTTTTTATCTGGTCACGGTAAATTTGCAAGTTATCAGTTTCGTTTTAATCTACGATCAAACAATTTATATGAATGTTCAAAAAGAGTTCCTCAGGATGTGGAACATTTGATTTTCTCGTGTCCTACATTTGATGGCCCTAGATTATGCTTACAGAACGATTTGAAAATGTTCGGAGCGACTTGGCCAGTGAACTTATCTGTTTTTGTGAAGTCCAGACTGCTGTTCTCTGCTTTAGTTCGCTTTATTTATTTATGTAATTTTTAATGTTTATTTATAGATGTAACATTTAATGTTCTAGTTAACTTACTTCTGTAAGCCCCGTGTTGTACATATGTGGTGCACGGGGAGTCTGTATGTTCTCAAAGGAAAAAAAAATGTCAAAACGGTGCAAAGAGAACATATTCATGATCTTTCCTTGCCTAATGACAACTAGTCAAGCTGGTATCAATGACATTGTGATCTGAGAAACGTTTTCCTGGAGAAGAAAGGGTACTTTGATATATCTGATATGACTTTTAACGTCATAGGTTACCTTAAAATCGTTGCCGATCATGAACGCTCATGTCTGCGATATTCTTTGATGTAGCTGGGTCACTTTCAACCACACAAGGCGCCTTGTTGCTGTGCCTGATGAGTCTCAAATTGGTTTAAAGAATATGATTCTGATTTCAGAGGGCTTCCATGGCCAGTTCTGTTCCCTGATCCCAATACTTTTGAGCAACTGTAGAATGAAGTGGAAAGGTCACCTACCTGTTTGGAAACGCCATCATCTTACCTGAACGAACTTCTGTTCTTAGAATTACTATTATATCAGCATGACTAATATTCCTCAGGAACAACATAGTTGATTCACGCTCAAAATGAACATTGGCTGTGATCAAAACTAAAGTTGGACTACCTGGTTATTAAGGGGTGTCTCTAATACTTTGAGCAGTCAGTGAATATATATTCGAAGTCCTGAAGTGGTGCCTGAGATACTCACTAGGAACTGAATTAGAAATTTGACTGAATGCATCGAGCAAGAAATTAAGTTAAAGAATTTAATAATTTTATAGGAGCTCCATTTTGGTTGATATATTATTACGTTTGAGGACAACTATATAAATTTGAACTCTAATTACATAGTTATTTCAATTAAAGTGTTCTTAAATTTGCCACCGTTCTCTTATCTTTACCCAGGCTTATTTTTTTCAGCTGTAATTTTGAGGAGAGTTTTAAATAAATATTTATAATATCCATTTTGATACTAAACATTTATTTTTGATCGAAATTTAATTATTGAATTGGAAACTCTGAATAAATTATTAGATATGTTATTAAACGTATTCGTAATCGGAAGTTTGATTTGAAAAAAGATAAATAAAGTTAAAAAATGCGTTGCTAAAATATTTTAGTAAAGCTAAAAGTGAGAAAACGCAATATATATTATGGATTTCCTCTTTGTGGAAAGTGCTCTTTGCACTCTTCTATTTTTACAATTTGCAAATTTTAATGGAAAAGAGGAAAAAGTAGATTCTTTAGTTTGTCATGAAATGCATATATGTTTAATCTTGCCATGTGTCACGTTCCTGTATTCTTTCAATTTAATGCAACTATATTCGTGAGTGGCTTTATGATGCGTATTTAATTTTCGAAACATTTTCCAAGTTTTAATGAGGGCTTAATTACTTAACGAGCATCGTTTAAAAAAGAATTAAAAAACTATTTAAAATTTAGATTTATTGTAATCTTTCTGAGTTCTGGGCCGCATGGCCTGCTAAAAATGTTTAAGGGGGCTCATACACCTTAAACCCCTTATGATCTTCTATAATGTGACTGTTGCAAGAATTGGGATAATTCATTTATTTTAAAAGCAATTACTTCCAACTTTTTACAGCCGACTACATAATATAGCTGCTTTAGAAATTAGTAACCAGCAAGTTTGTGTTGCCACAAATATTTTTGTGATTTAATCCGCTTTGTGAGAAAAGTTTTCATCATATTTCCATCTTGCGCGCATGATATTTTAAAAATGGCTAGTGGTATATACTTAAAATTCAATGGAAGTCTTTATATGGGCACTATTTTCTAACTGAACCAAAAATTTGATGAATATTGTAGTATTAAAAAAATTATGCACGAAAACATTACAGATTTTTTTAATAAAATGCATTTTATAAACTCATTTAATAAAATAAATTAATTTTATTCTCATTTAATAAAATAAAAAATTAACATGAAATTCTTAGAATTTTAGGTTCACAGTAATTTCCAAATGTTATAAAAGCTATATATTAAATATGAAATTAAATTATTCAACAGAATGTTTTAAACTGTGCGCGCAAGGTGGAAACTTGACGAAAAATTTTGTCACATAGCGGATTAAAATATAAAAATATTTGTGGCAACACAAACTTTCAGATGACTATTTCAGAAAGCAGCTATATTATGTAGTCAGCTGTAAAAATTTGGAAGTCATTGCTTTTAAAATAAATAAGTTATCCCAATTCTTGCAACAGTCACATATTCGATGATCTTATGGGTTTTAAGGTGTATGAGTCCCCTTAAAATGTCCACAAAAACAAATTAAACGGCCAGATGTTATATTTAATATTTATTAATAATAACAATATAAACTGGATTTTTATTGTATGCGAAAAAATTAATTTTTAATAAAAAATTAATTTATTAGGAAAAAAAAGATAGAGATAGGACAATAATATTTTTAATGCAAACACTAAGCCTGTATCTTGTACCATAAATCTGTAAAAATAAAAAAGTTGCTGAAAAAGATCAAGGTTTTTTTCCCTTGGAGAACCAAGAATATGTATATCATAAGATTCTGAAAATTCGAAGCATGAAAAAGAAAAACTTCGATGAGACACGGCTAGCTTCTTTCAATATACTTAGCCTGCAGTACTTTGAAAAGTATTGTTGGTTTTGGAGTATGGAAGGACAATAGAAAAGCTTAGAGCTAAAGAAACTACACAAGAATAGAGCTATTCAATTTCACGTTTCTTACTACCATGGCAATACTTTATATATAACGCCGCAGGTGTGAAAAGATTTTGAAATGCTTACTTATTTGAATACTACCTGATGCTTTTTTCTATTCTTTTTTCTATAAGAAAGAATTTTAATTTTATATTTAATCTTTTTTAAAGTACTTCGAGATATATTTTGTTGAAATAGAATTTTCAGAATAAATAAAATAACTTTTCAATTAAAATATTTAACCAGTCTGAAATTTCAAAGGCTGAAAAGCAGATTTTATTTTGCAGCCCGTTTCGTTTCTTGTCTAAGAAGACATATAAAATTCTGTTCACTCACTTAAAAAAAAAAAAAAAAAACTACAAAGGTAATATTATTTTTACAGCATATTATTTAAAATTTTTTGAGAATTATTTCCCAATTCAATACTTATCTAAGACGCGTTATTCAGATTGTGAATATCTTCTTAATATATATTTGAAGTTTTATTCTAGTCAAAAGAATATTTTCTTTAGGCTTAGTAACATTGAGCAATAATAACTCCATGAAGGAATTTTCAGAATAAACCTATCTGTTGTCTTTAATTTAAAAAAAAAGACTTAGTTGAATGTATTAAGAATTTTCTTTACTTTAGGTCATCATTTTGTTTAAATATTTGTTTATGAAATTAAATAACTGTTCAGATTTAGCTTAGAAAAACAAGTATGTGAAATTTATTGATATTTATGTAAATGGTTATTAAATCCACATAACTTTGGTTTCGACAAAACGTACTGCTTTTCGAGTTTTAATCAACTGACATTTTATACAAATACGGGGTCAGAGTATAAGAAAGTTCACATATACTTGGTTAGTACCAAAACAGAGAGGAATAATGAAAAGATTCTTACATCATTAATACATTTCAAAATACATTTCATATTATGCATACAGTAAACCCCCACCGTACGAAGATTTCCGGAACACTATTTCGCATATACGCATAATCTTAATTGCTTTTATTTAATTTGTGTAACGCTAGAATTTCATTTATACGCGGTTCAATGTACATTCATTAATATTGAACACTTACTAGCATCAGCTTTAGCCAGAAGTTATCAACAATTTTAAGGATTCACATCGATGAAAGAGAAGCCAAAGAGATTGTACAAATTGTAAAAGCAACTGGTGGCGCCGGAGTTTCAGATGTGGATGAAGGAGAAGTAAAAAAAATAACAGAAAACTGATGACAGAAGAACTGGATGATCTCATAACATCAGCCGATAGTGAAAGCAAAGACGGGAAAGCTCCTTCCTTCTAAGAAATTAAACGAATTGTCATAAAAGGCATAGAAACTGTCTGAGTGCAGGTTGCTCAAATGAAGAATGAAAACACTTTATGAAAGTAATTGAAAAACTCTGCTCTCCTGACTGCGAGAGTTTCGTCAGTCATTGTCCCAGGGGGAAATAGCCAGATTCTTAAAAAAATAATTGTATCAGTCACTTAATTAGCAGCAATAAAAATCCTTTCAATTAACATTTATATGGTCGTTTCCTAATTACAATAATACTGGGATTTGTTTAAATTACGTATAATCTGAATTTTACGTAACATAATTTTTCTATTGGAAGTTAACTTGCGTAGATACTTTTGCTGTACGTGCAGTGCATTAATGATGTAACCCCGTGTTCGGCAAAGGCTTACTGTATTTATTAGGAAATAAATAATATTTTGCATTGATATTAAGATTTAGTATTACGTGAAAAGAACGTTTGCTGGTAATTAGAGGAAATGAAAGGTAACTCAACACGGCTTAGAATGAGAGAAGTTTTTGCACACGACAGGAGTTACATTAATTATGTTTATGGGTTGTTATATTACGAGTTATGTTAATTATGATTCAAAAATGTAGAAGCAAATGTTGAAAGAAATATATTTGTTTAAGTTTCAGTACAATACTTTTAAGGCAGTTATTCTATCAATATTTACGGACTTAATGAAAATATCTTTGAAGTCAAGAATTTGCCATCAGAATATCTAATAATTCTAAGATGATTTAAACTACAAAAAATAACATTTCTTCTGCTGGCTATGATTAATTTTTATACTAGTTTTTTTTTGCATAATTGATCTATTGGAAATTTGTGCAAGCTTTGAACCGATGTAATTAATAATGGCATGCTCTTACAGATACAACCGTAAATTGCACTATCGTTGTGTTTTTTTACTTCAGCAGCAGTTGTGTTTTTTACTTCAGCAGCATTATTGTTTTGAACTTGTAAGTCATAAGTGAGATAATGATAATAAAAGATATGTAAAAAACAAAACGGAAGTGAATAATTTAATAACAAAACTTTATAAGGTAGTTTTTAATAATAAAGCACATCCAATTCTTTAACTCACAGATTGTTTCAAACGTTTGTTGCTAATTTATTCATTTTAAATGTTCTACAGTAACACTAGGATATTTACAGTAATATCTATCTGACATTTTTCACTTTGTATATGACAATTTTGAATGAAAAAGATTAATACATTATGTATTTCTTTTGACTTAATGTAACTGCTGTGTTATTCTATGCTTGTATACAAAGAAGACAACTTTAAGTCGCTTGTAATTCGTTTTTGACATATCTCGGAAAATAAAGAAATTAAATTTCTATTAAAAAAATTCTCATACGTATGATTTTGAATGTAACAAACTATCTCTAATTAAAATTCATTAATATAGTGTTATTCAGACTTTATAGATTCAAGCAACCAGAAAATGATTTCTCAGGAAAGTAAATGTTGAAAAATTATTGAAAGAATACCAATTACGTGCCTTCTATTGGAAAAATAAAAATAAAATCATAACTTCATTACAATTGATAACGACAAATTCATTTCACAGTATTTTAGAAGAGTAGAAATTAAAAAAAAATTTCACAGGTTTTTTTGTAGTCGTTTGGTATTTCAAAATTGTTTTCTTATTTTGATTTTGAGTTGAGAAAGTTTCAATTTCCGTGGATTACAGTTTAAAAATTACTTATTTTTTTCAACATATAGTTAGTTTTATTCGGGCATTCTATTTGTATCTGTTGTATTTCCTTTGTGGAGCCCGAGTGGCATGAAAATATGATATTCTAAAATACCTGAAACTTCTTATGGGTTAAAATAAGTTTGTCTCTTTTTATCGATAAATCGCTCATACGAAAATTTTCAAATTTTCGTATGAGCAAAATACGTCAAATATATATGAAAGCGAAAGAGATGGAAACTGAGAGCAGAAAATTAAGATGGGTTTCTGATTTCGTAAACGTGTTTTTATGATGTAAATTTTTAAGCTATAGTTGTATACATTTTTGGTCTAACAGTTAAGATTTTAGTTAAGCTGCGATATCGATTCTTCCCTTTATCCGCACCCCCCCAAAAAAAACCGCTAGTCTAAAACAAAAGTATAAGAAACGTATGTGTTAAATATTTGCATAGTCGCCTGTAGTAACGGCAAACGCCGGCAATAAAAGGAGGTGCTTTCCTTAGTGGCACCGCAGTTCCTTTTAGTTCGAGCCAGAATAGACCTGCCCGGGGAGAAGCCAGGGGATGAGAGATTCCGGTTTCCGCCCTGTTCCGGTTCCCGTCTTGTTGCGGATCCAGTCCCGTTCCGGTTCCCGTCTTGTTCCAGTCCAGTTCCGGTCCTGATCCAGTCCTATTCCAGTTCCAGCCTGGCCGTTTAAGTCCAAAACACGTAGGAGCGGATGTCTGAATTCAGCGAAATGGAGATATACGCCGAAAGGGCTAGATGGATTCTGTCTTTTAAGGGAAAGTGTTCTTCACCGTGCCGGCATAGCTGTTACTTTAAAGCACTTTGAAGTTTTTCCACCCAAGATGTTAAGTTTTTGTTTGTGATGTTAAGTTTTCATCAGTGTTGAAGTTCCAGTTAAATAAACCTTTAAGTTTTAGACAAGGTTTTTGTGTTCTTCAGAAAATTTTAGATTCGAAGTCAGATATAACACTTAGGATTATTATCGGAAAAATCAACATTTGGCATCAAGCGACAGGATATTGTCTGCAAGGTAAGCGACTTTTTTATTTTTGAATCATGGAAGCTTTAAAATTAGCAAGAACTCAATATAGAAGACTATTCAGTAAAGCTTGTAATGAATTTGACAATGAAGAAACTGAATTTAATCAGGAAGAAAAATTAATTAAAATAAAAGTTATTTCCGAGAAAGCTAAAGTTTTGTTTGATACTGAAATGAAAATACGAGAATTAATGTTTAAAGAAATTACAGATGAGACTTTACTTATTAAGGAAATAGATGAATCTGAATTATATTTTGATAGGTGGAGACTTCTGGAAAGTAAACTAAAAGATTTTACTTCTGGAACCCCGAATGTAACTTTGATTGATTCGTCCTTTGTTCAGAATAAAATGTTACGTTATCCGAAGATTAAATTGCCTATCTTTGACGGCAACGTGAAGAAATGGCTAGGATTTTGGGGGCAATTCCAAAAGATTGATAAAGATCCTACATTAGATAATAATGATAAATTTGCTTATTTAGCACAGGCTATGGAGAAGAATTCTCCTGCAGAGGAAATAGTTAAAAGCTTTCCGCCAACTGGCGATAATTACAAGAGCGCAATCGAAGCATTGCAGACGCGTTTTGGTAACAAAGAATTACTAACAGAGATTTATATTCGTGATTTGCTAACCCTTGTTATTCAAAAACAAGGTACACACTCTTTGCGGAAACTATACTATGAACTGGAATCTAATCTAAGAGCCTTGGAGATATTGGGAATAAATAGAGGCAAATATTGCGCGATATTATATCCATTGGTAGAATCAGCATTGCCGAATGAAGTCTTAAAAACGTGGGAGAGACTTAGGTTTTCGCGTAAAGGATCAGAAAGTTTAACCGGCGAAAACGCCCAGTTAAGAGAAAGAGAATCTGACCTTGAGCGCCTTTTATGTTTCTTGCGCGGTGAAGTTGAAAGTGAGGAAAGAATTTCTTTAGCAGCTAAATCTTTCAATGTTTTCGATCGATTGGCTCACGGTAATAAGAAAGGGAATTCTGGTTTAAAGATAAGAGAACCTCGCTTAAAACCTACGGCAGCTGAACTGTTTACTTCTTCTAATGAAGCTAGAAAAGGCTGCATATTTTGTTCCAGTATAAATCATGGTTCTGCGGAATGTTTTCAGGCGCGTAACTTATCGTTGTCGGAAAGAGAAGTTTTGGTCCAAAGGACACGCTCTTGTTATCTGTGTCTGAAATCTGGACATTCTGTCAGGAGGTGTAGATTAAAAACAGTTTGTTTTACATGCGGCAAAAGGCATCATATTTTTCTATGTAAGGGCCATTCACAAATGAGTGAGACAAGGGCAACGGAACAGCCTCCAAATCAGGCTGAACCACTCGCCAACATTTCTTCAAGGTCTCCTAAAGTTTTGCTGCAAACAATAAGAGTAATAATTAAAGGAGATAAAAAAATCTCGTTCGGCTCGAGCTATAATTGATACTGGTTCTCAAAGGTCATATATTCTGCAAAGCGCAGCTCAAGATATGGGTTATAGGCATACGGTAAAGGAATACCTTAGCCACGCATTATTTGGCGGTACGACGACCAGTTTGTGTGAACATAAAGTTTACAAAATTCATTTATCTAATATGTCTGGCTCGTACAGTTGTAATTTTGATGCGTTAAGTCAGCCTGTTATTTGTAATAGTATACCTTGTATTGGACAAGGAATATGGCTTAAAGAGCTTGCTGACTGTGGAATAAGTTTAACAGATCGTTTAGAAGGACCTATAGAAATTTTAATAGGAGCCGATGTTGCAGGACGATTATTAACGGGGAATCGTAAACAAATTTCAAACGGTCTTGTAGCTATTGAGACAAAGTTAGGATGGACGGTTATGGGAAAAAACCGGGGAGTTGAATAGTGAAGGTTCAACATTCTTAGTTACTTCAATGTTGAATAAAGAGGCTTGTATTTCTGATTTATGGGCCCTCGACTCGCTTGGTATTACGGACCCATCCGAACAAAAGACTAAATTGGAATTGTATGAGGCTACCAGGCAACATTTTCTTGATACTGTAAAAATAGAAGATGACCGCTTTGTAGTGTCTTTGCCTTGGTTGGAAGGGCACCCTCCCCTGTCGGATAATTTTGAGTTATCGCTTAAAAGGTTGCACGGTACGATTAGGCAACTTGAAATAGATAATCTTCGCCAAGAGTATGAAAATATATTCCAAGAATGGCTCAAAGAGGGCATAATAGAGGAAGTACCCGTAAATGAATTAGATTTACCCCATCATTATTTGCCACATAGACATGTTGTTAAGGAACATAGTACCACGAAGTTACGGCCAGTATTTGACGCTTCGTCTAAAGCAAAGGGTTCTCAGAGTCTCAACGATTGTCTTGAAAAGGGATTAAACCTTATTTCATTTATTCCTACAATCTTAAATAGATTTCGCCAAGAAAAAATAGGGGTGATTTCTGATATTCGTAAGGCCTTTCTACAAATTGGCCTGAATTCTAGTGACAGAAACTTCCTCCGATTTCTTTGGGTAAAGGGTGAAGATGGCTTGAAGCATTTTCGTCATTGTCGAGTCGTATTTGGTGTAACCAGTAGTCCATTTTTCCTTGGAGCTGTTATTCAATATCACTTAAATTCAATTTTGGAGAAGAATGATGCAGTTGTAAAATATTCTTCCAACATTATTGTTAAATTAATGAATAGTTTCTTTGTTGATAACTGTGTAACAAGTGTTGGAAGTGAAGATGAATTAAAGCGCTTCATGAAAGTATCTTCAGATGTTATGGCAGAACGAAAATTTGAATTGCGGGGTTGGGAATATACCGACTGTAGTTTAGAAACAGAATCTATTGCAAATGTATTAGGTTTGTTATGGGAAAGACAAGGCGATACTCTTCAAATAAATGTTGCTAATTTACAAAATCTTTGTTTCGAGAAAGTTACGAAAAGAAGTATTTTGGCAATAGCCCATAAAGTATTTGATCCCATCGGTATAACATGTCCAGTCTTATATTACCTAAGATGTTATTAAAGCGTACATGGGAAACAAAAGTAAAATGGGACGAAGAAGTTAACACTGAAATTAAAAGTAAGTTTTTGAAATGGGTAAAAGACATTTCTCTTTTGAAAAACATTAAAATTCCAAGGTGGATACGATATCAGCCAAAACAGTGTTCAATCCATGTTTTTTGTGACGCCAGTCAAGCAGCGTATGCGGCAGTAGTTTTTATTCGTGTAGAAGAACCTGAATCAGTTAAAGTCCAGTTGCTTCAGGCTAGGTCTAGAGTTTCCCCTTGTGGTAAAAAGGAAACTACTATTGTAAGATTAGAATTGTTAGCAGCAACTATTGCATCTCGTCTTGCTGCAGACATTCTAAAAGACTTTGAGGCCAGAAGTATATTTTTCTGGACAGATTCAACTACTGTCCTTGCATGGATAAAAAGGGAAGAACAATGGGGGACATTTGTTGAAAATAGAGTACAGGAAATAAGGCTTTTGACACGTGTGGAGGATTGGAGGCATATACCTGGTCACCTTAACCCTGCAGATCTTCCAAGTAGAGGGTGTTCAGTTCGCCAACTCTCCCGGTCAAAATGGTGGGAGGGTCCGAGCTGGCTTTTAAAATCCCAAGAAAATTGGCCGAGTGCCGAATTTATAACTGATGAAGCGGAAATAGCCAGCGAGAAAAAAAAAGGCAGTGGTTTCATCTCTAGTGTCTACTGAAAGGATTAGTTTGAGTAAGCGATTTTCTAGCTATCGAAAAACAGAGTTGTTGGTTGGATTCAACGATTTTTCTTTAATTGCAGAAATAAGAAAAAAAGGAAAGGTGAACTCACTGTTGATGAAATTGATTTTTCAGAAAAGGTTGTTATTCGCTTGATTCAATCGGAATCGTTTCAGGATATAGAAGACACACGCTTACGAACTCTAAAGGCCCGTCCACACGAGTACGCTCGAAACGTAGCTGACGAACGCGCTTTTACGTTACCAGCGTAAAAGCGTCCAAACGAGTACGCTTGCGAATAGTGCGTTTAACCAATAGAATTATTTTGCGCAAAAATCACGTGACGCCGTAATATAGCGTCAACAGAGCTGTATCTTATTACTTCGCTGTTCTTCTGTATGTTTTGCGGCAAGTTGTCCGAATCAGATGATTTTTTTTATGGCTGAAACTTTAATTATGTGCAATTATTAAGCAGAGGCAAAACCGCAAAAAATGGCAAGAATGAGTCCGAAAGATTTATTTAGAGCGACCTGTTCAAAGAGTTTTTTTTTTTTTTCTTTTTTAGTGCCTTGTTTGCGAAAGGAATATCTGGAATTATTAAATCCCTACTATTAGTTCACACTCTCCCTATATCCTGTTTAAATTTTCAGTACATAAAATGCTTTTTATTCATCCACTCAAGTTCAAATACAATTTTTTAAACTTGCAGTGAATGACACTTGATGTTAATACAGCTTTTTCACATATTAAATTTTTTTAAATTTTTAATTTAAAAAAAATTGTTTTATTTTTATTTATTTATTTTTGCATTTTTAAACTTTTCTTTGTGGACCTAAGTAGGAATTGACTTAATTTTTTTGTTTGTGGGGGGGGGTATATTACTTGTTTTTTAATTCCTTCAGGATGAGTATCGACCAGTTTGACAGACTTGCAGATTCTATATCGTATGAAAATTAGGATTTATAAAATTGGTTTGGAATACAGTATATAAAGTTGTTTGTTTGTGTAATTATAGCAAAGCCTCGAGGGCTATCTGCCTAAGGGGAGGGATGCCTTTCATGGAGGACTTTCTAAGGGAAACTGGCTCGTATACACGTTACACACAGGGAAAACCACGAAAACGCCCATGCAGCCAGCCCGTTCGCGGGATTCGAACCTCGGACCGAACTACCAGTGTTCAGCGACTTTACCGCTCGGCCGCTGGTGGGCTACAGTATATAAAGAGAATTAAATTACTTAATTCTCTTTATATACACCATCCACCATATAATAAAACCAACTTCATATTTTTTTAACTCGCTCTCCCTTGGTCTTTTGTTTTTCTTTTTATTTATTTTTGAATTTAGAATGAGGTTCAAACTTCGGACAGTTTATGAGAAATTATGTGCATGATAAAATATGCAATAAAGTAAAAATAAAGAGAGAATTTATAGATGATATATGATAAAGAGATGCAGATATATTTTTACATAAGGATTTCTATTTGCATTGCACATTCTTAAACTAAATTAAAAACAATAATAATAATGTATAAAATAAGAAATGAAAACAATAATAATAGGTAAAATAAGAATATAATGATTCATGATTAAATATAAGAAACACGTTTCAAAATGAGAAAAGCTAACTGAATTATACCGTCTACGGCTGAGTTCGAACTTGCCACCTTTCCATTCCTCCGCTACCAAAGCAGCGCGCTGACCACTCAGCTATCTGTGATAGCAATATTTGTGAAAAATAATGTAACAAGTAGAAGTCGCTGCAAAGGTAATTTAATTAAACTTCAATAAATTATTGCTGTATGACACAAGTTGTAACTTTCCTCCAAAATTTCGTAATTGTATTTTATTGAATACTCTTTCACAGTCAACTGCCTTATTTTAGAAGTTATTATATTGCTGAAGTTAGTTTTTGGTGTATGTAATATTGGGATATTTATAGAGCTTTTTATTACACATGATATCTTTCACAGTCAACTGCTTTATTTTAGAAGTTATTATATTGCTGAAGTTAGTTTTTGGTGTATTTAATATTGGGATATTTATAGAGCTTTTTATTACACATGATATAGCCAATATTTATAATAATTAAGGAGAATTTTGTAAGGCAGAAACTTTGATTTCGTAGAAACTGTAATTTATTTAAGTTCCTATTACTTACGGTGTTATAAATAGGTGAAGCATATGGATATACTGGTCGGATCATTGCTTTATAAGAATACAGTTTTCCCCTTTAATGAGAATTTTAAATGTATACTAATATGTACGGTTTGAGAAATCTGAAAATGGCGTGAACAATGCTGATTATTTTATTGCTGTATACAGTTATATTTCTAAGCAAAAACTCATCTCTGTGTGGCTCTGACGCCATATTGAAACCAAGGAGGTTAGAATAGAAGGAGGGAGGGTTCGCAGTTTCCTCCACTATCGGGGAATGAAGCTCCACGGAACAAGCGGCGTCCATGTTTGTAACTTCAAAACATTTGCCATACGGTAGTGAAACGTACGTGTTTCTCAGCTGTTAAATGCAGGGACTTTCCAGTCAAAATATCTTAAATTTATAATAAAATGCTTCGCTATTGTTAGTTTTTTGTTTTACAGATGATAACCGTAATTTACTAAGTACAGAAAATCATTAAGAAATAGTTCGAAATCTAAATAATGTTTCTGCATAACTTCAAGAATTTGTATAGGTTTTATTATCAACTTGTTGGGTATACTTTCCAATTGTTTCTTTAAGAAGTGATATTTCTGATTTATTCGCAATATTATTACAATTTATTAAAGAATCACTTAGAATAATTTTTACCTGAAATTAATAGCAGATAATTATCTAAAAAAATGGTAACATGTTGCAGTTTTTTAAATGAATGTTTTAAATAGCTTTTTTTCACAACCAACAACCTTATATCAACAAGCAAATAAATATTAATAAAATAAACCAGATTTATGTGAATTCAATGATTTCAGTTTATGCGCGTTTCATATTTATAAATCTCAAAGAAATTACCTTGAATTAAGCTGAATTACAGAAATGTACCTATATAAATTTTTGTATATATCTTTTCACATGTTTAATTGTGTAAATATTTTACTTACGTTTATCGCAATATTGCCCAGAAATTTGTAAGCTTATGCAAAAAAACATTTTAACAACTGAACAGTTTATCTCGATCAAATGCACAAATTATATTCGTAACAGTTCACAAAACTTAAAAATGAATAATAATTAGTGCATAAAGAAAGCGTTGCTTTATTTAACACTTTTACAATTCATAAAAATAGTAACAATTGATTTCTTACTTTTCATGAAAATTATAAAACTATTTACCTAAGCGTTCAAATCATACAGTTTAATTACTAGCATATATCATTGTATGTTAAGGAACGAAGATACCAGCTGTAAGAAGAAACATTAAAATGTATTTAACATGTTTCGATTATTATTAAGTCTTTTTTTTCACATCTGGAAAGAAAACAACATGACATTGTGATATTTTTTAACATATTTATGAAATTACACACACACACACACACACACACAAAAAAAAAAAAAAAGAAAAAAAAAAAGAAAATCAATACTTACGAGTGAACAGTAATCCCAGGAATATTTTTTGAAAATCTATTTGTGCATCCGTCTGCAATATAAGCTGACATGCTTCAAAAAGAAAAGGGGAAAAAATGTTACAATTACAGACTTCCTTGCACAAGTCACAGTGATAACAGTAACATGGCCGCCAAGCTTCACCGTTTGAGTTGAACCTTCCCTCCTTCTATTCTAACCTCCTTGATTGAAACGGGTAAGCAAGAAGGTTTTCTGATTATGACACGTGATAAGAACTCGGTCGGCTATTGGCTATACGCGCGCGTCGCGGGCGAAAAAGCTGAACAGGAGCGTACTCAGTTTTACGTCTTCTGCGTCCTGCGAATTTACGCCGGCGTCAAAAAAGTTACGTCAACTACGTCGGGAGCGTCCTCGTGTGGACGGGCCTTTAGTCCATTTTATGATGCGGGAATTGTAAGAATTAAAACTGGTGCGTTTCGAAGAGATGACACGTTAGAGTTTAGAACACCTATAATATTACCAGGAGAACATCCATTAGTTAGGAATTTAATTATGAAAGAACATAAAAAGAAAGGACATGCAGGTGTACAATATATACTGAATACCTTAAGGGAAAGGTTTTGGTTGTTATCTGGCAGAAGAACGGTGCGTTCTGTTTTGAGTAAATGCATTACTTGCAAGAGATATTCTGCTGCACCTGTTGACCATATATCAACCCCACCGCCAATAGAGCGAGTAAATGATTCAGCAGTATTTCAAGTAACGGGTATAGACCTTTGTGGTCCTTTATTGTTGAGAAACAAAGAAAAGGCATGGATTTGTGTTTTTACATGCGCCGTTTATAGAGCGGTCCATTTGGAGTTGCTGACTTCTCTATCTACAGAAGTGTTTCTTCAGGCTTTTCATCGGTTCGTGTCACGAAGAGGTAAACCCACAACTGTGTACAGTGATAATGGAACTAATTTTGTAGGAGCTTCAAATGCATTTAAATTAATAGATTTTGAACAAATTAATCGGCAGGCAGCCAATGAGCGGATAACATGGAAATTTATTCCCCCTGGTGCTCCATGGTGGGGTGGTTGGTGGGAACGTCTGATCGGAATGATGAAGCAAGTCCTTAAAAAAGTTCTTAAACATGCTTGTTTAAATTACGAAGAAATGTACACGATACTGTGTGACTGTGAAGCGATTCTTAATGACCGACCGTTGACAGTAATTCCTTCCTATCCTGAATTTAAAGCTTTAACTCCTGCCGACTTTTTAAAAGAATTTAGAACTAGTAGTTTGCGGGATATAAAATACGTTATTAAATCAAGTAATTTACAAAGAAGATTTCAGTATATTCAAACTGTACGAGAAGCATTTAAAAATAGATTTCGTAAAGAATATTTGGGAATTCTCAAGGTTTCGCATAAAAGAGCTGAAAGGAAAGTTACTATTAAATTAGATGATATTGTTTTGATCGGTAGTAGTGACAAAAGACTTTTTTGGCAACTTGGTCGTGTCATAGAACTACTTCCAGGACCTGATGGAATAAATCGACTTGCAAGAGTAAAGACCCGAAATGGAATTTTGCTTAGAGCAGTTCGAACTCTGTATCCTTTAGAGGTAGCGCAAAATGATGTACCCGTGAAGCTGCAGAATGAAAAACAAGATTCTTTGTCTGAACTTAAACTCAACATAGATGATAAATCTGTCAGGCCTGTAACACGATCTCGTAGAACTGTAACTCCGCCGGACAGACTGGCATATTAAGGCTCTTTGGTATTGTTTTACTTTGATGTGAAAGTTCACTTTTTTTCTTCTTCTTTTTTTTTCCCCTTAGGTGGAAGGATGTTAAATATTTGCATAGTCGCCTGTAGTAACGGCAACCGCCGGCAATAAAAGGAGGTGCTTTCCTTAGTGGCACCGCAGTTCCTTTTAGTTCGAGCCAGAATAGACCTGCCCGGGGAGAAGCCAGGGGATGAGAGATTCCGGTTTCCGCCCTGTTCCGGTTCCCGTCTTGTTGCGGATCCAGTCCTGTTCCGGTTCCCGTCTTGTTCCAGTCCAGTTCCGGTCCTGATCCAGTACTATTCCAGTTCCAGCCTGGCCGTTTAAGTCCAAAACACGTAGGAGCAGATGTCTGAATTCTGCGAATGGAGATATACGCCGAAAGGGCTAGATGGATTCTGTCTTTTAAAGGAAAGTGTTCTTCACCGTGCCGGCATAGCTGTTACTTTAAAGCACTTTGAAGTTTTTCCACCCAAGATGTTAAGTTTTTGTTTGTGATGTTAAGTTTTCATCAGTGTTGAAGTTTCAGTTAAATAAACCTTTAAGTTTTAGACAAGGTTTTTTGTGTTCCTCAGAAAATTTTAGATTCGAAGTCAGATACAGCACATAGGATTATTATCGGAAAAATCAACATATGAGACACGTTTAATTGCAACTGCTTTTATTGCTAACTTATATTAAGAGCTGTTATGACCTGCAGTGATCATGCTTAAGAATAAAATTTACTAAATGAAAATGGAAGGTATCGGTCTACTGGTCTCAAATCTCACGCTACTTATTTCTGGTTAGGAATGCTATAAAACTAAGAAGACGGTTCGTTCTTCATAGGGGAGGAGTATTAGCGCTATTAAATTACTTTCCAATTACTATCCCACTGTAAATTTCCTGGCAAAATGCAAGAAACCCTCCAGTTAGTCTGCTGTATTATTTACTAACTAAAAAGATATTTTGCTGGAAACTAAATTATAAAGTTTCTAGCAAAATGTGTGGAAGCTTCCATTTACAATTATGTCAGGCTTGGTTACAAAAAAAAAAAAAAAACTTATACACATCATGCATTTCTGTTTACATGCTCTGCGTTTAAGCTAAGTTTAAGGGTTCTGCTCAGTGAAAAATTCGCCAGCGATAATGAAAATCTAATTGGGCTATAACCAATGTGATTCAATACTAAGAACTTTAAGTGAATTTGCTAACACATAGACTACATTTATTTATTTAGCAATATTTTTATGGCCGTTTTGAATATTCAGATATTAAATGTTTCCCATTGCCATTTTTGCACTTATCGGAATTTCTTTTAAATATCTGAACAGTGATGCACAGATTCTCATTTATATGTCATTTCTTTCCTTTCTCGATCCTTGATATTCAAGTTAATGAATAAACGTTTCATTTATACGATGCAAAAATTCTTATTCACATCTTGTTTTTTTCTATGCTATATTTATGGACATTTCTTATAGCAATTCAAAAGATTTTCGGAAACCTATTTATTTTAGGCAACATTTGGAAAGTGAAAGATGAGAGAGAGTTTAGTCTACGATGTGAAATATTTTAGACTTAATTTCGGTTGATGGATGGGGGAGAGTTGCTTGGAGGTCTAGAATAGACAAGGGAGTCTGCTGGCCAGACACATTTGCTGCTTTAGGTCTGTATTACGCTGTAAGTATACTTGGTAAGCATACGCCATAAGTAAATTTGGCTGGACTGATGATTTATCTATATGCAAGTTCTTAATGTTTTGGTTGAGAAAACCATGTTACATACCATGTGATAATTGAGAATATTTCTTCAGGTCAGTCAAATATGGTAAAATGCTAAAAAAATAATAAAAAATAAATAGAAAGAAATCTAAATACCCGTATCTTCTAGAAGAACGTATTACCTAATTAAGATGATTATTTGAAATAAAAGCAAGCTAATTCTTACTTTTATATTAATATTATCAGCCTAAATTTTTATGATATTAGAAGTGAAACATTTAAGCACTTAAAAAGAAATTTAACGCTTTAAATAAATGAATCACAGGATGATAAAATTAAATTTATATAAAAGAAATAATATTGAAATGGAACAATGATAACATTGAAATTTTATAGCTAAAATATACGTATCACGTAAATGTCCGTTACCTCTGCACTACATGGTGTTACTATTTGGCAATATAAAGTTAGATTATTTTATAAGAACATATTTATATAAACTTTTTATAATATTATTATTTTATTACAACATAAATGTAGATTGTTTTTTTACATATGTGCACACATTTTGTATGCATTTGGAAACCATTCATGCACTGCAGTGTTAGAAGTCCTCCTCATTTATACTTTTTGTTATTAAGCGGTTCCTTGAAAGAGTATAAAAGCGAACTTTGGCATAACTTGTGAGGGTTTTTTTTTGTTAGCTAATTTACCTATTTCATTGCATCTATGTTAAATGCTAATTATTTCCTTTCCTAACATTTTAGAAATGGCATTAATTTCAATGCCAAGCCGTGAGTACTCGAGGTCTTTCAAAGTTTCTTGAGAACTCGACATGTTTATATATTCATTAGGAAACCCACATTAACTTACCTTTTCTGAAAATGTAAAATATATTGTAAAATTTGTAACACTTTTGTTCAAATAAATTCCATTAGGGAAATCATTCTTAAATCCGTCATTAAAATTCAAAATGTGTTGTCTAACTGATTATAAAAGCAGATACTAAATGCAACTCTGTATTAAAGTGCCCATAAATATCGAAGGGTCCATTTAAAACTCTAGTATTTTACAGCTGAAACTGCCGAGTAGGAACGAAACATAATTGCAACACTTTGTGCTCAAGGGCCTAAAATGTTCCAAAATAGTTCCTGCGGAATATTCATTCTCATTAGAATATACTGAATAAAATCTGACGAATGGATAATGATTAGTCGGGCGTGTGTGGAGCTGTAAATAGAAGGATACTTCTATTTCCTTTTAAGCCTAACTGCCTCCAAGGCAAATTCTGTGCACGCGATATATTGCTAGCTGAAGTTAAAAGAATAGAAACATGATTTTACTTTCCCTAAAGCTACTCAAGAACTATTTGTTATAAAAGGATTATTTATTTCTTATCTTTGGTAGAAGGAATAAATTGAATGCTGAAATATTAAACAGGAGATATATTTAATAAAACATTTTCATTAGTTAGTTTTAAGCAAAGAAAACTTCTTAATTTATGCTTTAATAGAAGGTATGTAAGGTTAGAATGTTATGAAAGTTAAATAATCTTCAATTAATTTTCGAAAATGTAAAAAGATTTCTATACATTTCGGGTCAACAGCTGGGTAAAGATCGTAGACGTCATTACTGCTCTTAACTGAAATAAACTTATTTTAAAGTAAGTATGTTAGTTTCAGCTGAGTATTTTACGTTAGAAAAGGCTAAGAGAAGAAAATATGTGTGGAGTGGACGCATTCAGCTGATCTTACAAGGTCAAAGGGAAGAACAACTTCCCTTCCGTCTTCCTTCAAATGTGAAAGAACGGCCGAATTTTTTCATATATGCATGCGGTACGCTTATCGGTTCAGATGGAAGTGTATTAAATTTGGCGCAATTTATTATTACATTTTAGGCATTATTATTAATATTTAAGTGAAGATTTTGATCAATTTCATGAGTTGATTTATTTTGTTACCTTTACTGTTCAAGTTTGAATTACGTTATAAAATAGAACAAAAAAATAATTTATCTACCTTCCTTTAATCTTTATTTAATTTTTAAACTTATTATTTAATTTCATCTAATCTTATCGCAAATATTAAAATGTATACACAACTTTAAAGTTGAATTTATTCTCTTATTTTATTCTACCATTCATTCCCATGTAATTCATATCATAACGAGATTCACTCTTTTGCTTATTCGATTCATTAAAGAATCGAGGAGTTACTAATTTAAAACTGATAAAGTTCTTGGTATCCATTACACATCTTTTAGCAAAATGATTTTTTTTCAGGATGATCAGAAGCTTATTTTGATTTTATTTAATGTATTTCATTTCTCTTTCTGTTTATTTCTGCCTTCTGTTTATTAATATTAAAAGAGTATCTATCATTCATAAAAATTTGAAAACATTTACATACAATTTGCAGCAAAGAAGCATTTATAAATATTTTTCTGCGTGCGTTCCTTAAAATTATCGAAATAACTGAAAGTTGATTCAGTTTTTAGATAAAAGTTCACAGATAAATATTTAAAGAATTGTAAAGAAAAAAATACGTTAGGGAAAATAATTAAAAATTAATTACCTTATTTACACAAGCATAAGCTTTTCTGGTATATTAGGCAATCATGAATTTTGAAAGCATTTCATAACAAGAAAAGTCTCTGAATTTTACAAAACGCTTCGCATATATATCGAAGGCACACTGTAAGAAAGTTGACTAAATAGTTCAAATAACAAAGTTTGGGATAAATTAAATAATAATAATTTACTAATAAGTTAAAAATAAAATTTAAGAGATAAGTGATGAATTATGATTAATAAATGTATTTAACGCTGAAACATACATTAAAAAATTTTCACCAGTAATCCATTAAAATCTGTAACACAATTCATACATAAAACCTTAGGCAGTTTCTGGAAAATCAAATGATTTTCTTCAGTTTATTTTATTTAAATTAATTATTTCATTACCTTGAACATAAAGTGAAATATAAAAATGATCGTGTTAATTCAAGCTGATTACTAATAACAATAAAGTTAAAAATCTGAACTACACTTTTTTAGATACAATGACATGAAACTCAATACTTTTAAAAGTAAAAAATTCTTTTACACAAGAAAATAAATAATACACCTAGAAAGAAATGCATGTATACTTGAATTATACAGACATTATATTAAACATTTTTGACACCAATAATTTTTCTATAGTAATAGAGGGAATTATAAAATTAGTTAGTATTTCAAAACATGCATAGGAATTAAGGTAATCCAAAGATATCGGAAAATGCTTACATTAATATAATTTTCTTTTTGTGCACTGGTGTTTAAGTTGTGGAGTTTATTAGGTTTGTTAAAATAGTAAACATTAGAAATGTGCAATGCCCTCGCTTCGTACTGCCGATGCTAGTCGGACAAGCTTCCAATCACATCAAAAAGGCATGCGGTAAGAAGGAGGAAAACCTCACAAACTATAAGCGAAAGGTAAAAAAGACAATAAATTTGCATATCGTGGATCCCTTTGAATGCAAGCCTGACTAAAGGAAGCAAACGTCCTAGATAGGCATTCCGCTTTCGGCAATTTGACTGTTATAAAACTCACCTATCTATCAGTGAGAAGGGAATTTGAGGCTAAAGAGGTACACTGGGGGATTGTCCCAGTACTTTTACTGAATTACAGCTTCGATACCTATTTAAATGCACAAATTTAATTAAAACTAAATTCTGAGGATGATGGAATGAACAGGACATATAATAAAGAATTAATGTAAAAATAACACATTAGCTAAAATAAAATTTATAATATAATTATTGTGATGTTTCATAAAACAAAGGCTTATATCCCTGAAAAGTAATAGTTGTTAATTTATTTTTTACGAGTTTCAGAAGGAATCGAATTTTATACCTGAAATTTATTCAATGCCATTTCATATGTCGTTCTGAACGAGTTCTTTAAGATTCAAATGATATTAAAGAATCAATGTGATCGCAGAAGAAAATAAATGTACGGGAAGCTGCGCTAAAAAGCGAATGCAGGAAAGTAATACAGTGCATTAAATAAGAATTAAAATGTTACAAAATTATCCGTGTCAGTAAAGACATCTTTAACAATATCATGTTTTATCTTATTCTTACGTAATATGCGTGGTAATGTTTCCACCAACTTGTCTATGTATGCTCTCTAGCGGCAAGAGTCAGTACGAACTGTATATCTGCTCAAGGCACGAAGCTCCAGCAACAAGCGGAGTTTAATGCAAGAAATGCCTCGCTATTAAATTAAAATTTGTAATTACAGTCCTCTGTGCGTATTTCTTAACAAGGACACACCTCCGTACACTTACCCTGCTTTCAATGAATATGTCTTTTTATTTCCCCACAGATTTTTAAAACCCCCTTGTTAACTTCCTATGCATTCTTCAAGCACTTTCATATTTTGCGTTGATCTATCCTTCAGTATGACAGAATGATTACGCAATTTCACAAAGATTTACCATGCAGCATCCGTGAACCATTCTGCATCATTTGCTGGGAATAATATAGATGTCCTATGCAACAGCTCCCATTTACTTCAAAATGTATTCCACCATAAAAAAAACTAATAAATACTGTAGATAGTATTTTTAAGGTATGAATAACTCATAACGAGAGGTATCCTTATCAAAGATATCAGAGTGTTTTATCTTAGCTAAGTAACTATGAAATGTCAAGCATTGTTCTTTACATTCCTCTTGGAAATTTAATGGCATCTACAAACGACCAGGAAAACAGTACAGAGTTTGAAAATAAAACTTAATTTTAATGAAGTAAAACTTCATATTTAAAAATATCTTCATCCTTTTTATATTAAATGCAAATGGTAGTACTGATTTATTCCAATTCAGAATTGGAGTTATAGAGATTTCTCTATGGAATTTACCTTTCCATGGAAATAAGATCGAGTGTTACTATTTCCACGCTATCGTCACATGAATAATTCTACAATGACAGGAATCCTTTTCTGTATGATTAAACTTCGGAGAACAATTCCTGTTTCACAGAATTTGTTGCTGAAAGGACTTCGGTATGCTATTGAACTGAAATCGGATTGCTCTTGAAATATTATTCTTTTATGTAGATTAATGTCACTTTTGAATGAAATTCCTAACACAGATTGTTACTATGCGACAGGTTGTAAAATCAAACGCATTGCAAAAGATAAGACATTTAATATGGCGAAGAATGCTCGTTATCTCCCTCAGTATTACGTTAAAGAGAATTTGGAAATATCAACATATTTTTTCTTTTATTGCGTTTTATTTCCTTCTTCGTTTATTATCTTCTTGTCTTTTTTTCAACATCTAGCTGATAAATTTGAAAGTTACATAGTATTTTCTCAATATTATTGGAAGACATACACAGTTACATTTACATAAGATCGAATACAGTTGCAGTTACATAGAGATCGGATCAGTTACCAAACTGGTCACAGTTTCACAGGAATCCGACCAAAATGTCGCCGAATTGTCGCCAACCTTGGCGACTTTCATCTATTTTTAGTCAAATTTGGTTACAAAAATTAGTTGCAAAAACAGTTTGGTGCTATCTTGCAAATTGGAGACATAGCCATTTACCCCAATGTTAAGAGGACTTACCACTGGAACCTTATTTTTCAGGTGATAATTCGTTTTCAGAGACCTTTCATGTTACATTATACGAAGGATATTACAATTTACACGAATTTTTTAATAAAGTTATTAAAACATATATAGAGAATTTAAAACAGATAAATGAGATTTTTTTCCCGATTAAAGTATTTTACATCAATTCCTCATAAAATATATTTTGGGATTTTCCAACAATTTTTTTTCCCATTCTTTAATTAAATATCGTATTAAGAGTTCAGGTATTTTGCTGCTTAGAAATTAGGCTACAGAAAATTCCCAAGCAACTCGCAAATTCATTGCTCAAATTATAAATAATATTTAGTCCAGGCATGGACGAATTGCTGCTCGTTTGCTGCATTCGGTCCTTAGGCTCTTTAAGGGAGTTGCATTGCAACTCCTTACTTAAAGAGCCTAAGGGCCAAAACAAAATTTGCAACAAAAAATATTTTTATTTTTGATACTTCAAACCAACTTGAAAAGAAAAATCATGTCCTGCAACTGGCATTTTAGCGATTTTAGTCTATAGATTCAATATACATATATTATGTTACTAACAATGTGTAAAACGCCGGCATTCTGCAGAATACCTAGACATTTTATAGAATGCCTGGCCGTTTTTAGAGAAAGTATGACATATGAGAATTATCAAACACTTTCCCTTGACATTGTATTGCAAGGTATGCCACAGCATAAGGATCCGAAATCTTTGGGGGCTCGTAAGTGTCCTGTCACGCTGAACTACACTTACAAGTTCATATTTTAAGCAAAAAAATTGCTTTTATAAAATATGAACATAATAAGGTGAGGGATTCTTGGGACTATAGAAAACAAGCTGTACCACTGTGTTATACACATCAAAGCTTGAAAGCAACTGAAAGCAAATTTGAATACGAAACGGAAGAAGCTGTTTTGATTCTCTAACAGATGAGCACTTTCAAATCATCTGTGATGAGGATCATTAGTAGTAACTGGTGCTCAGGATTAAAAAAGAAGTTAAGAAGAAGAAAGCTAAAATTAAGAAAGGTTAAGAAGAAAGTTTAGATCAAGAAAAGTTCTATATTTCTCGAGGCGAGCACTCGGTAAATGTGGAAAAAATGAATGTATAAAAGTTCAGAACCCCCTGTAGTTTACTAAAGCAAATCAATTCAAAAAAATGTCTGGAAGGTCTTTGCTAGAACTCATAGTTTCAGGAAGTGATTGTGTATTATTCCCACATGTCAAATTTTCTCGCAAATAAGAAAAATATGTAAGCTTAAGTATCAGTATTAATACTGATAATAAAGCCTTATTCCATACGATAACACGTAATTAACCATTGCTGTAAATGTATTTTTAACAACTTGCATCACCACAAAAAGGATGCATTATAATATAGAAAAATAATACATTATAACTGAATGGTCGGCATAACGAAAATTAGTTTAATACTCTCATCAAATGAGAGGCTTTCAAGAATTATTGTAATGGAATGTCCGTTTTGATAAGCGTTCGTACAGACAAGCGTTTACAATACTAACATTGCCAGCATACTTGACATACGCTGGAGTTGCATAGATATTCACCTTTCAAATCGGAGAAAAATTAAAAGGCGATAGACGAAAATCAATCATTTTGCATAAATATCGTATGTTTTCCTAAAAAATGAGGAATCCCAGCAAGATCTTAAAAATATACGCAAGATTTTAACATCTTTAGAAACTTTTAATAGATGAATAATTGTGTGATGCATGAAAGAAATAATATGAATTTTTAAAATAGCACAAATAAGAATATTACTCAAAAGCTTCTCAGAAGGATGAAGCTTTTTCTTCATAAATGTTGTTTCTTTAGAAGGTTTTTTAAATATGCATTTGAATTGATTTGGTTTATTTGGTTACGGCAAAGTATTCGGGGACTATCGGCCTAAAAGGGGGGATGCTTTCGCGAAGGACTTTCTTTGAGAAACTGGCTCGAATACACGTTACACATGGGAGAAACCACGAAAACGCTCATGCAACTAACCCGTTCGCAAGATTCGAACCTCGGATCGAACTACCAGTGTTCAGCGACTACCACTCAGCTGCTGGTGGGTATATACGTTTATATTAAATATGTTTTATGCATGCTTATGTCGAATAAGAGCCATGTCAAAAAAGCGTTACCTTTCTTACCTCGTAGGTTTCAAAGAATCACAAAACTGAAACAAATACTGCGATTCTTCTACGGAAATTGAGAGAGTGCTTACCAAGAATCGAACATATGACTTTCCAATAACGAGCTCAGTGTGCTTATCTTTAGCTTACATCATGTGCTTATTGTAGCACGTTAGAAGAATGCATCATTTCCTTAAAATTTATTATTTTAGAAATGCTTTAATATTAAAGCAATTTTCACTAATATTTAGAGAATTTCATTTAAAA
This sequence comes from Stegodyphus dumicola, assembly GCF_044657685.1. NCBI lineage: Eukaryota > Metazoa > Arthropoda > Arachnida > Araneae > Eresidae > Stegodyphus > Stegodyphus dumicola. The sequence continues at coordinate 108,588,964 of NC_140777.1, forward strand.
TTGAATGGATGTGCTGATTTTAAACCAATATCAAAAGTCTGGCATTTTTAAATCAATGAAAATTATAATGAAAAATATTTCAATATAGAAATGCAAGTTTTATAAGTATAATAGGAACTTTCATTTCTATAAATTGTGATCATAAAAATTCTCTCATTAACTGTTTCCAGACTTAAAAAGCAATAAAGTAAAATTATTTAAAGGCTAAAGATTTATTCTTTGGAATAGGTTTTTCAGGATTTCGTTAGATTTTTTCTTCATAAAACTAATCACTAGCATAAAAATAATAACTTTTCAAAATATTTCCAAAAAAAAAAAAAAAAAAAAAATTATAACAGCCGGATATTTTCCCTTTCTAAATAATCTATTTAAAAAATCGTGCATGTGGTACTATGTTCTTTCATATCAAGTTAAAATCAAGAAGCTTAACCAGCTTAAGTAGCTTACATTTTGCCCTATGTAGGTTTTAACTTACATGATTTATTTTGCTTTTATTCAGAATTAACAAAAATTTCTACACTTTCACAAAATTTTACAGACACATATGACGAGATTATAATTTTCACGTGAGAAATAAAACACTTATGTATATACATTGTGTTCTTTCCTCCTATTTACATCATTAGAATTTAGCTGCTGAATATTAAATAATATAAAAAATTATTGTAATAACATATAATTAATACGAGTTCATAGCATGTGAATATTAAAATTCTGTAATCGTATGGAACTTGAAACTGTAAAACACAACCGCGTTCATCCCCCCCTCACTTAATTCCGCTATTCCTAGTTTGAATATTCGGAAGCTAATGAAAATCATCTGACACAGGAATTGAGGCAAGGAGAACATATTGTCGCTATAGCTTTTAGGATCGCAGATGAAAGTAGATGAAGATTTTCTCTTCTAAATGCATATTAGAAAGCAAAACCAATAAAGGGTTTTTTAATGCCGGTTTGAATTTTGAACAATAGTAGATGTAAGGTATAATATACACATGCAACCGAGAAAAGGTTTGTGCAGGAATCAGCTCAGTTGTAAATGAGATATACGTCTGGAAACAGAGCTCCACCTTACGAAAAATACATAATGGAAAGAGGAAAATTAGCCCACACCACACTATTGTAATTCTTAGAAAAGTATATGTTGAATCCCGTTTAGGGAAAGGTTACGTATCAGTTACATTCTACTTTGGATGTCATTGATTTCGTAAACGCGTTTTAGTGCCGACATAAGTTAAGCAAGTTGAAGACCTTCTTAACTAAGGAATTCTATAAGCAGATCACTCTGGATTCTAAAACGTGTTCATTACATGCAAAATCGCAAAAGGTGTGGCACTTTTCATTTAACTAATTAAAGAAGTATTTTATTAATCATAAATTTTAATATAGCCAATTAAAATTGTATTTTATAACTTACACAACCCTTCATTTACTGTGCAAAAGTTGTTTTTATCCCAAATTTGTTATTTATTTACACTTTGTAATTGGAAATATATGTCTGGGATCAATATTTAAGGAAGTACGTCTGCAGATTCCTTTTTCGAACGCTCATTATAACAATATATAAATTAAAATAAATTTTTCATCTTTCCAGATTTTGATAAAACTCTGCGATGAACCTAATGAAAATTGGTGCTAACGATTTCTCAAAGAGAAATCCGTAGTAAACCTTTTTAAAACATATGTTTATATTTCTGCTACACAGGAGGACATCTATATCCGGCCAAATATTTCTGTAGCCCGTAATCAACCCTGGATGTGATAAGGATGTTTCAGCAAATTCATTTATTCAACCACCGGTTGCGCTGTATTTTGTGGTTTATAAATTACATAAATTGAGCAAGAAATGAACGAAGTAGTTTGACAACCGAGATTTAATAAATAATTTAGCAAAAATTAAATTAAGGAGACATAAATTTTAATAAATTCAGATTTTTCTATTTAACCCGACGACTTTTGCTACTCAAGTTTATCAGTTAAATTTATTAGCTGCAGTAATATAGTAGATAAAACAGAAAGAAGAGAACCGAGAGAAATTGCAAGGAGATGGGTGGGGAGGACTTTAACATATATATCTTCTGTAAGAATTATATATGCAAGTTATCCATCTAAATAATCTTAGAACATAAATATATATTCTAAGATTATTTAATACATAATTTCTATTAGAAAAAGAGCCCGTATTTACTTATTGCAAATGTTTAAATTATTCATATTTGTAGACTAAGTAAATCAGGGTGTATTATTAAAATAGCTGGTTTTTGTATATTTGCCTGCAATGTCGTCTATCTGTATGTCAACAACTTATTAGTTCCAGGTTCCAGGTTCCGCTAGTCGCCTCGATTAACATGCTGAATGCATGTTGCTTTCCGGCTGTCTTGGTGTGCTTGCCTCAGTGGTCGCTTGAAGTAGAGTGATTAATTGGTCAATGAGTTCAGGAGGACAGCTAGGATGGATAACTTGAAACTTATTTAATAATTTCTTAAAAATAATGAATAATAATAATAATAATAATATAGTGATAAATAATCTTAACAATTTAGATCAGTGTAGATTTCATATAAAGTTCAAAATAACAATTTTACATTAAATCTCCCCCATTCCAGAGTTTCTTTCGTCTTAATTCTGTATTTTGCGTATATCTTCTTAACTGGCATATTTTGCTTCTGTACAGACTTGTTGTTATTTTAACATAGCCCAGTTAAAAAAAATTCAGAAAAGAAAAAAAAAAAAAAAACCACATCCTATAAAAGTAAGGCTTGTTTAAGACCATCTAATATCTTAAGCTCAGGCCAGGATCAAGGCCATATTTTCGTCTTTCTTAAACTTTGTAAACTTTGAAAATACACAAAGAGAAAAAAAGAGAGGGACTGACATTACTCAGTTTCAGTATTTCTGCAAACAAAATACTATTATGCACCTTCAACCTTCGCGCACATGCTTATATTTCTAATGAATCCAGAATCAATCCTGAATAAACAATCTTCATTATTTAAAAAGTAGGCCTTCGGAACCCTTTATTTTTGTCTTTTTCTTGGAGTGTTGAATGAAAATCATGGGGAAGAAGCCCCCACCCTTTTTTTTTGCATAAGGCCCAGAAAAACTGTTTACGCCGCTATCTATAGAATGACAACTGCTGTTTAGGTAAAGTATGAAAAAAGATCATGATAAAGTTAGTATTTAAAAGACGTTCATTTCTCAAAAATACAATTATTATTTTAAAAAACTAATGAAAGTGTGCCATTAAAAACTTTTATTGAAAATATAAAAAGAACGAAATTAAAGTTATACAGAGCAAAATTTATGCTGTCCCAATAAAGGGAAAAATGTATGAAAATGTATGAAATATACGCTACGAAATGTATGGAATCCTAATTGTTTCATGCATTGCCATCTAGTTTCAGCATTCTATAATATATCTAGGTATTTTACAGAATGCTGGCTTTCATACATTGCCGGTAATATATCCAATAGAATGCAACAGAAAGTTTTTGACTATAGAGGGTTTTAGAATACACAGTCCTTAGATTTTCATTGAATAATATAGTCTATAGTTATTTCTATAGTCCATGGATCAATAGTCATTTCCAATAGTTCATTATATTAATATTTAACAAAACAATGCTTAGACAGCGGGATCCAAATTAAATGGCTCTTTCCATTATGAAATGCTCCGTCGAGAAGCATTAAAGTGTTGTAAGTGCGGTTGGTCTTGTGCAGTATTCTGAGAGTTGCAGGTTCAGTTGTACGCCTAACGTAACTAGTTTTGTGGAGTTGGTCTCTTGAGCCAAATTTTGATGAGTTGTTGAGCGAAAGCTGAAGTTATACGGAATGACTGGACATCTTAAATTTTCTTGAATTTGTGCCATCTTGTTGAAGTGTTCTTGAAAACTTGAAAGATGTGACTAGTTTGCGACATTCATTGCAATACTACTTTTAGAACAAGCAACAGTTATAGGGAGAGCAGAAAAGGCAAAAATGGTTCGTAAACGTTTCGCACGCGCTTTGATATACCTTAAACTTTACTGAGTGTTATTATCAATATTCTTTTCTGAAACTAGCAGTAGCAAAAATAAAACGTGTCTGATAAAACAATTTACATTTAATGAATTAATTAAATGATTTTTCAGGGAAATTTTTTTATCCACATTGCAGCCCTCATGTTCGTTGTATAAGGAAACCAAGCATATTTATGCAAAACCGCAGCAAACTTTATAGCTTCTTTCACAAGTAAATAATACTTGTATATCGAATTGCGTTCTCTTCTAAGAAACTTCTTTCCCTTCTTGTCATTCTTGTTTTAGTTTTATGAATAAGGAACGTTTTTGATTGCTACTATATTCTTCATTGGAATGGAAAGCATTTTACGTAATTGTAAAAATCTTCATGTCTGTTTTATTTCTTAGTATTTTATTACTAATAACAGTCGATAGTTTTAATCGAAATCAGACAAAAAATGTAGAAGCTAAAAGAAAGTGTTCAGCTTTCTGTCCAAAGAATGAATGTTCATCATGCAAAGTTTTTGAATTTGTTTGATGCATGAATAGTTTCCGGAATGTAGCTTAAAAATAAGATTTATTCATTTATATTTACGCTAAACACCTTCACTAATTTGAAATAGCAGTTTAAAATTATTTAAAGCAAATCTTTCTATTAAAAAACTGCTTTGCTGCTTATAAGATGATATAAGTAGCTAATTGCGGCTCTTCAATTTTCTAATTTCTAACATGTGAATCATACTTGTATGACGTTTGGTCACCTCTAGTTTAATTAATGAGTTTTAATCTTACTTTTTAATGAATTATAGTATACAAAGTAATACCTAAGAAAACGTCCGTTTTGAAATACGTTTTGAGACGTTAGAGCATGTTAAAAATAAAATACAACTCTAGTTTGATGAGTCACGACTGCTCGCACTACGCTTGTTTATCTTTGAGACAATGTTGCAATTTCCTATGAGCGTCAGTACTCTTGTTGCTGCTATTCAGTTAACAATCCGAGCTATAACTCTGAAATTTCAGTTGATTTTTCTGTTTTTTTCTGGTAAATTTAGGAAAGTTAACGCGAATGGTAAAGCAATGAAGAAAGTTGTTAGATCATCAGGAGGTGAAAAAAAAATCTGATGTGTACAGCACATGACTTCCTTCTACGGAATATTAAATTATACGCATTTGTTTCTTGCATTTCTTTTAAACTTATTGGATTTAATTAAATCTACTTCACCGACAGCGCATAAACCACAATAGAATAAAGGCATTCTTTAAAATTCACTCCATTTGTTTAACATAGCGACACTCTGGTACTAGGTTCACTTAACAGTATTATATTTCATTCATATTATAACTCAGAATGAACAAAATGTATACCATTTAAAGAATTATCTAATCGTTGCCACATGTTTTTTTCAAATACTATAATAAAGCTAGAACGATGTAAAAAAGAAATTAAGCAAACAAAATAAAAAAGAAACAGTTTTTTCACAGACGATTGAGTATTTCTCATTCAATTAATTCAGTTTTCACTTCGCGACAAGACAAAAATACATAAAAGCTCAAAATATCTGTATTAAAATTACTAATTATTAAAAATTAAATTACTAATTATTAAAAATTAAGTAAATCTTAAACACTTATTTCCTCGAAAAAATTCCAGAAAGGATTAAGCATGATTTAATTCGCAATAATAAATGAATGCGTTATTTTTGTTGTTGCGAAGCTTAGTCTCTCTAGATTGGCAACAAATCTACAATTCTGCTGTTTCAAATGTAAACAAATATGTCCGCCTTGTTATTTAAAACTTAACCGCACTTAAACAGCTTTTAAATTGTTGATAATTGTACAAATATTGCTTCCAGAATTACGAAAGTCATAAAAACCTTAACCGGAAAATAAGAACAACATAATTCAATCATTTTTAAAGCAAAAAATGTACAATTTACAAACATATAAGAGTAAAGAAACTGAGATCACTGTGCCGAGTAACAGAGTGGATATTTATATAAATATAGTATTTATATACGTTCGGTGAGGCCGATTGCAACCAAAATACGAGGTGCACATCTACATGTTATAGCAGTCCTATATCCAAATTTCAACTTTCTGACGAGTGTTCGTACAGACGCCACGAAAAATTCTCTTCAGAATTAATTTTAAAGCAGTTTTATAATTTTTTTGGAGGAAACGAGTCTTTTATTCTGTCCTTACGTACAGATATCACGCAGAAACATCGTTAAATTGCATTCGATAGCGGTCAAAATGGATATTTTCGTTGAAATATGCTGCCTGAACCTTTTCGCAATTACAATACTTCCTTTTTACTTCGTACAAGGAAGTAAAAAGAGATTATTGAAAAGTATGAAGATGGTATACGTATCCAGAACTTTGCCCTAGCTGCGTATCGTTTGCCGAATGCGATGGAATCTACGACTTTGCCAAACAAAGACTGAATTAAATCGGCTGGGATGAAATCAATTACAAAACAAAAACGTTAGAGCATGTTGAACAAATAATATAAAAAAATAAGTTAATTCCTACTTAGGTCAACAAAGAAAAATCTTATTTTAGTTTCTTTTATTAACATTATTAGCATTTTTTCGTTTCTAATTTATGAATTAATTAAACTAATTTTATTTTAACTAAACTGGTGGTTTTTTTTATCTGTAACGTGTATACGAGCCAATTTCTTTTAGAAAGTCCTCGAACAAGGTATACCTGTCTTTATAGTAATAGTTCCCTCCTACTTTGTCGTAATCGAATAACCCAAATCTTTCCCGTGCTTTTTTCAACTGTCTTCGGATTAGCCATGACTTTTGAGTTAAGCCCTTAGTGCACCAATAAAAATTCTGTAAGTGGCTTTTTCCAGCCAAGTTTTTTCGTTCTTTATTTTAACTTAATCTCTTTTAACCGCTTTCTTTATTTTAACTCAAAACTATAGCAGTTATTTGAGTAATGTTGCAACTGTCTGTAACATGATAAAAATGAAAAGAAATGCATTAATATATGTAATGCCAAACAACAAATACCTTAGTGTCTTGGGAATACGGCAATGTACTAAGAGATGCACAACATATTCTACAATAATTAGTCCCTTAAGAAACGTTTAATGTAGACGTAATTAGATATACTTATGTAAATATATTGTTTGTATGATATACTAATGCATGTTCGAAGTAATTATGTTATATTAATCTGTCATAATCGAACTTTTGTTAATAGATTAAGTTCATTGTAATAATTATATACCATGCTTTTGTAATTGTATATTCAATACGTAAGTCTAGAATTAATGTAAAGTTTCTCTGTAAATGTCTTGTTAGGCTGGCTTCTGTTGCGGGCCAACTGAACGCCCAGCGGGTACAGTAGTGCGGCGTAGCAATACCTCTAAAAGTCACTGACGAAGTTCTGGTGCTCCGTCCACTTTTCCCTGTCCTTGTATTCATGTCTATTAGAGGAGGGATCTTGAACATATTTACCGAGTGCTCGAGAATTATTTAGTTCGGTATACCCGAATTAATTCACTGAGTACATTAAGAGGTTAACCATAATAGCCATAATTAGTATTACCTCGGGTAATCGGGAGTTGGCTGTACAAACTGTAAATCATAATATAAACAACTATTACGCCATAATTAAAGCATAAGACATAATGCTATGCATTTTGCACCTAATATGACGTAACAAAAATTTTCTGCTTTTTAAATGCAATACATGTCATGATTAAATCTCTATACATTAGCAATAATACTGTTTCATATTATAGAAATATAGAATTATAGAAATACAGTATACCTAAACACGCTAAACAAATTTATTTACGTTATTGACGAGAAAAAGCTGTGAGGTTATAAGTAATCCTAGTTATCTGAGTTTAACTCAAGCAAGCTTAAAGAATGGGTAGAATAATAACGCTTTGTGCTTAAAAACAAAAGGATAATCTTGTTTAGGATATAAAATGAAGAAGTTTGCTTTTAACAACAAAGATTAATTTCTTAAAGAATGATCATAATTCAAAAATGAAGGTGAGATGATAGCTTCTTAATCCCGCCTATCTTTAATCTTTAAAAGAGTAATAGCTAAATGAAAGCTAATTAATTATTTTTCTTCAAATTGCTGAAGTTGAATACTTGCCGGGAGTTCAAAGCTGCGTTTTCTCAGCTTCTACCTTACTGTCTGAAATAACTTTAAGGCTTACATAATAGCCAAATGCTAAAGTTTAAAGCGCATTTCTTCCAAGTCGTGAAAGATTAGGAAGAAAGAAGTTCTAGAAATATATTAATATGGATTATATGAAGAATTTAGAATACATGTAGCATAACTTTCCTTTTCATGAATATGGAGTTAAATATATAAGACGATACGAAGCAACAAACGTTCAACGCTGTAAATAGCTAAGTCATAAATTTACAAATTTTGCTCACAATCGAGAGCATCATGTTTATTTAATTTTCTTTTTTTTTTTTTTTTTTTTTTTTTTTTTTTCCAGAACGAAACGTAAGCAAGTTCATGAAAGAATAACAAAATTTGATGGTAAGTAAAATTTATCATTTGAATTTAATTGTAATTAATACGTATAGTTTTTAATGGTGTAAGGATTCTAGTAAAAATAGAAATTTAAACTTATTATTATGGTATCTCTCTACATTCAGTTTGCATTTTTAATCTTCAAGGGAAGGTACATGCAAGATCTGCGAAATAGCTGATCCCTGAAAAACAAGGAAAAATAAGTTGCATGTAAAACAGCAGACAAGAAATAATGACGGTACTTACGTATTATCCCGTCGACCGTGAAACTGTCGCCAAGTAGCAAGACTTAGCGCCAGTTATGAATAAGCACAACACACTCATTCCATGTCGCTGTCATTTGATGTAACCTCAATTACTACTCGATAAGCCACATTTTATTATTATGAACAAGGATATAAATTAACTGATACTTTTGTACTTTTTACTTGGATTTTGAGAAAAAATGGATTAAAGTTTGGGAACTGCCTTTTATATAACAGCAAGCAGTGGACTGTTTTCAAAATTATGGGATCATGCCATCAAAGAAGTGTGTGTTAATGGGTACGATACGTTCAGCTGAATATGGCCAACAAAATAGTAATTGATTGGAGTGAATAAATATCTGCGGCAATTGTGCATTCACAGCATTCTAAACAGAACTTTTGGTGAAATCGGAAACTCTGACAAAATAGTTGAAATCAACAGAAAATATTTTACCGAGCGCAAAAATGAATCGGCCCGAATACTGATTGTTTATTAAAAAAAGAGTCATCAGTTCCCTCAGAATTTCTCAAGAACGATTGGCCCAACTTAAATGGGATCTCCGACAACTTTCACGGTTGACGGAATAATACGTAAGTACAGAAATAGCATATATTTTGTAAAGTCAAATGAAGCAAGAGAGTCAACGAAAATATATGCAAATAAAAATAATAGTAATGTACTTTTAATTAAAAAAAGAGATAATAATAATTTTCTGTTTGTGAAAAAAAAAAAAAAAAAAAAAAAAAAACAATGTAGGGTTTGTTCCAGAAAAATGCATCATGTATGAAATGCATTAATAGAAACGTAAGAAATGGTAAATAACTGCATATTTCTGATTCGTTTGAAGAACAAAATCAGAACTATAAAGAATGTGCTTCCTAGTTAAATTCGGCGTACTATTCAGACGGTAAAGTTGGAGTAATAAACTACAAATTCATGGATTCTCAAGACAGTTATTTTCCGGATGCAAATTTCGTTGAATCGGTTCGTCTAGCAGTAACAAAGAATAAGTTTACTCCAACATAACTACCGAAGAATCCAGAAAGAGATTTCCTTTTATTGAACAAGTAATTTATGTGGAAAGTTTGGGCCAACGATGGAGGTGCTTTATAGCACAACAATTCAAAAATAACTGATAAAAATCAGTAACAATAACTGAAAATCTGATGAGTGTGATCTGTCAAAGTACAGCAACAATTTACCATGCAGCTTAAATGGCTGATTTCAAGCGGAACTCTTGTATAAAGATAAGCTGTGTAGAATTCTGCGAACTATAGAAGACTGAAACAACCACTGAAAAACAGTGTTTCTTTCCTCGTATTCGGCGCGCCTTGGTGGTGTAATAATTAGAAGCAGATCCGGCTGCAATAGGAGGCTCCGAAGTTCGAATCACGGCGAGAGTATTTTTAGATTTTCATGCTTTCTATACCAAAATAAACATAATAACTCTACAATTCGCACTAGAACTAAACATGTGGTGAATGATGTTTTTCACCATCAAGATTTGGCGTCAAGTCCTCTCCTCTTCACTAGCCTTTTGAGAGGGCGAACGTAAGGAATTTTGTTTTCTCTCCTTACCTCGTTCCTTCGTGCTGTATTTAGGAAGAATCCAGAGATCTGGAGTTCTAATCCTGGTGATGATTTTGTTGATTTTTCCTGTTTTCTGCTTCAAAGTAAATGTAAGAACTGTAAAGCGTGACATTTAGCAACAAAATGGGCATGTATGGTGTTTTTAAATATGTTCCTGTTTGACAATAATCCTACTTTAAAAATGGTTTAAAATTATTATTGGCAAAGCACTCGAGGGTTTGCTAATAATCAATAAGTTTAAGAGGAGGACTGCCTTCTTGGATGACTTTCTAAGGGAAACCGGCTCATATAGACGCTACGCATAAGAAGAAACACGAAAGCAAGCAGCCAGCCCATTCTCCAAGATTTAATTTCGAATCGAACTACCAGTGTTCAGCGACCTCATCATTGGCTGTTGGTGGGCCTCTACTGGACAAAATGATTAAATGTTCTTTAAAATGAATGTATGATTAAGCATCTTTTGAGCGGCCAGCACTACATTCATGATTCCAGTTTCATAAATGAATCATGCAAAGTCAGCTTTCAGATTATGACAAACTTCACTACACTATACATTTTAATAAAAGCGCATGCAATTAAATTCTTTCATAAAGGCCAGCTTTGAAAGAAAAATTCAGAAAGCAGAAAAGTATTTTTTAAAACTAAATTATTCAAAATCATTCCCATTATCATGCAATTAGAGCTATCAGAGATGTTACTGATTAAAATATGTTGACACCATGAGCAAACACCCATGAACAACAAAACTTAAGAACTTAAGAACAACAAAAATCAAAATGAAAATTATTCTTTAATCTCTCAAAATGCTAATTTAATTATTTTAAAAGTAATGCAAGTTACTACTTTTAGAGTTTAATATTAGTTTTTAAATATAGTAAAGCTAATTAAAAACTTTAAAAATATTATATGGGATATAATTTTCATTTTAACACTTTTCGTTAATTTCACAGCGCATTTTTTATTTTTTCTGATATTTCGAATTTAAAATATTCTATTAAAAACTCTGCTAATTTAATAAATCAAACTAAAATAACGTTTTTAATGCATATTTATCATTAAAAACAAATATGTTGATTTTCAAAAATTTTCAGCAGCTATAATGAATTATAATAATATTTTAGAAATTCTAGATATAAGAGAAATAGTGAAAGGGAAAAATAATACATTACAAAGGGTTACCAAGGGTATGCATTTAGGTTCTAATTTATCTATCTATATACGCAGACTTATCGCTGCTAAATACTTCTAAATATGTTCTGATTATAACATTAAAATTTAATTTAAATTTCCTGTCAAATTTCGTATTCTGACAAAACAGAAAAGATGTTACTTCCCTTGCGTGAAATGTTTGTTGCAAACCTCCAAAAGGAATGGTCTAGCGAGAAAGAAGTGCATAGATACCTCTTGATTAATAAAGGATTTTCTTTACGAAATAAGTACAAAAGTAACGTAAAATTATGATGAGCTATATCAGAGCGAGTGGCCTTCTAACCGTGTGGCATTGTCAAATAGTTTCTTTTAACTATATAATTCCTTGTTCTTGTTATGTATTAATCGTTATATATATATATATATATTTTTAAGCTTAAGTTGTTTTGCTTATTTCAGTTTTGATTTGTAATTGAAGTTCTAATTTTTTTTGTTGTTTAAAGTTGGTTGTAAGTTTAAATTGTAACTTTTGTAAACTTTAAGTTTGTGGTTAGGTTGCTTTTAAAAGTTCTGAGTTGAAGTTGTTAAGTTTTAATTTGAGTTTAGGGACTTAGATTTTTGTTTTTGTTCTAGTTGTTTTGACCCTTAAGGTTGTTTAACTTCTAACTTTAATTTTTTATTTTAAAACTTTGCTGTTGCACCTTTGTGTGTTAAAATTTTTTTTTTCTTAACTTTGAGTAATTTAATTGGTATCCCTCTGTTGGATGCATATTTAATATTTGCATTTCTTTTTTTTGTATATTTTATTTCCTCACTGCTTAATTTTATGTTATGATTTTTGCAATAATCTTGTTACTGGCAACGTGCTTTATTTTACTATAAAGTTTGTGTGAATGGCAACAGTTGTTCATGTTTATGTTTCAGTAGAATAGTGTTCTTAGCCGGACTGCGCTGCAGGCAATTTTTCTCTTAAATATTTCTTCTTTTAGAATAGCAATAAAGTTTATTATACAAAGCTGATGCTTTTTAGTTCAAGGCAACTATTTGGTTCCCCAGGTGAGGCGTTTAATGCTATTTAATGTGTTATTATTATATGCTTTAGAACTGTGTTTAACGAACTTTTAAGTACTGGTACTGCGAATCGTCTGCGTGACGTCAGAAAGATAAGCGGGAATATTTTTTTGCTGCTTAAGTATCTTGTTGAAGTTATTTGTGATTATTAATCATTATTCATGGTAATAATGACAGAATTAAGTGAATCTGATCTTAAAAGATTAAGAGGACGAACGAAATCTAACCTAACGCGGCTTCAAAATAGTTTCAGTAATCAGTTAAGTTTAACGGAATTAAAAGCACGATTAGAAAGAATTGAACAAATATTTAAAGAATTTGATCAATATGATGCTGCTTTACCCAAAGAAGCTTCTGAAATTGCTGAATTCGAAGCTAAATATTTTGAAACGAAAGTAATGTATCAATCCGCCGTTGAATCCGTAACGGCCAGAAATGTTTTGATTTCAAATCCCACTGCTGTTGAGGCTAGCTTTAAACTTCCGCGTTTAAACATTCCGAGTTTCAATGGTAAATATACTGATTGGCTTAATTTTAAAGATCTGTACATGGCGACAGTTCATACCAGTCAGTCATTAGCGAAAATTCAGAAATTCCAATATTTGATAGGACTTTTAAAAGACGAACCAGCTGCTATTATTAAGCACATTCCGATTTCCGAAGCTACATATGATGAGGCTTGGGACAAACTGATGAATCGTTATGATAGAAAAAATCAAATTGTAATTTCGCTTGTCAGAATATTTCTTGAGCAACCCAAAATTACTAGCGCTGATTCTGTTAATCTAAGAAAACTATCTGATACATCTGATGAAGTTATCCGTGGATTAAAATCTCTTGGCGAAAAGGCTTCGTCTAGAGATGTTTGGCTAATTTATTTTTTGTTAGAAAAAGTCGATCCGGAAACGCGCCATTTATGGTCACAAAAAAATGGTGAAGAAGAATTTCCTACCTTAGAATGTTTTTTGGAATTCTTAAACTCAAGATGTGTTTCACTTGAAATGTTAAACACTCATAATAATGAAAAGCGAGTATCGCATAAAAATCAGTGCTCTGTTTCGAAGAATGTTTCACATAATAATAAAAATTCTGTTCTAAAATGTCAGCATTGCAATGGATCTCATTTTTTATCAAAGTGTTATAAATTTAAAGGTGCAGATATTACGACTAGGAAAAATATCATTCGCAAGAATTTATTATGCTTCAATTATTTCGGAAATCATCAATTAAAATTTTGTTCATCGCAGAATGTGTGTTACCATACTTTACTGCATGAAGATATTAAAAGTAATAACGTAGTTGTGTCAAATTCATCTCCATCTGATGAACAAATTTCTAATTCAGACGAACAAAATAATATTTCGAGTTTTTCTATTCAGGGTCAGAGTACTTCATTTTTACCAACGGCGGCAGTAATAATTTACGATTCTGCTGGTCAAGGTCACGAATGTATCATTCTTTTTGACAGTGGAAGTGAAGCTTCTTTCATCAGTGAATCATTTATTCGACTATTAAATATACGCAGACAAAATGCTCGTATTTGCGTAAAGGGACTTGGTGATTCTGAAGCAGCTTTGACTCGTGGTTATGTAAACGTAAAATTGTTTCCGAAATCTGAGTTGAAAAAAAAATGGGGTTGATCTTTACAATATGGTAACTGGTAGTTTGGCGACATTTTGGAGGCGATAAAGGTTACTACCTGGGACTTTGGTAATAATGTGAGCAGTACTCAGTTCCGATTACGCATTATTTTGTGTGAGGGAAATGAGAGATCATGGGATATGTCATGTGATATTAATGGACGAATTACGGTTCTTTAATCGGAAAAGGGGGGAAATCGGGAAAAAATCTGGAAATTTTGTATTTGGCTTTATTCTGTTTGTGAAACAGTGTTCGTGAATTTTTGGATCCCATGGCCGTAACTAAAGTGAATTCGAAATGGGTATTTATGTATGTATTAATTTAATGTATGTGCTCATTTATATTTTAAGTAGTGTTTTTGAATTTAATTATATTTTAATTAAATGATAGTTATTTTGTGAATTTTATGTTTGTAGGAATTTGGTATACGTTTTAGTTGAAGTAAACGTGCATGGAAATAATTTAAATATTTGATACTAAGTATTTGTAATGGTTGCGGTATGAATTCGTTGGTGACGTGTATAATGTAATAGATGATTTAGAGGTAAAAGTTTCTGGATATTTTATTTATTTTATATGTGGAAATGTTCATATTTGGAAAGGGTAAATACTTTTTCGCGATCAGGTAATTTCATATATGTTCTTTTTACCGGGTTTAAAGATTGAGAAAATTGCCATGTATTTTCGTGAAATTTTTCTAATTTATGAGAAAAAAGCAGTGTACATGGATATAGTGAAGAGTGTGCGCAATGCCATTTTTGTGCAATTCTGGGATGGTTTTTTTAAGTAAAAATAAGTCGGCGTGTACATGGTTTATATGTATGTGTTATTTTGAAAAACGCGTAAGGAGTATGGTATTGTGCACTTTTTCCCAATTTTGCTGTGAATATTTGTCATGATTAAGCAGTTTTGTTAGATAAAATTTCTAGCATAAGTGTAATTCGGCTAGTAGATTGTTGGAAGAAGTGTTCAGTAGATAAAAAGAAAAGAAACATGTCTTTACTTCGTGAAGACAAAATGGCGGCGGGAAAAAAAAATAGAGGGTTGCTGTAGGAGAGTTGGTCGCCAAATTTTCGCCAAAAAAACGCCAAGTTACCATAATGTAAAGATCAACCAAAAAGGGTGTTTTAATACAAGCATATACTCTTAAAAAATTAACTTCGCATTTGCCTTCAGTAAAGATTGACAGCAAGGACCTTGATTATTTGAATTCAATTAATCTTGCAGATCCGAATTTCAGTACGCCCAAACAAATAGACATGATAATTAGAGCTGACTATTTCTTTTCTCTGCTTCAGCCAGGGCAGATTGTTGGCTATAAAAATGTAATTGCGCAAAATACTATTTTTGGTTGGGTTGTATCAGGCAGAATTAAAACAGAAGGCAATACTCCGCATCCTATTAGTGTTAATCGCATTAGTTTACATATTGAGGATAACGTCGATACAACACTTAAGCGTTTTTGGGAGTTGGAAGAATTAACGTTCCAAAATCAGAAATCAACGATTGAAGAAGAGTTTTGTGAGAAGCATTTTAAAGAAAATTATCGAGTAGACGGAAATGGCAGATTTGTTGTCCGACTGCCCATTTTCAGTAATGCTGAAGAGTTAGGCGACTCCAAACCTTTGGCTATTTCTCGTCTTCTATCCATGGAAAGAAAATTTGATTTAGATAAAGAACTTTGTAGGCAATACAAGGAGTTCATGCAAGAATACGAAACTTTAAATCATATGGTTCCAGTTGTTGAGAATGAAGAAAATAAGCAAGTATATTATCTACCGCATCATGCTGTTGTTAAACCGACTAGCTCTACCACTAAACTTCGTGTAGTATTTGACGGTTCATGTAAACCTAAAAATTCAGTTTCTTTGAACTCTGTTTTAGGGGTAGGTGCAACACTACAACGAGATATATTTTCAATATTGCTCAACTTTCGTATACATAAAATAGCTTTTTCTGCTGACATAGAAAAAATGTACCGCCAGATTTTAGTAGATAATGAGGATCAACATTTACAACGAATTGTTTGGAGAGAATCTGTTAATTCAAAAATGCAGACATATAAATTATGTACAGTTAGTTATGGCACTGCATCTGCACCATTTTTAGCAACACGCTGTTTGTGGCAAATTGCTTTGGATGCAGAACAGGATCATCCTCATGTATCCTCCGTTCTTAAAAATGATTTCTATGAGTAGTATACCCCCCACTATATGCGGCAAAACGATGCCGCCATGACGTAATAGAACAAAGGATGACGCAACGGGGGCGTGACCTCCGCCATATTGGATCACGTGACTGCCATCCGCCATGTTGGATCACGTGACGTCCGCCCGCCATGTTGGGTCACGTGGTGTTCCTTTGGAATGACTCATCCTTTTCCCGCCATGCCGTGCGTGCTGAATCCATGGAGGTAGGAAGTAAGAAGGAGTCGCCCTAAACAAGTTTCTCCGTACCCTGCTCTGAAGCACAGGCGATCCCTACGTGGTGACCAAAACATTGGGTCATTTATTATTGAGTTCTATGGGATTTGACGCGTTCGGGTGTAAATATTTTGTAATTACGTCGCAAATATACATATAAATGTATATATTTTCTTTTTTTACAACACTTCAGAGTCGTAAGTATGTGAAAACAACATATTTTTAAACAACATTTCATTCTGAACGGAATTAAATGCTATACTTTTCACAGGACAGTTTTCTCAGAATGGTTTAATTTGAATGAAATATTTTCACAAGTTTTCGTTAATTACATTAGAAAAAAAAATTAAGGTAATTTGATTTTATTCGGTTAAGGTACAAAAATTAAGATCAAAGTTTATTGTATTATTAATATTAAAATTATGCATTATTTCTTTTCTATTTATAGAGCTTCTTCCTAAAATACTTTCTTAAATATGACATGATTTTTTGGCTTCTTTTAAATAGAAAAATGTAAGTCCATTTATAATTAATGCTCTATTTGGTTCATTTTAAATTAGAGAATTATTAGGAATTAGCGAAATACTTTAAATAAGTATTTTGCTAATTCCTAATAATTAAATAGGTATTAAATAGTATTTGACTTTCTCTGAACATTTCTGAAAGGGAATAAAACAAGTTTTTTTTTAAGTATTATTTAAAACTTGTAACTGAGTTATTATAAAATGTAAAGGGAATAATTCTTTTAATTATAGTTATCAGATTTTTTTTTTTTTTTTTACCCTTCATTTCAACAATACATATTCCAAAACTCTTTATTACGTTTTTAAGTGCGCATCTCATAGCATTTGCTTTACAATACCTTTTAACTAATAACCTTTTAACAGATTGCTTTCCAATACGAACAATTCTTGCTTAAATAGTTTTATAACGTATTTGTCAACAGGATTTCAATTTATGTTTACTATTCAATATTAAGGTTATTATATATTTAGATAACATTTAATCATTAGATTTCTTCACAGTACTTTTACAGTTGTTTATAAGTGAATAAATTCTTCATTTCAAATACGTTTATAAATAATTTAATGAATATTTAAGTATTTTGTCAAAGGCAGATACATTCTTTTTGTAAGCACATGCATAAATACCCATACATATTTCCTATTTATCATTTCCGGCATGTGCAAATCTTTAATTTCTGTGCATTCACTATATTTTTCGTGTAAAGTAATTTACACTAATTTAGCATACACCCGAAAGTTTTACATAAAAATATATATGAATATAATTTGAATGAAAATTATAAGTATTATTTTTAATACCCACTCAAAGGTCAGTTTTTCTTCAAAATTCCTCCACGATGGCATCTCTCTCTTTAGGCAGATAGCCCTCGCATGCGTTACTCTATTTAATAAAAACTTATTTGACCTATGTGCCTAATTACAAATATTTTAACATACATAATTTTATATTTACATTTAGCCATCAAGTTTCAAACTTTTCAAATCTTCTAGAAAATAAATTTTGGCAGATCTCTTTTAGCAATTTTCTTAAAATCTATATTTTTGTAGTGCAACAGCTTATAATTTTATAAAACAAATTCATAATCAAAATCGCTGTTGTTAGTTATCGAAAAATAACCAAGATGTGATTTTTGCGTAAATGTCACTAAACTGTACAAATTGCTATTATCCATCCCACTATGAATGTTTCTTTCATGCGAAAGTGTCCCTTTTTCGATTTCTATGGAACTGTCGTGTGTTGAAATACTATCAGAATCTTGTCAAGCGAGCTTCTGAATGTAAACAAAGAACAACCCCGTCTGGTGACCCAAGCTTCAAAGCAGTGCTTCACTTCTAGTGCGGAATGGCCCCTCCTCCCTTTCCTACCTCCATGGCTGAATCGCCGAGGCATTCATTAATTTTATTCGGTAAGTATTTATGAAGGATTTAATTAATTATTATTTAACTTACCTAATTAATTTATTAATCACGTGGTCTTTGGAGAACATCGGCCATTTTGTTTTGTACGGTGATTTATGCTGCCCTTCATGACAGTTTTAAAAATTGCGTGGGCCCGAACCCACGATGTCGAGATCTCCAGCTACGCGCTTTAACCACTGAGCCACGCTTTTGTTACCACAGAAGACTAAAAATTCGTACTTACAAAAAAAAAAAAAAAGGCAAAGTGTTCAACGAGTTTACCGATCGAAAAGTTTCTTTTAAACGATGAAAGAGGGGTAGAAGACATATATTTTAATTTCTTAATTTTTTTTCGAACATTGATTACCTTCTTTAAGATATTATAAAGATTATTTTGTGCTTAATTTTTAATTAATAATTTCAATTTATCAAATGAATTTTTTTTCTTCTAAGTGGGTGATATTATTTTCGAATGGAAGAAATTTTTTAAAATTATTTATTATCTGCAGGGAAAGAGTTAAAATGATATTTTTACATCTGTACTGATTTTTCTTGAAGCTATGTTACTGCTGGCGCCATCTAGCGTCCAGAATATCATCTAAAAGTAACAGGATCGTAAAAAAAATAATATGAAAATGTAATATATTTCCTTTTCACGGGGTACGAACTCGCTACCACCCAATAATTAATAAAAAGGGATTGAGGGGGACCGCATCCAAGTCTTTAAGCGATACCCCACAATTCCTTGGTTGATATGGTTCTTAATTATCTGCATAAGGTTTTTCCGTGCTCCGCCATCTTGGATTTCCTCTATAGCCGCCATTTTGAAGAATTTTCTTGGTGGGTAAATGATGTCATCCTTATCATGTTTGTGCATGATTTGGTTGGGAAATGGCGTCTGCCTTTTCACTCCCTTTGTGTAGACATCCGCGTAGGTGAACGAATACATTTCTGTGGACCAATCAGAAAGCAGAAAAATGATGTCATGCCCTCTTAACCAATCCGCGTATTCAGACAAAGTAAAAAGTTCGGAGCCGAGTTTCAACCGCTGGATTGCCTCCGAAATTCATTACTTGCTAAATTTTGGAAGTTGTTACCACGCGTTGCTTATTTAGTTTTGTGTTTGCTTTGTTGTACTGTTGTGCATAATGAAACGTCTAGCTGCAAATTCATGTTTATCATCAAAGAAGTTTTGCGGTGCTTCATATGACGAAACTTTGCTGAAGCTTGATTCTTTGCCAAAGAATATGTTTCATCTCGGAGGGGATATTTTTGTCACTGTATCGTGTTTTTTAGGTTTGACTCGTGTTCACGTTCGGAAATATGTGACTGATGACAACGATTTGCTACATCCTAGCAAAGATGGAGTTTCGCTTTCTCCTCTAGTATGGAAAGAATTGAGCGATCATACCAATACATTTGCTTCCTTTGAAGGTTCCGATAGTGTTTTTATTGTGAAGAAAGATGTGTGTGTTTCAAAACAAAATGTCAACGGTGAACTAATTATATCACTACAAAGATTGTTCCAAAGAAAAGATTTACGATTTGAATTTGTACCGGAACGTGTTCTGTTGAGGAAAGAACATTTACGCAAACTGGACTCCATATATAGCGAAATATGTGGTGTCGCGAAGGAAACCCTTATTTCTAAAACTCTTACATATTTTGTGAAAAAGCAGGTGGTTGGTGATACACATTTTGAATTGAATGAATATGCTGGTGATCCAGACCGTCCAAATGGATTTCATGAGCTGCAGGACTCTTTGTGTAAGTGTATTGAAAAATTTATTTCTAAAAAAATTTCAGAACTTTTTGTGTGTTTTGGTTGCAAACAAGGGATTAATAATCAGCTCGGACGTGAATGCTTATCAACAAGCCGTGCTGAAAAATGTGAAACTTATTTTGACCAGGCTTTGTTTACAGTTAATTGGCCTGAGATAGCAAATGACTTCATTCGTGAAAATGAATGTAATATAAATTTTAGTAAACTAATTGTTACTGATGACTTTTTTGATGTTATTAATGTAAATGATGTACTGAATATTATTCAAAATTTATATGTATGTGAAGAAACTAATTTGTTTAAAGATTTACTGAATAGTTCTTTTTGAAAAAATAAAATAAAATATTAGTTTTTATTCACTTTTTTGTATTGCTTTCTTTTTTGTTTCAAAATATTGTTTTGTTTTTTTTTTAAAAAAAATTGTATACTTTTTGAGTGACTCGGCATGAATTTTAATTTTCTAACTAAGAAAATACTAAATAGTTAATATTTTTAAAAAAGATGTTATTAGGATTAGGTGAAGCGGGGTATAAAAAAGTATAAATAAATGTTCACTTTGATTTATCATTTTATTTGCGTAGTGCTTGCCCGAGGATGAACATAACCTTTTCTGTTGATAAAAATTCCTGTTGTAATGTCAGAAATTCTGAATCTGACATATCGGGATCCAGCGCAGCCGGCAAGCTTCGGTGGTATAAATGCTTTACAACGTGTTTCTGGAGTAAAAAGCAAAGAAATCAAAAGATGGTTGCAGGCGAAAGATTCTTATACGCTTCACAGACCTCTGCGGCACAGATTCCAACGCAACCGAGTCATTGTAGGGGGCATCGACGAACAATTTCAGTCTGATTTAGTGGATATGCAATCGCTGGTATCTTTTAATAGTGGTTATAAATATTTACTGACGTGCATAGATATTTTTTCCAAATACGCTTGGGCTATCCCTCTCAAAGATAAAACAGCTGTGTCCATTAAATCTGCTTTCAAAAAGATATTTTCGGAACGTACACCCGAGTCTTTACAGACAGATGCAGGAAAAGAGTTTACCAATAAGTAAGTTCAAAATTTTTTGAAAAAGAAAAATATCCACTTTTTTACGACACACAATAATACAAAAGCTTCTGTCGTGGAACGGTTTAATAGGACCCTTAAAACTAAAATGTGGAAATACTTTACCGAAATGAATACACGAAGGTACATCGATGTTATAGATAAATTGATATCCAGTTATAACAACACATGGCATCGAAGTATTAAGACAGAACCTGCATCGGTTACGCTACAAAATCAAGAAAAAATTTGGAAAACTTTGTACGGTCAGCAATCAGCACAAAAACCTGTTCCTTCAGATTTAAAGATTGGAGACACGGTACGCATCAGCCGCGAAAAAATGCTCTTCGAGAAAGGATACGAACAAAATTGGACAAGAGAAATTTTTACAATCCATAAAATAATTCGTCGAAATCCTATCGTCTATAAATTAAGAGATTTAGCGGGAGAAGATATACAAGGAACCTTCTATAAACAAGAATTACAAAAAGTAGCGGACTGTGGGTACTATCCTGTCAAAAAGG